>NC_135319.1:21662684-22893042 GCF_048772815.1 Callospermophilus lateralis | reverse complement strand
CCTGAAAGGATTTTATGTGTGTGTCTTTTCTTTTATTAGGGCCAGAGAGAAAGCATCTAACTCAAAGAGAAAGGTATTGTTAAAAATAATAAAAGGTAGTATTTTATTCAAAAACACAACATACTGTGAAAGGCTAAGTGATATAATTTTAAAATTTATATTGTATTGTAAAATGTAACATGAACCAGGAATGGTAGTGCATCCCTGTAATCCCAGTGGCTGGGGGGGCAGAAGCAGGAGGATTTAGAGTTCAAAGCCAGCCTCAGCAAAAGCGAGGTGCTAAGCAACTCAGTGAGACCCTGGCTCTAAATAAAGTACAGAATAGGGTGGGATGTGGTTCAGTGGTCAGATGCCCCCAAATTCGATCCCCAGTTCTTCACCCTGCCCCCAGGAAAAAAAAAAACATGTAATCTGAAATAATAGAGAATCTTTTTAGGTAAAGACTTCTACTTTGGGAAAGTGATTAAGAAACAGTCACCATTGATAAAGACATCCTTTTGACAGAAACTAGCTATTATTTAACAAATACCTCTTTTTTTGCATATAAAATAACAGGCAGATGTTCCCTCTATAAATTTAGTACATGGTATAAATATTTGAGGGACATTTAGAAATCATATTATTTTTTTACAGGTCAAAACACCGGCCAATGCCATGGAAAACCTTGATAACTTAAGTAAGTCATGTCAAATTGTGACAGAGAATTGTGAGTTGGCTTACCCTAATGATAAGGAAATTTTACAGTTGATTGAACAACATAAAACATCATGTAAAGGTTAGGTCTTTGCATAAAAATTAGGCCTTTATGTATATTATAATAATAGATGCATAAATAATAAATATTATTATGTTATAATAATAATACAATAACATTGCTTAGCAGTGCACCAGGGAGATGTGATGTTTTATAGCTGTTCCTATCAGAAATATACATTATATTAAAACAGATGGAAAACTGGGTTTCACTCTGAGCCAAAGAGCTAGGATAATTCCCACTCCACTTTTCTTTGTGAATGGCACCCTGGCTCCTTTTGTTGGCTGTGTTGCTCTCTTGTGCCTTGATCATGATCTTTGTCTCTTGTGCCTTGATCATGATCATTGTCTCTATCTGAAGTCTGCAGTAACCTTAAACCTGTTTTTCCTGCTACCCCACCTCATAAAACCATGCCCTAGCCTGCAACCATAATTATAACATTTTTAAAAATTCAGATATGATCATGTTAACCCTACCCTTAAAACCAAGCTCTCACATATTTTTGCTATAAGGTGAAATAGATTTCAGTCCTCTAGCTTATCCTCCATTGCTGTGCCCCAACCACTGTCTTAGATGTTTGTCCTTACAGTGCGGCTTTTTGTTTTAAAAATTTCAATGTGAGATATTATTGAAAATATGATAAACTGCACATATGTAAAGTATGCAATTTGACAAGTTTTAACATACGAGTTGAACACATTTAAATACCATAATCAAGATGTTCAACATTTCTAGCAATTAGAGAAAATGCAAATTAAAACTGTACTAGAGACTTCATCCCACTCCAGTTAGAATGGCAACAATCAAGAATACAAGCAACAATAAATATTGGTTGAGGATGTTGGGAAAAGGGTACCCTCATACTTGCTGGTGGGACTGCAAATTTGTATAACCACTCTGGAAATCATCATGGAGATTCCTCAGAAAACTTAGAATGGAACCACCATTTGTTCCAGTTATCCCACTCCTTAAAATCAGCCTACTATACTGACATAGCAAAATCTATGTTTGTAGCAGCTCAATTCGCACAATAGGCAAGCTATGGAAACAACCTAATTGTCCTTCAACAGATGAATGGATAAATAAAATGTGATATATATACAAAATATATACAGAATGGAGTATTACTCAGCTGTAAAGAAAAAATTAAAATAATGGCACATGCTAGTAAATGGATAGATCTGGAGAATATTATGCTAATTGAAATAAGCCCATCCCCCAAAATTAAAGGCCAAAAGTTCTTTCTGATATATGCTAACCCAAAACAAGGAGGGTGGGGAGGGAAAGAATAGAAATCCATCACTAGATAAAGGGAAATGAGGGAGGGAAGAGAGGGGGAAGGACAATAGAATTATCAGACATAACTTTCCTAGCCTCGTATTTGAATACATGACCAGGGTAACTCTGCAGCATGCACCACCACAAGAATGGGATCCTAAATAAAATGAATTATACTCTATGTATGTTAATTTCCAAAAGTACATTCTAGTGTCATGTATATTGAGAAAGAACAAATTTTAAAAACACAGTTAAGAAACCCATTAATCACAAAATACTCCTCATGCCGCTATATATTCCCTAATTAAGAAATCTCAAACAGCTTTCCAAAATATTTGCATCTTTTTCAATGCCCATGGTATGAAAGGTCCCATTCTTTCCTATCTTCAATATCAAGTCATATGGTCAATTTTTAATAATTATAATCTTTCTAAGAGGGTGCTCTGCACACATGCATACATCAGTACGGTTTCAATATGCCTTCCACTAATGACCAGTAATGTTGAGGATGTTCCATGTGCTTATTATTAATTTGGATGACAGTTTTGGTCACTTATCCTTTTAATTCTCTGTTATTTTGTTTGTTCTTTTAAATTATTCATTCCAGTTGTGAACGTCTAGTGCGTTCGGGTCCCTGGGTAAGGGTCACGAAATAACCGGGACACAGGGGATGCAGAGCAAAGGCAGCAATTGCAACTGCATGCTCAGGTTTATTTGCAAGTTACTTTGATATTCTTCTTCTAACAAAGCAAGCAATTCTTCAATAACACTTTACCCAAATATTGGGTAAATTGGGCAATTTACATTGCCCAAATATCATGCCTCAGCGGGTACACAGAGCTAACTTCAGATCGTTCCTGTTTATTTGATAAGTACCCTCCTAAAGTTCTTTGTAGACATTATCTACTCCCCTGAGGATGCATTTATCTCTTCAGAATGTACTGTTCCCAGGACAAGTATGCAGGAAGCTACTTCCTCTTGGCCAAACCATGCAGAACTTGTGACTTGCGATAAGTGGAAGAGAACGTTTCCTCCTCCTAACTGAGGTTTGCCTCAGCTGACCTAAATCACAGCCACAGCTCTTGCAAAGTGTCAGGCCTGAGGGAGCTAAACTCTGCACACTCAAACCCCAACACCAGTAGGATCCATTTTGATATATTCATACAAGCATGGAATATATTTTATTCTAATCAGGATTCCAATCTTGTGGATGTACCCAATGTTGAGATTCACTGTGGTGTATTCCTGTATTTAGATAGGAAAGTTATGTCAGATTCATTCCACTGTCTCCTCAGGATACCATCCCTTATCAGCTATTTTTTTGCAAGAAATTTTCACCACTTTGTGTCTTGATAATCTTTTCTCCTCTTAACAGTTATTTTTAAGATCTTCAGTTTTAAATTTTGATGAACTCTAACTTATGTATTTGTGCAAATAACAGATTTTGTCATTTGTGTCATAGCATTTTAATTTCTTTTGTAAACCATTTGATTTTAAGCTGACATAGTAGGGGGACATATTGATGGGGTACACTGTGTAAGAATAAGCAGAGTGATTGAGATATCTCATATTTCATATATCTCTTATCTCTTTTAGAATCATGCAAAATCCTTTCTAGGGAATAGCTATTAAGAAACCAACCTAGATGCCCTTCAACAGATGAATGAATAGAAAAATGGGATATATGTATGCATATACCTATACATATGAAGTAAATAGACACACACTCAATGGAATATTAGTCAGCCAAAAAAAGAATAACTTTGTCATTTGCCAGAAATATTTTGTTGTTGATTTCTGATCATGACTTCATAATCAGGGAACATATTGTGCATGGTTAAATTATTATGACATCTTAAATTACAATTTATTGTCTGATCTTAGCATCTGTTCCATTTTGGTAGAGAATGGTGGTGTTAAGCTTTTCTACATTCTTGCTGACTTTCTGCCTACTTTTTCTACCACTTATTGAGTGAGGAGTTTGGCCCCTCAAATAATAACTGTAAATTTGCTTATTATTGTTTGGAGCTCTATCAATTTTGTGCCTCATGAATTTTGTATTTATATGGTACACAAAAACATTTGTGATCATATAGATATATCATCTTTTTCATCAATTGAATCTTTTATCACTGTGCAATTACCATGTTTATTGCTGATAGGGTTTTGTAATATGAAATCTCATCTGGCCTTTATGTAGCCATTCCCATGAAGCCTTCTTTTATCAAGTGTCAGTGTGGTTTATCTTTATATGTTTAACCAATGTGTGTCTACATTAAAAAAGTATTTCCTGTAGGAAATGGGAAGCACATAGTTGTAGAAAGCACATTTCTTGTAGAAAGCATAGAGTTGAATCAGACCATTTTGTTCATACTAACAACCTGCCTTTTAATTTGAATTTTTAGAGCTTTTTGTTATATACATTTGGCCCTTGAACAGTGTTGGTG
This sequence comes from Callospermophilus lateralis, assembly GCF_048772815.1. Lineage (NCBI taxonomy): Eukaryota > Metazoa > Chordata > Mammalia > Rodentia > Sciuridae > Callospermophilus > Callospermophilus lateralis. The sequence goes on along the minus strand of NC_135319.1, from coordinate 22,888,563 downwards.
TCAGGAGTGTCACCCACCTGTGCAATCAAAGAAAATCTGTGTATATATTTGAATCTGCAAAAATCAGAGGTACTAATAGCCTGCTGTTGACCAAAGCTGTCTTCCTGATAGAAACAATTAATATATTTTGTATGTTAAAGGTGTTGAATATGAGGGAAAATGTATAAAAACTGTGAGAGATCATTTTTTACTGTCATAGCCAATTTGCTGGAGACCAACTACTCCCATGGAGATAATTAGCATCATGGGGCCTTTTATGCAGCAGTTCATAACAACTCAGTAACCATAGGAGGTGACTACATAATTATTTGAGTAGTGCAGTTATATACTATGACATCTCCTGACTTCTCTGAGATCTTTCAAATTGTTTCTAATTTCCTAAAACAAATAAACAAATCTGTATATAAGACAACTCCCAGAGTTTAATCCTGTATTGTTCAATGGTTAATGTAGTTGAACTACCCTATCATCATGCTCTTTGATTTCTATCAGTGTTCCTCCCTTCAAGTGTAGTTTGTGTTTCTTTTTTAACTATATCTTTCATCCTCCTCCTTCTGAATTTTATTTTGGAAGTGAGTCAGGTTACTAGTAATGAGCTTGATATCCTACCCAGTCTTGTTCTTATGATTGTTCAGGTGATCAGATGGTTATGAATTCTCCACTACTGGGAGTTGCTGATGACTCTACCCTTATCCTGTGAAATATCTATTTTTTCCAGATTGACTGATGGGCAGAGACACCCTTCTTGGCACTCTGTGAACAGGAGACGGTTCCTCTAACCTTAAGCAATGCTTTTTCTTTGGGTCTCAGGTTGCTTCTTGGCACTCCTTTGTCGTCCATTAGTCTGCTAAAAATTCAAAGGGGGTCCTCTGCAGATGTCCAGGATTCTTTCTCTGTAGTACTTTCTCCTCTCCTGCTCTATCCTGTGATGTCTCTGTGTCTTGGTTTTACCAGAATCTCAGCTCCATCACCTCAGCTCGGAGAGGCTGGTAGACTCTCCTTCTGCTTGTTCTTCTTGAATCACCACCTTGAAGCTCTCACAACAGGGAGATGGCACACTTACAAAGCTTACATCATTTGTTTCCTGTCTACTGGGGATCATTTTCCTCATTGTCTGAAGTGTCCACGGTCTTGGGAAATGCAGTTTAATATCTTTGGCCTGTTTTGGTTTGGGTAGTTTCTGTTGGGATCAGGAAGCAGTACCTGTTACTTCCTCTTGGCCAAAAGCAGATTGTCATAGAGCCTCAGTACATGCTGTATGTTGACTGGAATGCTCTTCTTCACCCTCTGCCCAGCTGCTTCCTGATAATTTTCATTTCTCTGGGGAGTCATATTTTCCTCAGGGAAAACTTTCTGAAGCTCTGATTCCATAATGTGATTACAGAACTCTGTTTCCCTACATTATCCATTTATTTGTCTCTCTTCTCCTCTACACTTTAAGCTAAAGAAGAACATGGATCTCATCTGGTAGGTTTTTCTACAGAATATATTATAATGTGCCAAAAGTTGTAGGCACTCCGCATGCATTTCTTCAGTGCATGAGTGCCTGTGAAAATGTACAGTCCTTCATATATGAAATATATTCACATATTTGACTTTTATCATGTTTGTTTTAAGAATTTATTGTTGTTTGTTTTAAAAAAATAAATTTTCGACTGTATTTTATTCATTTAAAAAATTTGCATTGCAATCATTGCTTCATGTTTTTTCCATTATATAGATTCTGTGAGCTTATCCAAAATCAAGGATGCAGTTATTTCATCTCAAAGAACAATGGAACATAGAAAATGTCACTGTTCACAGTGTTTCCTATTTATAGAAAAACTTATAAAGATGGAAACTAAAGTTTGTGAACTGAAAATAAAGCTATCAGATGCAAAAAAAGTTAATGCCATGCTAGAGCATGAAAAAGCAGAGTGGAAACAGGAACTCTCTAATTTGAGGTATGATATCCTAACTTTAAAGAAATGTTTGAATGATCCATTTTTTGCTGGAAAACAATAATTTTATTAGTTCTTCTTAGTTACACATGAGAGAAAAATCCATTTTGATAAAATTATACAAGCATAGGACATTTTGTATTTCCTGACTTACCTTTTGGCATTTCATAAGGGAGAAAACTTCTAATTCTTCTGGAGTGTGAAAATCTTGGAAATAAAAGCAAGTTGGTAGGAATGATTACTTCCACCAATTGAATGCATATTCTTCCCAATCACAATTCTACTGGCTACATAAAAGCCCACTTTACAGGAATCTCAATATTCATTAACAAATAAAAGTTTTCGACTGTATTTTATTCATTTAAAAAATTTGAATGGCAATCATTGCTTCAAGAAACTTCATTTATAGAAATTGTTTTCTATATGTTTATTTTGACTACATCCTTCAAAATACAATTATTTATTTAAAGTAGAGACATTTTTAAAAGGTATTTAATCAGTATTTCTAAATTGTACTCTAGAAAAATTATGTAAATTTACAATTCCAAGAGAGGATGAATGGGCATTTTCCTCAATGAAGAAACATGTTTTGAAAAATTACACATTTTTTTTCTTCTTGTGTCTGGGATGGAACCCAGGATTTTGTTCAAGTGTATAGGTCTGCTCTTGCTGAGCTATATCCCCAGATGATGTCTTATTCTTAAGACCCATAAAATAAAATATGAATTAAAAAGTGATGACTATTTTATTCAATTTATCTCATATATAAATAAAATAAGTTCAAATTTCTCTGGTAAAAGGACCTATACTCTTTATTATTGGATTAAATATAAGGTTCTGTCTTGTTCCAAGACTAATTTTTACATTGTTTATAAAGTACATAATAATCAACAAGATCACTTGAAAGTGTTACCCAAAAAAGAAATAATAAAAAGTGTAATTCAAGAAATTACACTCCTTAGATTAGGAGTATAATATAGTAATGTGCTGTTATGTGTTGTGTGAAAACCTATGAAGGTACTATATTACATTGTGAATCATTTCAAGGGATATGTTTAATGTTTCATGAAGATAAACCTTATTTCCAGTAAACTTATAAACTGGTTTTTAAACAATAATTTTTTAAAACAACTTTAAATCATATTTAGAATTCAGGAGGAATTCTTAAAGTTAAGTTTCAACTTGTGAATTTAAAGAATCATCTCAAAATTTCTTTTGCATAATTTTTACCAGAGTTACTAGTAACAGAATCTTACCCAATAACAGAATGTTCTTTATTACCTTTATATATCTAAATCTTTTATTTCTATATATAGATATATCCCCTTTGAGAGTTATTGAAGTAGGAAATAAAATGTGAAAACAAGAAGGGAAATGTATTTGAGAACACAGAATTTGTATTAGGATAATAAATCAACATGAAAAGCAGTGCATAAAGTGAACTCTTGTTAACAAATTAATTTTAAGATAACTTATTTAACTGCAGATGTGAACTACAAGAAGAAGAGAAGAAGAGAAACAATGCTGATCATCTTTTGAAAAAACTTAAGCACCAGTTAAGAGAAAAAGAAGAGGATTATAATAAAGAAATGGAAACAAAAAGACAACTTGAAATGACTCTGAAAATAAGAGATATGGAACTGAATACTGAAAGAAATAAGTTAAAGCAGGTAAAATAAGTGTCAAATTTCTTACTTTATTTCAACATTAATAATATTATTTGTATAATTTCATATAAGTGGCCATGTTTCACTTAATGATTGGGATAAGATCTGAGAAAGGTGTCCTTCAGTAATTCCATCATCATGCAATCATAAGCTTGAACTTGCACAAACAGAAGATGTCTACCCTGCGATATAATCTTATGAGTCCACTGTTGCATACCAGTCTGTTGTCTAACAAAGCATTGTTACGCCCTGCATGACTACATTATTTAGGTTTAAAACAAAAGGCATCCTTTGCCTTTTATGGCTAAAGTTTTTTATTGCAATGTTGACATCTAACAGATGTTCCACATGATTTCTGAATGTAGTAATGGAAGCTGAGTGGAGTTAACTCACCAACATAATTGTTAAGGGCATTTTATGTTATAACACAGGCTAAATTACTTTGAAACTATCAGGAAACTTATTAAGTATTTTGTAAAATATTGTATTTCATGATGCTGTCTCACTCTGCTTTTAGGAGATGTTTTTGCTCTGAGAAATTTATCTGTTATTTATGAGATTAAAATTTGAGCTATCCATGTGGGATAAAGTTTCATGTGCTTTAATAGCCTCCTTCTTTTTAAAATATTTTTATCAGAGTACCATAATTATACATGGTAATTGGGTTCATTTTATCAAAATCATATGTGCAAAGAATTTGATTTCAAGCCCCATTCCCCCTCTTTTCCTCACTTTCTCCTTCCTGTTATACTCCTCTCTTCTCTATTAAGCATCCTTTCTTTTCTATATGCATTAAAGTGAAATTGCCTTTGGTATCTTTATATATGAATATATAACATGATTTTGTTAAATTCGTTCCATTTATCTTCCCCTTTTCTTCCTTCCTACCTCTCATTCTCCTACATCTACTTCACTCATCTTTCCTGTATCTTTCTGCTGTCTGATCTCCTCTCCCACTGACTTCTTTCCCATATTATGCTCTAGCTTCCACCTATGAAAGAAAACATTCAACCTTTGATTTTCAGTTGGGTTTATTTCACTTAGCATGATTTTCCCCATTTCTATCCATTTACTGGCAAATGCCCTTCTAACATTCTATTTTATGGCTGAGTAAAACTCTGTGGTGTATTTTTAATCTGCTCATCCATTAATGGACATCTGGCCTGGTTCCATAGCTTGGCTACTGTGAACTGTTCTGCAATAAACCTTGAAGGGTATTGCTGTGGTATGCTGATTTTAGATATTTTGGATATTCAAGGAGGAGTTGGAATAGCTGCATCACATGGTGATTCCATTCCTAGTTTTTTGAGTAATCTCCACATTGCTTTTGAGACTGGTTGTACTAGTTTGTAGTCCTAGCCTCAATGTAAAGAGAGTGCCTTTCTCCCACATCCTCACCAACATTTGTCATTATTCATGTTCCTGATCATTGGTATTCTAACTGGAGTGAGATGAAATCTTAGTGTAATTTTGATTTGCATTTCCTTAATTTCTAGAGATGCTGAAGATTTTTCATATATTCTTGTCAATTTGTGTTTCTATTTTTGAGAAGTAGAAAGTGTTTAGAACATTTTCAGAAATGGAGAACCAAAAAATTTTGGAAAATTTTTATCAGTCAAGTATATGTACAGCTAAGGCTCTTACTATGGCTTGGTTCTATATATTAGAATGTAAACCTTTTTTTAAACATGGTCACAGCTATTAATCACTGATTCTATGTCTTGGGTCTGTTGTACTTCAGGAAAAGTGTTCTTTAATTCTGAGATTCTTATAACTCATCATTTCTTTTGTACTCTTATAGATTCCCTTTCTTCAATTAACTTTTTGAACTTCTGGGAATATATGCTTTTATAAGGTCTGAAGTTTAGCTCTAATTTTTCTCCATATATATTAAGTGTTGCAATGAATGGATATCTAACTGGAGATATATATATATATATATATATATATATATATATATATATATATATATATAATTTTTGGAATTGAGTGCTAGCTAACTATTTCCTTGGTTTTGCTTAGGTTTCTACTAGAAATAAAATGGGGAAAGATCTGTTGGATAAATATCACAGGATAAAGGATATAATTGCTAGGAAAAGAATAGAAATAGACACAATAAAACATGAGAACCAAGAAAAGGAAAAGAAATACCTTGAGGATATTGAAATTTTAAAAGGTAAGTATGATGACCTTCAAAAGACAATCAAGCAGAAAGAGGAAACAGCTGGAGCGAATCCATTCCAGGATAATGAACAATTTAATAAGATGAAAGATGAGATAACAATGCTAAAATTTCAACTGGAGTCTGAAAAAGAAAATAGGGAAAGACTGGAAACAGAAGTTAAGTCATACCATGCCACATTGGCTGCTGCACCCTCCCATCATTTTGAAGGCCAGACATCAAAAGGATACCAAGAATTTGCTTTCCAGTCAGCCAGAGAGGAACACTTGCGTTCACAGGCCAAAATGAAGTTTGACATCTCTCGCCTCAAAGCTCATAGTGAGGTTGTTTCTGAAAATCTTGTTAAGAATGAAGAAAGATTCTGTATCCTAAAAAATAAAGTCCGTCAGACGAGACATGCTGTTAAAGAAATGACTTTGAATTTAGAAACTCTACAAAGAGACCTACGGCAAACACAGCGTCAGATAAAGAAAATTAAATACACATATCACAATGAACAAACTAAAGTGAATAAATATGATGGGAAACAGGATTCCTTGGAGGAGAGATCACAACCACAGACTGAAAATACATTGCTTCAACAGCAATTGCACAAACCTCACAACGAATCTGTCAATAAAGACACAGTAATAAGTATCCAACAGCAACATCATGATATTGTAGAAAAACTTCTAGCTGAGACTAAAAACCACAATCTCATTCTGGAAAACATATTTAATAAATTAAGCAATAAATGTGATCGTATTGAAGAAAGACTGAATCAATATAAAAATGAGAAAACAGAAAGAACAGTAAGTATCAAGCATAAAAACATATAAATTACCTTTGATGGAGAATTCAAAGTAATGTTTGCTTATGACTAAATGTTGAATCTAATTGTGTGGAAAAATCCATACACTATAAATGTATTTGCTATATCAACTCCAAAACAACCTCACTTCTGCCAAATTCACATTTGACCTAATTCCCAACACAAAGAAATAATCCATGTTTGAAGTGATGTCTGCTAATTTCCCTGCTCTGGTCATTATTCATTGTATACATGCTTTGAAATATCACACTGCACCTTATAAATATTATAATTATGTGGTGATTAAAGCTAAAGATTCAGAGGTACATAGTACTGCATTCAAAATTTACCAAAAACAATTGAAAAAGTTGAATCTGAGATATTTTTAGTCAACGCTATACATTGAGTAAAAAAGGCATTGTGTCTCCTATGAAGCTTGAAGATGTTAATTTACAAATATTTAATATACCTATACTGATATTAAAAATGTAGTTATTTACTTGAATTCAAATTTAATTAAGCTTTTAGGTCTTTTGGGTATAGTCTGAGAAGAGGAATAGCTGGGTCAAATGGTGGTTCCATTCCAAGATTTCCAAGGAATCTCCATACTGCCCTCCAAATTGGCTACACTAATTTGCAGTCCCAACAGCAATGTATGAGTGTATCTTTTTCCCCCCCGCATCCTCGCCAGCACTTGTTGTTGTTTGACTTCATAATGGCTGCCATTCTTACTGAAGTGAGATGATATCTTAGAGTAGTTTTAATTTGCATTTCTCTGACTGCTAGAGGTGGTGAGCATTTTTTCATGTATTTGTTGATTGATTGTACATCCTCTTCTAAGAAGTGTCTGTTCAGGTCTTTGGCCCATTTGTTGATTGGGTTATTTGGTTTTTTTGTTATACCCTAGAGATTAGAGCTCTATTTGATGTGTGAGGGGTAAAAATTTGTTCCCAGGATGTAGGCTCCCTATTCACCTCTTATTTCTCTTGCTGAGAAAAAAAAAATTTTTTAGTTTGAAAAACAGCATACTACAGGGACACAGCCACATCAATGTTTATAGCAGCATAATGTACAATAGCTAGACTGTGGAACCAACCTAGATCTGCCCTTCAATGGATGAATGGATAAAAAATATTGGCATATATACACAAAGGAATATTTCTCAGCACTAAAAAATAACAAGATCATGGCATTTGCAGGGAAATGGATGGCATTAGAGCAGATTATGCTAAGTGAAGTTAGCCAATCCATAAAAAACAAATGTTTTCACTGATATAAGGGGGGTGACTAAAAAATGGGGCAGGGAGGAAGAGCATGAGAAGACAATTACCTCTAGATAGGGAAGAGAGGTGGGAGGGAAAGGAAGGGAGAAGGGGAATTGCATGGAAAATGTAAGGAGACTCTCATTGTTATACAGAATACATGTATGACAAAGTGAGGAAAAAGAAAAAAAGTGTGTCACATTAGATTGGGTAGAGAGAACTGATGAGAGGGGAGGAGAGGGGAAGGGAGGAAAGGAAGGACAACAGAATAAAGTAGACATTATTATTGCTGTATGTATATACATGACTGCATGACCAATGTGATTCTGAACCTGTACATTCAGAAAAATGAGAAATTATACCCCATCTGATTCAAATGTATGATATGTCAAGATCATTGTACTGTCATGTGTAACTAATTAAAACAAATTTAAAAATTTTTTAAAAAGTAAAATGCATTCAGGAAAAACAATATTAAGTCAAGCTATGAAATAGTTTGCAGGAACATGTCATGCAAGGAAAAAATCCAAACCAAACCGAACAAATGATCCACTTTCACACACAAATAAGCAGCACTAAGAAAAGAAATATGAACTGTTGTAGATTAGAAGACCCAGAAGGTCCATACCAACCAAATATAATGTATGGATCTCTATTGGAATGTAATTAAGCAAACCAAACATGAAAAGATATTTTGATAACCTTTCAATTTCAGACTTACAGAAAGCTTGCTAGAGTACCAAGAATTCCCACATACCCTTCATGTGTTAAGGATTTACCATGTTTACTTTATCACTCTCTCTTACACTGCGAGGAATTGAACCCAAGTTCTTGCACATGCTTAGCACATTCTCTCCCAGTGAACTATGTCCCACCCTTGAATAATATTTGTAATACCTTGATGTTCCCTTGTTTTAAGACCATGATGAAAGAAATGCTCATATGTAGATTGAGTTAAGTGGGCTATTTTGACAGCTGAGCCAAAGTGTAGATGATATATCTTGTAATAATTCTCCTTCACTAGCATTTTATCTATTCTGCTTAGTTCTTTTATTCATGGCAGTAGTAGTAGAATTGAAAATCAGCATCTCAATTTTTTATGACCACTCACCTCTTTCAAGCATCTACTTTTTGTGAAATCATAATGGGATTAATGGCTGGAAAATCATAGTTGATTTAAGCTACCCATCGCTTCTGTCATTAATCGTGCATATTTGCAGACAACTTGTTCAGACTTAACTGTTAGTGTCTTAAAGGATACGACTTCATCCAATGCAAAGATAATTATAGCTCTCTATGGTTCACTAATTGGGAATTGAATCCCCATTTTGAGACTAGCAAAGTGTGGCAGGACTCACGTACACCAGAAATGGAGTGAGGAGTGGAGCAAGTTTTAGGAGCTGTGGTCAGGGAAGTAGGTGGAGGCCAGGTCACCTAAGGTCTCCTTTTTATTCTTAGTTGGGAATCTTTTGGAAAGACTTGAGCAGAGGAGTGAATGTGTGAGGAACTCTGGTGTCAATTTGAGCCTCTAAGTAAAAAAGGGGTAATGTTCTCTGTAGAATTCACCAGCCCTAGTCCAATCCACATACTCATGTATGTTTGAGAATTCAGTAGGTTGTCAAGCATTGCATCAGGGTAGGAACAGATAGAGGGCTGAATCTGTTGTCTAAAGAACATAAAAGTGATCAGACTTGAAGACAACACCTTCTGTGTCCTCAACAGAATCCAGAAATAAGAGCACATCCACAGAAGATAGATTGATGTATGTAGTGATATTTTTCAGAGAACTATGTAAGAGTTAAGTATGGTTAATATCCAGAAATCATAAGGTGATTTATAAAATCATTAACAGAAATATCTTAACAGGTAGCAGTGAGACCACTTCAACAAGAACAGGCTTCACTTGAAGTTTCATCTGATTGTCACCTTAATTTAGAAGAGGAGACACAGGAATTAAGAAGAAACTAGATCAAGTCACAAGTCAAGAATGTATGAAATTGGACATTTAAAATCTAAAATCTAAAAATTTTAAACAATAAAAAGCATTTTAGGATACTAATTCAGTGCCTAGCATTCTTTGGATTTCCATTATACTTGATTTTTATTATGATTTTATTATTATTCTCTTGATTGAACTTATTTATTTGTTTTTGTTTTTCAGTACTGGGGATTGAACATGTAAAGAGTGAACATTCTCATAATAATCTTATCATTCTGATGTTACCTGACCATATGAATGTTGAACTGAGGAATGAAGAATTGGGAAACCCGAAGCTCTGTTACTCAGGCACATTGATAATTAACTCAGTGTTCAACAATGGGCAAATTATATTTCAAAGTAATGTTTTAGTAAACTGTGAAATCTTTGAGAGACAGAATATAATAATAATTCATTTTGTTCCATTTGCTATAGAATTTGTACCTAGACTTAATAGAACTTCTGCAAACATTCTAGTAAAAATATCAAGTTATTTTATTATCATTTAAGAATATTTTGTACTTTGGATTTTACTTTTTTTAATTCTGACATTATATTTTTATTTTATGTTTTTATAAAGCTTCTCTATTTCTGGTTTAACATTTCAAATTTGCTTTTATTTATCGTTTTTACACATTTAGTTTTACATGTTTCTTAGTCATGCTTTTTAAATTATTTCTGTTTTTTTAAGTTTATATTTAATGTACTCAGCCTGGTCAATCATTGATTAGTAAACTTATATTACTCGTTTTTATACTTTCAAAACAAATAGAAGACTACTATGTTTTCTCTCAGTACAACTTTACTATATTCACTGTAAAATATTTCTTTGTAGCAAAATATGTTGTCATTATTCCAAATTCCTCTTTAATCCAGAGGCTATATAGAAAAATTAATTGTTATTTTTTCCACTCAAGTGGATTTAGAGTTAATTGTTGTTGGTTATAATGGGTATTTCCATGTATATATGGAATACACAAATTCACAAGGTTGAATAAAATTAGCATATATTAAATTAAAAAATTTGAATCTTTCTTGGCTCCTACATGTAGTATGTACCCATTGGATTTTTATGTACTCTCAAACTACCCAAACTATAATATAATTTGGCCAATGTCACTCCCCGCCCATCCCTACCTCCCGCCCCTAGATCTTTTTCCTTTACTGATCTCCCTTTTATTTTCATGATTTTGTTCCAACATTTCTTTACCTTTTTCCTCTCTAGCTTCTGCATGTGAGAGAAAGCATACAACATTTGACCTTCTGAGTTTGATTTATTTTGCTTAACATAATCCATTTTGCTGCAAATGACATAATTTCATTTTTCTTTCTGGCTGAATAAAATTCCATTGTGTATATTCACATTTTCTTCACTCTTTCACCTTTGATGAACACCAAGGCTGTTTCCATAATTTGGCAATTGTGGATTGTGCTGTTAAAAAGATGGGCATGCATGTGTCACTGTACAAAGATGACATTAATTCTTCAGGATAAACACTGAAAGATGGTATTGCTGGGTCATTTGGCAGTTCCATGCCTAGTATGTTGAGAAACCTCCATACTGAGTAGTGGTTGCACTAATTTACCATCCCACCAACAGTACAAGCATTCCTTTTTTTCCACATCCTCGTGTTATATTATTATATATGTATTCTTGATATCTGTCATTCTGACTGGTTTGAGATGAAATCAGTGTAGTTTTAATTTCTGTTTCCCTTATTGTTAGTGATGTGTGGAACATTTTTCATAAATTTGTTGGCCTCTGTTTACTTTATTTGCCCACTTACTAATTGGGTCATTTGATTTTTTGTGTGTGTAAAGCGTTTGAGGTTTTCATATAATTTATGTATTAATCCTCCATCAGAAGAGTAGCTAGCAAAGATTTTCTCCTGTTTTATAGGCTCTGTGTTCACATACCTAGTTATTCCCTTTGCTGTGGAGAAGCTTTTTCATTGGATGTCATCCCATTTATTAATTGCTGGCATTATTTACTAAGCTTAAGGGTTCTAAAAAGTTTTGTTATATTTTTCCACTACAATGGAATTAGACTTTCTTTTTGGTGATGATAATGTGTGTGTTTTTGTGTGTGTGTGTGTGAGAGTGTGTGTGTGTGTAATATACAATTTCACAAAGTTGAATAAAGTGAGCACATATTAAGTTAAAAAAAATTAAAACTTTCTTAGCACCTACAACTAAATTTGAAGTGCAAGTGCACATCAATTTGAGTTTTATGTACTAAAACTGCCCAAATGACAACTGATTAAACACTACCCTAACAACCAAGTGTTGTTAATAACTTTATGGAATTAAATTCACATTACTGATGGCTTACTTTTATTTTCCAATTTTTATTTCTAAATATGTACCTAAGAGTTTAGACAGACATTATTTTGCCACATCAAGACTGTGGATATAGCAATGTTTTAATGTATTATAAGTATTTTAGTGCAGTCAACCTTATATACTTTTTCTAAGTTTTCATTTTAAGCATTGACATGTTTTTTTTTTCCCTGATGAAAAAGAATGTCTAAAGCCTTAAAATATTTCCCTTTTTGTTTGGTTCTTCAACTTTAATTTTTTTGGAAATAATTTTAAAATTAATGTTCCAGGTTCTATTAAAAAGAACTTTGTTTCTCTGAACCATTTGAGCGTAAATTTCTGAGACTTGCCATCATTTGTGATTACTAAAATATTTCTTCTAAGTCAGAACATGCTCCATAACTTCCATACAACTTTCACAAGAAAAAGTTAATACTAATACATTCTATCAATCACTTAATCCTCAGATTCTTTTAAAGTTTTGTGACTTGTCTAATAGTGTCCTTTCTAGCCAAAGGGATTTCATTTGGATCTGGAGAATGCACTTAGTATTGTATTTCCTTAACTTAAATGACATGGATGGAATCTTTTAAGGACATCTCTTTTAGAATTTATCTCAAGTGGATTTTTTTCTGTGTTTTTTTGTTTTATGATTACACTTAGATCACACTTTCTGTGAAGAGTATTAAATAATTTTGTGATTCTCCTCTAATCCCATCATGGATCCTATAAGTTTAATTTTCCCATTACTGATGATGTTAACCTGGGATCACTAAAAAGGGGGAATCTTGAGATTTTTCTCTTGTGTGATGTTGTCTTTTCACCTCATAATTATTTCATGTTTTATGGGTATATAACTTGAGACTATATAAATGTTTGTGCTCCTCATGCAACTTTGAATTTATTCATTTATTTTACCCATATGGATCCAGGGCTTATCTTATTCAGTGTACTATGTGTTAATATCATTTTATACTCATTTTTCTTTTTATAAATGCTCTGGTTTAATAATTTCAGACTTATAGACATTATAATGCAAAGAATTTCCAGATACTACTTCCCAAATATTAACAGTTTATTATTGTTGCTTTATCCCTTCTCCACTATTCTCTTTTTTTCTAATTTTTTTGTAGTTGTAGATGGATAGAATGCACAGTGCTTCACCATGCTAGACAAATGCTCTGCAACTGAGCTATAGTCCCAGTCCTCCACTATTCTCTTTTTGTAAATAAATATAAATGTAGGTATATAACATAGTCTAGTTTCTCTGAAACGTTTGTGAGTTACACATGATACTGTTTTATTCCTAAATATGAGGGTCTCCTAAAAACAAGGTATTATATAACTGTAATATAATCATCAAAACCAGGAAATTAAAATCGAACTAAGAATATCTAATATATAAACTTCATTTAGATTTGCCACTTATCTCAGCAATGCCCTTAACAACCATAGTAAATCCAAGATTAGGGATTTTCACAATTTGTGATTCATTGTGTCCAGAGGTCGTCTTTCTTTAGTATCCTTTAATCTGGGACAGGTACTGAGACTTTCTGTGCTGTTCATGACATATATAATGTTGAATGGTATAGGTCAGTAGTCTCATGGATTTTTCCTCAGTCTGGGATCAGATGATGTTTCCTGATGTTTGGATTCAGGTTCAGCCATTAAGGCAGAAATGTCCACTAGTGATGTTGAGTTCTTCCCAATGTAGCATATTCAGTCTTCACTGCCAGGCCCCTGATTTGATGAAGCAAGCAGCCATGTTGAGGAAGCCCACATGGCTGAGAACTATTTACAGACTCCAGGAAGAGCAAGCATCCTCTAGGACTTAAAGGAAGCTTCTAGTCAAATGAGCAAACAGCTGGTGGCCTCAGTTACATAGTCACAAGAAACTATGGAGGCAAGTACTTGGTTTCGTGCCTGGCCAATGTTGACTTTGACTATTGGGTTAAGGAGTATCTGCCAGTTTGGTCCATGCTACAGTTTCTATTTTCCCTTTGTGCTTCATAAACATCTTATGCAGAGATACTTTGAAACTGTAGAAATCTGGCTGGTCTCAAAATATCACCCTCTAGATTTAGCATTTCACTTATGGTTCTTGTTTGAATCAAATTATTACCATGATGATTTACCCAATGATGATGTTCTTATTCTTTCATTTAGTCAACATAGACAAATACAACAAAACACAAATGGGAGAGAAGAGTCAGCTTATTGTTTTGGTATTTTGCACGCCCCAAATTTGGGTAATGGTGGCCATTTCAAGGTAATTCTATGTTTATTTGTTGTGTTCTCACTCATCTTTGAGTACTTTCTGACTCTCTGGCACAACAACATTTTCCTAGATAATCTTGTATTTTTTCTACTCTGGACCCAGAATCAGTCATTTCTTTTCTTTCTTTCTTTCTTTCTTTTTTTTTTTTTTTTTTCCGAGAAGCTCTGATTCACATTTGGGGAGAAGGATGTGAGCACTATTTGTTGTAGTTGTGAATATTGTCCTTGGAGTTAAGCACATTCATTTTATATTATATATAACATGCAAAGCTGAATATATGTTTCATATAGATAACATGCCTAAAGGATATGTAATATATGTGTTAGGAACATTTATACAAATCTATTTCACATGTATATACGTGTGTTCTAAGTGCATTTATTATAGTATTTATCATATCAAATTGGAGATAATCTTATTACTACTCAATAAGAAAACCGTTCTATTTTCACATCCATAAAATAATGTAGTATGCAACCATGTTTAATATTTTAAACTGTAGAGAATAATAATAGTGTAAAGTATAATTAAAGCACTCTAGATAGATGACATATCTTAAGCAAATTTATTTCAAATACTTGTAACAATTGCTAAATTGCAAAAGGAAGCTGCCTGCTACTGGCACTGTACCTTGTTACTAGAATAATTATTGGTTGTTATATTTTTGGGTTTTTTTTCCCAGTGCATGAATGCTCATATAGAGGGCCATCAAATTAATCTGAATGTCACTAAGGGATTGCCCATGGGGATCCATGTCCCACTAATACTTCAGTGTATTTAGTAAAGCATATTAAATTGGTACTTTGACTTACTAAACAAGGGACTTAAAGGGACTTTGATATACTAAACAAGGAGTTGACAAAAGTTTTCTGCAGAGCGCCAGGTAGAAAATAGTTTACGCTGTGTGGAGCAGAAGTTCCTCTGTGGGTATAGTCTGATTGTGCTATAAATGTTAAGTGAAGGTATGTGAGTGTAATCCAACACAACTTTATTTTCAGGGATAGAGGCATAGTACAGTGGTAGAGCACTTTCCTAGAAGGCATCAGGCTCTGGGTTCACTACAACCACTGCAAAACAAAACGGAAAAAAAAAAAAAACCTCCATTTACAAAAAAAGGCAATGAACTAGTGTACAGGCACTAGTTTTCAGATCTTGTGTTAAACCCAAGGGACTGCTAATGCAGGGAATCTTCCCTTCAGTGGCATTCTGCATGCATGTCACGTTACTTTTTATAGATGCTGGTGTGGCTGTACAAAACATATACAATTCACAAAAATTCAGTTTATAAACTAAGATTATTTTCTGAATCTCTCTCCCTTGGTTATTAAATGTAGTATCTCAATATAATTGCATACTTCATATATTTGATTAGCTTAAAATATCCTCAAATTAAAGTACTTTTATCATTCAAGAAATATTGCCCTCAAATTGTTTTTAATATGCTCTTTATTCACAAAAACTAGTAAATTAATAGATTTAATAAGAAATTGGTGAGATACATTCAAGGGGTTTTTTTTAGTTTATAATTGTATGAATTTATTACTTAAAACCTTAGTCTAGTATTTTTTGGTACCCTATATATGTAATTAAGACTCTTTGAAGTGTTGTAAATATATTGCATGATTATTATATCAGAATTGAAAGATACAGTTAAACAAGATAAAAATTAGATCACCCACAATTATGCCATTTAGTTTGAATTCATTGAGAAGGAGGGTCTGTACTCCCTGACTTCATTGTCCTTTTAAATCCTTGAGTCAATTCCAGGGCATTCACTACCATTCAGCCATATCTCAGGCTCTTCATTCATTCTTGAACTTGCTAAACATTTGTTCATAAGTACTCCTCTAACATTCTACTACCCAAAGTTACCATTGATTTTCACTTTAGCAAACCTAGACAAAACTACATTCACCACATTTTACATTTATACACTGAACAATGAAAAAAGAGCATAGACTCCATGTAAATTAGCAGCTCTGCAAAATGACTTCTCTTTCACAACCACACCTAGAGGTATGGACAGCCCTCCATCCCATCCAAATAATGTTAGTACAACTAAGACAACATCAGTACAGAGTGCAAAAGTAAGAACAGCCTTATTGAAAGTGGGGAGGAACAAGTACCCAGAACAGCCTATTTTTAAGTGGACACAATCTGGTATGATCAGGAGAAAATAACAAATTCTCAATGTTCTCCGTGGGAGTCAGTAAAGGGAACATAAATCTAACATTCTGGTGTTTCAGGTGATTGCTTTCTTTCTCCTGTGACACAGAGAGAGCTGAAATAGGGGATCCTGAGAACAAGAGAGAATTTGGCAACTGATTGAGCACCTGAGTCCTGCAGACAGACACCAGGAATAATAGGTTATGCATTTGTGACAGAAGGTCACAGCTCTCTGCTTGGAAGGCTCAGAGAATTTGAATTTCCAGAAAGAATGGAGAAGTCATGAAATATCTAGCTGAGATTATTAGTGAAGATCTCCCTGTATGGATATCCAAACAGAAAATAGTTAGTCACAGGTATGTCAGTTTAAGGAGCACTACAGGATAAGTCAGAAGACAGAGCAGGTATCGTACACAAACCTGACAGATTTAAAATAAGACATCTTGGTATTTATGTTAAGAGATGAGCAAGAGTGACAAAAACATTCTCATCTTAAAACTATCAAAAATATTACTAAAATAGAAAGAAATGAATGACTTTGGAAATGTAATATCAGGAATAAATTGATAAAACATTCAATTAATCATTGAATTTGTGGCTCTCAAACTTTTTTTCTTCTGTAGTAATGATGGAACCTAGGGCACCCTGCCCTTGAGAACAGTCCCAGGCCTTATTTTTAGTTTCTTTATATTGAGACAGATTTTCAATAAGTTGCCCAGGATACTTAAATTTTGGACTTCTCCTGCCTCAGCCTGGGTAATCTCTAGAATTTCATGCATGTACCATTGCACACAGCTTAACAACCTTTAAATTTTTTTCTTAGTTGTAGACAGACACAATATCTTTATTATATCTGTTTTATTTATATATGGTGCTGAGGATGAAACCCAGAGCCTCACATGTGCTAGGCAAGCACTCTACCACTGAGCCACAACCCCAGTCCCTTGTCAATCTTAATTAAGGGGGGGAAAAAGGCAAGTGAAACTACAGTAATAGTAAAAAGAAATAAATAACCACAGGTCTGGAAGAGTTTTCTGAATGTTTTCATTAATATCTTACACATAATAATGGAATTCTCCTTTTACATAATCATACATACATAGAACGTAATTGCCTCCACTTCAGTCCCCAGTACGATTTGTTTCCCAACTCTCCTAGTACCCCCTTTCCCATACTTCTAATCTACAAGCCTTCCTTCAATTTATTTGAAGTGTCTTAAACTACTGATTTATAGATAAAGGTGAAATTCATTCATTGTACTTTATTTACATATATATGTCCATAGCATTGGTCAAAATTGGTTTTTTCTTCCTTTTTTTCTCTTTCTTTTTTCTTTTTCTTTTTTTTTTTTTTTTTTTTTTTTTTGGTAGTGGGGTTTGAACACATGGTCACTTAGCCACTGAAGCACATTCCCAGAACATTTTTATGTTTTACTTTGAGACAGGGTCTCCCTAAGTGGCTTACTGATTTGCTAAATTGCCAAGGCTGGTTTTGAAATTGTGATCCTCAGCTTCCCAAGCTGCTGAGATTACAGGTGTGCACCACAGGCACCTGGCACACTGGTCAGTTTGGTTCCAGCAATTCTAAATTCTCCATTTCCTGTTCCTCTTCCCTGTCCCTCAACCTTTCTTGCTCTGCTTTGAGACTTTAAACACAATGTAAACTGATCAATAAAAACAGTTTGTAATCATGTCTGGGTATATTGGCAGTTGAAAATTCGTAACTCAATGTAGCTCTTATAGGAAAGTGAGGGAGAGGGGATCAGCTGTCATGACTCCAGAAATGTGTCCAAACACAACAGTGATTTCTTGACTTTGCAGAAGACTTTAAGCAAGCCAAGGAGTATTCCTTCCACAGGGCACTAGTTTCCCGAGCTCCTCCTGAGCCTTTGCAGTAAGTAGTCTCTCAAGGAGCACCCTGGATTCTAGAGCAAACAATACGTGTTCTGTTTGACATAGTGCTGTATGAAGCACCATCTAGTTGGCCCAATGCTTTGCAAAATCACTTGGGATATTTGCACTGTCCATGCAGCCAAAAGTGTTAGGCAAAACCAGAACCTTCTGAGGTATGTCTGGCCTTCAAGCCAAGGTCCTCCCTTGTCAGGGAGGCCCATCTTCAGTTGCACTGGGGTAGGGGAATGGCTTTATTGATGATGGTTAATGAATCAAGTAAATTACACACACAGGAGCATGCTATTATAAAAGATGCAAATGAAACTGCAAAGACTAACTCTACACACACTGTGAATAATCACTACTGCAGTTTCCAGGACTTCCTAACAGTATATGTGCACTGGAATATTTACCAAAGTGTCTTTGCCCAATGGCAAATATGTCACTAAGGAAATTCCTACAGGTTTTTGTTTTCCTACAGGGATATTCTCCATGAACTGAGGTTATACAGTATGGAGTTCAGAGAAAAGTTCTGTTTCTAATGCCTAATACCATCTTACTAGTGTATTCTGGGCTGGAAGACATATTCTATACATATATGATACAATTCTGGAAAATTCCATGCTATTTGGAAAAATGCATCAAACATCTGACTTATTAATGAAGAAAAACAAACGTTTAATTACAAGCACTCAAAAGTCAAGTGCAAAAGTTGTGATCCAACCACTGTGAGAATACATCCTGTCAGATTTAAACTTTCATATAAGGATATTTACTTTCTTGGGTTTATTGTTCTCTTCTACATAAACAAATATCTCCAAATCAAATGGAATCATGCATTCACAAAATACACATTATTTCTTACAATTGAAAGTGTAAACATGCTTTTGTGATTGTTTTCTTTGAGAGAAAAAGATGTTTGAGCAAGGCTGTGTTAGAGTCTAGTTGAGGTTTTTTTTCAACTCAGCATATTCCAGTTTCACAGAGTATTTGGGAAACAGTGACCACCAGTGAAGAGGCTGCTAGTACCCACAGACTGATTGCAGCAAGCTTCATAATCCTGGGCCCCAGCAGTCACCAGGAATGAGGAACTTGCAACACTGACAAGTAGTCTGGGAGAGTGAGGCCAGAACCCGTAGGCATGAAGCAGGTGAATATGAGAGCAGGACCATGTAGAGCAGATACCATCTACTCTGAGTAAGGAGGGTACCTGACCCCTGACCTTTGGGCCACTAGGGTAAAATTCACACACCTTGAGCTCCCATTGTTTTCTGCAGTGTACTGCCTCATAGTACTGAGAAGAGTAATGGGGTTTGGAATCCCTGTCAATTTGTTCTTACCAATTTTGTATTTGTGTTAGCAAATTCTTAGTGGAAATGATTGTAGGATTTCAGGGTCAAAGCACATGCCATGCAAAGTATTCTTATTTACATTGATAATATAGAGATGATTTATATTTCCAGCCATTTTTATTTATTTTTTGGCCTTCAAGCCAAGACTTGATTCTCTCTTAGTTAAGTATTCTTCTAGGGAGTTTCATCCCTCTACTGGTTCTGATTTTTTCTTTTGCAAGAAATATTTCATTGAGTAAATTTCATAGTGCAGGCTTTTGGTTATTTGAATTCTTTTACATTTAGTATGGAAGTTTTTTATTTCCTTTTCAATTCTGAAGGACAAATTTTGCTGGTTATGTTAATCTTGTTTGGTATATATGATTCCAAGCCCTCCCTGCTTTTAGGGTTTGAACTGTGAATGCATTTGAAATTCTAACTGGTTTTCTTCAAAATGTGACTTCCTTCTTCATCCTGAACCTTTTAAAATTCTAACCTTAGTCTGTATATTAGGCATTTTATTATACTGTGTTTTGGAGAAGATCTTTATTGATCCCTCCTATTTTGGGTTCTAAGAGGCTCTATATTTGGATTTCCATCTCATTTTAAATGTTTTGCAAATTTTTGGTATATTGAAGTGTGGGCATTCATATATTTTGTATTTTGGTGCCTTCATCTATGCCAATGATTCTTTGTTATCTAAGAACATTCAGGTCATGGTCTCTTAACATCTTTACTGTTGACTTTATATTTAAAATTACATACTTTGCCTTCAAGGTCTGAGAATCCATCTTCAAAGTGGTCTAATTTATTAGTGATGTTTTCCACTTAATTTTTAATTTGGTTTACTGAATCTTTTCAGGATTTCTCTTTGATTCCTTTTCAGAATCTCTTTTGAAATCATCTTTTACTTCCTGTATTTTTAAACTCCTTACATCTTTTTAGTTCACTGAATATTTTAACTATGAACTTTCTTAATTCTCAACATTTTATTCACTGTGGTGTCAATGAGATCAATTGAAGTGTTATGGGTTGTTTAGGGTGGTAGGTTCATTTGTTTTTTATATTTGTGTGTACCCATCTTCTGAGATGATTATTACCTCTACTATTGTTTTTTGTACCAAGGATAGAACCCAGGAGCTTAACCAATGAAACTCACCTCCAGTCCATTTATTTTTTGAGACAGAGTCTTTCTCAGTTGCTTAATGCCTCATTATGTTGCTCAGGCTGGCCTTGAACTTGTGATCTTCCTGCCAAAACATCCTGAGCTCCTGGGATTACAGGCATGAGACTCCAGGCCTTTTTATTATTTCTACTTTTTAACAAGAGACAATTGAGTGAGCTTCTTTGTGTAAGTGCCCTAGGCTGGGTGAATATCCAGGTATTGATACTCCCATTCAGCATGTATCATCTGCTGTTCCCAATCTCAGCATCACTGATGCAGCCCTACACCAAAAACCCCAAACCTGAAATCCAGAACCTCTGAGCACTGGCATGACACTCCAAGTGGAAAATCCCACACCAGACCTCATGTGACGGGTGCAGCGAGAACACAGGCACAAGCTGTGTATGGCACACACCCATGATCCCAGCCACTCCGAGGCAGAGGCAGACAACGAACCCCAGACAGCACTTCTTCCTCCAAGTCTTCACAGTGAGGCTGCCCACAGGGTGGCCATCTTACATTTTCAATCAAGTATAAAGCCCATTTCCAATAATTATGACAAGCAAGCATATCTCAGTCCTGTGGAAAGAAGAGAATCAAAGAAGCAGCTGGCAGCCCCAGGAGAAACCAGTACCATCCTGTGCTGCACAGAACCAGTCACCTCCGAGGGCAGCCCAGCAGCCCTGCCAGGCACCGGCTCCCAGGCCGCCCTGTGCTGGGCATCTGTGCACTACCTTATGGTCTTCAGGGCTGAGGGGCAGCAACCATCACTCCTGCTTTTACAGAGGGGAAGCTGGGGCTAGGGCAGGTGGATGCATTGTCAGCCCCCAGCTAGGAGCAGCAGTCCTCTTAGGGGCATCAAATGCCGCAGTCTGGCTGGGCACAATTCAGGAGCCACTTATCAAGCAGGAATGAACTTTATTTTTAGAACACACACTCCACACCACTGGACCTCTTCAGGAATTTCGTCACAGCCCAACTGCCACTACCTGCTTCCTGTGAGCCTCTCAACCCCCTCCCTTCCCGCTCTTGAGGCTGATTGGCTGGGTCACATGGGCATAGCCAAAAGTTTCCCCCAATGAGCAGCTCCGTGGTCTGAAAGGGTGGGGAAACAGCCCAATGAGCGTCACCGCAGAGGAACCAATCAGCTGGAAGTTTGCTGGGGCTGCTAAAAAGCATTTTTTCACTTTTTTTTTTTTTTTTTTTTTGGTACCAGGGATTGAACTCAAGGGTACTTGACCACTGAGCCGCATCCCCAGCCCTATTTTGTATTTTATTGAGAGACTGGATCTTACTGAGTTGCTTAGCACCTCACTATTGATGAGGCTGGCTTTGAACTCACTGTCCTCCTACCTCAGTCTCCGGAGCCACTGGGATTACAGGTGTGCACCACCGTGCCCAGCCATCTTTCACTCTTGATAAGTGGGAGTCATGTGGATTGTGGGTAGTTTGTGGTCAGTATACTTAGTATCTTCAGAGCAAACTTCACACTAATAAACCTTAGGTCAAGTGGAACTTGATGAAAAAATTTACTGTTCTCATATTGTGGGTATAAAATTGTAACATTCTGGAATAGGTTCATATTCTGGGTATAAAATTGTAACATTCTGGAATAGGTTGGGAAATGAGTTATTAAAGAGTAAAGTTACTGTTACAGTATGTAGGAGATGAAAAGAAGAGATTAAATGGACAGAAAGAATGAAAGAAAAAATAAAAATAAAAACCAAGTTAAAAAGAAAGATGGATGGAGGAATTTGTGTTAGTGGCAGATAATGTAAGAGGGGAAAGTGGGACTAAGAGGAGCAACTCTGACCTAGGAAAACAAAAATAGAATTGTTTCCAACTTTAAAACATTACAAAAATACAATCAAATATTGATGAGGGTGTAATATTGATAAAAGATAACACTTATGGATTCAAAATAAAAAGATCAAAACTGATAGTAGTGCTCTATGTAATATCCAAGCCAAAGTGGAAAAATTTCTTATTGAGTCTTGCTTGTTTGGATTTCATCAGAATTTGGGACCTTTAGAAGATGTCCACCAATCTTCAGCTTTAAGTCAATGTTTCTCTGGGTGTGGCAATAGTGTGCACACCAGCTCTAAAAAAATTCTAGGAGGCTCCCTCCATCTTTGGTATATTTGGGTCACTATTAGCTTCCTGTTGGTTCAGAGGAGAGGGCACCTGATTTTCTGTGAGTAAGCAGCCAAGTTATACCATGTTAGGAGTATAGTCTTGTGTGCTCTGCTGAAGAAAAACTCCATGTATCCAAGGCTGTCAAATCCAGGGTGTGGTACCAGTGTATATTTTGGAGGGTGTAAGGTGTGGCAGTGTAAGTTAGAGGTATTTTAACTTGTTTGATGTGATGCTAGGTGGCCCATGGGGCAGAACGGTACATGACTGCACCCCTCTCTAGGGTGCACAAGTCAGTATACTTGAACCTGGGCACACTGGGAGGTAGATGGTGTTTGTGGGATGTAGTGTCCAGTATGCATGTGGTTTTCTGCTGGCCACTGTGGCTTGACAACCACTGTTGAGGCACAAGAAGAGTTCTTGCCCCAAAAGGCCTCCCAGTCCACAGAGTGTTTGGGACAACAGAATCCGCCTTAATAGAGACCCTTCCAGATTTTGACAGGTTAATGCGGGGGGGGGGGGGGGGGGAATAACTTACTTATTCCTGGAACAGGCCTTTGATGTGCATATCTTTTATTGGCTTGTACCCATCCCTAATCAGTAGGCTATGGGTAATTCTCTATCTTATGATGCTCAAGGACATCATCAGGCTGAGCTTTCCCTCCTACTTCCCAAGACTGGACATACTATACATAATGCTGATCTTACTGCCTTGCTGACAGAGATAAGCTCTTGCTGTCCTTTTTTCCCAGAAAGTGGGTCATTAAATTTGAAAGACTGAAAAAATAGGTGAAACACTTCATGGGAAGCCACAAACTTCTATACCAGTCCTTCAAACTTAGTTTCTTTATAGAGATGCAATTGACAAAACCTCTCTTTTTGAACCTACCTGCTCTTCTCTTTCTGTGCCTAACTATGCAGCCTCTTTAAATCCCCTGCTGCTACTCCTGCAGCTGCACAACAGCCCTGGCAACAACATTCTGTCTGGAGTTGTCCTGGAGCCTCCCCATGCCTATATATGGCTCTTCTGACAAATTCACTGCCATTGCCTCTGTGGCTGGCTGAGGCAGACGCCCAGCCGCAGCTAGTTCCCAGTTAATTTAGTGTTTCGGACAAGCTGTGGAAAAGGGGGAATCTCATAGCTTACCTATCTGTCCTATTAAGATAAACTCTGCTAACCAGCCAAAATATGAACAGTTACCTTTTGCTATATTGAAAGAGTTACAACCTTTAAATGAAAGGGGAAGTACAAGATTTGACTCTAATGTCATTGAAATTGTTTATCACTTACTATAAGTAGACCTGAATTAACTATTTAAATGAGCAGTCAAATACAGGGTTATCAGACACAAATACTAATGTCATGGTAATACTTTTATGGTATGGCTTTATGCATGGGCTCAAGAGGCCACCCAGTCTAGGGCAAAGGAAATAAAAATAAAAAATATCCAAAGGCTCCGTGGGGCTACCAGACTCTATCCTTTCTAATCCACAACAAATCATCACTTATATTCAACTGTATATAGAAAGTGTTACTAGATTTGCAAGATTTAAAACAAAAAAGAGGGGCTGGGGATGTGGTTCAAGTGGTAGCACGCTCGCCTGGCATGCGTGCGGCCCAGTTTTGATCCTCAGCACCACATACAAACAAAAGATGTTGTGTCCGCCAATAACTAAAAAATAAATAATAAAAAAATTCTCTCTCTCTCTCTCTCTCTCTCTCTCTCTCTCTCTCTCTCTCTTTAAAAAAAACACACACACACAAAAGAAAGAACTCTCCACAAAGTATATAAATTGCACACCATGCTTTAAGAGAATTATAAAAGAAAAAAAATGGTTACAACAGTTTTACTTACCTTCCAACTTCTGCTGGATCTCTTTCCTAGCCTTATAATTAAAATGTAAATTACAGGACCTACAAGATTTACTAGACTTATAAAAAACTAGTTAAACCAAAAGGAGAAAAGTGTCTCTCTTAAATCCAAATTACTTGGCTAGCTGTCTATGTTCAGCTGGCTTTCTTGACTAATTACTCCCTAATGTTACAGCACAGAAAGACAAAAGGAAAAACATTCTAAATATACAAGCTTTCTTTTTGAGAAAAAGTTTTTTCTTAAAAATTTCACAGGCTTTCAACTGACTCTTATCTAAACCACAAGTACACTCTGACCTGATAAAGTGAGTATTTCAGCAATATAGGATTTAAGTATTCTATTTAAGCTGATGTATTTTTCTGATCAGTCTTATTTCATCTAACTATACAGGTTTTTATATTCTGTCTTTATCCAAAGTCCAATTTCTCCAGAGTTAACTCTCACATATATTTGAAATTTTCTTTTAATAAATCCTTAGGAAGATATGGACTTGATGATGTTGGGCATGTTTTTGATAAGCATCACAGACAAATAGCCGCCTATCTGAAACCATGATTTCAGTATCCATCATAGCTGTTAGGTATTAAACCTAGCATTTCCAATTACACAGGTCTATCCTGTGTCTATGTATTATGTACTTGATATCAAAGTTGACATTTAGACAAAGGAGCGTTCATGAATAAAAATTGAAATTAAAAAATGAATCCAAATAACTTAATTCAAATCAAGTCATCAAATAAAAATATAAATGTCTTTAAGGTTCTAACTTATGGGTTTTTCTAGCGACCAAAAAATAAAATGTTAATTTCTAAAAAAATGTCTATGATATAATGTCCATTACTTCTAAAATTTTTCTTCAAGAAAACAGGGATGATTAATACTTTTCAACATATTTTTCCTATGTTTTCAAGTTACATTTAAAATAGTAAGTTAAGTTTAACATAAAAGGTATTAATCATCAAGAGTTTAGTTTCTTCAATATGTAAATTAAAAATTACAGCTAATGCCACACTGATCTCTCAGTTTTTCCAGTTGTTAAAGGAACAGAATGCTACCTTCTTTTTTTAATTTAACTCTTTTTTTTAATAGGCTTTACAGAAAATTAAGAAGGATTATAAACAATAATGATGGGTCAACTTTCAATATCTAATGTGCCATTGTCATTGCTTTTACAACAGTAGTTACTATTATAACCAAAAAATTTAGTATATATACTATCTATATACAAATACTATGAAATTCAGGGTCACAAGTGAGCCTTTGCAACATAAATAAATATATATATAATTATAGTTCTCACTTTTCAGGCTATGATATTTTGCCTTTTACTGACATGTATACTCAATTACTAATGATCATACTGAAATTTTATCCTTAACAGGCATAGACATTTATGTTTTATACTTTACTTATAAAAAATTTCATATCTCTACCATCAAGTCATATTAACAGATATTTTAACACCAATTAATTCTTACATGCCTCACTTACACATACTTTTTCTTCCTTGATTTCTACTGTTCCTCTTGTAGATGAAATAACAATATATACGGGTGGAGGTAAACAAAAAATAATAATATTGGTTCTTATTAATGAGAAATAGACTATTATACCCTACCTCAAATCTCTCCATAACAAGCTAAGTTAACTATCATTATCCTGGCACTAAGACTATTTTTTTAATACTTTAAACATTATTACAGATTGGCTCTCTCTTGTCCATCAAGGAGGTCCATGGAACAGGGTAGATGATGTGGCTGCAGAGTCACTAAACAGAAAGCAGGTCTCATTTTATTGTGCAATTACTATATATATATTCAGACAGTAGCTAAGCAGAATTAAGGCAGCCACCAATGCAATTTCTTCTAACTGTCCTTCCAGCGACCAATTCAGGAGTAGGCCATGGAGCAAGCGCAGAAACTGCAACACTTGACCTCATGCCCAGGACTGTGCCTACAGGGTAAGTGGCCTGCCACTCATGCACCTAGCATGAGCAGAGCGACCTGCCACTCAGATGCCATTAACCTATGCCATGTATGCAGTAGTTCATGCACTTGTCCCCACAAATAACTAAACTTGTTCCTCTTATTTTTATAGCTGTGTTATGTCCTCATTTGGATTCCAACTTACTATCCCTTTTTTTAACCCTTTATCTCCCTCTCTTATATAAAAAAAAAAACACCAAAATTGCTGGACCTTTGACTAAAGGTAACACTCACGCAGATAAAGCTGTGAAACCCTTTGTCTTTTAAGATGCTATAAAATCCCATGGATTTTTTTCATCAAAATACTTGAACACTAATGAAGATGTTTTCCATCTCTTTACAACAGGCTCATGCTATAGTTAACAACTGTTCTCAGTGTGTACCCTACCACACCCCTATGTGGAAATCTATAAATCCACAAGACCTACATTGCAATGTACTTTGATAAATGGATGTTACCCATTTCCCTCCTTTTCATCCTTGTTCCTTTCTTTATGTTTTTATTGATACTCATTCTGGGTTCATTAGGGCTAGTGCCCATAGGTCTAAAAGGGTATCTGATTACATTTCTTATTAGTCTGCTTTGCCACCATGGGCAACCCTGCTCATTTAAAAACAAATATGTCCCTCCATATACATCTTGTGCTTTTTCACAATTTTGTAATAATAAAATATAATTTTAAATTATAAAATTCCTCATAATTCTACCAGACAAACTTTGGTTAAATGAGCATATTATACTCTTAAAACTTGCCTTTTAGGGCTGGGGATGTGGCTCAAGCGGTAGCGCGCTCACCTGGCATGCGTGCGGCCCAGGTTCGATCCTCAGCACCACAAACAAAGCAAAGATGTTGTGCCTGCCGATAACTAAAAAATAAATATTAAAATTCTCTCTCTCTCTCTCCCTCTCTCACTCTCTCTTTAAAAAAAAAACTTGCCTTTTATCAGTTGAATACAGGAAATAATTAAAATTAGAGCTGAAATCAATGAAATAGAAACAATTGAAAAAATCAACAAAAAGTTGGTTCTTTGAAAAAATAAAGAAAATTAACAGACCTTAGCTATGCTAGCGAAGAGAAAAAGAGAGAAAATTCAAATTACTAGCAAACTTGATGAAAAAGGTAATTTCTCAACAGACACTACAGAAATACAGAGGATAATTAAAAATTACTTTGAAAACTTAAACTCCAATAAAATAGAAGATATTGAAGGTATCAACAAATTTCTTAAGTCATATGATTTGCCCAGATTGAATCAGGAGGATAAACACAATTTAAACAGACCAATATCAAGTGATGAAATAGAAGACACCATCAGAAGTCTACCAACCAAAAAAAAAAAAGAAAAAAAAACCCCCAGGTCTGGATGGATACATAGTAGAGTTCTACAAGACCTTTAATGAAGAACTAATATCAATACTCTTCAATTTATTTTATGAAATAGAAAAAGAGGCAGCACTTCCAAACTCATTCTATGAGGCCAATATTATCCTGATTCCAAAACTGGGCAACAAAAATAAAACTTGAGACCAATATCTCTAATGAAACATAGATGCAAAATTTCTCAATAACATTCTGGCAAATCAAATGTAAAAACATATCAAAAAGATAGTGCCCTTCGATCAAGTGGGATTCATCCTAGTGATGCAAGTTTGGTTCAACATACGGAAATTAATAAATGTAAATCATCACATCAATAGACTTAAAAGATAAGAATCATATGATCACCTCAATAGATTCAGAAAAAGCATTTAACAATTTACAGCACATCTACATGTTCAAAATTCTAGCAAAACTAGAGATAACAGGAACATATCTCAACATCTTAAAGGCTATCTATGTTAAGCCTCAGGCCAACATCATTCTAAATAAAGAACAATTAAAGGCATTCCCTCTAAAAACTGAAGCAAGATAGGGATGCCCTCTTTCACCACTTCTTGAAACACTAGCCAGAGCAATTAGAAAAAGAAATTAAAGGATACGTATAAGAAGAACTTAAATTAGCACTGTTAGCTGCCGATATGATTCTATACCTAGAAGACTCAAAAAGCTCCACCAGAAAACTTCTAGAACTAGTAAATGAATTCAGCAAATTATCAGGATATAAAATCAACACTCATATATCAAAAACATTTCTGTATATCGGTGACAAATCTTCTGACAGAAAAATGAGGAAAACTACCCCATTTACAATAGCCTCAAAAAAAAATACTTGGGAATCAATAAAAGAGGTAAAAGATCTATACAATAAAAACTACAGAATGCTAAAGAAAGAAATCAAAGAAGATCTTAGAAAATGGATAGATCTACCTTGTTCTTGGATAGGCAGAATTAATATTATCAAAATGACCATACTTTCATTAAGTACTATACAGATTTAATAAAATTATGATCAAAATCCCAATAGTATTCCTCATAGAAACAGGAAAAGCAATCTGGAAAAATGAGAGACCCAGAA
Source organism: Callospermophilus lateralis (assembly GCF_048772815.1). Taxonomy (NCBI): domain Eukaryota; kingdom Metazoa; phylum Chordata; class Mammalia; order Rodentia; family Sciuridae; genus Callospermophilus; species Callospermophilus lateralis. The sequence goes on along the minus strand of NC_135319.1, from coordinate 22,859,144 downwards.
TAGCTAAAGTAATCCATAGCAGGAAGACTGAAGCAGGTGGCATCACTATACCAGACCTTAAACTATACTACAGAGCAATAGTAACAAAAATAGCAATGTAGTGGCACAAAAATAGATTGGTAGACCAATGGTACAGAACAGAGGATACGGAGGCTAACCCAAAAATTAAAATTATCTTATATTAGACAAAGGTGCAAGGAACATGCATTGAAGAAAAGACAGACTCTTCAACAAATGGTGCTGGCAAAACTGGAAATCCATATGCAACAAAGTGAAATTAAACTTCTCTCTCTCACCATGCACAAAACTCAAGTCAAAACCGATCAAGGACTTAGGAATACAACCAGAGACCTTGTGTCTAATACAAAAAAAAGTAGGCTCTATTTTCTATCATGTGGGATTAGGTCCCAACTTCCTTAAACAGACTCCTGTGGCACAAGAATTAGAATCAAGAATCAATAAATGGGATAAACTCAAACTAAAAAGTTTCTTCTCAGCAAAAGAAACAATCTGTGAGGTGAATAGAGAGCCTACATCTTAGGAGCAAATATTTACCCCTCACATATCATATAGAGCACAAATCTCTAGGGTATATAAAGAACTCAAAAAGATAAGCACCAAAAAAACAAATAATGCAATTAATAAATGGGCCAAGGACCTGAACAGACACTTCTCAGAACATAACATACAATCAATCAACAAATACATGAAAAAATGTTCATCATCCCTAGCCATTAGAGAAATGCAAATAAAAATCACAAAATTTCATCTCACTCCAGTCCAATGGCAGCTATTATAAGTGTTGGCAAGGATGCGAGGGAAAAGGTACACTCATACACTGCTGGTGGGACTGCAAATTGGTGCAGCCAATATGGAAAGCAGTATGGAGATTTCTTGGAAAACTTGAAATAGAACCACCATTTGACCCAGCTATTCCTCTCCTCTGTTAATACTCAATGGACAGCATACTACAAGGACACAGATACATCAATGTTCATAGTAACACAATTCACAATAGCTAAACTGTGGAACCAAACTAGATGCCCTTCAGTAGATGAATGGATTAAAAATGTGACATATATACACAATGGAATATTATGTAGCAATAAAAAAGAATAAAATTATAGCATTTACAGGTAAATGGATGGAGTTGGAGAAGATAATGCTAAGTGAAGTTAACAAATCCCAAATTAAAAAATACTGAATTTTTTTCTCTGATATAAGGTGACTGGAGTAGCATGGGAGGAATAGACGAACTCTAGATAGGACAGAAGGGTGGGAGGGGAATGGAGGGGGCAGGGGATTAGCAATGATGGTGGAATGTAATAGACATTATTATCCATTATCCAAAGTACATGTATGAAGACATGAATTGGTGTCAACATACTTTATATACAAACAGAGATATGAAAAATTGTGCTCTATATGTGTAATAAGAACTGTAATGCATTCTGCTGTCATATACTTAAAAAATAAATTTTAAAAACTTGCTGTTTAAAACAAAAGCAAAAAAGGGATAAACCCTCTCACATATTAATAATGCTTTAAATATTGTTTTATTTGCAGTTAATGCACTCAACATGCAATACAAAGCTAATACTCACAATTGGTCATCTGCTTTGGATAGACATTTTATTCCCAAACAGCCATTACCATAAATTTATACAAAATATATAGGACTCCACCAGACCCAGCATGACAAGACCTCATGCCTCTGATCACATGGGGGAAAGGATAGACTTCTATGCTGACACCAACAGGTCCAGTTTGGATTCCAGCTCTTATAAATAGACATCAGGGACTTCACAACCTGATTCCCAAGTTTTGTTTGATTTTGCATGAGGAGAATCCCACCAAACAAAAGGACAATGATCACTCTCCTCAAAAGAAAAGACACACTGAAAGAGAATGCCAAGCTACTAGACTTCCAGTAACTTGGGTAGATACAAAATCATTAATAGCATAAGTTCAACAGCTATTGGCTCAAATGAGGTTAAAATAAACTCTGAAAAACTTAGTTGCATACTTTGGTCTTAAAAATAATGTTCTGTTGTTGTGCCCCAGTTATGGAAATTTAGTACAGTCAGACTCCTTGACTTCTAAAACCCATTATAATATCTGGGTTCACTTGGCTAAAATTGTTATATACCTGCAAAAATGTCTCATGGTACCCACTGTTGTCTTAGCAGACTGTGTTTTTACCATCCCCACAGGATTTAATAAACTACCATCCTGCACAACATATCCATAAAGATCTATTCCACTTGATGAAAACTGTGATGATTCAGAAAACTCTCTAAGGAAGAATTTAACACTTTGACATTTTCCTTAGTGGTATCCCTAGACTATGTGTCGGGGTTTACAAAAGCACTATATAAAACTTGCCTGTGCTCTGGTAAAAAATATTAATCATACCTCTATGGCAATTAATATACTTAATGAAGAACAACAACATGGTCAATCCATACTTGACAATCGGGCTGCAATTGATTGTTTGGTATTATTGCATCCTAAAGGATGTGAGGAACTTAATAGTATGTGTTGCTTTAACTTAAATGATAACAGTAAATTCTATTTCAAAGGAGTTAGATTAATGATTCATTGATAAGGCCCAACAAGATGATGGAGGTTGAGACTTTTTGGATTGTTAACTTCATGGTTACACAACTTTACTTGAGCCAAACAATTATTCATAGGTGGATGTTCACTAATATTGGATTATGTTGTGCTTGCTGTTGTCAATGCCTACCCTATTTTATACCTCCACCAACATTATATATATATATATATATATATATATATATATATATATATATATATATATCTTTCATCTGATCCGAAAGGCCTTAAAAAATAAAAAGGATGGGGCTGGGGATGTGGCTCAAGCGGTAGCGCGCTCGTCTGGCATGCGTGCGGCCCGGGTTCGATCCTCAGCACCACATACCAACAAAGATGTTGTGTCTGCCGAGAACTAAAATAAATAAATATTTAAAAAAATAAAATAAAATAAAATAAAAAAGAGATATGTTGGGATGCTGACCGTGGAAATACACAGGGAAGCATTTCCCTGGTTAGAATAATCCCGGAGGGCAAGAGGTACCCTGTTTCCCACCCTTAGAATGCCCTGTAATCTCTCTGAGGATCTAATAATACAGCTAATATATGTGCAATGTCTAGCTGGCATGGCAATGACCTGGGATGCCTCTGTGTTTAGAGCCTCATCAAGCCTTGATCTTGTTTGAAGGCACATAACTGCTGGGAATAGAAGAACTTTCTTTGTTTGCTAGATAACTACAGTGTTTCACCAAGTTTCAGTGCTCCTGGAGCTGCCTGCCTGACAGTAACTTCAGACAATGGATGTTCTTGAGAACTGCACAAAGCTCCTAACATTGCATATTGTAACTGTGAAATGTAACTGCAGAATAAGCAACCTTATTGATACTCTAAACAATAATGTGGTTATGGTACTAATGACCTAATGTAACCTATTGGTATAAATAATCTTGGCTGCTTGAACAAAGAGCCACTCTGCAACCTTCCCTGCGTCTGCACCTTGTCTCTGTGTCTCTCCTTATTGTCGTTATTCTTTACAGTGGTTATCCTCAAAAATGACCTTTCCTGGATCCTTGATCCTGATGAATCTTAGTGGCACCTGGTACTGGCTGTCCAGGAGCTCAGGAAGGACTTCTTGCACTTCACACAGGATCCTTGGACTGCTATCAGAAGGCATTTGGTTTCATCCAGCTCTAAGTGAGCCGCCACTGCAAGTCCCACTCCCTTGGTTTGGACAGCAAAGAGGAACTCTCCTTCAAAGGGACTTGGAATCTGGAACCTCCAGTTCTGCTTCTAGTGGCTTCCCTTCCACCTTCCAAATCTCCACCAGCTTCTGGGCGGAAGGGCCCAGTGCTGACTGAGCACAGGCAGTGGGCCTTCCAGGGGCCCTTGGCCATGCTGGCCTCTCAAGTGTTGACCATCATGCAGGTGGGTGGGGGTTTCCTGATCCTGTGAAGTCAGCAAGCACCTAACCTCCTTGATCCAGATCTCGGCAGTATAACTGAAGCCCTTAGCACAGGGTTCCAAGACAGGTGTGGCCCTTGAAGTTGCTGGTGTCCACTGTGTCTCTGTTGTGCAGGTTTGCTTGGTAATTATTCTTCATTTGTTAGCCAATACATGACCACTGAGTGGCTCAGACAGTGACTAAGTGATGAGACTAGGTTCGTTCTTCTGGATTTCAGAAGTATTGAAAAGCTCCAGCATAGAAGGCAGGGGCCTGTGAGACCTAGTAAAGGAATCTAAATTAATTCGGACAGATAAGTCTCTTGTCCGGAGCTTCTGGAAAAGGGATTTCAGGTATAAAGCTCAAACCAAGATCCACAGGGCTGCATTTGAGGGCAAGGTACCAAGATCCACAGGGCTGCTTTTGAGGGCCAAAGTACCAAGATCCACAGGGCTGCATTTGAGGGCAAAGTACCAAGATCCACAGGGCTGCGTTTGAGGACAAAGTACCAAGATCCACAGAGTTGCTTTTGAGGGCAAAGTACCAAGATCCAGAGGACTGCTTTTTAGGGAAAAGTACAAAGATCCACAGGGCTGCATTTGAAGGCAAAGAACAGAAAATGAAGCATATCCTCATTCACGGGAAGCTGGTGTGGACGATAGAGACAAGAAAAACAGGTAATAGTGTCTGAGGGTCCTGAGGACAGGCTGCTGACAAGTAAGGCAGAAGCCTCCACCTTTCCCACTGGGCAAGGGGACAGGAGGGAAAGGAAGCCAGCTCCCCTTTCACCAGGATGCTTGACTTTCCTGTGCTCACAGGCTCCTCAATACCTGGGATCTATAGACCTTGAGGACCAGGCAGACTTATTGAGCAGCAAAAAAAAAAAAAAAAAAAAAAAAACTTTAGCCTGCTTCCCAGCCACTTAAAATTCTCCTAGAGAATGCTTGATTGACTACTTAAAAGTGATTTAAATCACAAAATTTTGTACCCGCACTTTGTTTTAACGTACACATTTTTAAAGTATATTATGTAAACTGTAGAAACATGCACTATGAGAAAAAACGTTTCCCATAATATTGCAACTTCATGGCAAAAATAATTCTTTGAATACCACCTGGAATCAATTTGCATCAGTGTAGACCTATACTGAGGACAATTACAAGGATATTTTGAAATGGCAAGATGGCTTCTTGTTCTGTTTTTTGTTTCTAATGTTATTTCACACTAGTATATTTAGGGGTGCCATTTTCACTCTTAAATAGATTTTCCTTATTTCTTATATGCTCCACTTGTACCCATTCATTAACTTCTGAAGGCTTACTCAGTGTTGCTTTAAGCAGCCAACCATCTTCATAACCAGATTTGTTGATAAGCCTGGATTTTCTGCAAGCATTGCACTAATTGTAGTTACTTCTCAAGAGAGCATAGAGTTCATTGGAAGCTTTCACACTTAATGAAGCCTTGAACACATCAGGCTTTTTCGTTGCAGTTATGGGTCTCTGCTGTGCAAAGGGTGGCGAGGCAGCTGCCTTAGCCAAGCCAGGCACTGAGCCTTCCTGTCAGTGTCCTTTGGCCTTAGGGAGGTCCAGGCTACACCCTGGAGAAGGCACCCCTGTCTGAGTGGGGGCCATCACTGGGGGAAATGGACCACGGTGCTGTCACAGCTTGTCTCGGGGACCTTGAGAACAACACAGTGCATAAAGGGTATCCTTGGCCTCCCACAGGTAGCTCCACCTGGATGCAGCACCCCATCTAGCTACCTAGATGCTAGAACCCAGGGACTCTGAACCTTAGTCCAGCCCAGTCGTGATCACAAGCCCCGACTACAACATTGTAGATGATAGGCTCCTGGCGAAGGCTGTCCATGACTGTGGGGTACAGCAAAGCAGCCTGGATGCTGCAGAATTTGGGAGGTGTGTTCGGTACTGGTCATCCACAACCCCAGGAAGGACTTCTTGCACTTCCGTCAGAAATTCTTCGTCTGGCACTGGGAGGCTTTGAGATTCCTCCAGCTCTACCTGGGCTGCCGCTGCAAGCCTTGCTTGGCTTTGTGCAGCAAGGGGAACACTCCTACAAAGGAATGGTCTAGTGGGACCTGCAGTCTTACACCTCCAGTTCTGTTTCCCTTACTGCATTTACCACCTTATATCCCAAACCTCCACCTATCTGGTCAGAGGCGTCCAGGGTTGGTTGGAGAGCAGGTGGCAGGACTTCCAGGAACCGTTGGCCACACTGTCCATGCCAATACTAGCCGTTTAGCGCAGGTGGGTGGGGCTTCCTGGTCATGCGCAGTCAGCACGTTCCCAGACTGGCAGCCTGGATGATCATGAGTGGAGGACGATCACTGAAGAGTCTAAGGTGACCTCTTTGGGACTCACTGTGAATCCTAAGGTTCTCTTGAGAAACCACTGAGGTTTTCAAGACCTCCCTGAATTGATTTCTGGTCCATCATGATGTATTATATCTTGGAGGTATTCATAGTGTTTACAGGAGAAAACTCCTCTCCAGAGGGCTGGAATTACTTTGAGAGCTCAGGTTGTCGTTTAGGCTCTGCAAGCTCACTTGTGTTTAGCAGGGTTGTCTGTGAAAGACTATTCTGTCCTTGAAAGATACCAGACCTTGGAGCTGCTTGGTTTGGTTGCTGCGGCTGACTAGGTTGGTTCACATATTGGATTCCGTGGGTAGTGAAAGTGCTCTATGATCTCCTAATGAGTTTTCTTACTTTCCCAGGATGGCACTCCATTATGCCTGTGCCTTTGGACATTTGGAAGAAGTGGTCCTCTTAATAGAGAAATGCAACCTTGAACTTTTGGATAATGACTACAACACACCTCTGACTAAGGTATGTAGTTAGTAGCCTAGGGTTTCTGCAGGAGGTGGATTTGATTGAAATGCATAAATAAAAGGGGCTTAATATAATTTAAGTATAACTAATTTGTGAACCCTGTAAAATGTTTGGCTTGCATTTCTTGAATTTATGATACATTTCTTGGTACAATACCAACAGGCAGCAGAACACCGCCATGAGCGCTGTGTAAATATTCTTCTGGATAATGGGGCCAATCCAAATGTTCAGGACAAGGATGGTTACTCTCCTTTCCACAGTTCCCTCTTTTGTAGCAGCACAGCAATGGCAGAAAAGCTGCTTTCATACAGTGCAAATATGGAATTCCAAAACAAGGTACACATCACCCAATTTTATTTCCAGATTATTTGAAATACGTTTGTTTTCATAATGACATAAGTAGGGTCTATTTCCACATTTGAAGCTGAAGCACTCAGTGCAAGAAAATGTGTTGAAATGAATGGACTTTTGAGACTTCACCTCAAATATGGATACTTTAAAAGTATTAGAAGGTACAGCTTTCGGGTATGTACCAATTGCAAATATTTGTAAAAATAATGAATTTTTAAAGTTAAAACATTTTCTGTGTTCAAATTATTTTTTGCACCAAAACTTTTTTCTAAATAGTGTAAAAGGAAACAGGGATGCAAATTAGAAATAGGGTTTATCTTAAAACTCAAAGAAAACAAAGAATTTTACAATAAATGGTGATCTTTTTGCTGTGGGAAAAGTTGGATAAAAGTTATTTATCTCTCTGTGGTAAGGGTTGAGCAGGAAAAGTGGAAAAGTGGATAATTTTCCAATGAGGAAATTTAGATACTTAAGGAAAAAATACCGAGAAGAGTTTAGTTTTTGTAATTTTTCTGTTTCTATGTATGAAGTGCTATTCGATCTGGGGAATGACAATATTTAATTTAGGGAAGGAAGATGCGGGGTTGCAAACGTGTTTAAAACATAGTTTTAGGAGGGTTCTGAGGAAACCATGTTGGCAGTGACTAGGCAGTGATTATGGGGAAGCTAGAGGGGAGAACAAATTATTAAGTGAGAGATGACCCTTTTCTGCCTGAAACAACCAATTAGATAAGAGTCAAACCATGCTGTCAAATCTACACCATCTTACTGGAATGTGGGAGCTAAGGAGCTTACATATGAAACCAAGCTGCATTTTGAATTTACTGGTCCTTATCCTGCCACTGCCTAGGAAAATTACATGGAGTATTTGGTAAATTACTGTCTCTTGCCTTTTTTTTTTTTTTTTTTTTTGCAACTCTCCAAATTATAAAGGGAATTATTCCTGTAAATAAGAGATGAGATTAAGAGATGATTGTCTGGTCTTCTGGTTCTCTGCTCCAATGGTATCACAGAGTGACCTGGGGAAGATTTTAAAATTGACAAACCTAGGTTCTTCCCTGGAGGTTTATATTCAATAAATCCAATAGGGCCTTGACATGGATATTTATAATATTTCCTGAGATTCTGACCCAACTCCTGGAGAAGATAAATGTAATATACAAAATCCCAGATCCCTAAAATTGAAGAAATAACTGGAAGAACTGGAGTTTGACTAGGTACTACTGCCTTCCAATCTCTCCTTTCTGACCAAATTAGTTTAACTTACATTTGTTTTTTTCTATTTCCATGGGTGGGAAGTTAAAAGAATCATGATTAGTGGTAAATTTTTGGTTTACACAATGCAACCTTTTTCCTTTCAACCACATTAATCATCTACTATCATATAAAGGGTGATTAGAAATGTTCTTATGGTAGTCTTTCAGTAAACAGAGACCAACCTTTTAAGGATTTTATGTCTCTGTTATTTAGACCATTGGGTGAACAAAAGCTGACTTTAGAAATGATTTTTTTGATTAGAATAATAGCAAATGTTGAACATTTTTAGCAGCGGTTGGAAGCTAGTCTATGTCATTAGGTCTGTTGTGTTTCAGGGACTGGCATAATCAGCCTAGCAGTTTTAAAAACTGAAAACCATGTGGTAAGAACTCAAAGGATGCTCCTCTTAATAAACTGTTGACAAGTATTCCTATGAAACTAAATTCTTATTGAGGTAATAGTCTGAGAGAACAGTAAACAAATGGAGTATGAGTTCATAGGCAGTGGAAAATTTTTGAAATGAAGATGTTATGAATTTTTGTATTATATTTTGAGGCCTTATTTTTTGGGGAAAAATGATATTAAAGAAAGGAAGGATTTTACATGCAAATACTTGCTTTGTACATGAGCATTTGGAAACACACCCACAGCAAAGATAAAATCAAGGGCTGCAGACTAAATGTAACATACAGATGTTCTAAATTTGCCTTCATTCATCAAGTCACTACTTAAAATGCAGGTAATTAAAGTTATTTATTAATTCAGAAATTTTGTAAATCAGCAAAAGTTTTACATTGACCTTCATGGATTAATTTTAGCATCATGAAAGACACTAAATTACCTTTAATTTAATTGCAATTAAAATGTAAACAGTAAAAGAGAATTTAAAAAGTAGATGTGGAATATGATAGTGATGATAATTATAACCCAGGATTATCATTATAAGTGAGAATATATTTTGTGTTGAACATTCTAACAGCTAATACAAACAGCTTTTATTTTAAAATATCAGCATATGCAGGGACCAATTAAGAATGAGATCAAAGGTCATTTGAGGCCTCCTTTAATTCAAAACCCATTTCCTTAGAGATCTATTGGAGCAGAAGTGCCTGACATTGGTATCTGGAATCCTAACACCATAAACACAATCATGTGGGTTTTATCAACATGAAGGAAGCTTCATCCTTATTGGAAAACTCTCAAGAGTTGTCTGCTAGAAAATCTTAATTCCTCAAATGTAACTGTTTTATACAAAAAGTTGTTCAAATTGGTATTAATGATGGCAAAGGACTTCTTTAGTACTGGACATGTAATGAACAGTTTCATAATATTTCTCTAACAAGGAATCAAGGAATCTTATTGAGGAGGCTTGGTATTTATGGAAAAGTAGATATTCCTTGGAACACAGATGGATAAACCACGCCTTTGAAAAGAAAATTTAGCACATTAATTGAACAAAAATATCTAAATCATTTACCTTCTACATTTTGGCATTTGGGGTTTTTGAGATAAAACATCTAGTCCCTGTCCTCAAGAAGTTCTTGGTTTAGAAGGGAGTTGCAACCACAGCATCAAGATACCATGATAAATGCTATGATGGAGACCAAGATTTCTGGAACCCATTAGGTCTTTTATAAGTTTCCTGCTTCAGTTGAGAAATTTTGTGAATAAATTGTCTTGTTTTTTCCAAGGATAGACACATGCCACTTTTACTTGCTTTGAAGCACAACAGACAACAAGTTGTAGCACTTTTAATTCAGAAAAAAAAGCAAATATACATGTAGTTGACAAGGAGAAAAGGTATAGTAGTGATATTTTTCAAAGTTTAATGGAATGATAAATAATTCAAGTAAAAATATTAAATTAATGGGAAGAAGAATATTAACTTACACTTATTTGGATAAAGTGAAATACAGGAACACATATCACCTTTTAGAAAAGCAATTATATGGACTGGGAAATACAAATAACATTATACAGTATGATTCTATGGCCCAGAGCAGGCATATGCTCACTTCTGCCACTTTTGCCAAGTGACTAATTTTCCTCCTATGTATAGGTAGGGTAGGACAGGGGTACAATCTTGCAGAGCTATCATGGACCTTTAGTTGGATGGTTGGTAACATGCTTATGCTGAGACCAGTGACTGAGACTCCATTTAGCTTGTTTTCTAGGAGTGAGGAAAGAGCAGCTCCCACTCATGGTCATTGAAGTCAACCTTGTTTCGGGAAAGTACATCTTTATAGGATGAAGCTTGAAAGGTCCTGCAGAAGAAGGACATGGGACTGGAAGCCCACAGGAAGGAAGATGTTGAGATATTTGAGGAAACAGAAATACAACTTATTTAGATAGTACTTAGGGAAACAGAGTCCCATGTGCAGTACTCTACTTCAGAGGCAATCATTCCCACTGAGTGTCTGAGTGTCATTGGATATTTTGAAGTGCTTTTATGGCCCTGAAGGACTTGTACTGGGAAATTAATTGAATTGTATAATTTATAATGTTTTAATGTGTCTAAGAAAGGAATTCCCAGTAACAACATATACATTTGTTCTTTTCTCTTGTGTATCTTCATCTTTCAAACCATTAACATGCTTCAGGGCAATCCCTGTGCCATTTTTTGAGTAAAGGGAGGCAATAGGTACATTTTCATATGTGGTTTCCATGCCAAAGCACCAAGGCTACCACGTTCAAGTTAGCCAACTCTGATCGAGAGAGAGACAAGGGAGAAGGAGCAGTATATCTTTCTACCTCATTCTAGATTATGAGGTTTGTTTCAGTCCAGGGCACAAAGTTTATGTTGGCCTCTGCTTGGATTCTTCAGTTCAGGCTTCAGGACAGGAGGTAAATGATTCTCAGACTTGGCTAATATATTGGCTCCCACTGTTTGAAATTGATCTAAGTATGACTTCACTGAATGATTCATAGAATGGGAAAAGTGAAAGCAGAAAGAGGTAAAAAAATGTTTTCTTAAAATGGAGGTCATATTTTAATCCTATCAGCCCCATACCTCATTTAATATAGTGATATCCAAACACTCACCAAATTTTATTACTTTAAAAAATTGGACTCACCCATTTTTATAATGCATTTTGCTCTAAATATTTGCAGAGGAACCTGGTGCTGGTGATACTAAGCCTACTTCAAAAGACATCAACAACAAATCTGATACCAAGGTAAATGCCCTAGTGTCAAATTCATTTTCTTGCTGTGAATTTTGTTTGTAAAGTGTTTAGTCTTACAATTTAGCAATGCTTTCCTTGTTATTTTATTTGGAAATGTTCTTTGAGAAATTATTTGATACAATATGTTGGGTTTGTTTGTTTTTGTATTTCTTACATACATGACAATAGTAGAATGACTACATTCATAATTATCCATTCACAACACAATTTTTGTAACTCTGATATATAATGTATGTTCATATCAATTATGCCATTATACATGAGCTCTCTTATTTTTTTTTGTATTACAATTCTTAATATACCTCTATACCACACCAGTCTTCCATCTGATAATTTAGGAAAGTAGGGGCTTTTGAAAATCCATAACCACAGCACAATTACATTAGAAGAAGCATTCTAATGTCACAGGAAATATGAGATTTGGTCAAGGATTATTTGGATAAGTTCACTGTGACTTTCCAAATCAGCTTATAATTTATAACACTAAGGACAAAATAAGTCTTTAATGAACTGAATAAGTATTTATGAATCTTGAAATTTTCCTAATGCCTTTAGTTTGAATGCTATGCAGAACACTGCACATAATTTTTTCTCTTGGCCACTTTATGACTTCATGTCATATACTTTTTATGAGAGCATTTCCTCAATTTCTAATCTGGGTTCATAGTCACATTTAAACTGTGAGAATTTGTTAAAAAGTATAAACTTTAAAGCTGTTTCTCAATATTTCTATTGTAAAGGTATTGTACTCTGGTTTCTGAGTCTTTTCCATTAAGAGTATTTAAATCTCTTAATCTAATTGAAGACTAGATTTTTTCAGCAAATACTAACAAGTCCTTGAAGCAGAAAGTCTGAAAAACCATGTGGTATGATTTGAACTTCCAAAAATTTTTTCATTGAATATGTTTTAAAACATATACTCTGAATTTTTATGTCTTCATCTATAATTTCAGGTTCAGAAATTTGTGTACTTAGTTATTTAAGTATTCATTTTAAAGCTCTGTTGTCACTCTTGAGGTACTGCAAGGTAGGAAACGTGGGTGTGTCTTGGAAAACTGAGAATAGGGTTTGATATAAAGACTTCTACATATATTGTGAACCTGAATAAAAGGGCAGACAAGAAGATGTCTGTATAATGAAGTGTTTTAAGTAATAAGCCTGAGGTAGCTAATCATTAAGGCTGTTGGATTTCTGAAAATATGGCTTTGGTTTATATTTTCCTTTGAAGAGGTACAAGTTCTGTGATTTATCAGAAACTAAAGTCACAAATGAGAAGCAAACAAAGTGAGGAAGTGTCACAAATAGGAACGTGTGAACTGGTCAATATAATCAGTAAGTCATAGGTATAGTTTACAGGTGTAAGGCAAGATAGAATACATAATCAGCAATAGACCTAGATTAAAGACTATAGGAATAAAGTAAGATAACATAGATAAGTGATAGTAAGGCATAAGTTTTATCAGGAATAAGCCTAAGTAATAGTAGGAAAATCATGCAACTGTAAAACATAGGATTTAAGCCATAGGATAAGTCAGTGTATCAGTATAGTTATAGAAAAAATAAGCAAGTAGGTTAATATAGATATATAGAGAAGGTCAGATTAACATAGCAACTTGATCTTGTATCTTGAATATAATAAAGCATTTAGAGTTTATAGATAATAGTAAATGGCCAGATGAAATGTGTGTGTAGGATATAAGATAACTGTAGTTTTAAGCAGACATCAAATAAGTAACTACTACTGAGTGTGTAAAGCAATTGCTTTGGTAGAGACTCATTAGTGACTTGCAACAATTCCCACCGTGCTGGGATTATGGGAATAGGGTCATTGTAGTCATTTGAGTAAAAAGATGTGACGATAGAAACTCCATTTTAGTTTCTATGTTTGTTACTGTCTCTGTGAAGAGAGGACTGCATGCCTCATTTTTAGGAAATAGAAATGAAAGCTGTTTTCTTATACAAATTGTTTTTCTAGACTTTGTACCTTTCTTAGGATGCAGCAGTGGTTGTGGTGAGCTAGATCCAGGGTTTGAATGCCCTCGTGGTTCTACATGACTTTGAAGTAGATTCTTACCTCACCGATCCCCACACAAATTCAGGATATGACTGTCCAACACTTGCTTGAACCCGGGACTGTGATCAACTGAACTGCATAGCTAATGCTTTTTTTTTTTTTAGCTTCTGTTTATGGCTTGCTTGCTGGATGGAAAATTCCAGTCTTGCCTAGAGCCCTCAGGTCCCATTTATTAATATTTTAATTTCTGTCATTGGCTAGCTTACATGACGATAAGCAAGTCACTGAGTTGTGTTTTTTGTCTTTATATTCTCCTTAAATGGACCAGGAAGTTGCTGTCCTCCCACAGAGCTTGAGTCTCTATGGTGGGTGACAGTCCCTGGCCAGGTAAATAAAGATCTTTCTAGATTTGAATTTGGACTTAGAGTGCTTTCTGAGGCTTCTCCCCATAATAAAAGTAGGTAGCAGAATACTCCTCACTTCTTTCAGCTTTGAGCTAAGATTAGGAGTTTAGATCAAAATTTCTTAAATTTTTTGAGGCTCCATCCATGTACTATTAAATATTAAATACCTTTTTCTTCAGTTACACCTACTCTTAAGTGTTCTGATTACCAGTTGTCTCTTTCAGAGGGAAATTGGGGAAAATTCATTTTTACCTATTAACAATGTTATAGATTTCAGGCCATTTTTTTTCTTATGACAGGTGAAGCAGTTTGAAGCCAAATTCAGTTAGGCATTAAGCTGTTAATTAAATTTTTATGGGTTTAAATATCATCAGTCTAGAAAATTAAGATTGTTAGTTAAGGGCTTTGCTTAATTGATTTGCATTCAGTTGATGTGAGATACATAATCCTAAAATTTGGTTAGGAATTTAAATATTAGTACTTTCTTTAGAGATTTGAAGGCTCTTGGTCTAAATTTAACCTAAGTTCCAAGGTTAAGATTGATAGTTAAGCCATAAGAGGAAGGGAGAGGATTGATGTAATTATGAGAGTTAGCATGAGAGGGTTTATTTTTTGTGCTTTTGAACTGTCATTTTATTTTAGTATTGTTGGATGATGGAAATAGTGTTAGGGATGTTGACTAGATAAGTCATACATAGAAATATAGGTTTAGTAAGGCCATTATTGGTATTGATATAGGTATAATGATGTTGTTATTTGATACAAATTCTTTGATGATAATTCATTTTGGGGTGAATCCAGTTAGTGGGGGAAGTTCACTTAGAATATATAAGAATTATTGAAACTAGTAGAGGAAAATTGTTTCAGATGTTGGAGAGTGAAAGGGTGGTGGTTTTCTTGTTTTAATGGAATAATATGAATATGTGGATTGTTTGTATAATGTAAATAATCAGATTAAATGAGTCAATGTGGGATTGAATATGATGATTGTTATTATTCAGTCTATTGGGCAATTGATAAGTTTGCTGAGATTTTTCATAATTGGGTTTGATTGAGTCCTCCTCAGACTCCTCATACATTAGGCAGAATTGCTATTTTTGTCATTAAGGACAAATTGATTGAGGGGGAAATTTTGAAACATAATGAAGATTGGGGCAATTTTTTGTCATGTTAGTCAGATTAGTGCTGATATAAGTGGAACTCCTTGGGTAACTTTTGGGTCTCATAGGTAAAATGGGGAAAATATTAGGGCTGAAATTTGGTTAGGTGAGTTGATTAGAGTTCATTGTCCTGAATGTATAAAACTGGTGATGCTAGAGCCTGAATTAAGAAATATTTGGATGTAGTTTCTGTGGATCGAGGGTTTGCTTTGTTAATTAAAATAGGGATAATACTATAATCATAACAGTATGATTATTTTTAGTCCTACTGAGTTAACTAGTCAGTGGGAACTAAATAGTGTAATTCAAGTTCCTGAAAATGAGGTAAAATTGATGGTAGGGGCAATTAGGTGATTAATTAGAACAGGATGGGGGGAATGGCCTGATAACTTATTTAGCTGACCTTACTAATAGGACATGGTGTGTAAGGTAACATGAAGAATTTTGGATTCTTAAGGTTAGGTTCAAATCCTATGGTTCTAGAAATAAAAGGGTTTAAGCCTCCATTATTTACTCTATGAAAGTAACTGTTTTGTCAGACATATTTCTTTAGGTTTGAAGAGTACACATGCAATGACAATGGGCAGGGAGATGTGTCATATGCATAGAGCTAGTGTTAGGAGTTATAAGTTATTTTCATCTTAAGGGTATGAGTTAGTTATATCAGAATCACGGGTATGATTCCGATAGAAATGTTGAAGTTAGTACTAGGGTTTTTTAATGCAAAACTGAATGTAAAGATTTCAGGGATTGGTGGCTTAAAGAGTTGTCCTATGAAAAGAGTTGTGATTAAAGCATTTATTATAATGATATTAGTATATTAGGCCATGAAAAAGAAGGCAAAGGGGCCCGCAGCATATTCTAGGTTAAATCCTGATACAAGTTTCTCCTTCTGACAGGTCAAAAGGAGTTCAATTTGATTCTGATAGTGTGAGATTTGATTCTGATAGTGTTGGGATGAATCATATTATTGCTAGTGGTCATGTTGGTGGTAGTAATCCTATGAATTTTTAAGTTGCAATAAGGATTGATAAAGTAAATGATCTGTTTATAATTAGAACAGACAGTAGATTGATGGCCAGTTACTTGATATGAGATTGTGCTGCAACTTGTACTGCTGTGATTAGAGCTCTGAACTGGATGCTCATCTCAAGCATAAGATTGTACATATGGCTAAGCTTGAGGTTGCAAGGATAAAGAGTACTTCCATATTTATGTTGATGAAGGGTCATGGTATGGGTAGGGAATACACATTGTAAATGCCAGGGTAAGGGCTAGGGAAGGTGCAATAATAAATAAAATGATGGAAGATGTTAGAGGTTTGAGAGGTTCTTTAATAAATAATTTTATTACATCAGCGAATGGTTGAAGAATGTTTGGGCCTTTTTGGAGTTGTATGTAACCTAGTATTTTTCATTCAACTAAAGTTAAGAAAGCTTTTGATAATAGAATTAGATAACCAGGAATAGTAAGTTTACTAAGAACGAGTGTTAAAAAGAGGAGCTGAACCTCTGGTAATAAAGTTTGAAGTGTTATGCAATTGCTGGACTCTGCCATCTTAACAGACCCTCTTCTAGGGCAAGGTAAGTAATGGTTTACTAGGTTTAGATTATTTCATCCATTATTATAAGGAAAAAGTGTAGAATTGGCCTTAATTCTGTTGTCCTTTTTAACTGGGAGAAATATTTTAATAGCTAGAAACCGACCTAGATTTCTCCAGTCTGAACTGAGATCATGAAGGACTTTAATTATTGAACAAATGAACCATTGATAGCAGTTACACTATTTGGATGTCCTGATCCAACATCAAGGTCATAAAACTTACTGTTCATATGGACTCTTGAGTAGGATTGTGCTGTTATCCCTAGGATAACTGGTTCTATTTATCAAATAGTTTGAGTCAATTAATGAGTTTGAATTTAGGCAGGTTGTGTCTGGATTATAATCATTTCAAGGTTGGTTTATACTCTGAGGTCACTCCAACCAAAATTTTTAGCCTATAGGCAGGGTTTTCTATCCCAAGGGGTTAGTGTCAAGGGTTCACAATTATGGTTATATAATTAAATTTCATTTATGGTAATGAAACTAAGTGCTTTATTATAAAATTTTTTTGAGAAAGAAATTGTAGTTTAATCAAAATCAGTATTATTAGTATTATTTGTTTGGTCCAAATTCTGTTATATTTCTTTCCATGCTCTGCTCTTATTTTTTTCCTTTCTTCTTTGGCTTAAACACATGTTCACTTGACTGGCCATGTTTCCCTCTTTCTGTTTGTTTCTTTCTCCTCCCTTACCTTTCTAGAAATGTTTTACCCTAGGATCAATATTTCCCTCAGCCACCTGTGCCTCCATGGTGGCTTCTTTAATTAGTCTTCCTGTTTTCTATTTTTTTTGTGTGCACCTGTCATTCATCCATCATTGTCCTACAAGATTCATTATTGCCTTTGTCAGATGCAGCCAAATGAATGCAATCACTTATCTTCAGGTGTCTGACATATAGGATAAAAGAATTCTATCCCATCTCAGTTGTAAATTGTCCTCAAAACTCAGCTCAAGAGGTAGTTTGTGCAAATAAAAATCACAGGAACATTCAAAACTCATGAGTAATTACTTTGAATTTCTTAAATATCATATTTTGACAAGTATACTGAGCTACCGATGGATCAAATTTTTACCCAGGATTATTGTGGTCAAGAAAATAATCTATTGGATATCACAGTATCTGTGTAATAACTGACTAGAGGTGAGGGGAGTAATGTTTGGAGATGTATCTATCATCTCTTATAATTCTCAACCTATGTGAAAACACAGGTCATTAAATGGCAGAATTGGGATTGGAATGTATATCAGAACAATTCAGAAACATGTGTTATTTCCAATGTATCCTGTAGTAATACTGAATATTATAATTATTTTATCAAATGTAATGCTCATTACACATAAAGCCTTTCTTTCTTCCCAGAATGTCCCTGAAGGAAAGAGAAGTGTATGTGGAGATGTTCAGCAATCCAAGAAAGATGGTAAGATACTTGAAGTCTGCTCATTCTTGTGCTGTTTATTGACTTGAGATTATAGACATTTTCATTAACATAGAAGCAAAATGTGAGATGGAAAAACCAACAAATGCCATAATTTGCACTTATTCAATTAGAGGGCAATTGGAGAAGCAGTATACACATCTCATAATCATGTAAATGATTCTAATGTGTTCCACAAATGGCATATCCTGTACATTCTAACAGCAGCTTTGATGTTTTACGCACAATTCCTAGGGTTGTGAATTGCTCCTCTGTCTAGGGATCATGTTGTTCTCCACAAATCAGCACGTTTACTTTGTTATATGCACACTTTCCTGTATTTTTTCTTTTGGTACCAGAGTTTGAACTCATAGGCACTTAACCACTGAGTCACATGCCCAGCCATGTTTGGTATTTTGTTTAGGGAGGGTATCACTGAGTTGTTTTGGGCTTTCCTACCTTGCTGATGCAGGCTTTTAACACACACTCCTGCTTCAGCTTCTGAAAACTGGGATTACAAGTGTGCGCACCATGCACAGCTCCTATAATTGTCATTGGAAACATAAACTTGATACTGGAATCTTAACTTTATGTTTCTGTATTCCTGATTTTTCTACAGTATATTCTGTCATATTTTTGCCATAAACATAAAGAAAAAGTCCAAAGTTAAAAGTACTCATCATCAAACCATGCATAAGAATTCTTTTCTGTACTAACTTTGTCTGAATTTATGATTATTTTTGATTCCTTGATGTACAATTGATTATCTGATCCTTTTGTTTTTCAGTCTCTCAAGAGAAACATCCTCATGTTAGGGTAAAATACTTCCATTTTTTCCTAGAATTATTAACTATATATTGTATGACTATACAATTTTAGTATAATATCTTGTTTCCAAATCCGTCAAGGCTGCCTTTGAAGAGAAAAATAAAGCAAATGAGGTAGTGGAAGTGAATGATGTAAGGACATTCCAATCAGGTAAATTTTGCTATACTAATTTTCTGAAAAGAATTACATTAAACTCTTGAATTGTAAACAAACTTCCCAATCCTTGTTTTGTTTCCAAATTCTATGGGAGGGTTTCACATAAAAAACTCAAATGTGAAAGTGAGTGTCCATGATTAAAATAAAAGTTATTTATAAGCCTAGGTAAATAATTTTTTTACAAAGGTGACCTTTGTCTTAGATGTTGCTACATTTAATCCTTTGTTAAAATTTTTATTAGGGCATTATAGCTATATATAATATTGGGGTTTATTATTGACATAACAATTCATGCATGGAATATAATTTGTTCCACATAATTTCTAGGACCTCCTTCCCTCCCTACCTCCCTTCTATTGTTCTCCTTCCTCTATCCTACTGACCCTCCTTCTATTTACAGTCTTTAACATTTGTGCTTGTCTATAGACACAGAGTTGAAATGTTTTGTGATATATTCATATGTGTGCCTAGCCTAATTTGATCAACATCTTTCATAGTTGCTCCCTTTACCTGTCCCTCTTGTCTTCCCATCTATCCTCTTCTTCTATACACTGGTATCCCTTCCATTTTCATAGTCTTCTTCCCATTTTTCTTTATTTTGTTCTAGCTTCTGCATAAGAAAGAAAACATTCCATTCTTGACTTTCTGAGTATGGCTTATTTCACTCAGCATGATGTTCTCCAGGTCAATCCATTTACAAGCAAATGCTGTAATTGACTGTTATGGCTGAGTAAAAGATCATTGTCTATGTATACCCTCCTTTCCATCCATTCATCTACTGATGTGCACTTGGGCTGGTTCTATAGCTTGGTCTTATGAATTCCCCTGCTATAAAAATTGATGTGACTGCATTGTGATGATTTTTAGTTCTTTTGGATAAACAAGGAGGAGGAGTGGGATAGTTGGATGGTTCCATTCCTTGCTTTTGAGAAATCCCCATGCAGTTTTCCAGAGTGATTTTTATTAATTTGAAGTCTTCATCACAAGGTATGAGTGTACCTTTTCCCCTCAGCCTCTGAAAACTGGGATTACAAGTGTGTGCCACCATGCACAGCTCTTATAATATTGTCATTGGAAAAATAAACTTGATACTAGAATCTTAACTTGATGTTTCATTAAACATTGTTTATATTCCCCCAAATTGCCATTATTGAAGTGAGATGAAATCTCAGTGTGGCTTTTGACTTGGATTTCCCTAGGGATGTTGAACTCCTTTCAGGTGTTGCTTGGCCATTTGTATTTTTTTCTTTTAAGAACTGTCTGTTTTGTTCTTTGGCCCATTTATTCATTGGTTTCTTTCTTTCTTTTTTGGTGTTAATCTTTATAGGGTTCTTTATATATTCTAGATATTATTCTGCTTTTGGAGAAGCAGCTGGAAAAGATTTTTCCTATTCTGTATGCTCTATATTCTTGCTCTCAATTGAATGCTTTGCATGCACAACTTTTTAAATTTGATGCCATCCTACTATTGATTCTTGATTTTCTTTCTTGAGCTTAGGGTCTTCTCAAGGCAGTTGACAACTGAGACAATATGTTGGAGTGTTGACTCTGTCTCTTCTTTTAGCAGTTGCAAAGTTTCTGATGTAATTCCTGTTACATTGATCCACTTTGATTGACATTTGTCCAGGTTGAAAGATGTTTCTGGTACATATGGATAGTTGTCTCAGCATCATTAGTTATAAAGGTTATCTTTTCTCCCGTGTATGTTTTTGGGTCCTTTGTTACAAAGTATCAAGTGACTGTGTGGATTTGTCTCTGTGTTTTCTATTTCCTTGGTCTCTATGCACATTTTGATGCCAATACCCTGATATTTTTGTTACCATAGCTGTGGAATACAGTTTGATATCAGATATTGTCATGCCCTTTAGCATTTACCTTCTTTCTTAGTATTGACTATTCTGAAATTTTTATTCTTCCAAATGAATTTTAGGGCTGCTATTTTCCAGTTTTGTGAAGAATATCATTGGTTTTTTGGTGAGACTGAATTGAAACTGTAATATTTTTTGTAGCATGGCCATTTTGACAATATTAAATTTTCCCTTCCAAGAACAAGAAAGGTCTTTCCTACTTCTTGTCCTTTCCTCCCCCTTCTCTCCCTTGAATTTATTAAGAGTTTTATTTAGGTATTATTAGTATATCAACTATTCCTCCTTGAAACTTGCTACTGCCTCCTCAGAACTTCCATGTAAGCTTCTTTAAAACAGTTATGTATGGATCAGAGTAATCAAACTTATTAAGGGAGTCATCTTTCCAGTGGTCCTTTCTGTGGGAGTACAAGCCTTGTTTGCATCACACAAAGAGAGAGAAAATAGGTGGAACTAAGAAATTAGCAAAACAGGATTAGTGAGAATAGTCACAAGATTTCTATCAAGCACTTCTCAATGGAATTCTGGATTTTCTTTGTAAGTATTTGTCCTTTGTCTCTTCCGGTGTTTTGCCATTCTACTAAATTCCTCATGGTGAGGTACTTTATTCTAAAAAGTTTTGACTGAAAACCTGAAGACACTGTTGTGTACAAGGACACAATAAGTATACTTCTTATAATTATTCTATTGCCATTGTTCCAGAAAGCTCCTGCTATGTGTTTGGCCCTGTCAGTTATATGCTAATGATTTTGCTAGTGACTTGTTTTTCTGTCAGTCTTTCAGCTTTCATTTAGGATTATGGGCATCAGTTTAGGAATCCAACACTGATAAATCTTGTTCTTTATCCTTTCATTTGACAAATCCAAAAAAAGGGGACATGAGATTTTTTTAATGCCTTAATTGTCTATCAGTAAATTAAATAATATTCATTCAAGAAGAGTCTCCGTGAATGGTCCCAAAGAAATACTATGTAATAAAATATCAGTCTCATACCAGATTTCATGTTTTTATACTGTTGAATAATTTTACTCTTTTATTTAATAATAGATGAGAGTTCTAAAATGAAACTTTAACCATGTAGGATTTTATGGATTTAAAAATTATATTTTTTCTTAGGGCTGGGATTGTGGCTCAGCAGTAGAGTGCTTGCCTAGCACATGTGAGGCCTGTACCACATAAAAATATGTAAATAAAATAAAGGCATTGTGTCCATCTACACCTAAAAATTATTGAAAAAAATGTATTTGTTAAGTAGTTAGAGAATTCAGAAAAAAGGGAGGTGTTTTGAGTGTGCTGTTCTGAGCTAGAGATCCTATCATGTGCCTGGCATTTGTTTTCTCTCACTCTTTTTTTTTTTTTTTCCCCCTTTTGGTACCATCGATTGAACCCAGGTGTGCTTAACCACTGAGCCCTATCCCCAGTTCTTTTTTTTTTTTTTTCTTATTTTGAGAGAGGGTCTTGCTAAGTTGCTTAGGACATTGCTAAGATGCTGAGGCTAGTCTTGAACTTGGGATCCTCCTGCCTCAGCTTCCCAGGTCACTTGGATTACAGGCTCCACCACACCCAGGCACTTTTTTTTTTTTCTTAATAGTAATCACAGCATCTTGAAACTGTGTTTCTATAACCTACTGTTTACTATTTAAACAGTCATTCAGAGATTTCAACTGATTATTCCATGATTCCCAAACTAACAAGTACTTGGCCTATGATGGCAGATGGATATTTGACCGTCTGCCCGAGTGGCTGACTAATCTATACTTTCGCCCCTGTGCATGGATTGATAGAGACTCATGGGGCATTATGATCTGGATGTAGATCCATACCAGATGAATTCAGAAATTTACTCTGAGTTTCATTTTGATTCAGACTTTACCTTGGAAGGTGGGTTATATTTCAAGTTTGTTTTAATATTTTGTAGAGTGGTTTGATAACCAATACTTTTAATATCAAATCTTTGAGGAAAAAAAAATCTCACAATAGCAATGATTATAGGACCATGAGTTTTATATGAACAAAATCAGGCAAATCTGGGAGAAAAATTATTTTTTGGAAGTGTTTGTATATTGATGTATAGGCCATGTTATATAACATTGATCACATTTGAAATCTTTTTAGAAGATATTTTAATTGATTTCTCTATTTCCTGATTTCTTAATTTGGATTTTCCTTCAGGCTACAACCTCTATGTAGTTCTATCTGGACACTTTTTTCTCATAGTCTTTTAACTTTTATGTGAGTATAATCGTGTTATGAGTATTGTCCTGTGTTTTTGTTGTTGTCATTTTTTACATTCTCTTCTACTTTTCTTTGAGTTTCTTTTGCTCTATTAAAAAAATTCTGCTAGCTAAGTATTCTTGTTTTTATATACCACATCAAAAGCACAGAGAATTTCAGGGTTTTAAGGAATCTTATCAACTAGTCAAAGTAGTACTTCCAAATGGGTTTATCATCCTGGGCAAATGGTTGTTATGATCAACAATCTACAACTTAAAGTGATTTTTTGGATATAGTAAGTAGCCACAGTAAAATCTAAAGTCAGGTTCCTAACTATTAGCCCAATATTTTACAATTTTACTACTTCTGTAGATGGTTTTTGTTGTTGTTGTTATTTATTTTTTATTGTTTCTTTTTAGTTATGCATGACAGTAGAAATCATATCACATAATTACAAAAGCATGGAATATATCTGGTTGTAATGCAGTCCCCAGTATCTCTTCATCCCTTCCCCTTATCCACCCCACCTCTTCCAGTCCTCCCACTGATCTTTCTACCATTTGCCCATAGATATTTTTAAAAATTAAATGATTACAGGTGTATACAATGGTTTCACTATCATATATTCATATATGTACATAGGAAAATTATGTCAGACTCATTCCAGGGTCCGTCCTTTGCTGATTTCCCCTCCCTTCTCTTGACTCTTGTTTGTCTATTTCACTGAAATTCTATTCTTTTTTTAAATGCTCCCCATCCATTTATTTTGAATTTCCACATACAAGACAAAATATTCAAACTTTGGTTTTATGGGAATGTCTTATTTCACTTAGCATGATAGTCTCCAGATCCATTGATTTACTTAAAAATGTCATAAAATCATTCATTATTGATGAGTAACACTCCATTGTGTTTATATACCTCATCTTCTTTATCCATTTATCTGTTAAAGGGCACCGAGCTTGGCCCCATAGCTTGGGTGTTGTGAATTGTTCTGGTATAAACATTTATGTGACTGTCTTATTGTAGTTTGCTGATTTTAGATCCTTTGGATATATACCAAGAAGTGGTTAACTGGGTCAAATGGTGGTTCCATTCCTAGTTTTTAGAGGAATCTCCATACCGCTTTCTAGAGGGGTTGTACCAATTTGCAGTTTCACCAATAGTAGTGTATGAATACACCGTTTCCCCCACATCCTTGCCAACATTTATTGTTACTTGTATTCTTAACAATTGCCATTCTGGTTGGAGTGAGATGAAATCACAGTGTAGTTTTAATTTGCACATAGCTCAGTGTTGTTAAAATAGAATAGGAAAGCTTGTCTAGTGAACCCAACTGAACCCAATTGAAGAAGGTGAGAGTGAAGGTAGTGCATGATCGCCATCTAGAGGATAAGAATGAAAGCACTAGAGTAAAGAAGTTTGAAGAGGAACAATGCCGAGTTTTGGAGGCATAGGTTTTGAGAAAAGAGATCAGAATATTAGGTTTTATGGCAAAATTGGTGAATGCCAAACAAACATGAATGACAGAGGATATTGGGCGCTATCTAGAAAGGCATATTTAAAATTGGTGCCCAAGGGAGTGCTGAAGAGGTTATTGCGTGCTTTTCTGCTTTATTGGAGGAATGGGCAAAAATCCAAATTTCTGTGGAAATATCTTAAAATTCTTTGAGCCACTGGGAAGAGCAGTGAGGATGGCCTAGAGTTCCTCAAGCATCATGGGGCTCGAAGTTCCTGAACTTTCTTTTCTATGTCCCTGAACAGATGTCTGCTCACATTCATCCAACTCAGTGATACCATTCCTATGAAGGGTCCAGCAGGGTTGTGATTGAGTGGCAGAGCCATCATGAAGCTTCAGTTGGGTAGTTGTATAACATGTTCACACTGAGGTCAGTGACTGACACTCATTTAGCTCGTTTTCCAGGAGCGGGAAGAGAGATCTCCTAACTTTGTGCTTTGAGCCCAACCTTGTTTCAGAAATCTTCATCTTCATAGGATGAAGATTTAAAAGTAGGAGATTGCCTTTGAGTCCTATAGGAGAGGGCCTTTGGAGTGGAAGCCCACAGAAAGGAAGTTATTTATATTGTACTTAGGGAAACAGAGGTACAGCTTCCAGTACTCTACTTTGCCAATAGTCTTTCCCCTTGAGTGTCTGAATGACTATCGTTTTTCTGTAAATAGTGTGGTCTGGTATTGTTGGGCCAATTGATTTTTCTTTCTAGTTTTAGGACTAACCTCTGTCCTGATTCCCATAGCGCATGTAATAATATGCATCATCACCAAAAATGTTGAAGATTTCTTATCCAAATGGGGTAATATGGACATTAAATTGAATTTTGATTTCATGTCCCTAATGGTTAAAAACAGTGAATAGCACTTCATATAAGAGCTGAGCAATTATACATTTTCATTTGTGACCTCTAAATTCATGTGCCATTAACTAAATGGGTTTTTTGCATTTCCAGTGCTGAATTTCTTGCTTGTTTATATATTTAATATACCAATCCTCTGTCAAAGATTAACTGGAAGGATTGTCGTTTGTTGTTGTTGTTTAATTTATATACGTCAGTGGAATCAATTACAATTCTTATTACACATATAGAGTACAATTTTTCATATCTCTGGTTGTATACACAGTGTATTCATACCAATTCATGTCTTCATACATGTACTTTAGATAATAATGATTATCAAATTCCACCATCATTAATAACTCCATGCCAGCTCCCTTCCTCTCTAACCACTCTGCCCTATCTAGAGTTTGTCTTTTCCTTCCATGCTCTCGCTCCCTATCCCATTATGACTAAGCATCCTTAAATCAAAGAAAACATTCAGTATTTGTTTTTTTTTTGGGGATTGGCTAACTTCACTTAGCATTATCTTCTCTAACTCTATCCATTTACTTGCAAATGCCATTATTTTATTCTCTCTTATTGCTGAATAATATTCCATTGTGTATATATGCCACATTTTTTTTATTCATTCATCTATTGGAGGGTATCTAGGTTGGTTCCACAGTTTAGCTATTGTAAATTGTGCTGATATAAATATTGATGTGGCTGTGTCATTGTAGTATACTGTTTTATAGTTCTTTGGGTATAGACAGAGGAGAGGGATAGCTGGGTCAAATGGTGATTCCATTCCCAATTTTCCAAGAAATCTCCATACTGCTTTCCATATTGGCTGTACCAATTTGCAGTCCCACCTGCAGTGTATGAGTGTACCTTTTCCTTCACATGCTCACCAACACTTATAGTTGTTTGTATGCATAATAGCTGCCATTGGACTGGAGTGAGATGAAATCTTAGGAGTGGTTTTGATTTGCATTTCTCTAATTGCTAGTGATGATGAACATTTTTTCATGTATTTGTTGATTGACTCTATGTCATGTTCTGAGAAGTGTCTGTTCAGGTCCTTGGTCCATTTATTGATTGGGTTCTTTGTTTTTTTGGTGTTTTGCTTTTTGAGTTCTTTATATACCCTAGACATTGGTGCTCTATATGATGTGTGAGAGCTAAAGATTTGCTCCCAAGATGTAGGCTCTCTATTCACCTCACAGATTGTTTCTTTTGCTGAGAAGAAACTTTTTAGTTTGAGTCCATCCCATTTATTGACTCTTGATTTTAATTCTTGCATTATAGGAGTCTGATTAAGGAATCTGGGGCCTAATTCCACATGATGGAGATTAGGGCCTACTTTTTCTTTTATTAGACGCAGGCTCTTGGGTTGTATTCCTAAGTCCTTGATCCATTTTGAGTTAAGTTTTGTGCATGGTGAGAGATAAGGGTTTAATTTCATTTTGTTGCATATGGATTTCCAGTTTTGCCAGCACCATTTGTTGAAGAGACTATCTTTTCTCCAAAGCATGTTTTTGGCACCTTTGTCAAATATAAGATAATTTTAGTTTTGTGGATTATTTTCTGTGTCCTCTATTCTGTACCCACATATTTTTGGTACTCATTTATTGATAGAAAAAGGAGTTGAATAAGATGACAAAATAGTAAGAAAACATTTCTTGACGTACATAGAATAATAGCACACTGGCTTTCGGTAGATTCTGCAGCACTCTTTCCTTTCAAGAAAGAATTTGAAAGATGTATACTAAGAAAGAAATGTCAGTCTAGAAATATATGGCACTACAGAAGCCGACTTGAGATTTAACCTAATTGACTGGCATAGAACTCCATGATGACACAGGTTACTAGGCAAAAACATTGCAGTGCAACTGTATAGAGTCAGAGACCAGGTGAGACAGAGAACACATTGGTTATTGAAATATAAGAGAATTCCTAATAGGTGGGAGACTATAAGATGCCATCTCTAGGAATAAAAATGATAAAATTTCAACAATCTCAGAAAAATCAGACTCCATGATAGGCTAAAAAACTTAACACCAAAAAAGAAAAGATACCAAATAACCCAATTAATAAATGGGCAAAGAAACTGAAAAGACACTTGACAGAAGAATTACAATAGTAAAAAATATATGAAAAAAAGTTCAGCATCTCTAGAAATTAGAGAAATGGAAATTAAAACTACAATGAGAATCCATCACACTCCATTCAGAATAGCAGTTATCAAGAATGGAAGTAATAATAAATGTTTGTGAGGAAGTGGGGAAAAAGTTCACTCCTACATTGAGTACTCATAGGAGCACTCTTCAACCCATCAATCCCTGAAATCTTTACATTCAAAACATTAAAAACCCTAGTACTATTTTCAACATTTCTAACTCATACATTTATTATAAAAGAAAACTTATAACCCCTAACACTAGAAAAAGATTAACATTAAACAGGGATGAGAGGTGGGAGGGAAAGGGAGAGAGAAGGGAAATTGCATGGAAATGGAAGGAGACCCTCATTATTATACAAAATTACATATGAGAGGATGTGAGGGGAAAGGGAAAAAAATCAAGGGAGAGAAATGAATTACAGTGGATGGGGTAGAGAGAGAAGATGGGAGGGGAGGGGAGGGGGGAAGAGTAGAGGATAGGAAAGATAGCAGAATACAAGAGTCACTAGTAAGGCAATATGTAAAAACGTGGATGTGTAACCGATGTGATTCTGCAATCTATATATGGGGTAAAAATGGGAGTTTATAACCCACTTGAATCAAATGTATGAAATATGATATGTCAAGAGCTTTGTAATGTTTTGAACAACCAATAAAAAAAATATGCAATTCTCTATGCAAAGAATACAAAAAATAAGTTGTTTGATAAACAATTATGAAAAGACAAAATATTTGCTTTTATTGAAAAGACAAAGTTTCTCCAAATTCAGAGATTTTAAGTAAATTTAGTAAAAGATATAAAACCCAGATGGAAAGAAACTAGTAAGTAGTGGGGAAAGATGCAAAGAATGGTATGAATATGAGGATATATTTTTGGTATAGAAACTTAAAAAGAGAAAAAGAATTTTTTGTTGTTGTGAAGCCAGATTTAAAATTAGGTGGTCAGTGTAGTTAGGTAAATCGGGTCTAATATTGAGTGAAATCTAAAATGGAGGCCATGCTGGGAATGACTCAGGGAAAACGCAGGACAACTCATGGAATGTTAATGAAGTCCTGAAAAGGCCCTAGGCCAAAGTCCATCCCAAAGAAGTGTTAATGAAGTCCTTCCTGCTCAGACTACTTCTTTGGCCCACCTGTGTCCCACCCCTCCGGCTTTCCCACCTACATTCCATCACTGAAAGAACTATAAAAAAGGGAGACAACAGCCCTTCCACGGATTCCCCTTCTTCCTCCGGGAGAAGTCTTTTCTGCTGTCCTTTAATAAACTTCTAATTTCTACTCTGACCTTGCCTCGGCGTGCTTCTTTGGTGTTATTCTTCAACATTGGGGAAGCAAGGACTCGTCACCGGTCAACAGCGGTATCAGTTGTATGAGAAAGAATTTTGTGATAGAGTAAAATTTTTATCTGACAGTTGAATGACTAGATTGCTCCAGAATTTAAAAAGGTATTTATAATATAAAACTAAAGATTTAAGCAAGTCATGAATGGTTTGTAAAGGACAAATCTTATTAAAGTTGTATGTGATCAAGTTGGATTAAAGGAAACATTTTTGGGGGGCAGATGAGTACTGCTAAGAGCCTTAGCCAAGTAGGAATGATGCATGGCATTATTGGTTGAAAGATGATGCCAGCAAGCCATTGAGATGATAATGATTATGTTAAGATCTGCATTCAATAGAATATTAGACCCCTGCTGTCCACCTCCACCTGCTACTTTGGAGCTCTCTGGGGACTCCCAGAGAGTTCTCATTGGTTGGGGAAGTGAAGTGCGGTAGGAGGGATTTCCGGAGGAGGGATTTCCGGTTGGTGGGGTGTGGCCCGGGAGAAGGTCTTGTGCATGGCATTCACAGAAGTTTTGGAAATAAAGTTTGTTCCTGATTGAAAATATATATATATAATACAAAAAGGTCATAAATCTTCATTTTGAAGTTTTTTCCACTGCCTATGAACTCATACTCCACATGTTTCTGTTCTCTCAGACTATTACCTCAATAAGAATTTAGTTGCATAGGAATACTTGTCAACAGTTTATTAAGAGGAGCATCCTTTGTGTTCTTACTACATGGTTTTCAGTTTTTAAAACTGCTAGGCTGATTATGCCAGTCCCTGAAACATAACAGACCTAATGACATAGACTAGCTTCCAACCGCTGCTAAAAATGTTCAACATTTGTTGTTATTTTAACCAAGAAAATCATTTCTAAAGTCAGCTTTTGTTCACCCAATGATCTGAATAGCAGAGACATAAAATCCTTAAAAGGTTGGTCTCTGCTTACTGAAATACTACCATAAGAAAGTTTCTAATCACCCTTTAAATGATAGTAGACGATCAATGTGGTTGAAAGGAAAGAGGCTGTATTCTGTAAGCCAAAAATTTATTATTAATCATACTTCTTTTAACTTCCCACCCATGGAAATAGAAAAAAAACAAATGTAAGTTAAACTAATTTGGTCAGAAAGAAGAAATTGGAAGGCCGTAGTACCTAGTCAAACTCCAGTTCTACCAGTTATTTCTTCAATTTTGGGGATCTGGGATTTTGTATATTATACTTCTCTATTTAGTGATTCTTCTCCAGGAGTTGAGTCAGAATCTCAGGAAATATTATAAATATCCATGTCCAGGCCCTATTGAATTTATTAAATATGAACCTCCAGGGAAGAGCCTAGGTTTGACAATTTTTAAAATCATCACCAGGTCACTTTGTGATACCATTGGAGCAGAGAACCGGAAGACAAGACAATCATCTCTTAATCTCATCTCTTATTTACAGGAATAATTCCCTTTATAATTTGGAGAGTTGCAAAAAAATAAGGCAAGAGACAGTAATTTACCAAACACTCCATGTAATTTTCCTAGGCAGTGGCAGAATAAGGACCAGTAAATTCAAAATGCAGCTTGGTTTCATATTAAGCTCCTTAGCTCCCACATTCCAGTAAGATGGTGTAGATTTGACAGCATGGTTTGACTCTTATCTAATTGGTTGTTTCAGGCAGAAAAGGGTCATCTCTCACTTAATAATTTGTTCTCCCCTCTAGCTTCCCCATAATCACTGCCTAGTCACTGCCAACATGGTTTCCTCAAAACCCGCCTAAACCTGCATTTTAAACAAGTTTGCAATTCCGCATCTTTCTTCCCTAAATTAAATATTGTTGTTCCCCAGATCGAATAGCACTTCATCCATACACAGAAACTGAGAAAAATTACAAAAACTAAATTCTTCTTGGTATTTTTTCCTTAATTATCTAATTTCCACATTGGAAAATTATCCACTTTTCCTTCCCAAGCCTTACCACAGAGAGATAATTAACTTTTATGCAACATTTCCCACAGCAAAAGATCACCATTTATAGTAAAATGCTTTGTTTTGTTTGGGTTTTAAGATTAAATCTTATTTCCAAGGCAAAGTTTACTTCCTCCTTTCTTTTACAATATTTTGACAAAAATTTTTGGTGCAAAAAATAATTTGGACACAGGAAATGTTTTACCTTTAAAAATTCAGTGTTTTCACAAATATTTGCAATTGGTGCATACACGAAAGCTGCACCTTCTAATACTTTTAAAGTATCAGTATTTGAAGAAAATTCTCAACAGTCCATTCATTTTAACACATTTTCCTGCAGTGAGTGCTTTAGCTTCGAAATATGAAAATGGACCCTACATATGTCATTATTTAAACAAATATATTTCAAATAATCTGGAAATAAAATCGGGTGATGTGTACCTTGTTTTGGAATTCCATATTTGCATTGTATGAAAGCAACTTTTCTGCCATTGCTGTGCTACTACAAAAGACAGCACTGTGGAGAGGAGAGTAACCATCCTTGTCCTGAACATTTGGATTGGCATCATGAACTAGAAGACTATTTACATAGTCCTCATGCTGGTGTTCTGTGGCCTGTTGGTATTGTACCAAGAAATGTATCATAAATTCAAGAAATGCAAGCCAAACTTTTTACAGGGTTCACGAATTAGTTATACTTAAATTATATTAAGCCTTTTTTATTTATGCATTTCAATTCCTGCAGAAACCCTGGGCTACTAACTACATACCTTAGAGGTGTGTTGTAGTCATTATCCTAAAGTTCAAGGTTGCATTTCTTCTCTATTAAGAGGGCCACTACTTCCAAATGTCCAAAGGCACAGGCATAATGGAGAGGGGTCCTGGGAAAGTAAGAAGATTCATTAGGAGATCATAGAGCACTTTCACCGCCTACAGAATCCAAGAGATGAGACAACCTAGTCAGCCGCAGCAACTGAACCAGGAAGCTCCAAGGTCTGGTATCTTTCAAAGCCAGAATAGTCTTTCACAGACAACCCTGCTAAACACAAGTGAGCTTGCAGAGCCTAAAGGACAACCTGCACTCTCAAAGTAATTCCAGCCCTCTGGAGAGGAGTTTTATCCTGTAAACACTATGAATACCTCCAAGATATAATATATCTTGATGGACCAGAAATCAATGACATTCAGGGAGGTCTTGAAAACCTCAGTTGTTTCTCAAGAGAACCTTAGGTTTCACAGTGAGCCCCAAAGAGGTGGCCTTAGATCTCTTCAGTGATCCTCCTCCACTCATGATCATCCAGGCTGCCAGTCTGGGAACGTGCTGACTGCGCATGACCAGGAAGCCCCACCCACCTGCGCTAAACGACTGGCTAGTATTGGCGTGGCCAGTGTGGCCAACGGTTCCTGGGAGTCCTGCCACCTGCTCTCCAACCAACCCTGGACTTCTCCGAACCAGATAGGTGGACGTTTGGAATATAAGGTGGTAAAGGCAGTACTGGAAACAGAACTGGAGGTGGGACAAAAAAGCATGATGTGTTTGAGGTTTCATTAAGTGTGAAATCTCCCAGTGACTGCTGTCCTCTCTCAGGGGAAGTAAGTACCTGCAGTTAGTGCAAAGCTTGCAGGAAATCCACACTTCTCGGCAAATCTGGTTATGAAGATGGTTGGCTGCTTAAAACAACACTGAGTAACCCTTCAAAAGTTGATGAGTGCATATAACTGGAGCATACAAGAAATAAGGAAAATCCTTTGAAGAGTGAAAATGGCACCCCTAAATACTCTAGTGTGAAATAACATTAGAAACAAAACAGAGAACAAGGAGCCATCTTGCCATTTCAAAATGTCCTTGTAAGGGTCCTCAGTAGAGAACATATATGCATAGGTCTACGCTGATGCAAATGGATTCCAGACTATGAAGAGTTATTTTTGCCCTTACATTGCAATATTATGGGAAACGTTGTCTCATGCTGCACTTTTCTACAATGTACATAACATGCTTTTAAAAAATGTGTACATTGAAACAAAGGGCTGATACAAAATTTTGTGATTTAAATCACTTTTAAATAATCAAGCGTTCTATAGGATGTATTTTAAGTGGCTGGGAAGCAGGCTAACGTTTTGTTTGGCTGTTCATTAAGACCGCCTGAATGCGAGATGTCTCCAAGGTCTATAGATCCCAGGTGTTGAGGAGCCTGTGAGCACAGGAAAGTCAAGCACCTGGTGAAAGGAGAGTTGGCCTCCTTTCCCTCCTCCTGCCCTAGGCTCAGTGGGAAAGGTGGAGGAGCCTTCTGCCTTACTGGCCCCACCTTCTCTGGTCAGCACCCTGTCCCCAGGACCCCTAGTCCTCTGGACATTATTACATGTTTTATTTGTCTCTATCATCTACGCCAGCTTCTCATAAATGATGATGTTATTCACTTTTTCTACATTGCCCGCAAATGCAGCCCTATGGATCCTGGTTTGAGCCTTATACCTGAAGGCCCTTTTCCACAGGCTCCGGACAAATGACCTCTCTGTTCTAACGAAATTAGAGGCCATGACGAGGCCTCACAGGTCCCTGCTTTGTATTCTGGGGCTTTTCAAGACTTTTCAAACACAGAATAATCAACCTACTTTCACCATGTACCTAGTTGTGACTGAGACACTCAGTGGTCAAGTAGTAACTGTCAAATGAAGAGTGGTTACCCTGCGCAACAGAGATACAGTGGGCATGCGCAGCTTCAAGAGCCACGCCCATCTTGGAACCCTGGGCTGAGGGCTTCAGTTATCTTGCTGCCCTCCTGGCCAGCCAGGATAGGTGCTTGCTGACTTCACAGATCAGGAAACCCCCACCCACCTGCATGATGGCCAGCACCTGAGCGGTAAGCCAGCATGGCCCAGGGCCCCTGGAAGACCCACTGCCTGTGCTCAGTCAGCACTGGGCCCTTCCGCCAGGAGCTGGTGGAGGTTTTGGAAGGTGGAGGGGAAGGCACTAGAAGCAGAACTGGAGGTGCAAGACTCCAGGTCCCTTTGTAGGAGAGTTCCTCTTTGCTGTACAAGAGTGGGGCTTGCAGTGGAGGCTTATTTAGAGCTGGATGAAACCAAATGCCTTCTGATAGCAGTCCAAGGATCCTGTGTGAAGTGCAAGAAGTTCTTTCTGAGCTCCTGGAGAGCCAGTAAAAGGTGCCACCAAGATTCATCAGGATCAGGGACCCAGGAAAGGTCATTTTTGAGGATGACCACAGAAGCCAGCAGAAAACCTCATGCATACTGGACACTACACCCCACAAAACACCATCTACCTCCTGTGTGCCCAGGTTCAAGTACACTGACTAGTGTGACCTGTGCACCCCAGAGAGGGGTGTAGCCATGTACCACCCTGCCCCATGGGCCAACCAGTATCACATCAAACAAGTTAAAATACTTATAACTTACACTGCCATACCTCACAACCTCCCAAATATACACTGGTACCACATCCTGGATTTGACAGCCCTGGATACATGGAGTTTCTCTTCAGCAGAGCACACAAGACTGTACCTCCTAACATGGTATAACCAGGCTGCTTATTCATGGAAAATCAGGTGCCCTCTCCTCTGAACCAACAGGAAGCTAAGAAGGACCTAGATACATCAAAGATGGAGGGAGCCTCCTAGAATTGTTTTAGAGGTGAGCTGGTGTGAACACTATTGCCACACCCAGAGAAACATAGACTTAAACCTGAAGATTGGTGGGCATCTTCTAAAGGTCCCCAATTCTGGTGAAATCCAAACAAGAAGACTCAATAAGAAATTTTTCCACTTTGGCTTGGATATTACATAGAACACTAATATCAATTTTGATCTTACATATTACTTTTTATTTTGAATCAATAAATGTTCATCTTTTATCAATATTATATCCTCATCAATATTTGATTGTATTCTTGTAATGTTTTAAAGATTAACTGGAGACCAGTCTATTCTTGTTTTCCTAGGTCAGATGTACATTTGCTCCTCTTAGTCCCTCTTTCCCCTCTAACTTTATCTGCCACTAACACAAATTCCTCCATCCATCTTTTTTTTCTTTTTAACTTGGTTTTTATTATTTTTTCTTTCGTTCTTTCTGTTCATTTAATCTCTACTTTTCATCTCCTACATAATGTGACAGTAATTTTACTATCTTTAATGACTCATTTCCCAACCTACTCCAGAATGTTACTACAATTTTATACCCAGAATATGAGAACAGTAGAGAATTTATTCATCAAGTTCCACTTGACCTAAGGTTTATTAGTGTGTGAAGTTTGCTCTGAAGATACTAAGGTTTAGTATCTTCTTTCAGTGATGCTGAGATTAGGAACAGCAGATGATACATGTTGAATGAGAGTATCGATACCTGGATATTCACCCAGCCCAGGGTATTTACACAAAGAAGCTCACTAAATTGTCTCTGGTTTAAAAGTACATGTAATGACCAGGTGTGGAGCTCATGCCTACAATCCCAGGAGCTCAGGAGGTTTTTGCAGGAGGATCACAAGTTCAAGGCCAGCCTGAGCAACATAGTGAGGTGCTAAGCAACTTAGGGAGACTCTGTCTCAAAATAAAAAATAAATGGGATGAGGCTCACAGGTTAAGCTCCTGGTTTCTATCCTTGGTACAAAAAAAAGTAGAGGTAATAATAATCTCAGAAGTGGGTACACACAAAAATAACATGAAAAAACAAGTGAACCACCACTTCAAACACCCACAATACTTCAACAACTGATCCCATTGACACCACAGTAATGAAAATGTTGAGAATTTAGAAAGTTTATAGTTAAAGTGTTCAGTTAACTAAAAGAAGAGGTAAGGAATTTAAAAATACAGAAAGTACAAGATGATTTCAAAAAGAAATTCTGAAAAAGAATCAGAGAACTCCTAGAAAGATTCAGTAAACCAAATTAAAAATTAAGTGGAAAACATCACCACTAAATTAGACCACTTTGAAGACATATTCTCAGGCCTTGAAAGCAAAGTATGTAATTTTAAAAATAATGTCAATAGTAAAAATGTTAAGAAACCATGACCAGAATATTCAAGAAATCTTAGATAACAAAGGAAGAATCATTGCCATAGATGAAGGCACCCAAATACAAAATATAGGAATGCACACACTTCAACAAATATAAAAAAACTTCAAAACATTTAAGAATGAGATGGAAATACAAATATAGAGCCTCTTAGAACCCCAAATAGGCAGGATCAATAAAGATCTTCTCCAAAACACAATATAATTAAAATGCCTAATATACAGACTAAGGTTAGAGATTTAAAAGTGTCAGGATAAAAAAGAAAGTCACATTTTGCAGAAAAACAGAATTTCAAATGAATTCACAGTTCAAATTGTAAAAGCAGGGAGGGTTTGGAATCATAAATACCAACCAAGATTAACATATCCAGCAAATTTTTCTTCAGAATTGAAAGTGAAATAAAAACCTTCCATGCTGAAAGTGAAAGAATTCATATAAGCAAAAAGCTTGCACTATGAAACTTAATGAAATAGTCCATGCAAAAGAAAGAGAAGAATCAGAGCCAGCAGAGGGATGAATTCCCTAGAAGAATAGTCATCTAAAGGGGAATCAAGTCTGAATCAAGCATTAGAAATAAATGAAAATGGCTGGAAATAAAAATCATTCTCTGTACATCAACAATTAA
Source organism: Callospermophilus lateralis (assembly GCF_048772815.1). Lineage (NCBI taxonomy): Eukaryota > Metazoa > Chordata > Mammalia > Rodentia > Sciuridae > Callospermophilus > Callospermophilus lateralis. The sequence goes on along the minus strand of NC_135319.1, from coordinate 22,822,403 downwards.
TGTAAATAAGAATCCTTTGCATGGCATGTGCTTTGACCCTGAAATTCTACAATCATGACCACTAAGAGTTTGCTAACACAAATGCAAAATTGTAAGACCAAACTGACAGGGATTCCAAACCCCATTACTCCTCTGAGTACTATAAGGCAATCACTGCAGAAAGCAATGGGAGCTCAAGGTGTGTGGACTTTACCCTAGTGGCCCCAAGGTCAGGGGTTAGGTACCCTCCTTACTCAGAGTAGATGGTATCTGCTCTACATGGTCCTGCTCTCATAGTCACCTGCTTCATGCCTACAGGTTCTGGCCTTTCCCTCTCAGACTACTTGTCAGTGTTGCAAGTCCCTCGTTCCTGGTGACTCTGGGGCCCAGGTTTATGAAGCTTGCTGCAATCAGTCTGTCGGTACTAGCAATCTCTTCACTGGTGGTCACCGTTTCCCAAATATTCTGTGAAACTGGAGTATGCTGAGTTGAAAAATCTCACCTGGACTCTGACATAGCCTTGCTCAATCATCTATTTTTCTCAAAGGAAAGAAAATCATAAAAGCATTTTATTCATTTACACTTTTAATTGTAAGAAATAGTGTGTATTTTGTGAATGCATGTACTGACATACATTTCATTTAATTTGGTGATACTTGTTCATGTATAAGAACAATAAATCCAAGAAAGTAAATATCTTTATATCAAACAGTTTAAGTCTGACAGGATGTCTCACAGTAGGTTGGATCACAACTTTTGCACTTGACTTTTGAGTGCTTGTAATTAAACATTTGTTTTTCTTCATTAATAAGCCAATGCATTCCAAATACCATGGAGTTTTCCAGAACTGTATTATAAATGTATACAATATGTCTTCCAGCCCAGAATACACTAGTAAGATGGTATTAGGTGTTAGAACCTTTTTCTGAACTCCTCACTCTATAACCTCAATTCATGGAGAATATCCCCATAGGAAAACAAAAGCCTGTAGGAATTTCCTTAGTGACATATTTGCCATTGGGCAAAGACACTTTGGTAAATATTCCAGTGCACATATACTGTTAGGAAGTCCTGGAAACTGCAGTAGTGATTATTCACAGTGTGTGCAGAGTTAGGCTTTGCAGTTTCATTTGCATCTTTTCTGATAGCATGCTCCTGTGTGTGTAATTTACTTGATTCATTAACCATCATCCATAAAGCCATTCCCCTACCCCAGTGGAACTGAAGAGTGGGCCTCCCTGATAAGGGAGGACCTTGGCTTGAAGGCCAGACTTGCCTCAGAAGGGGCTGGTTTTGCCCAACATTTTTGGCTGCAATGGGCAGTGCAAATATCCCAAGTGGTTTTGCAAAGCACTGGGCCACCTGAGATGGTGTTTCATACATCACCATGTCAAACAGAAAATGTTTTGTATGCTCTGGAATCTAGGGTTCTCCTTGAGAGACTACTTACTGCATAGGCTCAGGAGGAGCTCGGGAAACTAGTGCCCTGTGGAAGTAATACTCTTCAGCTTGCTTAAAGACTTCTGCAAAGTCAAGAAGTCACTGTTGTGTTTGAGTGGACACATTTCTAGAGTCAATGACAGCTGATCCCCTCTCCCTCCCTTTCCTATAAGAGCTATGAGGAAAATTATTTTGAGCTATGAATTTTCAACTGCCAATGAACCCAGAAAATTATTACAATTTTTTTATTGATCAGTTTACATTGTGTTTAGAGTCTCAAAGCAGAGCAAGAAGGGTTGAGGGAGAGGGAGGAGGGATGGGAAAAAGGAGACTTTAGAATTGCTGGAACCAAATTGACCAATGTGCCAGGTGCGGTGGTGCACACCTGTAATCTCAGCAGCTTGGGAAGCTGAGACAGGAGGATCACAAGTTCATAGCCAGCCTCAGAAATTTAGCAAATCCCTAGGCAACTTAGGGAGGCCCTATCTCAAAGTAAAATATAAAAAAAGGTCTGGGGATGTCCTTAGTGGTTAAGTGACCCTGGGTTCAAACCCCAGTACCAAAAGAAAAAAAAAGCAATTGATCAATTATATATGTATGTATGTATGTATATATATATATATACATATATATATGTATATATATATATATATACATACACACACACACAATTAATGTATTTAACCTTTATCTATATCTATAAAGCAGTAGTTTAAAAACACTTCAAACAAATTGAAGGAAGACCAAGTAGCGTAGGAGTAAGGGACAAGGGGTAGGAGGAGAGTAGGGAAAGGAGTAGTACTGGGGACTGAAGTGTATGTATGATTATGTAAAAGGTAAATTCCAATATTATGTATAAGACATTAATGAAAACATTCAGAAACCTCTTCCCAACTTGTGGTTATTTCTTTCTTTTTACTACTATTGTAGTTTCTCTTGCCTTCTTTTTCCCCTTAATTAAGACTGATAAGAGACTAGGGTTGTGGCTTAGTGGTAGAGTGCTTGCCTAGCACGTGTGAGGCCCTGGGTTTGATCCTCAACACCATATATAAATAAAACAAATAAAATAAATGTATTGTGTCCATCTACAACTAAGAAAACCACTTTTTTAAAGATTAATAAGCTGTGTGTAGTGGTGCATGCATGAAATCCTAGGGATTACCCAGACTGAGGCAGGAGAAGTCCAAAGTATAAGTATCCTGGGCAAATTATTGAGAACCTGTCTCAAAATAAAGAAACTTAAAATAAGACCTGGGACTGTTCTTGGCAGCAGGGTGCCTTGGGTTCCATCATTACTGCAGAGGGAAAAATGAAGATTGAGAGTCACAAATTTAATAATTATTTGAATTTTTATCAATTTATTCCTGATATTACATTTCCAAAGTCATTCATTTCGTTCATTGTTAGTAATATACTTTTGATACTTTAAAGATGGAAATTTTTTTGTCACTCTTGCTCATCTCTTAACATAAATACTAAGATGTCTTATTTTAAATCTGTCAAGTTTTTGTACAATACCTGCTGTCTCTTCTGACTCATCCTGTAGTGGTCCTTAAACTGGTATACCTGTGACTAAGAATTTCTTTTTGAATATTCTCTCTCAGAGTAGCTTCATACAGGGGAAGACTTTCACTAATAACTCCAGCTAGATATTTCATGACCTCTCCATCCTTTCTGGAAATTCAAATTCTCTGAGCCTTCCAAACAGAGAGCTGTAACCTGTCACAAATGAAAATATTCCTCCTGGTGTCTGTCTGCAGCACGTGGGTGCTCAACCAGTTGTCAAATTCTCTCTTGTTCTCAGGGGCTTCTATTTCATGGTTTATTTGCACACCATCATCTATAAAAAGGAATGTGACATGCATGCAGAGTGGCACTGAAGGAAAATTCCCTGCATTAGCAGTCCCTTGGGTTTAACACAACATCTGAAAAATTAGTGCCTCTACATCAAAACTACATCAAAACTAGCCATTTCCTGTTTTTGTAAGTGAAAGGGTTTTTTTTTTTTTTTCATTTTGTTTTGCAGTGGTTCTAGTGAACCCAGAGCCTGATGCCTTCTTGGCAAGTGCTCTACTACTATTCTATGCCTCTATCCCTGAAAATAAAGTTTTGTTGGATTACATTCACATACCTTCACTTAACATTTATAGCACAATCAGTCTACACCCACAGAGGAACTTCTGGTCCACACAGCCTAAACTATTTTCTATCTGGCGCTCTATAGAAAACTTTTGTCAATTCCTTGTTTGGTATATCAAAGTCCCTTTGATACAATTTTAATATACTTTACCAAATACACTGAAGTATTAGTGGGACATAAATCTCCATGAACAATCCCTTAGTGACATTCAGATTAATTTGATGGCCCTCTATATGAGCACTCACACACTGAGAACAAAAACCAAAAATATAACAACCAATAATTATTCTAGTAACAAGGTACAGTGCCAATAGCAGGCAGCTTCCTTTTGCAACTTAGCAATTGTTATAAGTATTTGAAATAAACTTGCTTAAGATGTGTCATCTATCTAGAGTTCTTTAATTATACTTGTAAATCTATACACTACAGTTCTAAAATTTTAAACATGGTTGTATACTACATTATTTTATGGATATGAAAATAGAACTTATTCTTATTGAGCAGGATTAAGATTATCTCCAATTTGATAAGATAATACTATAATAAATGTACTTATAACACACATGTATATGTGAAATATATTTGTATAAATGTCCTTAACACATATATTACATATCCTTCATGCATGCTATCTATATGAAACATATATTCAGCTTTGTATGTTATGTATAATATAAAATAAATGTGCTTAACACAACAACTCCAAGGGCGATATTCACAACCACCATAAATAGTGCCCACATCTTTCTCCCGTAATGAGAATCAGAGCTTCTCAGAAAAAATGGGCCTAGAACAGAGAAAATACAAGATGATATTGGGAAATATTGTCATGCCAGAAACTACTCAAAGATGAATGGAAACACATCAAATAAGACATAGAATCTCCTTGAAATGGCCACTATTGTCCAACTCCAGAGAATGTGAGTACCACTTCTCAGGGTAGAAATTTAAAACTTCTTAGACTCAAACAAGAATAGTATTACAACATGCTAGAACCTTGGGACACTCTGAAGACAGTTCTAAGAAGAAATTTTATACCTCTGAGTGTCCACATAAGAAAATCAGAAAGATTCCAAATAAACAACCTCATGTGCACCTCAAGGCCCTTGATAAAGAAGACTGAACCGACTCCAAAATCAGTACAGGAAAGGTCATAATTAAGATAAGAGATGAATTTTATTGAAAATTTTTGCATTCAGGTTCATTAGAGATATTGGTCTGAAGTTTTCTTTCTTTGATATGTCTTCTCCTGGTTTGGAGATCAGGGTGATATTGGCCTCATAGAATGAGTTTGGAAGTGCTGACTCTTTTTCTGTTTCCTGAAATAAATTGTAGAAGATTGTATTAATTCTTCTTTAAATGTCTTGTAGAACTCGGCTGTGTATCCATCCAGTCCTGGGCTTTTCTTGGTTGGTAAGCTTCTGATGGTGTCTTCTATTTCTTCTTTTGATATTGTTCAGTTTAAATTGTGTATATCTTCCTGATTCAATCTGGGCAAATCGTATGACTTAAGTCTGTCAATACCTTCAATGTCTTCTATTTTATTGGAGTATAAGTTTTCAAAATAATTTCTAATTATCCCTCTATATTTCTGTAGTGTCTGTTGTGACATTACCTTTTACATCATATATGCTGGAAATTTGAGTTTTCTCTCTTATCTTCGTTAGCGTAGCTAAGGGTCTGTCAATTTTATTTATTTTTTCAAAGAACCAACTTTTTGTTTTGTCAATTTTTTCAATTGTTTCTTTTATTTTGATTTCATTGATTTGAACTCTAATTTTAATTATTTCTTGTCTTCTACTGCTTTTGCTGTTGATTTGTTCTTTCTTTTCTAGGGCTTTGAGATGTAATGTGAGGTCATTTATTTGTTGACTTTTTCTTCTTTCAAGGAATGAACTCCATGGAATGAATTTTCCTCTTAGTACTGCTTTCATAGTGTCCCAGAGATTTTGATATGTTGTGTGTATGTTCTCATTTACCTCTAAGAATTTTTAATCTCCTCCTTGAGGTCTTCTGTAACCCACTGTTCATTCAGTAGCATACTGTTTAGTCTCCAGGTGATGGAGAAATTTCTATTTTTTATTTTGTCATTGATTTCCAATTTCATTCCATTATGATCTGATAAAATACATGATAGTATCTCTACTTTTTTATATTTTCTAAGAGTTGCTTTGTGGCAAATTGAATACAAAAACATATCAAAAAGATTGTGCACCATGATCAAGTGGGATTCATCCCAGGGATTCAAGGTTGGTTCAACATACAGAAATCAATAAATGTAATTCATCACATCAATAGACTCAAAGATAAGAATCATATGATCATCTCAATAGATGCACAACAAGCACTTGACAAAATAAAGCAACCTTTCATATTCAAAACACTAGAAAAACTAGGAATAATAGGAACATATCTCAACATCATAAAGGCTATCTATGCTAAGCCTCAGGACAACATCATTCTAAATGGAGAAAAATTGAGGGCATTCCCTCCAAAAACTGGAACCAGGGATTCCCACTTTCACCACTTCTATTCAACATCATTCTTGAAACACTGGCCAGAGCCATTAGACAAATGAAAGAAATGAAAGGGATATGTATAGGAAAAGAAGAACTTAAATTAGCACTATTTGCTGATGAGATAATTCTATACCTAGAAGACCCAAAAAGCTCCACCAGAAAACTGCTAGAATCAGTAAATTAATTCAGCAAAGTATCAGGATATAAAATCAATATCCATAAATCAAAGTCATTTCTGTATATCAGTGACAAATCCTCTGAGAAGGTAATGAGGAAAACTACCCCCATTTATAATAGCCTCAAAAAAAAATCTTGGGAATCAATGAAAGAGGTGAAAGATTTATACAACAGAAACTACAGGACCCTAAAGAAAGAAATCAAAGAAGACCTTAGAAGATGGAAATATCTACCTTGGTCTTGGATAGGCAGAATTAATATTATCAAAATGACCATACTTCCGAAAGCACTATACAAATTTAATGCAATTCCAATCAAAATCCCAATGGCATTTCTCATAGATACAGAAAAAGCAATCATGAAATTCTTTTTTTTTTTATTGAAAAGGAATTTAATTTTTTCTCAAATTCTTCACATTCAAAGGAGTACAATTGTTTGGTTTTATTTTATTGTTGGTACTGAGGATTGAATCTAGAGGTGCTTTACCACCGAGCCACATTCCCAGCCCTCTTTATTTTTTATTTTAAGACAGGGTCTTGCTAGGTTGCTTAAGGCCTTACTAAGTTGCTGAGGCTGGCCTCAAACTTGTGACCCTCCTGGCTCAACCTCCCAAGTCACTCGGAATAATGGCATGGGCCACCATGCTCAGCTCATAGGAGTACAATTTGTAACTCCTACAGGATTTTGCATATATGCTCCCCTCTACCTATTCCTCCCACTCCATTAAGAATTTAGACTTACCAGCCATCCAGTACTAGGGAGGCTGAGGCAGGAGTATTTCAAGTTTGGGGCCAGTTTCAGCAACTTAGAAAGACATTGTCTCAAAGTAAGATATTAAAAGGGACTGGGGGTGTAGCTTAGTGGTAGAGCACTTGCCTAGTATGTACAAGGTCCTGGGTTCTTTCCCCAGGTAGGTCCTCCCTCCCCTACAAAGAAAGAAAGACAGAAAAGAAAAAGAACCTAGACCCTTCTTAACTTTTCTTTTTTTTTCTTTTCTTTTTTTTATTATTAGTTGTTCAAAACATTACAAAGCTCTTGACATATCATATTTCATACATTTGATTCAAGCAGATAATGAACTCCCATTTTTACCCCATATACATACTGCAGATTCACATTGGTTAGACATCCACTTTTTACATACTGCCATACTAGTGTCTGTTGTATTCTGCTGCCTTTCCTATCCTCTCCTATCCCCCCTCTCCTCCCCTCCCCTCCCCTCCCATCTTCTCTCTCTACCCCATCTACTGTAATTCATTTCTCTCTTGTTTTTTCCCCTTTCCCCTCACTTCCTCTTATATGTAATTTTGTATAACAATGAGGGTCTCCTTCCTTTACCATGCAATTTCCCTTCTCTCTCTCTTTCCCTCCCCCATCTTGTCCCTGTTTAATGGTGATCTTCTTCTCATGCTCTTCCCCCCTATTCTGTTCTTAGTGCTCTCCTTATATCAAAGATGACATTTGGCATTTGTTTTTTAGGGATTGGCTAGCTTCACTTAGCATAATCTGCTCTAGTACCATCCATTTCCCTGCAAATTCCATGATTTTGTCATTTTTTAGTGCAGAGTAATACTCCATTGTGTACAAATGCCACATTTTTTTTTATCCATTCATCTATTGAAGGGCATCTCGGTTGGTTCCACAGTCTAGCTATTGTGAATTGTGCTGCCATGAACATCGTTGTAGCAGTATCTCTATAGTACGCTCTTTTAAGGTCTTTAGGGAATAGTCCAAGAAGGGGAATAGCTGGGTCAAATGGTGGTTCCATTCCCAGCTTTCCAAGGAATCTCCATACTGCTTTCCAAATTGGCCTCACCAATTTGCAGTCCCACCAGCAATGTATAAGTGTACCCTTTTCCCCACATCCTCGCCAGCACTTGTTGTTGTTTGACTTCATAATGGCTGCCAATCTTACTGGAGTGAGATGGTATCTTAGGGTGGTTTTGATTTGCATTTCTCTGACTGCTACAGATGGTAAGCATTTTTTCATGTACTTGTTGATTGATTGTATGTCCTCCTCTGAGAAATGTCTGTTCAGGTCCTTGGCCCATATGTTGATTGGATTATTTGTTATCTTATTGTTTAATTTTTTGAGTTCTTTGTATACTCTGGATATTAGGGCTTTATCTGAAGTGTGAGGAGTAAAAATTTGTTCGCAGGATGTAGGCTCCCTATTTACCTCTCTTATTGTTTCTCTTGCTGAGAAAAAACTTTTTAGTTTAAGTAAGTCCCATTTGTTGATTCTTGTTGTTAACTCTTGTGCTTTGGGTGTCCTATTAAGAAATTTCGAGCCCGACCCCACAATATGTAGATCGGAGCCAACTTTTTCTTCTATCAGACGTAGAGTCTCTGATTTTATTTCAAGCTCCTTGATCCATTTTGAGTTAACTTTTGTGCATGGCGAGAGAAGGGGATTCAGTTTCATTTTGTTGCATATGGATTTCCAGTTTTCCCAGCACCATTTGTTGAAGATGCTATCCTTCCTCCATTGCATGCTTTTAGCCCCTTTATCAAATATAAGATAGTTGTAACTTTGTGGATTAGTCTCTGTGTCCTCTATTCTGTACCATTGGTCCACCAGCCTGTTTTGGTACCAGTACCATGCTGTTTTTGTTACTATTGCTCTGTAGTATAGTTTGAAATCTGGTATCACTATACTGCCTGATTCACACTTCCTGCTTAGAGTTGCTTTTGCTATTCTGGGGCTTTTATTTTTCCATATGAATTTCCTGACTGCTTTCTTTATTTCTACAAGAAATGCCATTGGAATTTTGATTGGCATTGCATTAAACCTATAGAGAACTTTTGGTAATATCGCCATTTTGATGATGTTAATTCTGCCTATCCATAAACAGGGTATATTTTTCCATCTTCTAAGATCTTCTTCTATTTCTCTCTTTAGGGGTCTGTAGATTTCATTGTATAAATCTTTCACCTCTTTTGTTCAGTTGATTCCCAAGTATTTTATTTTATTTTTTGAGGATATTGTGAATGGGGTGTTTTTCCTCTTTTCAATTTCAGAAGTTTTGTCGCTGATATACAGAAATGCCTTTGATTTATGCGTGTTGATTTTATATCCTGCCACTTCGCTGAATTCATTTATTAGTTCTAGTAGTTTCTTTGTAGACCCTTTTGGGTCTTCTAGGTATAGAATCATGTCGTCTGCAAATAGTGATAATTTAAGTTCTTCTTTTCCTATTTTTATGCCTTTAATTTCTTTCATCTGTCTAATTGCTCTGGCCAGTGTTTCGAGAACTATATTGAATAGAAGTGGTGATAGAGGGCATCCTTGTCTTGTTCCAGATTTTAGAGGGAATGCCTTCAATTTTTCTCCATTCAGAATGATGCTAGCCTGAGGCTTAGCATAGATAGCTTTTACAATGTTGAGGTAAGTTCCTGTTATCCCTAGTTTTTCTAATGTTTTGAACATAAAGGGATGCTGTACTTTGTTGAATGCTTTTTCTGCATCTATCTGGATGATCATATGGTTCTTATCTAAGTCTATTGATGTGGTGAATAACATTTATTGATTTCCGTATATTGAACCACCCTTGCATCCCAGGGATGAATCCTACTTGATCATGGTGCACAATTTTTTTTGATGTGTTTTTGTATCTGATTTGCCAGAATTTTATTGAGGATTTTTGCATCTAGGTTCATTAGAGATATTGGTCTGTAGTTCTCTTTCTTTGAGGTGTCTTGTTTCGGAATCAGGGTGATGTTGGCCTCATAGAATGAATTTGGCAAAGCTCCCTCTTTTTCTATTTCCTGAAATAACTTGAAAAGTATTGGTATTAATTCTTCTTTAAAGGTTTTGTAAAACTCCGCTGTTTACCCATCCGGTCCTGGGCTTTTCTTGGTTGGTAGTCTTTTAATTGCTTCTTCTATTTCATCCATTGATATTGGTGTGTTCAAATTATGTGTATCCTCCTGACTCAGTCTGGGCAAATCATATGACTTAAGAAATTTATTGATGTCTTCACTATCTTCTATTTTATTGGAATATAGGGTTTCAAAATAATTTCTAATTGTCTTCTGTATTTCTGTAGCATTTGTTGTGATATTGCCTTTTTCATCCTGTATATTAGTAATTTGAGTTCTCTCTTCTTCTCTTCATTAGCATGGCTAAGGGTCTGTCAATCTTATTTATTTTTTCGAAGAACCAACTTTTAGTTTTGTCAATTTTTTCAATAGTTTCTTTTGTTTCAATTTCGTTGATTTCCGCTTTGATTTTAATTATTTCTTGCCTTCTGCTATATTTGCTGTTGTTTTGCTCTTCCTTTTCTAGGGCTTTGAGATGAAGTGTGAGCTCATTTATTTGTTGTTTTTTTCTTTTTTTTGAGGAATGACCTCCATGCAATGAATTTCCCTCTTAAAACTGCTTTCATTGTATCCCATAGATTCCAATATGTTAAAATGTCTGTATTTTCATTTATCTCTAAGAATGTTTTGATTTCCTCCTTTATGTCTTCTGTAACCCATTGATCATTCAGTAACATATTGTTCATTTTCCGTGTGATGTAGAATTTTTCCTTCCTTCTTTTATCATTGATTTCCAGTTTCATTCCATTATGATCAGATAAAATGCATGGTATTATCTCCACCCCTTTATATTTACTGAGGGTTGCCCTATGGCATAATATATGGTCTATTTTTGAGAAGGATCCATGTGCTGCTGAGAAAAAAGTATATCCACTTGATGATGGTTGATATATTCTATATATGTCAGTTAAGTCTAGGTTATTGATTGTGATATTGAGTTCTATAGTTTCTTTATTCAACTTTTGTTTGGAGGATCTGTCCAATGGTGAGAGAGGTGTGTTGAAGTCACCCATAATTATTGTGTTGTGGTCTATTTGATTCTTGAACTTGAGGAGAGTTTGTTTTATGAACGTCACAGCACCCTTATTTGGTGCATAAATATTGATAATTGTTATGTCTTGTTGGTGAATGGTTCCTTTTAACAGTATATAATATTCTTCCTTATTTCTTTTGATTAACTTAGTCTTGAAGTCGATTTTATTCGATATGAGAATGGCCACCCCTGCTTGCTTCCGAGGACCGTGTGCTCCTCCTCCCAGACTGGGCAGGTCTCTAATCCTGAGTGCTTAGGGCCTTGTCTTGTGTCTAGTCACTTCCCCACTTTTCCTCCAGCCAGGCCCCGCTCACCGGTGATGTTCACCACAATACTGGCTACACGCCAGGTCTGTTGCTCCCAGGAGTCCTATTTTCTTGAACGACTGGGCACACTCTCCCTGTTTGCCATTCCCTCAGACCCTAAGGTTGTGGAGCTTGGGGATGAGAACCCTCAGTGTATTTTGCCTACCCTCCAGTAGCCACGCCCCCAGGAGCTGGTGCAAGAGACCTCAGTTTTCAGCGCTGGTGGGAGCGATAGCCGGGGGTCCCACACCGCAGGTCCCGCGATTGCCGCTCCTGCCGTTCCTGATTCCCTCAGTCTGACTATCGCGCTCACGGGAGAGCTGAGAGGGGCCCTTGAGGTTTCCCCGCTGTGTGGAGAGGGAAGGCTAGGGAGTTACACACCTGCCACTGCTGGTTTCAGTGAAGTTATCTCCTCTGCCACATTCTGGTGATGTCAATTCTCTGCCATGGTGGTATCCCAAGCAAATGGCGACAGTTCGTTCCCTTTCCCAGGTGACCGATGCAACGGGTGGGTCCTGACCGGCTCTCCCAAGCCCCATCTCAATCCTGTGGCCACTGCCTATGAAGGCTCGATTGGTATTAACCTCCACAGGTTCAGAAGGGCTGATCAGTTGTTTCAGCGGGATCGTTTAGCACTGAGTCACAGCAGTTTGTCTGTGAGACACAGGCAAATGATAGCCTGAATTTAGCTGATCCGGGCTCGGTGCATGTTCTGAGAGGCACAGACTGTTCGCACCAGATCCACGTTAGCTCAGCATTGCCTAGTGATCATGAGCAAAAAGCATTTAGACGGTTTAAGACTCCCTATGCCCGCACACCTGAAGAGGTCAGAGACTTGATCTCTCCGCGCCCACCGCCATGTTGGATCTCTTCACAATCATGAAATTCATCTGGAAAAATAAGAGATCCAGAATAGCTAAAGCAATCCTTAGCAGGAAGAGTAAAGCAGGTGGCATCACTATACCATACCTTAAACTATACTACAGAGCAATAGTAATTAAAACGGTATGGTCTTGGCACCAAAACAGACTGGTAGACCAATGGTACAAATTAGAGGACACAGAGACTAACCCACAAAATTACAATTATCTTATATTAGACAAAGGAGCCAAAAACATGCATTGGAGAAAAGATAGCCTCTTCAACAAATGATGCTGGCAAATCTGGAAATCCATATGCAACAAAATGAAATTAAACCCCTATCTCTCACCATGCACAAAACTCAACTCAAAGTGGATCAAGTATCTTGGAATTAAAACACAGAGACTCTGTGTCTAATAGAAGAAAAAGTAGGCCCTAATCTTCATCAAGTCGGATTAGGCCACGACTTCCTTAATAAGACTCATTTGGTGCAATAATTAAAACCAAGAATTAATAAATGGGATGGAATCAAACTAAAATGTTTCTTCTCAGCAAAAGAAACAATCTGTGAGGTAGAAAGAGAGCCTACATCCTGGGAGCAAATTTTTACCCCTCACACATCAGATATAGCACTAATCTCTAGGTTATATAAAGAACTCAAAAAGCTAAGCACCAAAATAACAAATAACCCAATCAACAAATGGGCCAAGAACCTGAACAGACACTTCTCAGAAGATGATACAAGCAATCAACAAATATATGAAACAATGTTCATAATCTCTAGCAATTAGATAAATGCAAATGAAAACTACTCTAAGATATCATCTCACTCCAGTCAGAATGGCAGCTATTATGCATACAAACAACAAAAAGTGTTGGCGAGGATGTGGGGGAAAAAGTACACTCATACATTGCTGGTGGGACTGCAAATTGGTGTAGCCAATATGGAAAGCATTTTGGAGATTCTTTGGAAGTCTGGGAATGGAACCATCATTTGACCCAGCTATCCTCTTTTCAGTCTATACCCAAAGGGCTTAAAAACAGCATATTACAAGGACACAGCCACATCAATGTTTATAGCAGCACAATTCACAGTAGCTAAACTTCAAGCCAACCTAGATGCCCTTCAGTGGATGAATGGATTAAAAAATGCGGCATATATACACAATGGAATTTTACTCAGCAATAAAAGATAATAAAATCATGGCATTTGCAAGTAAATGGATGGCACTAGAGAAGATAATGCTAAGTAAAGTTAGCCAAATCCCCAAAAAACAAATGTCAAATGTTTTCTCTGATATAAGAAGGCTGACTCATAGTAGGGTAGAGACGGGGAGCATGGGAGGAATAGATGAATTCTAGATAGGCAGAGGGGTGAGAGGGAAAGGAAGGGAACAGGGGGTTATCAAGAATGAAACAATGTTCATAATCTCTAGCAATTAGAGAAATGCAAATGTGATAGATATCATTATCCAAAGTACATGTATGAAGATACAAATTGGTGTCAAAATACTTTATATACAATAAGAGATATGAAAAATTGTGCTGTGGGCTGGGGATGTGGCTCAAGTGGTAGCACGCTCGCCTGGCATGCGTGCGGCCCGGGTTTGATCCTCAGCACCACATACAAACAAAGATGTTGTGCCTGCCGATAACTAAAAAATAAATATTAAAAATTCTCTCTCTCTCTACCTCTCTCTCTCTTTAAAAAAAATTGTTCTGTATAAGTGTAATAAGTATTGTAATGCATTCCATTGTCATTTATTTTTTTAAAAAATCAATAAAAATTTTTTTAAAAAATGAAAGATCAGAGCTGAAATCAAATAACTTGAGAATAAAAGCAGTACAAATGATCAATGAAACAAAGATGTGGTTATTTGAAAACATAAACAAGAGTGATAAGCCCTTATTTTCTTTTTCAAAAAGAAAAAACACAAATTAATACAATTAGAGATGAAAAAAGAGAAATTACCACAGACATCATAGAAATCCAGCAGATCATTAGAAACCATTTTGAAAACATACACCAATAACTTGGAAAACCTAAAAAAAGGAATTCATTTCTAGACAAATACAATATGCCAAAACTGAATCAAGAGGACATTCCTTTATAGGAATTAACTGAGTGGTAACTGAAGTGGTAGGGTATAGCTGGAGCAAGTGGGAATTGGGGCATGGCTTGTATCTGGCCAGTGGAAAACTCTCTCTGTGTTTCCTGGTCACAGTGATGTGAGATGCTTCCCTCTGTCACCGTCTCCCACCATAATGTTTAGCCTTACCTCAAGCCCTGAGGAATGAGGCTGGCCTTCTATGGACTAAGAACTCTGAAACCATGAGCCCTCAAATAAATTCTTCTTCCTTTATAATTGTGTTGGTCTCATCTTTTAGTCACAGCAGTGAAAAAGCTGACTAAAACACATGATAAAAGCTACATATGAAAAACCCAAACCGAATCTCACAATATGGGAAAAACTGAAAGAATTTTCTTTAAAATCTGGGACAAAAACAAGGATTTCTATTTAATATAGTCCCAAAATTCTAGCCAGAGCAATTAAGCAACAGAAGGAAATAGAGGGGATAAAAATAGGAAAGGAATAAGTCAAGTTATTACTATTGGCAGATGATAAGATCCTATACCTAGAAGACCCCCCCCACAAAAAAACTCCACTAAAAGACTACTAGAGCTAATAAACAAATCTGGCAAAGTCGGTTACAAAATCCATATACAAAATCAGTAGCTTTCCTACATGCCAATAATGGATCTGCTGAGATAAAAATCAGAACAATTCCATCCACAATAGCCTCAAGATTTTTATCAAGGAATAAACCTAGTCAAGGAGGTGAAAGACCTTTACAACAAAAACTATAGAACACTGAAGAAAAAATTGAAGATGACCTCAGAATATGAAAAGACCTCCCATGTTCATGGATAGGCAGAATTAATAGTTAAAATGGCCATAGTAACAATAGCAATATACAAATTCAATGCAATTCCCATCAGTACACAAATGTCATTCTTCACAGTACTAGAAAAAACATTTCTAAAATTCACTTGGAAGAATAAAAGAACCAGAATAGCCATAGCAATTTTAAGTCACAATAGCAATGCTGGAGACATCGAAATATCTTAATTGAAATTATACTATGGAGCTATATTAACAAAAACTGCAATGGTACTGGCATGAAAATATACAGGAAAACCAAAGAAACAGAACAGAATACATGAGATAAACACACACATTTGATCCTTCACAAAGGAGCCAAAAATATACATTGGACAAAAGATAACCTTTTTAAAAAATGGTGCTGGGAAAACCAGTGTTTCCTATATAGAAGAATGAAACTAAATTCTTATGGAACTCCTAGAAGAAAGTGTAGGGTCAACAGTCTAGGATATAGACACAGGCAATGACTTTTATCAATAGGATTCCTAAAGCTCAGGAAATTATTTCAAGAGTTAATAAATGGGATGGCATCAAATTAAAAACCTTCTGTATAGAAAACGAAACAATTAGGAATATGAACAGAAAGCATACAGAATTGGAGAAAATCTTTTCCAGCTACTCTTCTGACAGAGGATCAATATCCAGAACAAAGAACTACAAAAAAAACCTTAATACCAAAACTAGATAATCTAATTAATAAATGGGCAAATGAATTAAGCAGTCAATTTTCAAAGAAGAAATACAAATAGCCAACAAATATATGAAAAGTATTCAACATCTGTATCAATAAGGGAAACGGAAACAAAACTCTCACACACAGCCACCACAGATGATGGAAGCTGGGTTCCCCTGGGTGGAGTGGGTTGGCTGAGAAATATCCGAAAAATCAAACCACACAGAAAATAGTTTTAAAGAGGGAGGGCAAGACAGCTCTTTGATCTTAAGGGTCCAGCTTTCATGAGGGAACTTCAGAGGCTTTCTACAGAATGTTCTTAGCCAGTTAGGGTAGGAGGTGGGCTGTCCAGTTCCCAATGGGTCACCTGCAACTGTAGAGAGCTATGGAATCAGTCTTCCTGGTTGAGCAAAGACAGAGGTCACGTGCATTGCACAATACATTAAGTGGGAGGAGCCACAAAGTAGCTTGCAATGCCAAACCAAAAGCTCCTTGGCCCCAAGGCCAAAAGCTCAAATAGCTCAGGGGTGGCTTCCCACACAAAACTGCACTGATCTCTTCTCAAGCCAATCAGAATGACAGATATCAAAAACACTCATATAATAAACATGAGAATGTGGAGAAAAAGGAACACTTGTACTGTTGGTGGCATAGCAAATTAGTACAACCACTATGGAAATCAGCATGGAGGTTTCTCAAAATACTAGGCACCACATGACCCATCTTTCAGTATTTATCCTGAACAATTAATGTCATCTTTCTACAGTGACACATACATGTCCATGTTTTTAACAGCACAATCCACAATTGCCAAACTATGGAACCAGCTTAGGTTTTCATCAACAGATGAACAGATAAAGAAAATGTGGTATAGAAACGATAGAGTTTTATTCAACATGAAGAAAAATGAAATCATGCCATTTGCAGGAAAATGGATAGAACTAGTGAACATTTTGTTAAACAAAGTAAGTCAAACTCAGAGGTCAAGAATCCTGTTTTCTCTCATATATAGAAACTAGGAAGGAAAAAGACAAAGAAATGTAGGGTGGATCTCATAATAACCAAAGAAAGATCAGTAGAAGAATGGGACCAAGGGGTGGAGGTGGGGATGGCGAGGGGATATGCCAGGCAGTGATATTAGCCAAGTTACATTTTTAAATTGTGTGCATAAATGAATATGTAACAGCAAATCCCACTAGTATGTACAACTATAATGCAATAAAAATTGTTTGAAAAAGTATATAAGGTTGATTGAATTATGATAATTGGAAAAACATTAAAATATTGGTAAGGGTCACAGTAATGGCATAGCAAAATAATATCAATCTAATCTTTAGGTCCATATTGAGAAATAAAATTTGTAAAATATAAATAAGCTATCAATAATGTGATATTTAGGTCCATAAAGTTATTAATGGCCAGTTGACTTTTAGGGTACTGTTTAATCAGCTGGGATTTGGGCAATTTGAGTATGTAAAACTCAATCAAATGGTTTGTACTTGCACTTAAAATTTGGTTGTAGATGCAAGAAAGTTTCAAATAGTTTTTACTTTAATATATGTTCACATTATTCAACTTTGTGAAATGTGTATTCCACATAAACACACACATTATCACCACCAAAAATAAAGTCTAAATCCACTTTAGTGGAAAAATAATAACAAAACATATTTCTATATAGCCCCTGGATTAAAGAGGAATTTGGAATAATGGCAAAATATTTTCTCATAGTAATATTTTACAGTAAATGTAGCTAAAATTATACTAAGAGAAAATATGTGGACTTTATTTTTGAAAGTCTAAAAATGAGTAATATAGGTTTACTAATTAATGATTAACCAGTATGAGTACATTTAAAAATTTTTTTTAAAGTAGAAATAATTACAAATACACAACTAAAATACATGGAAAACTAAATGTATAGAAAGGACAAAGAAAAGCAAATTTGAAATGCTAAACCAGAAATATATGATTAGCTTTATAAAAAATAAAACATGAAATAAAAATATAAAGTCAGGATTTCCAAGCAGCAAAACACATAGTACAAAATATTTTTAAATAATTATGAAATTACTAGACATTTTTACTACAATATGTTTGAAATTCAGAGAAATCAGAAAAATTCTAAATTCTAAATAAAGTGTAAGTCAAAAGATAGTGAACTCAAAAACAGGTCTAGTAGGGTATGTGTAAGCAATGGAAATATATGTTCATATTGCACAAAGAAAAACCAAATTTAGAAGACATTAATTTTTAAAAAATGAAATTAACAAAAAGAACACATGAATTTATGAATAAAAGTTGGGAGTCATTTATAAAATATATAAATACTTTAGAATTTATACAACCAAGAGCAAAATGAATCAAGACAATCTACAAATATGATAAAAAAAAGTTCTAAAAATTAACGTTGACTACATTATACTAGCTAAATACTAGCATTTGCCATCATACTGCAAAGACCAAGATATGAATATCAACCATCATCTCTTTATATAAATGTTTTATTAGTGCATTATTATTATTATACATAATAGTAGACTTCATGTGACATAATTACACATGCATGAAATATAATTTGTTCCACTTCAGTGTTTAGTTGTTCCTCTTGCCCTTCCCTCCTCTCTTTTCCTGGTTCTCTTTCCTCTAGCCTACTGGTTTTCCTTGTATTTATTTATTTATTGTTTCTTAATAGATGTACATAAAGGTGAAATTCACTGTGGTATATTCAAATATGTACATAGTAAAATTTGGTCAGTTTAATTGCACCATTCCTTCCTTTTCCCTTCCTTCTTCCCTACCCAGTTTCCCTTTCCTCAGTCTACTGATGTTCCTTCTTTTATCATGGAATTCTCCCCTCACTGCCTTTGCCCCCTTTTCATGCTCTAGCTTCCACATATGAGCAAGAACATTGGACTCTTGACTTTCTATGTCTGACTTATTTCACTTAACATGATATTCTCCAGCTCCACCCATTTAACGAGAGATGTCATCATTTCATTCTTCTGAGTGAAACTCCATTATGTATGTATATTTATTTTCTTGATCCATTCATCTATTGATGGGCACTTGGGCCGCTTCCATAAATTGACACTGTTGTGCCTGTATCTCTATTATATGGTGATTTTAGTTCTTACTGGTAAATATCAAGCAGTGAAAGATCTGGGTCATATGATGGCTACATTCCCAGTCTTGGAGGAATCTCCATGCTGCTTTCCAAAGTAGTTATACTAATTTTCAGTTCTATCAACAATGGATGAATATACCTTTTTACCCACACCCTCCCCAATATTTATTACTGTTTTTATTCTTGAAAATTGCCATTCTAATCAGAGTGAAATGGAATCTTAGTGTAGTTTTGATTTTCATTCCCTAATTGCTAGGGATGCTAAAGCTTTTTTTTTTTTTTTCGTATATTTGTATTCTTCTTTTGAAAAATGTCTATTGGGCTGGGGATGTGGCTCGAAATAAGTAACACACTCACCTGGCATGTACGGGGCGCTGGGTTTAATCCCCAGTACCACATAAATATAAAATAAAGATGTTGTGTCCACCAATAACTGAAAAATAAATACATTCTCTCTCTCTCTCTCTCTCTCTCTCTCTCTCTCTCTCTCTCTCTAAAAAAAAAAAATGTCTGCTGAATTCTTTTGCCTATTCACTGGTGGTAGTGGTGGTGGTTGTGTGTTAAGTTTTTGTATACTCTGGATATTAATCCCCTGTTGGTGGAATGGCTGGAAATTATATTCTCCCATTTTGTAAAATCAATCTTCATGCTCTTGAGGGCAAGAATCCCATGATTATGTAAAGAGATGCAGAAAAAAGACAAAATCCTGCATCCATTCATGTTAAAACTGCTCAAGAAACAAGAAATAGAAAGAACTTATTTCAACATTATAAAGGTTATATAAGACAAACCCAAAGCCAACATCATACTAAATGGAGAATAACCAAAAGCATTTCCTTTAAATTTAGGAAAAAGGCAAGTATGTCCATTCTCCCCATTCTGATTCAATATAGTTCTTAGAACTCTATCCAGAGCAATGAGACAAAAGAGGTAAATTAAAGGGAAAAAAAACAGGAAAAGAAGTTGTTAAATTATCCCTGCAGATGACATGATCTTATATCAGAAAGACCCCAAATCTGGGCGAGACTTATAAAGCTGATAAATCCAGCATACAAGATGCTACTAAAAAAGAAATCAGAAAAACTATTTCATTCATAATAACTTCAAAAAATAAAGTACTTAGGAGAAAAATTAACGAAGGAGGTAAAAGATCTTTGCAATCAAAAGTACAGAACAATGAAAAAACAAATTGAAGAAGATCTTTGAAGATGGAAAATCCTCCCATTTCTTGAATAAGAAGAATGAAAATTGTCAAAATGGCTCTACTACCAAAAGCTTTATACAGATTCAATGCAATTCCAATTAAAATATCAATGATATTCCTCAAGAACTAGAATAAACAATCCTAAAATTCATCTGTAATAACAAAAGACATAAAGTACAGAAAGAAATACTGAACAAGAGAAGTGATGCTGGAGACATCATAATACATGAACTCAAATTTTATTACAGAGCTACAGTAACAAAAATAGCATGGTACTATCATCAAAATAGATATGAAGATCAATGGAATAGAATAGACAACACAGAGAAAATGAGACATAGTACAGTTATCCAATACTCAACAAGATGCCAAACTATTTGGGTAAAAATAATAGCCTTTTTCACTGATGGTACTAGGAAAACTCGATATCTACAAGTAGAAAATGAAATTAGATCTCTATCCTTCACCTTGCACAAAAGTCAACTCAATTAGATCAAAGACCTAGGAATTAGACAAGAAACTTTGCAACTGCTAGAAGAAAACACAGATTCCCCACTCCAACATATTGGCACAGGCACCAACTTCTTTAACAAGACACCTAATGCTCAAGAAATAAAACCAATAAGTGGGATGTCATCAAATTAAACAGCTTCTGCAGAGAAAAGTTTCAAATATATTATGAATGTTCATCATAAATAAATGATATAAGCATATTTTCCTTCAATGAAGTATTCTTATTATACATTCAATGGGAAACAATTAAAATGTTATGGCAATGGTCCAAAAAGTAAAGTATTATTTTTCCAAAAATGTATTTTCTCCTTAAAATTTATATACGCAAAATTTATATTAAATCTTGTGATGATTCCAAAAGTATATCTTGACTTGATTTATTAGAAGATCTTAGGGCAGAAATTCTAATAGGTTCAGGTTCAAATTCTATAACTGGAAAAAAATGATGATTATTATATTCTGTATCTCAAAGACTTCACAGTTTTCTAACCATGTAGTAAAACATTACTGTTAAATATAATTTGCCCATAGTTGCACATTGAATTAATTATCATTGTGACTAGAACTTCTAGTTTTCCCATTCTTCATTTGTTAATTCAACATCCTTCTGGTCAGGTAGTATGACAAGCATAGGAATAACAAGATTAATAAGAGGAAGTCCACTCCTGAACAATCACATACCCTAACTTGTAAAACAGAGGAACAGGCAACTTCTATGCAGAGTCCCAGATGCTATGATAGGTATAAAATAAAGCACTACTGGAACAAAGATATTTGTCTCAGTTTTGTGTCAACATGGGAGGGTTTTTGGTGGAGGTGAACAGAAAATTATTTCTTTACATTTCTCTCCCTTTTGCTCCTGGACTGATGGGGACAATCTTTTAGGTGCCCTGGTAGAAACAGTCTTTATTTAATTGGCCCCATAATTACTTACTGAATTCTTCATAGTGCTAGTGTGACTACAAGGTGTGAGAGATGGTTTTTCTCAGGGCAATGCCTGAGCTGAGGGTAAGGTTAGCCAGACAGAGGGCAGGAAAAGGTGAGAATATGACATGCAGTAGCAAGAAAGGGTGATGAATATCAAGTGGGATGTGTGCTTGTCTAGCAATATAGGGATTGATGAGGAGTAATGCCAGAAGAAAGGGTAGACAGAAAAAAGGGCTAAAGAGAGTAAGTGAGGCAGATGTCATATTATGAAAGTATTAGAGGTAATTTGAAGATGCCTGGACATTAATGCTTTAAAGAGTGGTTCATGGTCATATTTGCATCAGAGCTAGATCACTCTCAATACTTCAGTTAGGATGAATGTGAAGGGCATGGGAATAAACTGAAGGAGATATTCGAATAAGTAGAAGGAAACAGTAAAAAATAAAAATGATTCAGGATTGAACTGAAGGAATGATTCTAGAAATGTTTAGGTTGCAAAATTTTCTGTGCCCAGTATAAAACAAATATTTTTTCAACGAATAAATGTACAAATCTGAGTCCCTGGGAAATGAGGGATCATACAAATGCTCAAGACCATACAAAAGGTAAAAAATGAAATGCAAGATGAACAGCATTTTGACTGTTTAAGTTGCTTGTATTTACTTTATAGTTTTTCTGTTTCCAATCTTCCTAGGTTGAGGGCATTCACTTGATTGCTTTATTTGGAATGTCCTGATTCTTGGATCAACCAAGCTTAACACTGAATAAGGGAGTGAAGTCCAGTGGTACAGTATTTGCTTAGCATGCAAATGCCCTGGTTTCAACCCCTCTCCACTAAAGAGAAAGAGGAAAAAAGAAAAATAAAGAAATGCAAACAATTCAATGGTAGAGGTAAGTAACTTAGTAACTTCAGACTTACAGTTCTTAGTTCTCTAAGAAAATAATATTTTCTTCTATAAAACACTATTAAATCTATAGGTAAAAGAAAAAATAAATTGAATATTGCATAGTTTCTTACTACAAATGCAATCACTGGAGTGATTTAAGGGCTGAATTAACTTAATTAACTGAATTACATATAGCATAACACACATTTGATGCATTAGTCACACAGACTGATTGTCATAGTAGAATTTAAATTGAGTTTTCTAAAGAGATAGGTTCTGCCTGTTTCCCAGACTGGCCTCCAACATCTGGGCTCAGATAAAACTTTTTCTGCCATCTCCTAAGATGAGGAGACTTCAGGTGTGCACCACTGCTTAGCTTTACAATAAGCATTTTTAGAACTGGAAAAATCTTAAGAGTCTTACAATTCACTTCTGTGAATGCCTAACATGTATAAAAATTCCTACAGGATACCTTGAAAAATAGAAACTTCTGAGATAAAGGTTACATTTTAAAAATCATTTTCTTTTGATTGTAAATACATTTTTTCCAAAAATAGATACTAACATTGACATTTGCCTTATTTATGTCAAATCCATCAAATTTGGAAAAAGAAAACATTAGGACTGGGAAGACTGGTTGCATTTCAAATGTTTAATGTTTGATTTCAATATTCTTACATCTGTCATGCCTACTGTTTCACTTCATACCAGCTGAATAGGTTTGGAAGAAGATATTAAATAAATAGTGCATATGTCATGCAATATGTAATTCATAAGGCGAGATAGAAATATAAATGATTTTAACTTCAAGTGAGGCTATTTCTCATAGATATTGAAAGCAAAAGGGACATATAATCAATTGTATGTCAATATGACAAAACCAACCAAACATTTATGTAGAGTTAGTATGGAGCTACATTGTCATGTTTGGTTTGGATAATGATTACTTAGCTTTGTAGTTGTTTTTTTTTTCCTGGTTAGCACAGCAACATGAAATGAAGAAAAACAGGTTTAATAAAACATACCTAATATCCCAAAAGTAAGATTATGTTTCTTCTCTTATTTTCCAATTTTCTTCTGGTCTAAATATGTCTTGAAAAGAACAGATAATTCAGCAGTTCTACCATACTCCCAATTTAACCTTTTGCTGAAACTTGATAAGATAAATCACTTATTAACCTTTCATTTCTTTTTACTTACTACCAGCCTCAGCAATTTAGCAAGGCCCTAAGCAACTTAGCGAGACTTGTCTCAAAATAAAAACTAAAAATGGCCTGGGGATGTGGCTCAGTGGTTCAGTGCCCCTGAGTTCAATCCCTGGTACCAAAAGGAAAGGAAAAAAAAAAAGAAAAGGGACAAGCTAACTGACACAGCATGGATGAATCTCAATATACTATGCTAACTGAAAAAAAAACTTTACACAAAAGAATACACATCATGTGATGTCATTAAAAAGTTAGATTCTAGAACCAACTAAAACCAGTTTCTGATGGGGCTGTGGATCAGAAGATGATAGTGAACTGTGAAACAAAATCCCAGAAATTTCAGGATTGAGAATGTTATATATATATCTATATCTATATCTATAGATAGATAGATAGATAGATAGATACACACACACACACATATATGTGTGTGTGTGTATATATATATATTAGAAGGTTTGGATTACGTAGGTTGATATATTTGCCAAAACTTATCAAAGGGTACAATAAAGATTAATGTATTTCACTGTAAATGTTATTGAAAATAATATTGAATTATTATTAAATATTGAATTCTAGCTAACAATGCAGACTGAAGTGGTTGGGGAAAAATATCTTCTGGCTAAAATTTACTTAGAAATGCATAAAAACAAGTTGATGAGTAGATAGAGTAATGAATAGATGGTGATACATTGTAAAGAAACATGGAGAAAATGTTATTTTGCAGAATCTAGGGTAAGTGTATTCTCCTTCTATAATTATTTAAACTGTTTATGCTTAAGAATTTTCATAAAAGAGAAAGGATTAAAGATGGCAGGTAAGAGAAAGGCTGCATTTCCATTTGATTTGTGGCTTGGAATTCAAGCTGTTGGAGTACTTCTTAGCAAGGTGGGTAAAAGAAGGAATTCATTAAGATTCAATATCGAACAGTCAGAATGTCCTGGAAACTCAGAAATTTGGATGCACTGAAAAAGAAAAAGAAAGAGCACACTGGAGCCATGCTGGCTGCAGAGTGGCAGCAGTTCCACTTCACTGAAGAGGAGAGGGAAAACAGAGAGAGAAACACAACCAACCAATCTGGCACAGAAAGACCTGTAAAACAAAAAAGCAGCCTGAACTTAGCTGATCCAGAGGCTGAACCAGTGACCTGGTATTTGAAAAGTACTCTGTATCTCAACTGGCAAGTGGAGAGCTGAGGCCAAAAGCCATCTTGAGACATCCATACTGTGGCTTGCTGCTGCAGGAGCTCAGGAGGTAATAGCAAATGTTGCCATACAGTTCCAACCAGCACCTACTGTGTGGCCTAGGGTATACCTAGGAGAGGCTAATTGAAAAAGCACAGAGAAGATTGTACCCAGGAGGATTCATGACAGAAATATGCAGAGTAACACAACTGACTTTCTCTTTGGGTCTGGCTGCTCATGTGACTACCTGAAAAGGATTGGGAAACTGAACAAAGGAGTGGATTACACTCAGGAATAAAGCCTGGGAAGGCTGTATTTATGGGCAGTGGAGTATGAGATTTGTGAAGGGTTGGCTCCCCTGTCCTGTGAGAATTCTGGGGAGACTCCTGAGATCCAGACTCCCAACAGAGATCACTATCTGCCTGACCTAGGGGTGTGTTGATCTAATCTCTCCAAAGCAGGTACCATCCAATGAGGTCCCAAATGCCTGATTAGACCTAAGCTCCAGCCACTGGGACTCCCCTCTTAGAACTCTGCAGTAGCTCCACCCTGGGATTGCATCAATCTAGTCCATGCAAACAAAACTCCAGTTGACAGTATTTCCCATTCTCATCTTTTTTTTTTTTTTTTTCAGTTGAGAAGGAAATGGAGAGCTATTTTAACCAGGTCCAGTTTTAGGTCACTCCAGCTTGCAGCATGGTGAGTGCTTTAGCTTTTCTGTTGCTCCAACCAAAAACCTGGCAAGAACAATTAGAGGAGGTAAAGTTTATATGGGGGCTCACAATTTCAGAGGTCTAAGGTTAGCCAACTCCACTCTTCAGGACTTGAAGTGAAGTCAAACATTATGGTCAAAGGGTATGGTAGAAGACAGTGACTCAGGAATCACATCAGGAAGTAGAAGAGGCTCCACTCACCAGATACAAAATATTTGCCCTAAAGGCATGCCCCAAATGACTCAACTCTTCAGCCACACACTACCAGGCTTCAGTTACCATAACTGAGTGGTAACTGAATTCACTGATTGGGTTAAGGCTCTCATAATCTAATCATCTCACTTCTAAGCCTTCTTGCATTGTCTCACACACGAATTTGGGGGATACTACACATACAAATCGTAATATTCCACCCCTGGCCCCCAAAAGCTCATGATCATCTCACAATGCATTAGTTTTAGCATTGTCCAAAAGTTCAATCTGAAAGTCTCCTCTGAGACTCAAGGCAAACTCAGTGATCCCCTGTAAAATCAAAAGTATTGAGTTTTGGGCAGTGTGAGATGTAAGGGTTCAATTTTAACATATTACATGCAGATTTCCAGTTTTCCTAGCAGCATTTATTAAAGAGGCTATCTTTCCTCCAATGTATGTTTATGACAGTTTTGTGTAGTATGAGATAACTGTATTTATGGGAGCACGTCTCCATGTCTTGTATTCTGTTCCATTGGTCTTCACTTCTGTTTTTGTGCCAATACCATGCCGTATCTGTTACTATAGTTCTATAGTATTATACTATATTATATTATAATTTGAGGTCTCTGGTTGTGATACCTCCCACATTGCTTTTCTCCCTAAGGATTGTGTTAGCTATTCTGGGCCTCTGATTTTTGCAAATGAATTTCATGACTGCTTTTTCTAAGTTCTATGAAGAACATCATTGGAAGTTTAACAGGAATTGCATTAAATCTATATAGCGTTTTTGGTAGTATGGCCATTTGGATGATACTAATTCTGCCTATGGAAGAACATGGGAGATCTTTCCATTCTCTAAGGTCTTCTTCAATTCCTTTCTTTAGTATTCTGTAGTTTTTCATTGTAGAGGTCTTTCACCTCTTTTGTTAGACTGATTCCCAAGTATTTTTTTTGAGGCTATTATGAATGGAATAATTTTCCTTATTTCTTTCAGCTGATTTGTCATTGGTATGTAGGAATTCAATTGATTTATGGGTGTTAATTTTATATCCTGCTATTTTGCTGAATTCATTTATGAGTTCAAAAAGCTTTTTGGTGGAGCTTTTTGGATCTTCTAAATATAGAAATATGTTGTTGGCAAATCAGGATAATTTGAGCTCTTCTTTTCCTATTTGTATCCCTTTAATCTCTTTTTTCCAATTACTCCGGCTTGAGTTTCCAGGACTGTGTTGAATAGAAGTGGTAAGGTATCCCTGTCTTGTTCCAATTTTTAGAGGGAATGCTTTCAATGTTTCTCCATTTAGAATGATGTTGGTCTTGGGTGTAGCATGTTTTTATAATGTTGAGGTATGTTCCTCCTATCCCTAGACTGGTGCAAGCACTTATGGAAAGCAATATGAAGATTCCTTAAAAAACTTGGAATTGAAATGGAACTACCAGTTGACCAGTTATCCCACTCCTCAGTTTATACCCAAAGGACTTAAAATTATCATACTGCAATGACACAGCCGTGTCAGTGTTTAAGTATTTACAATAGTCAAGCTATGAAATCAACGTAGGTGTCCTTCAACAGATGGATAAAGAAAATGTGGTATATGTATACAATGGAATATTATTCACCTATAAAGAATGAAATTATGGCATTTTCCAGCAAATAGATGGAACCATGAGAATATCATGCTAAGTGAAATAAACCAGTCCTAAAAAACCAAAGGTCAAATGTTATCTCTGATATGTGGATGCTAACACATAACAAGGGAGGGTAGGAAGGGGATGTATAGAAGTACACTGGATTAGACAAAGGGGAATAAAGGGAAGGGAGGAGGATGGGAATAGGAAAGACAATAGAATAGGACTTAACTTTTCTATGCTCATATATGAATATATAACCAGTGTCACTCCACATAATGTTCAACCACAAGAATGGGATCAAAATTGTAATGAGTTGCACCCCATGTATGTATAATTTGTCAAAATATACCCTACTGTCATGTATATCTAAAAACAATAAAACAAATTAAAAGGAAGTTATACATACCATGTGTATAAAGACACATAATAAACATTTCCATTCAGAAAAATAGGGGCAGAGAAAGAAGAAATGGAACCAAAACAAGATCAAGATCCAACTGGGTAAATAAGTCTTGTAGTTCCATGTACATCATCTGAAGCACATGGTATCATGATGTTCTCTCCAAGGGCTTGTGTAACTGATAGTTGCAGCTCACATTTCATCAATCTTGGCTTGTCTCTGATGAATTCCTGCAGCTTTCCTCTTCAGAAATTCTATGGTACTGGCATTTCTTAATCTTGGGGGTCTCCACTGCAACTTCAGCTTCCTCCTCCCATCTCCACCCACTGCTCTATCAGCATCAGCCCACAGGGACTCAGACCCTGTTACACTTTGCCTGGTCTCTCAGGCCTCCCTTTGAAATCTTGGTGGAAACCTCCATGAACCCTGAACATCCTACAATCCTTCAGAACCAGTACTACCTAGTTTCTGCCAAAGTCTGTCACCATCTCCAGCAGCAGCCAATCCTCCTAGAACCGTGGCTGCCACAGCTCTAGAGTGCCTGGGTGGCTGAGCCTGGTGGAACAACTTCTCAAGCCCCTCTACGCAAACAGGATGTCCCATTGGTGTCTTCTCAAAGGATTTTTTATTTTACTCCTTTGAGCCAGAGATGGATGTGCTTTTGCTCATTCCCGAGATGCCCTCAAGCAATACTGTCTCTGGGCAAAGACTTTAGCATTTCTTTAGTTGCAGGTAATGTCTTTACCAATTGAAAGTTCCTTAGCCCCAGTTTTACTCCTGCCATTCAAGTCCAAGCTTTTCAAATCTTTCTGCTCCTGAATATCACAATAAACTTGGCTAAAAGCCTCCAGCAATATCCTTGCCACAGCCTAAATACTATGCTGCCTAGAAATTTCTTCTTCCAGAGTAAGGAGTCCATTGCCTTTAAATTCACCCTCAGTCTCAGGACAACGGCAGACCACCTCTTAGCCAGAATATAACATGAATGACCTCTACTCCAAGTTCCAATGGAGTCCTCCTCTTCTGACACCCCATGAGCCCACTCTTTACTCTCCACAGATTGACATTCTGGTCTTCTGAGCTCCCACCCTTCTCACCTCCCTCTCCCTGTTCCTTCCCTCTCTACTGACCTGCTACTTATTTTTAGATTTGTTTTCTTTTGGGTTGGTGTCTTGTGGATGTACATGTTAGTGAAATTCACTGTGGTATATTCATGTATGTACATAGGAAAGTTAGGTCAGATTCATTACTCTTGTTCTGTTATCGGGTCTCATCTCCTTCCCCTTTAGTACCCTTCATCTAGCCCACCAGTCTTCCTTTTTTTTTTTTGACAGAATCCATCCCTCCCAATTTTCTACTTGTGCTTTTAGTTTCCACATATAAAACATCAACCTTTGGTTTTCTGAGTCTGGCTCATTTCACTTAGCATACACACTATTCTCCAGTTCCATCCATTTATCAGCAAATGCCATAATTTCATTCTTCTTTATGGCTAATACTCTGTTGTGTATATATATTCATTTTCTTTATCCATTCATCTGTTGAAGGGTACCTTAGTGGTTCCATAGCTTGACTATCATGAATTGTACTGCTATAAAATATGATGTGGCTGCATCACTAAAGTATGCTGATTCTAATTAGGTCTTTGGGGTATAAACTGAGAAGTGAGATAGCTGAATCATAGGGTAGTCTCATTTCTAATTTTTTTTAGGACTATCCATACTATCTTTGTATTTTGATTGAAGAATTTAGACAATTTAAATCCAATGTTATACATGAACAAATGATTTGTTATTTCCAGCCATTTTGATTTATTTTGAGTTTAATTCAGATTTGGTTGTCTTTAATTGACTATTCTTCTAGTGTAATGCATCCTTCTGGTTTTAATTTTTATTCTTCATTTATTTTTACTAATCAAGGAAAAGATATTTTTGGAAGCATCAGAAGAGCACAAGAGCAATAAGTATATATATGCTGAGGCTTTGTGTACAACCCAAGATGGTACGCTCCATAAATAAAAGAACTAAATGCTGTTAAAGTGCTACTCACAAAAGAGTCTAACATTCACACAGAACTCAACTGCACTGCTAAATATGGTTGTCTTTATAAAATAAAACTACAGGACTGAAAATTCACAACCCACTAAAATCAGCAATAAGTTAAGAAAATCATAAAGATATTTCTTTAAGTAATTAAGGGTAGTAAAAGTATTCAAAGTCCAAATAGCTGGTGGTAAGGTCTTCAGGATGGATTCCCAGGATAAGAGAGAAAGGAACAAATGAAAACCTTGGAGTTTGAAAGACAAAGGGAACACATGACATCAAAGTGAAATTTCATTGCAAAGAAAATAAAATTTCTGAAAACTTTTATAAGAGCAACAATAGCAACTGCACAGTGTGATTGTGAAGAAGACTACCTGTAGAAATTAGAAGCAAATGTTTACATTAAAATGAGAAAAGTCTTCATTTCTTCTTCCTGAAATATTTCATTGAGTTATGTTTTGTGGAGCAGGCTTCTGGTTTTGAATTCTTTCAGTTTGTTTGTCATGGAAGGTTTTTCTTTCTTTTTCAATTCTGAAGCTTAATTTTGCTGGGTACAGTAATCTTGGTTGGTCTTCATTTTCTTTCAGAGCTTTGTATGCATTATTCCAAGCCCTCTTGGCTTATAGGGTCTGAGTTGAGAAATCAGTTGAAAGCCAGATGGTTTACCACTAAATGTAACCAGTCATTTTTTCTTCTGTGGCTTTTAGGATTCTATCTCTATGTGTTAGACATTTTCATATTAATGTGCCTTGGAGTGGATCTATAGAAAATTGTATATTTGGAGTCCTATAAGTCTCTCATATTTGAGTTCCATCTCATTCTTAAAGTTTAGAAATTTTTCTAATATTATTTCATTGAAAACATTGTACATCCCTTTAGTTTATATTTTTCAGAGTCTTCACCTACCCCAGTGATTCTTAAATTTGTTCTTAATGTCATCCCATATTTCTTTTTTTTTTTAGACGACTGCATGTATTATTTTATTTGAGCCTGACAACACTATTTCAAGGTAGATTGTCCTTCCACTTACTTTAGAGATAGGGAAATAAAATATCTGGGAGAGAGGTTGAGGAAACATAGGTACCCACATCACATACAAACACAGATTTGAACACCAGCTGAATCTGGAACCCATGCTTCAAATCACTACTGATCTTGCTGCCTTTTTGGTAACTGTGTATGGAGATATACAGGTAAAGGTGTATAGATATACTCTACCTAGGTATATATCAAAAGTCAACAAGCAAGATATACATTATTTTTGCAGGTTTTCAAACTCTAACTAAATTGCATTTCAACTGCAGGGTGGACAGGGGAAACAGGAGCAGGACATCCATTGTTTCTTCTTTCTTCTACCTTCTATTTTTTTTTTATTGGTTGTTCAAAATATTACAAAGCTCTTGACATCTCATATTACATATATTAGATTCAAGTGGATTATGAACTCCCATTTTTACCCCCAATACAGATTGCAGAATCACATCGGTTACACATCCACATTTTTACATAATGCCCTATCAGTAACTGTTGTATTCTGCTACCTTTCCTATCCTCCACTATCCTCCCTCCCCTCCCCTCCCCTCCCATCTTCTCTCTCTACCCCATTTACTGTAATTCATTTCCCTCCTTGTTTATTTTCCCCTTCCCCTCACAACCTCTTATATGTAACTTTGTATAACATTGAGGGTCTCCCTCCATTTCCATGAAATTTCCTTTTCTCCCCCTTTCCCTCCCACCTCATGTCTCTGATTAATGTTAATCTTTTCTTCCTGCTCTTCCTCCCTGCTCTGTTCTTAGTTGCCCTCATTATATCAAAGAAGACATTTGGTATTTGTTTTTTAGGGATTAGCTAGCTTCACTAAGCATAATCTGCTCTAATGCCATCCATTTCCCTGCAAATTCCATGACTTTGTCATTTTTTTAGTGCTGCGTAATACTCCATGGTGTATAAATGCCACATTTTTTTTATCCATTCATCTATTGAAGGGCATCTCGGTTGGTTCCACAGTCTAGCAATTGTGAATTGTGCTGCTATGAACATCGATGTGGCAGTATCTCTGTAGTATGCTCTTTTAAGGTCTTCAGGGAATAGACCGAGAAGGGCAATGGCTGGGTCAAATGGTGGTTCCATTCCCAGCTTTCCCAGGAATCTCCATACTGCTTTCCAAATTGACAGCACCAGTTTGCAGTCCCACCATCAATGTACCAGAGTACCCTTTTCCCCACATCCTCGCCAGTACTTGTTGTTGTTTGACTTCATAATGGCTGCCAATCTTACTGGAGTGAGATGGTATCTTAGGGTGGTTTTGATTTGCATTTCTCTGACTGCTAAAGAAGGTGAGCATTTTTTCATGTACTTGTTGATTGATTGTATGTCCTCCTCTGAGAAGTGTCTGTTCAGGTCCTTGGCCCATTTATTGATTGGGTTATTTGTTATATTATTGTCTAATTTTTTGAGTTCTTTGTATACTCTGGATATTAGAGCTCTATCTGAAGTGTGAGGAGTAAAAATTTGTTCCCATGATGTAGGCTCCCTATTTATCTCTCTTATTGTTTCTCTTGCTGAGAAAAAACTTTTCAGTTTAAGTAAGTCCCATTTGTTGATTCTTGTTATTAACTCTTGTGCTATGGATGTCCTATTAAGGAATTTTGAGCCCGACCCCACAATATGTACAACGGAGCCCACTTTTTCTTCTATCAGACGCAGAGTCTCTGATTTGATATCTAATTCCTTGATCCACTTTGAGTTAACTTTTGTGCATGGCGAGAGGAGGGGATTCAGTTTCATTTTGTTGCATATGGATTTCCAGTTTTCCCAACACCATTTGTTGAAGATGCTATCCTTCCTCCATTACATGCTTTTAGCTCCTTTATCAAATATAAGATAATTGTAGCTTTGTGGATTAGTCTCTGTGTCCTCTATTCTGTACCATTGGTCCACCAGCCTCTTTTGGTACCAGTACCATGTTGTTTTTGTTACAATTGCTCTGTAATATAGTTTGAAATCTGGTATCGCTATACCGCCTGATTCACACTTCCTGCTTAGAATTGCTTTTGCTATTCTGGGTCTTATATTTTTCCATATGAATTTCCTGACTGCTTTCTCTATTTCTACAAGAAATGCCATTGGGATTTTGATTGGCATTGCATTAAATCTATAGAGAACTTTTGGTAATATCGCCATTTTGATGATGTTAGTTCTGCCTATCCATGAACAGGGTATATTTTTCCATCTTCTAAGATCTTCTTCTATTTCTCTCTTTAGGGTTCTGTAGTTTTCATTGTATAAGTCTTTCACCTCTTTTGTTAGGTTGATTCCCAAGTATTTTATTTTTTTTGAGGATATTGTGAATGGAGTGTTTTTCCTCATTTCCGATTCAGAAGTTTTGTCGCTGATATACAGAAATGCCTTTGATTTATGCGTGTTGATTTTATATCCTGCCACTTTGCTGAATTCATTTATTAGTTCTAGTAGTTTTTTTGTAGACCCTTTTGGGTCTTCTAGGAATAGAATCATGTCATCCACAAACAGTGATAATTTAAGTTCTTCTTTTCCTATTTTTATGCCTTTAATTTCTTTCATCTGTCTAATTGCTCTGGCCAGTGTTTCAAGAACTATATTGAATAGAAGTGGTGATAGAGGGCATCCCTGTCTTGTTCCTGATTTTAGAGGAAATGCCTTCAATTTTTCTCCATTCAGAATGATGCTAGCCTGAGGCTTAGCATAGATAGCTTTTACAATGTTGAGGAAAGTTCCTGTTATCCCTAGTTTTTCTAATGTTTTGAACATAAAGGGATGCTGTACTTTGTCAAATGCTTTTTCTGCGTCTATCGAGATGATCATATGGTTCTTATCTTTAAGTCTATTTATGTGGTGAATAACATTTATTGATTTCCATATATTGAACCATCCTTGCATCCCAGGGATGAATCCTACTTGATCATGGTGCACAATTTTTTTTGATGTGCCTTTGTATCCGATTCGCCAGAATTTTATTGAGGATTTTTGCATCTAGGTTCATCAGAGATATTGGTCTGTAGTTTTCTTTCTTTGAGGTGTCTTTGTCTGGTTTTGGAATCAGGGTGATGTTGGCCTCATAGAATGAATTTGGCAAAGCTCCCTCTTTTTCTATTTCCTGAAATAACTTGAAAAGTATTGGTATTAATTCTTCTTTAAAGGTTTTGTAAAACTCCGCTGTATACCCATCCGGTCCTGGGCTTTTCTTGGTTGGTAGTCTTTTGATTGCTTCTTCAATCTCATCCATTGATATTGGTCTGTTCAAATTGTGTGTATCCTCCTGACTCAGTCTGGGCAAATCATAGGATTTAAGAAATTTATCGATGTCTTCACTCTCTTCTATTTTATTGGAATATAGGTTTTCAAAATAATTTCTAATTGTCTTCTGTATTTCTGTAGCATCTGTTGTGATCTTGCCTTTTTCATCCCGTATGTTAGTAATTTGAGTTCTCTCTCTTCTTCTCTTCGTTAGCATGGCTAAGGGTCTGTCGATCTTATTTATTTTTTCGAAGAACCAACTTTTAGTTTTGTCAGTTGTTTCAATAGTTTCTCATCCCATATTTCTTGAATATTCTGGTCATGGTATCTTAACATCTTTTCTTTATGGTTAATTTTAAGATCATATACTTGGTCTTCAAGGTTGAAAATCTATCTCCAAAGTGGTCTAATCTATTCGTGATGCTTTCCATTGAATTTTTAATTGGACTTACTTTCATTTTAAGGATTTTTATTTGGTTCTTTTTCAGAATCTCTATGTGATCTCTCACTTCCTGTATATATTCTCTAATTTCACTCATATGTCTTCTTTTAGCTTACTGAACATTTTAACTACAAATTTTCTAACTTCTTTCTATAACCTTTCTTCCACAGCGCAATGTATGGAGTCAGTTAGTGAATGTTACAGGCTGCCTGAGGTGATTTGTTACATTGCTTTTTCATATTGCTTGTATGTCTACCCATTTATTGGGAGGTTATAGTTTCTTTTTTTTTTTTTTTTGAGAGAGAGAGAGAATTTTTTAATATTTATTTTTTAGTTTTCAGTGGACACAACATCTTTGTTGGTATGTGGTGCTGAGGATCAAACCCAGGCCGCACGCATGCCAGGCAAGCACGCTACTGCTTGAGCCACATCCCCATCCCTATAGCTTCTTTTTTAATTTTTTTACTTGTTCTTTTTAGTTATACATGACAGTAGAATATATTTTGACATATTATACATACATGGAATATAACTTCCCTTTCTTATGGTTGTACATGATATGGAGTTACACTGGTCATGTATTAAAAAATGAGCTTAGGAAAGTTATGCTCAATTCATTCTACTGTCTTTCCTATTCCCATCCTCCCTCCCTTTACTTTGTTTCCCTTTGTCTAAGCCAAAGTATTTCTATTCTTCCCTATCTACTCCCCTTATTAAAGTTTGTTAGCATTCAAATATGAGAGAACATTCGGCCTTTGGTTTGGAGGGACTGGATTATTTCATTCAGCATGATAGTCTCTAGTTCCAGACATTTACCAGCAAATGCCATAATTTCATTTTTCTCTACAGTTGAGTAATATTCGTGTGTGTGTGTGTGTGTGTGTGTGTGTGTGTGTTTGTGTATCACTTTTTCTTTATTCATTCATCTGTTGCAGGGCATCTAGTTTGGTTTAATAATTTAGCTATTGTCAGCTGAACTGTACAGCTGCTTCTTTTTAAGGGACAGCTTTGTGAGCTTCTTTCTCTTATGAATCCCTGGGTTAGATGAATATCCAGATATTGACAATTTAACCTAGTGTGTCGCCTCTGTTAATTTCAGTATCAGGTCTACTTTGAGAGATGACACTGAACCCTATTTACTACAATCACTTCAGAGCCAAGCCACATACTTTTCAATCTTTCAAAAAGTAAAAAACTTGTTGATATTATTCTCCACAGTTCCTCTAATCTAAGCGTAAACTCACAGTATGGTTCTGAAACAGGTTTAAGAATTAATTACTCATAGTAAAATTGCTATAAAATTATATGAGGGCCGAAAGGGGGAAGAAGGAAGATTGAGTAAGAGACTGAGAAAAAGAAAAAAAAGGAAAGTAACAGACTGAGGTAAAAAGGAGAAAAAGGCTGATGGGAGTATTTGAAATAATGGGAGACAGTGTGAGAGGAATAGGGAATAGA
The DNA here is from genome assembly GCF_048772815.1 of Callospermophilus lateralis. NCBI lineage: Eukaryota > Metazoa > Chordata > Mammalia > Rodentia > Sciuridae > Callospermophilus > Callospermophilus lateralis. The sequence continues at coordinate 22,786,310 of NC_135319.1, read as the reverse complement.
GAAGCAAGTATATACTAGGAGTAGGAAGACAAAGACATAGAGAATAATGCTTTAAACTGTTAGAGGAAATATATTCATATGGATTGAAGGTACAATGTTGGCAGCCATCAAGAATACAAACAATAGTAAATGCTGGAGAGGATGTGGAGAATAACACTTTTATGCTGTTGGTGGTATTGCAAATTAGCACAACCACTATGGAAGTCAATGTGGAGAATTCTCAAAAGATTAGCTATGGAACCTCTATATGACCTAGCTATACATTTCCTGGTATTTATCCTAAAGGGAGATGTGTAGAGTAATGACACTAGAGGGAGGGAGGGGAGAAGGGAAAGGGTAAATATTGGGGAATAATATTGGCTGAATTGTATGGTTATGTTGTGTGCATGCACAAATATGTAACAAGGAATTCCACCATTATATACACATTATATACCAACAAGAAATTACTGAAAAAAAGAATTTTCATAAAACAATGCTGAAAAAGTTACAAAGTCCTACTTAATTCAGTATGACAATAAAAGGAAATAAAAATCATACAGAATGGGAAGGAAGAAATAATAGTGTTTTTGTTATAAGGTGGCATGATCATCCATATAGAAAATCCAAAAGAAACAACCAAAAAAAATTTCTAGAATAATCAACTATAGCAAGGTTGCAGGAATCTAGCTTAATTCACAAAAGTCACACCTTACCATGAACTCCAGCTGCCATCCCATGACTCTGCATGGGCCTCCAGTCCCACACATCAAATACTACATGGTTAAGCTCATACCTACTTTGATAACCCTGGTGCACACAGCATTTCCACAGGAAGACACACAAGGCTGCAGTACTGCACAGGGAAAGATCTGGTTGCTAGGCCACAGACAATCAGAAGTCATTGTGTGGACTCTCCAGAGATATTAAGTCTCCCTAGACATACCAAGGAACTGAGGGACCTAGGTTTACACCAGAGGCAGGCAGAACTAGGTCTGTGTGGATAGCTTCCAAGACCTAAGTTCTATGCTATTTTTGAAGCAGAAAGCTGAGGTAGATGGGGAAAAAACTAAAAATAAACCTCTCCAACCCAGCTGGAATAGTTGCTACTTCCACACCCAGAGAAACTTAAGAGGACAAGAGGAAAAGGGATGGGCATTTACTACACCTCCAAAAACCTAACATATACAAACTAGACGGCTTTGTAGGAAATCTCTCCATTTCAAACAGCTAACCAAGAAATAATTTTAGACTCAATAGTTTTTTTTTATTCATTGGTATTGACTTCTATATTGATTTGAGAGGTTTTCCTCCATTATTTCATATTGCATACTTTATTCCAATTTTATATGTTTTTAAACATTTTTAATGTGTTTATTGGAATTATTCTTTAAATCTTCTTCTTTCTCATTGATACATTTTCTTCCTCCTCACATTATCTATTTCTATCACTACCACCCCTTTCATTTTACTTTTTCCTCTTTTACTGTTCATGCCCTATATAATTTAATGGTCATTTTACTTCCTTTAATAACTAATTTTTCAGCCTAGAGTATTACTCCCATTTTGGACTGGCAGGATACAAAGGACATTTTAAGTATTTATGGTTTATTAGTATATGGTTTGCCCTGAATTGGGAAGAGTTACTGGTGATTATTATCTTCTCTCAAAGAAGAGGAATTGATCATGGCTTGTGATCATTTTGAATGGGAATTCTGACTCAGATATTCACCAAGCTTGAATCATATAATAAAGAAAAAGCAACTCACTAAAAAGACCCTCACCCAACAGGAAAAGAGATATCCCTCCCAGCAAATGCACAAATATCAATATTGAAAGCTGAGAAAACAAAGTGCCTCCAAAAGTTCCTAATGCTCCAATCACTGGACCCATAGATATCAAAGTGGAGGAGATAAAATAACCATATTTTAAGCCTAGAAATCCATAGTCTTCAATTCCCTGATTAGCTCAGGATGGGCACAAGGCTCCATGCACCCCATGCTACAAACTGGTTTCTACACAATCACCTCAACCCATAGACAGAAATGAACCAGATGAACTTTTTCCAGCTGTATCACTATCTCCTCAGAAGAATTCAACAAATTTCTGAACTTCTGTATTAGTAATCATTTTAAGAGATGTTACTTTGAGCTATTTACATTTTCAACAGGAATAATAATATAAGGGAAGGTATGTCAATAAATCATGTCCAAATAAAAAATGATATCAACATGGAGAAAATGCCAAGAATTTTAAAAGTTGATTGTTACAATAATCAATGAATTTTAAAAAGATCTAAGATGAACTGGGAGGGGGGAATATAGGATATGAAAGAACATTTACAAGTTCTGAAAAAAACAAACTGAGAAATAGTAAACATACACAAAAAGATACAAAACCAGACATTTAGATTACTATAAGTTTTCTAAGAAAAAGTTGAAATGTGGAGTGCCTTTTTAGAAACTACATCACACATACCAGTGTAAATTTGGTTTTTATTAACAATCAACTTTCTATAAACATTGCATCTAAATGTTCACCAATCAGCTGCACAATTTGAACAATTTTACTTCCAAAACAAAGACAAATGCTTTTATTTCCTTATGTCTCTGTCTTTCCTTGGGCTAGAGAAAGAAGTTGTATGTAAAAGCAGATTCCAAAGGGGCAGTATTTCAAATGTGCTTTTTGCACACAGCCACATCCATTGCATGTGGATATTCATCCTGCAAGACCTAGCTCTGCAGTCCACCACCAGGGCTGTACAGTAAGCCCAAATCATAAGCATCACCCCAGGCTTCTGAACCACCCCACTGTCTGAGGACTTCATGTCTGAGACCAAACAAAGCACAAACAGATTTGGTAACTATGTCTATGTGATTGACGAGTACACTAAAGCAAAAAAAAAAAAAAAAAAAAATGGGGGAGATAGGACTGGGGTAAGAGATCTTTGACAGCATTTCCACGAAATTCTTGCAATAAATGTGGGCACAAGATCTGAATTACTGCTGGTAGCCGAAGTCAGAAGCCCACCAGTGGTATCATGACTTATAAGGAGTAAAGGCCAAGTCAGAGAGAGGGCTGGCCAGTGATACCCCTGAGACTGTTTTCCTCTTCTCCCTTACCCAGCCCACAAGTAACAGTCCTCCTGGCCCTGAGACCTCAGCCAAGATTTCTGTTTGGTTTGGCCAAGTACCATCTTCCCATAAAGCCTGGTGAAAAATAAGGCAAAACTGGGGATAAATAGTCCCTCAAAAGCACTGAGGGGTAAATGTACAGACCACAGGAGATTAGTAAGACCTAGAGTCTCCACTAGAGGGAAGCACACATAACCTTGCTAAGTCAGCTTCATTGGACTGCCAGAACACAGGTGTTGGAACTATCCCTACCTAAACACACTTTCCTCACTACATAAACCCTCAGTGCTTTTCAAGTTCAGCACATGGGGTTCTATGAGGGAGAGGGATTCACACTTAAAAATCTATCCTTGTTTTCATTTGATCACTCACCCATGGTTGGAGGATAGAAAGGACAGGTATACACGACCAGGGACCTTTCCTAAGGGGCATGGGTAGGGCTGAGCTGAGGTTCAGTTCCTCTGAGGGGGTAGTCTATAGCGCCTGGTGTCTGCAGACTGAGAAAGGATGTGGGTAATTGCACTTTGGGGCACAGTGGGCACAGGCATGGACTAGATATGGCCTGGGAGACAAGAGAAGGCAGACTGACCTCAGTTCAGTTCTCTGGACAATGAGAGGAAGGTCATGGTGAGGCAACTCCACAGACCAGAACAGTGATCCCAGTCAGCAAGACACAGAAACAGCAAGAGAAGGCTTACTCCCAGGATCTCTCACCCAGGGAACAAAGACCCTGTATCCTTTTCCCAACCTTCAATACCAATTGCAGGGCTTCTACTCTGAACATTTGTATTTGCTTTATCTTTTTTGGGGGGGTGGGGGATGTGCAGGACTAGGGATCAAACTCAGATCCTCAAATATTCTAGGCAAGTGCTCTAATCACTGAGATATCTCCCCACACCACTGCTTAATCCTTCTAACAGGTCAGTTGAGGCACCTAAGGCTCAGGGAGACTCCAGGCAGGACCCCCCAGGTATCACCCTGCCCCATTTCAGGAGGCTCTGCAGGTGCTAACAGCTGGATGACAGTTCCCTGGTTGAACATCTGAGCACTCATGTCCTGGCCAACTCCCAGAGTTGACTATTTGCCTAGCACTATGAAACTGGGCTTCAAGAACAGAATTATAAGCAGACATTTTAGGGGGACAAAGGTCATTTGATAGCGTTGAATTTGGTTTTGTCTGTCTTATGAAAAATGGTTCAAAAGGTAATCCCTGATGATAGAACAGACCAATTGCAGGGCCAAGGGCTCCTAAAGGATCCTGTCTGTTCGATCTGGTTAAGGCAATGATGGGTGGGTGTTGGCTGGGAAGCAGTAACATAGTGGCCCATGCACTTTGCTGCTCACATCTGGCCTTCCTCCCAGAGCCAGTCACCTGCCTTTTGGCTCTTAGCAATGGCTCCATGGAACTTCCCCAGCAGGAGCCAGCACATCAGACAGGTGACAGGAGCACCTACAGCACACACATCCAGACCAGACAATATGTGTCTGCTCTTTCAGCATAAAGCCAGCACCAAACTGGAGAAATCTATTGGTAATCATTTTTTAAATACTCAGTTTTGTTCTAAGTATTTCCTTTCCTTCCATTTGTATCTCAAAACCCTTCTTTTTCAGTGTAGACAAAAAAGATATGTACAGGGCAGGCCTATGAAAAATAAGGACTTGTCATAAAACAGGCTCAAAACTATAGGAAATATGCAACCTGACTTTTAGCATCCATGAGTTCCCATGAACTCTGTTACGACAAAGTCTCAGACCTGGTCTTCCCTCTTGTCAAGTCATAAGTGTCTTCAGACATAAAGAGGACGCCACATTTGTTAGAATATATAAGGCAAAAAAGGTTTCAGATCTATTTTTATGTAAAAGAGATAACAAGAGGTTTCTAAATGCAACACCCAATTTTAAGTGTCATTCCCACTAGACACATTACAAAATACTCTCTTCTGTAAAGTGCTGTTTGCTCAGTAAATCATGCACCACCAGAGACACGGCACCACAGCTTCATCTGCTTAAGGGCCAATGTGGCAGCATCAGTAGAAGGAGGGTGGGAGTTTTTGCCTATAAAGACGATTTCCATTCCATCTCCTCAGCCCTCTTTAGTGAGAAGGGAATTCTCTCATTACTGCCAGACATTCCCAATGCTTGGCTCTGGGACAGGGACAGCTTCATTATTAGGGCTGTCCCCCACTTCTGCTCCTGCTCTCCCTTCTGGTTTGGCATTGTATTACCTCATTCTTCTCAAGATCTTGAATCAGAACTCAGCCAGCTCCCCATGATGGCTGCATGGGGTCTCCTCCTCTCTTTAAATCATATAGAGTGGCCAGGCAGAAGTGGGACTCACCCATGCCTGACACACAGGAGGGCTTTCCAGGAGATTTGTCAAGAAGGGTTCAAAAAAGAGAGGCAATGGTCATCTGCCAAGTCTATACTATTTAAAGGACATAGAAAGGTACACAATTGGCAGTAAACAAATTCCTTTAGCTCTTCATAGATGTCCACAAAAACAATACCCTCCACACCATCAGACGTGAATGATTTCTGCTCCAGTGTCTTCAGGCTCTGTGCAAGAAGAAGAGTTTGTGTCCGAATAACAGATTCCATGTCCGTCTTTATTTTCAAAACTGGACTCTGTTAGTGCAGATTTTTCAAAAATATTCTTTTTGCTTGTTTCTGGACAGTTTTGAACATAGATCACTCTATTATAAGCCTTGAGTCTCTTCCACAATTGCAGGTATACTTTACATTGAATGTACATAAAAAGAAGTCCTCCAGTGAAGCCAATGGCCACTACCACCAATTTAGTCCAAAAGGGCCACTCTAGGATTCCTGGAAGGGAAAAATTCAATTAGCCTCTCAATAGAGTTCAAATTTAACATCTGAAATAAATAGAACACAGCTTTTGAACTTCTCATAACCAATGGATTCTTCACTCATCAAATCTTCCTTCCTCAAAAGTGGGGTGGAAGAGAATATCCACCATCTTTTATCCTGTACTCTCATCTCACACTCCATTATTCCATTTCTTCTGACTGGGTTTTAAACTAGCCTGAGAAACATCCAAAAATAATGCTTTGTGCCTCCTATTTATGCCCCACACCCCAAACCCAGATGCTCACAGTAGGGCTGGAACAACATTCTGACCTCAAGATCCCAGCATGTTCTCCAAGGCTTGTGTGCAGCACTTACTTCTCAGGCTGAGCTCTTACCTGTGCCCTGCCCCTGCTTGATCTCCTCAGCAGTACGGTCGATGAGCACATATAAGGACCAGACTACACAGGTGATGGCGATGACATGAAACATCACTGAGTATGTGATCTTCCTGCGCTCGCTGGCTGTCATCTGCAACTTCTCCCACTGGAAAGGTGACAAGCAAAGAGTGAGGCTCAGGCCCAGAGTAAATAGGTATAATGGGAGTGAGAATATTGTTGATGGCCACAATCAGCTCTCCATTCCCTCCCTCTCCCTCAACTAGATGACTTTCCCCAAATACTCAAAATTGTTCTCTTTAAGCCACTGGGCTTCAACCAGGTACCAGACACAGCCAACATTTTATGAAATAAAAAGCATCTGGGATCAAGATAAGCACTGAATTTATCATCAGCACCTGCTTATTCTCACAATCAGACACTAAGTGGCCTAATAAAGGATTCTGTGATTTCAATCCTAATGAAAATAACATGTTGGTTCAAGACCCAGGTGCTGTTTTATGTCTCCCTGGCTTGTTGACTGGTATGGACAAGCGGAAGAATAGGGTTGATGATGCCACAATACACTGGCAGATGGGTCACACTATGTTGTGAAGGTGAATGGCGGAAGGCGCTCACTCTTTGGTCCTCTGCTACCTTTGCAGCAGCAGCTTGACATCGATGCTAAGAGTTCCTGGTACAAGCAGACTCTGCCAGTGCCATCTCCTCTAGGAGCACATTAATTTACTCCAAATAGCCAGATTTTCTTTTTCATTTACTGGTTTCCGAATCAGAAGAAAACATATAAAAGTAGAAAGAAAGAAGAAAGTGTAAACACTCTGCATATCCCTTGCCAACGGTAGTCACAGCCTTTATCCAGATGGTTCTATGCAATGTAAGCTGAAAATAGAGCCTCTAAATTATCCACTTGCCACAAGAGAGAGTCACTTCAGAGATCAGCATGGAATAGGTGGCAAAATGTTTCTTTTAGTAATATGAGCCTGCCTTCTGTAACATCTGATTGCTTTCTGCTGAGGTTTTATAACCAGCAAGTTCTCTGGGCTTCCTACCTAAAACAAAATCAGTGTCTTGGTGTCTCCAGTCCCCTGATTATCACTATTTCCTAGGACACCCACAGCTCCACTCTTTCACACCTCTGAAATGCTCACCCTCTTGTCTTTCTTGGTGGATGCTTTTCTCCAATTTGACCTCTCTAAAGTCCTTCACTTTGCCCTCAAAGCCCATGCTATATCCTTCCAGAACTGCTACAAAAGCCAAACTTTCTTTGATGCTCTCCACTTCCCTAGGATGAGGCATGCCCACAACACACTTCTCTCTGCATGGTTTTAATTGGTCTCGTTGTATGCCATTATTTGACTGTGTGATTCACCTGGCAATTTACATGTTGACATTTTTAAGACAGAAATAGGCTTTTATTTTTCCAAACAAAACCTCTGTGCTAGGCACATAGAAAGATGTATGAAACAGTCAACATCTGAATGGTAATCAGCATCACACAGTTTCTCTAAAATGAAGCAATGACCTGTGACATGAAGACAGCTGCATTTCCCCCACTCACCCACCTCCCATCCAGTAAACACTTATCACAGGCATACACGAACAAATTGACTATGTGCTATGCTAGGCTTAATGGTTGGGAGATACACTATCTCCAATATTCAGTCTTCACTGGAAAGGTAAGATACTAACAGTTAATACATACAAAGCTAAATGCTGACTAAGATGTCACAGGAAAGTCTGTGGCCAAGAGCCAAGTGACTGACACAGACAAGCAAGCAGTCTAATTGTGAAAGAGAAGCATCACAACTGAATAGTGGTAAAGAGCTTCTTCCTGAGGGTAGGGACTTAGACATAAGTACCAGAAACAACAATCTACAATGTGAGTGTAAGCACCAGTCAGTTATTTAAAGAAACAAACAGAGGCATGCTATGGCTCCATGGTCTGAGATGATAACTCATCCAGGTCATTCATCTCAGAGAGGGTTAAGTACTTCTGGGAATGTTCTTTCCTCACATACTTTTCTCAAAGGTTTCAGCTTGGTCTCCATGATGAACTCGTACTTGCAGAGCTCACAGCAGCGCGTGTCAGAGCTCTTGATCCACTGCTGCAGGCAGGCCTGGTGCACAAAGTGGAGGCTTCCTGTGCAGTGGCAGGGGGTGATCAGGGGGCTCTCATCATCACCTTCACAGTGGCATATCCTATGGTGGGAGGAAAATCAGTTAGCGCCAGAAGAGCCCCACAACAAGGAAGGTGACACTGCAGTGGAAGTTCAATCCATGAAAGAAAACTTTCAGCAACAAACATCACAGAAGTGATTATGAGCACAAAAACATACAAGCACAAATGAAAATAATATTTAAACTAAAATATCTAGCTTACCGCACACACATGGAAAGTCAGGATGGCATTTGGCAATAAAGAGGGAGAAAATGATATAAGAAATGACAAAGCAATCATTGTGGGTTAAGACTTAAGAACTTCACTGAAAGATGAATTTAAGGCAACATGAAGTCATCTTCTAGAACATAAGACATTAAAATAATTAAAATTTCTATGTAAAATAAAATAAGCAGTGTCCCTCCCCAAAATACTACAGTGACTTAAGAAAGCATGGCTTTCTAACTTTAACACTGACTTCGCCTTCATACACTACAGGTACATCAGCCCACCCTCTCTCATGGAGTAAACAGAGATCATAGTTCTCTCTCCTCTACCTAAAAACTCACCATGATGACATACTGAAATTTCATTTCTTTTATTCAGGACCACTCATAGTACTGAACAAAAATTAATTTTAAAGCAGTCATTATTTCTAAGGAAGCATGCAGCAGGAGAACTACTAACCTCAAGGAACTTAATCAGGTTTTTGAGAACAGGGATCTTTTCCAACAGCTGAGGAATAAGCAGGGATATGTGTCCTGAAAGCAGCCAGGCCCTGACCTTGCAGAACTCTTGGGCTGGTTGTTTCAGGCACAGGATTTCTGATCCAGCTCTGAGAAATGTAATGGGTGGCACCAAGGAGGGAAAGGTTGGTTTGGGAGAAACAAGAGATTTGTGACAGAAAATGAATTCTCAGAGCCTTAGGGCCAGACAAGGATGCTGCACAGAGAAAATAAGGTGGGAAAGAGGATTTAGGACTGGGCAGGGGTGGCCACACCTAAATTAAGAGGAAAGTAGGAAGGAGATACTGGAGAGCAGCTACTCCTAAACATTCACTGGGGGGAGCTACAAGGAGTAAAAAACGAGACTGGGATGGCAGCAAATGCTTAAAATCAGGACTACCAAGCTGGAAAACTGGAAATACTATTTTCTTTTTTCTAATTTCCTTATCCAAAGTCTATTTGTTTTTAGTTGAGAAGGTCAGCTTGGCCTTTAATATGTATAGCTTCTTCCTCTTTTAAAATTAGTTTTTCAAATAGCAACAATACTTCATTCTCCTGAAGAAAACAATTACCCCCCAAATGGCTACGACTGTATTAACTGTTTTCCCGAAACTTCACATATTAAAAGCAAGATGAGGCTACAAAGGTGTGAGCAGAGATGGCCAGAATGGTGGTTCCTGGCAAACCAACCTGCAGGCATCCCCTGAGATGGACACAGAAGAGATGGGGGTAGATTTTTCAGACAGGGGAGAAGGACAATCCAGGTCACTGTCCTTCTCCACTGAGCAGAGGGGTGCCCGCAGAACCCTGCACTTGAATTTGGCGGATGTGCTGTCCTCAAAGACGTCGTCGTCTCCCATTTCATCAGAGCAGAAGCCCATGCTCCCTGCCAGCCCACTCGAGGACTTGGTGGCATGCAGGTGAGCCGTATGGCTCTCCAGCTCATGGAATCTGCGCAGGCTGCTGGTGCTAGAGCCATGGGAGAGCAAGAACAGGTACTGGAGCAGCCGCTGGCTTCTGGACCCGGCCTCGCCATCTGCTTTCTCTTCCAAAATCGGGCTGTGCATGCCCCCCTTGCCAGCTTCTACCTCTGAGGCAACAGAATGGTTGGCAGAGAGGGATGAGACACAGAAACGTTTGGAACTGCCAAGAGATTTAGGATTCAGTGCTCTTTTTCCTTTAAAATGAAACCTGTTAATTCTGAGACATGGATCTTGAGAGAGTACCAATTTTCCTTCAGAACAAGTTCTTTCCACATAGTCAAAGCTTTCCAAAGTATCCTTGGGCTTCTCACATACATCATTTAGGGACTTTGAAAACTTTAGTGTTCTTCTGGCTTTGGCATTCTTAGCAGGCTTCAAGGCCTGAAACCATTCAGAATCAAAGGAATTGCTTTCTGAAGCCTGTAATGTGTCTTTACAGACAACTGTCACAGGGAGCCCTTGTGTCAGAGAACTCTGGCAGTGAGGTGCTTTCAAGACAACAGCAGACTGCACGGGACTGTGATGACAATACTCAGAAAACACTGCACTGGAACTGCATGCAGAACAGTGGAATAAAGAACAGAAAGTAAAAACAATTTTAAGAGAAAACAGACATCAAAGTTTAGAAATGAGACTGGTGTGGTAATCTGGTGAGCAAACAACACATAAAATTGGGCCAACTCCTTCACCAAAGGAAGAATGATAAAACAAATGAAAAACTGAGAAGCTACAGACATTAATCCTTATATCCAGAATCATATGGGCCACGGCAGCATCTGAAGCACAGTGTTACCTGCAGATGTCCTGGTTGGATGGTGTGACAGAAGTGCGAGAGAAGGCAGACACTGGAGCTGATGCTGAAGGAGAACTCCCAGCCTGCAATGACATACCCCCAGTCAGTGTTCAGGAAGGAGCCAAGGTAAGTGGAAACACCATCTTCTCATGAATGGCTGTGAGAAGAAAAAATCTAAGAATGTCTACTGCTCACAATAAGGAATATATGTTAGGTCCTACAAACCTAGGCAAAACAAATACAACATCATTCCTCCTTTTTTTCTTATGTGTGTATTGCCCTTAAAGAAAAGTAAGATAGTAATATACCTTGTCCTCAATGCCCACCACTTTTCATTCCCCCCCAAAAAACTAGTCAGTTAGGGAAGCAATGAGAGCAAGCCAGGGCTGGAATGTCCAGGTACATATTATCTTGAAGGTCTCTGACTTTCTCTCATGCACACTGGGAAAAAGGAAAAGTCAACATTATCAGAAGAAAGTTGCTTTCTGCATGTACACCAGGGTAGCTGCTTCTCGGGATGCTGGTCATACATGCAACCTAACCAAGCTAATGTTGATGTCGCTGTTTCTGTAACCTAACCTATAAACCCCCTCCTCCTGTAGTAACTGGTGCAGATCAGAGCACTTTTGAGGCAGAAGTGCTCATCCAGGTGGCTGCCCCTGGACAAAGAGTGGAGAGGGTTAGGAGGCACTATTCTCTGCAAGGTACCAGAAACACTGTATGTAGCAGAGGTTCATCTGCCCAGCCTGTCACCACCGGACTTTCTGGCAAAGCACCTTTCCAGCCTTTTGCCACGGGACCATTTCTCAGTAAAGTGAACTTCTCGATAAAGTGAATTTTTCAATAAAGGCTTATGACTTATAAGCCAACTCTGAGTATTACCTTAGGTCTCTCTGCAATGTGTCCCAATGTCCTGGAACAACTGGGCTATAAATATAACAGCAGGCCAGTTGGAAGACCAAAGAGATCCTATGAGCACCAAGACTGTGGCAGCTGAAAAGGGGACATATGCCATAGGTAACATCCAAATGGCTTTCCATTTCCATGTCTTGGGGATGGTGGCTACTTGGGGGATATCACACAAGTAGGAGGATGCCTGAAAACACCCCAGGGACCAGGGGAAATATTATTGCTTGTGGGAGAGCAATACTATCTAAAGAAAAAGAAAGAGGTGAGTAAAATAGCAGCAGCTATGTGGTGGCCCCTCCACATAGCAATGGATGCAGCAACAGAGGCAGGGCTTCAGGCCCAATCCTGTATTAAGCAACTAAGGAAGAATTAAAACTGGAGTGTACAACATGATTAACTCAAGCAGGAACTACTGAGCAATAATTGCTCATAGAAAAATATTGATGAGAATTTAGAAACTTAAGCCTTCTGCTTTGCTAAACTGAAAGGTAAAAGTCTACCATGAGCTAAAATAAGGATGAAAATTACTTAAAAGAACTGGGACCCTTGGTGACCCCAGGATCTCAGAAGAAAATATGAGTACTGGGATGAACCGATTGAGGTACCAGTACTAAAAGCCAGATGGCTCCTAAATCAAAAGGTAAAGACAGATCTGTCTCAGCTAGTGAAAGTGGATGATGAGAATCTTCCCCCTCCCAGTTGGTACATGCATATCTCCAGAACCAGGGAACAAGTTTAGATGGAAAGCTAGGGGAAATGTAGCAGTATGGCTGTTGTGGCTTTGGGATACTATTACTGAACACACACTCCTATTAGAGAGCAAAATGAAATAAAATGCCTCAGGCACCACACACCCTACCCCTAGTAACATTTATATTCAGCTGTTAAGGAGAACTATGACATCTCTATTGTCCTGGATAATAGCTGCCTATAAAAAAAAAAATGCTTAGCTCCACTGGGGATTTACCTGTGGCACACCCAGATGACCTCCTAAGAGAGGAATGAAGTGTGCAATTTATGCAGAGATCTATAATGGTCCTAATGAAATAGCAGGAATAAAGAAGACATTCTTCAAATGGCTCTGGAGCATATTATGGAACTCTGGTATGAATTCTGAGTCCTTTGGTGGCCCTTCCAGTTTCTCAAGCAGCACAGGCTGTAACTGATATAGGGGAAACTGATAAAATTAGGAAGCAAGGGGCTGGGTTTGTGGCTCAGCAGTAGAGTGCTCGCCTATCATGTGAGAGGCTCTAGGTTCGATCCCCAGCACCACATAAAAAATAAATAAATAAAATAAAGGTATTGGGGCTGGGGATGTGGCTCAAGTGGTAGTGCGCTCACCTGGCATGCGTGTGGCCCGAGTTCGATCCTCAGCACCACATACAAACAAAGATGTTGTGTCCGCCAAAAACTAAAAAATAAATATTAAAAATTCTCTCTCTCTCTCTCTCTCTCTCTCTCTCTTTCTCTCTCTCTTTTAAAAAAAATAAAGGTATTATGTCTGACTACAATTAAAAAATAAATATTTTTTAAAAAGATTAGGAAGTGAGAGATACAGAATATGGCTGAAAAGGTGGGAGAAGGACGGAGCAAAAGAAAGGCAAGATGATCAATAAAGAAAGCCAGGAGAAATTTGATTTCATGTGGGAAGGGCAAAAATTGACTTTCAATGTTCTTCCCCTAGGATATTTACATAGTCCAACCATACATCATGGGATGATGGCAATTGATCTGAACTAATGGACAAAACTTGACACAGTATCAATGTTTCATTATATTGATTATACAGTGTTAATTTCTGAGTCCTTTCCCTACCAAGAGGAGGCAACCCAAAGGTGGTGGGGCATTTCCCAGAGAAAGGATGGGCAGTCACATCTCCAAGTTGCAAAAACTTGGGCTATCAAATACTTGGGGTTATTTGGTTGGATAAGACTTCAGTGGTACCAGCTTCTCTCATAGGTAAAATTCAAGCTTTCTTTACCCTGACTACTCCCAAAGAGATGCATCTCATTTGGAATCATTAAGCCCCTTCACTCCATATTTAGCACAGATGTTAAGACCACTGTGCCATTTAGTAAATAAATAAAGTGGGACTGGGAACATGAGCACATTAAATACACACATACATACACACACACACAACCGAAATTATAAACCTTGAGCAGAGTATTCCAAGAACAGCCCTATGAATTGGATTTTCTACAGCAAAAGAAAGGCAAGATGTCCAATAAAGAAAGCCAGGAGAAATTTGATTTCATGTGGGAAGGGCAAAAATTGACTTTCAATGTTCTTCCCCTAGGATATTTACATAGTCCAACCATACATCATGGGATGATGGCAATTGATCTGAACTAATGGACAAAACTGGTTTTAGACAAGGCTGTGGTGGTGGCCTCAGAAACAGACATGACCAATGTCTTATGTGATGAAGTGTGTAGCTCAGGAGGGAAGAATGAAACAATAGTGGCAAGATGATTTCATCAGACCCTTGCCCCTATCAAAAGTCTATAAGCTTGTCCAAACATGTTCAGGTTAAAGAAGCAATGAGAGCAAGCCTGGACTGGAATATCTAGGTACATGTTATCTTGAAGGACATTGACTTTCTCTCATGCACGCTGGGAAAAAGGACAATTTAACATTATTAGAAGAAAGTTGCTTTCTGCATGTACACCAGGGTAGTTGCTCCTTGGGGTGTTGGTCATACATGCAACCTAACCAAGCTAATGTTGATGTCGCTGTTTCTGTAACCTAACCTATAAACCCCCTCCTCCTGTAGTAACTGGTGCAGATCAGAGCATTTTGGAGGCAGAAGTGCTCATCCAGGTGGCTACCCCTGGACAAAGAGTGGAGAGGGATAGGAGGCACTATTCTCTGCAGGATACCAGAAACACAGTGTGTAGTAGAGGTCCATCTGCCCAGCCTGTCACCACTGAACTTTCTGGCAAAGCACTTTTCCAGCCTTTTGCCTCTGGACCTTCCCTATAAGCATTTCTCAGTAAAGCATAAAATTTGCATGTCATGTCCAGGCATTTTATTTGGTCTTTCAGTAACTTTTCCCACTGCCCTGGCACAAAAGGGCTATGTACATGACACTGTGGATAAAAGTATAGCCCAGAGATACCTGAAACCACAAAGCCTCACTGCCAAGCTTCTGTGAGTTCAGTGGCTGTTTTTTCCCCTAAGCATCTACACTTCACAAGTTCATATATAAGTCAATAAAATGAAGATACAGGAGGCATGGTGCCTGTCATCACTAGCTTCTCCCAGAATTCCTTCACATGGTTCCTGAGACAATCTTATCCAAGGCTGGAGGACTTGAGAGCACTCTACTACCTCACAACCTCATGCACAGTGCCCACTTGCTGGTCCACATAACCTCACTACCAATGTCATAGTTCTCTCTCTCTCTCTTGTTTTTAATATTTATTTATTTTTTAGTTGTAGTTGGACACAACACCTCCATTCCATTCATTTATTTTTATTTTTATGTGGTGCTGAGGATCGAACCCAGGTCCCTGAGCATGCTAGGCGAGTGCTTTTCTGCTGAGCCACAATCCCAGCCCCAACATAACTCTCTTTATAAAGAAGATTCCATGATTTGAACCACCAATCCACAGATCAACCTGGAAGCTAAGAGAGGGCTGAACATAGGATGCTCCCAAGAGGTCTAATCTTAGAAATGTGAATTAATAATTAAGAAATTTAAGTTGAAAGAACATGTAAGAAGAGCTCATAGGATAGAATAGGGCCTCTGAGGGGTAGTGAACAAGCCAAAATTAGGGGAAAGATCTAGGACAGAAAAAGCACCACAGTGAGAAGAGAAGTGGATGGAGAGAAATAGGGATGGGAAAGGAGCTAATCTGAGCATGCAAAGCCATCACTAAAGGCCTCCAGCCTTCCATGCATGCCTCTCTGGGGTCTAGCAAGACTCATTCTCTAGCCTCTAGGGTACCTATGGCCTTCTTATAGTCACGTGTTGCTTACAGTGGGAACATGGTCCACATGTATGACTAGAAGATTCTGTCATCATGCAAACATCATAGAGTGAACTTACACAAACCTAGATGGCATAGGTCAATCACTTGATGTGGTCTCTTGATTTGATTTAGAGATATAGTAAACATGAGATGTATGAGGCTGCTTCCTGCACAACACTGCATACTTATTTTACAGTAATTTTTTTAATAAGTAGAAGGAGTACACTCTAAAATAAAAGTGTAGTATAATAAGTGCATAAACCAATAATAGTCATTTACTTATCAGTTGTATAGGCACAGCAGGGTTATACCAGTATCACCACAAATATGAATAACATGTTGCACCACATTAGAATTGCAACGCTGTCATTAGAAGGCAGAAACTTTTCAGATCCACTATAATTTTATGGGACCAATGCCATATATGCAGTGTGTCATTGACTAAAAAGATCATTATGTGACATGTAACTGTAAATACATTCTTCCTTCCTTAATTCCAGAAAACAATGCTATGAGTCTGTTAAGCCCACATTACCACTCACCGTGATTCAAGAGGAGCTTCACCTTGACCCTAGTTGAGGTCTAGCCCCTACTTTAAGTGCCACCCCCAGGGGTACACTCTCATCCTGGCACCCCACCCATGGTACATCTGTTAGCCACTGGAATGGAACTGTTACTGCCCAGAAATTCCTGTTCCTATCCCACCCTTGCAGCAAATGCACCAGCCTGGAAAGAAACAGGACTAGCTTGTTTGCTGAACCACTACTCCTACTCCCAGAACAAGATTAAACATCATTTTATACCTAATAAACCTCAAGAAATTTGATCCAAGAAGTTGCCATGCTGCATGTGTATAATGAAATCATCCAGTGTTACTCAATTAACACATCTTCTGAGTCACCCAAGAATCCACATTTTCTAACCAAATGTACACATGGACATTGGACATATTTTCTCTAAAAGCATTAATGGTCAAAGTTCTTAAGACTCTGAAGTTTATTTGGAGACATGAAAATGACATCCCAAAATAACTTCCATTACTACTTTATAGGATTCTTCCAAAAACAAAATCTCAGGACCCATGTGGAGATGGTGCTATTCATACCCTGTATCCCACAGTCGCAAATATACTAGCCTTCCTCCTCTTTCTTTTGAGGCCTCCTCCCAGACAGCCATTACGGGCTCTATTGGAGAGCTCTTTAGGCCCCAATCTCTTGATTTGATTTAGAGATATGGTAAACATGAGATGTATGAGGCTGCTTCTGGCACAACACTGCATACTTATTTTACAGTAAATTTTTTAATAAGTAGAAGGAGTACACTCTAAAATAATGATAAAAGTGTAGTATAATAAGTGCATAAACCATAAAATAATGATAAAAGTGTAGTATAATAATGCATAAACAGTAAGTACCCTGGTACTGAAAGTACCAGGGTACTTACTATTAATCACTTCAGGGAAGCAGATTGAGGGTACCTATTCTTAAGTGCCCAAACTCTTTTTTTTTTTTTTTTTTTTTTTTAGTTATAGAGACACAATACCTTTATTTTATTTGTTTATTTTTATGTGGTGCCGGGGATGGAACCCAGTGTCTCACGCATGCTAGGCAAGTGCTCTGCCACTGAGCCACAATCCCAGCCCAAAGTGCCCAAACTCTTACCTCTGACGATTTTCTGATGTCCAATCCTAAACCCATTCTGAGACTGGAAACCTTTATGAACTTGTTGCCTCCTTTTACTTCTGAGAGTGACTAACTTTTGTTCAGTGACAGAAAACATAAAAAACACAGGCTAGTCAAAATGTACAGCAGAAAAGTGTGAATCATCAACATCCTTCTCCAGGTGGACCTGAAGGAAGTAATGTCCAGTTGCATTCATGACCTTGTACTCTCACTGCTATAAGGTCACCTCTTCTTTCTCTGTGTTGCAGGTTAAGCTCAGTTGCCAGGACAGAGGTATAAAAGGAAACCCCTCCCCATAAGGGATGGAAAACATGGAATTAACTAGTTATCTTCCATGCCCTCACTTTCTTGAAAAGAACATGATCTTCTTGGAACCACATAAACTTTCCTGTCTTATGAAAGGAAGGTAAGTCTTGTGGAAGGAGAGTGGAATCTTATCTACAGAATGGTGCTGAATCAGGGTCAGTGTTCTGAGAAAAGGCAGGTCTCATGAAGCTGAAATCAAGAGAAAATGCCTTTACTCTCCTGAATGTCACATAATCTATATCAAAAGGGAAGTAAGGGATAATGATTGCATCCATGAGTGCCTGGGTTAAGAATATGGGGTAAGAACAGCAAGGCCCAGGAACAGGTAACAGGCCTTATCAAGGAAGCAGTCAACTGTCCACATATGAAGAGACCTATGTGCACTTGCCTACATGGTTTCCATCTCAGATGCATTGCAGGAAACTCAAACAGGTGTGTCTGCACTGGCAGCAGACACCAACACTCCTGAGATAGTGGCAGCAGTCAGTCTCAAGTAAGAATGGTGCTGTGGCAAGGCAGGAAAATTGTTGCTACCCAATTTTTATTCAGGAAACAGGGACTCTTTCAGCATTCTCTATTTATGTTCCTGTCCCAATTCGACCCTCTTTACCTTCATGAAAAATGTTGTAAAATGCTTTCAGCAAGTAATGTCCAAAACTTCAACAAAGTTCCCAATAACAAAGTCTCCTTATCAGACTATAAATTTCAAGGAAATTTTTAAAATCTACTTTTATTTTACACAAATATAAACTTCAGTAAATGCTGACTCCCTTTTCCAGAAAGAGCAAGAAAATGAGAAAGGATGGTAGAGATATCATAGCTCCCACAGAAGCTCCTTCTGTTACCAGCTAAAGAAGAGCACATATTCCAAAGATCAAGATCAATCCATATGCAGAATAATCACTGCAGCAATTTTAAATAGCTTGATCTGTTGTTGGCAATAAGCTGAGTAAAATCTGTCAGTCTACCAACAAGGATCTAGAAAACTGGCCTGATGGATAACAAAAAGGAAGCCTAAAGTTTCCAATACAATTTCACAGCCAGATTTGGGAAGCTGTTCAAAGTCAGAGGCTAGCAAACTCTTCTTAGAAGTTCCAAAACATAGCAGAGTGGCACTCAGGAGCCAGGGAGGCAGCACCAGGTCAAAGGTCTGTACCATACAAAATTAATTCCAGGAGCACCTGCACTCTTCCTCCATGAGGTCAGATAACGCAGGACCTGACAGTTTCTGACAAAAGGTGCTACTGTCTATAATAAGAAAATTAAATGTGACAAAAACAATAACAACAAAATATACTGAAACCCTCTGTTCCTGAAGCACTTTCCTGGTTCCCAAGAGACTTTCTAGTCATGAAAAAGAATGTAAAAAAAAATCATGAAAATTCTCTCTTTTTATATCATCTCACTCCAGTCAGAATGGCAGCTATTATGAAGACAAACAACAATAAGTGTAGGGGAGGATGTGGAGAAAAAGGCAGACTCATACATTGCTGGTGGGACTGCAAATCGGTGCAGCAAATATGGAAAGCAGTATAGAGATTCCTTGGAAAACTGGGAATGGAACCACCATTTGACCTAGCTATCCCTCTCCTCTGTCTATACCCAAAATACTTATAAACAACATACTACAGGGACACAGCCACATTAAAGTTATAGCAGCACAATTTACAATAGCTAAACTATGGAGCCAACCTAGATGTCCTTCAGTGGATGAATGAAAAAAAATGGCATATATACATAATGGAATTTTACTCAGCATTAAATGGCATTTGCAGGTAAATGTATGGCGTTGGAGAAGATAATGCTAAGTGAAGTCAGCCAATTCCCCCCAAAAAACAAATGCAGAATGTTTTCTCTGATATAAGGAAGTTGACTCATAGTGGGATTGAGAGGGAGAGCATGGTAGGTATAAATGAATTCTAGATAGGGAAGAGAGGTGGGAGGGAAAGGGAAGGGGTAGGGATTAGTAAGGATGGTGGAATGTGATGGACATCATTATCCAAAGTACATGTATGAAAACTTGAATTGGGTGTCAACATACTTTATATACAAACAAAGATACAAAAACTGTGGTATATATGTGTACTAAGAATTGTAATGCAAAAAAAAAAAAAAAGAATAGTGTTACCTTAGATTAGGTAGAGGGAAGTGAAAGGAGGAGAAGGCAGGGGATGCGGGGATAAGAAAGATAGTAGAATGAAACAGACACTATTACTTTATGTATGTATGTGACTGTATGACCAATGTGATTCTACAATATGTATAATCAGAAAAATGAGAAATTATATCCCATCTATGTATGATATATCAAAGTATATAAGTGCATTCTACTGTCATGTATAACTAATTAAAACAAAAAAATTTTAAAAAATTTCCTCTTCTTGTGATGCTGAAATCAATTCTGCCAAAGCAAACCTTTAGGTTATATATAAGCCTAAATATCAGTTGACTTCATTTCTCAGGAATGACAGATACTTTTAGACATTATCACTCACTTAGATATTTTGTATGGCTATTCTTGAGCCTCTTAATGATTGCCTTTCCTATCAGAGTCACTGTTTTGAATTACTTTTAACAAGGCTGTGAAGATATATGGGGAAAAGAAAACTTCCTATTCAACCTTGACAGAACCTGGCTTCTCATTCCTTCTGTTTCCTCTGGGAGAACCTACTGCCCCTGGAGAATCTATCCTAATACACTCCTCAGACAGACTTCTCAGTAGGTGGCAGGAACACACTACTCTCTCACTGTAGGATAACCTCAAGCCTTCCTTTCCCGTCACTTTTTTCCCTTGCTCCTCCCACTAGATTACCACCTGGCTTCCTTTTCCACCACTCCTTCCTACTCTTTGTGGGAGTCCCAGGAAAGTTTTCAGAGAGTCTTGCCCAAGTCCACCTCTTGATTTTGGACTGACAGCAGGATAATATCAGACTTTGAAGTCCCCACTGCATGTGATAACTCTAGGTCACTTTGGCCCATGATGACCAGTTCTAATTGGAACCTGTTCTTACAGATGGTTAGGGGGGATTATCCTTATCTCCCTGAGTTCTGCGATGGGGTCTTTGTAAGGGTCACAACAGTCCCCAACTTCAGGATAATTTATACTCTTTTTATTGGCATTTTAGGCCTCCATTTCTCCTGCAGATAATAGGCTATTTGCTGAAGAATGTAATAGATAGGAAGGAAGGAAGGAAGGAAGGAAGGAAGGAAGGAAGGAAGGAAGGAAGGAAGGAAGGAAGGGAGCGAGCGTGGGTGGGTGGGTTGGTCGGTCAACACAGTGGGCCCAGGTTAAAGAATTATTCCATTTACCTCATGTTCCCACCACTCACATCTGTGTTCCCTATCACTCCGTAAGATAGCAACAGCTCTCAGAATTAAAAGGCACATTAATTTTGTCCCAGCAATTCTTTTAGGAATTCATCCAGAAACACGAGCACCAAAGGATTTAAAGAGCAGTGTTCATGAGAGCAAACAGCTGACATCAGCTTAAATGCCCACCAGCAAAATGAGGCAATACTGTTACATCTACAGGAAGAAATAACAGGCAGTCATAAGAAAGAAAGAGGAAATCTGCTGTGCCTAGGAAAGGACACAACAGAGAAACAAGCAGAGAAACATCATTGCCATCTGTGCTGACACCTTCACAGATGATCCAATCCACAGAGGAAGACCTGGCACCCGATGGGGGAAACACTGATTCTCCATAGGAACTCTACAGAAGAGCTTCGCTGCTTTAAACCTGAGCAATATTTCCTACACATGATTTCATTTAAAAATAGCTTATGGAAGCAGGAGGTATCACAATACCAGATGTTAAATTGTAATACAGAGCCACAGTAACAAAAACAGCATGCTGCTGGGTGTGGTGACACATGCCTGTAATCCCAGCAGCTCAGGAGGCTAAGACAGGAGGACTACAAGTTCAAAGCCAGCCTCAGTAACATTGAGACGCTAAGCAACTCAGTGTGAGTGACCCTATCTATAAATAAAATACAAAAATGGGATGGGGAGGAGAGGAGGGAAGATGGCCGCGAAGGGAGTGCAGTAACTCCGTGTACTGCGTCACTGTGAGGGAAAATGACGAGTTAGGACGGCTAAAAGCTATCTTGTTAGGAATTTCCAGCAAAATTGGGGTGCTCCAAAACCTAGTGGAAGGATTTTCATCGCACGAGGATCAGCTTCAGGGGCTCAAACGCGAGCGATTTGTCCGTACGGAGCGCTGCTTGTTCGGCAGATTGCCCCGCGGCTGGAGTCTGCGGCGCGCACTGGGAAACGACGGGCTGGTGGCGCAGAGATACAGCGATGCTGATTCTGCGGGCTCCTGCCAGTTAGGCATTTGCTGAGCTCGGAGCTGAATTCTGGGTTGGAGACGGGGGAAGGAAACGGTCCAGTTCGGTTCTCCACACCGGTCAGACCACAGAGGAAGCCAGCGGCCACCATCTTGGAGAGCTGACGTCACCATCCTTGTTTTCGACTGATTGCAGCTCTTTCAGCTATAGAACAGGTAATTTCAGGCTGACAATTGTCTGCGTCTCGCAGACAAATTGCTCAGACGTAGTGCTAAATAACACGCGGAAACTGCTTCTTGGAGCCTGCTCCTATCAGAACACGCACCGAGCCCGGAGCGGCGGAGCTCCGGCTCCCGGAGCTGCTCTGGCCCAGGGCTATAGAACCCGTGGAAACTGCTTCTTGGAGCCTGCTCCTGTCGGAGCACGCACCAAGTCCGGAGAGGCCGAATTCTGGCTCCCGGAACTGCTCTGGCCCAGGGATAAAGAACCCGCGGAAACTGTTTCTCGGTCCGGGTCCTGCTGAATACTGTGGAGGCCAGAGGGGCGGAGCAGAGCCGCCGCCGGAGCCCGGAACAGGCCCAGCGACCCGCCGGCGTGGTGTCGCGTCGCTCCGGCTAGAGCAGGGGCCGAACAGAGCCGCCGCCCGCGCCCGGAACAGGTCCAGCGACCTGCCGGCGTGGTTGTCAAGAAACCCCAATTGGAGGAGGGGGAAAGCAGATCCTCCACCCGCATCCGTAAGGTAGGCAGGCCTGTGACAGACTGGCAGAACAGCCCCAGCGGCCTGCCGGCGTGGTAGACACGTCACACCACTTGGGGGAGGGGCAGAGCAGAGCCACTCCCCGAGCCCGGATCAGGCCCAGCGGCCCGCCAGCGTGGCAGTCACACCACTCCATTTGGAGTAGGGGCAGAGCAGAGCCGCCGCCCGAGCCTGCAAGGTAGACAGACTTGCAACCGACCGGCGGAACAAGCCCAGCGGTCTACTGGTGTGGTAGACACGTCACACAAATTGGAGGAGGGGCAGAGCAGAGCTGCCTCCCGAGTCCGCAAGGTAGGCAGACCCGCGTCCGACCGGCGGATCAGGCCCAGCGGCCTGCTGGTGTGGTAGACACGTCACCCGTCATCCCAATTGGAGTAGGGGCAGAGCAGAGCCTTCTCCCGCGGTCGGAGCAGGCCCAGCGGCCCGACAGCGTCGTAGTCACGTCAACCCAACTGGAGCAGGGACAGAGCAGAGCCGCCACCCGCGCCCAGAACAGGTCCAGCAACCTGCCGGCATAGTAGTCAAGACACCCCAATTGGAGTAGGGGCAAAGCAGATCCTCCACCTGCGCCCGCAAGGTAGGCAGGCCTGTGACAGACTGGCGGAACAGGCCCAGCGGCCTACCGGCGTGGTAGACACGTCACACCACTTGGGGGAGGGGCAGAGCAGAGCAGAGCCGCTCCCCGAGCCCGCATCAGGCCCAGCGGCCTGCCGGCGTGGCAGCCACGTCACCCCATTTGGGGGAGGGGCAGAGCAGAGCCGCCGCCCGAGCCTGCAAGGTAGACAGACTTGCGACCGACCGGCGGAACAGGCCCAGCGGTCTACTGGTGTGGTAGACACGTCACACAAATTGGAGGAGGGGCAGAGCAGAGCTGCCTCCCGAGTCCGCAAGGTAGGCAGACCCGCGTCCGACCGGCGGATCAGGCCCAGCGGCCTGCTGGTGTGGTAAACACGCCACCCGTCACCCCAATTGGAGTAGGGGCAGAGCAGAGCCTTCGCCCGCGGTCGGAGCAGACCCAGCGGCCCGACAGCGTCGTAGTCACGTCAACCCAATTGGAGCAGGGACAGAGCAGAGCCGCCACCCGCGCCCAGAACAGGTCCCGCGACCTGCCGGCGTAGTAGTCACGACACCTCAATTGGAGTAGGGGCAGAGCAGATCCTCCACCCGAGCCCGCATGATAGGCAGGCCTGTGACAGACTGGCGGAACAGGCCCAGCAGCCTACCGGCGTGGTAGACACGTCACACCACTTGGGGGAGGGACAGAGCAGAGCCGCAGCCCGCGCCCAGAACAGGCCCAGCGACCTGCCGGCGTGGTAGTCACAACAACCCAATTGGAGAAGGGGCAGAGCAGAGCCGCCGCCCGCGCCTGCAAGGTAGTCAGATCCGCGACTAACTGGCAGAACAGGCCCAGGGGTTCACTGACGTGGTAGACACATCACACCAATTGGAGGAAGGGCAGAGCAGAGCCGCTGCCCGCGCCTCCAAGGTAGGCAGACCTGCGACCGACCGGCAGAACAGTCCCAGCGGCCCACCAGCGTGGTAGACAGATCACCCCAATTGGAGGAAGAGCAGAGCTGCCGCCCGCCCATGCAAGGGAGACTTTTCAACTATACAAGAGCAATATAAATATGTAGGGGGAAAATTTCAAAAACACAACAGTTTCACCAAGCAGAAAGAAACACGAGCAATATGAAAAGACAAGGAAAGAAAGGACCACAAGCAATGCAGGTCAACTCAACTTTAGAAGAGGTAATAGCGGCAGCAGATGGAATGTCAGATAAAGAATTCAGGATATACATGCTGCAGATGATCTGGAGTCTCAAGGAAGACATTAGACAGCAAAATCAGACAATGAAAGATCACTTCGACCACTTCAACAATGTATTACATAAACAAATCCAAGAAGCAAAAGATCAACTATACAGGGAGATAGAGGTAATAAAAAACAAACAAACAGAAATCCTAGAAATGCAGGAAGCAATAAACCAACTTAAAAACTCAATTGAGAATACTACCAGCAGAGTAGAACACTTAGAAGATAGAACATCAGACAATGAAGACAAAGTATTTCAACTTGAAAAGAACATAGACAGCTCAGCAAAACTGTTAAGAAACCATGAGCAGAACATCCAAGAAATATGGGATAATATAAAGAGACCAAACTTAAGAGTCATTGGGATACAGGAAGGTATAGAGGTCCAAACCAAAGGAATGAGCCACCTATTCAATGAAATAATACGAGAAAAATTCCCAGACTTGAAGAATGAGACAGAATCCCAAATCCTAGAAGCATACAGGATGCTGAATGTGCAAAATCATAAGAGATCCACACCTAGACACATTATAATGAAGATGACCAACATACAGAATAAGGAGAGAATTTTAAAAGCTACAAGAGAAAGGAAGCAGATTACATTTAGGGGTAAACCAATCAGGATAACAGCTGATCTTTCAACACAGACTCTGAAAGCTAGAAGATCCTGGAATAACATATTTCAAAAACTGAAAGAAAATGGGTTCCAACCAAGAATCATGTATCCAGCGAAATTAAGCTTCAGGATGGAAGATGAAATTAAAACCTTCCACGATAAACAAAAGTTAAAAGAATTTGCAGCTAGAAAACCATGTCTTCAAAACATCCTTGGCAAAACATTACAGGAAGAGGAAATGGAAAATAACAATGAAAACCAACAGTGGGAGGTAGGACAGTAAAGGGGGGAAAATAATCAAAAAGGAAAACAAACCATGTTTAGTAACATAAACAAATATGGCTGGAAGAACAACCCATATCTCAATAATAACCCTAAATGTTAATGGCTTAAACTCACCAATCAAGAGACACAGGCTAGTAGAATGGATCACAAAACAAGACCCAACAATATGCTGCCTTCAGGAGTCGCATTTGATAGGATAAGACATACATAGACTGAAGGTGAAAGGTTGGGAAAAATCATATCACTCATATGGACTTCGGAAACAAGCAGGAGTGTCCATACTCATATCAAATAAAATAGATTTCAAGCCAAAGTTAATCAAAAGGGATAAAGAGGGACACTACATACTGCTCAAGGGAACCATACACCAACAAGACATAACAATCATAAATATATATGCCCCAAACAATGGTGCAGCTATGTTCATCAAACAAACTCTTCTCAAGTTCAAGAGTCTAATAGACCACCATACAATAATCATGGGAGACTTCAACACACCTCTCTCACCACTGGACAGATCTTCCAAACAAAAGTTGAATAAGGAAACTATAGAACTCAATAACACAATTAATAACCTAGACTTAATTGATATATATAGAATATACCACCCAACATCAAGCAGTTACACTTTTTTCTCAGCAGTACATGGATCCTTCTCAAAAATAGATCATATATTATGTCACAGGGCAACTCTTAGACAATATAAAGGAGTGGAGATAATACCATGCATCTTATCTGATCATAATGGAATGAAACTGAAAATCAACGATAAAAGAAGGAAGGAAAAAACATGCATCACTTGGAGAATGAACAATTGGTTACTAAATGATCAATGGGTTATAGAAGACATCAAGGAGGAAATTAAAAAATTCTTAGAGATAAATGAAAGCACAGACACAACATATCGGAATCTATGGGACACATTAAAAGCAGTTCTAAGAGGAAAATTCATTGCTTGGAGTTCATTCCTTAAAAAAAGAAAAAACCAACAAATAAATGATCTCATACTCCATCTCAAAATCCTAGAAAAAGAAGAGCAAAACAACAGCAAAAGAAGTAGAAGGCAAGAAATTATTAAAATCAGAGCTGAAATTAATGAAATCGAAACAAAAGAAACAATTGAAAAGATTGACAAAACTAAAAGTTGGTTCTTTGAAAAAATAAATAAAATCGACAGACCCTTAGCCATGCTAACGAAGAGAAGAAGAGAGAGAAATCAAATTACTAGCATACGGGATGAAAAAGGCAATATCACAACAGACACTTCAGAAATACAGAAGATAATCAGAAACTATTTTGAATCCTTATACTCCAATAAAATAGAAGATAGTGAAGGCATCGATAAATTTCTTAAGTCATATGACCTGCCCAGATTAAGGCAGGAGGATATAGACAACCTAAACAGACCAATATCAATTGAGGAAATAGAAGAAACCATCAAAAGACTACCAACTAAGAAAAGCCCAGGACCGGATGGGTATACAGCAGAGTTTTACAAAACCTTTAAAGAGGAACTAATACCAATACTTTTCAAGCTATTTCAGGAAATAGAAAAAGAGGGAGAACTCCCAAATTCATTCTACGAGGCCAACATCACCCTGATTCCTAAACCAGACAAAGACACTTCAAAGAAAGAAAACTACAGACCAATATCTCTAATGAACCTAGATGCAAAAATCCTCAATAAAATTCTGGCAAATCGGATTCAAAAACATATCAAAAAAATTGTGCACCCTGATCAGGTAGGATTTATCCCTGGGATGCAAGGTTGGTTCAATATACGGAAATCAATAAATGTTATTCACCACATCAATAGACTTAAAAATAAGAACCATATGATCATCTCGATAGATGCAGAAAAAGCATTCGACAAAGTACAGCATCCCTTTATGTTCAAAACGCTAGAAAAACTAGGGATAACAGGAACTTTCCTTGACATTGTAAAAGCAATCTATGATAAGCCTCAGGCTAGCATCATTCTGAATGGAGAAAAATTGAAGGCATTCCCTCTAAAATCTGGAACAAGACAGGGATGCCCTCTCTCACCACTTCTGTTCAACATAGTTCTCGAAACACTGGCCAGAGCAATTAGACAGACGAAAGAAATTAAAGGCATAAAAATAGGAAAAGAAGAACTTAAATTATCACTATTTGCAGATGACATGATTCTATACCTAGCAGACCCAAAAGGGTCTACAAAGAAACTATTAGAGCTAATAAATGAATTCAGCAAAGTGGCAGGATATAAAATCAACACGTTTAAATCAAAGGCATTCCTGTGTATCAGCGACAAATCCTCTGAAATGGAAATGAGGACAACCACTCCATTCACAATATCCCCCCAAAAAATAAAATACTTAGGAATCAACCTAACAAAAGAGGTGAAAGACTTATACAATGAAAACTACAGAACCCTAAAGAGAGAAATAGAAGAAGATCTTAGAAGATGGAAAAATATACCCTGTTCATGGATAGGCAGAACTAACATCATCAAAATGACGATATTACCAAAAGTTCTCTATAGGTTTAATGCAATGCCAATCAAAATCCCAATGGCATTTCTTATAGAAATAGAGAAAGCAATCATGAAATTCATATGGAAAAATAAAAGACCCAGAATAGCAAAAACAATGCTAAGCAGGAAGGGTGAATCAGGCGGTATAGCGATACCAGACTTCAAACTATACTACAGAGCAATAGTAACAAAAACAGCATGGTACTGGTACCAAAACAGGCGGGTGGACCAATGGTACAGAATAGAGGACACAGAAACCAATCCACAAAACTACAACTATCTTATATTTGATAAAGGGGCTAAAAGCATGCAATGGAGGAAGGATAGCATCTTCAACAAATGGTGTTGGGAAAACTGGAAATCCATATGCAACAAAATGAAACTGAATCCCTTTCTCTCGCCATGCACAAAAGTTAACTCAAAATGGATCAAGGAGCTTGATATCAAATCAGAGACACGGCGTCTGATAGAAGAAAAAGTCGGCTACGATCTACATACTGTGGGGTCGGGCTCCAAATTCCTCAATAGGACACCCATAGCACAACAGTTAATAACTAGAATCAACAAATAGGACTTACTCAAACTAAAAAGTTTTTTCTCAGCAAAAGAAACAATAAGAGAGGTAAATAGGGAGCCTACATCCTGGGAACAAATCTTTACTCCTCACACTTCAGATAGAGCCCTAATATCCAGAGTATACAAAGAACTCAAAAAATTAGACAACAAGATAACAAATAACCCAATCAACAAATGGGCCAAAGACATGAACAGACACTTCTCAGAGGAGGACATACAATCAATCAACAAGTACATGAAAAAATGCTCACCATCCCTAGCAGTCAGAGAAATGCAAATCAAAACCACCCTAAGATACCATCTCACTCCAGTAAGATTGGCAGCCATTATGAAGTCAAACAACAACAAGTGCTGGCGAGGATGTGGGGAAAAGGGTACACTTGTTCATTGTTGGTGGGACTGCAAATTGGTGCAGCCAATCTGGAAAGCAGTATGGAGATTTCTTGGAAAGCTGGGAATGGAACCACCATTTGACCCAGCTATTCCCCTTCTCGGTCTATTCCCTAAAGACCTAAATAGAGCATGCTACAGGGACACTGCTACATCGATGTTCATAGCAGCACAATTCACAATAGCAAGACTGTGGAACCAACCTAGATGCCCTTCAATAGACGAATGGATAAAAAAAATGTGGCATTTAGACACAATGGAGTATTACTCTGCATTAAGAAATGACAAAATCATAGAATTTGGAGGGAAATGGATGGCATTAGAGCAGATTATGCTAAGTGAAGCCAGCCAATCCCTAAAAAACAAATGCCAAATGTCTTCTTTGATATAAGGAGAGTAACTAAGAACAGAGTAGGGACGAAGAGCATGAGAAGAAGATTAACATTAAACAGGGACGAGAGGTGGGAGGGAAAGGGAGGGAGAAGGGAAATTGCATGGAAATGGAAGGAGACCCTCAGGGTTATACAAAATTACATACAAGAGGTAGCGAGGGGAAAGGGAAAAATAATACAAGGGGGAGATATGAACTGCAGTAGAGGGGGTAGAGAGAGAAGAGGGGAGGGGAGGGGAGGGGAGGGGAGGGGGATAGTAAAGGATAGGAAGGGCAGCAGAATACAACAGACCCTAGTATGGCAATATATAAATCAATGGAAGTGTAACTGATGTGATTCTGCAATTTGTATATGGGGTAAAAATGGGAGTTCATAACCCACTTGAATCAAAGTGTGAAATATGATATATCAAGAACTATGTAATGTTTTGAACAACCAACAATAAAAAAAAAAAAATGGGATGGGGATGTCGTTCCCATCCCCACTCCCTTGAACATGTGGTCAAGTGCCCCTATGTTCAATCAAAAAAAAAAAAAAAAAAAAACAGTACCAAAACCAGTCCCCCCCCCCCAAAAAAACAGCATGCTATTGGCACCAAAACAGGCATGAAAATCAATGGAATAGAACAGAAGAGAGATAAACGCACATAAATACAGTGATCTCATAGTAGACAAAGGTGCCAAAAATCTACACTGGAGGAAAAAAAATAGCCTCTTCAACAAATACTGCTGGGAAAACTGGAAATCCATATATAAATAATAATAATTCATATTTAAAAACTTCTATCTCTCCCCCTGCACAAAAATCAACTCAAAGAGAATCAAAGACCTAGGTATAAAACCCTGCATATCTGAGAAGAAAATGTAGGCCCAACACTCCAACATGTTGGCTTAGGAACTGACTTCCTTAATAAGACTCCTAAAGCACAAGAAGTAAAATAAAAAATCAAAAATGGGATGGGATCAAACTTAAGTGATTCTTC
This sequence comes from Callospermophilus lateralis, assembly GCF_048772815.1. NCBI lineage: Eukaryota > Metazoa > Chordata > Mammalia > Rodentia > Sciuridae > Callospermophilus > Callospermophilus lateralis. The sequence goes on along the minus strand of NC_135319.1, from coordinate 22,755,846 downwards.
ACAGCAAAGAAAACAAGAGCATAAAGAGAGAGCCTACAGAATGGGAGAAAATCTTTGCCACTCACATTTCAGATAAGGCATTAATTCGGGATATATAAAGAAGTTAAAAGCTTAAACCAAAACAATAAATAATGCAATCAATAAATGGGCAAATGAACTAAACAGAAACTTCTCAAAAGAAGAAATACGAATGATCAACAAATATATGAAAAAATTCTCAACATCTTTAGCAATCATGGAAAATGCATATTAAAACTACACTGAGATTTTACCTCATTACAATCAGAATGGCAATTATCAAGAATACAAGTAAAAATAAATGTTGGCTAGGATGTGGGGATAAGGATACACTCACACATTGTTGGTGGGACTGCAAATTGGTACAACCATACTGGAAAGCAGTAAAAAACAAACAAACAAACAAACCTGGAATGGAACCACCACTTGATCCAGTTAACCCACTCCTTAGTATATACCCAATGGAGTGAAAATCAGCTTACTACTGTGATGCAGCCACATCACTGTTTACAGCAGCAAAATTCAAAATAGCTAAGATATGGAACCAACTTATATGGCTATCAATGGATGAATGGGAAAGGAAATTGTGGTATACGTACACCATAAAAAAGAATGACTTTATGATATTTGCTGGTAAATGGATGGATCTGGAGACTATCATGCTAAGTGAAATAAGCCAATGACAAAATAACAAAGGTCTAATTTTCTCTTTGACATATAGATGCTAACCCACAACAAAGGGCAGGGATAGAAGTTCACTGGATTAGACAAAGGGGAATGAAAGAAAGGGAGTGGGGACAGGAATAGGAAAGGCAGTGGAAGGAATGTGACATAAATTTCCTTTGTACATATATGAATACAGCACAGTGAATCCCACCATCATGTACATCCATAAGACTTGGGTCCTAAATACAATATATCCTGTGCTTGCATAACTATATCAGAATGGACTCTACTATCATGTATAACTAAAATAACCAATAAAAATAGTAAAACAATAAAAATGAAAGTAAAACAAAACTACAAGCACAGCCAATGGCAATAATTATTCAACTCCAGAACAACAAGTGAATAAACTGATTTCACAAGTCATGATCTATATTTTAAAAATATGAAATGGAATGAAATAGAGTAAAACAGAAGTATTCAGAGTGTATTTCACATAAGAAGGATCAAGTGTTCTGAAGGGGACTTTTTTGTTGCATGTGTGAATGAACAGGTTTCTATGTTAAAACTCTCTAAGGATCATGGTTATAAACTGACAGTCACTGCATGATGATAAGTCTAACAAAGACAAGACAAAGCATCAAAATAAGTTAAAAAAAAAAAAAGATGATGGCACAATCAAGAAGTCATGTTACCCCATCAGCTCAGAGAACTTCAGAAGTGAACTTCTCTGCCAGTTCCCAGGAGAGGACTCTCCTTCACATAGACAATAACGCAAATCTATTTGACTTTTCTCTTGCTGTATAGCAAAGTATCACAAACTTAGTGGCTTAAACTACAAAAATCTATCATCACACCATTTCAATGGACCAGAAGTCCAGGCACACTGTGCTAGAACTCTCTCCTCAGGGTCTGGTTTAGTTCCCTATACGTTGCTGTGGCCAAAAGTTCTGATAAGAACAACATAGAGGAGGAGAAGTTTATTTTGGTTCATGGTTTCAGAGATTCAGTCCACGTTGGCTGACTTGAGGTAAAGCAAAATGGCATCAGGAAGCAGAGAGGAAGCTCCACTCACCGGGCAAAATATAAACCTCAGAGTTATACCTTCAGTGACTTACATCCTCCAGCTATACCCTACATGCCTATAGTTACGATGCAGTTAATCTATTTCAGTATTTTAATCCACTTCTCATAATTTAATCACTTATTGCATTGTCTCACATGAACTTTGTTGTGGCACCTCATAAAAACCATATAGGGTCTCCCACTTTCCTAGAGAGTCTGGAAACAATATATATCCTCACTCATTTGGGTTGCTAACAATGCTGTTCCCTGAAATGACAGTATTGAGGACACTGATGTCGGCTTGCTGGCTGTCTCTCAAGGGCTGCATGCATGGTCCATCACAGGACCCTTTACCATCTTCAAGGCCTACTTGTACTATCAGTCTAATGTCTCTCTGTCACCAACTAAAAGAAATTTCTCTGTTTTTCAGTGTTCATGGAATTCCACTGGGATCATGTATATAAGTCAATAATCTCCCTATTCTAGGGCCAACTATGCTACATGACAAAAAATATGATCATGAGAATAACATCTCAGGATATTCACAGATTCTAGGCAAAAGGGTAGAACATCTCTGAGGGGCCATTTTAGAAGTCCTATTTATCAGACCACCTTTTAGTTTGTGTGTCCTGCTCAGGAGGTTGCTAAAGGTTACTATTCTCCCACTCTAAACTCAGAGACAGTAGTGATCTCCTAACCCCACCTCAGCAAGTATGACATCATCGAGCACAGACAAAATCTCACTTGGTATTAAGATACTGAAATGTGCAGACTAAAATTATGTTTCAAAAAACTTTCTGCTTAGCACAGAAGTTATTCTGTCAAAATCAAAGCTTCATTATGAGACTCTGATTTCTATAAATAAATATTCAGTTGTATTCACCTTCAAAAATGAGCTACAATTAAAGGACAAGCCATTCTGTGGCTGCTCTGATAAATACATGCTGGCTCTTGCTGAAGGCCTGCCAAGACCAAGCTTTCACAAAGGAAATTAATTAAACTGACCATTACAAAACCACACACACACACACACATACACACACACACACACACACACACACACATTCTTATTCTCTCTCTCCCCGCCCTCTCATTTATGGAAAAGAATACACAATAAGAACTACTGAATGCCCAAAGAATTTCCATTATAAATGACTCTCATTAGCATTGCCTAGCAAGTATCAGTAACACTAAATTCTATTCTAGCTTCTTAGAAGAAGCTGAGATTATATGAATGTCAATATAACCCCAGCACAATGAGGGGTGTGTATCATAGCACTGCTACAGGGAAGGCAGCAGCTGAAGGGACTTTCTTAGGGCTTGCCTTCCCAAGCAGGTCTCCATGCTACAGTGTCAATCTTGCAAAAAAATTATTTTTACTAAATTACATCGAAGACAACAATTCTGGGGCAAAGAGGCAGAAACTACAGTGTGACGATATAAAGGTCCAAAATCACTAGAAATAACATGGTGAAAGGGCTTATGTCTGTGAGTCCTCACTCACAAGGACTTTTACTGTAGTAACTTCTTTAAATATTTAACTTTTCAAATACAACAAAAATATTTTTTCATTGCCGATAAAGGAAACACAGAATTCTTGGGTGGTGGCAAAAGCACTGGCTTTTGACTCTAAGCCCTCATTGTGCTCTGGCATCACAGCACTGAGCATATCACAGAGCATGAGTTCAATAATTTCAAAATCAGGCCAACAACCCAATGATAGGACTGCTTCAGGAATCAAATAAAACTAGAGGAGATACAGAAATTCTACTTTCACCATTCCAGGAATACTTTCTATTCCAAAGCACTAATGCAGACACTGCTTGATGACCCACAAAGTAATCTGCAGGTTCTATATCTATTATAAAATGCTTTGTTTTCACAGCAGTACACCTACCTGGGATGAAGAAAGCTTCCACCCAAGCTGCTCATGGGCAGCACTGGCCCAAGATGCATAAAATTTCAAGAGTGAAACAACAGTCTGGGAGCACTTTATTGATGGGAACATAGGACCCTAACTTCATGCTCAGGCTCCTGCTCTTAAGTCAAATGAGTCAGAAGGCTTCAAAAGAAATCAATCATCTTTTTAAGCGTACCCCCAACCTACACACTCAATATCAAAGAAGGTTCAGAGACCTGCTAGAAGTCTCATTACCCTGGCCAGTCCCCCAGCCCTGCCACTTTGCTCTATTATTGACCCAGCAGGCTGCAGCCTTCCCTAACCCAAGGCTCTATAACTCCTGCTTTTCCCAGAACACTTCCACACTCACCTCACACAGCTGGATCCTCCTCAGATTTTTCCTTAAAAGGGACTTTCCATCCCTATTATTCACTGTCCTTGCACCTTATTCACTTCTTCTACAGTACCTAACAAGGCTTATGTTTGGGGAACAATGTCAACTTCAGAGCTTCTGCCATCTGGCCTGACACACAATAGGTATTCAATGAACATTTGCTGAAGGAATCAAATAACTATTTTCTGGGGAGACTGCCCATATCAGAGTCTCAGGACCCCTTTACACTCTTAAACTACTGTAATCCTCCAAAGATCTTTTTCTTATATGAGTTACAGCTCTCAATCTTACTACATTAAGACACCTTAAAACACAAGAACATATTCCATAAGTGTTTAAAAGAAGATACCATCTTGTATGTCACTCAGTCTTGGGAAACTCCACCATACATCTGTGAGAGAATGAGGGAGAAATGGCAAAGAATGTCTCAGTATCACTATGAAACTCTTTTAAACTTGGCCCCACTTTTTTTTTACCTCTAGGAGACCATAAATTAAACTTTGAAAATTGTTTACCTAATGTTTAGCCAAAAAATTAAGCTGTAACTAATCAGAAGAAAGAAATTTATTAAAATATCATCAATGAACTTTGTAAAATAAGAGACAAATAGCAAACATTGCCCACCAGGCTCTGCTGGGATTGCAAGCGAAGCTACATGGTTAATACCTGTGATGAAGATAGAGCAGGCTGTCACTATCGCCTGATGCCAGCAAGTCCAATTCATTCCTCTTGCTTTTGTTGCATGAAAATAAGTCTCTTGCCTTTGACATAGTCATTTTCTTCAGTACACATTAAGAAACACACACACTGCCTTATATGCAACCCATGAGTCTGAGTAACCGAATCTGTCTGGTCAACTCTGGATTCAGAAACAAAGAGAAGCAAACCCTGGCCTTGATGACCACATTCGGGTCTGCTTCCAGGCAAAGTGGTAGCAGGTTTCCATCCTGATGTCCTGACACAGACATTCTGCTATGTCTTTTTACTGTCTAAATGCAGCACTAACCTAGAAAGTATTTCAAAGAATTTAAACAAGTCAAAGCCCAAATTCATTGAGATTTGCTTGCCAAGTAACAGAAAAACAATAATTCTCAGTGCTCATTAAATAAGTTCAGTTTAACTTTACCCAAGAATATTTGATTAACCAGAGGCACTTTACTCATGGTATAACATTGCAACTGTGCTCAGCTCTAAAACCAGCCAATAGGGGTGCTGGCCCTTACAACTCTCAGAGCCAGAGAACTTGAAGGTGACATCCACACTGGAGAATTCCACTGCTTTCTCCCTGGAATAAATGCTGCCCATCATGATCTGCTTCAGAAATTATGCCATCTGGAAAAGGTCTGACTCCCAGGGTTGAATGAGGAGGCTTCCCTCGGGGTGAAATTATGTCACATCTGGTGTACTGCCCTTTGTGCACCACATGCCCCCTCTAAAAGTCATAGGCAGAGGCATCAGAAAGTCCAGTCTCTTGGATTAGCTTGGCCTCAGTCAATTCCTGAGATCTAAGGCAATTCCAGTTGGACAGAGTGGGTTCAAGCCTCCTCAGGGAATCGCATGCCCCCCCCTCAAAGAATTCCAACCTGCCCCTAAAGGATTTCAGGCCAAAGAACTCACTGGTACAGCTGAAACCAACACAATTTCATGGTTTCCTAGCACCTACAATGGGTGCTATGATAGCTATTACTGCCTTTCACTATCTACCTGAAGTACTGAATTTCCCCCAGGATGCGACAAACTATCTTTCTGCTACAGTTTGCTCCTGACTGGTTCCTTTCCACCATTTACAACCTGTTTTAAGTGTCACCTCTTCAGCCATACCTTCTCTGAGCAGCCCTACTAACTTGAGTTCCTTATAATCCTTTCCTCAGTCCCTTATCTATTCCCTTTGTAGGAATACTCTCCATGAACAGGTATTGCTTGTCCCTGCTCTGTTTGGTTCAGCATTCAAAGTACAATGTCTGGTACATGGTTAAGTATTATACAAAATCTTAACTCATGAAATCCTACACTGCACTTCCTTGTCACAATACTGCAGGACAAGCATTCACCTCATGAGTTTGTGCTCAATACCTTACTGCATCCTATCAACTCATATTTGATGGCCCCCTAGCACCCTGGGAATGCTAGGCCCTCAACAGGCAGAGACTCACAGCAGAGATGGGAGGTGGGCTTACCCAGCCCCCAGCCCTCCTCTCTACCCAGTCAGCCTTCCAAATACCCTTCCCAGTCAGAGCTTTATCTCTCAAAGGACATTATCAGGAAAAACAGGGAGTGACAGTGAGTTTAGATGATATACCAAAGAACATATTTTGTTTTATATTTTAATTTTAGGTTGGAAAACTTACCAATCAAATGTGGTTTCAGATATTATACAATACATAAAATTCTAAGTTGGTTCTTCAGCAAACACTAAGCAACAGCACAGGAAATGAATGCAATTTGGGTAGGGTATGGATATGGAGCTGAAGAATATAGCTCCAAGATGGCTCTGCAGTCCCACCCCTCAGCAAGGTGAAGACAAGGTTGGAGCTGAATAGGAATTGCATTCCAATGTCCAACATTCTATGAGCATGTTCTCTGTGGGGCTCATCCAACCTCAAACAGCTACTTCTAAAAATATATTTTTTGTACACATTGCTGCAATATCATTATAAACTGTGACAGGTGCTAAAAAGGGGAAAAATGTAATACCCAAATGAGTGAGATAATTTAGATTAAGAAAAAGGTATCCAGGAAAGCCCCTCTAAGGGGCCCAAGACCTAAAGAAGAAAACAAGAGTCAGCCATCCATTCTCAACTAGAGGGAATAACATGTGCAAAATGCATGCATGGATAGAGTACTGACCTGTCAGAACCATCTAGATTTTGATGACCAAAGGGACACTGAGATGGACGAGGCTCCAAGTGGTCAGTGCCAGATCACTTTAACTCTAACAGGCGAAGGTAGGAAGATGGGAACTTACGCTAACGAGATGAAATACATGAAGGTGAGAAAGGAGAAGCGTTAGGATTCCATTTACAGGTTGCTAGTCAGAGAAGGATTTCAGAAAAGTGGTCAAAATGTACACCGATTCTTAGGGAGCTAAAAAGGAGCTAAGAAGCTTGACCTGAAAGGTGGCTGTGACAATGAAGGCTGAGTATAAAGCATCTGGAACAATACCATGCAAACATTCACTCAGTACTGCTGGAAACCTCCAGGGTTACATCCTATCTTTGGCACTGAGGCTGAGGAGTAAACAAAACGTGACTTTATGTCAACAGAATTTAAGTGGGATGAAGCAGCAGCAGAAAAAATAAATTCAAACATCTAGGCAGCAATAAGTGCTCTGTTAAAAATAAAAAATTAAAAAAAGGAAAAATAACATGAACCACTTAAGTGACTAGGATGGGCCACTAGGGAGTGGTAACAAATTTGATGAACTCCTAAAATACAATCTAGATAGACTACCATGAAACAGACTGAGGTTTATGTTCACCTCTTATCAACCTCTAATATCCTGCCAGCAAGAAGTAAACTGCAGAAATCCAAGACAGACTGCAGGTGAGCAACTAAGATGCTAAACCCATATGGAGGCAGAGAATTTGCAAGAAAAATCTGCTGAGAGATACAATGAGAATTCTGGGAAATTGAAGACATGTCCTTATTCTGACCTCCTTTCTTTGTACCTTTTATCTCAAGGGTATAAGAATCTGCTGAAATACATCTGTTACACTAAAGATAGGATTTTATATGCCATGGCCTAAAAATGGTTGAAACCAGCAGGTTCATTTTACAAATCCTGCAATAAAAAGGAACTACGATTTAAAAAAAAAAAAAAAAAAAAAGTAACTTCCACAGTGTCCTCTGCCCAGCTTCCCTTGGCCCCAATGAACTGGTTCAGCCTAACAACTTTATACAGCCTCTGTAACTCTTAGTTAGAGAGGGGTATACTTTGTGACAAAATTTCACATTGAGTGGCTCCCTGGAAGTTCTGTGAACAGAGTTCTAAAGCACACACTGCTTCTGAGATTCTCCTATGACCCTAAAAAGTGTCTGGGAACGCAGTGGACACAGTAAGTGTCCAGGCACAGACAGCACATGATAAAAATGTGTACAGGAAGAAAAGATAACACTTATGCTTCTGCCTTTGATTAGCAGTAAATAATAGCAGCTACCACTAGACTATTCATACCCAATCCACCCAAATGATCGCCATGATTTGACATAATCTGAAAAGAGTCAGATTTGTTGGTTCTGTGCAAGAAGAGAGCCCAGGTCTGAGCTAATATTAACTCTAAGATTCACAACAACCTTTAAAGATGCATTATTACCATAAATTAACTCATCAGGAAATTAAAGCTCAGAGAAGTATCCTTTCTCAAAGTCACAGGACTAATAAACCACAGTCAATGTAACCCCCTAACCAATCCTCCAAAGCAAGTCAGAATATCCACACTCCATGCCATGCCCATTAACCTAATTTCTAGACATTTTAAGTCAGTCATTTACAAGTTTTTTTTAATTACAGGAAAAAACTTTCCTTCAAATAAAATGTTACTAAACCACATGAACTATTTGGGAAGATAACTTCCTCCAGAATGAGATTCCTTGGAAAGCTGGGAATGGAACCATCATATGACCTAGCTATTCCCCTTCTCAGACTGTACCCAAAAGACCTAAAAAGAGCATACTACAGGGACACAGCCACATCAATGTTTATAGCAGCACAATTCACAATAGCTAGACTGTGGAACCAACCTAGATGCCCTTCAATAGATGAATGGATTTAAAACATGTGGCATTTATACACAATGGAATATTACTCAGCACTAAAAAATAACCAGATCATGGCATTTGCAGGGAAATGGATAGCATTAGAGCAGATTATGCTAAGTGAAGTTAGCCAATTCCTAAAAAACAAATGCCAAATGTCTTCTCTGATATAAGGGGGGTGTCTCAAAATGGGATAGGGAGAGGAAGAGCATGAGAAGATTACCACTAAATAGGGAAGAGAGGTAGGAGGGAAAAGGAGGGAGAGGGGAGATGCACGAAAGATGGAAGGAGACCCTCATCGTTATACAGAATACATGTATGATGTTGTGAGGAGAAAAAGAAAAAAAAAGTGTGTCACATTAGATTGGATAGAGAGAAGTGATGGGAGGGGAGGGGAGAGGAAGGGGGGATAGGAAGGGCAGCATAATAAAATAGACATTATGATTGCTGTATGTATATAGGTGACTGTATGACCAATGTGATTCTGCAATTTGTACAATCAGAAAAATGAGAAATTGATTCAAATGTATGAATTGCCAAGATCATTGTAATGCCATGTGTAGCTAATAAAAAAAAGCACTCTGTTTAACACATGCAGTTCAACTTCCTCTAACATTTCATCTGCATATGTGCTTCAACACTTGCTAGCTCCCTTGAAAGGTAGTAGAGCAAAACTGGATTCTTTATCCAGAATAATGACCTACCACTGCACCATTCTAGAGCTCCAGGTTTTGTGGATGAAGGGAGAACAAGAGGAAAGAAACAGAGGTTGTATAAGTAGAGAGTATTCAGGGAAAAGCATTCACACAACATGGTGAAGCCCAGTGCTCAAGGAACTGGTCTGGGGAATAACTCAGGACAGAAGCCAAGGACCACAATGCAAATGGCCTGCAATGTCATGCTAAGCACTATGGGGTTTTCTTTTTATGCAAAATTAAGAAGAAGATCAAGTTATTAGATTATAAATATGCCTAAGAAGAGATAAGTTAATGTCTTACAGAACATTTGCTAGATTCTTGGGCTGGGGTTGTGGCTCAGTGGTAGAACGCTTGCCTAGCATTCATGAGGCACTGGGTTCAATCCCCAGCATCACATTAAAAAAACTAAATAAACAAAATAAAGTTGTTGTGTCCATCTACAACTCAAAATTTTAAAAAATATATATACTTTGCTAGATTCTTTTAGTTTAAAAAATCAGGTAATCTTAATGAAAACATCTATACAGTTGGTAAGTTAAAATGGCAAATACGGTAGCTTTATTTCAGAGTATCTGAGGCAGTAAGACAGGTTTCATCATATTGTTCAAATCTTCCTGTCAGAATCAGTTTCATGTCTTGCTGCATAAGGAGACAGCCAGGGCTGTTTTTGGTCTGAGAGAGGAGCATTGCATGGGAGCAAGCTCATTGCATGGTGTACTGATGGTTCCTGGGTCACATCCTAGCAGCTGACATGCTCCTGGTAAGCTAACTAGATGACCCCACTGCATGGATGACTAACCTATACCCTCAATCCCTCCTTGTTCTAGCTACCTTCCTATGAGAGGTGGCCTGCTAAGACAGTTCTGGCAGTGAGATAAATAAGCAGAAGTCAAGTACTGGAGAGGGCTTCCAGTTAGGGAAGCATCAGTCTTCCTACCAAAAAGGGTCCCTCAGTTGACAGACTCCTCCCTTCCTTAGTCATTCCTCTTATTCCTGCCAAGGCCAAAGTGCTGAAGACTCAGCTCTCATTCATTGTGAGACCATGTGCAAAGCAGGAGAATGACAAGTGTACAAAGGAACACTGAAAAGAGAGCTCAGGTGACTATTCATCTTTTCATCACTGTCCAACACCTCCCAATAGTTCATTCAAATTATTAATCCACCAAATAGATTAATCCATTGATGAGGTTAGAGTCCTCATGATACAGTCATTTGTCAAAAGCCTCACCTCTGCACACTGCTCTATTAGGGTCTAAATCTTTAAGCATATAAGCCTTTGGGGGACATTCCAGACCCAAACCATAATACCTGGCAATGTCTATGAACAACTTAGCCCTGAGCCACCTACCTCCAAGCACCTCATCATCTGAACCAGATAAAGCTATATTTATGTCGCCATAGTTAGCTTTGTGTTACTTTCAGTCCAATGCATTCCTAATTGAGATGACAAATCCTCTGGTGACTAAGATTTATTCTGCCTAAAAATATGATTTCCTGGAAGAAATTGTGTTTCCCTTGCAAGTCACTTCCCCCAAAATAACACTAAAGATTATTGATGATTCCACACACACTAGCCAAAGCCTCTGCCAGCCCACCCCAGAAAGGGGAAAGGGCCTGAGAAAACAGAGAGAGAGCCAGGACAGAGGAGGAGGCCATTCACAAGGGGCTTCCTGTCTGACACATTTGGAAGGTGGGCTAGGGGCCAGCTTGGAATCCATTGTTGGCTCAATGGTGCTCCCTCTACTAGAGTTGATGGGCAAGGGTCCTAGGGAGGATGCATAGAACAGTTCCCCATGGAATGAGGGGTGGGGGCTCCACTTGCAGCCTTGGGTATATCTAATCACTTTGGCATGGGGTGTAGAGTGGGCACAGTGCTTGGTGCTAGGCAGTGTATGTGAGAGATCTGAGTGGACATGACAGAGATGCATGGAGGAGTGCGCTCTGCTGGGCGTGCCTGTCAACCATCTGACTGCATGGGGTGGGTAGGTGGGGTCTCTGGGGTCTGTAGGGGTCTGGTATACCTTCAGGAACATAGTGGGTATGCTGACCAGTGTGTTTCTGTGAGGTATGTGAACTAGAAAAACATAACTACCACATACCTAGTATAGTCCCAAAGCAAATTACAGAAATGTATCAAGAACTTGATGTCTTCAAAAGACAAGAGTATAAACACATGTAAGGTATAAGAATATAAAAGTCCCAAGGCACTAGTAATATATTTCTGTAGTACTCTACCTTAGAAATGTTGCTTGAATGACTCATGGAATGTCCCAAAGTCTTCTCAGTCTGCAAGAAAGCCAAACAGGTATTCAATATTGAGCCTTGATTAAAATATGCAAAGAATATAACAATCCTCCTGACACACTATTCCTGTAACTAGAATTTGCTAAGCGCAACCTATTTCTACTATGTACTAGATGTGTGAAGCCAGTTATCGGATACTGAAGAATTGGGCAAAAAAATAATAAAAACAGTAGGCCTTACCCTAAAGGAATTTATCAGGGAAAATACAGGAGTTTGAAATCAATTATAATAATAAGAGTGATAACTATCATAAGATATATTCAAGGGCAGGTTCAAAGATGAGAAACCTGCATGCACAGTGGATGTGACATAGTCCATGTTATAAAGTAGTCATTGTAGGAGGTCCCCAGAGTTGATCCCACCTGGGTCATATGACTGTCAAAGTGCTAGGTACTCAAAAGATATATCACACTGCTCAGATCTCCCTCAAGTCTGTTCCTTCTCCTAGAGCAGAAATCCAGGAATGACACTGCCCCCTCCCTCTCAGACTCCTCCACATTCAGTCTAATATCAAATTACTGGCTCCTTAAGAATTCTAAATCTCAAATCTCATTTCCATTTTTATTATCAATACCTTAGTTTAGATTCTCTTCATTTATCTTCATGGGACCTTCCTAAATAATCTCCTACCTCCCTGACAAACTAATTATCAGCTAACTTGTATTTCTCCTCCCCCAAATTCATATATTGAAGTTGTGATTTCCAATACTTCACAATGTGACAGATGGTAGAGTCTCTCAAGAGGTGATTAAGTTAAAATGAGGTCATTTGGGAGGAAATTCAATATGACTAATATCCTTATAAGAATGGGACACAGATACACACAGAGGAAAGACCATGCAAAAACATGGAAAAGACAACTGTCTGAAAGCCAAAGAGAAGCCTCAGAAGAATCCAATTCTGCTTATACCTTGAGCTCAGACTTCCAGCCTCCAGACTGTGAGAAAATGAATTTCTGTTGTTTAAGCCATCCACTCTGTGTAACTTTGTTATGGGAATCCTAGCAAATAAATACAATAATCTTCTACACTATATTGCTTTGTCTTTAAAAGATGACATTCTAAAAAAAATAGTTTGATTTTTTTAAAAAAAGAAAGTAATTTTCTTGAATCCACTCATTCTTGCTCAAAATCCAAATGAGTAAAAAGCTATTGCAAAAGAAACAGAAGATCTTACTTTAAAATTATCTATTTTCTCTTAAAATCTTTGGTCAAGCAGAAATACAAAAAAGCTAGGGGATCACTGAAAAATTCCTTTGAAGGAGATTCTACTCCACCAAATTCCTCCTTATAGACAACATAGTCCCCCCACCCCTTGCGGGTGTAGCTCAGTGGTAAAACACTTGCCTAGTGTACACAAAGCCCTGGGTTTGATCTTAATCACCAAGCAGAGGGAAGATAATGAAAGCTAACTAACAAGACAGTCTGAATTTTCCCTTTCTCTTTGACCCACCAAATTATAGACTACCTTTGTTTTTGGATTCTTGGCTTTGGATTCTGCCTATTCCTAAAATGGTGATGAAGAAAAAATGTCCTGATCTCTCAGGCAGCCTGTTAATCAGCACTTCTATTCTGACAATGTTTTGTTGTTGTTGTTTGTTTGTCGTTGTTTTGGGGGGTCTTTATAGAAATATGTTTGTGTAATTCTAATTTTCTTTTAATATTGTTTCCTTGTTTTATAAATCTGAGCTACTTTTTTTTTTTTCTTTTTTGGTACTAGGGTTTGAACACAGGGGTGCTCTACCACTGAGCTACATTCTCAGTCCCTTTTTAAATTTTATTTTGAGTCAATTTTGCTAAGCTGACAAGTCTGGCCTTGAACTTGCAATCCTCCTGCCTCAGCCTCCCAAATCACTGACTTTTAGGCATATGCCACCAAACCTGTCCCCTTCATCATGTTATAAATTTGAAAGGAAATAAAAGCATGGGTTTCTTTAAATGTATAATACGGACACTGCCATTAACTGTTTAGGCCCTGCTATTTAGTGTTTCTTGGTCTTTAGCCAGATAAATAGTTCATTATAACAGAAAAAAATTATCAAGTATGTTCAAAGTGTTAGGAGTATGACACCAAAACTTGTTACTAAATGATCAGGTTTGATTAAGAATTTTATTCAGTCATATTATTTACTAACTGGAATAGAAAGGCTCTGACTATTTAACAGGTAAAGCTATAACCATTCAAGGTCCCATTCAAGTGTTAAGACTATATCATAGACAAGGGTACTGCTGTGAATCCCTGCTTAAAGGCTAACCTACTGGTGACTTACTACCAGATAAAATATTGTACACTTTGGGTTATTCATACAGAAAGCCAATTACAACCACTGTTACATTATCTACTATATCACAAGGAACAGCCAGTTTGACACCATCTGGAAATTTTAAAAAAGGGTGTGCAGTACTAAGAAATAGATAAATAATCTCTGAAGACCTGTTTGATATTCATTTTTCCAGAAAGTAAATATTGGGATGGGGAAAGGACTAGCTGCTAAGCTATATAACATAAATCCAGACTGAAAGCTAAAAGTGTTTCTTTACCACATGTAATTTGATGATGTAAATTTTTATGCTGTTTTTTTCCAATAGAAAAATCAATATTTTACACTGGAAAAATAAAAGAAATAAAACAAGCCCCAGAAGACACAAGTATTTTAAAGCCTGAAACCTTCCAATATTTAGGGCTGCTTCTTCAACACTAGGTAGGACCTCAACAATTTGGTTGTAACACACTGTTCCTATAAACATTGGTATTTAATGTCCATGTATTTGAACAAAAGAAAAACTGTTCAGAACCACAAAAGAGCAATTTTCCACAAAGCAAATGCTGGGGTTTCATTTAAATCATTCATTCATTCATTCATTCATTCCACACTTATAATTTAACTACTACATGCAAAAACTGTGTGAAGCACAGAATATAGACAAGAATAAATCTGCCCCCATCCTTGGGCCAATGGCAGTATTACCACAGAAGTCCTTCAAAGCAGAAATTTGATGAAGAAAGTGATAACACGCAGAAAGTGAGAAAAACCACATGAAAAAGCACATACAGGGCTAGGGATATAGCTCAATGGTAAAGTGCTTGCCTAGAATGTGCAAGGCCCTGGAAACAGATAAATAATCTCTGAAGACCTTTTTGATATTCTCATTATTTGGGTTTGATTCAAGGAGGAGGAAAAGTCACATACATAAATTACATCAAGGTGGGGTGGGTGACAGCATTCCATCCTATGGTCAGAATGGTATATTTTTTAATGAGAAGAAAAAAAAGAAAGTTTGTCAAACATTAACGTCTAGAACTCAAATCAGGAAAAGAGAGTTCTATTAAGGCAAAACTAAGTATTAATGCTCAAGTAATAAAAAACTAAGCAAATTATTTTCATAAGATCTTTAAACATTCAGTTCCTGCTTAATGGGCACTACCATGTCAGACCCAGGAAGAAATGGAAGCCTCACTGTGCTTTCCTCAGAGGAGGTACCAGGAGATGACAGGCACTTCCTTGGCTTCCTCTCATCTCCATATCTCTTCGGTGAGTGGTTTTCATTCACATTAAATACTAGAGCTCCTTAGAATAAAATGTCTTTTTCTCATGCCCTTTTCTCATATATCTTTTCTCTTAGATCAGGGATTCTCAAACTCTGTATACTTCATTATTTAGAGACCTTGCTAAAATGTAGACAATGATTTGTGAGGTCTTGGTGAATGCAGATTCTACATTTCCAATAAGCTCCCAAGTTGACTCTCACACTTTGGGGAGCAAGTTTCATTACAAATCTGGACAAGAATAATCCACAAAAGGCTATGATTCATTTTTTAAAAGTAAACCATGACTATTATAGAAGTAGATTTCTGGGTAAAAGATGGCAGTGTGCATACAATTTAGTTAATAAAAATAAATCAATCAGAAAATAGATACATAAGACTGGGGTTGTGGCTCAGTGGCAGAGTGCTTGCTTCACACATATGACACACTGGGTTATATCCTCAACACCACATAAAACTAAATAAATAAAATATATTATATTCCTCTACAACTAAAAAAATATTTTAAAAAAAGAAAACAAATACATAGATTGGGAAAGACTTTGTCTGAGGATGTAAGAAAGCAAAGTTTTGTTAATGTAAGAAGTTAACAAATCACAAGGACAATGAGAAGTTCTGTAGAAGAACAGGGGCATTTCATCTTTTCATCAGTCCCACTAATGATGTTTTACATGTCCACATGAGACAAGTAAACTAAAATGGGTCTATAGGGATAGTCTCTCAGTAAATAGAGACCTTTGAAAATATGACACATTTTATACCAAACTTTCTTCTTTGGTTAAAGTTAACAGAACATTCAATGTATGCCTGTAAGACACTAGACATATTACTAATTGGAATATCACCAAAGGAACTTACACAATGTGCCCACAATGATTAACGGCTATAATGTTTGACCAAAAGGGAACACATTTTGACCTCCAAGTATAGAGTGGTCACCATGGAACTTAGTTGTCATGAGACCTGATTTCCAAGAAAGTTTGTAAATATTTTCCAAATCAGCAAAATTTAACCTTAGTTCAACTGCTTAGAGAACTACAGAAGATAATTAGAAGCTATTTTGAGAATCTGCACTCCAATAAAATAGAAAATATCAATGGCATTGACAAATTTCTAGAGCCATATGATATACCCAAACTGAATCAGGAAAAATGGATCAATTTCAAGCAATGAAATAGAAGACACCATCAGAAGTCTACCAACCAAGAAAAGCCCAGCACCAGACAGATACACAGTTAAGTTCTACAAGACCTTCAAAGAAAAACTAATACCAATACTCCTCAAATTATTTCATGAAATAGAAAAAGAGGGAACACTTGCAAACCCATTCTATGAAGCAAATATCACCCTGATTCCAAAATCAGACAAAGACACAACAAAAAAAAGAAAACTTCAGATCAATATCTCTAATGAACATGGATGCAAAAATTCTCAATAAAATTCTGGCAAACTGAATATAAAAACATAAAAAATATAGTGCACCACAATCAAATGGGGTTCATCCCAGGGATGCAAGGTTGGTTCAACATATGGAAATCAATAAATGTAATTCATCAAAGCAATATATTAATATTGCTTTAATATTCTTAAATATAATAATCATATGATCATCTCAATAACTGCAGAAAAAACATTCAACAAAATACAGCATCCTTTCATGTTCAAAACTCTAGAAAAACTAGGGATAACAGGAATATATCTCAACATTGTCAAAGCTATCTATGTTAAGCCCCAGGCCAACATCATTCTAAATGAAGAAAAATTGAAAGCATTCCTCTAAAACTGAAACAAGACAGGCATGCCTCTTTCACCACTTTAGTTCTTGAAACTCTTGCCAAAGCAATTAGACAGACCTAAGAAATTACAGAGATACAGATAGGAAAAGAAGAACTCAAATTAGCACTATTTGCCAACAATATGATTCTATACTTAGATCAAAAAATTCCACCAGAAAACTTCTAGAATTAGTAAATGAATTCAGCAAAGTAGCAGGATAAAAAAATCAACATCCATCAATCAAAGGCATTTCCGTACGTCAGTGACAAATCCTCTGAAAGGGAAATGAGAAAAACTACCCCATTTATATAGCCTCAAAAGAAAATAAAATCCTTGGGAATCAACGAAAGAGGTGAAAAAGATCACGACAATTAAAACCACATAACGCTAAAAAAATAAATTAAAGAAGACCTTAGAAGATGGAAAGATCTCCCTTGTTCTGTATAGGCAGAATTAATATTGTCAAAATGACCATACTACCAAAAGCACTATATAAATTTAATGCAATTCCAATCAAAATCCAAATGACGTTCCTCATAGAAACAGAAGAAGCAATCATGAAATTCATCTGGAAAAATAAGAGACCCAGAATAGCTACAGCAATCCTTAGCAAGAAGAGTGAGGCAGGTAGCATGACTATACCAGACTACAGAGCAATAATAACAAAAACAGCATGGTATTGGCACCAAAATAGACCTGCAGATCAATGGTACAGAATAGAGGACACAGAGACAAACCCACATAATTACAGTTCTCTTCTGTTAGACAAAGGCGCCAAAAACATATATTGGAGAAAAGATAGCCTCTTCAACAAATGGTGCTGGCAAAACTGGAAATCCATATGCAACACAATGAATTTAACCCCTATCTCTCACCAAGCACAAAACTCAAAGTGGATCGAGGGTATAGGAATTAAACCAGAGACACTGTGTCTACTAGAAGAAAAAGCAGGCCCAAATTTCCATGATGTCAGATTAGGCCCCACCTTCCTTAATAAGACTCCTATAGCACAAGAATTAAAAACAAGAATCAATAAATGGGATAGATTCAAACTAAAAAGCTTCTTCTCAGTAAAAGAAACAATAATCTGTGAGGTGAATAGAGAGTCTACAGAATGGGAGCAAATTTCTACCATACACACATCAGTATCTACCATACAACACTAATCTCTAGGGTATATAAAGAAACCAAAACTCTTAACATCAAAAAAACAAATAACCCAATCAAAAAATGGGCCAAGGAACTTAACAGACACTTCTCAGAAGGTGATATACGATCAATCGACAGATATTATGAAAAAATGTTCAATATCTCTAGCAATTAGAGAAATGCAAATCAAAACTACTCTAAGATTTCTTCTCATTCCAATCAGAATGGCAGCCATTATAAACACAAACAACAGTAAGTGTTGTCGAGGATGTGGGGAAAAAGGCACACTCATACACTGCTGGTGGGACTGCAAATTGGTGCAGCCAATCTGGAAAGCAGTATGGAGACTCCTTGGAAAATTGGGAATGGAACCATCATTTGACTCAGCTATCCCTTTCCTTTGTCTATACCCAAAGGACTTAAAAACAGCATACTACAGGGACACAGCCATATCAATGTTTATAGCAGCACAATTCACAATAGCTAAACTATGGAACCAACCTAGATGCCCTTCAGTAGATGAATGGATAAAGAAAATTAGGTATATATACATGATGGAATATTACTTAGCATTAAAAGAGAATAAAATCATGGCATTTGCAGGTAAATGGATGGAATTGGAGAATATAATGCTAAATAAAAGTTAGCCAATCCCAAAAAAACAAATGCTAAATGATTTCTCTGATATAGAATGCTGACTCATAATAGGGATGGAGGGGGAGCATGGGAGGAGTAGACATACTCTAGATAGGGCAAAGGGCAGGGAGGAGAAAGGAGGGGCATGGAGGTAGGAAAGGCAGTGGAATGAGATGAACATCATTACTCTAAGTGTATCTATGAAGACACAATGGTGTGACTACATTGTGTACAACCACAGATAGGAAAAATTGTGTTCTATATGTAATATAAATTGTAATGCATTCTGCTGTCATATATAACAAATTAGAATAAAGTTTTTTAAAAAGATATTAACCAGAGGCTTTCTGAGAAAACATTTTGCTTTCCTGATAAAACCAATGGCCATTTATCTGGAATTCCTCCCCCTTCATTCAGCCTGGAACATTGATGTAATGCCAGGAAGTAAAACATTTATATTGGGAACACGCAGAGGAAAGGTATATATCAGAAGTCTCAGACTTTTTGGTCTCAAGGACTACTTTAAATTATATAAATTATCAAGGGTCTCTCAAATCTTTAGTTTATGTGTATAAGTTATATTTATTGATATATGCTGGATTAGAATTAAATCTGCAATGTAAAATAAATATACATATCTGAACTCACTTAGCATTAACAATAATAAATTCAGCTAATAAAATAAACATTGGGAAAAATTATCTTCTCAAACAAAAATTTAAGTTAGAGAATGGCATTATTCCATAATTTTGTAAATCTCTTTGTCATGTAACTAACAGAAAACAGCTGGATTCTCATATCTGCTTGTGCATTCAATCTCTTCTGATATGCTGCTTTTGTGAGGACCCACATGGAAAGCTAGAGTTGGTATGGAAATTATTTTAAGCAGAAGACATTTGATAGATGCAGAGAGAAGCCTTCTCTATAGTGCCCTCACTTAATAAAAGGCAAAAATTTCTAGTAAATGAGGCTACTGTTAATTCCCTCTTGGAAAGTTTACTAACCCGCCATAACTCCCCCTTCTGGGGAAAGTTTTATGGCCTTGAAGAAGGAGAAAAACATACTACTTGCAAACATCATCACAAGCTTTTTTACTTCTAATTTGTTCTCCTAGAAACACATTTTTTTTCCCTAAAGATACTCATTTGTCTCTACCATTAATGTTTTTTCTTCCCCCTCCTATTACATCAGTTATAGAAGCCTCTAACTGTAACTACTTCTCTATGAGCTCCTGTATGCACATGGATGAACTTTTTCCCCCTAATAATCTCTTTTTTCAGTTTGCTTCACAAGCCACCAGTCTTGAACCTAGGAGGCTATAGAAGAATGGTTTCCTCCCAAACACTTTCAACAAAATGAAAGAACAAAGAAAATTTAAAAAATGAAGAAAATCCAGGCTTATACAGTTATGTATTTAGAAAAGGAGGTATATCCCAGTAGCTATTTGAAAGACCATAGATATTATTCTTTGACACAAAAACACAGAATAAGTGATCAGACACAAGGTGGACTCTGAGATGTTATCCATGAACTTTTAGTATTTATTGCATTATATATCATCTGGTCTATCCTGAACTTTAAATTAATCTCTTAAACATTCATGATTTTATAATATTATTCTTTGGCCACTGTGTTAGTCAGTTGTTACTATTATCAAAATACCTAATAAGAACGACTTAGAGGAGGAAGAATTTATTTTTGCTCATGGTTTCAGAGTTTTAGTCCATGGTCAGCCAAGTTCATTCCTCTGAGCCCAAGGTAAAGTAGAACATCATGGAGAAGGGCAAGGTAGAGGAGCACACACCATTCACGATAGCCAAGAAGCAAAGAGAGTGGGAGACAGGGGCTTCAGAGGAGATGCACCCATCAGTGGGTTATATGCCAAGTGACTCACCTCCTCCAGTCACTCCCCACTTGCCTACACTTACCATCCAGTTAGTCCATTCAAATTAGGATAGATTGATTAGGTTTTAGCACTCACAATCCAATCACTGTACCTCCAAACATTACTGCATTGATAGAAGGGCTTCTGGGGGACATCTCATATCCATGTAGAAATTACTAGCTCATTTATAGTTAGATAAATTTTCCAAATATCAACACATTTCATTATATGCAATTGTTAAAAAAATAATCCAGTCATCGAAAGATACTTAGTGATGTTTCCAAAATTCTAAGTTTTGTTGGGAAAACTTGAGTTTTATCATTGATAACAAAGATCATCACTTGTTCTCCTTGAAGTGAAAATTTCACTGTTGAAAAAAAGTCTGCCCATGTCAGAATAACTATAGTTTAACTATTAGTAATTCTTTCAAGTAAAATTATGTTTCACTTTAAATTTTAAAAGTGCTATTAATTTAGCTACTTATTCAATCATATAAGAACTTTGCAATAGAATATGCATTGGAAACGCTTTAAACCAGATATATGAAGAGAAGAAACTACTCAACTGAAATTGGAACACATGCAAAAATGAGCAAAAAAGGACATCGAAATGTTATTATGACTATTTTCCAAACCTTCAATAATTTGAGACATAGTGAAAAAAAATTCAAATAAAATACCTGAAGATGTGCAAGCACTTAAAAAGTACATAGAGATATACTCATTAAGACCATAGATAAAACAAAAGGCACTCTAAAAATTTGTGCTCCATATCTCAAATAAACTCAGGGAAAACAAATGGGGGACAGGGAATTGCCCAAGTAACAGAGTTCATGAGCCCATGAGAGAGAGTACAAGAGCTGGAGGGAGAAGGTACAGAGAACAAAAGATGTGGGAGAAGGGGGCAGCAATGAATGTACACAAATAGAGAACAAAAACTGCTGGGTGTTTCCAGAGGAAGAGCATGGGTTTCATTGAGATCCATCAGCCAGGTCTGTGAGGTCCTTTCCAGCTTCTTTAGTGCCCCTGACAGCTCATCAGTCCCATTCCCCTGAACTCAGTCCCAGTGGCAGCCTGCCACTCCATCACCTGGCACTTGAGTCTCTGGGCCTCAAAGAAGTCATTCCAGGTAGCTGCTTGTCCTTCTAGAGTCAGGGTCCAGTCCATTGCCACCCACACTGAGCTTCTTTTCTAATTTAAAGTTCTTGTCATGACAGCCTCTCCACGTCTGCTTCTAAGGATTCTGCTTTCCCAATCCAGAAGATAGTGCATGAAGCCAGGGAACATCAGTCATTATCCAAACACAGCTTGACCTCCTCTAGCAAGTGCAGGGCCCTGGATTCGATTCTCAGCACCACATAAAATATATACACACACACACACACACACACACACACACACACACACACACATATATATATATATATATATATATATATATATTGTGCCCAACCACAACTAAAAAATAAATATTTTTTTAAAATTTCAAATCAAATATCTGAAGATGTACAAGCACTTAAAAAGTACATAGAGATATACTCATTAAGACCAAGATAAAACAAAAGGCACTCTAAAAATTTGTGCTCCATGTCTCAAATAAATGCAGGGAAAATAAATGGGTGAGAGGAAACTGCCCAAGTAAGAGAGTTCAGGAGCCCATGAGAGTACAAGAGCTGGAAGGAGAAGGTACAGAGAACAAAAGACCTAGGGGGAGGGAAGCGGCAATGAATAGTGATATTAATCATGCACATCCTATCTTGAAGCATAAAGGAGATTGCTCTTAATGGTTAGATGTTTTTCTTACCTTCTGTTTTCTAGGTAAATATACATAAAGGCAAAAACAAAACTAACAAAGCACACTTAATTTCAAAGATACAAAAAACTGAACTATTGAAGAAAATCTACTTAACTCAGTAGAACAGTGACAATCTGTGACTTCTGAGTTGCAACCTAGTCCCTCCTTACTTCTCCCACTCTCAGTTGGACAGAGGTTCTAATATGGGAAGGTACACAACCAAGAAAAAATGGTTACTCTCCTCATATCTTCCAACTTAATCACCCAGCATCTCCCAGAAAGGGAGAGACCTCCAGCATTTCTCCTCTCATCCCCATTCCAAGTTACAGAAGTCCTACTCCAGGTAAAAGCACCTTAAAAGTCTGGGCTCCCAGGATACTAGCTCTCTATTCACTTCATAGATTGTTTCTTTTGCTGAGAAGAAACTTTTTAGTTTGAATCCATCCCATTTACTGATTCTTGGTTTTAATTCTTGAGCTATAGGAGTCTTATTAAGGAAGTTGGAACCTAACCCCACATGATGAAGATTAGGGCCTACATTTTCCTCTATTAGACACAGAGTCTCTGGTTTAATTCCAAGATCCTTCATCCACTTTGAGTTGAGTTTTGTGCATGGTGAGAGATAGGGGTTTAATTTCATTTTGTTGCATATGGATTTCCAGTTTTGCCAGCACCATTTGTTGAAGAGGCTATCTTTTCTCCAATGCATGTTTCTGGCACCTTTGTCTAATATAATTCTAATTTTGTGGGTTAGTCTCTGTGTCCTCTACTTTGTACCATTGGTCTACCAGTCTGTTTAGGTGCCAAGACCATGCTGTTTTAATTACTATTGCTCTGTAGTATAGTTTAAGGTCTGGTATAGTGATGCCACCTGCTTTACTCTTCCTGCTAAGGATTGCTTTAGCTATTCTGGGTCTCTATTTTCCTATATGAATTTCATGATTGCTTTTTCTGTTTCTATGAGGAATGCCATTGGGATTTTGATTGGAATTGCATTAAATCTGTATAGTGAATTTGGTAGTATGGTCATTTTGATAATATTAATTCTGCCTATATAAGAGCAAGGTAGATCTTTCCATCTTCTAAGGTCTTTTTTGATTTCTTTCTTTAGGGTCCTGTAGTTTCTGTTGTATAGATCTTTCACCTCTTTCGTTGATTCTCAATATTTTTTTTTTAAGGCTACTGTAAATGGAGTAGTTTTCCTCATTTCCTTCTCAGAGGATTTGTCACTGATATACAGAAATGACTTTGATTTATGGGTGTTGATTTTATATCCTGACACTTTGCTGAATTCATTTACTAGTTCTAGCAGTTTTCTGGTGGAGCTTTTTGGGTCTTCTAGGTATAGAACCATATCATCAGCAAACAATACAAATTTAAATTCTTCTTTTCCTACACATATCCCTTTAATTTCTTTCGTCTGTCTAATAGCTCTGGCCAGTGTTTCAAGAATGATGTTGAATAGAAGTGGTGAAAGAGGGCATCCTGTCCTGTTCCTGTTTTTAGAGGGAATGCCTTTAATTTTTCTCCATTTCATTTAGAATGCTGTTGGCCTGAAGCTTAGTGTAGATAGCCTTTACAATGTTGAGACATGTTCCTGTTATTCCTAGTTTTTCTAATGTTTTGAACATGAAAGAATGCTATATTTTGTCAAATACTTTTTCTGCATCTACTGAGATGATCATGTTTTTTATCTTTGAGTCTATTGATGTGATGAATTACATTTATTGATTTCCATATGTTGATCCAACCTTGCATCCCTGGGATGAGGGAATTTTTGCATCCATGCTCATTAGAGATATTGGTCTGAAGTTTTCTTTCTTTGATATGTCTTTGCCTGTTTTTGGAATCAGGGTGATGTAGGCTTCATGGAATGAGTTTGGAAGTGAGGCCTCTTTTTCTATTTCCTGAAATAAATTGAAGAGTATTGGTTTTAGTTCTTCTTTAAAGGTCTTGTAGAACTCAGCTGTGTATCCATCCAGTCCAGGGCTTTTCTTGGTTGGTAAGCTTCTGATGGCATCTTCTATTTCATCACTTGATATTGTTCTGTTTAAATTGTGCATATCTTCCTGGTTCAATCTGGGCAAATCATATGATTTTAAAAAAAATCTATCGATGCCTTCAATGTCTTCTATTTTATTGGAGTATAAGTTTTCAAAATAATTTCTAATTATTCTCTGTATTTCTGTAGTGTCTGTTGTGATATTACCTTTTTGTCACATATATGCTGGTAATTTGAGTTTTTTCTCTTCTTCTCTTCTTTAGCTTAGCTAAAGGTCTGTCGATTTTATTTATTTTTTAAAAGAAGCAATTTTTTGTTTTGTCAATTTTTTCAACTGTTTCTTTTGTTTCAATTTCATTGATTTCAGCTCTAATTTTAATTATTTCTTGCCTTATACTGCTTTTGCTGTTGATTTGTTTTTCTTTTTCTAAGGCTTTGAGATGTAGTGTAAGGTCATTTATTTGTAAATTTTTACCCCTCACACATCAGATAGAGCACTAATCTCTAAGGTATATAAAGAAGTCAAAAAGCTAAGCACCAAAAAAACAAATAACCCAATCAATAAATGGGCCAAGGACCTGAATAGGCACTTCTCAGAAGAGGATATACAATCAATCAACAAATATATGCAAAAATGTTCAACAACTCTGGCAATTAGAAAAATGCAAATCAAAACTACTCTAAGATATCATCTCACTCCAGTCAGCTATTATGAAGACAAACAACAATAAGTATTGACGAGGATACAGGGAAAAGGTACAGTCACACACCACTGGTGGGACTGCAAATTGGTACAGCCAATATAAAAAGCAGTATGAAGATTTCTTGGAAATCTGGGAATGGAAACATCATTTGACCCAGCTATCCCTCTCCTCAGACTATACCCAAAGAACTTAAAATCAGCATACCATAGGGACACAGCCACATCAATGTTTATAGCAGCACAATTCACAATAGCTAAACTGTGGAGCCTACCTAGATGCCGTTCAGTAGATGAATAGATTAAAAAAATGTGGCATATATACACAATGGAATTTTACTCAGCAATAAAAAAGAATAAAATCATACTTTTGAATCAAATGTATGATATGTTAAGATCACTGTATTGTCTTGAGCAACTAATAAAAAAAATCACGGCATTTTCAGTTAATGAATGGCGTTGGAGAAGATAGTACTAAGTAAAGTTAGTCAATCCCAAAAAAAACCAAATGCAGACGTTTTTTCTGATATAAGGAGGCTGATTCATAGTAGGGTAGGGAAGGGGAGCATGGGAGGAATAGACGAACTCTAGATAGGGCAGAGGGGTGGGAGGGAAAGGGAGGGGGCAGGGGATTATCAAGGATGGTGGAATGAGATAGACATCATTATCTAAAGTACATGTATGAAGACACAACTTGGTGTAAAAATACTTTATATACAACCAGAGATATGAAAAATTGTGCTGTATATGTGTAATAAGAATTGTAATGCATTCTGCTGTCATTTTTAAATCAATAAAAAAAAAAAAAGTTTGGGCTCCCTTCCTCTGTTACATTCCCATTAGACAATGCAGAAACTCTACCCCAGGCATAAGGTAGGAAGAGAATAATGAAGTCCCCAATGTGTTCAACCCAACATGCTGGCAGGGCAGAGATCCTATATATACCAAAAGGTGAGCCAAGAAAACCACAAGATACTGCCCACCAGAATGTTGCTCATAAAGTAGGTGTGTCACTCCAAGATATGAGGACCACTGTATCCTCTGTATGTTGTAGCTCTTAAACTAAGGCTCACAGTTTGCAAAGGTAGAAAGGCAGTTTCAGAGAACAGAAAGCTGCTAAAGTCTGTCTAAATGTACATTATTTGAAAAAGAGGATATGGGGCTGGGGTTGTAGGCCAGTGAGGGAGCACTTGCCTCACCCATGTGTGAGGTACTGGTTTCAATTCTCAGCACCACATACAAATAAATAAAAAATAAATAGAAGTCCATCAATAACTAAAAAATTTTAAAAATAAAAAAAAAGAGGATATGGAAGTTCAGCCTAAAGATGCTATCAAAAACAAGGGTGTTTGTTCCACCACAGAAGCCACTGAAGAGTAGTTGATTTCCCATCACTATGAACCTCAATAAGGGCCAAAAGATGACCAAGAAAGTCAGAAGACAATACACAGTTGCCAACACGTGTGCCTCACAAAACACAAGTTCATGTGGGGCATGAACCAAGAGCTGTGTGGCTGTTCCCCATCTAAGCAGTGCACCATGGAGCTGCTCAAGGTCTCCAAGGACAAACAGAAAAAAGGTAAGAGACACACATCCATGAAGGAAGCAAGAGGAGCTGAACAACATCCTAGCTGCCATGAAGAAAGCAACTGCCAAGAAGGACTAAGACCCCTTTCTGCTCTGTGCATAATAAAACCTTTTAGTGGTAAGCAAATACAAGAAAAAGAGTAGGTCCACAAGAACAACAAATTAAACATATACCAATCACAAATATATGACAGAAAGCCAGAAAAAGAGACCACTAAGAAGATCCCTGAATTTAGAGGAAACCCTACAAATTGGCCTCAAAAACAGCCATTATAAAGAGATCAGAATTTATCTGAATCACACATACTCTGGAGCATTTTGTGACCCAGAGAACTATCAGAAAGAACAGTGCAATCAGCCAGAAATTAGTAGACACTAAAAGCAGATATAATACCAACAGACAAAGAAAACAGAGAGATCAGAAAGAGACTTCAAAGACAGCACTGCTAAAAACATCATCATCCCAACTCAAAGATTTTTATATCCAAGGCTGTACTCTCTGGGAAGCAACATCAGAGGACATATTGTGAATAGACATAACCATACAGTCCAGTCAAATCAACAAACAAACAACTTCCTGGTGTTAGTAATTCAGAATTGCTGGAAACTTTATTTAAAATATTTAGCTTTTTTTGCTTTGTTTTCTGCAGTGCTGGAAATAAAATATTTAGTTTTGAAGAACAACAAAGAACTTACAACAAAATGGCAAGTAAAACAAACTTTTCTTGAAGGCCTAGATATTGGATTTATTAGCATATTAAGGTTTCAATATAGTTATCACAAATATGTTCATACAAGTAAAGGAAGCAATACTTAAGAAGCAAAGAAATATGATGACATTATCTAATAAATGACTATAGCACTAAAATGTCAGAAATTGTACAAATGGAATAACAGAAAACATGAAATTGAAAAGTAAAATAATTGAAATAAAAAATTCACTATAGGAATTCACAGAATATTTAAACTACAGAGTGAAAGAATCAGTAAAGCTGAAGTACCATTAGAGATTATTCAATCTGAGGAAAAGAGGGCAAAAAGAATGAGGAAAAATAGATCCTTAGAGAAATGTGGGGCATGATTAAGTGCCCCAATATATACATAATGGGACTAGCAAGTAGAAAGGAGAAAGAGAGAAAAAATATTAAAAATTATAATAGCTGAAAACTTTCAAAATTTGATGTAATCATGAAACTATACATCTAAGAAGTTGGATAAAACTGTAGTGGAAGATAAAAGCAAAGAGATTCACATTTGACATATCAAATCAATACAGCTGGGGGGAAAAAAGAAAAAAATACTAAAAGGAGAGAATTGGCCAATTCTGTAGTGTTGAAATTTCATCAAAAACTATAAAAGCCATAAGTTAACAGAATGCCATAAAGAAGATGAAAGAAGAAAACAGCAACCAAGATTATTATATCCAATAAAAACTACCTTTAAAGACAGAGATGAAATAAAAAATATTCCTAGAAAAACAAAAACTCACAGAATTCATCTTGAGCAGATACATCTTAAAAGAAATACTAGAGTGCCTTATACTCAGTCTTTCTAGTCTCCTTGTGCAGATGCCACCCCACTTGCGTCAGCCTTCAGCCCACCATCTTCTTGAAACCAATCACTGTGCCTTCATCTGAGTTGCTCAATTCTGATGAAGGTTGATGCTTGAGGTTGATGTAGAGATTGTCAACCAATTTGTGATGACCAAGACCATGTTGGAAGATTTGGGATGGATGATGGAGATGATGACCCCAAGTTACTCTACAAATATTAATTCAGCAGGTCATTCAATGACACACCCAACAAGGATGACCCTCCTCCTGATGATGATAAGAACAAAGAAAAGCAAACAGATGATATTCCTATATGGGACCAAGAATTCCTGAAAGGTGATCAGGGAAAACTTGAGTTTGCTTGATGTTACACAAAAGACTGCTGCCAATAAGATCAAGGTGAAATCTCTCGAGTGACTCACAAAATTTTCATTATTAAAAATGACTTTACTGGGGCTGGGGCTGTAGCTCAGTGGTAGAGCACTTGCCTAGCATGTGTGAGGCACTGGTTTCAATCCTTAGCACCACATAAAAATAAATAAATAAAATAAAGGTATTATGCCATCTATAACTTAAAAAAATTTAAATGACTTTACTAAGCTATATACAACAAATCCAAGGCCAACATCATTCTAAATGAAGAAAAATTGGAAGCCTTCCTTCTAAAAACAGGAACAAGACAGGGATACCCACTTTCACCACTTCTACTCAACATAGCTCTTGAACCTCTAGCCAAAGGAATTAGGCAACAGAATGAAATAAAAGAAATATGAATAGGAAAGAAGAGCTAAAACTAGTTCTGTTTGCCAACAACACAATACTATATTTAGAAGACCCGAAAAACTCCATCAGAAAATTTCTGGAACTCATAAACGAATTCTGCAAAGTAACAGGAAACAAAAATAACACTCATAAATCAATTGCATTCCTATACTCCAATGACAAATCAGCTGAAAGAGAAATTAGGAAAACCACTGCATTCACAATAGCCTTAAAAACATGAAATAAAATACGTTGGAATCAATCTAACAAAAGAGGTGAAAGAACTCTACAATGAAAATTACAAAACACTCAAGACAGAAATCAAGAAAGACCTTGGAAGATGGAATGACCAACCATGTTCTTGGCTGGGCAGAATTAATATTGTCAAAATGATACTATATTTGGAAGACCCAAAAACTCCATCAGAAAGTTTCTAGAACTCATAAACAAATTCAGCAAAGTCAAATTAAGCTCTATACCGATTCAATGCAACACCCATCAAAATTCCAATGCCATTCTTCATGGAAATAAAAAAAGCACTCATAAAATCCATCTGGAAAAAGAAGAGGCCCAGAATAGTCAAAGCAATCCATGTGGGGAAAAAAAACTAAGCAGTAGGCATCATAATACCAAACCTAAAATTGGACTACAGAGCCAATTTAACAAAAAGAGCATGGCATTGGCACCAAAAGAAGCAAGAAAACCAATGGGACAGAATAGAATACACAGAGACAAACCCACAAAAATTCAGTTACCTCATATAAGCCAAAGGTGCCAAAAAAATGAACACTAGAGAAAAGATAGCCTCCTTAACAAATGGTGCTGGGAAAACTGGAAATCCATATGTAGAAGAATGAAATTTAATCCCTATCTCTCACCCTACACAAAACTCAGCTCAGAGTGGATCAAGAACCTAGATAGAAACCCAACATATACTACAAGAAAAGCTAGACCCAACACTCCAACATATTGGCACAGTCTTCCTTAATAAGTCTTCCTTAATAAGATCCCTAAAGTGCAAGAAGTAAAATCAATAATCAAGAAATGGGATGGCATCAAACTTAAAAGCTTCTTTACAGCAAAGGAAACAATCAAGAGCATGAAGAAAGAGCCTATAAAATGGGAGAAAATCTTTGCCACCTGCACCGCAGATAGAGCATTAATTTCCAGGATATATAAAAAATTCAAAAAACTTAACAAAAAAAAAAAGAAAGAACCCATTCAATAAATGGGCAAAGGAACTAAATAGACACTTCACAAAAGAAATACAAATGGTCAACAAATACATGAAAAAAATGCTCAACATCTCTAGCAATTAGAGAAATGCAAATTAAAACTACATTGAGATCCTTCTTATTCTAGTCAAAATGGCAATTATCAAGAATACAAGTAGCAATAAATGTCAATGAGGATGTGGGGGAAAAGAGTATACTTATACATTGCTCAAGGGGATTGCAACTTGGTGCAACCACTCTGGAAAGCAATATGGAGATTCCTCAGAAAACCTTGAATGGAACCACCATTTGACCCAATATACCACTCCTCAGCATATATCCAAAGGGTTTAAAACCAGCAAACTACAGTGACACAGCCACATCAATGTTTACAGGAGTTCCATTCACAATAGCTAAGCTATGGAACCAGCCTAGGTGTCTTTCAATAGATGAATGGATAAAGAAAATATGATACACACACACACACACACACACACACACACACACACACACACGAGTATTACTCAGCCATAAAGAATGCCTTTATGACATTTGCCAGCAAATGGATGGATCTGGAGACTATCATGCTGAGTGAAATTAACCAGTCCCAAAAAAACCAAAGGTCAAATATTTTCTCTGATAGGTGGAAGCTAACCCATAATAAAGGGGTTAGGGAGATGAGGGGAAGACCAAAAATGCAGTAGATTAGACAATGGAAAATGGAGGTAAAGGATGGGGAATAAGCAAAAGAAAGACAGTGGAATGAATCTAACACAGTTTTCCCATGTTCATATATGAAAACAACACAGTGAATCCTACCACCATGTACATCCATAAGAATGGGACTCTAACTAGAATAAGATGGGAAAAAAGTAAATACTCACCAAAAACTGAAACCCCTGTCAAAAATAAAACAATTTTACTAACTTTTCTAAAGAGAAAGAAAACCAGTTTTGCAAAGAGAGCCAGTTGTGTGAAGAGAAATGTTATGTCTGACATTGCAACACTGTACGGATTGTTCCAAATACTAGTTGTACTGCTGTTTATAATTGTTAATATTAGACAAACAGCAGACAAATATAGCAGCAAACCTACTGTATTGACACAATATTGGCCTCACAATAAGTGCAGTTTGAGTTCAAATTCAGTCCAAATCTATGGCTGAATTTCTTTTATTTTGAGTGAAAATTACTTTTGTTTTTATTCTGAATAACTGAACTCTTTGAGTTCTCTTTAGAAAGCAGTATTTTGAGCTTTCCCTCTGCCTAGTTTATTGCCCAATTAGCGAGCTTTTATAAGTTGGCATTGTACATAAAACAATATGAAAAAAGTTTTCTGAAAGAAAATTAACAAAACACTATATTTATTCACAAAATGGAAAATGGAAAAAGTCTATTTGAAGTACATGTTCCAAGGGGGGTTATCTGAATGTCTTCCAGCCTTCTAGAGTCAAGTAGTATCACTGGTATTGATTATCCCATGAGGCTTTGTTAATTGAACCTGAGGGCTTTTTTTGTTGTTATTAATTTTTCTAATCTTCTCAACTTGGCACATGCTGCCTAGAGATTCATTTACTACCCACTTCATGGTTTTTTGGAAGAAATGTAATTAGACAGTTTATTAGCTATTCAATTTTTTAAAAGTAAAGAAAGAAATACTAAAAGATGATCTTTGGGGCTGAACGCAAGTAATGCCATTTAGTAATCAGAAAGTAAACAAAATAGTAAATATTAGTGAAAGTAATTATGGAATTATAAAAAAATGTATATTTTCAATTTTTTCCCTTAAATGATTTAGAAAAAAATTATATAAAATATGTGTATAATCATATTATTGGACCTATAAAAGAGAAGCATATTTGACAATAACAAAATACATAAGTGAGTACAAAGCTGGATTTGACACCACGAAGTGACATCACATGAAAACTTAAACCCAAAAAAATGAATGAAGAGAATGAGAAATGAAAAATAAGTTTAAAATAAACTGTAAATATGCACAAGTCTTCCACTTCTTTAAAAGATAAAGTTATTAAAAAGTAATAACCACTACAATGTATCTTGGGTTTGTAACAAATCTCTATATTCTATATTATTAACAATATTAGCTAATAAAAAGAAAGAGGAAATAGAGGTACCTAGGAGGAATGATCTCATATCTTACTGGAGAATGAATCTGGAGTAGGTTCTGTTAATGGAAAACTGTACACTGTGAATCTTTAAACAACCACTAAGAAAATAACTTAAAAGGGGCAAAAAATAATTTAAAGAATTAAAACATTGCAATTATTTACTCATGGAAAAAGAAAGCAATAAAAAAAGATCACAGAAACAAAAAAAAAGGCATGAAGCATGGATAACAAAAGTAAAATGGCAGATAAGTCAAATCATCATTAAATGTAAATGGGTTAACAGTATAACAAAAGGAAGAATTGTCAGAGAGGATAAAAAACACAAAATTGAATTCTTGGGTAGAGGAAACACACATTAGATTCAAAATTGTTAAAAGGGTTAAAGAAAAAAGATAAAGACATATAGCACAAAAACTGCAATCATAAACCTACTGCAGTAATTATACTATTATCAGACAAAGAAGACATAAGAAAATCTTACTAGAGATAAACCAGGTCTTTTATCCTTAGATTAATCAATCATAAAGAAATAACAATTATAAATATATATGTACCTAATAAGAGAGCCACAATATACATGAAGCCAAAACTGTCAGAAGAAACATACAAATGA
Organism: Callospermophilus lateralis; assembly: GCF_048772815.1. Classification (NCBI taxonomy): domain Eukaryota; kingdom Metazoa; phylum Chordata; class Mammalia; order Rodentia; family Sciuridae; genus Callospermophilus; species Callospermophilus lateralis. Next base: position 22,722,698 of record NC_135319.1, on the reverse strand, counting down.
TATTTGTATACTTCAAAATTCCATTTTCAACAATGGACAGACTAGGCAGAACAGCAAAAGAAAAAATCTGAATAGCACTATAAACTAACTTGACCTTACAGACACCTATAGAATAGGCAATCAAACCACAACAGAATATATACACTTCCCAAGTACATGTAGAACATTCTCTGGGATAAACTATGGGGTGCCCCACAAAACAAAACTTCAAGAAATTTAAAAATTTAAAAGTATTTAATACAGTTAAATTTTAAAGTTAAATGTTATTGTTATATTAATAGCAGGACAAAATCAGCAAAGATTCACAAACATGTAGAAATTAAACAATAAAATCTGAAAACAACCATGGGTCAAACAAGAACTCAAAAGAAAAACCTAAAAATTTTGAGGTTAATACAAGTGTCATAAAATATCACACTTTGTAATGTAACTAGCACAGTTATTAGAGGAACATTTATTTAATAAATAAAGGCACAGGGAGAAGGCAGCCATATGCAAGACAGAAGAAAGATCTCATGAAAAACAGTATTTTTGTGGTAATCTGATTTGGAATTCTTGTCTCCAGAACTGCGAGAAGTTAAATTTCTGTGCTATTTTGCTATGGTGGCCTGAACAGAATAATAGAAACATCCTACAAAAGAAAACAGAGGTAACATTATTCTTCATGACTAAAAGATGAAAAAGAATGCTTTCTTCCTAACATTACAACATGCTGTTCTCACTACTTGTGTGTGTGTGTGTGTGTGTGTGTGTGTGTGTGTGTGTGTGAGAGAGAGAGAGAGAATGGTATTAGGGGTAATAAATCCAGCAGCCCCTTGATTTATTTTTTTTTTAAGACAGGGATTTGCTAAATGGCCTCAAACTTGTGATCTTCCTGCATTCTTCTCCTGAGTCAATGAGATTACCAGTGCATATAACCATACCCACATGTTCCCGTCACTCGTTAAACATTATTAAACTTGTTTAACATTCCTTGTTAAAACATTTTCTTAGGGAAAACTAAGTAACATAAAATTCACCATTTAACCATTTCTAAGTATATAGTTCAGTATATTCCATTATATATTGTGCAGCTAACTCCAAAATCTCATCTTACAAAACTGAAACTCTATACCCATTAAATAATTCCTTATTTTACCCCAGCCTCATCTGTAGTAACCATGATTTTACTTTAGGTTTTTTATGGAGTATTTAATATTTCATGACTCACTTATTTCACTTAACATAGATCTTCAGAATTCCTCTGTTGTAGCATATATCAGAATTCCTTTCTTTTTAAAGATTAATATTACACATACAAACCTGATTTTATTCATCCATTCATCCTTCCTTGGACCCTGCATTGCTCCCACCCTTTGGGTACTGTGAATAATACTGCTATGAACATAGGTGTACAAATATTTCCTTCAAATATACCAGAAGTGAAGTTCCTAGATCATATGGTAACATTCTATCTGAATTTTAGTTCCTACCATACTGTTTTTCACAGCAGCTACACCATTTTACTTTCCCATGAAAAGAGCTCAAGCATTCCAATTTCTTCACATCTTCGCTCGTGTGTGTGTGTGTGTGTGTGTGTGTGTGTGTGTGTGTTATAGCCATTCTGATGGCTGTAAGAGGATATTCTCATTGTGATTTTGACTTACACTTCCCTAAGACTTAGTAATCTTTTCATATGCTTATTGACCATCTGTATCTTTTTCGGAAAAATGTGTGTTCAAGCACTGTGCCCATTTTCAACCAAATTATTTGTTTTTGTTATTTAGTTTAAAATTCTTTTTACAGTCTGGATAGTAATCTCTTTTTATTTTATATATATATATATAAAATATTTTCTCCACTCTTCACACAGGTTTTTCACTTTTGATAGAGTGCAAGTTTTAATTTTTTACATAGTCTGATCTATTTATTTTTAATTTTTGAGCATGAGCTCTTTGTGTCATACTCTATTAATAATATTTTGCCAAATCCAACAGTTTTATATGTTAGACCCATAGTTACTTTTTGTATATAAAATAAAGTAAGGGTCTAACTTCATTCTGTTGGATGTCACTATCCAGACTATCCAGTGCCATTTGTAGAAAACATTGTCCTTTCCTCCTATCAAAAATCATTTGATTATATATGCAAGGTTTTATTTCTGGGTTCTCTATTCTAATCCACAATCTATATTATCTATCTTTATACCAATACCACACTAATTTAATTACTGTATCTTTGTAGTGAGATGTAAATCATGAACTTCCAACTTTGTTCTTCATTTCCGATATTATTTTGGCTATTGGAGGGTTCCTTGCAATTCCATATGAATTTTGGGATGGATTTTTCTATTTCTGCAAAAAAAAAAAAAATCAAGATTCTGATAGGGACTACACTGAGTCTGTAGCTGCTTTGGATAGTACTTTCATCTTAGTAATCTTAAGGTTTCCAATCAATAAACACAAGTGTTTTCCCATTTTTAAAAATTTCTTTTAGCAACATTTTGCAGGTTTTTATATATAAGTCTTTCATCTTGTTTATTCCTGAACTTATTTTTTGCTTTTTGCTGCTACTGTCAATAGGACTGCTTTCTTAATTTCTTTTTTGAAATGTTTATTCTTAATATTTATATCCAGAAACTTTGGGAAATTTATTTATTACTTCAGTTTTGGTATGAAATCTTGGATGTTTTCTGCATGTAAGATCCTGCCATCTGTGAACAGAAATAATTTTACTTCTTCCCAGTATAAAGGCTTTTTCTTTCTTTTTCTTGAATAATAAAAGGAACCCCTGTAACTTGAGAAATTCCAAGGGATTTAGAAGCTCTGTTCCAAGAATACAGGACAAAGACCAAAATACTCATTGTTATTATTCAGCACATGGTGAGAGGGGTGGGGATTGAGCAGTCAGGTAACCTGAAATACAAAGGGTCCAGAAAGTTAATCATAAAAAGAGTATGCAAAGAAAGGGTAAATCTGTAAATTAAAAAAAAAAAAAAATGGAATGCTTGGTGAAATAGTTTCCTAACACCAGCTGGCCAAGTAGAGTTTGACAAATATGTGTCAGATACTAAACAATGGATTCCTATATTGGTGGACGATGCTATTTTTTTACAAATCTAAATGGCTATACCATTACTATGACAGTAATACTATTATATTTTTTGTTATCAAAAATGTTTGGTGGCATAATCCTTAGAACAGTTACTCTTGGATTTTTAGATTTCAATACTCAGTAAAACTTTAAAAAGAATCTGGGGATGAACATAACAGTGCCAACTTTTACTGTGTCAAATAATGACATTAAAAAATAAAAAAACAGGGTCTGAAGCTGTAGCTTAGTGGTAAAGTGCTTGCCTCACATGTGTGAGGCACTAGGTTCAATCCTCAGCACCACATAAAAATAAATAAAGACACTGTATGTTCATCTACAACTAAATAAAAAAGGAAAAAAAACCATTATTATGCTGTTTAAAAAACAGTGTTTTGATATCAAAAAGGGTATCAATCAAAAGTTAAATTTAAAAATCATCTTATTAATCTGATTTCTCTCTTTTTGTGTTGAATTGCCACCACTCCCAACACCAGCAATTAGAAACCACTTCACAGTTAGCTCTGTACTAGTTGTATGTTTTTTGGAATTCACTCATACTCATTAAATAAAAAGAAGCCCACACCTTCATAGCTGACTTCTCTACTCGTCAGATCTCACTGTTTCTCCCAGTGAACTGAAAGAATGATAGAAAGAGGATTTCTAAATGTGAAATAGCTTCATAATCCATTTGGCTCTCAGAGCTCTATTTGGGAAGAGTGTAAGGAAAATTCCAGGGTTAGTATTTTATTTGGAATCTTCTGCTTGATATTTTCTTAATATTTGATTTCAACAATCTTAGCTTTACACTGCTCTAGCTTTAGGTCTGCATTTATTAGCATGTTTATTTCTCCTGCCTTCCATGGGCTACTAAACAACCTGAGATCATCAGTCTGTTAGGCTGGGCATTTCTGTCGCCTTGGCATAATGTTATCAGACTCTACACACACTCCAAGTCCCTTAGTTAACTGCTTCTGAATCCAAGAAAGAGGTACCAAAAACTGCTTTGTGGACTCTCATCCTGGACACCAGTCATGTCCACAGTAAGAGTGGCTGCTCCGCCATGCAGATTCCTTGGTAGATTTTGAGGGTGGAAAAGAAAGAGATTAGACTTTCACAGGGCCTCAACCATACCTCCTGCTCTACCTTTTGACCTGCCTGCATCTGCACAAAATAACATTAACTCGGAGCATACAATTTGGTTATGTCAGTTCTGCAAAGCTCTAGATCCCTGGATTATAGAAAATAGAACATTTTTTCCCTCACCAAAGGTACATTTTTTCTTCTATTCAGACAGGAAAGATTTGTGATTACTTTATTTCCTTACACTAATATCCTGAAATATTCCTAATAAGTTCGCCAATGCTACATTTTAGTTGAACCAACATCAGGTGCTGTAGGAGATAGTCTACTAACCATTTCAAAGTGCCATAACAAGGGAAGCCAACTTCACAACAAAAGGATCAAAAAACTATCTGGATGCCTCCCCTCCAGAATCAGTTTCTTCATTTCACAAATCAGTTTTCCAACACTGTTTTCTCTCCTGTACTTTTCCTGGAAGGGTCCAAAACTTCCCAGTGTATAGTACTGGATCCCCATTCCCAGTTCTAGAGTAAGTGGCAATTGGCCTAAAACAATCCCTGTGACAAAGAGACTGACTTACTTACATCCCCTGAATTAATTCTACATATTAGGATCTGTTATTTGCAAATCCTCAGTTGCTGTTGCCAAACCCTATTACAATAAAGTTTCTATCCATTTATTTGTTTCTAATCAAAGAAACAGGCTAGTAATTAAAGCTAGACATGTGGTCTAACTTCTGTTTAAGCTAGGAAACAGAACATTCCACCCAACTTTGCCACAGTAATTGATAAATAGGATAACATTTAATTGCTTTAGAAAACTTAATAGCCAACTTCTATAGCTGGAGGTGATTTATTCTATCCAAACCATTGGATGGGAAATTTGGGACCTGTCCACTCTCTTCCAAATTAGTTTTTTTTCATTTGTTAACCTCTAACAAATTATTTTCCACTGGTATTTGATTTTATGACCTGACCATTTCATAATATCTTTAACCTCTGTAGATGGGTTAATGAGTAAGAGACTATAGGTGAGAATCTAGTTCATTATCATTAGGCTTTCTGTTTTTTTGTTTGTCTGCTCTGAAACATAAATCAATTAAGAATTCAAGCACAGTGGAAAGACAACAGATCTTTGATATGGTAGGATGACTTTAGTAATTGTGTACACTATGGACACACAGTTGAAATTTTAATATTGAAGTTACAAACTTCATTAGCACCTACACATCTGTGTAAGTTCAGAAAGAATTTTACTTTCATTATGTGAAGGTGTAATGTTTTTTCTACCTCAAGATTATATTAATTATAAAATCTATTCAATCATAAAATTTCTGATAGAATGTATTGATTTGATTTATAGAGATTTAGAAGTATCTATAAGTATAATACTACCAAAATTCTCAGAAAATAAACAAGTTGAATATCTCATACTTTCAAATGTGCTATCCTTATAGAAACCATTATGAAAATGTTTCAAGAAATCAAATTCACACAATTAAGCCCGATCTTTGCGAATGCGACTAGTTTTAACATTTATGGTTTAATATTAACATCTATATTTAATATTAACATCTATATCTTCTCTGATTTATTAGTGTTCATTAAAACAAAGCATAGATTTTATTCTACTTATGTATGTCTTTCACATAAACTTATATAGGTTTTTGTGTTGCATAAGGTACCCTCTTCTACATAATGTTTAAGATTATAAAAAAAAATGTAAAATTTGTGCTCAATCAAATTGAATCTTATCCCAATGAACTTTTACTTCAACAGTGCTTATGTATTGCAATATGTCAACTTGTAGATAAATTTCTAAGATCTATAATAACTTAAAAACTTGACCTCATATTAATTTAAATTAATTAGTGCCTATCCACTGGATATCTAAATCATCTCTAAGATAGAAATATTTATTACTAAGCATAATTTTTAATTGTACATAGATTTGCTTCTTCTTTTTACATACTACAGAAAGGTTGTGTCATTGGCTTGGTTTGGGGTTTTTGTTTTTATTTTTTATTTTTTTATTTTTTATTTTTTTAGTTGTAGATGAACACAATACCTTTATTTTGTTTATTTTTATGTGGTGTTGAGGACCAAACCCAGGGCCTTACAAGTGCTGGGCAAGCGCTCTACCACTAAACTACAACCCCAGCCACCGTCTTTGGCTCTGTTAATCAGTTAAATTTGTTTTATTTCTGCCATTTTGAAAATTGCATAAGGAGGGTATGTGTACTAAGACAAAGGGTTGTTCTCTCTGCTAGTCTGTTGAAACTGATGCATGAGAGCTCACTAACGTCTATTGCCTAGTTCTCTGTGTAAGAGAAATTAAAAACTACATGAATCAGACCACTATAGTAATGGTGATAGGCAGATGTGTAAGGTAGTAAGATAAGTTTTTATTAAGAGAAGAGTATGTCCTAAAATAAAAGAGCTTGTTGTTCTAGAATGAGAAAGGGGGTTATAAAGGACACAACTTGAATTGATACAGAAAGTTATTAAAATTTGAGCAAAGGGAATTTTATAGCCTTAGCCAGAGCTATCTCAGTTTTGATGAATTAATTCATAAGATTTTATTTATGCTTAGAGATCCTGTAATATCAAACACCGATGCAAAACTATAATTTTGTTTTCTCAGTCAAAATAAAATGTTCTTGGATTACTGGTCTACTCCAATAAGAGACTGTACTATATCTGTTTTGTAACAAAGATTCTGTGTTTTCTCAGTAATCTGTCCTATTCATGTTTATTTTACAAAGTTTTCCCACATATGAAAGATTGAAACACTGTACAATCATGTTAGTATCTGCTTATCTTCAAATATTAAATGTTACTATGAAAACAACAGGCAAATTTTCCAGGCAGCTATGATCTGACTCTTGTCTTAAAGTGTTTAAATCTCCTGACAACTTCTGATTTTTTGTCAGATTCAAATGTAAAATTAAAATGTTAAGGTATCTTTTACACTGAAAATTGTCTTTTGAGATTTCCCAGAGGATCTCTGAAAAATTACAAAAGTCTATTCTTTCACCTTGAAAAAGAAAATGTACTGGAAATAATTGGGTTTATTTATTACTATTTGTCAACACCCTCTTACTGTAATGATACATTTCTATTTATCACCATCAGAGTCCTGACACTGCTTTGCACTGCAGTTTTTTTTAAATATTTATTTTTTAGTTGTAGTTGGACATAAAACCTTTATGTATTTATTTTTATGTGGTGCTGAGAATAGAACCCAGGGCCTCACATGTGCTAGGGGAGCACTCCACTGCTGAGCCACAACTCCAGCCCTGCACTGCACAGTTTTTATGAGTCATAATTTCTGTTATTTTTAGAAGTATTAACTTGAGTCATGCCTGTAATCCCAGCAACTAGGGAGGCTGAAGCAGGAGGATTCCAAGTTCAATGTCAGCCTTAGCCACTTGGCAAGGCGCTAAGCAAGTTAGCAGAGACACTGTCTCAAAATAAAAAAATAATTTTAAACACAGGACTGGAGGTATAGCCCAGTGCTAACACACTCTTGGGTTCAATCTCCATTACCAAAAAACAAAAATTTTAAATACAAATATTAACTTGGTTACAACCTTACTTTTTAAATTTGAATCAAGCTGCTTCTAGGCCATTAGTTCTCAATTGTAGATATGTGTCACTTTTTATGGAGTTTAACTTACAGAAGTTAGGACATACTCCAGACTTTCTGAATAACTTTACTTGATATTCTTGATATATTCTTGGGATATTCATGGTATATTATATCTGGGATTATTATAGTATCAAGATATTTTCAGGGGACTGGGGATGTGGCTCAAGCAGTGGCGCGCTCGCCTGGCATGTGCGGGGAGCTGGGTTCGATCCTCAGCACCACATAAAAATTATTAATAAAGATGTTGTGTCCACCAAAAACTAAAAAATAAATATTAAAAAATTCTCTCTCTCTCTCTCTCTTTAAAAAAAAAAGATATTTTCAGGTTGGGGTTGGAGCTCAGTGGCAGAGTGCTTGCCTAGCATGTGTGAGGCACTGGGTTTGATCATCAGTACCGCATAAAAATAAAGAAATAAAAGTATTGTGTCTACCTCCAACTAAAAAAATAAATAAAATTTAAAAATTTTTAAAGATATTTTCTCTAAAAGTATAAGCTCATCTGCTTTCATAAAATGTACATAATGTTTACTCTGAGTTATTATGTTTATAATCATTTTGTCTAAATTTTTTGGATTGATTTCATTTTCTGGTTTTGCATGTTCCAGAAACATGTAGATGTCCGTATTTACATTTTATTTTTCTTGAAATAAACTCTCATATTTTTCATTTTTAAAAATTATTAGTAATAAATTAACTGCCACCATTTAAAGTCTTTGTCATCTATAGATATATTCTGTCTATTTACACCTCATGCTTCCCACAAAGTCCTTGTAATCAGCTCCAGGCCAAAGAAGTGAGTAAGAGCCCCATGGAGAAGGACTACATGTGGAATTTTCGGTACCAGCTTCTGACAATATAACTTAAACATCCTTAAGATTATCAGCACACTAAACCAGGGTTCCCAGGACCCTTATAAAGATGATGTGTTCACAGAATTGCTAACCCCACAGCCAGCCTTAAATAAGGCTAAATGAACTGATGAGGAATGACTATAGTTTTTGCTGGAACTACTTTGATGCTATTTGAATGTTCTATCCTCCAGACATAAAAAGAAGTCCATTCTCTTCACTCTTAAAACTATCATAATAATTTACTAAACATAAAACTCATAATAATTTACTAAACACTGCTTTTGTAAAGTGACATGAAACACTTATAAATGATATCTCAGTCTACCTTGCATCAGCCTTCTAGAATTCAGAAATTTTTTGGATATTCTTGTTTTTATGGCAATAAAGCTATCTTTATTTGATACCCTCACTAGGACATAATTGGAAATACTGGATTTGCAATGAAATTCACATTTGAAAATGATGCTCATTCAATCAGATATGACCAGACAATTTTTAGGAACTAAGGTGAACTTGCAAAGCCTTCTTTGGAAAATCTGGCTTAAAGAGTTCCCAGTCTGGCAGGTGATTATATAAAACTTAATCACTTCTAAGAGGCCCAGGAACTTTAAGATATTTGGGGAACATTAAAAATATGGAATTCTTGGGCTGGAGATGTAGCTCAAGTGGTAGCGCACTCGCCTAGCATGCATGAGGCACTGAGTTCGATTCTCAGAACCACATAAAAATAAAATAAAGATATTGTGTCCACCTAAAACTAAAAAATAAATACTTTTTAAAAATATGCAATTCTTTTAGATATTATAGCTGAAACCTTGTAACAAGTTCTTGGCTTGGATTTCTAGCCTTAGGACCACAAACCATAAGAGTTATGAAAAGATCCAAACTAACCAAATTATGCTATGTATATGTATGAATACATCACAATGAATTCCAATTTTACATATAACTATAATGTACCAATTTTAAAAATTAATAAATAAACAGAAGGAAGACCAATAGATAATAAAGGTATTGGGAAGAGAGGAGTATAAGGGGAAGTACTGTGGATTGAAATGGAGTAAACTACATTCTACTATCATGTATAACTACAACAAAATTTAAAAAGAAATGGAGTAAACTTTAAGTATACTATCTATAACTGTGTATACTATCTATAACTATGTATAACTATGCACTAATAAATAAAAACTTTTTTAAAAAAGAAAAAAATTGAACCTGAAATTCTTCAAGGACATTTAGAGCAAAGCCAACTTAAGAAGGCCCATTCTCCCTGTGTCTTTATAAATAAAATATGTCAAATCTAATCAGATGTTATTTTCTAATCAAGAATAACTTTTCTATGAGATTTTTAAAATCAAAACCAGGGAATCTAGAGGAAAAATGTCATTTCAATGGAAAATTATTTGTAACACTTTGTTGAAAATAAACTGTAAAAACCTGGTAGACATTAATTTATGATGAGAATGATTTTAATAGACTTCATCCCCATTTGGAAAAAATATTTTTTTATTTAATTGTAATTCATGTTAACATTCCTTTCCTCCACAAAAATTGGTGCTCTTTTGACTTTTTTTAAACTGGTAGAATATTTGCCTGGCTCTCTCATATCATGAGAAAAATTAATTCTTTAAACATCTCATAAGTTGGCTTTTTTTTTTCTTGTTGTAAGCTCATCCTTTACATTTTTTTCCTCATGGTAAATACACATCAAATTTATCATTCTAACTATTGAAAGTGTACAACTCAGTGATATTTAGTGCACTAACAATACTATACAATCATCATCACCATCTAATTCCAGACCATTTTCACTATGCTAAAATGAAAGCCCAAACTCTGTGGCTCTCATTCGTCATTCCCCTCTCCTCAGCCCCTGACAATCACTACTATGCTCTATGAATTTGCCTATTCTAGATATTTTATATAAATGTAATCACACAAAATATGGTCTTTTGTTACTAGATTCTTTCATTTATCATAATATTTTCAAGGTTCAATCAATGTAGTATATATCAGCACTTCATTTTTTTATGACTGAATATTCTCTTTCATGAATTTAATACATTTTGTTTATTCATCCAGTGATGGACATTTGGGTTGCTTCCACCTTTTTACTATTGTAAATAGTGTTGCTATGAACATTCATGTACATGTTTTTGCTTAAAAATCTGTTTAGAATTGTAGTTCTGTTTAATTGTTGAGGAATTATCAAACTCTTTCTCATAGATGCTATAGTATTTTATATCCTTATCATCAATGCACAAAAAGGGTGCCAATTTTTCCACAACTTCACCAATGCTTATTATTTATTATTCTGTTTATAGTCATCCTATTGGGTATTAATTGGTTATCTTTATGGTTTTGATTGTAATTCCCTAAAGGAACATATGTTGTGCTTGTTACTTATGCTTCTTGGCCAATAAAATTATTTTAATATGCATGTTGAGAAGCCAACCAGCCATCTTTTGCACAAAAGTTTAATCTTCATCTGTAAAATGAAAAAAAAAAAAAAAAAACTAGATTTGGAGAAATTCAGGAATTTCATGATGTTCCCTAGCTCAGTAGTTTCCCAGGGACTGGGGAGTAAATAGGAGCTGGAATTCAAACATAGATCTGTCAGAATTCAAGCCTACACTTTGCCCTGGCATAGCTCTGATTGAAACTTACTTAAAACTACTGATTCTGGGAAGGGAAGGTTGAGTACCTCTTTAAATACTGACTTGAGAAGTGTACAGGAAGAAGATAAAATGGGAATAAATACTATAGTCCCTTAAATTTTAAAATAAATTCTATATGCATACATTAAATGTGCTGGGGATGTGACTCAGTAGTATAATGTTTGCCTAGTATGCATGAGGGTTTGATCCCCAGCACAACACACACATAAAAAAAGAGGCCCCTTCTCCATGCTTTTTGTGGACTGGAGCTTTAGTTTCAAATTATTTACAATTTTTATACCAAAGAAAAAAATAAATAAAAAGAAAAGTATTAGAAATCTTACTTTTAAAAATATTGTTATGGTCAGTGCCGAGGACAAAACTGTATGTTCCCCAAATTTGCATGTTGAACCTCTACCCCCAACATGTGATGTGACCATACTTAAAGCTTTTAGTAATTAATTAAAGTTAAATGATGGCATGATGATGGGGACCCTAATCCAATAAGTGTCCTTAAAAGAAGAGAAACCAACAGTAAGTATGTATACATATAAAAAAGATCACATGAGGACACCAAGAGAAGGCAGTCATCTGCAAACCAGGAAGATATAATCTTTTCCAAGCTGGGTGTGGTGGTGTATGCCCGTAATTCCAACAACTTGGGAGGTTGAGGAAGTAGGATCACAAGTTCAAATGATAGCCTCAGCAACTTACCAAGGCCTAAGCAACTTAGGGAGACCCTGTCTCAAAATTTAAAAACAATGATAATTAAAAACTATAATCTTTTCCAAGTGCATTTTCTATGAAGTATTTTTCATTTTTATTTTCTGAATATGAAATAACATTTTGCCGAAAAGAAAGGTTTGCTGATTTCCAAAAAATATTAATTATATAAATAGTAAAATGAAGAGATAAAAATATGCCACTTAAAAATTATGCATCCACTTTCATGTTCAAAACACTAGAAAAACTAGGGATAGTAGATACATACCTCAACATCGTAAAAGCTATATGTGCTAAACCCAAGGCCAGCATAATTCTAAACAGAAAAAACTGAAAACATTCGCTCTAAAAACTGGAACAAGACAACAATGCCCTCTTTCACCACTTTTATTCAACATCATCCTTGAAATTCTAGTCAGAGCAATCAGAAAAAAATAAAGGATACAAGTAGATAAAGAAGAATTCAAAATATCACTATTTGTCGATGACATGATTCTATATCTAGAAGTTCCAAAAAATTCCACAAAAAAACTTCTAGAACTAATAAATGAATTCAGCAAAACACCCATAAATCAAACATGTTCTATACATCAGCAATGAATTCACTGAGAAGAGAAATTAGGAAAACTACCCCGTTCACAATAATCTCAAAAAAAAATTGGGGAATCAATCAAAAATAAGAGGTGAAAGAACTCTAAAATGAAAACTACAGAACATTGAAAAAAGAAACTAAAGAAGACATTAGAAGAAGAAAAGATCTCCCCCATTCCTAGTAGGTAGAATTAATATAGTCAAAATGGCCGTACTACCAAAAGCATATACAGATTTAATGCAATTTCTATTAAAATCCCAATGATATTCTTCATATAATTAGAAAAAGCAATCATGAAATTCATTTGGAAAAATAAGAGACCCAAAAGCCAAAGCAGTCCTTAGCAAAAAAAAGTAAAGCAAGAGGCATCATAATACCAGACCTTAAACTATACTACGGAGCTATAGTAACAAAACCAGCATGGTATTGGCACCAAAACAGACATGCAGAATAGAAGACACAGAGACAAACCCACACAAATACAGTTATCTCATACTAGACAAAGGGACCAAAACACTCACTGAAGAAAAGATAGTCTCTTTAACAAATGATGCTGGGGAAAATGGAAAGCCACATTTTACAAAATGAAATTAAGCCTCTATCTCTCATCCTGCGTGAAAGTCAACTCAAAGTGGATCAAAGACTTAGGTACTAGAACAGAGACGCTTCGCCTCCTAGAAGAAAAAGTAGGCCTAAATCTTTATCATGTCGGCCTAGGATCTTATTTCCTTAACAAGATCCCTAAAGCGCAAAAGTAAAATCAAGAATCAATAAATGGGATGGATTCAAGCTAAAAAGTTTCTTCTCGGGGGAAAAAAAAAAAATCAGTAATGTGAAGAGAAAACCTTCAGACTGGCAGATAAAGCATTAATCTCTAGGATATATACAAAGAACTCAAAAAATGTAATACCAAAAAAACAAATAACCCAATCAATAAATGGGTTAAGGAACTAAATAGACACTTCTCAGAAGAAGAAATACAACTGATCAACAAATATATGGAAAAATGTTCGACATCTCTAGCAATTAGAGAAATGCAAATCAAAACTACTGTAAGATTTCAACTCATTCCAGTCAGAATGGCAATCATCAAGAATACAGGAAATAATAAATGTTGGCAAGGATGTGAGGGAAAAGGTACACTCATACATTGCTGGTGGGACTGGAAATTGGTACAACCACTATGGAAAGCAGTTTGGAGATTCCTCAGAAAACTCAGAATGGAACCACCAGTTGACCCAGCTATCCCACTCTTCCAGTTTATATCCAAAGTACTATATCAGCATACTATAGTGACATGGCCATGTCAATGTTTATGGCAGCTCAATTTACAATAGCTAAACTATGGAACCAATCTACATGCCCTTCAATAGATGAATGGATAAAGAAAATGTGGAGCGTGTGTATATATGTATGTGTGTGTATGTGCATACATATATATTCAATGGAATATTACTCAACTTTTAAAGAAGAAATTATGGCATTTGCCAGTAAATGGATGGAGCTGGAGTATATCATGCTAAGCAAAATATGCCAATCCCCCAAAAAACAAAGGCCAAATGTTTTCTCTGATAGGGATGCTAATTCACATTGAGGGCAGGCTCTAGGGAAGAATTGAGTTACTTTAGATTAGATTAGGTAGAGGGAAGTGAAGGCAATTGAGGAGATATGGGGATAGAAGGTATAATGAAACAGACATTATTACCTATGCACATATATGACTTCATGACCAATGTGATTCTACAACATAACATGTATAATCAGAAAAATGAGAAATTATACCCCATTTATGTAGGATATGTCAAAATACATAAATGCATTCTATTATCATATATAACTAATTAAACAAATAAAAATTTTTTAAAAAGTTATGCATCCACTCAGTACACAAAACCTTGAACTTGAAATATCCTTTAGCAATATAAATAAGAAGCCATTTCCTATTAAAGTTATTGCAAAAATTATACTACAACTTCCTACAGCATTACATGAACAAGCAACCTTTGTTCAAAGGCTATTTAAAGAGTTCAGTACAGAATGTACTCATTCAGAAATACATTTATTGACCAACTACCAGGTAGTGTTCTAGACCCTTGGGAATGATGAGTGAACAAAATAAATACTCCTGCTCTTACAGAGCTTAAGAAAACAGTATGGAGTTCTGTCAATCTTCCTTAGTTATCTCAGAGCCAAAGTACATGTGTTCAAGAGACATTTGGTATAGTTTTAAAACTGAAAATAATATTTACTGATAAAATAATATATCCAATTTGGCTCAGAGTCCTTGGTGATGTGGTTCTTTTCATCTTTACTATTTTTGTGTTCTCACAGCAAGAAAATCTCCAGTCTCAGCAAAGTTAACACAGACAGCACCCAAAATCAAACAAAGGAAACAAATGGCAACATTATAACAGCCCTGCCAAATGAAATTATATGTCTGGCTTAAAACACACACAGTACATACGTACTTGTACACACACACACACACACACACACACACACACAGTAAATAATACCCAACAAGGTCTTTGTTCTGTCTTCTATGCATTTTTTTTCAATTCTATGAGAAGCTGAAGATCTTCCCAGAATGAGTTTCAGCAAAATGAACTGAAGTAGTTTCTACAAACAATACTTTCTCTAGAAAATAGTAATAGAGCCTGCAGCTGTACCCAGACTGTGAATTAAACTTAAACTGTCTTTCTCAAAAATTTCCAAAGAAAACCACGATTCAAAAACTCATGATTTAAAATTAAATGGGCAATACTACATCCATTAAAAGGACGATTTTTACATCAAAAGGAAGATACCACTAAAAATGCTAAAATACATACATTTAAATATTTATTTGCTTAAAAAATACTTTCCACAATTTTGAGGAACAGTTTTGTTAGAAACAATGTAGATCCTTGAAGATATAAACTGCTTAACTTCTCAGATTGGATACCTCTATAGGGAAAGCAACTCTAAGTTCTGTACAAATTTGTTTCAGAAGGCCAAAAATGGCATCCTTAAAATCTGTAAGAAACCTTAGCACTGCTGAAGGGCACTTCTCCTACCTGAAGCTTCATTTTCCAGCAGGAATACATTGGTGTATCCTCAGTGCACCTCTCCCTGCAGCATGGTGCCTGTGCTCCACACTGGAGGATGGGCTCTGCCTACACAGCAGCTTCAGCCCTACAACAGTCAGCAAAAGCACATCCTTACAGCCTCTGGACTCAAAGCCCTCAGTGTAACTAATGCTCCTGTGATCAAACTGGACTAACTACTTCCTCCAACTGATTTCCAAGGAACTAGGCAGTGAATGAATAATTCATGACTAGTCCATCCCAGCAAGCAATTTCATTACTGCCTTATAGCAATATGCAATATAAAGATTCTAAACCAACCATACTTGCTGGCAAGTATGCAAGGAATGGAAGTTCAGTTTTCCAGTAAATGTTACTGGATCTGTTTGCTCTTCTGGTGTGCTAACCTATCACCCAGACTTACTTGAGAGACTTAAAAAAAAAAAAAAAAAAAAAAAAGTAGGAAGAGTAAATAATTAAACCAGAGATGTCTGAAAGAACAATTTTTTTTTCCTTTTTCTCTATAAACCTGTCCTACAGGGTTCTGGCTACAAGAAAAGCAGCACAGTGCTTGCTCTGTGATCAGCAGGCCAGTATTTATATTTAGCAAAAGATCAGCTACTGCATACCAAAGAAAATCACCAAGGGCTGGGGGAAGGGAGCTTTGAGTACCAATGCCAGGAAATAAACTGCTTCAAAGGGGAATTTTCCTGGTCAAAGGCTATAAATAAACCTTTCATCTCATTGGTATTCTTCTAGGAATCAGATGAACATTCATTTCCCTCAATTTGTCAATGCTTATACATTTCCAAATGCATCATGTCTGAAGCAGTCAATTCACTGCAACTAAAAACACAATTCCAAGAGGAACTTGAACCAAAGACAGGAAGACCCATAATCTTACCATCTTGTCACTGGCCTCTAGAAAGTCCAATCACCTATAATGTTCTCTACCTGTTTTCTGCATCCCTCATTTTTACCTAACTACTTCATTCTTTATTTTTCTTCTGCACTTATTAAAAATGCCTCAAGCTTTTGCTCTCTCAGGAAGTTCATTTTCAGTAATAAGTACTCTGGCTTAAACAAGGTTCCCTTTATCTCTCACTCAAGGGATGGGTAGGTGGGTAATCAGCCTTTAGAGGAAAAGGAATGACTTCAAAGGAAGAGGAGACTTACCTGGGCTCGCTTGGATGGACATGGACTCTCCTAAGGCATTGAGAAATGGTAGAGGCCCAAAAGGGTGATAACTTTTCCTTATCCATTATATAGGTCATAGATGACAAAATAATAATAATTATTATTACTACCAAAAATTAATAATAATTCTCACACTAAAAAAAGATACAAATTTGGGCTGGGAATGTGGCTCAAGCTTGGCGTGCTCGCCTGGCATACACAGGGCGCTGGGTTCGATCCTCAGCACCACATAAAAATTAAAAAATAAAGATACTGTATCCACCAAAAACTAAAAAAGTAAATATTAAAAAAATTCTCTCTCGCTCTTAAAAAAAAAAATTTATCCAACACAGCAGAGGCTGCCTGTAGCCCTTCCCCAGCTAAGCTGGTTCCCTTCTCCCTTTACCACACTTCATGACTTCCCCCTCCCATCCACCTCAACTGCACAAAAAGTGCCACACGAGCTCATGGTTCATAATGTAGCTGGAGAGGGAAGGGTCCCCCTAGATCACACAGGTAGGTAACACACACAGAGAGGCTAGACAGAAGCATGAGCCAATGAGAAGACATGGTAACATCCATGCACACCAGGCAGGACAGAGAAAGGCACAGTAGATGAGAAAGAAGAAAGCTGAGTTTATTCTAGAAGAAGAGATTTGCCTTTGTTTGAAGTCATCTTTTTCACTACGCTAACCAAAAGACTGATGAGAACAATTTTAGAGGAGGGAAAGTTTATTTGGGGGCTCATAGTTTCAGAGGTCTCAGGCCATACACAGCCAACTCCATTCCTTGGGGCTGGAGGTGAGGCAGAACATTATGAACTAAATAAGCTTCCTCTCTTTATAAATTGATTAACTTGAATTTAATATTTCTTTTATTCTATATTTCTTTTCATTATAAAATATTCAGTGCCAGGTGTTCTGTTATAGCAACAGAAAATGGACTACAACAAAAAATCTCTTGAGGCCCTCACAGGTAAGTGTGGGAGGCCATCCTCGCACATGATTTGAGTTACCTCCCTGGCTGGGTGAGAAGCACTTAGACACAGTTGTGTCAGAGCTTTCCCCACCCTTCTGAGGTCTGAGGGCTTGGCCATGCAGAGGCGTGTCTGGCCACTGCCCAGAAGACCCAATCATCACCCCTGACCTTGGGATGCTGCCCCCTTAATCTTCATTGGGTGGGATTTTCCCGGGAATTTTTTGTTCCCCAATAAAAGTCCACTCCCTGGGGTGTTCTCTCTCTCTCTCACTAGCCTCTTCAGTAAACCTTGCTACCACATTAGGTGGCTAGAAGATGGAGCTAGGAGAAGCTGTCCTGGAGCTGGTTTTAAAGGTAATTAGAGTCTTGTCTCTTTAATTTAAAGCTCCCTAGTGTTTTCTCAGGTTTCAAACCTTCTTTCATGAAGCCAGCTCAGGTCAAGGGCTAGAGGTTAGGTAGATGGAAGACTTAGAAGCCATGCAAATGTTCTCACAGATGGTAAAGCCTAACCAAAAAGTAATCTGGAACAGGTATATTTTAAAGATGTACATTAGATCTTAAAGATGCAAAAACAGAAGATAGATTAGTAGAGTAAAAGAAGGGGGTGGGGGTTGGGGGGAGAAAAGGGAGTTACTAGGGAATTAAACTGACCAAATTGTTATGTGTACATATGAATATACCACAATGAATCCTAGTGTTATATATAGTTATAATACACCAATAAAAAACAAAATTTTTTAAATCCCATTAACATTATCTAATTAAAATTCTCACAACAGCCAGGCATGGTGGAGAATGCCTGTAATCCCAACAACTTGGGAGACTGAGGCAGAAGGACCAAAATTTTGAAGCCAACCTCAACAATTTAGCAAGATATTGTCTCAAATTTTTAAAAAAGTTGGGGGGGTGGTTAGGGATGTAGCTCAGAAGTAAATAGGTGCTGGATTCAATCCCCAGTATTACCAAAAATAATAATAATAATTCTCACACTAAAAAAGATACAAATTTAACCACCAAATCAAGTTTCCCAGTGCAGACCACAGTTTCAAAAGCAATGGATCAATATCTATAAAATCCTAAAAATATGTATGCTTCTTCAAGAAAGTGACAGTAACAGATATCCTTTTGTGGATTACAAAATATTTTTCTTATTCATCAACCATACTGGCTATTATGTAAAAGTCCATTAACTCTCCACAGAATTATAGACAGGCTTATCCAGTGGGTGCTATAGAAAAAATCATGCATAAATTCACCTTTGAGGTAACATGAAACAAATATGGGATAAATTTCACCTTCGTAGTTCTGAGAACAGTGAATGATAAGCTGGAAGCTCTGGGGGTCTTGCAAGATCCTGTCTTAACTGCTGTTTCACTGCCTGCAGCTGCACAGTGGCACCATGATTTCCAGCATGGTCAGGCTGCCAACAGGTTCAAACTACTCCCCTCACAAAGAAGGAACAGGATAGTTCCTCTATCTTCCCAAAACCAATCAAAATCCCACTTCTATAAATATAACAAGTCAATGCTATTTATTTAAGCCTTTAAAAACCATACTATAAAATAGATCAATTCAGTAAACACTTATTGAATATCCACTTAACAATGAAATCTAAAATAGGGTACATATCAAAAAGAATTTCCCTTCTTGACTAAAATATTGGATATCTTCCTTTCTGTTCCACACCAAGTACGTGTAACTTTCTCATATGCATGGACTCTCATATACTGCTATGGACTAAATGTTTATCTCACCCCCCCCTCCAAATTCCTATGTTGGAACCCTAGTCTCCAATGGGATGGTATTTGGAAATTATGCATCTGAGAAAAATTAGGCTCTAAGGGTGGAGCTCATGATGAGATTAGTGCTCTTCTGTGAAGAAACATGAAAAAGCTTCCTCTCTCTCCACTCAATACATGAGGACATCATAGGAAGGCAACTGTTCACACACAGTCAGAAGTAGGAACCCTGACCTCAGACTTCCAGACTCCAGAACTGTGAGAAATACATGTTTATTATTTAAGCCACCCAGACTATGTTATTTTGTTACAGCAGCCAGAGCAGACTAAGAGACACACCAAGAAATTACAGCCATCTATTGTCTAAATTCAACCTACAATGAAAAGGAAATTGGCAGTCTCACCTTGGTATAGGCAAGTACCTTATAGTAAGATTTAGTTATATTTAAAAAACCATTTGGGTTAAAGAAGGGTTATAAGAAAAGACTATTAATTTAAATAAATCTTCCACTGACAGAATATGGGAAAGACATTTGAGGGTCTTCTTTCAACCCTAGCAAGTGAGAAAAAATAATGAAAAATATTAATACAACTAACAATTATCTACTTTACCACTACCCTCACAGCTGGCATTTCAACCAGTGCTGGTCACACTTCTCCCAAGTGCTCAGCTAAACAAAAAAGGGTGTGGGAAAACACAAACTAAGAATAGAGAGAGCTATTTTCATTTATAGAAATTTTCATTTTGAAGTCCAGGTACTTCAAAAGAGCTAGAATATGATAGATTTTTTTTAATTCTTTATGGAATAATGGAAAGAATGGTGTCCAATCAACTACAATAACTTCAAATTGAATGACACTTATTAGTTTTTTTCTTAATCTTTGGTAAAGATCAGTTTAACTATAAAATAGAAAATCTACAAGAACTAATTGGCATATGTTTATACAGCATGTTGCAAAGGCAATGGAGAAAGCAGGAAGTCATCCTTTATTCTTTCCTGTGCCTCCCCACATATATTCAACAAGTCCAATTAAGAAATAAACTAAATACTCCATTAACCCATCCCAGATGATATCATCATCACCTTTTTTCCTAGGCCAAGGATCTTCAGGGATTGGCCTATCTTTAAAATACAGCTTCCACTTGTTTTTGTAAACAACCTTTTATTGGAACACAGGTCCAAACATTGACATATCGTCTTAGTGTTTTCATATCACAATGGCAAAGTTAGTGAGTGTGATTGGCCCACAAAGTCTAAAATACAATCAGACACCACATAATGTTTTGATTACACAGCTTAGTGACTCCTTCCTTGGCTCTCTTAGTTATACAAGTACACTCTCATGATGTTGGCACAATGATAAAATTGCCTTATAGTCTATTTCTCAGAATGCATCTCCATAATTTTTTTAAATTTTATTGGTGCATTATAGTTACATATAATATTCACTGTGACATACTCATACATGCATATCTCATATCCCTATTTATAAGCAACATATAACTTTATTTATTATCTGGCCTTGTACAGAAAAACTATACCAAACCTAGACTAACTAAGCTATTAAATAATCCTCTGCTCTCCCAGAACTTATTGAATTCATTCTACAAACTGCAGTCTCAGGGAAACTTTTAAGAACAAAAATCTGATCATTTAATTCTTTGTACAGATAAATCCAAACTCCTTAAAGTAGCTTTCTGCTGATTTTTCCAGCTTCCTATCTTGCCACTAAACAATCTGACCTTTGTGCTCAAGTTATTTTATTTTAATCTCTCCAAATTCACATTGCTCTAATCTTCAGGAATTTGGCATGTAGCATTTCCCCAACTTGGCATACTATGCCTCCTCCCTTTCTCCTAACTCCAGATCATTGTTTCAGGTCTCTGCACAAATGCCATCTTTTCCAAGAAGACTTCCTTGACCCCACTGGCTGGGATTTAGAAGTCCTAAACATTCTCCATCCTGAACTTCTCAGACTCTAAAGCATAGTTATTTTCAAGCCACATCACAAGTACAAGGGCAGAGAGAGGCTCAGTGGTATTAACTATGGTACCCTTTTAACCAAGTAAAGCATTCCTAAATTTTTCTTCAAATAAATTTATGCTTTATATCATGTTCTGAAAATTAAAAGAACTTTATCTTTTTGTGGGGCAGGGGGTACTAGGGATTGAACTCAGGGGCACTCGACCATTGAACCACATCCCTAGCCCTAATTTGTATTTTATTTGGAGACTGAGTCTCACCGAGTTGCTTAGTGCCTTGCTTTTGCTGAGGCTGGCTTTGAATTCCTGATCCTCCTGTCTCAGCCTCCAGAGCCATTGGGTTTACAAGCATGTAGCACCATGCCCTGCACGAACTTTATCTTAGTGATTTATCAGAAGTAATCAGGCATACAGACTTAACCAATAGATAAACCATTTATAACCATTTATGAACAGAATAAATTTACATCAAAATCAGAAAACTACCAAAAGACAATCTCTTCTAAGCACAACTATTGTGTGCTTATTAGTATATTACCTAAGGAAACCCTGATTTTAGAGCTTAAGTATTATTAAATATCATACTTAATGAACTTTTAATGAAAACTAAAAAAAAAAAAAATGTATTCTCCCATTACCTGTTCTTCCCTCTCCTTTTCTTTGGTCTTACTTCTGTAGACTCTAGCAGAAGTAGCATCCTGGGATGGAATGGCAGAGATCTGATGCAGTGGCATGCTCATCCCAGCCTCTGATCTGGTTTCCTTCTTTATAGAAGAGAGTCTCCACTGGTAGAGTCATCTTGGGCCATGGACTTCAAGCTAAGAGGAGTAAAGAGAAACATAACTGAGTTAAAATACTTTTCTAAGAATGAGATTAGAATTTTATCTTTAATTTCATATTCTGACTTAAATAGATAATGATAAATGTTTCATCAAATGACAGAAATTAGCCAGATGTGGTGGAACACACCAATGATCTCAGCAATTCAGGAAGCTGAGGCAAGAGGATTCAAATTCAAGGTCAGACTCAGCAAGTCAGCAAGGCCCTAAGCAGCCTAGTGACAGCCTGTCTCAAAATAAAAAGGATTAGGGTTGTGGTTCAATGGTTAAGCGCCCCTGGGTTCAATTCCCGGTATTTAAAAAAAAAAAAAAAAAGAAAATGACTTTTTAGGAGGAAAACTGTAACATTTCTCTAAAATGGGAGTATGCTGAAAGAGGCTGGTGGATCAGGTACATGTATAATCAAAGATTAATTCTCCATTGTCTACTTAGGTTTAAGCACTTTATTCATCTACTATATTTTTGAAGTTAAACTTTTTTCATAATCAAGCACTCATCCTGATATAAGCAGTTATGTTTCCTTAAAACTGCTGCTCTTGAGCATATACAATAGTAAGACTAGAGGTTAAGAAGTCTAAATTTAAAATATCCATGATCCATGCTTAACCTTCTAAAAGTCTAGACTCACTTGACCAGGTGTTGGCAAACTTTTCCTATAATGGGCCACATAAATATTTCAGGTGTGTGGCTGAATCTGTTGCAGCTACTCAACTTGCCTTTTAGCATGGAAATCGCTTATATGTAAATGAAGGAGAATGGTGATGTGCTATGGTTTTTGATATTGTGTGTTCCTCAAAGGTTCATATGCTAGAAGCTTATTCCCCAATGTAATGGCATTTAGATGATGGGGCCTTAAGAGATGAGGTCTTTAAGAGAGATTAATGCTTTCCTGAGAGAGCGAGTTAGGTTTCATTGGTTTACTCAATAGCAGGTTGTTACAAAGCAACTTTTACTGCTGCTGCCCACTCTCTTGCCATGTTCACATCTCTCATATTCCCTACCTTCTTGCCCTTCTCCCCTTTCTTGTATTTTCACCATGTCATGTCATCCACCATATTATGAGACCCTCACCAGAAAGTATTGCCAATACCAGGCTCTTGAACATCCAGATTTGGGAGTTAATAAATCTTTCCTTTATAAAGTATCTAGGTATTTTATTATAGCAACACAAAATGGACTAAGATTTATATTCTAATAAAACTTTACTTATAAAAACAAGTAGCAGGCTAGATTTGGTTCATGACCTATAGTTTGCCAAGCACTGCTCTAAAGGGTTTCTCACAGAAGATGGGGGTTATCATGAAGACCCCCAGGAAGATGACATTCCTGAGAACCAAGAAAATTCTGCCCTTAGGTAGAATAATAGTGTATGTTACGCTGTCTTCAATAATTCCAGGTATTCATGCCTTTTTTCTGGTTTTTTTTTCCCTCCTACATGCCCCTGAAGTGGCTAGTAATTGAACTATGTTCTTTTTCATTCTCTCTTCTCAATGCCCCCACTGAAATCTATCAAAATTCTATATACAATTAAATACAAATTATTCATAAGGCTTAAGGTAGCAATGGTTCTTGCTGTTTGAAACTTAACAAGGATATAAGCTTTAAACCAAAAGAATTAATCTCTAACTTGAGGGATTTCATTTATTAACCATATGCTTGGGGTGAGGTAGTAGTAGTAGTAGATAGGCAGGGAAGACAAACAACAAAACCTAACAACACTAAGGCCACACTTGACAAGCAGACGTTTATATCACCTCTCTCAAAATTCTGCTCTGTACAAAGGTATTTATGAGGCTGGTCTCACATTGACAGGTCACTACAGAAACAGAACAACAAAAGGACTCACAAAATGGACTCCTTTGCATAGCTAAAATCAACAAGCAACAGAAAGGAATAAGAAACTGGAAGGAACCAACGAATACAAGGAAATGATCTTTAAAAAAAAATCTGATTTTAAAAATCAAATTTTATGCCAACCATGGCGGTACATGCTTGTAATTCCAGCTACACAGAGGTTGAAGAAAGAGGATAGCAAGTTTGAAGCCATACTGGGCAATTTAGCAAAGACCCTGTATCAAAATAAAATTTAAAAAGGGCCAGGAATATGCCTCAGTGGTAAAGTGTTGGGAGCTGTCACACACGAACCAAGCACCCCTTAACCTTGAGTGATGAGAATATGGAGATGTGGCAAGCCAGCCATGGGCTGTGTGTGTGTGAACTATGAGCATTGAGCACACCAAGTGGACTGAACTGACGTCCCTCTGTTTTGGGCTGGCCTTGCTTGGTCTTTTCGCTTGCTCTGCCATGATCCCCACACAGCTTATGAGATGGGCATGGCCTTCCTAGATGTCAGTCAACCTGCCGAGAGCAGACATCATAAATCTAAACTCAACTCCCTGAACCTGACCCCTTGCCTCATTTGAATGGCTTCTCTCCAATAAAAGAGTTCAGCATGTGCTCTCTCTTTCCAGACCTTTAAGTTCAGAGGAGCCATCACAGGATCCAAAGAAAAAGGTATTTCTCTGTCTCTGTGTGATTATTTTGTGCAGACCAGTTCACCTAGAATGACCTTGAGTGTTTAGTCATGGAACACAACAGTACAGCACCCGTGTAGCCTGTGTGAGGCCCTGGGAGTTTAATCTCCAGTATCTTTAAAAAAAAAAAAAAACTTTTAATTTTAGAACAGGTAGATAATCTCTAATAACAAGTGTCACCTACTTAATTTTTTTAAAGTAGAGCAGATATACATAACCTACTCTTTTTTTGAAGTCGAGTAGATATGCATAACCTACTCTACTTCAAGCCTTGATGAAGCTAGTACAGATGAAGCACTGTACTCCACAAATGATCTGAATGTTTATATTTAAGCACATTATACAAAACAAGAGAAACTTATTTTTTGCTGATATGTCTTACATGCTAGCAGATCACAATAGTTAGTAGTGAATTGTTTTTTCATCAGTAATGCATTAAAGTCCTTTGTCATGGATGATAAGCATTATCGCATCACTGATACATGCCCATGACAATCTCAGGGGACCATTTATGCCACAGAAACACAAATGCAAGAGAGTTTAAAATTATTTGCAGTTTTTAAGGACCTGCCTCTTTACAGCCACTTAAGCTAGTCTTCTGATATACACCCCTGCCTCCAGGAGATAGACCTATAAGTTTACTTGAAACAATCCCTGTCCTGTGCCAGACATATTGAGGATAAGTCTAACTAAGTCTATAAACAAACTAAAAAACAGACCATACCACTTTTTAAAATTTTCAGTTGTGGAGGGACACAATGTCTGTCTGTCTGTCTGTCTGTCTGTCTGTCTCTCTCTCTCTC
This sequence comes from Callospermophilus lateralis, assembly GCF_048772815.1. Taxonomy (NCBI): domain Eukaryota; kingdom Metazoa; phylum Chordata; class Mammalia; order Rodentia; family Sciuridae; genus Callospermophilus; species Callospermophilus lateralis. The sequence goes on along the minus strand of NC_135319.1, from coordinate 22,696,951 downwards.
TCTTTCTTTCTCTCTCTCTTTCTCTCTCTCTCTCTCTCTCTCTCTTTCTTTCTTTCTTTCTTTATTTCATATGGTGCTGAGGATCAAACCCAGTGCCTCACATGTGCTAGGCAAGGGCTCTACACTGAGCCACAACCCCAGCCCACCATGCCACTTTTTAATGTGAAGGTAATTATGAAAGCATAAAGCAGTTACTACACTATTTTCTTTGCAAAATTTCCAGATATCTATCAATTTATCTTTAAAAGCAATGGTTAAACCTCTATATTATACCTAACAATCAATTCCACTAATGCTAACTCAGAAAATATGGGACACTTGAAATGAGCATCCATATCTGTTAGAACTGAAATGCCAAAGCCAGTTCTTTGAGTCTGGGGATGGAAATCCTATGTTCATGAATCAGAAGACTTTATATTGTTAAAATGTTTACAGTTTGAATCTGGAATGTCTCCCAGAGGCTTGTGTATTAAAGGATTGGCCCCAGCTGACAGCAATGTTGGGAGACAGTGGAACCTTTAAGAGGCACAGCCTAGTCAAAGGAAGCAGGTCAATGGGGGCATGCCTTTGAAGGGTGTGTTTTGTCCAAATCCCTTTCTTCCTTCTCTTCCCATCTTTATTTCTCTCCCTTTCACCTCTCTCCCTCCCCACATCCTTCCTGGTCACCATGAAATGAGCAGCTTTCTTCTACCACATTCTTCTGCCATAATGAAATACCTTATTATAGGGCCAAAAGCCAAAAGGCCAAGAGATCATGGACTGAAGCCTCTGAAACTGTAAGCCAAAAGAAATCTCTTCTCTTTTTAAGCTTTTAAAATCAAGTATTTTGCCAAAACAACAGAAAACTGACTAACACAGATGGCAATTCTCCCCAAATTGATCTAAAGATTCAAAGTAATACCTATCAAAATGTAAACTGACTTCTTTGCAGGAATTTGAAAAGCTAGTTCCAAAATTTATATAGAAATTCAAGGGACTCAAAATTGCTAAAATAACCTTGAAAAAGACGAACAAAATTGGAAGATTCACACTTCTCAAATTCAAAACTTAGTACAGTTATCAAGATCATGGTATTGAATAAGTATAGATAGATCAACAGAGATGGGTGTGGTGGTACACAATATAATCCTAATGACTCAGGAGGCTGAGGCAGGAGGATTGCAAGTTCAAGACTAGCCTCAGCAAATTAATGAGGCCCTAAGGACTTAGCAAGACCCTGCCTCAAAATAAAGACATTTTAAAAAAGAGCTGGAGCTATCACTTAGTGGTAAGCAACCTCTGGTTCAATCCCCAGTACCAAAACAAAAGAATATATATATATAGATTAACAGAATAGAATATAGAGTCTAGGATTCATGTTATCTATACAGTCTAGGATTCATGTTATCTATGGTCATCTGATTTTCAACAAAGGCCATTCTATGGTGAAAGAATAATATTTTCAAGAGGACGGAGACAACTGAATAGCTACATGCAGAAGAATGAATGTGTATCCCTTCCTAAAATAAAGAAAAAATAGACAAACTACACATCACCAAAAAAAAAAAAAAATGTGCTTTTAAAGACATCATCAAGAAAGGGAAGAGGCCAGTCCAGTAGCACACACCTACAATCCCAGTTACTGAGAAGGCTGAAATAGGAAGATATCAAATGTAAGGCCAGCCTGGCTAATTAAATGATACCCTGTCTCAAAATTTTAACAAAAGTGTCAGGGTAGGGCTAAGGGTGGATATAGTGACAAAGCACCAAGTTCAATCCCCAGTACTGAAAAAAAAAAAAAAAAGAAAAGGGAAAAGATTTCTGGATGTGTGTGCATACCACAATCCCAGCTATTTGGGAGGCTAAGGCCAGAGGATCACAAGTTTAAGGCCAGCTTTCAAAAAACACTTTTTAATAAAGGACCAGAGACAGCTCAGTTCAGCAACAAAGTGCTTGCCCAGCATGTGCAAAACCCCTAGGTTCAATCCCTAGTACCACCAAAAAAAAAAAAAAAAAAAAAAAAAAATCCACAGAATAGAAGGAAGTTTTTGTAAGTCCTATATCTAGTAAGTGATTTGTATTCAGAATATGTTTTAAAAAAACCTCTTACAATTAAATTTAAACCCAATGAAAAACAGTTACTCAAAATCTTTGGTCATCAAAGAAATGTAACACAAACCATGAAATATCATTTTAATTATGTCTCTAATTAAAAACACTGCTGATAGAAATATATGCAGCTGCTTTGGAATACAGTCTGATCCTTTCTCAAAATGTTAAACATGTCACCATATGACTCACCAATTCCACTCCTAGGGCGTACACACTCAAAATAAATAAAAACATTTGCCCCATTTATGAAAACTGCCCAAAAACTTGTTTTTGTATTCTCCATTCAGTAGACTCATTCAATAATAAAAAGAAAGAAAGTACTGACACATGCAAATGGATGAACTTTGAAAAAATGTCATTTTAAGTGAAAGAATTTAGTAACAAAAAAACACACAATATGATGACATTTGGATGAATGTACAAAGTAGATAAATCCACAGAGACAAAAAGTAACTGCTGATTCACAAGGACTGGGGTAGAAATGGGCAAATAGTAGGGGGTAATGGCTAAAAGGGTTTCCTTTTTAAACCAATGAAAATGTCCTAAAAATGACAATAGTGATGGTTATATAGTTCTTGGATATACTAAAAGTCATAAGATTATAAACTTTAAATCAGCAAATTGTAATGGGCATAAACTATATCTCAATAAAATTATTTTTAAAAGAATGTGGAAACAATTAAAGTGGTCTAAGAGAAATTTTTATTTTCCCTTGGTTCATTCCCTGATAATGTATCTAGATGACAGGGAAATGCCAATTGCTTCCCTATCTCCCACCCTTCCACTTTTAAGAACGGCAACAGAAAGAGTACAAAATCAGCAAGCAGAAACTAATTCTCAAGTCCTAGCACTAAACTGTGAGAGGTTAGGCAAACTGACCAATTTCTAAATTCTTACTTCCTGTCTGTAAAAGACAAGGGTAATAACCTTAATTCAATTCAAAGGATTGCTGTGAAGATCAAATAAGATTGTGGCCATGTGCACAAATTAAGAGTTCTCTTTAGCACATGTACCAATAAGGTTTTCCAGGTATTTGCAGTGATTTTCTCTCTCTGCATCACAAAGGTCTATCTAATTGCTTTGTCTTACACAGTGCTATTTTCTCTTCCTCCTATGCTTCAGTGTAACACAAGATTTCCACAACTGGGACCTCAAATCTTTCCTGACATTTATTTAGGACCTCTAGGCATCTTGACTCTGAGGGAAAGCAAGGATGACAAATCTATCACTCTAAGGAGTAATGGGATGGCCTGATAAAGAAGACAACCAGCAAGGGTTAACAACTGAACTTTCTGTTCTATGTGCTTTCCAGATGGTCAAAATGAAAGAAGAACTTCCCATTCCATTAACAACGTTGTAGACAAATACAGATGATGAAGGGGAGCCAGGAGAAGACAAAGATGCTATTGCAGACTCCCTGAGGAAAAAAATCACCCAAAAAGGGTCTGCCTTCCTCTGAGCACACTTGCTTGCAAGATGCCAGGTTCCGGAAGCACTCTGCTCTGTCCCCTAAGTCCTGGCTGAATGTTATTTTACCCTCTACAAAAGAGCAGAGGGTAAAAGGGAGATACACAAAGATTCCCATACCTACAGGAAATCAAAGGTATGTTCAAAAATGGATCAGAAGTTACCATCCCATTCATAACACCTGAATATACACAAACTAAAACTTGTTTTCCAGGAAAAATCTTCAGTTGTCAGTCATTTATGTCATTTGATGCTACAAACAAATGATAAAATCCAACCTCAATATGAAATTTCACAAAGAAGCAATGGAGAACCCCTAATAACTTTAAAAAAATCTATCTCAAACTAAAATTTAACAAACACAGCAAAACTCTTAGAGACGGGGCTGGGGATGTGGCTCAAGCGGTAGCGCGCTCGCCTGGCATGCGTGCAGCCCGGGTTCGATCCTCAGCACCACATACAAACAAAGATGTTGGGTCCGCCGATAACTAAATAATAAAAAAAATAAAAAATTCTCTCTCTCTCTCTCTCTCTCTCTAAAAAAAAAAAAAAAAAAAAAAAAAAGAAAACTCTTAGAGACATTTTAGCCAGGTGCTATGGCACAGGTCTATAATTCAGGCTATCTGGAAGTCTGAGACAGGAGAATCTCAAGGTTCAAGGCCAGCCTAGGCAACTTAGCAAGACTGTATCTCAAAACATAAAATAAGGGCTGTGAGTGTAATTCAACAGTAGAGCATGTACAAGGCCTAACATGTGGGTTTAATCCCCAAAACTTAGAGACATTCTAATTAAACTGAAAAGCAAAATAAGCACATTATCACTGATGTTTATAAACATATGGTTTGAATTTTCTGCAAATATACAAACACTTAAAAATATCCCAGCAGCTCGGGAGGCTGAGACAGGAGGATGGCAAGTTAAAAGCCAGCCCTAGCAACTTAGCAAGACCCTGTCTCCAATTAAAAAAAAGATGTTGCTCCATGGTTAAGAGCCCCTGGGTTCAATCCCTGAAACAAATAAATAAGTAAATGGCTTGGGAGTATAGCTCAGAGTGTTTGCCTAGCATCAGTAAGGCCCTAGGTCCAATCCCCAGCATGGGAAAAAAATAGAGAATTTCATAGTACAGTGGAAAGGCTGAAGTCCAAAGAAATTTTATAAGAATTATTGGGACCAGTTAAAGTTATGAACATTTGCATAAAATCAGTAGGGTACTCCAATGCAAGGAAAAATACACATATGCACACATATATACACACATATATATATGTGAGCATATATATATGTGTTTTATATGTGTATATGTTATTTAAAGTAGTAGAAGTAAATGATATAAAAATTAAGAACTAGCCAGGTATGGTGGCTAATGCCTATAATCCCAGCAGCTCAGAATCGGGAGGCAGAAGGATCACAAGTTCAACGTCAGCATCAGCAACTTATCGGGGCCCTAAGCAACTCAGTAAGACCTTATCTCTAAATAAAATACAAATAAGGACCAGGGGTGTGGTTCAATGGTTGAGTGTCCCTGAGTTTAATCCCCAGTACCAAAAAACTAAAATAAGATAAAATAAAACTAAGAACTTTTCATGAAAAAAATAATGATTTATAATATTTTTGAATACTATAATAAAGATGTGCTCTTTCTAAAACTGAAGCATGTTAAATGTAAAACCATCAAGATCAAAACAAGAATTTTGGTTATAAAATGGTACTAAAATTATGCATAAGAATAAGCTAATCAAGTAAAAAAATGTTGGGAAAAAGCAATAAGGAGATGAGTCCTATTAAATATTTAGAACAAAAAGGATGGTGGAATATGATGGACATCATTATCCAAAGTACATGTATGAAGACACAAATAGGTGTGAACATACTTGATTTACAATCAGAGATAAGAGATATTAAAAATTGTGCTGTATATGTGTAATAAGAATTGTAATGCATTCCACTGTCATTTATTTTTTTAAAAAAATCAATTAAATTTTTTTAAAAAGAACTTACAAAGGAAATGTGAAGAATATTTAAGTATTATAAGGCAATTATTATTATTAAACAACAAGAAACGGATACCAGACTACAAAGAGATCAGAAACTAATTGAATTGTACTGAAGAGTATAATAGCCAACAGCCCAAAATTACAGGAAGGGACAAGTTTTCAATGGGGTTGGGATAACATATTAACAATATACTAAGCATTAGACTCATATAGTCTGATGCACATAAAAGTTAAACGGAGGGGCTGGGGTTGTGTCTCAGTATAGAGTGCTCGCCTCGCACACTGGGTTCGATCCTCAGCACCACATAAAAATGAAATAAAGATGGTGTGTCCACCTACAACTAAAAAATAAATATTTAAAAAAAGTTAAATGGACAGAGAAAGAAAAAAGAAACATAGTAAACATTGATTGCAATCAGACATGGTGGCTTATATCTGTAATCCCAGCAACTCAGGAGCCTAAAGCAGGATGATGTCAAGTTTGAGGTCAGTCTAGGCAATTTAGCGAGATCACATCGACTTAGTGAGACCTTGTCTTAAAATAAGTTGTAAAGCACCCCTGTGTTCAATCCCCAGTAACAAAAAACAAACAAACAAAAAAAAAAAAAAAAACGTCAATTACAAATATTAAAGAACTAAGGAAAGAATGGCTAAGCCTTGAATTAACGTTTTTTAAATCACCAAGGAAAAATGTTTGTAGATATGACGCTATAATTTTTATTGGTTGCTTTTAGTAATACGTAACAGTAGAATCCATTTTGACATAAAGGCATGGAATATATTTTGTTCTAATTCAGTCCCCAGTATCTCCCTTAAGAAATAACAGCTGGGGCTGGGGATGTGGCTCAAGTGGTAGCGCGCTCGCCTGGCATGGGTGCGGCCCAGGTTCGATCCTCAGCACCACGTACAAACAAAGATGTTGTGTCCGCCAAGTACTAAAAAAAAATAAATGTTATAAAATTCTCTCTCTCCCTCTCTCTCTCACTCTTAAAAAAAAAAAAAAGAAAAGAAATAACAGCTGAATGAAAGACTGGAAAACTTGTGTAGTATAAAGGACAGAGATTAACATATTTTTATAGAATAATTAATACAAATAAATTTCTAAAAAATGCTGAGACACTTGATAAGTGCACAGGGCATATAAACAGCCACTTCACAAATAAGGACAAAGATACAATGATAGTACATCATCTGGTTTACTATCATGAATAATAACAACTTAATAATCAAGGAAAGGCAACAGTTAATCAAATTAATTTTTTCCTTAATAAATTCCAACAAAAATATGGCAAACGTGTCACTGACAAATATGTATTGAGGCTGTGTTCTCAGCCTCTGATGGCATCATAAATTTAGAATACCCATCAAGGAAGCTGTTAAGCAACAGGGCTCAGTAATCATGGGGGAGTTTATGTTTGGTAAGGTTAGCCTAAGAAAACCTGCAAAAATCAAATCTACAAATCCCAAGATTTTCCATTTAAGTAACCAAATTGGGGCAAAGCTATGTGAACTATAGTTATTAGTACAACTGAGGGAATATTATATGGTCATTATAAGCAGTACAGAAGCACAGATGTGATAAGAACCAGGTGCTGAAAATTATACATGCATTATAACTAACAGCCATGTAAATATACATATAAGCAAAAATCCTAGGAGGTAAATCATGAAAATGCTAATAAGCAGCTTAATAAGACAGCAATATAAATAATTTTTATTTTTATTTTTCAGATATTTTGTAAAGATATGCTATTTTATAAAGTATGCTTTTTAAAGAGCTAAAATAAAAAGATGAAGTCATTCCACATAGGCTGGCAAGAGAACTGTTATGTTTTCAATGAATATATACAACCATAAAAGGGCTGATTTTCTGTGAGGAATGCATTTCTGATGGCATCACAGAAATCAAACTTAATTCCCTACTGAAATATAGTAGGAAAACATATTTTCAGAATACAGATGATTACTATCATCATAGGATTCATAATCTACTCCTTTTCAATTTTGGGGATTTCCTCTAATATTTTTGTAGGGAACTATCCCTAAAAAATAGCTTGATAGCTGGGCATGGTGATGTATACCTGTAATCCCAGCAACTCAGAATGCTGAGACAGGAGAGCAGACTCAGCAACTTAGACCCTGTCTCAAAATAAAAAAATAAAAAGGACTGGGAATGTAGCTCTGAGGTAGTATGTTCCTGGGTTTGATACCCAGTATCTAAACATCAAACAAACAAACAAACAAAAAACTCTGTGCATCATGGAAACAGTTTGTCTTTCTTCACAGAGCTATTACATCAAACTTTTGTACAGAAAGTTACTGATCTTGGAGACTGAATTACTTCTTCTGCAAACAGTGAAACAAATTTATAATTATTTTCACATCATACTGTTTCTGGTTGGTATACTTTCCACAAAAACACAACTGCAGTGAAACAGCCTTTACACAACAAAAAAAATGGAGTTCAAACATGAACTGCAAGCAAATGGGAATACAGCAATATGCCACAGTAGACAAGAAAGGCTAGTATTTGCCTGCTTTTCATAGATCTGAGCTTTTGCCCAGCACGCAGAAGGCTATCTGCTGCTTACATGGCTCCTTTTTAGTACACATGTCTCTGGAGCTATGCTAGAAACCTTATCTGTGTCAGTAACCATCATCTAAAAGTACACAGAAAAGAATCATAAACAAGTACTATTAGTAAATGTATTTTTCTTCTTGTCATGGTTATATCACAAATCTCTTGTTCCAAGATAGTATAGAGGGTTTTTTCCCACAAGAGAAGAATATATTTTTTTCTCCTAACAGACTTCCTTGTATGGGAAGCCCACATGCCCAGGGTATGACCATGAGATCATGCATTTTCATTGTTTAAGCCATATTTACTATAAAGTTCCTTTCATCAGTTCTATAAACTTACCCACAGTCTGAAACCCTTTCATGAACTAGGCAAACTACAGTATATAATGCAAAGGAAAGGTCTTCCCCACCTCTGGGAATTTACCTGGGGATTCTGACCCTTCTCCTCACCTGGCTAACTCAGGGGCCTCACTCTGTCAGATAGCTTCCTCTCCATATTTTCACCCTCTCCTTCTTGAAGTCCTCATTATATCAGTTCTCCAATGAAAACGCACAGAATAAGTACTTTATGTCAGTAGATGATGATATAAATAAATGCAAAAATTCAATATCAATACAGAATTTTAAGTGCCTTATGCATCTCTCAACCTTTAAAAACAAAAATAAAAAATTCTTGCAATGCTACTATCCTCTTTCCATCTACAACCAAACTTCTTCAGGTGTCTATAATGGTCTTCACCTTCTCACCTTGCACAACTCAGTTCACCACAATCTAACTTTTGTGGCCCCATTTCACAGAAACTCTGCCAGGACTTTCTTATTTACTACTCAAACTCAGAAGAGCTCCAAAAGAAATGAACCAAAATAAAAACATACAACAACAACAACAAAAAAAAAAAAACGGGTGGAAACAAAAAAAATAATTTTTAAAATCTGTAATGAATATCCTCTTAAAGATACATACATACATAAAGATTGCATACATTGCTCTAAGTGAAGTAAGCCAATCCCAAAAAATTAAATGCCAAATGTCTTCTCTGATATGAGGGATGTTGCGGGGTGGGCATGGGAGGAATAGATTAACTTTAGATAGGGCAAAGGGGAGGGAGAGAAAGGGGGCGGTATAAGCGTAGGAATGACAATGGAATGAAAGGGACATCATTACCCTGTATACATGTATGAAAACACAAATGGTGTGACTCTTCTTTGTGTTCAACCAGAGACATGAAAAATTGTACTCTCATTGTGTAATATGAATTGAACTGCATTCTGCTGCCATATATAACTAATTAGAATAAATAAAATAAATTTTTTTTAAAAGATACATACATTGCTGGTGGAACTGCAAACTGGTGAAGCCAATATGGAAAGCAGTATGGAGATTCCTTGGAAAACCATAAATAGAACCAACATTTGACTCAATTATCCCACTCCTTGGTCTACACCAAAGGACTTAAAAAGAGCATACTACAGGGATACAGCCTCATCAATGTTTATAGCAGCAAAATTCACAATAGCTTAACTGTGGAACCAACCTAGATGCCCTTCAACAGATGAATGGATAAAGAAAATGTAGTATATATACACAAGGAAATAATACTCAGTATGAAAACAGAATAAAATCATGGCATTTGCAGGTAAATGGATAGAGTTGGAAAATATAATGCCAAGTAAAATAAGCCAATCCCAAAAAAACAAATGCCGAATGTTTTCTCTGATATAAGGATGCTGATTCATAATGGGAATGCGGGGGGAGCATGGGAGGAATAGATGAACTCTAGATAGGGCAAAGAGGAGGGAGCATGGCGGGTAGGAAAGACAGTGGAATGAGATGGACATCATTACCCTCTGTACATGTATGAAGACATGAATGGTGTGACTCTACATTGTGTACAACCAGAGATATGAAAAATTGTGCTCTATATGTATAATATGAATTGAAATGCATTCTGCTGTCATATATAACAAATTAGAATAAATTTTTTAAAGATACATAGATAAGAGCATCTATATAGCTAAAATATGAAAATCTATACAAAAGAGGAAAAACTAAGCACTCTAGAAATTAAAAATAATAAGCAAATTAAGTGTTCAATATAGGGTCAGAAAATGAAATCACAGAAGTTGTCAAGAAAGTAGCACAGAAAATACATAAGAGAAAGTGAGAGACAAAGAAAATTAGGAGGGTTTGTGAACATAAAACTATCTGAAAGTCAGTCCATGAATTTAACATTGATGTGACTGTTAACACACACACACACACACAGACAATTCACAGAAGAAGAAATATGAATGGTCAACTAATACATGAAAAAATGGTCAACATCTCCAGCAATTAGAGAAATACAAATTAAAACTACACTGAGATTTCATCTCACTCCCATCAGAATAGTAATTATCAAGAATACAACTAACAATAAATGTTAGAAAGTGGGGGAAAAGGGTACACTCATACATTACTGGAGGGACTGAAAATTGGTTCAAGCACTCTGGAAAGCAGTATGGAGATTCCTCAGAAAACCTGGAATGGAACCACCATATGACCCAGTATACCCACATCTTGGCATATATCCAAAAGATTTAAAATCAGCGTACCACACTGACACAGCCACATCAATGTATTATAGCAGCTCCATTCACAATAGCTAAGCTATGAATCCAACCTAGGTGCCCTAACAATAAGAACTGATCTTTTATGAATCAGCCATAAAGAAGAATAATTTTATGAGAACTGCCAGCAAAAGGATGGATCTGGAGACTATCACGCTGAGTGAAATAAACCAGTTCCAAAAAACCAAAGGTCAAATGTTTTCTCTTATAGGTGGAAGCTAATCCACAGTGAGGGGTGGAGGTAAAGTGAAGAACAAAAGCAGAGTAGATTAGACTATGGGGAATGGAGGGAAAGGAGAGGGAATAAGCAAAGGAAAGATAGTGGAATAAATTTGACATAGTTTTCCCATGTATACAAATGAAAACAACAGTGTATCCCACCACCATGTACATCCATAAGATTGGGACTCTAACTAGAATAAAATATATTCCAATTATCTTGTATAATTATATTAATATGGATTCTGCTATCATGTATAACTAAAAAGAACCAATAAAAAGTTTTAAAAAGACTGTGGAGGAACAGAACAAAGTACAACTGTATATGTGTGTGTGTGTATTATATTTTTATTCCTTTATTTTATTTATTTATTTTATAGGGTGCTGAGTATTGAACTCAGTGTCTCACATATGCTAGGCAAGCACTCTACCACTAAGCTACAATAGCAGCCCAGTACCACTATGTTTATATGTGACTGTCAATCACCTAATCACAGGTTTAAAATTCAGAAAACTACTAAACAAAGAAACAAACAAACTCTAGCCTTTCTCTACTTATTTAATAATAAGAACTGATCTTTTATGAACTACTTTGGGACAAAAAGTCAACCTGAACTGACAAAGAAGTCAAAGACTATACCAGGACTATTCAGTATAATCATACTTCAATGAAGAAATAGTAATGGGTTTAAGGGGTATTAACCCAAACCTCAATGATCTTATTTTATAATATTTAGTATATAGCACATTATCTTTCTAAAAATCAGAAATATTCTAAATTCCAAATTATTTCTGACCCAAAGGTTCTAAATAAGAGAGTTTTGCCTTTGTTTCACTTTTCAAAAAACTACATACAGGTATAACTATTATTTTTTTATTTTAAAGCTGTTTTGAAGAAATAAATGGAGAAGAAGCCTAAGAGCTGACAAATAGGAGACTCATGTCTCCTTAAATAGATCAACACCTATGCCAACATAATTTCCAAAGCAGGCATAATATCTGGATCACTACTTAAATACTAAATAAGAAAGTTCTTTTGTCATTAAAATTTTTTAAAAGAAAGGGAATAAACTTCACCTGCTCCCTCACCCACATTCTGTACCTTTCCCTTTTGTTTGCTCTTCTAAGAGTTTTCTACACTCACCTTTGCCTTTTTCTCACTCTGCACATACATTTAAAGAAACTGCAATCTGCATTCTGTGTATTAAGGTCCACAATGCAAAAATAATATAAATATAAAAAGGTCCACATGCTCGCCAATGCTCTCCATGCTGTTTAGGCTGAAAGACATTGTCCAGTCCTCTTACTTGATGTGACAAGTTCACTCACTTCTTTTGACTTTCATACACAACATTCTTAACATTTGAGACATTAAATGTTCAAGTCCCTGAAAGCTTAAATTCTCATCCTTTGCTGCTTTTTCCTGGGGAGCCTAATCCATCAGTTTGGCTTCAACAACCACTTTTATGGATGTTATTCAAGAAGAAAATATATATTAAATCAAACAATCAAATTTAAAACTTTTACACTTTTAAATATCCCGTTAATTACACCAATGATAAGTTACCAACTGGGAAAAATTAGGCAATATATCTGATAAAAAAATTGTATCCAGAATATATGAAGACCTCCTAGAACTCAAGAATCTATAGGGGTAAAGGAAAATCTTCCCTCTGACCTCTGAAGCTATGCTAGAATAAACTGATAAAGACCGTTTAATTAGTTAAACACACACACACACACACACACAAATTTGGGGCTAGGGTTGTGACTCAGTGGTAGAATGCTCATCTAGTGGCAGGTGAGGCCCTGGGTTCAATCCTCAGCAATACATAAAAATAAATAAATAAAACAAAGGTATTGTGTCCAACTACAACTAAAGAATAAATATTTTTTAAAAAACACACACACACAAATTTATCACACAGTGTAATTACCCACTACTCCAGCATGGTTCAGAAACTTATATACCACTTTTTCTATTGGAGAAAAGGAGAAAAGGGAACACAGACAATTTTGAGGAGGAACCTTATAAAATGATTCTCTTTGGAATTTGAACCAAGATACAGACATCTTGTAATAGCAATGTGTCCAAGCATGTTACAGTCCCCAATCCTAAAATAATGGGATCTCAAGGTGGGAATGAAAGTCAGCGTTTGTAGTCTGGTCCTAATGCAGATAAGGAAATTACACAAAGAACCTCTCCTTGCCCTTGTGGGAGAGGACAAAAGATAAAATTAGAGAGATCTTGATACTAAGCCTGCCCTTAAGTTCTCTTAATTTCTTTTAGATCAAACTGTTCAGCATGCCAAAAATACCCTATTTTTAGGGAATAATTATCTGATCCCTAACAAAAACAATCTGGTTTTAAAACAGGCAAAAGATTTTAATAGACATTTCACATGAATAGCTAATAAACTCAAAAAAGATGCTTAAAATTAAAACCACAATGAGATATCACTTATACCCCCAGTAGAATATCTATAATCAAAAAGCCACTCAATACCAATGAATTAATATAAAAACTGAAGCCCTCATATTGCTGGTGAGAATGAAATGATACAGGCAGTTTGAAAAACTGGTCTGGCAGTTTCTTAAAATTTAAGAACTCAGGAATTCTACTCCTTGCAATCAATGCAAAAGAAAATTCACAGAGACAAAAAGCAGATGGATAAGCGCCTACTATGGGAGAAGGTGGATCTCTAGGGATGTAAATACTTTGTCCCTGGAGAACACTCTCTCTCTCCTTCCTGGTGCCAGGTCCTGAGCTGCTTTCCTCTGCCACACCCTTCTGCCAAGAGGTTCTGCTTCACCTCTGGCCCACAGCAATCAAGTTAGCAATCTATGGAGTGAGAGCTCGGAAACCTTGAACCCCAAATAAACTTTTCCTCCTCTACTATTGTTCTTGTCAGGTCTTTTGGACTAAAACCAGAAATTGGTAACAAAAAGTGGGGTCATTAGAGTGACTAACCTCATCATATGACTCAGAAGCTTCTGGGGCTTTTTAGAATTTGTGGGAGGAACTTTGAAAAGTTTAGAGATGCAAGATGGAAAAGCTTTAGATTGTTGTAAGCAGGGCTTAATGAGTGAATCTGGTGGGAGCTCAGAAGACCAGAATGCCAATAGGCCTGCAAACAGTAAAGACTGGGTCCATGAGATTTTAGAGGAAAAAGAAGACTCTACTGGAAATTCATTTTACATTCTGATTAAGTTATTGTCTAAATGTTGCCCAGGTCCTGAGACCTTGTGTGAGGCTCAATTTAAAGGTGATGGACTAATTTGATGAGGAACTTCCAAAACAGCACAGTCTTCAGGGGGTGGCATGGGTATTGGTGGTGGCTTTTAGCCAAATTTACTGTGACAATCAGGAGCAGAAAGCATAGCTGAAAAACGTGCAGTGTGGCCAGAAAACTACAAGTAAAATTGGGACTAAGGACAATGTCGTTGTTAAAGGGAATAAGCCACTGAAGAAACAGTAAATATTTTACTCAAAAACAATAGGAACTATCTCAGGAACTGGCAAGACCACATTCACCTCAGGTTCATGAATATATATATATAAGTAAAAAATTCCTTTGAGAATAAACAATGGAGATACTCTTCTTGCACAGGGTGAAGACAGGAAGTTGTTTCACCATTTTCAGCCACCCAATCACTCAGGTTACTGCAGTCCCAGTCCCAGGAAGCTAGGCTACTGCTCAAGACCTAAGCTACTGGTAGCAGACCTTGGTGTTCTCCACGTGTGCTGGTTCTATAAGATTGCAGGATGCTGGAGTTAGGGGGTCATGGGGGAGGCTTTTACCGAGATTTCAAAGGAAGACCAGGGAGGCCAAGCAAAGTGCAGCAGGATTCGAGACCCTGTGGGTTGCCACTGAAAGGATGCCAAAGCTGCAGTGGAGACCCCCAAGACTAAGAAATGCCAGTAACAAGGGACATTCTGTCAGATCAAGATGTCAGATCAGGCAAGGCAGGCAGCGACCAAGGAGGCAGATTTAAAAGGGCCGCTGAACAGGCTTTATTGAGATATCACTCCCAGGCGGAATTCGATCAGACCCACAGAGGAGACAGGGGAAGGGTCTGAGGAGAAACCGCATGGAAGCTCAACCGGACTCGACTTTTATGGGGCTTACAGCAGGAAGGGAAGGGCTTGGGACAGGAAAAGGTGTTTCTAGGGTCCCTTGCCCCCTCGGAGTTGGTCAAGGGAGTTGGCTGAACTCCAGGATTGGCCAGGGGGGTCCTGTTGATTGACAGGCATTAGTCAGGAGATCTGGCTGATTGACAGGCATTTCCACAGGCATATGATTGATGTTCTTTTCCCGCACGGGCTGCTTTGTTCTAAGTAACCACTAAGTTGCCACCAAGTCGCCACCACCAACCTAACATATCCTGTCAAAAAAAAAAAACTATAGGAATTAAGCAGAAGCAAGCCAAAAGAGTGACCATGTGAGCTGCAACAGAAAGGCCATAGGGGCAGAGCTACATAATCCCTTTGGAAAAAGCATCAAGACACCAGACATGGAACTACAGGAATTGTTTGCCCAGCTGGATTTCAGTCATGCTTTGGTCTCATCCCTTCCTTCTAAGTCCCTATTTCTTCTTTTTGCAATGGCAATATTTACTCTGTGCTTTAATATATTGGATACATGTAACTTGTTTTTGATTTTTACAGTGGCTCACACTGAGTTTACCTTGAGTCTCAAGGTAGACTTTGGATTTGGGACTTTGGGGCAAAGCTAAAACTGTTGAAACTATGGGGACTCTTGGAAATGGACTAAATGTATTTTGCATTGTGAGATGACATGAGCTTTTGGGGACCCGAGAAGCATGTTATGATTTAGATGTTAAATATACCTCAAAAGTTCATGTGTGAGACAATACTAGAACATTCAGAGGAAAAATGATTGGGGTACATGAGTTTTAATTTAATTAATGTGTTTAATATTAATTAATATAGTTAATATGGATTAACTGAGTAGTAATTGTAGGCAGGTAGGGTGTGACTGAAGGAGATAGATCACTGGGGTCATGCCTTTAGGTTTATATTTTTTTGTGATGAGGAAAGCTCTTTCCCACTCTGCTTCTTGATGGCCATGTCCAGACCTGCCTTCCTCTATAACACTTTTCTGTCACTATTCTTGCCTTAATTTGGGCCTAGAGCAATGGAGCAGGCCATCTACAAACTGAAACAGTGATCCCAAATAAACTTTTCCTCCTCTAAAATTGTTCCTGTCAGGTCTTTTCATAACAGGGACAAAAAAAGCTGACTAACACACTGCTCAACTCTACTAAATTCGTTGAATCATACACTTATAATGAGTGAATTTTATGCTACCTAAGTTATACCTCAAGATACTCATTCAGTGCAGCCCACCAGGCCTCTATGATTTGACCTTTCATTTTGTAATACTCTCTCCTTCTCCTGTCACAACAGCAGCATTCTTTCAGTCCTATCAGACTTCTCAGCTTCTTCCCAGTCTGTTATATATGCCATCCTCTGCAATGCTCTTCCTTCCCTTCATGACCTAATTAACACTTTCTCAGAGAAGAAATTCCACACTTAGAAGTCTTTATAGCACCAGCAAAGAATCTATACATCATTAATGACTATTACAGTTGGAATTTTACATTTATTGAATTATCACCTTTTCCCCCTGGGCTATAAGCCCCACAAAGGCAGAGATCATGTCTCCTTTTGCTCATGGTTCTTTCTTTAGCCCAGCGTCTATAACATAAGATCTAGTCAATAAATGATGACTGGATCAAACCCTCTTAGACGATAGTCAAAAATGGTTGAGAGGGGCTGGGGATGCGGCTCAAGCGGTTGCATACTCGCCTGGCAAGCGTGCGACCCAGGTTCGATCCTCAGCACCACATACAAACAAAGATGTTGTGTCCGCTGAAAACTAAAAAAAAAATATTAAAAAAAAATTTCTCTCTCTTTAAAAAAAATGGCTGAGAATTTCATTGGTAACTCAAAAACTTTAACCAACTCTGTTTACTGTCTTAAATGCTGACCAAGAACTCTACTGGAAATTTAGAAAACCCTAAAATAAAATTCAGTATCTTTCAACCTGATATGCATACCTGCAAGCCCAGCAACTTCAGAGGCTGAGATAGGAGGATCACAAAGTTGAGGCCAGACTCAGCAACTAGTAAAGCCCTAAGCAGTTTAGTGAGACCCTGTCTCAAAATTAAAAAAAAAAAAAAAAAGTCTGCAGATATAGCTCAGTGGTAAAGCATTCCTGGGTTCAATTCCTAGAACCAAAGAGAAATTTAAAATTTATAATAATTCATTTTAATTGAGAAGAAGTCACTGATTCTTTAAATATTTGGGGGTAGACTGATCACATCAGACATAGTTTCAAATTGTAAAGGAATTCAAATATAGTAAAAAATAATCTAAGTAATTTTAAAAATAATTCTAAAAGACTGCAATTACAAATTATTAAGAATTGCTGATGAGTATTCTCATCAGCAAGATGAGAAAGAAAGAGGAAAACTCAAATTCTATAAGTTAGAAATAAGAATTTCAACCTTTGAGTCAAAAACCCAAAGCTGGTTTAGTAGCAAGTTACTGAAGCCATATCTACACAATAAAACAAGAGCACAAAAAACATGCTTCTGTCCTAGATGTACCTCCTCAAAGCTGCCTTTCCTCCCTTCACTAGGCCAGCAATTGTATTGTATTAGAAAAAATTAGTATGGGGCTGGGGATGTGGCTCAAGCGGTAGCACTCATCTGGCATGCGCGCAGCGCTGGGTTTGATCCTCAGCATCACATACAAATAAAGATGTTGTGTCTGCCGAAAACTAAAAAAATAAATATTAAAAAATTCTCTCTCTCTCTCAAAAAAAATTAGTATGAAATTCATGAAGAATTTTTTCTTCTCTTTAAACAATAATATATTTCTTAGCTGTAAAAAACCTTAGGCAATTGTGAATTGTGCTGTTATAAACACTGATGTGGCTGTGTCCCTGTAGTATGCTGTTTTGAAGTCCTTTGGGTATAGACCCAGGAGAGGGATAGCTGGGTCAAATGGTGATTCCATTCCCAATTTTCCAAGAAATCTCCATACTGCTTTCCATACTGGCTGCACCAATTTGCAGTCCCACCAGCAGTGTATAAATGTATCTTTTCCCCCATCCTTGCCAACACTTATTGTTGTTTTTTTTTGCATAAGAGCTGCCATTCTGACTGGAGTGAGATAAAAATCTTAAGAGTGGTTTTGGTTTGCATTTCTCTAATTGCTAGTGATGATGAACATCTTTTTCATATATTTTTTGACTTATTGTATATCCTCTTTTGAGAAGTGTCTGTTCAGGTCCTTGGCCCATTTATTGATTGGGTTATTTGGTTTTTTGGTGCTTAGCTTTTTGAGTTCTTTATATACCCTAGAGATTAGTGTTCTAGCTGATGTGTGGGGGGTACAAATTTGCTCCGAAGATGTAGCCTCTCTATTCACCTCACAGATTGTTTCTTTTGCTGAGAAGAAACTTTTTAGTTTGAGTCCATCCAATTTATTGATTCTTGATTTTAATTCTTGCACCAAAGGAGTCTTATTAAGGGAGTTGGGGCCTAATCCCACATGATGGAGATTAGGGCCTACTTTTTCTTCTATTAGATGCAGGGTCTCTGGTTTTATTCCTAGGTCCTTGATCCATTTTGAGTTGAGTTTTGTGCATGGTGAGAGATAGGATTAATTAGGGTTAAATTTAATTCCATTTTTGTATTAGGTTTAGATAGGGTTTAATTTCATTTTGTTACATATGGATTTCCAGTTTTCCCAGCACCATTTGTTAAATAGGCTATCTTTTCTCCAATGCATGTTTTTGGCAACTTTGTCTAATATAAGATAATTGTAATTTTGAGGGTTAGTCTCTGTGTCCTCTATTCTGTACCACTGGTCAAAAAAAAAAAATACCTTAGGCAACAACCAACCTGTGGTATACAGAATATAATGGTCTATAAATACAATTTCTCAATGAAATGAATCAAGGCTGGTTGAAGAAAGGGCTGATTCCACACCTATGTTTGGAAATGCACAAGATGAAGCTGCTATCTTGTCTTATCAGAAACAAGCAGCCCTTGAAGCCCTTAGAGGCATTCATGTTAAAAAAGATCTAGAAGCTAACCAGAGGGCACTCTTATTAGCCAAAGAAAAAACAATGTGATCATTGATAAGAATAACTGCAATTAACTTAATGTTAAAAATTCATGTGTGCACATTGACATTTTTTAAAATAAAGGAAAAAATATCATTGGCCATCTCTGGTAATGTTAATGACTCTCTTAGAGTTATAAATAGAAAGAATTAATCACTCATTTGAGTCTTTCTTCCTGTATGCCCATCCTCCCTACATGAATTACAGTTATGGGTAACAAAATTGTTTGTAGAAAGAATTTCTCTACAGAAGTATTCTAGCTTATAAATGAAGGAATTTTAAAATTGGAATGTCAACATTACACAAACACATGATTAAATAACGAATTTATGAAAATTATAAGTGGTTATTAGCATCACAAGAAAAAGACAGCCAGACATTATGTACTATTAGAAACAAAGACCAGCTCAGTGGTAGAGCACTTGTCTAGCATGAGTGAGGCACTGGGTTCAAGCCTTAGCACTACATTAAAAATAAATAATATAAAGGTATTATGTCCGTCTAGAACTAAAAATATTCAAAAAAAAGATGATGCTCTATTGTGTGTGTGCATTTTTTTAAATTAAAGAGACAGGATTTCACTACATTGCCCAGGCTGGCCCAGAATTCCTGGACTATGGGATACTCCTGCCTCAGCCTCCTGAATAGCTGGGACTGTAGGTACACTACCTGGCTTATGAATATCCTGGCAAGAAAAATGGAATTAGATCAAACCTCTAAAACTAAAACCAGTCTGCACCTGGACCTTGTTTTACACTATTTAGATTCTGATTCAAACATATCAACTACAATAAAATAAAAGTATAGAAGCAGCCAGGCATGGTGGCACACCTCTGTAATCCCAGCAACTCAGGAGGCTAAGGCAGGAGGATCAAAAGCTCAAGGCATGCCTTGACAACTTAGCAAGATTTTTTTTAAAAAAGAGGGTCTGAGGGTATAGTTCAGTGGTACTGAAAAAAAAAAGTGTTAAAAGAATTTTGGGGTGATAATGGTATTGTGATTAAGTCTAAGAAAACAGCTTTTATCTTTTGGTGAAATACTGAAATATTTAAAAATAAAATGACATAACAAGAACTGGCTCCAAAAATGCAGTGGGATAGTGAAAGAGGCTATGTGTGGAAGTCAGCTGGTAACAGATTGCACTCCTCCCTCCACTTTCATGAATGTTTGAAATTTTTCATTACAAAGTTTTGAAAATTCAATAAAACAGTGTACATGTGCATAATTTATTAATAAAATTGTTAATGGCATACACAATTCTTCATTATTTCCTGCTTTACAATAAGGAGGCTTCTACAGTTCTTTCAAATGAAGTAGTAAGACTTGTACTCTTCTCCTGTTTATCCGGGGCTCATGTCCTTTATTTTTCTAAATAATAAATGAAAAGCATATAGCCTGCTATATGAAAGGTGCTTAATAAATGTCAAATCAATGAATTCTGTTTCCTATACATTGCCCTGCTCTGCTTCCTCCAAGGCTCTAATCTATTGATCCAATTCATACTAAAAGAGGAACTGAACTCAGGATACAGTTTAGTGCCTAGTAAGCAGAAGCAATGGGTTCAATCCCTAGCACTGTGAAAATAAAAAGTAAGAGTAAATAGAACCAAGTACAGAAAAGCAAGATAAAAATCAAAAACCCTGTACTTAATCTTTTAAATCTATATGCCACCAAGGATGTTATTTTTTCTTGTGGTAACAAAATTCACCAAATTAACTATGTTTAAGTATACAGAGTTCAAAAATTATTAAGTATATTCACATTGTTGTGACATGAACTCTAGAATTTTCATCTTAAAAAACTGAAGCAATAGCTATTAAACAACAAAAGACATTTTGTTTCTGTTTTTCTTTGGCAATCTTGAGGATCAAACCCAGGGCACTACACATGCTATACAAGCATTCTACCACTGAGCTACATTCCCAGTCCCAAGATGACTGCTCTTAATACTTCCTACTCATTGCCTAGTCTACTTTACATATACCTCTAGCGACCAAAACTGCATTTAAAGCATTATTCTTTTGAATATACACTTTGTAGATCACAATGACAGCAAATTTTTAAAGAATAAATAAATTAGTCCCTAAAGTAAACAGAACAGGTCTGAAGTATGACTGTTAACAGAAGACTCACATGAGCCCCAAGAAAGGAAAGAAAGACTGGGTTGGAAATGTGAACTCAGAGTCACTCTAAAAGTCCAAGACAGGAAGAGACAGGCTTGCAGCTATAAGGACACAGCACCCAGCTATCAAAGTAGTCCTTTCATGGCTGCATTCAACAGAGGCTTACCACTCCCACAAGCAGGCTGTAACAGTGATAACCCCTGATAAGCACACAGAGTCAAATTAAACAAATGCTTTATATGAAGGACTTAGGAAAGTTATACCTCATTCAATAGATTTTAAGTTAAAGATGTCTATGCTGGCCTACAAAATAACAAGTTAGCATAATGTGTAAGTAAAATAATCACTGAAACTCTTCTGCCAGTTTCAATAGTTCTAATTAACTCTGGTATTAAATAAACCCTTAGTCAATCACAAGTGATTTTTCAAAATCACTTTCATTACAACATTACTCTTTCAGAGCACAAACTTACAGCCTAGCCTTCACTAGGACCATTCCAGAAGAGAGATAACAAATTTTGCGAATGACAAGGGATATTAGCAGAATCAAGCCAGTCAAGGACCCGTTTACAACACAGAACCTAGAAATCTCATGGAACACAGTGGGAAACTGGAGAGGGGACACTCTTTCTAAAGCAGGAATCCAGGTATGAACCAAAGAAAGCCACAGAACATGACCTGGTTTGGAGGACAACGTGGTTTCCTTCAGCCACACTACACCACATAAAGTAAGGCTGCTCTATATAGAGTTAAGGACACTTCTTGAAAAGGATCTGTAGACCAATAAAATTGCCAGGGATCAGCAAAACAGGAAGAAGCAGCTGTTAGCCACAGGACTGACAGCAACACTAGTGATAATGACCACACTGGCAACCACAGCCTTGATAGTTGCTCTGTCAACACTGGATGTATGCATTCACAATAGAGACTGCATTCTGGTGCCAGGAACAGGGGTGGCAGCGCGCTTCTGCTTCCAGCACCAACACAAATATTCTTGTGTCACATGGAATTCTCAATAGTGCAGCTGGAGAACAGTCAGAGGAAACAGAGGTGGAACCTCCAGAAAACTTTCACTTTTTCTATACTAACCAATTTTTTTTTACAATTATATCATACCATAAACAAAACTCACAATTTTGAATAAAGAAAATATATATAAAAGCATAACATATCAAGAATTAAATGGAAGAAATACATGGTGAAATCAATAAAATTTCATATAGAATTTATAATAAAGTCTTACTTGTGCTTTGACAAGTCCCATCTTTTTAAGATAAAATAAATATTCCAAATAAATGTATCTTACAAAAGACAATATGTGACTTAAATTCAATAAAGTTGGGCCAATTTCAGTTATTCAAAAATATGTGTTCTATTCACCGGGAAAATAGAAGTTAGTGAACATACTATTAAACTTAATAGGTCAGCAGAGGCAGCACAACATACAAAAAAGCTTAAGATTCAGAGCTGGGAACCTGGTGTGATACTTGGGTTTGTCATGACCATTAGTGAGCCTGTGCAGGGATACACACTAACAGAGAACATACCATATCACAGGCTAGCTCTGCACACTTTACACTCACCAACCAAAGCAATACTTACAACCCTATGAAGTACTCCCATATGCAGGATCCCTAAGATGGCAAGGGTCAAACTAGCTGGGCAAGAGCATGGCTAGCCCCAGAATCTGTGCTCTGAGTCAACAAACTGCAAAAACTGTCCAGGCCTTTCTTAATCTCTTAAATTAGCAGGGCTCCTCATGCCCTTCTGCCTACTTGCTGAGATTTTTTTTCTTTCTTTCTTTTTTCACTACTATAGATTTTTTATTTGTTCTTTTTAGTTATGACAGTAGAATGTATTTTAACATATCATACATATATGGAGTATAACTTCCCATCTTGTGGTTATATAAGATGTGGAGTCACACTAGTCACGTATTCATAGATGAACATAGGAAAGTTATGTTTGATTCATTCTATTGTCTTTACCGTTCCCATCCTGCCTCATTTCCCCATACCCACAACCAATCCAATGAACCTCCACTCCTCCTTGCCCACCACACCTTTTATGAGTCAGTATCCACATATCAGACAGAATAACTGGCCTTTGGTTTTTTGGAATTGGCTTATTTCACTTATGCTAAGTGATAGTCTCTAGCTCCATCTATTTATTGGCAAATGCCATCATTTCATTCTTCTTTATGGCTGAGTAATATTCCACTGTGTATATGCACAACATTTTTTTATCCATGTTGAAGGGCACCTAGGTTGGTTCCATAGTTTAGATATTGTGAATTGAGGTGCTATGAGCACTGCTGCCGCATGACTATGGTATGCTGATTTTAAGTCCTTTGGGTATATGCCAAGGAGTGGTATGACAGGTCAAATGGTAGTTCCATTTCAAGTTTTCTGAAAAGTCTCCAGACTGATTTCTAGAGTGGTTGCACCAATTTGCTATCCCACCAACAATGCATGAGTGTACCTTTATCCCCACATCCTCATCAATATTTATTGTTACTTATAATCTTGATAATTGCTATTCTGACTGAAGTGAGATGGAATCTCAGTGTAGTTTTAATTTGCATTTCTCTAATTGCTAGTGATGTTGAACATTTTTTCATATATTTATTGACTGATCATATTTTTTCTTCTATAACGTGTCTGTTCAGCTCCTTTGCCCATTTATTAATTGAGTTATTTGTATTTTGAAGTTAAGTTTTTTGAGTTCTTTTTATATCCTGGAGATTAATGTTATATCTGAGGAGCAGGTAGCAAAGAGGTCTCACATTGTAGGTTCTCTCTTCACCTTCTTGTTTCCTTTACTGTGAAAAAGTCTTTTTGTTTGATACTATTCCATTTATTGATTTTTTTATTTCACTTCTGTGCTTTAGGAGTCTTGTTGAGGAATTCAGTTCCCAAGCCAACATGATGGAGAGAGATTTGGGCCTTGCCTTCTATTAAGGCATAGGGTGTCTCTGGTCTAATGCCTTGGTCTTGATCCACTTAACAGTTTTGTGCAGGGTGAGAAGCAAGGGTCTAATTTCATTTTATTACATATGGATTTCCAGTTTTCCCAGCACCATTTGTTGAAGAAACTGTCTTTTCTCCAATGTATATTTATGATGCCTTTGTCTAGTATGAGGTAACTATATTTATGTTGGTTTGTCTCTGTTCTTTCTATTCTGTACCACTGGTTTATGTATCTGTTTTGGTGCCAATACCATGACATTTTTGTTACTATCACTCTGTATTACAGCTTAAGGTCTGGTATTGCAATGCCTCCTGCTTCATTCTTCTTGCTAAGGACTGCTTTGGTTATTCTGGGTCTCTTATTTTTCCAAATGCATTTCATGATTGCTTTTTCTAATTCTATGAAGAACATTATCAGAACCCTAAAAGGAATTCATTAAATCTGTATAGAGCTTTTAGTAATGTGGCCATTTTGACAATATTAATTCTGCCTATCTGGGAGCATGGAAGATCTTTCCACCTTCTAAGGTCTTCTTTAATTCCTTTCTTTTATAGTGTTTGTAGTTTTCATTGTAGAGGTCATTCACCTCTTTTGTTAGATTCATTCCCAAATATTTTTTGAGGCTATTGTGAATGGGGCAGTTTTCCTAATTTCTTGTTCAGCTAATTCATCATGATGTATAGGAATGGAACTGACTTATGGGTGCTAATTTTATATCCTGCTACTTTGCTGAATTCATTTATAAGTTCTAGAAGTTTTCTGGTTGAGTTTATTAGATCATCTAAACATGTCTAAACATGTCATCAGCAAATAGGGATAGTTTGAGTTCTTTTCTATTTATATCCCTTTAATTTCTTTCTTTCTTCTAATTGCTCTGTCTAGAGTTTCCAGGACTATGTTGAACAGAAATGGTGAAAAAGGGAATCTCTGTCTTCTTCCAGTTTTCAGAGGAAATGCTTTCAATTTTTCTCCATTTAGAATGATGTTGTATTTGGGTTTAGCATAAAAAACCTTTTACAGTGTTGAGGTATGTTCCTACTGTCCCTATTATCTCTCTTAAAAAGAACAAATGCCATAACAAAAGAGTGTTTTGCAAACTGTTCAGTTGTAGACAAACAGATGATAGTTAAATATCTACCATCTATAAACATGCTGTGTTTTTTTCTATTGACCATACATATGAATTTTTAAGAAATGGTTCCTAAAGCCATTTGTTATATTACTAATTCACACTATAAGAATGTTTCACTTAATTTTAGATGCATTTATGGATACTGATACTTCAATAAACATGAACATTAACCTGAGATTAAAGCCTTTATAAATATGACTGCAAACTTGCATTTCCTCCTTGGCTAGAATCCCAGAAATGAAGAAATTCCAAGTGTGCAGTAGACTGAATAGCTTTCACACAAGAATAAAGAAATTTTCAATTCACCAAACTTACTTTTGTAACAAGATCATTAGTTCTCTAGGTTAGAGGGCTTTTATTTTTATACCTTCCACAGCTGTAAAAATAATTCTAAACAGCTTAGAAATATACTTGTGAATCATGTCATCATGGCACCTCAGCAGACAGGTTGAATAGAAGGACTCATCCTTCCCCTAATACACAGACATCTGACCCAAGAGAATCCAAGCCACTGGCTGAAGAGAAGCTAGTTAAGTGACCTGGCATGTGGAATCTAGACACACCAAGCCAGAAGCCACAAAGTAAACCAAGAACTTACAGGGAAGTAAACCTGAAAAAAATACAAGGAAGAAGGATAAACCTCAAAGATTTACAAGTACGGCCAAGGTTATCAGGAATTGAGAACTATGGGCAGAAGATATGAAACAGAAAAGATAATTTAAGGATCAGAAAGCCTCAGGCCTCAAACAGAAAAAATGAAACAGAAATGAAAACAACAGAAGAGCTGAGTAGTTGATCCCTATAATTGTATTAGACCTCACAGTTATTCAGCTCATTTTTCCTTGAGATTTCAAAAAAAAAAAAAAAATACGCTACTCTTAAAGAATACTGAAGTGAATTACTGGCACCATATCACCATATCTGTGCCCATGGCATTATAACTAGCTTAGCATCATTTCTCAGATCTTCCTCCCCTCTCCTCCAGATTGCTGGCCTAGACTTAACAGCTCATCTGGCTCTTCTCTACAAGTGCAAAAAGTACCCTAAAGAAACCCAAGATGTTTATTTCATATAACTAGGTAAGGGTAAGCCAGAATATTTGACCTAATGCTCACCAGTAGAAACCCAAAGTTTATGCAGGCAGGGAACATTATGTGGTGGCAGCAGCTCCTGATCCAAAGTCTCATTCAACTCTCGATTAGGCAAAAGTCCATTCTCACCCCAACTCTTGAGACCATATTATACTAGAGGTCCATTTGAGAATTTTCCCAAGACCTAATAAGATACCATCTCAATTCCATAGCATTTAATTTATTTACCAATCATAAGGTCATTCCTGTCTAAAAAATTGAAATTACATTAATGAGCAATTTACTTAAATATACTGATTTCACAGAAAATGGTATCTAGTATGTGAAATAAGACAGTCCACATCTCTGACATCACTAGTAGTTAATTCAGAATTTAAAAAAAAAAAAAAACATGGAGCTTTCGAATGAAATGGCAGATTCAATATATATTTACTTTTGCACCTTCCCAAAATACCAGAAGTGTTACTAAAGATATTTTAAATAACACATAACTACATGGAAGAAAAATGAAGCAAGAAACAAGAGCAACAGAATTCTAAAACCTGAAAAGTAGGGATTAGGCAGGATATCTGGTAAGTAATTTAGCAGACCCAGTAGTGCTGAATTCCAAGTCAGCAATGGGGAAGACAGAAGGCAGAAAATAGAACTCCTGCAAGAAGTGGAATAACTGCTACATGTATAATGGCATTAATTGACATGAACATACTTTATATACAGAGATACGAAAAATTGTGCTCTATATATGTAATAATAATTGTAATGCATTCTACTGTTGTCGTATATTTAAAAATAATAATAAAATCAATAAAAAACAAGAAGTGGAGTAACTGGCAACACTGCATAGTTCCTTCCAGGAGGGTTGGGGTAAAAGGGGGGGATTAAGGTAAAGTTGGAATCAGGAAGGTAACTGGTAAATTACTCAAGAAGTGGTTAGATCCTCTTCTCGCTCACAAGGCCAGCGTATACTACATGCCTGAAATGAGTATTGGAACTCTGATAAGTGGCTAAAGTCATCCAAGACAAAAATATTCTCCTACTTCCTGATAAAATCCACTCACATTAAATTTCTCTTAAGAAAAGAGTATCTTTATTTCAGATCCTCTGGATTATCATAGACTAAATTTTAAAAGAAATATGTAAACTCACAGTAAAAAAAAAAATCACCATATTCACGTAGAAGTAAGTCTCTATGAGTTAATCAGTAGAAAGAAAACTCCATGCTGGGTACAGTAGCACATGCCTGTAATCCATCACCTTGAAGGCTGAGACAGGAGATCAACAGGTTTGAAGACTGCCAGGGTAACTCAATGAGACCTTGTTTCCAAAACTAAATAAATAAAAAGAGCTTGGGATGTAGGTCAGGTAAAGTGCCTCTGAGTTTAATTGCCAGTACCCTCCCCAACCAAAAAAAAAAAAGAATGGTGCATGACAATAATCCCAGATACTCAGGAGGCTGAGGCAAAGGGATCTCAGATTTGAGGTCAGCATCAGCAATTTTGCAAAACCCTGTGTCAAAATGAAATGAAAAAGGACAGCAATGTAACTCATTGGTAAAGCATCCCTGGGTGCAATTGCTTGTACCACAAAAGAAAAAGAAAACAAATAGTACTGTTGTCACCCTTCCAACAATATAATTATAAAACAGAATATTAAATAACTACATATTTAATATAAAGTATTTTTTAAATACTTTATATTTTTTATAAATATTCAGCAGACTCAGGAGTGCTGAATTCGAAGTCAGCAAAGGGGAAGTCAGGAGGCAGAAGGTAGAACTTCTGCAAGAAGTGAAGTAACTGGCAACACTGCCAGTGGAAGTATTTTAAAGTATTTTTAAAAGGAGTGCTAGGCGTAGTGATGCACACCTGCAATCCCAACAACTTGAGAGGCTGAGCA
Organism: Callospermophilus lateralis; assembly: GCF_048772815.1. Classification (NCBI taxonomy): domain Eukaryota; kingdom Metazoa; phylum Chordata; class Mammalia; order Rodentia; family Sciuridae; genus Callospermophilus; species Callospermophilus lateralis. Next base: position 22,668,616 of record NC_135319.1, on the reverse strand, counting down.
GGAGTATCACAAGTTTGAGGCCAGCCTACACCACTTAGGGAGACCCTATCTCAAAATTTAAAATAAAAAAGGGCTGGTGATGTAGGTCAGTGGTAGAACATCCCTGAGTTCAATCATTCATACCACAATCAATCAGTCAAGCAATTTTAAAATGAGGAAACAACAAAAAGCACCCAAAAAGTCCAGTTTGAAAAATAACAAAACATTCTTTTAGGAATTAAAAATGTAACTATTAATATGAAAAACTGAGTTAAACAGCAGATTAGACACAGCTGAAGTAGGATTACCAAACTAGATATCAGATTTTAAGAAATTAGGGAGGAAGACCAGCAGGTGCCCCAGAAGCAGTCATTGCAACTTCCGGAGGGGTTTGTATGCCTACAGGTATTTGAAGTAGTGAGTGCACCAACATATTCTGTGGTTCCCGCACTTGATTTGACCACCATATTACCATTTTTTGCCGAAGAGCCAGCTTCACCAAGTAGAATATGCTTTTAAGGGTATAAACCAGGGTGGTCATCAGAAGCTGTCAGAGGGAAGGACTGTGCAATAATTGTCACACAGAAGAAAATACCTGACAAATTATTGGATTTCAGCACAGTGACTCACTTATTCAAGATAACTAAAAACACTGGCTCTGTGATGTCTAGAATGACAGCTGACAGCAGATCCCAGGTACAAAGGGCACACTCTGAGGCAACTAATTGGAAATACAAGTATGGCTATAAGATTCTTATGGACATGCTGTGTAAAAGAACTGCTGATATTTCTCAGGTCTACAGACAGAATGCTAAAATGAGGCTACTTAGTTGTATGATTTTAAATGGTATAAATGAAGAACAAGGCCCTCAGGTATACAAATATGATCCTGCAGGTTACTAGTGTGGGTTTAAAGCCACTGCAGTAGGAGTTAAACAAACTGAGCCAACCAGCTCCCTTGAAAAAAAAAGTGAAAAAATATTTGATTGGCTATTTGAACAGACAGTAGAAACTGCAATTCTGCAATTACGTGTTTGTCTACTATTCTATCAATAGATTTCAAACCTTCAGAAATAGAAGTTGGAGTAGTTACAGTTGAAAATCCTAAATTCAGAATTCTTACAGAAGCAGAGATTGATGCTCACCTTGTAGCCCGAGCAGAGAGAGACTAGACATTGTTATTAGTTTAACAAATCCATGATGCCACTTGCCTGTGTGTTTGGTAACAATAATCTAACATTACAGAGGCCCTGAATTGAAAAAGAAACCTCTTCCACTCCTACTACTAAAGTGATTAGGATTCTGTATAAATAAAAACAGTGCTTTGGGGAATAAAAGAGAAATTACTCAGCATTAGGAAGTGAAAAATATTAAAAAGAGCCTGACAGACATGAAGAATAGACTGACATGGATTCATCTATGGCTATTTGAGTCCTAGAACACAAAGAATAGAAAAGAAACAATACATGAAGAGATAAAAGCTACAAATTTTAAAAATATGAAAGATGGGATGGGGGTATAGCTCAGTAATATGGCACTTGCCTAGCATGCATGAGGCTCTGAGTTCAATCACCAGTACCACAAAAATAAACATATATTAAAGACCTGACTCCGGATTCCAGATACCTAATACGTACCCAATACTATGAGTAAAAAAAAACTGGATAGGGAGAATTAATAGTTTAAATTACAGTATTGCCAAAAGTAATCTACAGGTTCAATGCAATCTCCATAAAAATACTAATAATATTCTTCATAGAATTAGGAAGAAAACTAAAATTCATATGGAAGAACAAAAAGAAAAAAACAGAATAGTCAATGCAATCCAGAGCAAAAGAACAAAGGTAGAGACATCACAATACTCAATTTCCAATTATAAAAAGAGACACAGAAACTAAAACAGTATGGTACTGGCATAAAAACAGACACATGAACCAATGAACAAAAAACACAAGAGACAAACCGAAATAGCTACAGTCACTGATTCTGACAAAGATCCTAAAAACATGAAAAGACAGCATCTTTTTAACAAGTAATGCTGGAAAAACTGGATATCCATAGGTAGAAAAATGAAATGATATCCTTATCTTGCACCTTGTACAAAAGTAAACTCAAAATTAATCAAACACCTAACTATAAGGACAGAAACACTGAAACTGTTAGAAGAAACAATAAGGGATATACTTCAACATACAGGTGCAGGCAAAGACATGTACTGAGGGCTGGCTATGTGACCCAGTGGTAGAGCACCTACCTGGCATAATGAGGCTCTGGGTTTGATTTTTAGCACCCAAAAAAAAAAACACTGATTCCAATATATTCCAGTCAGAACGGCAATCATCAGGAATACAAATAATAAATGCAGGTCAGAAAAGAATTCTTATAGACTGTTATGGGAATAAAAATTAGTAAAGCCACTATGGAAATCAGTATGAAGCTTCCCCAAGACACTAAAAATAAGTCAACCATATGATCCAACCATACCACTCCTTGATATTTATCCAAAAGAACTGAAGTCAGACGACTTGTGGTGGCACATACCTGTAACCCAGTAATTCAGGAGGCTAAGGCAAGAGGATAGCAAGTTCAAGGCCAGCCTCAGCAAGTTATTGAAGCCCTAAGTAAGGTAGCAAGACCCTGTCTCAAAATAAAAATAAAAAATTAAAAGGGCTGGGAATATGACTCTGTAGTTAAGCACCTGGTACCAAAAAGAAAAAATAGAGTCAGGATATTTTATAAACACATGCATATCCATGTTTACTGCAGCACAATTTACAACAACCATGTTAAAGAACAAGCCTAGTCAACAAACGAACAGATAAAGGAAATACAGTATGTGTGTGTGTGTGTGTGTGTGTGTGTGTGTGTGTGTGTACATACATACACACACACACACACAAAAGAATTTTATTCAGCCTTAATAAGAAATTATGTCACTTTCAGGAAAATAGATGAAACTAGTGACAATAAATTAGAGAAAAAGAAGTCACACTCAGAAATATATCTGTTTTCTCTCATATGTGGTAGCTAGAAGGAAAACACAATAAGGTTTAAGACAAACAGATCAAGAGAACAGAACTAAGAATTCAAAAATAAACTCACTCTTATACAATATATTGATTTTCAAAAGAAGAACCAAAGCAATTCAAATAATGGAAAGCCTTTCAACATTTGTTTCTAGAGCAATTCTTTATCCATATGTTTAAAAAAAAAGATGAACTTCAACCCCTAATACCATAAATAAAAAAATAATTTTGGACTGATCATTGATCTAAACCTAAGACCAAAACTATAATAAAACTTCTAGGAATAAAAATATAAAACATCTTTGCACATTGAGTATAGGCAAAACTTAAGAAAAGTTATTTGACAAAATTTAATGTCAGGAGGACACTAGAAGTAATTTCCACCATGGTGTTAGATTAACATTGGTAGTATGAATATAAATTTATAACTTTTTATATATGCATGTATATAGATGTTGCTTCAGTATGTCTTCAAAAATTCAAAGGTTGAAACTTAATCATCAATATGCTACTCTTAGGAGGTGGGGACTTTATAATATGATTAAATCATGAAGGTGAAACCATCATGAATAAAACTAGGGACCTTATAAAGGGGATAGAGGGAACAGGCTTGGCGTTTTTGCCCTTCTGCTCTGCCACCATGTGCAGATGAGGCAAAAGGCCCTCAGCACACACCAAATACAGACACCTTGATCTTGAATTTTAGAGCTCTAAAACTATAAAAAGTAAATTTTGACTACTTATAAATAACCTAGTCTCAGGTATTTTGTTATATAAGCCCTAATAGACTAAGACACACTTATAAATGAAAAACTAAGTTATGTGTGTATAAGAATACACACAAATATATCCTAATTTGTCCATTGAGGGGGCCTACATGCATGCAATAAGTTCATCAGGTAACCAGATTATGATTTCCAAATGGCATTCCCCACTAATTAGAACAAGACTCCTCTGAGACAGGGCTGATTCAAGGGTTGGGGCATACAAAATGAGCCCAGAGAATCTTGTTACATCAGAAAGTAAATAAGAGTTCAAAGAATTGTTAAAGCATATGAAAACAATACAAGAACCAGATTGAAAAGGTTCATAAGGGCCAAATTTAGTATATGCTGAATATAGAAATAACTACAGAAATGAATAACAGACCACTAAACAAGATTATACATATAAATTACTTAAATAATAAATGGGTAAGGTGAGAGGAAAAGGGAAAGCTTTTTCTTATAGGAGAATGGCAATAACTAAAGAAGGAGTATGGATTTGTAAAATTATCACTGGAAGCTAAAATGGGTGAAAGTTTGATGAGGAACAAGATATTTACATACTATCAGTATTTATTAATTTTGAGGAAAAAAACAGTATCTTGGCAATAGAGAAATCTGACAAATACCAACTTAATCAAGTGTCCAATGTTACCAACAACAATGAAACTGACATTATGTGGCTCCTAATATATCATACTAATAAAAATAAAAATCATTTATTTTGTAATCCCTACCTAAATGTATAACCTGAATTCAATCATAAGGAAACTTCAAACAAGCACAAATTAAGGGATATTCTAGAAAACAAATGGCCTGTATTTTATAAAATAATAATGTCAGAGAGGAAAACTGATTGATCAGAAGCCTGAGAACTCTCCCAATTCTTTGTGAGTGGTAATCAGAACAACTAAATAGCAGCTTCTCATCAGGGCGGTTTACTATCGGAAGACTGAGGTTCAACAGCAAAAAGAGACATGGAAAAGTCTAGGCACTCTAGAGAATGGAACAGAGTGTGAAAAAGTGCTCCAGTACTGAAGGCACACCACATGTGGCACAGCAGCATACCTGAGGACATGGGTAAGGGAGAGGGAACGGAAGAGCCAGTGAATGCATCTAAACACAAGCACAGTGCAGAGGAACAGTATGGACACAGCAGATCTGGGATCTACAGAGCAGGCAGAGTTAGAGAGGTTCTCTGTATTTCCCAACCTGTACTCACTATGCTGTAATTAGGTTATGTCTGAGTTTGCTACATGTTCCTGTCCCAAAAAACCCTTGGCAATTATTACTACACTGTCCCAGTGAATGTATCTCTTGAGTCTTAGCTTTGTGCTCAGGGAATACAACATCACTGAAACAACCCCCCTGAAAACTCCATGGAATGAGAAACTGTTTGATAACAATGGAAGGAAATATAAATTGTTCCCCTGTAAGATGGGTGACTCAAATAGCCACCTGAAGTAGTTCGGAGAACCGAGAAGTGCTTACCAATGGGAGCTGGGTCTCAGAAGGCCACCAGAGTCATAGGCAGCAGAACTAGTAGGGCCTTCCACATCCCACTCCACACTCACTCAAGTTGTTGTCCTACCATCCAAGAAAGCTTCACAAAAGGTGCCAATTACCCAGATGTGCTGCGGTGCTCCATGTCACCCTCCATGTCACCCTAGCCCTGGAAATGTGTTGAACTAATCTCTCTGAAGTAGATTTCTTCAAGGGAATGTTATAGTCTGCACGAGCTCCTACTAGCAGGAAGGGCAGCTGAGAGCTATTCCAAGTGGTTCCACTTCCAATCCACTCTTATTGGTCATCTAGTAAACAACACAAAATTAAGAAGGAAGGGACTGGGGACATAGCTCAGTTGGTAGAGTGCTTTCCTCACATGCACAAGGGCCTGTTTTAAATTCCCAGCACCACAAAAAAAAAAAAAAAAAAAGGAATGGGTGAATAATTCCCAAACTTTGCTCTCCCCAAAGGATACAAAGTTGATTGTTAAAATGATTAATAAATTAAAAGGAATAATTAGGGGAGATAGTTCAGGATGTAAAAGAACAATTGGAAAAAAGTGATTCTGGAAAAACAATCTTGGAAACAAAGCTTGATAAGTCAAATTTTAGAAAAACAGGTGAAAGCTTCACCAATTGACTAAATCAATCAGGAGAAAATGTCAGCCAGGGCTTGAAGACAAGATTGATGAATCATCACATTCAGATGCTAATAAAGAAAAAAATTAATTATAAACAGAATATACAGGCTTATGGATGAGATTAAAAGAATAAATGTGTGAATCACAAGTAAAGACAAAGGAACAGAGATACAGGATAAAGGCATAGAAAACACATTCAATGAAATATTAGTAGAACAAAGAATATTGAATGATGCAAAAGAGAAGCACCAAGTTGCTTATAAAGGTAAACCTATCAGAATAACAGATGATTTCTTATAAGAAACTCTTAAGGACAGGAGTACATGGAATTAAAAATTCAAACCCTGAAGGGAAATCACTGCCAACCCAGATTCTTATTATACCTAACAAAGTTATCCTTTAGAATTGAAAGAAAACATAAAAATTTTCCAATGTAAGTATAAATTAGAGGAATGAATGACCACTAAACCAGAATTACAGAATATATTTAAAGGAATACTGCATTTAGAAGAGGAAGCAAAATAAACAAATCACAATAACATAAACATGAAAAAGAATAATCTCACTGAAAGAACTGATAAATGAGAACTAGAAAAGACTCAAACATTATTAATTCAGTAAACTATTAGACATCTAAAATGAATAAGAAAGTAATGAACATACAGCACTTGCCACAACTAGAAGAAAAACAACAAATTGATAAGAATTAGTATATATCTTTCAAAAATAACAGAATGTAAATGGCATTAATTATCCAACTAATAGACACAAATTGACTAAATTAAAAATAAGACCCTGCAGTCTGCCATTAGTAAGAAAGTCATTTTGTGGGTAAAGACATACACAAAGTAAAGGATGGAAAAAGATATTCCAAGCAAATGGAATCTGAAAACAAGCCAAAGTGGCTATACTTACATTCAATAAAGTGGACTTCAGAACAATCAATCAGTCAGAAAAACGAAGATGAAGACTGTCACCACATATTTGTTTCAATATCTTTATCTTTTCAATTTTTTTATTTGGTGCTGAGGATCAAACCCAGTGCCTCAGGCATGTGAGGCAAGTCCCTATCACTAAGCCACAATCCCAGCTCTTGTCACTATATATTGATAAAAGGAATAATCCGACAAGAAGCTATAAAAAGTCAGGTGTAGTAGCATGCCACTCATGAGGCTGAGGCAAGATGATCACAAATTTTATGATCTTCTAAAACTGAACCAAGAAGATATAAAAAGACTAAATGGAGTAATAACAAACAATTAGAAGTTAAAGTAATAATAAAAAAGTCTCCTATTACAGTGTCCCCTAAAAGCTCATGTGTGAGACAAAGCAGGAATGTTCATAGGTGAAATGATCAGACTATGAGTACTATCACCTAATCAATGAATTAATCCATTTAGCAGATTAACAGTTTGAAAGTACTACTATAAGAAATACTACTATAAGGCAGGCAGGGTGTGGCTGAAGGAACCAGGTCACTATAGGCATGACTTTGGGGTTTATATTTTGTCCCTGGCACCTCACTTACCCTTTGGCAGCCATGAGCTAACATCTCTACTTCACCATGCCCTGCTACCATGATGTTCTGCTTCACCTCAGGCCAGAGCAATTGAGTCAATCCACCATGGAGTAAGACCTCTGAAACTGTGAGCCCAAAACAAACTTTTCTTCCTCTAAGCTTTTCTACTCAAGGATTTTGGTCACAGTGACATAAAAGCTAACTAATACATTTCCCAACAACAACAACAAAAAAAGGAAAGCCCAGGACCAAAGAGATTCCCTTCTGAATTTTGCAAGACCTTTAAAGAAGAAATAACACCAATGTTTCTCAAACTGGTCCATGAAATATAAAAGGAAGGAATCCTTCCAAACTCATCCTCAGTATTCAAGTCAGCATGACCCTACTACCAAAACCAGAGAAGGATATATCAAAAAAAAAAAAAAAGAAAAGAAAAGAAAACTATAGACCAATATCCCTGATGAACACAGATGCAAAATCTAAAAAAAAAAAAAAAAAAAACTTGCAAATTGAATTCAACAACACATTAAAAAGATTGAATACCATGATCAAATTGGTTTCATTCCAGGGATGCAAGGATAGTTCAACATGGCAAATCAATAAACATAATATAGCACATAAATAGAATCAAGGATAAAAATCAAAAGATCATCTCATATGCAGAAAGAACCTTTGACAAAATTAAACATTCCTTCATAATAAAAGCCATGAAGCAACTAGGGATAAAGGATCATATCTGAACATAGTAAAGGCTGTATACAACAAATGTAAAGCCAATATTATACTGAAGGAAAAAAAACTGAAAGAATGTCCTCTAAAACAAGAAACTAGACAAGAATGTCCACTATCACAATTCCTAGTGAATAAGATACTTGAAATTTTAGCCAGAGCAATTAGGTTAAGGGAAGGAAATAAAAGGGATATGAATAAGAAAGAAGGAAGCCAAATTATCCCTGATTTTTATTTTGTTTTGTTTGGGTACTGGAGATTGAATGCAGGGGCACTGTAACACTGAGCTAATCCCCAATCCTTTTTTATTTTTTTTTAACGTTGAGACAGGGACTAAGTTGCTGAGGTTGGCCTTGAACTTGCAATTCTCCTGCCTCAGCCTCCCAGGTCAATGGGATTACAGGCTTGTGCCACCATGTTTGACATCCCTGTTTAGATATGATTCTATATTCAGAAAACGCTCTTAAAGACTCCACCAGTCAGGCATAGTAGCACACACCTGTAATCCCAACAGCATAGGAGGCTGAGGCAGCATGACCACAAGTTCAAAGTTAGCCTCAGCAACTTAGTGAGGCTCTCAACAACTTAGTAAGACCCTGTGTAAAATTTTAATTTTTTTTTAAAAGGACCTAGGGCTGGGAACATAGCTCATTTGGTAGAGTGCTTGCCTAGCATGTACAAGGCCCTGGGTTCAATTCCCAGCATCACAAAACACAGCGGGGAGGGGGTGCCTGAATGTTGCTCAGTGATAAAGCACCCCTGGTACCAAAATAAAGAATAAAAATAAAACAGACTCCTCCAAAAGATACAAATTTAGCACAGCAGGGGGACAGAAATCAACAAACAAAATCAGCAGCTTTTCTATACACCCATAATAAACTCACTGAGAAAAAAAAAAACAAAAAAAACAATCCCATTTGCAACATCATCAAAAAATAAAATACCCAGGAATAAACCTATCCAAGGAGATGAAGAAATGAACATAAAAAAACCATAAAGAAAATGAAATTGATAAAAATGATAAAAAACCATGAAGAAAGAAATAGAAGAAGACCTCCCATATTCATGGATTGGAATAATAAATATTATCAAAATAACCAAATTACTGAAAGCAATCTACAGATTCAATGCAATCCCCACCAAAATACCAACAAACTTTCTTCACAGAAGCAGAAAAAAAATCCTAAAATTCATATGGAAGCACAAAAAACGTTGAATAGTCAAAGCAATCGAGAGCAAAAACAGCAATGCTGGAGGCATCACAGTACCTGATTTCAAAATATACTATAGAGGCACACTTACAAAAACAGCATGGTATTGAAATACAAATATATAAACCAATGGAACAGAACAAAGGATCTAGAATGAAACCCACTATCTACAACCACCTGATCCTGACAAGGGTGCCAAAAACATACATTGGAGATTCAAAATCCGGTGCTGGAAAAACTGAAAAACCACATGTAGAAGTTTGAAATTGGACCATTATTTCTCACTCAGTACAAAAATCAACTCCAAGTGGATCTAAGATCTTAATATAAGATCTAAAACAACTATTATAGGAAAACAGAGGAAACACTCCAATATATTGGTACTGGCAGTGATTTCCTGAATAGAACCCCAATAGCTCAGGATAAAAAGCAAGAATTGATAAGTGAGATTACACCAAATTAAAATGCTTCTGACAGCAAAAAATAAAAATGAAGAGAAATAAAAATAAAAATAAAATGAAGAGAAAACCTACAGATTGAGATAAATCTTTGCCAGCTATTCCTCTGACAGAGGACTAATATCAAGAATATATAAAAACTCAAAAAGAAATGGTCACCATGGTGCACAACTATAATCCCAGCTACCTGGGAGGCTGAGGCAGAAGAATCACAAGTTCAAGGCCAGCCTCAGTGATTTAGTGAGGCCCTCTAAAACTAAAAAATTCTCTCAAAATCTAAAAAATAAAAAGCTAGGAATGTAGCTCAGTGGTAGAGTGTCCCTGGGTTCAATCCCCAGCACTGTTAAAATTTTTTTAAAAAGCAGAAAGAAATGAAAAAAAAAAAAAAAAAACTCAAGCCAGGCATGGTGGTAGGTGCATGCCTGTAGTCCCAGCAACTTGGGAGACTGAGGCAGGAAGATTCCAAGTTCAAAGTCAGCCTCAGCAACTGAGAGAGGCTTTAAGCAACTTAGTGAGACCCAGTCTCAAATAAAAAATAAAAGGGCTGGGTATGTGGCTCAGTGGTTAAGTGTCCCTGGCCAAAAAAAAAAAAAAAACACCCAAACCAAACCTCAAAAAAAGTAAACAAATGAACATGCAATTCAATCAGTAAATGGTCAAATGATCTGAATTGATATTTCTCTAAGAAAGTATAAATATGCAACAAACATGAAAAATGCTCGACATCTTTAGACAACAAGGAAATGCAAATCAAAGCTTCATGAAGAGTCCATCTCATCCCAGTCAGAATGGCTATCAGCAAAAGAACAAAAAATAACAAATGAACTTTGGAGAACAAGGAAAACTTATACACTATTAGAATACATATTAATACAGCCACTATGGAAAAAAGTTTTGAAGTTCCTCAAAATCAAAAATAGATCTATCATGTGATCCAGCGATACTACTCCTGGATATATATCCAAAGGAAATATTAGATACCTGCATACCCATGCTTCTTACAGCAATATTCACAATTGCCTCTACAAAATCAGTATAGGTACCCATGAACAGATTGTACATTTAAAAAGTGTATATTTTAATTGCACATGTGCAGCGCATGCACATACACACAAACACACAATAGAGTTTTACTCAGCCATAAAGAAGAATAAAGTCATGTCATTTACAGTAAAATGAATGGAACTGAAGTTTATCATGCTGAGAAAAATTAGCCATACACATTAAGTTAAGGATCACATGTTTTTTTCTCATATGTGGAAACTCTTCAAAAAAAGAGACCTGAAAATAGAAGGCAGTCTATTAAGGAAAAGAAAGGGATACAGGAAGAGGAGAAATGAGGTCAGGGGAGAGAGGAAAGGGCAGAAGAGGGTAGTAGGGAAAGTGAATACAATCTAAGCACAATACATGCACAAGTGGAAATGTCTCAGTGAAACCCATTAATTTGTACTATTAATATTATGTATTAATTATAATTTTGAAAAAGTGTCAAGAACAATAAAAAGAGATTAAGGAACTATTCCATATTAAAGGACACTAAGAAATATAATAGCTGAATTCTGAGTGATTCTGGATTATTTACTGTACGGGGAAAATAAAAGAGCAATATTATAGGGAGAACTGGTGGATATTGCAATATGGATTGTGAGTTAAATAACAACACAGTACCAATTACCAATAAATTTCACTGGCAGGGTGCTTGCCTAGCATGTGTGAGGCCCTGGATTTAATCTCTAGCACTTGGGGAGAAAATTATAAAGCATATTTTTTAAAGCATTAACAATCCAAAAGATTCATGGGAAATGAGCATTTACAGTCAATTCACAAAATAAGCTAGTAAACATTTAGGAAAAAGAAAACCAAGAAGTCAACTTCGCTAATAACCAGGCAAATAAAGACAACAATGAGATGTATTTTTCCACCTGTTTTCTTTTTAAAAAACATCAACTGGTAAGTTTTCCCTAAAATGGCCACTCAACACTTTGTTAGTAGGAGTGTTAATTGGAAACTTTCAAGAAAGCAACTCATAAAAATGAATCAAAGCTTTAAAAATATCCTCACTCTTCTAGTTCATACTATCCAAAAGAAATAATCTCAACCACAGGTTGAAATGTATGCCCAAAGATATTCATCAAAGGTTATTTGCAGAAGCAAAATTCTTTAAAGTAATCCACATATTAAATAAAGAGAAATGGTGAAGTCAACTACACTGTAACCACAAAATACAATAGTCAGTCACTAAAATAGATTAAAATGGGAATTATGATGCAATAAACATTAAGAAAATAGAGTTTACAAAAGGAAGCATTTAATATAGACTTAACTACACAACTCATAAACCCCAGAACAGAAATACTAAAAGCAAACAGTGACTGAATGTAGATACAAACTGGAAGTTGAACACCTGTGCCAGTCTCCAGATTGTTTCTAAGATCTTACTTACTTACCCCTTCCTACCTGTTGCACCAACTCAAAACAGAGCAACCATTCTTTACATGGTGGTGTCCTTCTCCATCTGCCTGTTTGCTCCCTTGGCACTTAAGGGCATGGCACTATCTCCTGCTACACTCAGTAAACATTTGCTGCTTCATATTTATAAACTCCCACATCTTTTCATACATGTAAAAGAAGTGACTCTAGCTACTAAAGTAACCACAAACTGAAACCTAAATTAATATGCAGTTTCACTTTTCATTCCTTGTTCCAAATAAAAACCTTAAAGAGAAAACATCTTCAGATCTCTTTCCTAACCTGATGCCTAAAGTAGGGAGGCAAAATAAAGACACCACATACCTGATTCGTAGGACCACAAATGTTGTCCGCTTACTTCTATGCCAAAAGACATTTACTTTAACAGTTTAATCATTAGCTCCCACCCACAAACACACCCATCTGTGCCTTGCAGAACTCAACCACTACACCGGGCCACACCTCACTCTAGTTTTGTCCTATTCCCCACTGATGCTGCCTTCCACTTGGCCACCTTCCACCTAATTAGCTGAACAGAGCACTGGCAGGGGAGAGAAGATTGTAAGCAAGGCTGGGAACACGGAGAAACCAGACAGGAGTAGGATTACCTAAATGTGGCAGAAGGCCATCTGAGAGGCATCCATAAGTCAGTGGCCCTAAATAGCAGCAATTTTTCACCACAGAGTTTTTGGCAGTGTTTTGAAAGATACTTTTTGTTGCCCAGTGTTGGAAGTGCTACTAGAATCTGGTAGAAAGAGGCCTGGTTTGATACCAAACATCCCACAAAGCACAGGACAGCTCCCCACAACAAATAATTATTCAACCTCAAATGTTACAACCTTAACAATACTGTTAAGGTTGAGAAACCTTAACAGTTACAAGGTTACAACCTTAATAATACTGTTAAGGTTGAGAAACTTTACCATAAATTGATGTATCCACCAGTGCAATGGATTCTAATCCCAATTCATTAGGAACAAGACCCTCAGTGGGTAAAGGAAACCTGAGTTAGTTTAAGAAATATAAACAAATATACACAACCTTCTCAATCAGAAAAGTGTTCCTTTGGTGACCAAAATTCTACCTCAGGCATCAGGAGAGAAAGCATTATAATTTAAGAAAACTATTAAGAATGCCTGTTTCCCAAAGGCTTTGGTCCCCTACATATCATGTATTTCTGCAAAGACTGCTTCACAGCAGCAACTGTAAGAAGATAATACTATCAAAATTGCCCAGACGGGTAAACACCTTCAGAGAAGCTGGCAGAGCACCCACAGAGTAGATGACAAATTTAGCTGTGTATCTCAATAGGACCTAAGAATTCAAACTCAGAGTGTACCACGCAACTTAAGAGAAAAGTGGTAAGCTCTCAAAGATCACTCAAAAAGAATAATTGTGCTGCTTTCCTAGATGAATCGTCAAATATTACACAAGATTTAAGCAACATTTTCAAAATTATTTCAAAATTTATTTTGGCTGAAGCCAAAATAAATATATAAATTTCAGATAAAAAGAGAATTTAATGTAAGAGTCATCACTACTATAATTTACTTTAAAAGAGAACCACCAGGTCACACCAAAATAAGTTTTTCTCGGGCTCGGGGCTGCAGTTCAGTGGTAGAGCACTTGCCTAGCATGTGTGGGGCAGTGGGTTCGATCCTCAGCACCAAATTAAAAAATAATAATAAAATTTAAAAACAAATAAAATAAAGACATTCTGTCCGTCTACAACTACAAAAAAAAGAATTTTTAAAAATAAGTTTTTCTCCATTATTTTAACAACTTTGTCATGCATGATTTCTGCCCATGGGAGGCCAGAAGGTTGGAGAAGTCATCCAGTGCCATCCCTAGATGTGACTTCAACAACTTTAACCTGTCTCTAAAGTCTCATTTACCTGTTTGACCTTGACCTTTGTCATTTCAGTATAAGAGAATACCCACCACCTCAGGTCCATTTTAACACTGGACAGGAATAACCATTAAAAATTCATCCATTATGCTGAATCAAGAGTGCACATCTGGGGCTGAGGTTGTGGCTCAGTGGCACAGTGCTTGCCTAACTCTTGCCCTCAGAATAATACCAAGTTGGATAACAAGATGCCATATAAATCAGGAACACTGGTGCACACCTGTCATCCCAGCTACTGGGCAGGAGGAGGAGGCAGGAAGATTGCAAACATAAAGCCAGCCTCAGAAATTTAGTGAAACCCTCAGCAACTTAGGGAGACCCGGAATCAAAATAAAAAATAAAAAGGGCTGGGGATGGAGCCCAGTGATAAAACACCATGGGTTCAATTCACAGAACCAAAACCAAACACACAACATGAGAGGATGGGGGTATAGTCCAGTAGCAGAGCACAAGCTTAGCATGCTTAAGGCCCTAGGTTCAATCTCCAGCACCAAAAAAAAAAAAACACCATCAGATACTACTTCACAGCCACCAGTTAATAAAAACATGTGAAACATTGGGTTCAATCATCAGCACCACATATAAATACATCAAATCAAATAAAGATCTATCGGCCACTAAAAAAAAAAAAAAAAAAGTACTGAACAAAAGGGAGAGTGCATGCCTTCCCAGCAGCTCAGGAGGCTGAAGCAGGAAGATCACGAGTTCAAAGCCAGCCTCAGCAATTAATGAGGTCCTAAGCAACTCAGTGAGACCCTGTCTATAAATAAAATATTAAAAAGGGGCTGGGGATGTTGCTCAGGGGTTAAGGCCCCTGGGTTCAATCCCTGGTACATAAAAAAAAGTGCATGTCTTTAAACCACAGGTTTTAGTTTAAATCATGTGAAACAAGTCTTATTATTCTAGATGTATCAGCCCTTAAAGTTTTTCTCAAATTACCCTGCCATCACTCCCCAATCCAAGCCTTTTCATTCTCCAGGTTTTAAAATGTTTTCTCCTCATCAACTGTGTTATAGTTAGCTCTTTAAGGTTATTATACAATAAGACTCAATGGAAGGCAAAAAACAGAAGAATAAAAAGTAATCTTAGTAACCAACAGTTCACACCCCATCTCACTTTTATAAATGAGTAACTAAGGCAGAGAAAAGACTCTGATGGAGGTTACGCTGTTACTCAGGAAAGTTGGAGAAGAAACTCAGGCTTCCTAACTCTTGCCCTCAGAATAATAGTTGGATAACAAGATGCCATGTAAATCAGGAACACTGGTGCATACCTGTCATCCCAGTTACTGGGCAGGAAGAGGAGGAGGTAGGAGGATTGCAAACATGAGGCCAACCTCAGAAACTTAGTGAAACCCTTAGCAACTTAGGGAGACCCGAAATCAAAATAAAAAATAAAAGGGCTGGGGATGGAGCCCAGTGATAAAACACCATGGGTTCAATTCACAGAACCAAAACCAAACACACAACATGAGAGGATGGGGGTATAGTCCAGTAGCAGAGCACAAGCTTAGCATGCTTAAGGCCCTAGGTTCAATCTCCAACACCAAAAAAAAAAAAAAAAAACACCATCAGATAGTACTTCACAGCCTCCACCAGTTAATAAAAACTTAAATATCTGACAACATTAAATGCTAGCAATGACATGGAACAAGAACTAACATACTATTGATAAAAATTCATATTAGCAAAATCACTATGAAAAATTTAAATAGTGCAACGGATAGAAATCTAAAGCTATTCCCCGAAGATTCCTAGCCCGGTTATTCAATCAAACGTTAACCTAGGTACAATTGTGAAGCGACCATACAGATAAAATACAAATAATAAACTATATCATCCAGGTGGGCACAAGCTAATCACAGAATAATACCAAGTTGCCCTCAGAATAATACCAATAATATCAATAAGCTCTGTTAACAGCAGACAATTATCTTCAGCTAGAGGAGGAGAAAGAGATGAGGTAGGATGGGCAATCTAGTAGCTCAGTGGCAGAGTGCATGTTTAGCATGTGTGAGACCCTGGGTTTTAACTCCAGCACACAAAAATAGAAAAGAAAAAAGAGGGTTAAGACATTTCAAAGCATGAGAAGCAAACAACCAACTGCTGGCTCTGAAGATAAACTAATGAAAGAGGCCACAGGGCAAGGAATATGAGTGGCCTCTAGAAGCTGAGAATAACCACCAGTTAACATCCAGTGAGGAAACAGACCTCAGTCCTACAACCACAGAGAACTGAACTATAAATAAGCTTGGGAGCAGATTCATCTCCAGAGTTTCTAGAAAAGAATACAGTCCTACCAACTAGATCTCAGTCTTATAAAACCCACAGCAGATAATCCAGACAAGTCTACCACACTTATGACCTCTAGAAGTATGAGACTATGAATTTGTGTTGTCTGAAGCCTCTGAATTTGGGGCAATTTGTTAGGCAAGGTACAGTAGTGCACACCTGTAACCCGTAGTCCCAGTTATTCTGGAGGCTGAAGCGGGAACTTTTTTTGGGCGTCGGAGGGCAGTACTGGGGATTGAACCTATAGCACTAGGCAAGTGCTCTACCACTAAGCTACACTCCAGCCCCAGAAGGTTCTCTGAGTCTAAGAGGTTCAGGGCAAGCCTGGACAAGATAGCAGGACCCCATCTCAGAAAAACAAAAACACAGATAACCAACACTTGCAGAAAAATTGAAGAAATGTATTAGCCTACAACCTAGAAGCTAGACATCCGACTAGATATGACCCTTGCTCAGTGGCCTAAGTGTACCAGAAGACAAGCACAAGAGTGTTTTCACATCACCAAGCTCCTAAATGAAACTGAGTATAGCAAAAACAAGATTGATAACAGATAAAATATAAAATGTTATACTGATTGTTTTACTTATTCACAGTGAGTAGAATCAGAAGGCATAAGAACTTCCTCAAAGATTATTTATCACAGAACAGTGTACTGCTTTAGAAAATGTGCTGAAGTTAATCATGTAACTGAAGAACAGGTAGAGTTGGAAAGTTTAAGGGTTTTTTTTTAAAAAGTCATTTCAAGACTCAAATTTATATTGTTTTCAGAAACTTTAGCCTAATTTTTATTTGCTTTCAGATATTTTAAACAATTTACAACCAAAAATATAAACATAAAAACAAATTAGGGGGCTGGGGTTGTAGCAGTGGTATAGCACAAGCCTAGCATTTGTGAAGCACTTGGTTTGAGCCTCAGCACCACATAAAAATAAATAAAAGTACTGTGTCCACCTACATCAAAAAATTTAAAAAGTTAGGAAACTATGCACTGCTCTTAATTTTAAAAAATCCTGATAATGAATTTTGCCTAACTATAACTTATAATATTCTATTCGTGAAATAGCATATTATTTTCTCCTAAACTGAGTTTTCTCAAAATCCAAGTTGTTGTGCTTAGGGGTTTCAAGATTTAAATAAAAGGTGGTTGTTGGTGGTCCCACCGGGCTGAGGCAGGAGGACCTAGAACCCAGGAGTTCAAGGATAACTTGGACAATATGGTGAGACCCCGCCTCAAAAGAAATTAGTAAAAGGGCATGTTCACATTATTCTACAACTCTTCTGATTTTAGTTCATATACTTTTTCAGTGTGCATGCTTTTCACAAGATATGTCCTAATCTCTCCACTCCATTCTGTGCCTGAACAATTAAGTCAGCAATGAGGCATGAGATCTCACTGTTAGAATCAAAAAACCCACTAGGACTGGATTTCAAGAAAAGATGGGAAAAGTAAGGTATTTACTGGAAATGCTGAGGCCCCTTTCCTGTAATATAAGAGATTCAGCAATTGTCTAACTGCATCACATACAAATGAAAGCAAGAGAAAACAACCACACATTCAAAAATTCCACCTTCCACCAGGCTGGTGACCCATGCCTGTAATCCCAGTGGCTCAGGAGGCTAAGGCAGGAGGATAGAAAGTTTGATGCCAGCCTGTGCCCAAAGCAATTTAGAGAGGCACTGTCTCAAAATAAAAAAATAAAAAGGGCCGGGGATGTGGCTCATTGGTTAAATGCCCCTGGGTTCAATCCCTGATACCAAAAAAAAAAAAAAAAAAAAAAAAAAAATTCACCTTCTGATTGCATCAAATTGACACACAAAACATTTCCACAACGAAGTATAAAAAGTCCGGTTTCAATTTTGGGGCCCCTCCAAATAGGGTTCTTTGAAAAAGAAGGTTCCATTGCATTAAAGAAATATGAAAATAACAACATAAGCCTTTAAGACTCTCCCTAATAAGTTTTCTATTTAAAATTTCATCTACAAGGGCGAAGATCCAAATTTAAAGGGAAATGAAAAGCAACTTAAAAAAAAAAAAAAAAAACACTTACCTAATGCTTTCCCTGTGGCCGCTTCACCATAAGCGGCTCTCTCTTGAAATCACGTCAGACATGGAAGGTCCTAACAGAGCACTAGTCAAGTCTAACCATCCCAAAAATGTGGAAACTGGCCGAAGAAGAGCGCTGACTTACCCACGGTCTCACAGCCCGTCAGGGGCAGGACAACGCCAGGCCCTCAACGCCACACGTCCTGGCAACCCAAGCTCGGGCCGGCCTCAAGCGCAGACCCGAGTCCCGAGCCGGAAGGGCTAACTGCCCAGGGTCGCGCTGCCTCTCCAAGGGATGCGCGCCTGGCCCCCGACCCCGGGGCAGAGAAGCGCGCGTGAGGGGCCAACTCTGCCCGCCACCTGTCGCAGACCGGCGTCAGACGGCCACACCCCCTGCCCGGGCCTGGGACGCGGGCCGCCTCCTTGGTGGCGGGCGGCTGTGACTGTGAACCGCGTGGGAGATCCGGGTCTGGAAGCCGCAGGAGTCACCTCAGGTGGGCGCTGAGATTGAGGCGCCGCCCCCACCGCCAGCCTGCAGTTCGCGGAAGACCCGGCCGCAGGCGCCTGTTTACACTCCTCAGTGGGAGGACGCTGGCTGACCCGTCACGTGATGCGTGCGTCACGTGCCCGCCCGAGGCGATGGACGGGGTGGGAGGGGAGAGGCGTTGCCCCGGCAACTGCGGCGCTGTGGGCCGGGGAGCGAAGGCGCCGCTGACCCTCCACCAGGAGTAACCACCGGGCCAGAAAGAGGAAAAACCACCCCAGCCCTGGCTCCGTCCTTTAGAGACCCTGGGCCTGACTGAATCTGTTATTAGCATTTTGGAAGAAGAGAATTCGTTCAGTCAACATGATGTGCGTGGTGGAAAGAAATAGAAACTTTCTTACCAGAGCTAGCAAATGAAAGGGGGATCCAGGAAATAATGACAATGGTTTTGTTTGCCTCAACGAACAGATTTTTGCCTGCTTTCACTCCTTCATCTACAGTGGAAGGCTGATGCCCACAGCTCACCCCTTTCAGCCCGAGAAAAGTGGGGTGTGTATGGATCTCCAACTTGTTATATTTTCAGTTTCTTGGGGATTAGTCTTTGTGTAAATAGAAATTTACTTCCCTGATTATACATCTCTGTATCTTTAGTGATTATTTCTACAAACTCCAGTTTTCATAGATCAAACTTCGTAGAAGTTTCGACTACTACCAATTTTACTCCTTGTTTTAAATTGCACGAAACATTTTGCATAATTTCTTAGTAAATTCGTGATTTGTAAGCAAATCTCCACAAATATCCCAGAATTGTTTTTGTTTTTTTTTGTTTGTTTGTTTGTTTGTTTTTGTTTTGTTTTGTTTTGTTTTGTCTTGGGTGATTTATTGAATGGCTTATCAAGTTCCTCCCCACAATTCTGATCACTTTGCATACTTGGCTATGTATAAAGCAAAATCTTAGGGTCAAAACAGTGGGTTTAAAATATCCTCCAGATTAGTATAACAAAGTCAAACCATCATTTCTATAACACAACTGGAATGCACCATAACCAAAAGTAGGAAATGAAATGTTGAATTTTTTTCATACACATCTTTTTACTATGGAAAATAGGTTATCAAGGCCAGCTGTCACAACTTATGGACTCTTCTGGCACCAAGAGTTCCAAGAAGGCAGGATTAGTTTCTTCCACTGGTATACTTTATGCCTAAACTATGTCTGGTGAACAAAAAGTTTGATTGACTGATTTTTAGATGTAGAATCCTGCCATCCTTCTGTAAAAAGTGGCAGAACCTTCATAGTTCCAGGGGGCATCTATGAGTCTTACAGAAGGACTGAGAAGTATTACTTATGCAGACAAGGCTAGAGTGATTCCTATCTTAACCATTACTACCTAGGCATTTCACTTCAACTTTCTGAGCCTCTTTTCATTTATCCAAAAGAAAAACATCTGCTGGGTAGAGTGGTTCTGAGGTGAAATAAGACAATGCCTGCACAACACTAAAGTGCCCAAGAAGCCAGACCCAGTGGCTCATGCCATAATCTCAGTGACTCTGGAGGTTGGGGCAGGAAGTTGAAAGTTTGAGGCCAGCCTCAGCAACTTAGACTCTCAGCAATTTAGCAAGACCCAATTTAGCTAAACTAAATAAATAAATAAAGTTCTGGGGATATAGCTCAGTGGAGAGTACCTCTGGATTCAATCTTCAATACCAGAATTAATTAACAAACAAATAAATAAAATTCCCTACACACACAGCATTCAGTAAATAGTAACCTATACAGTCTTTGGCAAGAAAGTAGTAGTATAAAAATTCAAAGTTCTGAGGGAAAGGAGTCTAACAGTTTGAATGTGTCCAAGTCCTGGGTCCAGATTCTTGTCACCTGGCCTACAGTTGAGGAAGAGACTGCCAACAAGAAAACAAAATAAAAATGAGAAGAATCCTTTGTGCTTTGAATATAAATCTGCCTTCCAGTAACAAAGTTACTCTTAGGTAACAAGGTATTCAGTACAAGAGGAGTACTGGCCTTAGCCAGGTGTAGTGGCAAATGTCTGTAATCCCAGTGACTCAGGAGGCTGAGGCAGGAGACTCACAAGTTCAAAATTTAGCCTCAGCAATATAGTGAGGCCCCAAGCAACTTAATGAGACCCTGTCTCAAAATAAAAATTTAAAAATGGCTGGGGATGTTGCTCAGTGGTTAGGAATCCCTGGATTCAATCCCCAGTCCATAAAAAAAGGAATACTAGCCTTTCAGGAAAAGATTAGTAGGTACAAAGTTTCCAAATCCTTTCTATTTGTGCTCTTGGGGACTCCTAACACATTGTCCTTCCAAAACTAATACCACATAAAGAAATTTCCTTATAATATTTGTGGGATATGGGGGTGATATTCTAAAAAAAAAAGTCAGGCTTCAGCCAAGTGGCCAGTGATACCCTGAGAATCAGTTATACCCAAATGGTTAAACATATAAACTGTGTTCTAGAGTTTTAGTTATGGTTTCATTGTTAACCACAAAATGCATAGTTATGGATGACATGATACACTGGGAAGTATACAACTCAAATGGCATTTTATCTAAAACAGTGAATATATATATTAGTGATCCAACTGATATGATGAATGTAAGAAATAATGGAGAACTTGCAAACAAATGAAGAGATGAATACTAACCTGCTATGATATTACAAAGCTATGATGTGGTACAGACAATGTTGAATTCAATTTTCCTGATTCCAAGTCTATAGTCAGCTTTCAATCACTATAACAAGAGAACTTATACCTGAGAACTTATAAAAGTCTTATTTTGGCTCATGGTTCTGGAGGATCCTGTACAAGATCAGGACATGAGGTGAAGGGAGAGCTTTGGTTTCCCGACAAGGTAATACATCATAGTGAGAACATATGGCAGAGCAAAATCTCCTACTTACATCATAAAAGCAGAGTGGTGAAGGAAGAGGAAGGGGCTGAGGTCATACAATCCCCTTTAAGGACATGCCTATAAAAACCTAAAGACTTCCCACAAGGCTCCATCTCTTGAAGTTTCCACTACATCCCAGTAGAAACACCCTGGTATCAAATCTGTAACACATGGACCTTTGGAGGACACATCTAAATCATAACAAAGTCTAACTGCCTTTTATTTTTTATTAATATCCATGAATATATGACTTTTATCCTGTTTATTATTTCTTTGTTTTTTACTTCCCACGCTGACAACAATCTTGTTTCACTTAGTATTTAGTATGCTTTTCAAAGGTATTTACAGATTAGATGGATTTACAGATTAGATGTGGATATGAAAGACCAAAGTGAAGTTTGAGGTTTTTGGCCTATACAACCAAAAGAATCAAATTGTGGAAATGAATGATTATGTTTAATTTAGGGGTTATGTTTAATTAGGGATAGGGGAACAGGAGCCATAATTTGATTTAAATTTGACATGTTACTTGGACATTCAAATGAAGATTAACAAAGTTGGTAGCTGGCTAGTAGATTGGAATTTGGAGGAAGAATGTATAAATTGTGCCAATGGTATGTAAAGCTATAGGACTGAAGGAAATCACACAGAGCAGTAACTTCAATACCTTTGACCTCAAACCAGGATATGAAATACATTTTACATATTGATCAAATAGATGTTTATAACCAAAAGTTTCCAGAAGCATATTTACCCTTCCTGTATGGAATGCAGTATTCCCTTTCTCTTCTACTTATTTCTTTAAACTTTTTTACCCTAATTCAATTGGTTCTTTTTAAACTAGTAACAGTTGTGGCCTACAGTTTAAAAATCATTTATAGTCACTAACCTAGAACATTAATTGCATAACTGCAACAAGAGATCCAAAGGCTAGTCATGTAGCACTATTGAGATAAGACCACAAGCAAAGGAAACTTAGGAAAATTGGGAGGTAACAGGAAAACTGGAGTCTGGAAGGCTAAATGAAGAATATTTCATTCGGGAAGTAACTACCTAAACGTGTCATTTGCTACTGAGAAGTTGGGTAAGATAAATGACCTTTGGATTTGGCAATATAGAAATCATTGAGATCTTGAAAGTAGAGCAATTAAGATAGAGTGATGGGATTAAAGGTCTGATTGTAGAGATACTAGATGGTGACAGCATTTTGTAAAGAGAAGCATGGAAATTGGACTATAGTGGACAAGAAAACATTAAGCTTTTCTGGTTCTTATATATTATTATAAGTGGCCTAGTAACAAAGAAATGTTGATGCAGAAGATGGTGGCAACTGTAGGAAGGAAATCTTTGAGTAGGCTGGAGGAGCCACCCTTCACTAAAGTAAACAAGAGGAATAGTGTTGTTAAATAAAATGTACAGGCTATTGGTTTAGGCTGAGCTCCTGCACCAGGCCCAAGAAACCAAATCAAAATGGGGTACTCGTGCTGTAATTCCATGTCACCAAGCTAAGACTGTCACCATAAGGGAATCCTAGGAGGTCTATTTAGAGGCAAAGGAGATTACTTCTTGCACCTTCCAGATTCTTGACTCAGCACAGAAAATACTTAAAGAACACATCCGATTTTAGCAAAGACAAAAGAACTTTATTAGGAAGCAAAAAGTGAAGATAGACATTCTCAGAATAGAATGCAGAGCAAAATGTGCCTCTGGGAGCTTAAGGTCCAAGTTTTTATTAATGAACATAATTAGATGGAATACATATGATCTAAAGAACTGGACATTCCTTGGGAAATATTGAACAAGATTATACTTCTCCATTAGATAGTCTGGTCTGGCATGAAGGTTTCAGCTTCCTTCAGTGTGTCTGGGACTGATGACCCAATCTAATGTATGGCCCTAGCCTCACAAGGTTAACCATCTCTATGTTTCTGCTTTGCTAAATTCCAGAAAACTTACAGAGAACTGGATATTTACAAAGTAGTTTATTCAGTTCTTCATACCTTTTAGTCTTTTTTTCTGTCTCTACACTCAGGCTCTTTTGTTGAGCTCACAAGTTGTCTATAAATTGCCACATTACAACAGGGATGTTTTCTCCTTTGGAGACTCAGTTTTCTCTATATATTCCTAACTTTCTATCTCAAAACCCTAAGTACATATATGAAGACATGAATGGTGTGACTCTACTTTGTGTACAACCAGAGACATGAAAAATTGTGCTCTATATGTGTAATATGAGTTGAATTTCATTCTGCTGTCATATATAATAAAATTAGAATAAAAAATTAAGTTTATCTCATCTTCCAAAAAATCAGACCAAGAACCCCAAACAGGCCATTTTTAGCCCCCATGCTCATGCTAAGTCCCTTTTGCTTTAAACTCTTTACAATGTAATGGCTTTGAAGCAACCAAACTACTTTTAGTCCTATTTCTGCTTTTCTCCAGTCCTTTTCAGTCTATAAAGCCAAACTTCTCTGATCAATTTATTAGAACACTGATTCTACCTTATAGAATAAGGTGTTGCCCAATTCTAGAATCAAAAGTAAAAGCCAATAGCTCAGCATGGTGGTACACCTGTAGTCCCAGTTACTCAGAAAGCTGGAGGATCTCTTGAGCCCAGGAGTGTGAGACCAGCCTGGGAAATGTAGCAGTACCCCTTCCACCAGAAAAAAATTAATTTAAAGGCCAATTACAATTTTTAAACTACATTTGTTGTAATTTTGTCTTCTGACGGTCAGTAGATTTGTTGTTGGGCACATGTTATTTCTCTTCTGATTGTTTATAGTTTAATAAGAGTTAATAATATAGTTTAATAAGAGTTAATGGAGAGAGGTGTTGGTGGTTTGAGAGAAAACAGTACCACATGACTAGCCTATGGGTCTCTTCTTTTGTTGCAATTATGCAACTGTCCTTGCAATTATGCAATTAATCCAGGAGAGTGCTACATTCCAGCCCCAGCCCCTTGATTTCCCACACTTATTATTGCTGTATCTTCTCCTAACTTCTATCCTTGCCTCTTAAGAGGTTCTTTTTTTTTTCTACATATCTTTTTTACCCTAGACAATCACAAAAGTTATTTTTCAAAACTTATGTCTGAACATGTTAACCCCAGTAGTTTCCCAGTTCAGAATAAAATCCAAAATTCTTGTTTGGAGAGTCCTCCATGATCTAGCCTTACTGCTATTGCTCCCTCTCAATGGCTTTCCTCTGCTGCCTGGCTTCCTCACTGTTACTTTGTTTCCTCAAGAGTAGAACATTGCCATGTTCAGTAATTGGGTGCTGAGGCAGGTAAATCTGAAGCTAACCTCAGCAACATAGTGAGGCCCTGCCTCAAAATAAAAAATAAAACAGGCTGGGAATGTAGCTCAGTGGTAGAATGTAATCCTCGTTCAATCCTCAGTACTGAAAAAACAAAGTAGAATATTGTCCTACATTTCACTTCCCTGTGGCTTTGTTACCCTGCTCAGGTCCAGTACTACTGGATGACCAGATTCCTACCCCAGTCTAATCTTGCTTATCTTTAAGGACAGAATATCTGAAGGCCAGAAGTTCCTCTTCAGATGGGCTAGCTGAAACTGGTTGGATCTAAGTCCACTACCATGTGACCTCCAGACAACCTATAACTTATTTATAATATAATCAAATACATGAATATTTCTCCCCCTTGTTTCTTTTACCCTAAATCTATAATCTTCTGACCCCAAGTGGGGAAAGTTGATTGGGAATTCATCTCCCACTTCTATTGCTAAGAATAAAAGTGCCCTTCACTACTTAATTGATGCTTGGTCTCATTATTGGTTTCACAATTCCAATAGGGAAAAAGGATATAATACACCACCTTTCCCTACTTGGCTTTTGTTCTTAGCCCTTAATTCCATCAGTGGCAGAGAAATCTAGTTCCCTAAATCTCCATTTGCCAGTCCAGTTCTTGCCAATGAGATATGATTGAAAGGGACATCTATACCTCCAAACAAAAGCATTTTAGAGCCAAACACAACCTTCCAGCTCCCACTTCCCCTGCAACAACAATCTAGAAGACCATGAGAGCAATGGAGAAACTATACAATAGAAACAGCCTGAATTGCTGAGTCACTTTATTGGGCAGCTGCCCTGGGAAATTGGCTGGGTCAGTGGATTTTGCATGGATTAAAAAATGAACTTTGTTGTGTTAAACCACTGAGCCATGGGGGTTAATTTGTTACCACAGGATAATTAAATATCTATTATACACTAAATTATGCCAATGCCCCACAATTCATATGTTGAAGTTCTTACTCCCCAGTATCTCATAATGTCACTCTATTTGAAATAGAGATGGTCTTAAAAGAGGTGATCAGGATGGACCCTAATTCAACATAACTGGTGTCCTTGTAAGAAGAGATTAATATACAGACACACAAAGAGAAAAGATTATGTGAAAACAGGGAGAAAATAGCCATTTATAAGCCAAGCAGAGATGATTATGAAGGAATCAACAGTTTTTACCCATTGATGTTAAATTGCTAGTCCCCAACAAATTTCTGTTGTTTAAATCAAGGATCTGTGGCCCTTTATTATGGTAGCACTAGCAAATGAATGCAGGATACACTATCTAAATTATTTATTTTGCTTCTTTCTTCTAGAATGTACATGCATAATAAAATCAAAAATGTTTAGTTTAATATTGTGTCCATGGCACTTAGAATAGGGCATGACACCAAACAAAAGCTCGATTAATATGTATCAAATGACTAAACACTGGAATGAAATTTTTCAAAGAAAATATTTCTAGAGCTCTACTCATTTTTTCTAACTTTCTTTAATATTTTTAAGACTCCTTTGAGTTAATCTTGACTTTTCATTTATAATATTGCTCATTTGCTTTTTTTCATTTTGGGGGGGTTAGGATCTTGGGGATTTAACCCAAGAGAAATTTACCATGGAGCTACATCCCAGCCCTCCCCATTTTTTTTTTTTTTTTTTTTTGAAACAATGTCTCACTAAGTGGATTAGGGCCTCACTAAATTGTTGAGGTTGGACTTGAATTTGTAATCCTCCTGAGCTACTAGGATTACAGGTAATGCATCATTGTTTCTGGCTTTTTTTTTTTTTTCTTAAAGCAATGATGATGTGAATTTGGTTGAAATATTTCAGGACAATTTCAATTTTATTCAATTTCCAGTAATCAATTTTTCCTCTTAATTTTTATTTTCTCCTTTCCATTGGTTTTTTTGACTTCTTTTCCTAAGTTTTAGATTAGTTATAGTTCACGGTTTTTCTTTTCCTAGGCAACAGACATTTCTGCTTTAAACTCTTTTTTAAGTAAAGAATATAGTAATTACAGCTTTGACTGTGTTGTAAAAATTTTAATTAATACTACTTAGGTTGCATAAAATAATATGTGCTAATTTTTTAAATTTTTTAGTTATATATGGACACAATATCTTTATTTATTTTCATATGGTGTTGAGGATTCATCCCAGTGCCTCACACATGTGAGACAAACGCTTTACCACTAAGCTACAGCCCCAGCCCATGAAGAATGTTCTTTAGTCTTATATTATTGTACATTGGTTTATTTCTTTGGGGTTTTTTTTTTGTATATATATATATATATATATATATATATATATATATTTTTTTTTTTAAAGAGAGAGTGAGAGAGGGAGAGAGAGAGAAAGAACTTTAATATTTATTTTTTTTTAGCTCTCGGCCGACACAACATCTTTGTTTGTATGTGGTGCTGAGGATCTAACCTGGGCCGCACGCATGCCAGGCGAGCGCCCTACCGCTTGAGCCACATCCCCAGCCCTTTTGTATATATTTTTCAAATTGTCAACGGACCTTTATTTTATTAATTCATTTATATGTGGTGCTGAGAATCCAACCCAATGCCTCACACATGCTAGGCAAGTGCTCTCCCACTGAGCCACAATCTCAGCCCTTCTTTGTTTCTTTTTTGTTACTGGGAATGAAACTCAGGCAAGGGCACTTTACTACTGAGCCACATCCCAGTTCTTTTTATTTTTTTTATTTTGAGTTGTGGTCTTGCTAAGTTGCTGAGGCTGGCTTTGAATTTGTTATCTTCCTGCCTCAGCCTCTGGAGTGTCTGGGATTACCAGTGTAAGCCACCACACTCAGCTATTGGTATACATTTTATTTATTTATATTTAGTTACAGATGGACACAATATCTTTATTTATTTTTATGTGGTGCTGAGAATTGTACCCAGTGCCTCACATGTGCTAGGCAAGCGCTCCACCACCGAGCTACAACTCTATTCCTGTTACACACTTTAATAACAACATTTTGCAAAACAATATTTCTAAGAAGACAGCATGAAAAATTTATCTTTATATCTTAAAGGGATTCATCTGTCTCCAAATTAAACTATTTATGAAATAATCAGAATTTAGAAAACATATATCCCTACTGTTTGTCCCATTTTATTCCCTATAAAAATCTATTACATTCATCTAGTTTTTCACTGTCAATTTATTCTGTTCTACCTATTTCACTTCTTTTTACATGTATCTTTTTTAAAAATAATTTTTTAGTTGTAAGTAGACACAACACCTTTATTTATTTTTATGTGATGCTGAAGATCAAACCCAGTGCCTCACACATACTAGGAAAGCGCTGTACCACTGAGTCATAACCCCAGTCCTATATGTATATTTTTTAATAAACTAGTTTTAGAATAATTTTAATTTATAGAAAATTTGCAAAAATAGTTCAAATTTTCTATATATCTCACAACCAGTTTCTCTGATTCACATCTGACATTAGTATGTGAATTAACCAAAAGTATACATTAAACTAAAGTCCACACTTTACTCACATTTCCTCAGTTCCCTTTTCTGTGCCAGGGTCCCATCTAAGGTACTATGTCACATTTGTCAGCATGTCTGCTTAGGCTTCTTTTAGTTGTTGGTTTAATCTTAGATTTCCCTTGTTTTTGGTGGCCTTGATAATGTTCAGGAGTATTAGTCGGATATTTATAGAATATTCCTCAGTTGGGAATTATTTTCCCCATAGTTCCACTGGTCTGACTGGGGTGATGGGTTTTGAGAGGAAGATTAGAGGTAAAGTACCATGCTTATCACATGTCAAGGATACACACCAGAAATCTGAGTTATGACTATGAATGACCTCAACCACCTGGTTGAGGTGTCTATCAGGCAAACACTTTTACCACTTACTTAAACTACCAGACCAGGACCAAATTTAAATACTGTAGATGTGATTTAAAAAAAAAAAAACCCAGGGCTAGGGCTGTAGCCGAGTGGTTAAGCAACTGCCTGGCCCATATGAGACATTAGGTTTAATTCTCAGCACCACATAAAAATAAAGATATTGTGTTCATCTACAACTAAAAATATTTTTTAAAAACTATTTAAATCTCAAATATTATTTTCTTTCTCTATTCTATATATAGAAAAAAATGTGAGTTCTCTCTTTCTCTTATCTTTTTTCCCCTTTGAGATAGGGTTTCACTATATTTCCCATGCTGGCCTCAAACTCCTGGGCTCCAGCAATTATTCTGCCCCAGCCGCTCAAGAAACTAGGACTCTAGGAGTATGCCACCATGCTTGGCTCCCATTTTCCTCTTGAGGAGATGGAATATGAGTTTGGGGGTTGATTTAGTATCCTGCATTCTCTACATGAGGATTTCTTCCTTTCCATTTTCCTTGTAACCTAACAAATTTTACAATTCTCACCTCTTTTGAAATCTAATCATCTATAGCAGATACTGTGACTCATCAGTCCAGAAACTGCTATAAAAGAAAATCTAAAACCTTAATCTATCAAATGTCCTTGTTATCAAGGTTCTGGGCCAATGAAATAAAGGCTAAAGACATGTGGCAGGGCATTTCATCCTGAAATAAAGAGGTGAAGCCTAAGAAAAACTCCTCTTGGGAAAAAAATAAATACATACACACACATACATCATATATTATATATATCTTCTAGGGTTCTTGCCCAGCACCTTCCTATTTTCTTAGCTAATTCTCACTTATTATTCTTCAATAAATTTCAACCTAAGGAGTCCTAGACTAGGTCAGGTGCTTTTGTTGCATACTTGCACAGCTCCACAAACTTTTCCTTTATAATATTTATCAAAATGATAATTAGTGACTTGGTTAAGGAAAGTCTGGGTTGCAATGTAAGCTTTACCTGCCTGGTTTACTATTATATCCCAAACACCTAATTACTGTCCCTTGCACTTGGGAGTTATTCAATAAGTATTTGAATGAACAAATCTGCAAAAGAGGATTACCTTATAAGCACAGTCACCAAGTACATAAAAATTAAGAAATATTTATATTTTTCTCCTTGGCCCCCACTCATGCTAATCAGTCCCATTCTTACTTCCTAATAATGTAAAAAATCTCTAAACACTTGAGGAAAACCAACAGTATGAAAGAAAAAGATTGAGACTGACAAAAAACAATCTAAGAAAATGAACTAAAAAAATTAAATTAAAACCAAAAATATGTTTTCAGAAATAAGACCATAATGAGTTATTTAAACCATGGCTCAAGCTGAAAATGCTATATAAAAATTTTGAAGTACATATTCTTTTTTTGTTGTTGTTGCTACTGCTAATGCTATTATTGCTGTGGTCACTAGGGACTGAACCCATGGGTGCTCTACTTCTACCACTGAGCATTACATCCCCAGCCCTTTTTATTTTTTGAGACAGGGTCTTGCTAAATTGCTGAAATTGGCCTCAAACTTGTCAGCCTCTGAAGTCACTAGGATTATAGGCATGCACCACCATGCCTGGCTTAAATACATGTTTTTAAAAACGAAAGAAAGACTGGCAAGTTTCTCCAGAGTCAGTGGACTAAAATCTAAATGAAGGCATGCATCCAAAGTGGTAACAGAGCACTAAAATCATGACTGTACTATGTGTATATACCAAACAGGACAGATGTGAGATTTGGTTCTGATGGCCTCCCAAGGGCCAGGGAGATCGAAGTCCAAGTTCAGTGTCACCCCAGGAAGATAACTCTCCTCTCCAAGGCTGAGATCCCACTCTACCCCCAATCTATAAGATTGCAAAAAAGAAAAGATACTTTGGAGTTGGTGGGGAGAGTCTGAGGAGAGAGGGAGGGTGTGAAAGCTGTAAACAAACTGGATGATTAAAGTAAAGATACTAAGCATTGGTAAGGATATAAAGCACAGAACTCTCAAATTGTTATATATAGAAAAGATAAATAAGTTAGTAAAACCACTTTGAACTATTGGTTAAGTATTATCTAATAAACTGTACATGCACAAGGACCATCTTATGATCCAGACATTCTACTCTTATTTATAGACCCAAAGGAAAAACATGCATATATTTTTCAAGGGACAGGTACAAGAATGTTCATATCAGCATTATTTGTAACAGCTCAAAGGCAGAAACAATCCAATGTTCATCAATAGTAGATGGATGAATAAATTCATATTTATACACCACCACCATAAAAATAAACTACAACCACAGCAACACAAATAAGTATCCATGCCCTTGTGTGAAATAAAACAAATAATATATATTCCATACAATTCCATACCATTTTGCAAAGAGAAAACTGAAGGGATACTATAGTTTAGGAGATAAAACCATATAGAAGTTGGGTGTGGTGGAGCATGTCTATTGACTTGAGAGGGTGAGGCAAGAGGTGCAAGTTTGAGGCCAATCTCAGCAGCTAATTAAGTCCCTGTCTCAAAATAAAAAGTTAAAAAAGAACTGGAAATATAACTCAGTGGTAAAGTGCCCATGAATTAAAACCCTAGTACTTAAACAAATAAATCCATATGGAAAAAAAAGAAGAAAATATCAATCACAAAAAGGCAAGATGGTGGTTATGTTTATAGAAGGCTGTGAAGGACATAGAACTAATTCAAAGAGCCTAGTTAGCAAGCTATTGCAATAGCTCAAGTCAAGGCTATGGTAACCTGTACTGGGGTAATTGCAGTAGAATAGGTGAATTTGAAATTACTGTAACTAAAAAATACTTTTATGGACCAAATGGTATACTATCAAAATTCATGTTAAAACCCTAACTAACCTTCACTGTGGCTGTAATTGGAAAAAGGAAATAATTAAGGTTATGTGGGGTCATGAGGGTGGGGCTCTGATCTATAGGACTGGAGTCCATAAGAAGAGACATTGGTAAGCTCAGTCCTTCCCCAAACCCCATGAAGGACAGATCATGTGAGGGCCACACAGGAAGGCAGTCATCTGAGCTGGGTCTGGTCATGCACAACTGTTAACCCAGCTACACAGGAAGCTGAGGAAGGAGGACTGAAAGTTTGAAGCCAGCCTGGGTAATTTGGTTGGACCAACTCATAAAAAGGAAGGGAGGGAGTAAGTAAAGAAAAACAGCCATTTGCAAGCCAGGAAAAGAACCTTCACCAGCAATCAGCAACCAAACCTACTAGACTTGTTCTGGAATTCCTGCATCCAGAACTATGAAAAAATAAATTTGTTTAAGCCACCCAGTTTGTATTTCACTGGGGCAACCTGAGCAGGCTAATACGTACTGTGGTACTAAGAAGTGGGCACTTCTGTAATAAATACCTAAAAATGAGAAAGTAGTTTGGAACTGGGTAATGAAATTGAAAAAGTTTGGATGCGAATACTAGACTTGGATTGTCATGATAGGACTGTTGGTGGAAATATGGACCAACACAATTGGATGAAAGGTGAGAACTCAAAAAGAAGAGAGCTCCAGGGAAAGCCTCCATCTTACTACAGAAAACACAGAGCATGAACAGAATGCCCAAGGACATTATGGGCATTAAAGGTCATTCTTGTGAGGTCTCAGAACTGTTATTTTATTAATTAGAACAAAAGTAATCCCTTGGTGTAAAATGAAAGCACTTGGCTGAATTGTGTTCCTGTGTTTTGTACAAGGTAGAAATTTCGAGCAATGAAATGGAATAATTGAGATCTCTAGGAAAAGTATTGGTTTTTCCTTATAACTTAAAATGCTAGAAAATTCTTTTTTTTTTTTCTATACAGATAGATTGAAAGACTTTTAAGCAAAAAGGAGCCACAGAGCCTTTCTTTCTCTCTGCCTACTCAGTTCTACTTTACAGTATACTTTCATTTTCACTTTCAATAAATCTATGCTCTGTCTGGCCTTGTTTTGTTTTGTTTTGTTTAAAAAAAGGATAGGCTGGGGCTACAGCTCAATGGCAGAGCTCTTGCCTCATACATGTGAGGCATTGGGTTCATTTCTCAGCAGTGCACAAAAATACATAATAAAGTCATGCTGTCCATCTACAACTACCAAAAAAGATTTTTTTTAAAAAGGACCTATAATTAAATTTGGAAAATTCTCAGCCTATATATATTGCAATAATAAAAAATAAGAAAATGTTCTGAAAGGAACACTAAATAAGGGTATGACTGATAATTTTGCACCTAAGCAAAATCCAAGAATAAAAATGAGATTATACACATTACAAACATTGTCAGCTAGACCTCACTCAATGAAACAGTAATAACAGGACAGAATAAAAGGTGTGGGGCTTTTGGGATTCCACAGGACAAGACAATAGAGCAATCTGGCTGTGAATCTGAGCTTTTCTCTTTTAAAAGAGTGAGGAACATCTCAAAGGTGATGGGCAAGGCTGCACTGCCACCCAGGGTTCCAGGAACAAGAGCATGCTGCCTGAATGGTCCTGGAGGATATAGTATCAAATCACAAAGGACAATTCTTGAGACTTAAGGTTTAATGGGATTTGTCTTACTAGATTTTGAACTTGTATGAGGCCTGTCATCCCTTTCCTTTGACCTATTTCTCCCCTTTGGAATGGCTCTCTATCCTATGTCTGTCCCACCATTGTATTTTGCAAATAACTTATCTGATTTCACAGATTCATAAACAGAGAAGGTTTTTACCTCAGGATGATCATACTTGATTTAGATTTAGATGAGATATTCAAATAAGAAGACCATGGGAACTTCTGGATGGAATGAAAGCATTTGCATGAGAGAACATAAATTTTGAGAGGCCAGAAGGTTATGGACAGAATGCCAGTCACCTCCAAAATTCATATGTTGAAGCCCTAAGCCCCAGTGTGGCTTTATTTGGAATAAATAATTTGGATTAAATTAGGTCATAAGGGTGAGGCCCTGAATTGAGAAGACCAGTGTCCTTATTAACAGAGAATCCATCTATGAGTCAGCCTCCTTATATCAGAGAAAACATTCTGCATTTGGCTTTTTGGGATTGGCTAACTTCACTTAGTTAGCATTATCTTCTCCAATGCCATCCACTTACCTGCAAATGCCATGATTTTATTCCCTTTTATTGCTGAGTAAAATTCCATTGTGTATATATGCCACTTTTTTTATTCATTCATCCACTGAAGGGCACCCAGTTATTGTGAATTGTGCTGCTATAAACATTGATGTGGCTGTGTCCCTGTAGTATGCTGTTTTTAAGTCTTTTGGGTATAAACGGAGGAGAGGGATAGCTGGATCAAATGGTGGTTCCATTCCCAGATTACTAAGGAATCTCCATACTGCTTTCCATATTGGCTGCACCAATTTGCAGTGCCACCAGCAATGTATGAGTGTACCTTTTCCCCCACATCCTTGCCAACACTTATAGGGCAGAGGGGTGGGAGGGAAAGGGAGGGGGAAGGGGATTAGTAAGCATGGTGGAATGTGATAGACATCATCATCCAAAGTACATGTATGAAGACATGAATTGGTGTCAACATACTTTATGTACAGAGATATGAAAAATTGTGCTGTATACATGTAATAAGAATTCTAATGTATTTGCAGTCGTTTATTTTTAAAAAAAAATTGGAAAAAAAAACCCAGAGAACCCAAAGAGTTCTCTCTCTCTCTCTCTCTGGTTTTCCCTCAGCCTCATTACTTGCATGCACATTGAGAAAAGCCCATGTGAAGACATCAGAAACCAATCCTGTTGGGCCTTGATCTGGGAAGTTCAGCCTCTAGAATTTGTAAGACAACAAATTTCTGGGCTATTTTGTTGGGAGCCTAAGCAAGCCAACATGCTTACAAAAAGTGAGAAGCATTAATGTATAATAAAGGTAAATTCTTATCATTAATAATAAAATATAACAAATTAATGTCTAAAACACACTACTGGTCTTATGATGGCAATTACTAAAAATGGGAAACCTAAAACTGATTATTAGAAAAGATTGGGGTCTACAATGAAATTTTTACATATAATTTTTACTCTTATATAGTTTTTCTAAAACTGTGCATATTACTTCCATCAATCCTTTAAAGTTAAAATACCATACCTTCGGGCTGAGGTTGTGGCTCAGTGGTTGAGCGTTTGCCTAGCATGTGTGAAGCACTGGGTTTGAGCCTCAGCACCGCATATAAATAAATGAATAAAATAAAGGTCCGTCAGTATCTCAAAAATATCTTTTAAAAAAAATACCATACCTTCATTTCCTAAATTTCAGTCATCCAAGTGTTTTTTAATTTTTGTTATATGTACTCTTGTTAATTTTCAACCAACTTATTTAAAATTAAATCATTTATTTTACTTGACTTTCAACTTTTACTGCTTACAATTATGTTTTTCTGAGACACATTAAAATATGTCTATTAAAAAATGTTTACCCAGCTGGATGTGGTGATACACGCCTGTAATCCCAACAACTCGGGAGGCTGAGGCAGGAGCATTGCAAGTTTGAGACCAGCCTGGGCAACTTAGTGAGACCCTGTCTCAAAATTAAAAATATAAAAGGTTAGGGATGTTGCTCAGTGATAGAGCACACCTAGATTCAATCTGAAGTATTGCAAAAAAAAAAAAATGTTTATCCATGTTAACCTAAAATTATCTCCATGTTTCTGGAGTACAAAAGGGGCCATGGTTTGAGAAATAATGCTAGATGCAAAATTTAATCATTTGATGTCTTAGAACTATATTAAACACATAAAAAAATAAATACCTATCTTTCATTATTTATGTATTTATTGTTGCTATTATATCCAGGTTGGTTCTGAACTTCTAGACTCAAGGGATCCCCATCCCCCTATCTCCTGAGTAGCTAGGACTACAGGCATGTATCACTGTGTCTGGCTCCTGTCTTTTTGTTTTGTTTTGTTTTGTTTTGTTTTCAGTACATCCCAGTCCTTTCTAACATTTTTTGAGACAAGGTCTCACTAAGTTTCTAAGGCTGGCCTCAAACTTGCAATCCTCCTGCCTCAAGATCCCAAGTCACTGGGATTACAGAATATACCACTGTGCTTAGCTCCTGCCTTGTTTTTTTTTTTATAATTAAATACCTCCACAAGTAATACCCCTGAAAAAAAAATCTGAGTATTGTAATTTCCCATGTTAGATGACTAAATTATACTAAATATAACTTGAAAATATTTCACATCATGAAAAGTTACATATTTTAAAACATTTAATATAAAAAAATGCTTAATGTTTGTAAAAAATTTGAAAACTACTTTTGTCATATATGGTTTTAGATAAATAAAATATAAAAGCTTTTGTGTGTGTATTAAGGATATACTAAGCTACATTCCCAGCCCTTTTTATTTTATTTTTTTTATTTTATGTTAGGATCTCACTGATTTGCTGAGGTCTTGCTAAATAGCTGAGGCTGGCTTCAAACTTAAATCATCCTGCCTTGGCTTCCAATGTCCCTGGAGTTATAGGCATGTTCCATTGCTCCTGGCAAGAAAAGGTATTTATAAAAGAAAATTTTGTAAATAATCAAATAGCCAAACTCATAGTGAAATAGAATATTTATTTGAATTTCTCTTGGTAGTAGCACTCAACAAAGAAAAAATAAACCAAGCTGTGACATTTTGTTTTAAATTTTTGGAAAATGAAACAGTTTCTGTGTTTAATGGCAATAAGTGGGACATCTATTTTAAAACTACCATTTAAGAAGTAGTACTTTAAGAATATATACTATGATTAACATGATGTGTT
This sequence comes from Callospermophilus lateralis, assembly GCF_048772815.1. NCBI lineage: Eukaryota > Metazoa > Chordata > Mammalia > Rodentia > Sciuridae > Callospermophilus > Callospermophilus lateralis. Next base: position 22,631,748 of record NC_135319.1, on the reverse strand, counting down.
TTATGGAATAGATACATATCTGAATGCCAATGTGAATATGGAAGAAATATGTATGTGTTAAAAACCACACTGGAAAGCCAAAAGTTCTTTTTCACAAAAAGTAGTTTGAAATAAATAAGAACTTGCTAGTAAACCCCATAAACTTCCACACATGGGATTTTAAAAAAAGTCCCAACCTGCCCCCCAACACAAAAGAAAAAACTTGGTCAATTTGAGTAGAGACATTACACGACCACTCATTTCTGTACAACATGGAAGCCTGGTTACACAGTCAATATTAACTTCCTAAAGTGCATCTTTTGAAGGCTTGTCTAGTAAAATTGCAAAATCAAACATAAAACACTTAACACAGACATGCAATAACAAAGCTAAATCATTATAGTGCAAAGTTTTTAAAACTACTTTTAAAACTTTTGATTCACCAAAGAATAAAGACATCAAATAGAGTAGTGTTCTCATCCTCCAACAATATGCATTATATGCTTTTGTTACTTGGCAAATCTTTTTGGAGTCGAATAAAAATAATGCAGTCTAAACAATATTTCTTCTGTTAATATAATACGATTCCTCAGGCAGAACAGTAAAATGCAGAGGAAGAGTTAGATTTTGGGAAGTTTTGGTGCATTAACCACAGGATTTGCCTCCTGCAAGTATCTCCTCCCTGCACTCTTGTAATCATAGGTGCAGCCGTGAGTTTCTGCATAGCGATGAGATGCACAGAAGTTGTTTCCACATCTAAAGCACAAAAAGAGTTTATGTGAATAGTCACATTTCTATGAAAGGCTCATCTCTTTGGGAGAGAGAGAGATGCTTGACTTCAGGTATTCCAACAGGAGCCCTTTGGATCTCCTTAGCAATCTCAGTGCTGACATTTCCCTTCCACTTATAAGCACAGAGACCCCTCCCAAACAAAACAAGTTAATTGTCTATGAATGAAGTTTATAATAAAGAATACACTATGGAACGAAATAGGGTGTATGCCTTTCTGGAGTAGTAAAATTTCAAAAGCTGATAAATATGTCCACCATATCTCTTATATTTAAACCTGGAAAGATCTCTAAATTTCTAAGAAATTTTATTTCATGAAAAAATTAGATTATATAAAAGATAACTATGCCATAAAAGGATTTAAAAAAAATGTTTCTAGGGCTGGGGCATAGCTCAGTGGTACAGCACTTATATAGCTTTGTGAGGCCCTGGGTTCAATCCACACAAAAAATTAAAAATAAATGCTTTGAGCAATAAGATAGGCTGTTTTCAGTTGAACCTGATACATTCTAAAAAGTAGCAATTATTTTCAATGCTTGGCCTAATCCTAAGGGCAGATAAATATACCAATCAATGCTAATAAAAGACATAGTTGTGGGAAGAAAAAATATATTATTAAAAAAACAGTGATCTGTTTTGAAATAAGTGAACCATATAATTGTTAAAATTCACAGTAAATTAAATTCAGTCCTTTTTTTGGCTATTTAAAATAGAATCTTGGAGAAGGAGTTCTTGTAGGTAACAGTCAAACAAAAACCAAGTGTATTAACAAAGAACAAAGAAGGTCCATTCTGTCCTATTGGCTTAAATCTACCGTAAAGGGTAGTGGAAGATCTGCTTTTGCCTTTTGGAAATCATTAACTATCTACTTGCTCTTTACTTCAGTCAATTAGGAATTCAACTGAAGGTTGCTACTTGAACATCAGCGTGATGTTATGAATGGCCAATTTAAATAATGTTTTATTTTGCATAATCCCCATGCTGGGTCACAACAGAGAAAGCATCTCAGCTTCTCCAGCTGGCCAACCTGCCTGCATTCGTAGCTAGTAGCCAGTCCAGTTTTCTTTCCACAAAGAAAACAATGCTTTGTTGTTTTTTTCTTTGTTTGAAGAGGGGCTTTCACAGGTGGGAGGTGATGGGTACATTCCCCTGTTTAGAGAAAGGACATCTTGGTTAATATAGGCATTAAATTCTAAATGTGAATATCACTAAGCAAAACACAAGACACATTCCTGTGCCGCAGTCTCTCGGCTGGGCACAAATCACGAGTCTCCACACAGCTTGTAGATTCAAACAGCAATTCTTTATTCCCGAACTCACACCGGCCGTCTACAAACACGCTCTGGGGGAATCCACGTTCTCTATCCAAATCCACACTCTGCCCTAATCCACTCTCTCCCAAATCCACTACTCTGCCCCAAATCCACACTGCATGGGCTTCTGTCTCCCAAAATATACTGTCTGACCCTAAGCACTCAAGAGGAACTCAGCAGCAGGATACGCCCTATTCCAAAAGAGGAACACCCTAATCTCCTATTATACTAAACCGCCCTATTCTAAAGGGGAAACACCCTACTCTCCTATTATGCTAAACTGCCCTATTCTAAAGGGGGAACACCCTAAACACGGATCCTGCCCTGGTCCTTGAGCAAGGTCACCTTTCAGAAGTCCTTCCACTAGACAGCATGGGAGTAAGCTGGCAAGGAATTTGTCATACCTACTTGGCTGATGGCTCCCAGCATTCCTGTAATGGTAAACATCTATGATGTAAGAATTTAATTTGTATCATTTTCTTTTTTGCATAATAGGGATTGAATCCAGGGGTGCTCTACCACTGAGCTCTACCCATAGTCCTTTCAAAAAAATTTTTGAGACAGGGTCTTGCCAAAGTGCTAGGTTGGCCTCAAACTTGTGATCCTCCTGCCTTAGGCTCTTCAGTAGCTAGGATTATAGGCATGTGCTACTATACCCAGCTTTATACAATTTTTATATTGAAAATTATTTACAGAACCTACAAGTTGCAGGAGTAGTTTCCTAAATTTTTTTTAAGATGTGATAGGATTCTACTTATACTAAGACAATATTTTTTAAGACTTCTTGTATAAACTAACACTTTGCTGATTAGATCTGAGGATAATCAGCTTACATATAGTATACCAAACATTGAAGAGATCAAGAAAAATATCTGGTTCAAAGTTGTCCTTGATGATTCCCCTGAGAACAATGTCTTTGCAAAGCAATCATCCTGCCAACATTGAGATATACCAGAGGATCGTGGGGCTTTTCTTTTAGTGATAAGCTACCACAGAAAGTAAATTCTCAACAATGAGCAACTTTCATTGTTTCAAATTTCATTCTTCCAAAATTTAATAATTTTAAAGTTAAAAGAATATGTATTTTTCTCTGTTACTAAGTGCTTTAAAGTCAAAATCAGTTCACATATAAAAAAGCACTCTGAAAAATTTAAATGTTATATGATATAAAATATCACATTATAAATAGTGACTAACACAGTACACAGCTTGATTTCACAGTATTACTTTTTTTAAAAAAGTATAGTTTTACAAAAAAAAATTATTAGGGGCTGGGGATTTATCTCAGTGGTAGAGCTTTTGCCTAGCATGTTCAAGGTCCCAGCACCAAAAATTTTAGTAAATTCTATACTATTGTAACTTGATTTTTTTTCTTTTTCTTCTTAAAAATAAGAGAATATCTCGCCAGGTGTGGTCACCTGCAATTCCAGAGATTCAGGAGGTTGAAGGAGAAGGATGTCAAGTTGGAGGCCAGTAAGTCTTAGTATGTCTTAAGACTTTGTCTCAAGAAAAAATAAAATAAAAACGGTTGAGGATATAGTTCAGTGGTAGAGCACAACTGGGTTCAATCCCTAGTACTAAATGATTGGTGATGATGATGATGATGATGGCATATTTCATGTGAATAAAATAAATTGGTTTGATTATTAACTTAAATGTCTTTAGAATTGACCAAAATTAACAAACCCTTTGGGAGAGGGTACTGGGATTGAACCCAGGGGCACTCGACCACTGAGCCACATCCCTATTTTGTATTTTATTTAAAGACAGGTCTTACTGAGTTGCTTAGTACCTCATTTTGCTGAGGCTGGGTTGAACTTTCAATCCTCCTGCCTTAGCCTCCCGAGCCACTGGGATTACAGTTGTGCGCCCCTGTGCTCGGCCCAATTCTCTTTTTGTATTTATATTTTTAAGAGGTAAAAAGTACCCCATATCACCTTTGTGAAATGTTCCTGGTAATTTTAAGTGCCCTGAGAAAAAAAGCTTTTATTGAGTTGATGCCTAGGAGCCATTAGGAGTTATTCAGTTACTTCTTTCAAGTTTTCTCCAGTTTTGTGCAAAAGAACTGGGAGTATATTTTACAGACTGATAGTAAAGCAGACTCAATTTTGCTGGGCTTGTATATTGAGCACCCAATCTGGATTGTGGCAAAAGATATAGCATCAATTAACTGTAAATCTGAATTTTTAATCTTTAAAGAGTTTTCATAGTCTTTCATCTGCCTAATAAATATTAAGCTCAGGCCTCTCATACTTTTTCATAGTAGTTGATTATAACCTCACAGGTGCCAGAACCATTGACACTCTCCCATTTTTCTTTTCATTCCTCTGCTTGTTCTTACTATTTTTATTGGCCTTTGATAAGTGCCATCAAGCATTTGTGAGTTCCTATTATTTTAACAAGTATGGACAGTAGCTTTGAGCTTATCTGATGAATTGGGATGTATCTCAGTGCTAAGAGGGTATACTTAGCATTCATAAGAAGACCAATGAAGAAACTTAGTAAGTCAATAAAGTTAAACTTACACCAAAAATTAGTCTCCAGATAACTCAGAATGATACAATTATTACTTAGGTGGGTTCAATTCTCAGCACCAAAATAAATAAATAGATAGATAGATAAATAAGAACTTGCACAGGACCCACAGGGACAGCATCTATACAACATACCTAACAGGAGCACATCTATTTTCAACCACCTTTGAAGCTCAGGCTTAGGATATTCTTTCTAAAACAATGGTGGGTCAAAGAAAACTACAGATGATAAATTAGTTCAGTGCAGTCACATTTTCATTTTTCTTTCTGTAGGAGATTCTTGAACTCAATATTTTCCAAATTTTTTAATTCAAGAACTATTGTGAATGTGCAGACATAAAGAACATATTAGTGGGCTGGGGTTGTGGCTCGGTGTTAGAGCGCTCACCTAGCATGCACAAGGCACTGGGTTCAATCCTCAGCACTACATAAAGTAAAATAAGATATTGTATCTACCTAAAACTTAAGAATTAGATTTTTTTTTAAAAAAGAACATATTAGTGACAGAATTAGGTGGCATAAAAACACCTGCCATCTCCTATGAAAACTGTTTCTATATATTCTTCTACCCAAAGACAACTATTTATTAGTCATCTACTCCATCACTAATTTTCCTAATATTCCTTTGACTGGCATTGAAAGCCTTACATGTCCAATTTGATGGTTTATAACTTTCCAGAGCAATTTCCTACTATTTACCATGTCATACCAACCCTGAATGATGTACTGGGTCCATTCACATCCAAAGTCTTTTTCCAAAATTCTCTACATCACAAGCCAACCTATTAAAATTCTACTTATTCTGTAAGACATCATCAATCATCAACTCTTCTCTGAAGCTTCCTCACAAATGTGTATTACATGCATAAAGAAAAATTTCATAAAATAATGTTGATGTATAGAATAAAACTAAGGTTAAAAAAGATGGAGGCTTGGGGTAAAACTCAGTGGTAGAGCATTTGTCTAGCATGGTGGCTTTAATCCCAAGCACTGCCAAAGTAATTTTTTAAAAAGACAAAAATAATAGCAAATCAAAATAAAAATCTGTTGTGATTTATTTTTGTGGCACTAGAGACCAAACCCAGGGCCTTGAACATACAAAGCAAGAACTCTACCAACTGAGCTATATCCCCAGCCCTCAAAATAAAAATCTATAATAACATAATAGCCAAGAATTAAAAAGAAAGAAATGTAGCTCAGTGGTAAAGCACCTGCTTAGCAAGCATAAGGCTCTGGATTCAATGTCTAGTGCCACATTAGAAAATAAGAAAAAAGAAAAAAAATATTTCAAATACAAAGACCAAGTAAGGTAATTCTACAGAGCACCCGCTGATTTTGAAATTATGGAGATCTTTGGTGACCTCAGGGTTAGCAATTTCAGAAGATCAGCAAGAAGAGAAGAAAGCATTGAAACCTACATTAAGACTGATGGAGTAGATGAAAGAAATGCAAATTACTAAAAGGCTTTACTGTGAATTAGGACAGCACAGTATGTCAAGGAAAAACTATAACATTAAAAGTGGATATATCACAGGACTGGGTTGTGGCTCAGCAGTAGTATGCTCGCCTAGCATGTAGGAGGCCCTGGGTTTGATCCTCAGCACCACATATAAATAAACAAAATAAAGGAATTATGTTCATCTACAACTAAAAAAAAATTTTTAAAAGTGGATACATTACAGTAATCAAAACATTGTGGGGGCTGGGGATGTGGCTCAGGCAGTAGCACGCTCGCCTGGCATGCGTGCGGCCCGGGTTCGATTCTCAGCACCACGTACAAACAAAGATGTTGTGTCCGCCGAAAACTGAAAAATAAATATTAAAAATTCTCTCTCTCTCTCTCTCTCTCTCTCCTCTCTCACTCTCTCTTTAAAAGAAAAAACATTGTGGCACTGGCATATACATACATAGACCAATGGAAGAGAATAAAGACCTAAGAAATAAACCCTCATCTATGAGGTCAAATAACTTTCAACAAAGGTGCAAAGATCTGGCAAGATTTGGCACCTTTATTAAGGGAAGAGTATTCTTTTCAATAAATGGTACTAGGAAAACTAGATGCCCACATTATAACAAAATAAAGCTGGGCTATCATCTAATATCATATTCAAAAGTCAACTTAAAATGGATCAAAGATCTAAATGTACGGCCTACAACTATAAAACATCTAGAAGAAAACAACATGAGAAAACTCTCATGACATTGGATTTCTAGAATATGACACCAAAGACACGAGTGACAAAGGAGAGAATACACAAACTGGATTTCATGAAAATCAAAAACTTGTGCAACAAAAGACACTTTTTAAGAGAGTAAAAAGTTTAGGCATAGCAGCACTTACCTATAATCCTAGCAATTTAGGAGGCTGAAGCAAGAGGATTGCCAAGTTTAAGACCAGCCTCAACGCCCATAGCACAAGTGTTAATAACAAGAATCAACAAATGGGACTTACTTAAACTAAAAAGTTTTTTCTCAGCAAAAGAAACAATAAGAGAGGTAAATAGGGAGCCTACATCCTGGGAACAAATCTTTACTCCTCACACTTCAGATAGAGCCCTAATATCCAGAATATACAAAGAACTAAAAAAATTAGACAATGAGATAACGAATAACCCAATCAACAAATGGGCCAAGGACCTGAACAGACACTTCTCAGAGGAGGACATACAATCAATCAACAAGTACATGAAAAAATGCTCACCATCTCTAGCAGTCAGAGAAATGCAAATCAAAACCACCCTCAGATACCATCTCACTCCAGTAAGATTGGCAGCCATTATGAAGTCAAACAGCAACAAGTGCTGGCGAGGATGTGGGGAAAAGGGTTCACTTGTACATTGCTGGTGGGACTGCAAATTGGTGCGGCCAATTTGGAAAGCAGTATGGAGATTCCTGGGAAAGCTGGGAATGGAACCACCATTTGACCCAGCTATTGCCCTTCTCGGACTATTCCCTGAAGACCTTAAAACAGCGTACTACAGGGATACTGCCACATTGATGTTCATAGCAGCACAATTTACAATAGCTAGACTGTGGAACCAACCCAGATGCCCTTCAATAGATGAATGGATAAAAAAAATGTGGCATTTATACACCATGGAGTACTACGCAGCACTAAAAAATGACAAAATCATAGAATTTGCAGGAAAATGGATGGCATTAGAGCAGATTATGCTAAGCGAAGCTAGCCAGTCCTTAAAAAACAAATGCCAAATGTCTTCTTTGATATAAAGAGAGCAACTAAGAACAGAACAGGAAGGATGAGCATGAGGAAAAGACTAACATTAAACAAAGACTAGAGGGGGGAGAGAAAGGGAGAGAGAAGGGAAAGCATATGGAAAAAGTAGGAGACCTTCAATGTTACACAATATTATAAGAGGTTGTGAGGGGAAAGGAGGAGGGAAAAAAGGGAGAGAATTAAACAACAGCAGAGGAGGTAGAGAGGGAAGATGGGAGGGGAGGGGAGGGGAGGGGGGATAATAGGGGCTAGGAATGTTGCAGAACACAACAGTCACTAATATGCCATTATGTAAAAATGTGAGTGTGTAACCAATGTGATTCTGCAATTTGTATTTGGGGAAAAAATGGGAATTCATAACCCAATCGAGTCAAAGGTATGAAAGATGATATATCATCAGCTCTATAATGTTTTGAACAATCAATAAAAAAAAAAAAAAGACCAGCCTCAGAAACTTAGTGAAACCTTAAGCAGCTTGGCAATACCCTGTCTCAAAATGCAAAAATAAAATAAAAGGGTTGGGGATAAAAGTGCCCCTGGGTTCAATCTCCAGTGCCAGAAAAAAAAAAGTGGAGAAAAGTTTGCAAATAATTTCATGATAAAGGCTTAATTTCTAGAATACATAAATGACTTGTAAAATCCAACAATACAAAACAACCAGCCTGATTAAAAAATGTATAAAGGACAGGAATAGATATTTCTCTAAAGATATACTAATGGCAAGAAACACCTGAAATTTACCCAACGAGGCAATCATCATCACTAATTAGAGAATTGATGATATCACTAATCATTACAGAAATGTAAATCAAGCTAGGTACCCTGGCACATGCCTATAATCCCAGCAATTTGGGAGGCCAAGGCCAGGGGATCACAAGTTAAGACCAGTCTCAGCAACTTAGTGAGGCCCTAAGACACTTAGGAAGATCTCGTCTCAAAATTTTTAAAAATTATAAATGAATAAAAAATAAAGAAATGCAAATCAAAACCACATTACATATCCCCTTACACTCATTAAAATGGCTGTTTGGAAAACAAAAACAAAAAACAAGTACAAACAAGGAGAACTGGAATCCTGTGCACTATTAGTGGGAAAATAATATGGTGGTTCCTCAAAAAATTAAAAATAAATCAGGTGTGGTAGCACACACCTGTAATCCCAGTAACTCAAGAAGTTGAGACAGGAAGACTGCAAATTCAAGGCCGGCCCCAGCAACTTAGCAAGGCCCTGTGTTAAAATAAAAAACAAAAAGGGCTGGTAATTTAGCTCAGAGGTACTATGCCCTCGGTTCAATCCCCAGTACAAAAAAAAAAAAAAAAAAAGAGAGAGAAAAATAAAGTACCATATGATCCAGCAGTTTCATTTCTGATATACACCTCAAGGAATTTAAAGTAGTATCTCAAGTTTGAGGCACTATTACTCACTCTAGATAAAATGTGGAATCAACCAGGTGTATTACTGACTGATGAATGGATAAGCAAACTGTGCTACATAAAACAATGGAATATATGCCTTAAAAAGGAAGAAAATGTTGACACGTGCTACAACACAGATAAACCTTGAAGACATTATGATAAGTGAAATAAGCCAGTCACAAAAAGACAAATACTATATACACTTATATGGTACTTAAGAGTAGTCAAAAAACATCCAGACAGGAAAAAGAATGATGGTTGCTGAGGGAAGCAGGGAGGGAGAAAATAAGGATTTGGTGGTTCTTTTTTGTTTTTGTTTTGTTTTTGAGATGGGGTTTTCCTATATTGTGCCTATGCAAAGTTTCAGTTTTGTAAGATGAAAAGAGTTCTGGAGATAGATGGTGGTTATGTTTGCCCAATAATGGGAATATACTTAATGCAAAGAAACTGTATACTTAAAATTATTAAAAAAGTAAAATTTGTGAAAAAAAGCAAAAAAAAAAAGTAAAATTACTACACAAAAAATTTGAAAAAATAAGAAGATATATTAAGACTTCATAATACCAGCCCTTACACAGAAATGGAAAACAAATCCTAAGTATCTCTTAAAAACATAAAACTCACATGATAACTATAATATATAAAGTATAAAGGTGGCACATCTTGGATAATGAGTTTCCCAACTCTGGTCTGGGTATTAAAACAAAAGAAGATAGGAATAGCTTCCCTATCCTTGAAAATACTGACTGATTAGTGCAACTTTCAGATGACAGCACTTACTGGTAGGAGGAAATACTAATGGTATAGTCAGTCACTCCTGCTACTATGTTTTAGACAGGGCTGGTCCTAGAGATTGCTCCTTTCTTTTTCTTTTTTAGTACTAGAGATTGAACCCAGGAGCACTTCACCACTAAGCTACATCCCAAAGTCCTTTGTTTTTTTAACTTTTTATTTTCAGACAGTGTCTTGCTAAGTTGCTGAGGCTGGCCTCAAACTTGTGAACCTCCTGCCTCAGCCTCCCAAGTCACTGGCAATACAGGTATATATGCCACTGAGCCCACCTATTTTTTTCTTTTACCCAGAAATAACTATCAGTCCATCAAAAAGAGAGTCTTACCCTTGATACTGAAGCAATGATGTTAAAAACATCTTTCTAGAGTAATTCCTCAAAGCCCATTCAGTATCCCATCAGGACTCAAGAGTGGCCAGCCACCAGGGGATGGGAACTATATGTTAATTCTTCAATAATCTTGTTTTTTCTTATAGACCATATCTTTTCCCAGACAAAGGATGTCAATTTCAAATTCTGTTTTATTCTTCACTATGGTCAGTTCACATAATGAATTTCTGAACTGGAATAAAGTTTAGGGAGAGAGTTTACTCTGTACATACCATAGAAAATGTTCTTCCCATTTCTCTTTGAAAATTCAACACTATACATAGTAATGTGATTATTAGCTTTATATTATTTTCAAAATAATCTATAGCTTACCTACTCTTTTCCCTGCTGCTGCATTATTTCCATTCATTCCAATACCACGGGCAGACTACAATTAAAACACAAAAACACCTACAGAGGTGAGTCAATGGAGAATAGAAGAGATCACCAAACATGAAATACTTGCATTTTATTACTAAGATGCTATTGGGCTTCCACTGAAAATTATCTAATCTATCTTTATTTAATTAACAAATTAACTCGAAAACTGCTTGTCACTTTTAGTAATATGATGCTTATTATTATTTAGATTTGATGTCTCAGATAAGAGTTCCTACTTTGAGAAAAAAATTAGTAAAAACATTCAGTATTTAGCAATATATAATAAACTGTTTATATGAACTTATTTTCAAATCACACTTCTCAATCTGGGGCTAATATTATTTGAAATTTTATCATAAAAATATTTTTTAAAATTTTTAAAGATTTTTTATAAACTAGGCAAATATTTTCAGAGAAACTTATGAAAAAAGTCCAACCTTAGACCCCTATTTTCTGTAAACAAAAATCAAACTTTAAATATTATGAATAACTTACAAGGATAACTACCAGATTATGTTGAAATGAAAACACTTACTAGAAAAAAATCTGTAGGTTCTGACCGGGGAGAACTTTTCCTAAGGCTTTCTTCCTGAAAATGCTGAAGGTTTGTAGACAGACCAATTCCAGAGGGCCGGAGCCTGCCTGCCCCACGTGTGCTCTGTAAACTGTCTTTGCTTGCGCTCTGCGCCAGTGAAGCAAAAAAACCGACATTATTTACACAACCAACGGGCTCTTTGGAAGCCTTGTTGGCTATTTCTGTAATGTCCCGAGCCTCAACTTTGGAAATAATATCAGATCTTTTCCCAGGCGAATCAACTTTAATACCACGGAAGCGAGTAGTCCTAGAGAAGGAAGAATCTGCCATGGTTCGAACATCCAATGACCTGAGCGTGTTTTGTGAAGCAGAAGGGAGGTTCCCAGACTCCAAACATTTGGACTGTCTCTGTGGTTTCACCAGAGAATTACGCAGTGGTGCTGGAGCAGAACAGCGAAGTGGTGACAAGAGTCCATTCTTGTGAGGACTTAATTCGCGGTGGTTGAGAACTGCAGTGTCTACTGACTCACCACTCAACACTCGTGTAACGTGTTTCAGATGCTGCTCTGTGACTCTCAACCCTTTGTCATCATTAGTGAGTAAGAGCTCTGTGTTTGCCTTTCCAACGCCTTCTAAGCTACTGTTCTGTTCAGTAGCATTTCCTTCTGAAACTGAGGCAAATGGACCCACTTTAAGTAGAAGTGATTCTTCAGGTACACTCCTTTCTGAAGTTGGAAATAAGACACTATCATCTTTGTTATTAGAGGGTAAGTTCCCTGAAATGTGTTTTGTCCGCCTGGGCAGGGATGATCCAAGAACAGAACCAGCAAGCTCTCCATCACTTTCCAACTCCATATGGGGTACCTGAGGTATCAGTCTGCTGTTACTGCTAGAATGAGACAGAGTGTTACTCTCCCAGTTATTCTCCTCCTTAAGTGCTTCACCAGTGAGAGATGAAATAGGTCTATCTGCAGGGAGCTGAGTTGCCAAAGTTGCAGCTGCCTTCCTGGATGGTTCTGGTAGATATTCATTTCCAGGAGAAGATAAACAAGATTGCCCAATGTGTGGCAGGACTCTTAACAACCTGTGGCGTGCTGCTGCTGTGGAACTGCTAGAAGGTCGAGGAGCTATAGGTGGATGAGGTTTTACTTTGACAACTTTCTTAGGCTATAAGAAAAGAGTGAATATATAATTCCTTTACACAGATGAGCTGCCTCTGGTAGCTGCTTTTATCCTAGACTCATTCTCTGGATAGTATGCAACTCTACATCCACCAAACATACTCTTTAAAACTGAAGGTTATGAGCTGGGCACAGTGGTGCTTGCCTCTACTCCCAGCAACCTGGGAAGCTGGGGCAGAAAGATCACAAGTTAAAGGCCAGCCTTAGCAATGTAGCAAGACCTTATCTCAAAATAAAAAATAAAAAGGAATGAGGATGTACCTCGGTGGTAGAGCACCTACAGGCTCAATTGCTAGTACCAGAAAAAGAAATAAATACATAAATAAAATTTTTAAAATGAAGATTATGATTCTAAGCTGTAGAGATTAATAGCAGTTGCCTAAATCTGAGTATCTTCATGCATTTTCTAAAATAAAATAAAGCAAAACAACAAAAAATCCACAACCAAACAGATGAATAATATAATCAAATAAAATCACCCATATCCCATCCTTCAGCAAACTGGGAGAGATTCAAGTAATATGAAGTTCAAAGAAGCAGTAATTAGGAAAAAACCTAAACCTAAAAGACTTATCTGCAAAACCTATGCCAGTGGTAGAGAGTCAAGAAAGTGTAGCTTCAAAAACTGAACCCACAAAAAAGAAAATATACTTGTTATAAAAATACTGAAAAAGGTCTAAGATCTAAATCTGGGATATCAAACATGAGATATATTATGCTTTGTATCTTTAATGTCCCTGAAGAGGTCATGTACTAGACAATGCAGGAATGTTTAGAGGTGAAATTAATAGACTATGAGAAAAGTACCCTCATCAGTGGATTAATCCATTTGAAGGATTAATAATATGCATGAACTGCTGTGTGTGGAAGCACACGCCTGTAGTCCCAGTGACTCAGGAGGCTGAGACAGGAAGATCACAAGTTCAAAGTCAGCCTCAGCAAAAAAGCGAGGCACTAAGCAACTCATTGAGACCCTGTCTCTGAATAAAATACAAAATAGGGATGGGGGTGTGGCTCAGTAGTCAAGTACCCCTGAGTTTAATCCCTGGTACCCAAATAATAATAATAATAATAATAATAATAATAATAATAATAATATGCATCAACAACTGGGTGGTTAGGCAAGTAGGGTATAGCTGGAGGAGTTATATCACTAGGGGTATGGTCTTGGCATATATCTGTCCCTGAACCCTTCCCCACACCCTCTGCTTCCCAGTATCCAGAAGCTGAGCAATTTTCCTCCATCATGCCCTTCTGTCATGATGTTCTGCCTCACCTTGGGCCCATAGTGATGGAGTGGGCCCACTCATGCATTGAACCTCTGAAATTATAAGCCTAAACTAAACATTTCCTCTTATAAGTTGTTCTTATCAGGTATTTTAGACACAGAGACAAAAAGCTGATTAACAGAGTCTACAAGGAAATCAAAAGGAAGCAACTTGAAATAATTTAGTACCCAAGGAGATAGTATTATTCATGGGAGGAAGGAATAAAGAAGAGTAAATCAGAAGGGCAAGGTACCTTTCAAGAATAAATGTAAAGAAGGAAGCAAAAAGAGGAAAGCAAAGATCATAGAGAAACAAAAGTAAATCACAAATTATAATGCACAAATTTTAAAAAAATAAATGAATTCAAGGGACACTGGCAGAGGAAGTGAATTGGGGGAGGGAGAAGGGGTAGAAAAGAGAAATCACTGGGAAATGAATTGGACCAAATTATGTTATATGCATGTATCAATATGCCACAATGAACCCCACAATCATATATAACTATAATGCACTAATAAAAACATTAAAAAGTGAATCACAAAAATCAGAACACACACTAAGCATTCCCTCAAAGAAAAGAGTGCCACTGATTAAAACAACTAAAAACTTATACAGTTGTGTGGCACACACCTGTAATCTTAGCAACTTAGGAGGCTGAGGTAAGAGGATAAAAAATTAGAGGATAGCCTCAGCAATTTAGTGAGACCTTATCTCAAAATTTAAAGAATAAAAAAGGACCAGTGATGTAGCTCAGGGGTGGAGTGTTTCTGGGATTGAACCCAATCCCATTAAAAAAAGGAAAGAAAACAAAAAAACTTGAATACAAAACTCTCACTTTTGTATATTAACCACAACTATTAATACTTACCAAATATATAAAATTATGGGAAAAATCAGAAAAGAAAAAGAAAAGGGCACACCAAATCCATAAAAACTATAAAAATAAAACAGAAATTTTAAAAATAAAAATTTAAAAAATTTTTAAAATAAAACAGAATTAGAATATTTCAGCTACTTAAAATTCTCTCCCAACACAATGAAGTGAAAGACCACTGCATCACAACACTCCAAACTGAATCAGATAAGCTTAAGTTAGTATTTGCATGTATTTTTTAAAAAATTATATCAAGTGGCACATACCTATAATCTCACTTTACTTGGGAGGCTAAGGCAGAAGGATTACAAGTTTGAGACCAGCCTTGGCAATTTAGGGAGACTCTATCTCAAAATAAAAAATAAAAGGTTCATCTCTAGTACTATGGGGAAAAAAAGTCATACCAAACAGTAAATCCCAAAACTTAAGACACAATGAACAACAGAGTGATATAAATATCAGGCCTAGAAATAATCTCCAGAAAATGAAATCATGTTAAAATGAAGAGTAAATTATCAGTTACATAAGGAGACTAGATTCTACTGAATATTTAAAAAAGAATATTGGGAAGGGGTCAGGATTGTGGCTCAGTGGTAGAGTGCTTACCTAGCATGTGTGAGGCACTGGGTTCAAGCCTCAGTACCACATAACAATAAATAAATAAAATAAAGGTACTGTACCCATCTACAACTTAAAAAAAATAGGAAAAAAAAAAGAATAGTGGAAAAAGGTATGAAAATTAAAATAAGAAAATTAAAATAAGAATTTAAAATGATGAGAAAAAGTAGTTGAATAGAAGACAAAGACATTCCAATATGTGTATAAAGGAAATCCCTAGAAAACATTTAAAAACTAATATATACATTATAAGAAATTGTCCTGAAATAAGACTTGAATCATTATGTTAAAAAAGACTTTATTTTGTTTAAACAAATAAAATAAAGGTATTGTGTCCATCTACAACTAAAAAAATATTTTAAAAACTACTCAATGTACTGTGAAAATTGACCCAGAACAGTAAATTCTAAGCCTATCCTAAATTAAGTCATTTACAAAGAAAATAAGTGGGATTGTCAACTGAATTTCTCAATGGCAATGTAGGAAGTAAGACAAAAATGGAGCAAAATTTTACAGAAACGCCTGGGAAATCAAATCACATTTTACACTCAGTTAAAGGGTAAAGAAAAGGTTCCAAACATGCAAAAACTCAGTAATTTCTGTTCTTATAAACCTTTTTGAAGAATTTACTAACCAAAAAATATAGAGAAACTTTAGTAAAAAAAGATTGATAGTAAGCATGGTATATATGTCATTGAAACGAAATATCAGTGGGCATAAGGAATGCACATTTGGAGAAAAAAGAAGTTCACTGTCACTTAATATACTGATGGTCATTAATAAGTAGGAGTTAAAAGATATTGATGGTATATGGTCCTGATATTAGGCAAGGAAAGTTTAAGGGTAAAGATACTAAAGATATGACATAAATAAAATATTTTATAACATTTTAGGATTTGCAGTACAATGAAAATATGCTACTAGTATTTATGTACCAAGTCACACAGCATCTATTATCTCCTTAAAACAAAAAACTATGGGAGATGAAAAGAGATATGCACAGAAAGCTTCTAATTATAGACTTTCATGTATCATTTTCATTCCAAAAGATTAAGTGGACAAGTTAAAAAAAGAAAACAGCAGATCTAAACAACCTATTATTAAGGTTGATTTTATAGATAAAAATACCAAATTTTTACACTTAAATTAGAAAATACCTTTGAAATACACATAGACTATATATGAAAAGTGATATTGAATCTCAATAAATAAAATTCTATTAAGTAGAAATGTTAACAATATTGTCCAATTTCCATGAAATAAAACTAGCAATCCATTAAATTATTTTTGTACTGACAAAAATTATATACTAACAAAAATCATTTACTTTAAAAACAAAGTTACTACAAATTGACATTGTATTACTATTATTAGTATTACTAGCATTTTGTAGTAATTAAAATCCTACAAGTTGACACGTTCCCACTGATGTGTTAACTGAGAAAAATATATCATCTTTGAAATATTTCTAGCAAAAATGTTTTAACCTGCATGATAAAACTATCAGACAAATCCATATTGAGGGATATTCTGTAAAATAATGGGCCTATACTCTTAAAATACCTGACATGAATGTCCAAATAAAGTTAAAAAAATAATTGTTTAACCAAATTGTCTAAGCAAACATTACATCTAAATGCAATGCAGATTTATTTTATTTTATTTTATTTTATTTTATTTTATTTGAGATACAGTCATGCTGTTGCCCATACTAGCACTGCACTCCTAGACTGAAGCAATCTACCTGTCTTGGCCTCCCTAGTAGCTGGAACTAGAGACATGTGCCAGAGTACGTGGCTATGTGATTCTTGATTGAAAACAAAACAAAACAAAATGCTATCAAAGCATATTATTGAGATGTGGAAAATATGAATACAGATGACATAATGTGCATCAGTGACACATTTTATGAGCATGTTAATTGCATGGAAAGAGAAGGAGAAAGCCCTTATTCTTAGGAGATACATGGTAAATGAAATATTTAGGGGCTGGGGATGTGGCTCAAGCAGTGGCGCACTCGCCTGGCATGCGTGCGGCCCGGGTTCGATCCTCAGCACCACATACAGACAAAGATGTTGTGTCCGCCAAATACTAAAAAATAAATATTGAAATTCCCTCTCTCTCCCTCTTTCTCACTCTCTCTCTTTCTTTAAAAAAAAAAAAAAAGAAATATTTAGAAAGTGTCATAATATCTACAATCAATTCCCAAACAAATCAGAGGAAAAAATTAGGGAGAAAAAGCAAATGTGAGAGGCATTAATTAGTGAATTCAGGTAAAGTGTGTATATATGTGTGTGTGTGTGTGTGTGTGTGTGTGTGTGTGTGTGTGTGTGTTTCCAATGCTGCAGATGGAACCCAGGGCCTTGCACATGCCAGACATATGCTTTATCACTGAGCTACATCCCCAGCCTTGGTATAGTATATGTTGATCTTCACTGTAGTAGTCTTATTTCTGAGAAATTAAACATTTTTCAAAATTAAAAGAAATAAAGCAAATAAGTTTTCAGAAAAATGCTGAGAATTCATTGCCAGAAATCTTTAAAAAAAGAAATAATTCCATAAGAGGTAAAATAATTGAAGGAATAATACATAACTACAGGAAAGAACAAGTGATAACAGAAAAGTGAATATGAGCTGGGTGTGGTGGCACACACCTGTAATCCAAGTGACTCAGGAGGTTGAGAAAGGAGGATCACAAGTTCAAAGCCAGCCTCAGAAACTTACCGAAAGGAAATTCTGACACATTCTATGACATGAATAAACCTCAGAGCATTATACTAAATGAAGTAAGCCAGTCACAAAAAGACAAATGCTGCACGATTTCACCTTATATGAAGAATCAAATTCCTAGATACAGAAAATGGAATGGTGGTTGTCAAGAGGTTGGGGAGGATGGGTACTAGGGAAGCTGGGATTTTGTTTTTTTATTTTGGAACTGAGGACTGAACCCAGGGACACTTAACCACTGAGCCACATCCCCAACCATTTTTAATTTTGAGACAGAGTCTCACTAAGTTGCTTAGGGTCTTGCCAAGTTGCTGAGGCTGGCTTTGAACTTGCAATCCTCCTGCTTAGCCTCCTGAGTTGCTGTGCCACCACACCTGGATGGGGAGTTGTTTTTTAATGAGTACAGAGTTTCAGTTTTGCAAGATAAAGTTCTCAAGACTGGTTGCACAAAAATGTGAAAGTACTTTACATACTGAATGGTGAGTACAACTTGAAGATGGTTAAGATGGGAAATTTTATCTTCACAATTAAGAATAAAAAAATTTAAAGTTCATGACAGAATCTAGGGGATAATAAATTTAAGTGCTTGGTGTTAATTTCAATTTAGCTGTTTGTTGGAAAAGGAAAAACACAGACTAATTTTTCTCATGAAGAAAAATCTTAAATAAAACATTAGCAAATGAAATCTAAAGACATAAAAAAGGAAGTAAAAACAACATAAAAAGAGAACAAACCACAACCAAGAGTGGTTCATTCCAAGAATGCAAGAATTGTTCTACATTTTTAAAATCAATTTGCCATATTATCCGAATATTTTATTCAGGGTACAATATTTTATAACTTCCCTTTGGATTTCTTCTTTGGCCTATTAATTATTTAGAAATGTGTTATTTTCAAACATCGGAAGACTTCCCAGATACTTTGTATTTAACTATATTCTCTTATAAATTAGAGCATTTATTTTGGTATTATTTGAACATTTTAAAATGTATTGGGACTTCTTTCATGGCACACAATGTGGTTTCTTTTAGTAGATGCTCTTCTCAATTCCCCCTGAATATCAGAAAAATGCAAAGTGAAATCAGTATGATTTCAGTATATACCAACCAGAATGGCAAAAATAAAAACAGGAGAACCATTCAAGATACTATTTAAGAACTTAAAAAAAAAAATACTGCAACTCTCATTCGCTGTTGGACAGATATAATCTAGTTTAATCACTATGGAAAAACTAATAAAATTTATAATAAAACTAGAAAAGTAGCTATTATCCATAATAGGTAAATATTTACACAGCATTTTAAAAAGAATCCAGATTAAGTTTAAACTATCTTTTATTATCCTTCAAGTTCTAGAGAGATGAATTGTTTTGTTGTTTTGTTTTGTTTTGGTACTGTACTGGGATTGAATTCAGGACCCTGCACAAGTTAGGCAAGTACTCTGTCACTGAGCTATAGCCCCAGAACTTTTTAAAATTTTATTTTGAGACAGGGTCTTGCTATGTTGCCCAGGATGGCCTCAAACTTGTGTAGCCTCCAGAATAGCTGGGTATAAAGGTATGTACCACTTGCTTGGCCTAGAGTTATGAAATTTAAAAATCACAAATTAATATAACTCATATTAAGTTGCCATATAATATTTCCCCATGTGTTACTGGCCCTTTCATGTATCAATAAATAACAGAGGCCAGAATCTTGAAATGAATAATATTTTATAAATTTTTGTTCACAATTACCAACAGACCTCATTGTTGAACCCTGAAAGGGTAAGATAGAAAAAATCCTGGCCAAGTGCTGACAGCATCACCTTTTTGCTGAGATTCATGTTCTCCATCTTAGCCTTAAGCAGCTTCATTTTATTCATAGTTATTGAATTTTCAATGATCTGTTGCCCAGAAGGAGAAGGCTCAACTTCTTCATCCTCATCTGTATACAAATTATACACTGAACCACCTCTGCAAAGAAAAATAACAACTTCTTGAAATTTGCTTGATTCCAGCTCAAAAATTAAAACTCTTCTATGTGCAATAGCAACTATACATGCTACTACCTATAAAACACTAAATCCTTTTTGTCAATGTAAATGCAAGGAAAATATATTTCAAAAAAATGTTTTTCTCAGGAGAACAAATAAATGGGGATAAATACTGCATCATGAAAATCTAGGACATTTCTAGAACAACCGGTGCAACTAAAAATCTAGTATACCTGAGCTTCTCTTAATTCAACATTCAACAAATTATTGGTAAAAATCATTGGACACCTGTTAACAGCATTCCCAAAGGAGCAAAATCCATTTCCACAAGAATGCTCTGATTTCATTTTATTAGCCAAGGCTGACAGATGTGCAGCCTACACCACAGTCTGATCAGATTTCCATGAACTAGAATAAAAAAGAAATTGGTACAGAAGTACAGATTTTTCTTTATCCTGAAAAGATTCTCACTAAAAAGAAAAAAAAGAACTCATACACAGGTATAATCAGAACATTTTCTGTTCCTAAATAACAAATAATAAAAAAAATTTAAAAAGGGCTAACAACTTTTTTCTGTTTGGAAACATAATTACGAAGAATAGCATAGACTTTAACATAGAAAAAAGACACCTCCAAGTCAAGCCATGACACACATTATTAAACATGTTAAACTTTCAATTACTGATCAACCATCATGATATATTTATTTACACTTTAAAGAAATATTTGGAGTCTCTTTTTTTTTCTCAGCGTACCTGGAGAATGATTAAAACTTCAGAGCAAATTAAGAATACATATTAGTCACTGTGGCCCATTTACTTATATGAATACCAAAATGTACAGCCATGCTACAGAAGTATGAGGATTAACAACATATTTTCTGTTCTATCTTCTTGTAACAAATGGAAACAATTTAGGATAGGCTTAATAACCTTAATATAGCAACTAGCCTCCACAACCCATTTGATCTGCAGTTCTTGATCTGTGACTATCACTGCTACCTATAGCTAGCTGATTGTCACCTATGTATACTAATGGACAAAAATCACAGTGCTAAAGTAGTCACATTGCCTGACATTTGCTGAACGCTTACTGTTCAGGCGCTTCCCACACAATATTCCTAATCTTTGCAAAACTACATAAGGTAGACATTATATCCTATTTTATAAATGACAAGATTACAGTTAAGGGAGGTAAGTGATTTGGTTTAAGACGAGGAAACTAGTGAGCATAAAATCAAATGCCCTATGTGTCTTGTTCCAAAGCTGATTCTTCTTACTTAGAGAAGTAAGTTGCTTCCCTAGGCACCAAATGACAGATCTTACTGCATCAACCTTGTGCACTCAAATGAGTCACAGAATGTATAGTGTGTGATAGCTTTTATCTTGAGGTCAACGCACCTGAAAAGGAGGGATATGAGAGTATTTCTGTCAGTTCACCTTGAGGAATTAGAAAAAGTAACTCAAGTTTACTCTACTCTTGGTTACCTTGCAATATTTTAAATTAAATTAAATTTAAATATTCCTTTGTTATCTTATAACATTTTAACTTTACCCTTATCAAATACTTAAAAGAAATTTTTGACTCAGTCTTACTGTCATGAAAAAATCTACTCTCCCATGGAATATGTGTTTAAAAGAATAATCAAGATATTTTATTGGATTCATTTTAGAATATAAAAAACACCTTAAGTTCACCTTTTTCCCCCAAGAATTACATACTATATTTTCTCTCAAAAAGCACAGTGTCATAAGATCAGTTAGAAGCTAGTCACAAATTATAACTACATGGCAAAATGTAACTAGACTAGAATAACATAATAATTTATAAACTTATTTCAAAAATATCCTTATAAATTTAAATATTCCAACATTTTCTTGAATTCCAACATATTTTTGAGTACTATACAAGACTTTCTTTAAATAATTTTAAATGATTAAAAAATAAGAAATGGTAAAATGTGATATCTATTTTAACATAAATATTGTTCATCTCAAAGCCAATAGTTAATTGAGTTTTACAAAGAAGTTACCATTTAAGTTTGAAATGGTTCTTTATATTTCTTTAAAAAAAAAAAACAGAACAAAACAAAAAAAAATGGCAAGGTAGAATGACTGGAATGAACCAAAGAACACCCTGTTCTACCTGTTTCTTCTTAGAGCAGGTTATCAGGGGCCTATCACCTATTATGGGTGCTCATGAACGAAAGACGGTTTTCACATTTTTTGTGTGTGTGGTGCTGGGGATTAAACTCAGGGACTTGTGCATGTAAGGCAAGCACTCTACCAACTGAGCTATATCCCCAGCTCAGTTTTCACACTTTTAAATAGTTGAAAATAATAATAGTGTTTCATAACACACGAAAACTGTTCAAAATTCAACTCTGTCTTCATAAACATAGTTTTAGTGGAACAAAGTCATAGTCATTTGATTGTGTATCAGAGGTGAGTATCTGTTATAGAAAATGCATGTAGTTCTCACCACTCTGAAGCTTGGCAAACCACAAATCACCATGACACAGTCATAATTCAATCACATTTTGAGTACTATGTGTACTGTAACTTTTTTATATATACTAATATGTCAAAACAAGAAAAGTGGATTTTAAATGCTGCAATTTTAAGGCATAGAGGAGATTATGTTATCAGTTTTATGGCAAAGCCTTTTTTTATGATGAAGTGACACTATAGCTTTGCTAAAGGACACAGCATATATTAGAGACATTACCACAGTAAGCACTCATTGCAATATTCCCAACTTGCAGGGAAGCAACAGTAAAATAAATTAGAAAATTTACAATGAAATCTCATTGCAGTATAACTTCTTCATAAAATAAAAGATGAAAATGAGATTACAACCAACAAAGTGCTTATTTGCTAGCCAAGCAAGAAAAGGTATTTATCAATAGTGAATTAATTCAACCCTGTTTGATCACAGCAGCTGAAGAAATGTGTACAGAGAAAATAAACTTCTTTAAAGACTACTTTTCCAGGAAGAACAATTTCTTGAAGATTTGACATTAGAGGCAATGACAACACTCAATTTAAAATTAAAGCAAATAATTTTGAGCCATTTTCCTTGGCTTCAGATAAATCTGCATTTGTTACCAATATTGCTCATGTGTTATTGTTAACTAAGGGTATCAATACCAAAGTATAAAGTGACTGAAGAGTTAGCCTCTCTGAATAGACTGCATGAAACTATTACAGGTGCGAATATTTCCAAAGAAGTTGTTAAAACACTAAAGAAATATAACTTGAAGTGAAATCTACCATATGTGTAAAGCTGAAAAAAAGTTTAAAAGTTAAAAGCTGGGCAAATAATAAAGTTACTAAATATTAACTTTACTATTCATCAGTATGTATTCTGCAATGAATATCTGAATCTACCATATATTATTAAACTAGTAGGACCTGTGGTAAACTTCACTTGTTCCACGGACTTAACTCATGGTCAATTTGATGCCTTAGAAGTGGCAAAGTTTTATTGTGGGGTTTGTTGTTTTATTTCCCAGGGATTAAACCCAGGCCCTAAAGCATGCTAGGTGCGTGCTCTACCACTATTATGGCTCCAAACCTTAACATTATTTCTTAAGCTCCTGGATTTTTGAATGAGAAGAAACATCTTCAGCCAATAATATCAGACAATGAATGCCTTAGAAATTAGTTTTCGTTGTAGAATTGATAATGTTTCCTAACAAATTCAACCTAAAATGACAAGACAAAACAATGCTTACATGTGAAACTTACACTGCAGTAATGGCATTTCAATAACTAGTGTTGCTTGAATCATATGTAATGACATGTTGCAATATTTGTGTGGGAATAGCACTCTCACAAATTTATAGCAGATATATTTTCTGAGCTCAAACTCTAGATCTTGACAAGTTTTTACACCATGACACAAGTTTAAAGGCAATCTCCCATATTTCAAAATCCACTTAAATGTGCAATGGAGCACTTCTACCTATCTTCAATTGATAGTGATTAATCTGTGATACCATGAAATGTTAAAGGAAAACAACAAAGACAAAACTAACAGAACTTTATGAATGCTTTCCAAATGGTGAATATGCTCAATTAAAATCATTTGCCCGGGCTGTGGTTGTGGCTCAGTGGTAGAGCACTTGCCTTGCACATGTGAGGCACTGGATTCGATCCTCAGTACCACATATAAATAAATAAAGGTATTGTGTTCCATCTACAACTAAACTACAACTAAAAAAATTTTAAATCATATGCTCATGGGCTGATATCAATAGTTGGCAGTATTTACCTGTGTGAAAAAACATTCAAAGATAAAATCATAAAATCTCATTCAGATCAACATCAAGAGGTGACCTTTAGCAACTGGTTTTACAAATTTGATAGGCAACACTAACATTCAACCTCAATCAAGTAAAATACTCTCATAAAAATAATTCCTTTGGGGTTGGGGATGTGGCTCAAGCGGTAGCGCACTCGCCTGGCATGCGTGCGGCCTGGGTTGGATCCTCAGCACCACATACAAACAAAGATGTTGTGTCCGCCGATAACTAAAAAATAAATATTAAAATTCTCTCTCTCTCTCTCTCTCTCAAAAAAAATTCCTTCTCATAAGTAGACCTATATTATGTATTACTAAAAAAAATGTAGTCATTTATTGTTTTTTCCTAAACTTGGTTTTGAACCCAGGGGGCACTTTACTGACCTACATTCCCACCCCTTTTTAAATTTTAAAACAGGGTCTCTCTAAGATGTTGAGGCTGGCCTCAAACTTTCAATCCTTCTGTCTCAGCTTCCTGAGTTGCTGGGATTAAAGGTGTGGGCCAACATGCCTAGCACAATTACTATTCTTATCTTTTGAATTTTGCCAGTAAAAGTTTTGTGGATATTTACTTCCTCTCTTGTTACAAAACCACTTACATAATATCTTTTATTTGGGCAAGGGTTGTGGCTCAGTGATAGAGCACTTGCCTAGCATGCATGAAGCACTGGGTTTGATCCCCAGTACCACATAAAAATAAAAACAAATAAAGTTATTATGTCCATTTACAACTTTAAAATATTTTTAAAAATAATATCTTTTATCTTATCTCTTGGTTCAACAATCCCAAAACAGTTACTATCAGGAGACCTTACAGAAAAAGTCTGTGGCCCCTCTTGTAGAGTAACAAAGCCCCTTCTAGAATAGACAGGATAAATGTCCTTCATGTATGACCAGATAGTTTTCTACTACCTTTCCTATCTACTCCTTTTCTTTCTTTGTCCAATTGTGCTAGATGAGGAAAAAGGAAGGAAAAAAAAAAAAAAACACGTAACAGAGAATTATCTTGAGAGGGACAATTATATGATTTTAATCATATTTGATGAAGATTTTAGGCTAAAAGTTGGCCAAGGAAAATTTGAAGAAGAGAAAATGACATTTTATGCAAAGGGGAAAAGGTGTATGAAAACATGGTATAATGAAGAGGCCTGGAAAACAGGATGTCAGGCTCTCCAGGGCCTCATGTTAGGCTGAGGAGCCAGATTTCCTTCTTTAGGAGAGTCAAAAGAGGGTGAACTAAGGAAGGAAATTCAAACAATCATGAGCCAGCATGTGGAGAAATAGGTGTGAAGGAATTCTACTATGGCCCAGGACAGTTGCCCTCAATTGCAATACCTTATCTAATCTAGCCTATATGTGGATGCCATGGTTTACAGTGCTAACCAGACCATGATATATTAGAGGACAGTCAACACCTATTGTTCTCTGTAGACAGACAGACAGACAGACAGACACACACACACACAATCCTTCTTGCACATGTGCTCTGCGATAGACAGAATCCTAAAGGAATCTCTATGGTTCCCAGTCCTGGTGTTCCTACCCTGTATGGTGCACCATTTAGGGTGGGCATGACCTATGACTAAATTCTAGCCAACTGATTATGACACAGGTAAAGAGAGTTTGTAGATGTAATATAGGCTCTAAATCAGTTCATATTGAGTTAATCAAATGGGATCTGAATACAGCTGCTAGTCAAGGACCAGCAAAAACTATGACCCTCAGTCATGTAACTGAAAGGAAATAATTATGTCAGCAATGTGAATGAGTTGACAGTAGATTCCCTTCCCCACCCAAGTCTTCAGATTAGAATGCACACTTGCTGATACCTTGTGTACATCCCATAAAATACCAATAAAATACCCTCAGCAGAGGACCAGCTTTATTGTGCCTAGACTTCCAACCTCCAGATACTGTTCTCCAAAATACAAGTTGTTTTTTTCTTTTAATAGTTTTACCACTAGTTTTCTCCTCTTCTTCCTCCTCCTTTTTTTTGGGGGGGGGATGGGGTGGGTAAGATGTACTTCAGTTACCTATAAAACCTTTTTTTTTTTGTCTGCTTGGCAAACGTCTATTCCTTGTTATATTCTCTTCTTTTCAGAGGTAATCCCTAATCCTCCATGTTTCAGATAAAATGAAGGCCCTTTCATCTGTTTTCCCAGAATATAAGCATTATATCACCAACACCATTAATAGTAGATCGTATTCTCAATGAAGGTAGGTATAATCATCTTTATACAGCAGGACCTAGGGTAGTGACTAGCTATAAAATTTCAGTAATATTTACTGACTTAAAGTGAAAGGAGATAAAGAATCAGAGTAAGTTAGAATGTGCAGAAAATTAGAAGTTATTTTGTCCAATTTCCTGATTTTTCTATTGCCTAGCTAAATATCTGCAGAGGTTGCCTTTCTGATTTTAGAAATAGTGTTTCTCTCCCTTTTACAGAGTAGGAAAATAAAAACAAAGAAGGAAAAAGATTTATCCATCTTCAAATAGTGAAGTTAAATTTTTAAAAAATATACCAACTTCGGGTTTAACACTTTCTACAGGGTTACATAATAACACATTATCACAAGACTATAACCTACTAGGCATCTCAAAATTTCATAAAGTAACAGAAACAAATCTTTTTATGAAAAAATTCTACTATGTAAAGAAACTTTTACAAATAACTTTTTAAGTATCAATTATATGAAGGATAATTTCAGAATTATATATTAGGGGGAGGAGCGAGGAAGGTGCATGACATTTAGTCAATTTTGTTGTAATACCAAGAATATCTTGACAACATAAGATAAACATAAAGGTTTATGGAGTATAACATCTGATATTGTCCTTTTCTAAGTGAGACATGCAAATGAAAACCTATTTACCTTAAAGATTCAGATAATGGTGTTAAAGTGCCATCTCCCCTATCTACTACACGAAAGAAATTCAATTGATCTCCTTCTCGGTATACCAAATATGTAACTTGTTTGTTGCAGGAGGTCTTCTCCCAGACCTCATCTCGACTGGAATCCATGTACTCAGCCATCTCCCTAAGTGGATCTTCCACAGGAACTACAAATGGAAAAATTGACAAACAAGCTTTCAATTTACATCAACTTTAGTGCGTCTCGATACAGTGACAGGATATAATGTGCTGAATTTGAACAACCACCTTGTGCATATAATATGTACATGACATTCTTTGGATAAGTATTTGGTGTTTTTACATTAATACAGAATTCTTGTGCTGTATTAATATGAAAGAAACAAAACACATCACTATGCTTCTATGTCCAAAGACAGGGTTTAACTAAAACAATAGTTTTGTATGTGTGCGTGTGTGTGTGTGCATGCTATTGGAGTCCACATATTTGCTGATTCTATGACATCATTATCTATGGTTATTTTCACTGTAAACCTTCTCTTCCTATATTTTTAAATATTGATTCCAACAATTAATAATTAAAAAGCAACAATAAACTTACTTTAGGCTAAAAAATAAAAATGCACATATTCACAATTGGAAGACATATCTAAGAAATGAGAAGCACACAGAGTTCTTCCTCTTTCTAGTTTTATATAATGGCTGAGTTATTCTTAGATTTGTTTCTTTTTTGGTAGTGTTGAAGATTGAACCCAGAGCTTTATACATGCTAGGCAAACACTCAAATATACAATATAACCCAGAACAAGAGGGGTCATTTACTATACTAAACTGAAATGTGTGAATGGTCAATATGTTGTTTCTGAAAAAGATCCTCCCAGGACTCCAATTGTTCTGAAAGGTATCCATGTGTCCAGATGTGTCCAATCAGAGCACACAGAAGCCACTCTGAAGGCCCCCCAAATGGCAGATTCTAGTGGTCCACAGTTGTCCTCAAGTTAGAATGACAATCGCAGCCATCATTACAACCTGATCATCTCCACAATGTCCATTGATTTTTACCCCTGGTGGTGGGAATAGGTATTCAAGAGATTGCGGGCTCATAGGATGAATGTTCCAGTAGACCTGGGAGTCTGTTTGAGGGGAAAAAAATGTGCCATGTCATGCTGCAAGACTATGTGTTCTCTCCTAAAAGAGGCAACAATTTTGTAAGCTTCACAACTTTTATTTACTAACAGAATCACAATGTTATACTACTTTTTAAAAAGATGTGAGCCATGTGTGATGTCACATGCCTGTAATCCCAGCAATTTGAGATGCTGAGGTAGGAGGATTAAAAATTTGAGGCCAGCAACCTCAGCAACTTAGCAACACCCTCAGCAACTTAGTGAGATCCTGTCTCAAAATTTAAAAAGGGCTGGGGACATAGTTTAGTGGTAATGTTTCCCTGGGTTCAATCCCCAGTACTAAATAAACAAGTGAAACCAGTAAAATAAAAAATTTAAACTCTGAATGTAATTAGGTAAAACATCAAAGATGTTCCCATATCCTAAATTCATATCATTACTAATAAAACATAAAAAGTATAGAAATATAATAAGATTTAGCTTTTTTATAAAATAATTATTTAAATATTTTGATTAGCTCTTTGACAAATACAAAGTATATAAATATTTTAAAAATTTTTCAAATAAGTCCTTGCCCTTTTTAAGTTTAGTAATGTTTTACTAACAAGATATCAATATTTTAGGCTTGCTACTGCTGTTACTATAGCCACATTGAAAACCTTTCCTGAATAATATATATATATATATATGTTTATACTTGTTTTTCACAAAAGAAAAGGCATTTGGATTTTATCAGTTATAAAGTAATACATATGGATTTAGGGTACAATTTAATTCTACAAAGGAAGTATTTGTACAATGCTAAATACTATTGGAATTCAAATGATAAAGGTACATATTTGAAATAGCAAGACTAAATTAGCTTTAAAATATGATTTCCTGTATATCACAACACTGGGATCCTAACTGGAATAAAATACACTCCATGTTTATAAAAATATATCAAAATTGACTCCACTATCATGTATAACTAAAAAGAGCAAATTTTAAAATGCAATAAAATATGATTTCTTGAATACATTATGGAGAAGTCCTAAATCTGGGTCGAGTTGTCTTTTTCACAAAGTTTTTAATGACACATGGTAGATAATATCAACCATTTAATTTTTATAAAAGTTAATTCAATAAAGGTAAAAATTATTAAAAACTTAATTTTAAATATTAAAACATAATATTTAGTTCAATGCAGATTTTTAAATCACAAACATGGCACAGAAAGTTTAAGGGAAAATTATTAGGAAGACTTTATTACAAAGCTTCAATTATTAGAGGCACAGTGGGCAAAGGTTTCTGGGCCTGTTTGTGAGCACAGCTTCTTTTTTGTCTGACATTTCAGAGAGGTTCCAGGAACAGTCTCTGCTCTTTGAGCTTCACAATGCCGCCCAAGGATGATAGAAAGAAGATGCTGGAAAGTTGACCAAGAATAACAAGGACCCAGTGAACAAATCTGAAGGCAAGGTCAAAAAAGAAGAAGTGGTCCTTAGGCAAAGTTTCAGTCAAGCTCAACAATCTAATCTTGTTGGACAAAGCTACTCATGACAAACTCTGCTTGGAAGTTTCCAACTACAAGCTTACATCCCCAGCTTGGTCTCAGAGACTGAAGATTTGAGGTTCCCTGGCCAGGGAAACCCTCAGGACCTCCTCAGTAAAAGACTTATCAAACTGGTTTCAAAGCACAGAGCTCAAGTAATTTACACCAGAAATACCAAAGGTGGAGATGCCCAGCTGCTAGTAAAGATGCATGAACAGGTCCAACCAACTGTACATTTGGAAAAATAAAACTTTATAAAAGCATTCAACTACTAAAAGCTAGTGATTGATGCCTTTCATTTCTGCTTTAAAAAATCTACATATTTTATATATAAATATCTTATATATGAAATATAAATATTATATAAACATATATACAAAACACTATATGTATTACTAACACTCATTTTCATACACATATAAAATAATTTTAGTCCCAGTAAGGAAAAGTAAATATTTTTGTATTAAGTAAATACTTTTGATTAAATACTTTGGTTTAAAGACACATAAATAGACAACTTTAAAAAGTACATTAAAAGGGGCTGGGGCTGTAGCTCAGTAGTAGAGTGTTTGCCTAACATGCGTGAGGTACTGGGTTTGATCCTCAGCACCACATAAAAATAAAGAAATAAAATAAAGGCATTCTGTCCATCTACAACTACAAAATTAAAAAAATACATTAACAATGGAATTCACATGCCATTAAACACTATTTAATTGTATCTTAACATAATGGCGCAGTAAATACTCACGGTTCTTGAAATATCCTAAGAATTGTTACTATAAACATTGCTGAAATCACTTAAAACTATTTTGCAACTCTAATTCTTAGGAAGTTCCTAATGTCAAGAGTGCTAATTAACCATTCCTAAAGTTACTACTTTTGTTTTCTCTAATCTAAGCAGAACAGTAGAACACCTTTCACAAAACCCCTCGAGGTAGGTAAGAAAAGGATGGTAATTATATTTGTATTTTTTTGTTGTTCTTGTTTATTTGTTTTCTTAAAAGTACTGGGGATTGAACCCAGGGTCTTATGAATGCTAGGCAAAGTACTCTACCACTGAGCTACATCCCCAGCCCAATAATTCTATTTTTTTAATCAAAATTATGAAGCCAGACAGTATATAATTTGATATGTGGAAGTAATCTTGCAGTAGGATTAATACTTAACCTTAATTTATCTGGTTTGTAAAGAACCAAACAAGGAAAAGCCTTCCTCAAAATGAGGTGCACAAAAGCAGGAGGAGCAGGAATGTTCTGAATAGTTGCCTCAACTTGGTAGGGACGTGACCTACCTGAATCAAGAGTCAATGTGAACACTCCCAGCTCTTCCTGTGCCTAGAATCTTCATGTTAATCAAGTTTCTATCCATATCATCTTTTCCAAGGGTTCTTCCTATAATCCTACTTCCAGAGACATTATCATATTATCTTGTTTCCTGAAAAGCACTTACAACCACTTGAAATTATATCAATTCTTATACATATATTTGTGGCAGTGTCATAAAGCATGGACTTTGTCCCCCATATTTACTGCATTTGGGATATGGCACTAAATATCACAGATGCTCACTATATATTTGTTGAATGAATGAATGGTCTCTAGAGACCAACCACATTCTGATAAAAGATTTAACCAAGGCCAGAAAAATATTCACAAAACCCAGCTGCATCAAAAACTTTGTAATTTTCCAGAGCAATCATTAGCCCAGCAATTAAAGACTCAGTAGATAAAATAAAAGCAAGACTAGTATGAACCTAAAGGCAATGATAACATAATATTTAGAATATATCACTCCATTTCTTTTTCCTATACTGTGAGATTTATTTTAAATTGTCTTGGATTGAATCAGGAGCCATTAGACTTTCTAGAATATATTTCAGAGTTCCAAGCTCTATATACTTAGCTTATAAAGAATAATGCCTAAAGAAACAAATGCGATTCTTCTAAGACCTAATAGCATAAAGGGAACTTGACTAAAAATGTTGACTTGAAATTTCTTATTCTTAAATTGCTTGAAGAATATGATTGTCGAGTTGCTATAATATATGCCTACCTTTTCTAGTATTTATAGGTCCACCACGCATAGCCAATACCAGCTTCAAGGTACAACCTTCTGAAATGCTGTGAATAGTTAACACAAAAACAAACTATAATCATCAAAATACTCAGTTTAAATGTAACACTATGTGCTGGTTTATTAGCCACAGTACCTACTCTATAAAATATAAAAAGATACAACAGTATTATTAAATATAAAATGTATTTGCTTGTATAAATAATAAAAATGGCCAGGCGCGGTGGCACAAACCTATACTCCCAGCAGCTCGGGAGGCTAAGGCAGAAGAATTGTAAATTCAAAGCCAGCCTCAGCAAAAGGGAGGCACTAAGCAACTCAGTAAGACTCTATCTCTAAATAAAATATAAAATAGGCCCAGTGTCTGAGTGCCCCTGAGTAAAATCCCCAGTACTCCCCTCCAAAAAATGTTTAGAAGTTTTCATAAGTCTTAAATATGATGTGAAATTCAAAGTACTGGAAGGGAGTACTAGAAGTGAGTGTAATCATGTAGCTTAATCTCTTCATGCTACATGTAAGGAAAAAGAGGCCCAGGTAAGAGGCTTGCCCAAGACCCGAAGTACTGGAAAATGGCAACTCTATTCAGTATGGGAAAATAGCAAATCTACTAGGTCTCCTAACTCCCAGTACTCTTACACACCACCTCTCATTCTTTTGCTTCTTAAGAGTAATGAATTATGTGAGAGGAAAAGAGGAAAAGACACAAAAAGCCAAAAAGTATGTTTGTAATCACTAGTGCACAGAGGGTCACTTAGTAACAGAAGCAGGGCTTAATGAGAAAAGATTTGGTGGAGAGCAATTCTCATATTCCTAGAATTTGTGAAAATGGAAGGAAGAGGAAACATGGCCAGATGAGAATGGGTCAATATTCAAAGAAAGAATCAAAGATGGCAAGATGTAAAAAGGTGGGAAATAAACAGCTTAACATGAAAATGAAAAAGCAAAACACAAGTATCAAAGGACAAAGATGGGGTAATGACCCAACATATCTATAGTTCAGAATTTTATAATGAAATCCAGAAATCAGAGCTATTCAGAAGAGAGATAATCCAAGGATTCAGAAGAAAAACACTGGTGTACAGAGTCATAAAACTGAATGCCTATGAATCAGCTAATACGCAGTTACACTCACTTGTAATCATTCAAGCAATAATCATCTTCAAGTTCCATGTTATTCCAAATTAAGTGCTGCTGACAGATGGGAATACCTTAGGGGAAGGTGATAATAAAGAGTGTTAACAATTCAATAGCATCTCCAAATGAGTATGATACAAAGCTATTCCATTAAAGAATTAAGTATACTAATAAATACATTTCTAAATTGAATGTTAGCTGCTTAGATAAAGTTTACAGAATCACTGGTAAAAATTATGGTTAAAGTATTAAAGTTAGATGAAATCTAACTTATTCACTTGAGAAGAATATGTTTCAGTTCACTTTCTGGCCCTGAAACAATGTATAAAATCAGGGAGCCCTATGAAAGGCAAGATAGCATGAGTCATTCCTCAAAGAGTTTAAGGACTAAAAGATTGTTTTAATGCTGCAAAAGACAGTATTCATTTGGTTATATTCAGTGTTGAAAGTATCTTATGGTTTGGGTTTGGGATGTAGCTCAGTGGCAGGGCACTTGGCTATTAAGCCTCTGGGTTCCATCCCTTGTACCACCAAAAGAAAAAAAAAACTTAAATTATGGGCAATTTTTAATGTTGAAAATGATAGTCCATAAGACCTTTTCTTTACATTTCTTATGAGGTAAAAAGAATATTAAGGCAGCCAGGTATTGATGCATGCCTGTAATTCCAGTGACTTGAGAGGCTGAGGCAGGAGGTTTGAAAGGTCAAAGCCAACCTCAGTAACTTAGCAAGGCCCTTAGAAACTTAGTGAGACCCTGTCTCAAATTAAAAAATTAAAAGGGCTGGAATGTGGCTCAGTGGTTAAGTGTGGTTAAGCACTCAATCCCTGGTATCAAAAAAAAAAAAAAAAAAAAAAGAATATTACAGCAGATTATATGCTTGAGCATAATAATTCTAATTATCATTTTAATAAATTCCACATTTAAATGTCCTAAGCAAGTTCAAATTATATTATTCAAGGAATGACCATTATCTAATTAATAGAACACTTAATAATACCAATATTGATGAAAATCATTTTCAAATATCTCACATACTTGTCTTCTCAAGTTGCTTTTGCTTATGATACTACAAAATAAGTAGACCAGAAATAATGTGTTAGCTTTTACTACTATAAGCCAGGTACTATTTTATGCACTTGACCTATGTTATAACTTAACTGTACCAGCAAGCTTGTGAAGTGGGCACCAATAGACACCCCATTTCACAGGAGATAACACCCAAGAAAAGAGAATTAATTGGGACACTGAGAGTATGTGGAGGATCAGAGGTGTGAAGGGTGCCTAAAGAGACTGCACAATCTTTATGCTCACTCATCTCTAAGAAATCAGCCTCCACAAAACAAAAGTAGCTGTCTGAGGAATATGCAAAAGTGTTGGCTGTCAGGAGATGTGAATATCAATTAAATGCTCAACAAAAAGAAAATGCCAGTAAAAAAAAGGTTTCTAAGCTAGAAATTATTTAACTCTGAAAGTATTATCATATTAAATATTTAATGCACCAAGATCATCTTTTCAATCAAATTTCCAGAATTTCATTAGCATAAGTAGACAAAGCAATTTGGGCAAGTAACACTATGTTTACATTCAATCAACATTTGGAACATTATTTTGTAACTGAAACTTAGAGCTGGATTGAAGAGACAGTTGACACTGCTTAAATACTACTTAACTACTTTTAATAGACATAGCCATCCTTTAACAGACAATATAATGTCCATGATTGAGCTGGGTTCCTGACTGCTAGTTGTTGGATGACTAAGAAAAAGTCATCAAGCTCTGTGAGCTTCAGCTTCTTTTCTTGCACACTGAAAAAGACTGGTATTCCTCTACCATTAGCACTTTCTGAATCTAAAATTTATAAAACAAACCAATTCTGCTCTAAGACAGGGTTGCTGAATTTTTATTTTCTAAATCTGGCAACCTCAACAATCATTACAAGCCTAAGTCCAGAAGAATTTATTCTATAAAACAAATTTCCTGGGCTAGGATTGTGGCTCAGCAGTAAAGCAATCCTTAGCATGGGCGGGACCTGGGTTTGATTCTCAGCACCACATAAAAATAAAGGCATTGTGTTGTGTCCATCTACAGAAAAAAAAAAAAAAAGATTCTCTCTCTTTGAAAAAAAAAATTCCCCGCCCCCCAAATAGACTGCATGCATACACATTTTTTAATTTATTTGCTTCTTTTTGTGTGTATGTGTGTGCACTCTTGGGAATAGAACCCAGATCCTTGCACATGTAAAGAAGCACTTTGCCATTCAACAGTGTTTTAAAAGTTTCTTTAAAATGAAAACATCAATCATAAAAATAACCACTTGTGGAAAAAAACAGATAATACAAAAAATTATAATGGAAAAAAAACATGTGCAATCCTAAATCTAGTAAAATCTATTTTTAATAGAATGGGATTGTACTTTGTAAAACTGTTGAGTAAACTTTTTTCATTTAATATACTGTATACATTTTTTCATGTCAGCAAAAATATACATTTTTTAAATAACTAAATGGGACTCCAAGTTATATTTCTGCCTTACATGATTTACCCAATCATTCTACTAAGAGATTATTTCATCTATCCAATTTTTCACTATTAT
This sequence comes from Callospermophilus lateralis, assembly GCF_048772815.1. Classification (NCBI taxonomy): domain Eukaryota; kingdom Metazoa; phylum Chordata; class Mammalia; order Rodentia; family Sciuridae; genus Callospermophilus; species Callospermophilus lateralis. The sequence goes on along the minus strand of NC_135319.1, from coordinate 22,596,122 downwards.
AAACAAATTTATAATTGCAAAAGTTGTCAGGATAAAAATGAAGTTGCTTGTATCAACCCTAAAAACAATTTAAAAAAAGATAAATAAAAGCAGGAGGTAATGAAGTAAGGGTTCTCACACAATTGCCTGATGATAACTATTACAAAAGATTGCCAGAATCACAATCTTGCATAAAGGCCACCACAACCTTATACAAAAAATACTTCTGTAAGAACTTCTGCCAAGCAATTTCCTTGTTTAACCTATGACCAGCACCAACCTTACTAGAAATCTTTATGGCTAAGAACTATGATTGCAAACTATCTTATGTAATCCTTATTTCTGAAGTTTTAGAAACTTCCCCTTGTCTCAACCTCTTCGAATACACTCGTAGTTTAGTATGACATGCATATTTCTATTCTATTCCCAAATAAATTTAACTATTAGAAAATCTCCCTAATTCCATTTTAGGTTTACATGATTAAGCAACATGTGAATGTGCATGCATCTGAGAATAAATACATAAGTTTGTGTGTGTGTGTGTGTGTGTACACACACATATAATTTACTGCTCAGGCTGGCATAACAAAACACCACAGACCAGGTGATTTAAACAGAAATTTATTTCCCACAGCTCTGGAGACCAGAAGCCCCAGATCAAGGTGCAAGGCAGGTTTCACTCTGAGGATTCTTTTATTGGCATGAAGGCAGCTGCCATCTCATTATGCACTCTGGTGACTTTCTTTGTGTGACAGCAGAGAGATGGGGAGCTCTCTGGTGCCTCTTCTTATAAAGACACTAATTCCACTGTTTTAGTCAGCTTTTTCACTTCTGTGACCAAAAGACCTGACAAGAACAATTAGAGGAGGAAAAGTTTATTTGGGGGCTCATGGTTTCAGAGGTTTCAGTCCATAGATGGCTGACTCCATTCCTCAGGGCCTGAGATGAGGCAGAACATCATGGCAGAAGAATGTGGTGGCGGAAAGTAGCTCAAAGCAATGCACCAAAAAGCAGAGAGAGCGAGCGAGCTCTGCTCAATAAAAACAAAATATATACCCCAAAGGCACATCCCTAGGGACCCACCTCCTTCATCAACACCCTATCTGCCTCAGTTTCCACTCAGTTAATACTGATCAGAAGATTAATTCACTGATTTAATTAAGGCTTTCATAGTCCAATTACTTCATCTCTAAGCCATTTTGCATTGTCTTACACATGAAGTTTTGGGGAACATATATTTAAACCATAACAATCATCATGAGGGCACAATGCTTATGACCTCATTGTAACCCTATTTACCTCGGAAAGGCCCTAATTGAGGGTTAAGACCTCAACCTAAGAATTTGGTGTGTATGTTGGGGGGACATAAATATTCAGTCATAACTGAGTATGTTTGTATATATATTGTAATGACTCAAAGGTGTTTCTTGTGTCTTTTTAAAGAATTTTTCAGACAGATGCATGTAAGAACATGTTTATATCTGCATCTAGAATAAACCATAGAAGTAGAATCAATAGAATTTCTGGGTAATTAAAGAAAAAGGGACCACAGATCCCATCTGTCAATGTTTTCTTCCAAACAAGAGAATATTATGAAGGGATATAAATCTATATAGAAACCGTGTCATAAAACATTATAACTTCAAGATAGAGAATGTACAAATTTCAAGATAACTGTAAATAAAAAGGGTCAATCACCCCATCTCAGTAGAGAATACCTCATGCTCCCACCCTTACAAGGTTAATTGAGAAAAACCATAGGTTAGACAGAGAAGGAAGTTAATATTAGTCCTAAACTTGATTTAAAAAAAAAAAAAAAAAAAAACACCACCAGAAGATAAAGGTCTCCCTGGGTATGAACATTTACAAAAAGGTAGATCGGGGCACTAATAACAATTTAAAGAAGCTTCTTTTTAAAATATTTATTTTTTTAGTTGTAGTTGGACACAATACCTTTATTTTGTTTATTTATTTTTATGTGGCGCTGAGGATCAAACCCAGGGCCTCTCGTGTGCTAGGCGAGTGCTCTACCGCTGAGCCACAACCCCACCCCTGAAGAAGTTTCTGTAGGAGATTAAAAAAAAATACAACAGATAAAAAGAGTAGCATGTGAAGCAGTTTCACTGTATATTAGCTACCAACTTATCAGACTCCAGGGGGACAGAATACTCACACACTAGTTACAGGAAGTGGGATTTTACTTGCTACACAGCTAAATCTAGCAACCTAGTACTCATCTCCAGTCAGTCCCTCACAAATAAGAAAAGCTGCCTGGGGCAGATGGAGACTAAGTGTGCACCACCTGGACTGCAACTGAGGGGCCCCACAAAGCAGCCTCTCCTGGGTTTTTAAACTTGGTTCTACAAGACATTCTCAAGAACTGAAGGACATCCTGGTCCCTGAGGGCCTGGAACAGACCCTACCCCAGGCTTTTATATCCCCAGCATTATATAGCCATTTCTGAGTGCTACATGTGAGAACCAGCAAAAACTGGTTTGGTCCAAGGCTACTTACTTGAAGAACTTTCCTTCAAATCCCTTAGTGATTTGATGGTTAAAGGGAAAAGAAACAAAGGGTAAAGAGTCCTGCAAGACAAGAGAACATCACAAAATTGGGGAATTTACATCACCACCATAAACACCAAACCCCCAGAAGATGTCTTATAGACATTTATTTGATTTCTGGTCAATGCTACACTGATAGAAAATGCATCATTCAAACAATCTTTTGATTGAGAGAGAGAGAATTTTTTTAATATTTATTTTTTAGTTTTCGGCAGACACAACATCTTTGTTTGTATGTGGTGCTGAGGATCAAACCCGGGCCGCACGCATGCCAGGCGAGCGCGCTACCACTTGAGCCACATCCCCAGCCCTCATTCAAATAATCTTAAAGATTATTTTAAACACCAAGATCACAAAAATAAGCAAGAGAAAAATGAACAGGTGCATAAGAGTTAATGGTACAAACAAGAAAATGAAACCTCACATATATCAACTAAAGAAAAATTCACCCTGAAAAAGAAATCATGAAATAGAAGAAGATTGTTAAGTCCTCACCTCAGAGTTAAAAATACTCAAGCATTTGGATATATGAAAATCATTTGTATCTGAAAATCAAAAATTATCAGAATTTGACTGAAAGAATATATACAAAGTACAGAATTTTTAAAAAAATTACGTGCCAGGCACAGTGGCACACACCTGTAATCCTACTGACTCAGGAGACTAAAGCAGGAAGATCAAAAGTTCAAGGTTAGCCTCCCCAATTTAGCAAGACCCTGTCTCAAAATAAAAATTAAAAAGGGCTGTGGAGGTAGCTAAGTGGTACAGTGCCCCTGAGTTCAATCCCTAGTACCTAATAATAATAACTATAACAACAACAATGACAGTTATCAGAAGAGAACATCCAGTATTAAACAAATATAAATAAACAAAAATAAATTATTATCTCAAAAAAAGAAAATAAAAACAAAGTAAACCAAAAGCACAAGAAAAGAAACTATACAGATGAAAGCAGAACACAATGAGACAGAAAATAGAAAAAAAGTAAAAGGAAATTCCATTATTAAAAAGTCAACAAACTTTTAGCAAACTTTGTCAAGGAAAAAAAGAGAAATAGCAAATACATAAAAATAATAAATATCAAGGCAATAACATCCTAGGAAATGTTAGATTAACAAAGTTAAAGTTAGAAAGCTTGAACAGATAAATGTTCTTGGAGGAACTAGGAAATGTTATTCAGGAACTATACCAAAATTAAAAACACCAGACCCAGAGGGATTCACAGTATCTCACCAAAATTTTAATGAGATAAAGTAAACTCTAAGATCTACAATTTTTCCAAAGCACATACATAAAAACTTCCTAACCTAGGAAGAAGCAAATACCATTAACTACTAAATCTAAGAGAATTAAAAAAGAAAACTACAGACCAATTCATACAAATTCATTAAAAAAATCTTTATATTTGAAAACAGGCTCCACAAGTATACAAAGAAAATCTTTACCATAACCAAGTGGAATATAGTTGAGGAAGGCAAGTTGGTTCAATACTAAGGAATCTATTAATATCATATATTACAGTAATAATTACAAGGTGACAGAAAACCCGTCTAGAGATGTTGAAAAAAAAACCTTTATAAAATTCAATACCTATTCATGATATTTTTTACCTTCCAAAAATAAATTTAATTCCAATCACACTGTAAAGAGTAACACAAAATTTTATATATAACTTATTGATAACAGGTTACCTTTATCCAGTTACAAAACATTAAATGATATAAATATCAACTAAATTCCTTATTTCTATATAAATCTGAAGGAGACTATTGCTACAGACAATTGTAGCTTAAGCTTTATATTTTAAAAGACTTGTATACTTGAAGAACATAAATATAATATACAGTGAAGCCAGTAATGGTTAGGATCACAATTATACAGGTGTTCCTTATATTAACTAAGTTTAACTTTTAAAGTAAAATTTAGAATCTATAATATAAAGTAACAATAATCAGGGGTCTGCATGGATTAGCAGTACTAGCAAAAATCAATGGATAGCCTTAAATCTGTTATATATTTCGGAAACAGTGCTAATGATTAGAAACTGACTTGTTCAAAGTAAACATATATAAGCCAGGTCTTAAAATGTCAATGCCATTCTATGTCAGATACTTTGTATAAAAGAGAGCACTCACTGGTTATTTTGCCTGTAAACCTCCATAAACTAACATTTCACAAACTTTTACATTAACACTTAGACAAGGCTCAAACAGTTCTCAGAGGTATCTCTGGCCACATATATTTAGGGGTGTCCACTATATTGTAATAACCTAAAATAACAGTTGTTTATTTGATCAGTTACAAAGTAATCATTTAAAAGATTTTAAAAAGAGGTACAAACCCTAATCTCTTTAAGACTTAGTTTTCCTAAGTAATAGAACCTAACAGACACAAGAACTTATCTTGATAATAAGAGCAGATCAATGTTTTAAGGAGCCCTTCTTGTTTCTAAACGTAAGAGAATTTTCATATTAAAAGTTAACCTTAGGAAAAACCCTTGGATAATTTTAACTGTGCTGATTATATATAGCCAAGTTAATCACATACATGAGCTCTTTGAGATTTACCTTCCACAGACTTTTTGCAACTTACTTACATTCTATAGCTTGTTTATATCCTTATGTCCCCTTTCACCTTGGACTTTAGCATCCAATCTTTTCCCTTCTAATTTTCCATATTCTTACATTATATTCTGAAACAATCCTATGCCCCACAGGTAAGAGACAAAATTATAGCATTATGTCTATTAGATTTAACCCTTTAGAAATTAAAATAGAGCTGGTCAAAGATTTTTACAGTATGACCTAGGCATGAGGTTAGCCTGTACAATTGGAATGTTAGAAGCAGGGTCTGTTGGCCCTGATGGATGCTGAAATCAAAGGTTCAGATGGCTACCTATGTTCCATGAAGACAGATCTGCTCCTATCATCACCACTGTTATCTCCTTCCTTAGGATTCGACAAAAGAGCAGCTCTTTTTCTTTTTCTTTGAGAGTTAACCCTTGAATATTTGGTCTCTAGAAAAAGACAGTGGAAAAAATAGAGAGGGATTAAAAAAAAAGAAGAAGAAACTCCAGTTAGACAAAACAAGGCTAACCAGAGCAAAATATATTAATTTAGGCATGCAAGACCACAGGTGGGGATGGGCTTGGGGTTTAGGTCATGAAAGCATTTAAAAGCCCGACGTTCCCTAGAGATTCTATTTAGGTACTTGAGAGACAGAAGGTGAAAGAATTGGGGTATCAATAGGACATACAGAGTAGTTGGTAGTATCTTGAGCACCAGGAAATACATGTAGAAGAGGCATTTCTGCAGAGGAGGAGAGAGAATATTTGGCTTACACTCTGAGGATGAATGGGTTATCTCTTTCCTGAAGACCTTAGATCTGATCAGACTAAGATCATCTCAGGATCCAAGATTCATCAGGTGAGGATGCCCTCCACCACTGGGCCAAATCAGTCAGAAACAGAAAGATAGTATTTGATACTATGTATCCCTGAGGACTGTCCAGGTCAGACTCTGGACCTAAGACCTTCATGCAGCATCAGGAAGTCTCTCTGGTCTTCTACCATCAGTTGTCTCAAGTCATCCTCTGTCCCACACACCAATTCTCTCCCATAGAAAAGAAACTGGAGCAAGTCAGGACTGACATTCTCAATGCCAAAGCAAAGGGGACAGGACCCATCTGCTCAGCATGCTTGTTTCCCCTCGTCTTAAGACTGCCAGCGATGTTAGTCAAAAATGACTAGTGTTTGTCCACTAAGTTTATTTTTAGAGTAGTTGGTAGTACTTTGAGCACCAGGAAATACAATGTTTAAAGACAGTTTGTCTACTAAGAAAGAGAACACAAAAGAGAAATGAGAGCTCCCTTTTCCATATTATTCACCCTTCCATAGATCCCAGGCAAGCCCTCATAAATGTAACAGGGAGGGTGGACGGGTGGGTTCTTTGTCTCATGAATTCAAGGAATGAAATACATGGACACAAGTGTCAGATATACCAAAGTAACAGGATTTATTAGAGTAATGGGGAAAAGGCAGAGCTCCCACAGACAGAGGTGTCCCAAAAGATGGATGCCTTGAGGGGCTTTTCATTGAGAAGAAAGTTGAGCCGTTTTAGCAGAGAGAAGAAGGTAACCAGGCCTGGACCAGAAGTCTAGACATCAGGAACCTTGGACCATTTGCCATTGTGGTAGAGAAAATTTTCAAGATCCTGGAGAATTTGGAAGTCAAATATGCCATTTTCAGGACAGTGACTGCTACTGTCCAGCTTGTGTAGGGGCCAGTCAGTAGGTCTGACTGTGTCTTGGAGACCCAGGGTCTGAATATGTTTGGAAAGGTACCCTAAGGTGTATCTCATAGAGCCTTTGATAGGGTCTGGCTCATCCTGGACAAAAAGGATTAAGGAGGGCCTCTAAGGACTCTAGCAGAGAGAAAAGCCAAATCAAGAGGCATCCCCACAAGAATTTTGGTTTCTCTGAGGGTGTTCCAGGAACAATCAATGGAATGACAGGCAATCGTTGGGTGTCCCAAAGAAAGCAAGTTGTTGCCACCCAGTGGTGGCAGAGGTTTCTCTCACTCAGTGGTGGGATTTGTCAGAGAAACAGCATCCATGGAGAGAAAAACCATGGCAAGGATTTGAGGAATCCGGAGGAGTCAGAGGGGGTCACTCACCCAATAAGTGATGGCCAGTGGTAGATGCGAAGTCGCACAACATGAGTGGTCATTATTGGAGCTGCCAGAGAGAGAAGTAGAAAGAGAGAGGGAAAGAAAGAGAACGGATGGAGGTCAAGGTAAGGCCCAAAGAGGCTGCCCATGGTGGGAACCTTGAACACTGGTCCTGGGTTTCAATACCAACATGTAAGGAAATAAAGAGAGGTGGCTCAACAATGCAGGTTTATTTGGGACAATCCTTCAGAGGGGGCCCAGTGGAAATGAGACCCCTCCATTCATGATTTTTTTAAATATTTTTTTTAGTTGCAGATGAACACAATACCTGTATTTATTTATTTATTTTTATGTGATGTTGAGGATCAAACCCAGTGCCTCACATGTGCTATTCAAGCACTCTACCACTGAGCCACAATCCCAGCCCCCATGTATGATATTTTTAAAAACTCAAGAAAACAGGAATTAGAGGGGTTTGTTTGTGGTACTGGGGATTGAACTCAGTATGCCTACCACTGAGCTATATTCCCAGCCCTTTTAAATTTTTACTTTGACACAGAATCTCAATACATTACCCAGGCTGCCCTTGAGCCTCAGCCTCCTGAATATGTAGGATTACAGGTATACATCAAAGTACTCGGCCTATACAAACTAGGTCTAAAGCCAGTATGTAACTTAATGGGGAATACTAGAAGCAGTTCTATTAAGATCAGGAGCATTGCAAGGATGACCACTATCCTACTGAACAGAGCACTACAGATATTTAATGTAATTAAAAAAAGAGGAATCAATTAAAAGCCAAAAATGTTAAGTAATAAAACTATTTCAAGTGCAGATAATATGCTAGATATAACTGATGTGAAAACCCTTGTGAACCCTGATAAAACTAAGAAAAGTACACAGTAAAATAGAAAGATATAAAATTAGCCTTCAAATAAGCAAAAAATCAAACTATTAAAGAACACAATGGAAGAAAAATTTCTACTACAATAGCAATAAAGTATATTTAATACTTAGTAACAAACTTAAAAACTTCTACAAAATTTTAAATACATCTACATAAAAGGAGACTTAAACCTGGGCACAGTGGCACATGCCTGTAATCCCAGTGACTCGGGAGGCTGAGGCAGAAGGATTGCAAATTCAAGGCCAGTCTCAGCAATTTAGCAAGACTGTCAGCACTCAGCAAAATCTGGTCTCAAAAGACCTGGTAATGTAGCTCAGTGGCAAAGCATTCATGGGTTCAATCCCCAGTACAAAAAAAAAAAAAAAAAAAGACTTAAAAAAACAGAAAGATAAACCTGTTCTTAGAATAATTCACATTCTAACGTTGTCAGTTCCGCCTAAGTTAATTTATAAATGTAATACAATCACACTAAAATACCAACTTTAAAAAGAATAAGCAAGAGCCAGGTGCAGTGACACAGGTCTGTAATCCCAGCAGCTCAGGAGGCTGAGGCAGGAACCAGCAATGAGGTCCTAAGCAACTCAGTGAAACCCTGTCTATAAATAAAATACAAAATAGGGCTAGGGATGTGGCTCAGTGGTCGAGTGCCCCTGAATTTAATCCCTGGTACAAAAATTAAAAAGGAAGAAGAGGCAAGGTGATATTAAATTAAATAGAAAACAAACTTGAAGAATAGCCAGAAAATGAATGATTACTAGTTCTAACATACATGAAAACCCAGCATCAAGCCTCTATAATTACAAGAGTATGGTACTGATTGACACATAAAAAACCCAGAAATAGACCCAATTAGAGATGATAAAGATGGGCTCTCAAGTTACTGAGCCAAATGTGAACTTTTTAAGTAAATGGTATTGGAGCAACTGAGTAGTCATGTAGGAAAAGATAAAATTAGATCAATACCTAATGCCATACATACAAACTCCAAATGGATTAGAAAGATAAATGTAAAAAATGAAACCTTACAAATAAAAGAAAACATGGATGAATACCTCTAACTTTGGTTTATTTGCTTATTAAAGCAACTGATTGTTCCTGAGTACATTTGGATCTCCCTAAAACAATGGGATACAGAGACAGTGCCAAGGACACGTATAACTATAAATGGCTACATTAAAAAGATCTCAAATTAATAGCTTTCCATCTTAAAAAATTAAAAAGTAAAACCAAACTAAACCCAAAGCAAAAAGAAAGGAAGAAGCAATAAAAGTTGAGATAAATAATATGAAGAGGAGAAAGAAAACAAAGAAAAACAATGCAATAAGAAGTTGGCACTTTGGGGGCCAGGGTTGTGGCTCAGTGATAGACTGCTTGCCTAGCATGCGTGAGGTACTGGGTTCAATCCCTGGTACCACATAAAAATAAAATAAAGGTATTGTATCCATCTACAACTTAAAAAAAATTAATGTTTTTTAAAAAAAGAAGCTAGCACTTTGAAGCAGCAACAAAATTGACAAAATTATAGCTGACTAACCAAGTCAGAGAACTCAAATTACAAAAATAAGTAATGGAAGTGGAGACATTACCATTGAACTCAAAAAAATTAAAAATGATTAGAATGTATGAACAACAAATTACATAACTTAAGATGAAATGGACAAATTCCTAGAAACAAACTATTAAAACTGATTCAAAATGCTAGGGTTGTGGCTCAGTGGAATAGAGCTCACCTAGCACATATGAGGCACTGGGTTCAATCTTTGGTATCACATAAAATAAATAAACAAAATAAAGGTATTGTGTCCATCTACAACTAAAAAATTTTTAAAAACTGATTCAAGAAGAAACAGAATATTAGAATTAAACCTATAAAAAACGAAAAGGTTGAGTCAGTAATCAAAAATCTTACTGGATGCCTTTACTGCTGAATTCTACAGCACAATTAACAATCCTTCAGAAATTCTTCCTAAAAATGAAAGAGAATGGAATATTTCCCCACTCATTCCATTAGGCCAGTATTCCTAGAATATTAAAGCCAAAGATGTAAAGAAAAAGAGAACCACAGACCAATATATTCCTTTTTTTTTTTTTTTTTTTTTTTGGTTCTAAGGATTGAACTCAGGGGCATGCCACCACTGATCCACATCCCTAGCCCTATTTTATATTTTATTTAGAGACAGGGTTCTCACTGAATTGGATTTGCTTAGCCTTGCTAAATTGCTGAGGCTGACTCTGAACTCATGATCTTCTTGCCTCAGCCTCCCAAGCTGCTGGGATTACAGGCGTGAGCACCATGCCTGGCCACAGACCAATATTCTTTATGAATAAAGTTGCAAAAATCCTCAGCCAGGCACACTGGCATACCCCTGTAAACCCAGTAATTCAGGAATCTGAGACAGGAGGATTATAAGTTCAGACCAACCTTAGCCAATTTAGCAAGGCCCTAAGCAACTTTGTGAGACACTGTCTCAAAATAATAAAAGGGGCTAGGATGCACAGCTGGGTTTAATAACAAATACCAAAAAAAAAAAAAAGCAAACAGAATACAACAGCATATTAAGAGGATTACATACCATGACCAAATGGGATTTATCCTAGGAATGTAAAATTGGCTTATCACACAAAATCAATCTGTGTAATATACCATATTCATAGAATAAAGTACTAACTTCTCAAGGTCATTTCAGTAGATGCAGAAATAACTATGAAAAAATCCAATTTGTCAATTTTGAATCTTACTACAAAGTACAATGGACCAGAATTAGGAGGCCAGAAATAATAAACCTATATATACATGGATGTGATTTTTACAAGGGCTTTCTTTTGAGGTTATGAAAATGCTTTGGAATTAGAGTAAAGGTTGTACAATATTGTGAAATTACTAAATGTCATTGAATCAAATGCCAAAGGCCAATTTTATGTAATATTAATTTTAACTCAAGTAAAAAAAACTGCAAGACTTAAATGTAAAAGCTCAATCTATAAAGCTTTTTAAAAACACACAAAAGCATAAGAAGCTGGAGGTATAGCTCAATGGTAGAGCATATCCATAGCATGCGGGAGGCCCTGGGTTCAACCTCCAGCTCAACAAACAAGCAAAGAAACAACAATGAACTTCACAAAAGTATAGATTTAAAAATACTAGCTTAGATTACACAATGATGGCTGCTGCTTTTTTTTTTTTTTTTTTTGAGACTGGTGATTGAACCGGGGGCACTTTTCCACTGAGCTATATTCCAGCCCTTTTAATTATTTAATTTTGAGATAGGATCTCACTAAGTTGTTCAGGCCTTGCTAAATTGCTGAGACTGGACTTGATCTTGTGATCCTCCTGTCTCAGCCTCTAGAGTCGCTCCAATTACAGGCACACACCACCACCAGTTTATATATAACTTTTGCTATTATTAAGTATAATAGCAAAAGTTATATATAAACGTCAAAACAAAAAAAAATTGGACTTCATGAAGATTGAAAACTATTGAGCATCAAAGGACAGTAACAAGTCAGCCCCATTCTCTGACTTGTCTTTTCACAGATCTGATAAGGGTAGTATCACAAGTACATAATTACTAAAACAGAAAAACCCAGTATAAAAATGGACAAAAGATTAGAATAGACATTTCTCCAAAGATATTAGTCAATACCAAAAACAACATTTAACATCTTAAATCACTACGGAGGTAAAAATCTAATCCCAGATACAATTTCACATTCAGTAGGATGAGTATAATTTTTAAAAATATTTTTGTACTTGTAGATAGACACAATACCTTTATTTTATCTCTTTTTATTTTATGTGGTTCCTGGGATCAAACCCAGTGTCTCACACATGCTAGGCAAGCGCCACTGAGCCACAACCCCAGCCCACAGGATAAGTATGATTCTAAAAACGGAAAATAACAGGCACTGGTGAGGATGTGAAGAAACTAGAACCTTCATATATTCATATATTGGTGACAGTCTAAGATAGTGCATCCACTAGGAAAAAAATTGGCAGTTTCTCAAACTGTTAGACATAGAATTACCCAAAAAACAAGAAACTCTATTCCCAGATATGTACTCAAACAAAATGAAAATATATGTTCACACAGAAACTCATACGTGAATGTTCATTATGGCGTTGCTCATAATAACCAAAAAGTGGAAACAAAGCCAAATTTCAAACTGATGAGTGGCTCAATAAATGTGGTTATGTATGCATACAATGGAATATTATTCCACCATGAAAAAGAATCAGAGAACATGCTACAGAATGATGCTCCTTGAAAACGTGCTAAATGAAAGAAGCCAGACACAAAAGGTCACATACTGTGTAATACTACTTTCATGAAAAGTCTAGAAAAAGCAAATCCATTAAGACAGAATGCAAACTAGTCAATGTCAGGAGGTGGTAGTAGGAAATTGGGACTACAAGGTTACTTTTGGGAATAATGAAAATGTTATGGAATTAGAATAGTGGTGATATTTTTACATCACTGTGAATATGTTAAAAGTCTACACTACAAAAATAGTGAATTTTCAGAGGTTGGGTTGTGCTCAGTGGTAGAGGGCTCATCTACCATGTGTGTGGCACTGGGTTTGATCCTCAGCACCACGTATAAATGAATAAGTAAAATAAAGGTATTGTTTCTACAACTAAAAAAAATTTCAAAAAATAAGTGAATTTTATATGAATGCTATCTCCAGTTTTAAATGTAAAAAATGAAACACAGACATTTCAGACATACAAAAGCTAAAATAATTCTTTACTTGCAGACCCCTGCTACCAAAAAAAAAAAAAAGTTAAAAAGCACGCATATAACATGTACCAACAGCCAACATTCTGGATCATAAATCCAATCTGTACAAATTAAAAGAATTCAAATAATATATTTGTATTACATTATAAATAAGTAACAAAAGATCTCTAGATATTCTCCAAATTCATAGAAACTAAGAACTATGTTTCAAAAAAAATCCATCAATCAAAAAAGAAATCAGAAGGAAAATTAGAAAATAATTTGAACTGAGTAAAAGTGAAAACAAAATATCACAATGTGTGGGAGAACAATGAAGCAGTACTTAGGAGAAGACTTAAAGCACCAAATACCAATATGATTAAAGTAGAAATGTTTCATATCAATGACCTTAGCTTCTCCAGAACAGTGGAATGAAACTGACCAAATTATGCTATGAACATATATGAATATACCACAGTGAATTTCACCTTTATGTATTTCTATAAAGCACTAATTTTAAAACTATAAATAAATAGAAGGAAGACAAGTAGAAAAAGGGGAATAGGGAGAGGACGGGTGGGAGGGAAAGAGAAGTATTAAGGACTGAAGTGGAGCACATATATTCTATGTTTTGTATGATTAAGTCAAAATGAATCCAAATATTATGTATATAACTATAGTGTACTTACAAATATGTACAAAATAATTAGAAAGAGAACAAATTAAACACAAAATAAGCAGAACAGAATTAATTTTTAAAAAATCATAACAGAAACTGATGAAATAGAAAATAGAAAAACGGAGAAGGGGGCTGGGATTGTGGCTCAGCGACAGAGCGCTGCTGGCCTAGCACGTGTGGGGCGCTGGGTTAGTTCTCAGCACCACATAAAAATAAAATAAAGGTGTTGTGTCCAACTACAAATAAATAAATAAATAAATAAATATATATATATATATATATATATATATATATATATTTAAAATATATATATTTAAAATATATATTTTTCTTTTTTCAAATATATATATATTTGAAAAAAGAAAAGAAAAATAGGAGAAAATCGATGAATGCAAAATCTGATTCTTTAACAAGTTTACTAAATTTGGTTAAACATTTTCTAAAAAGAAGATGCAAATTACCAATGTCAAGAGCAGGAGAAATGACATCATTACAGATTCTATAAATATTGAGAGGATAATAAGGGATATTATGAATAACTCTATATCAACACAATTCAACAAGAGGAACACAAGCCTTAAAAAACACAAACTCAAGCTCATTCAAGAAGGAAAAAAACCTGAACAGATCCATTCTATTTCACAGGCTGGGCTATCATAACAATGATATTCTCTTTTAAAAAAACTGCAGAGGAAAATAGTTCCAACTCATTTCATGAGGCCAGGATCATCCTGTTGTCAAAACCAGATGCAAACATTATAAGATAGAATTACAGGCTTATATCCTTCATGAACACAGATACAAAATTTCTAAACAATTTTAGTACACAGAATTCAACAACAGGTTAAAAATATAATACAATATGAAGAAAAGTTGGTTTAACATTTAAAAATCTATTTAATTCACACATTAACAAGAAAACTCATATTTCAAGCAGAGAAAGCATTTCACAAAATCAAATACCCATTCTATAAAAACTATAAGCAGACTAGGATCAGAGGGAACTTCTTCAATATGATAAAATCTACATAATGGTAAAAGACTAAATACTTCCCCTAATGTAAGATACCATATAAAGATGTCTCCTTCTCATGATTTCTATTTATCATTATACTAAAAGTCCCAACTAGTGAAATGGGACGATAAATAAATAAATAAATAAAAATTAAAAAGCATCCAGATTAGAAAGAAAGAAGCCAAACTGTCTTTATTTTAAAGACATGATTGTCTATGTAGAAAACCTGATAGAACAAAAATTTCTAACTAATAATAATAGTGAGTTTATTTAATTGTTAATAAACTAAAACAACCAATAAGTGAAGTCAGTAAGACTTCAGGATATAAGATCAACTAACAAAAAAACTTTCTATATACTAGCAAATAACAAATGGGAATTGAAACCAAACAATCCCATTTAGGACAGCATCATATATATGAAAATACATAATAAGTATTCAGGAATAAATATTTAGAGAATAAATCTGATAAAATGTGAAAGACACATACATACAAAACTACACACACACACACACACACACACACTCACTCACACACACACACACACACACCACACCTTTGAAAAAGAATAATAAAGTTGGATGGTTATGACTACCTGAATTCCAAGAATTATAAAGTTATAGTAACCAAAAGAGCAGGTCATTGACCTAAAAATAGACATGAAAACCAATGTAATGGAATACTCCAAAATAAATTCACATGTATATTCACAACTCCTTTTTGATAAAGGTGAAAGGCAACATGGCAGCAGAAAAGGATAGCTTCTTCAACTGGACATCCACGTGCAAAATAAATAAATAAATTGAACACATTTGGATCAGTTATATACCAAAAATTACATCTAACTCAAAACTACCCATAGATCTAAATATGAATCCTAAAACTATAGAACCTCAAAGGGAAAACAAAGAAGATCCTCTTTGTGACCTTAGATTAAACCAAGATTTCTTAGGTTAAACCAAGATTTCCTGGATATAACACAACTGTTAAAAATTTAAATTGGACCTCAACAAATTTTAAACTTCTGCTCTTCAAAAAGAAACTGTTATGACAACAAAAAGATAAGCCAAAGCTTGGGAGAAAAATTTCAGTGTCCCCCCAAAAGCTCATGTGTGAGGCAATACTAAAACATTCAGAGATGAAATGACTGTTATGAGACTTAAACCTGATCAGAGTGTTAATCCACTGACAGGGATTAACTGGGTAAGTAACTGTAGGCAGGTAGAGTGTGGCTGGAGAAGGTGGGTCATTAAGGGTATGCCTTTTGGGTAAATTTTTTGTTGCTGATGAGCTAATCTCTCTCCCTGCTTTCTGATGCCATGGCCTGAACTGCTTTCCTTCACCATACTCTTCTGCCATTATCTTCTGTGTCATCTCAGGCCCAGCATAATGGAAGTTGGCTGTTTATGGACTGAGACCTCTGACACTGTGAGTCAAATAAGCTTTTCCTCCTCTAAAATTGTTCCTTGTCATGTATTTTGGTCACAGATAATAAAAAGCTTACTGAAACACTCAGTAAAATATGTACTGATTAAAGATACACACAAAAGGAATTCTCAAAACTCAACAAAAAAAAAAAAAACCCTTTGGTTTAAAAAAATATGGGTAAAAGATCTGAATAGACACTTCAACAAAGAATAGAGAAGAAGAGTAAAATAAAGCTCACAAAGATACTCACTATCATTTGTCATTAGATAAATGCAAACTAAAAACCACAATGAGATATTACTACACATCTATTAGAATAACAAAAATCAAAGATATCAAGTGTTGAAAAAGATAGGAGAAAAAACACTCTTCCATTCTTTTCCTTAACTATATCTTCTTTTTTCCAGTCAGTATTAACCACCAATCCAAATTTGGTGTAGATGATTTCTCTGCTTTTCATTATTCCTTTATTTGCATATGTGGTATTCTTTCTTTTGTTCCTTTTTATCTCTATTTAAGTGGAATCACAGTGTATGTGTTCATCTCAGATTTGCTTTTTAAATTCACCACATTTCACATGAAGATATTATTAGTTTTCCTTTCTATAATCTAGTTCATAGAATTCCATTCCAATATGACAAATATATTTACATATACCACGATTTATTCATTCTACTGTATTCATTCGAGTTGTTTGCAGAATTTTTATGTTATAAACAGGACTATTATGGATATCCTTCTCTCTGTCTTGTCCAGGCATTTAATTTTATAGTTTTTCTTGTTTCTATGGTGCTGCAGATTGAACCCAGAGCATCCCACATGCTAGGCAAGTACTATACCACTGAGTCACATCCCACACCCATACATTTTTGTTATCTTAACTTTTACAGTGCTGGGGGTTGAACCCAACACCTTGCCCATACTAAGCAAGTGCTCTACCCTTGAGCTACATTCCCAGGCCCTGTATTTCATTTTAAAACATATTTTATATAATAACTTTTTTAATATGGAAACACTAGCATTTTCACGTTACTATTTTCCTGGTACATATTTTTTAATTCTATTACTTTCAACACAGTTGGGATCTTTATATTTTAGATTAGGACTTTTTTGGGGGGGGTACAGGGATTGAGCTCAGGGGCACTCAACAACATCCCCAGCCCTATTTTGTATTCTACTTAGAGACAGGGTCTCACTGAGTCACTTAGCACCTTACTGTTGCTGAGGTTGGCATTGAACTCAAAATCCTGCTGTCTCAGCCTCGAGAGATGCTGGGATTATAGACACCTGGGTTAGATTAGGACTTTTATATCAGTATTTGATGTCGACATTTTTAAAAACTAGCCTATTGATTTTGGTCTTTCAATTAGCATTTTGTCTATTTTATATAATCAGGATTGATGATATATTCATTTCTATCTCATATTCTGTGGTGTTTAATTGTTTTGCTTTCACTAACTCCCTCTTTTATGTATTAAATGGAAAAGATGGAGTACTTTTATAATTTTTCTCTACCATTTGAAGGTTATATAACTATTTCTAATTTGAAAAGACTACTCTAAAAATTTAAATAATCATATTTAACACAAAATAAAATCTAAAGCTAATCACATCTGTATAGTTCTCGTGAACAATATTAAGAACCTTAGTACTCTCATTTCAAGTAACTCTACTTGACTTACATTATTATTGTTACCAGGATTTTAATCCTCTCTTGATTTTCTCAAACCTTCTTAAGTGTCTAAATCAGATATTGCTTTATTTAGTGAATGTTTAGACTTACCAAGAAATGTGACATTTTGTAAACCATTCCATTATTAGTGCCCTCAGAAAAGACACAAGAGATGATTTCTCTCATCTCTATCATGTGGGGAACCACCAAAAAACCAGCTATCTGCAAACCAAAAGGAATGCCCTCACCAGACGCTGGATCTGCTGGTTCCTTGACCTTGTATTTCCAGCCTCCAACTTTCAGAAATAAATTTCTATTGTTTAAGCTATCCAGTTCATTGTATTCTGTCCCATCAGCCTGAACTTTTTAGGAAAGATAACAAGAATGGAAATTAAAAGATATTTAACAACATTAGGGAAATACAAATTAAAACTACAGTAAAATAGTACCAATACCTATTAGAATTGTAAAAAAGAAACAAAAGCAACTCAGAAGATATTAAGTGCTGATCATAGGGCATATGACTGTATATTAGTCATACAAAATGGTATAGTCACTCTGGAAAACAGTCTTAGCAGTTTCTTATGGAATTAAATATACACTTATTACATACTCATCAATTCCATTCCTAAGTATTTACCCAAATGAATTGAAACTTATGTTCCCATAAAAACATGAAGGCTCATAAAGCTTTATTTATAATTGTCAAAACCTGAAAACTGCACAAATGTCCCTCAATTTGGGAATGAATAACTATTGATACCATACAATGAACCATTACTTGGCCATAAACAGGATAGCTTTTGATACATGTAACAATATAGAGAAATCTCAAATGTATTATAAGGGAAAGAAAGCAGACTTAAAAGACATATTATTCCATTTATATGAAATTCTTGGAAAGCAAAATACAGGAATAGAAACAGGACAGTGGGTGGTAGGAGCTGGGTACAAAGGAAGTGTTGACCACAAAAGTAAGAGCACAAGAGGTGGGTGATAGAATTGTTCTGTATGGGTTTTGTTTGTTGTTTTTGGTTTTTTGAGATAGGGTCTCACTATGTTGCCCAGATGGTCTTGAGTTCATAAGCTCTAATGATTCCCCAACTTCAGCCTCCTGCCACTAGGCCCCACCCTGTATTATCTATCTTGATTCTGGTGGTGGTTACATGGCAGTAAATGTTTACCAATATTGGCAGAACTATCTACTTGTTGAGGGTTGTGTCCCTTCAAAATTCATAGATTAAATTCCTAATCACTAGAATCTAAGAATATACCTTATTCAAAGGCAAATACAATCAAGTTCAAATAAATTAGGGAAGACCCTAATCTAATAATTTGTCTTTATAAAAAGGGAAATTTGAAGATCGAAACGTGGAGATATTGTGAGGAGATGTGGGTGATGGATGAGGAGATGGTGTGATTAGTCAATGAATGAGAAAGACTAATAGCCAACTACCAGAAGCTAAATGAAGGACATGGACAGATTCTAACAGCCTACAAAAGGAACCAATACTAAGGAATCCACACTAAAATCTTAGATTTCCAAAACTGTAAGACAATAAATTTCTGTTGTTTAGGCTACCCGGTTTGTGGTACTTTGATACAGCAGCCACAGTAAATAAATATGTAAATTTTATAATATGCCCATGTAACCACCACCAGAATCAATACTTTTAATTCTTTTATTAAAAATATTGAAAACATTTCAATGTTACTGGTTTGAATATTAAGAGTGTGAAAACTATAAAAAGTTATCAAGTTATTTTATACTCTATATTGACATGGTTGCAGATCCCCAAATGACAATGATTCTTTAAATAAAATAAAAATCTTTTGCCAACAAAGAATTTAATGACAATGAAATTCAACTTGTAGAGCAGAGATAACAGTTTTCGAAAGGAATTTTAAAACAAATGATTACATTAAAGAGAAAGATGAGATTCCCAGTTTCAGCTCTAACACGTAAAGGGCTTATAAGAGGCTTATTCCACTCATATCAAAAAAATAGCTGAATGAACTGATACCAAAAAGTTTTCTTGGAGCCATCACAGAAATAAGGCAAACTACTAACTTAAAATCTGTAGCGATATATATAGAGTCACAGCCAAAAGCTACTTACCTAAAGTAGAAGTCTCTGAAGTCACAAACTAGAAGGAACACTTAAATGATAATTCTGAATGGTAGATAATGAGTATGCACTAGCAGGAGACAGAAATTCCTGAGGACCACAATCTTAGGGAAACCTCCATATTTTCATGAGTTTTATCTCTACAGAACTCCACTAGGTTCTCATTGTGAAGAATCAAGAAAGGTTCCCTTGTAGTTTAGACATAGGCAGGGGAAAAATAAATACTATAAAAGAACCAAAACACTATCCATAACAAAAGCCTATACCTTTACTGGAGACCAGGCCCTTCAAGCCTTCCTATGGGATTAGGTAGTGAAGAGAGATGCTAATATATATTTTGAAGACTGTAACCTAGAGTAAGGATGGCCTTAAGCTTTAGCCTAAGCAACTCCATTTTAAAACTCCAGTTTGAAACCTGCAGTCTCACCAGGCACACCTACAAGCCCTCCAGTATGGCCCTCAGGCATAAACAAGTGACTTCTCCTTAACCTGACAAACCCAGAGTGAAGTCTCTGGCATGTTGCCCTTGCCCTGATAAGAGGAAAAAGCAAGAAAATCAGGGTGGGGACCACCAGATCAGATGCTTTAATCTGAGGACTAATGACCTCACTGAGAAATCCAGTAGCAGCTGATAGGGATTGAAAGGGTGGTCAGAAGCCCCAAAATTTAGTGTAAATGATGGAGCAAGTGAACAGATATTCAGCCAGCCAACACTGATGCACACAAGCCTGAGAGCCTGATGAGGACCTAGATTGACATCCCAACTCTCCTCATCTGCCTGATCCTCTGCATTGTTCTCACCACTCTCAAACTCTACAGTAGCTTCTTGACTCTGGTGATAAAAAGACTTCTCCCTATGTCTGCCTCCTCAGCCAGTCATCAGCTCCACCCCAAGAGAAGCCTGTCTTGATTCCTGATCTGATCACCATGGTCTGAATGAGTGTGCTTCTGCTGGACTTAGAGCCTAAGGCTTGAGACTTCTGATCTGACACTTGAGCATGCAGAGGGAATGTCTGTCATGAGCCTGTCATGATTAAGTGTATTTGCAGTGCTTAGAATTAATCTAGAATTGTTTGCTGTGAATTGATTATGTCTATTGCAGTGCCTAGCATTAAGGATTGTCATTCTCTTGATTAAGAACCTATAGAGTGAAATTGTATTGAGTGATTTGAGTGAATAAAGCATTGAAAAGGGCAGAAGCACATGGGACATTCTTTATCTCTCCCCTTTGAATGCATAAGTCGCATCTTTGCCCATCACAACACCCAGGGACATAGACTCACTAAAAGACTGATTATTTTATTTTATTATTTAATAATAAAATTATACAATATTTCCCCTCCCCAAAACCTTACCACCAAACTAACAAGGCACAGAAAACTAACAGTAGATTACAATGGAAAGGTCTGTCAACACCAAGACTCTGAGGAAGAGTTCTTAAGGAACCCCAAACACAACAGAGAAGACAAAATATAAAACTACAGGAATCTGAAGTCTCTGGCACTTTCAACTATAGCAAACATTAAACACAATCCAAGGCCACAAAACACACATTAACAAATTCAAAGAATAGAATTGTCTCATATCACATTAGAGTTAAACCAGAAATCAGTACCCCAGAATAGCTGAAAAAAACAAAATGTCTAGAATTGAAATAATACATTTTAAAATAACACATGGGTCAAGAAAAATGTTTCAAGAGAAAATTAAAATATTTTAACTAAATTAAAATACAACTTATTAAAATTTGTGGAATGCCTAGGAAAAAATATAGTATATTAAAATATGTATTAGAAAGAGAAGATCTAATAGCAATAACCTAAGTTTCCTCCTAAGAAACATGGGGAAAGAAGTAGTAAGCAGGAAAAAAAATTAATGAATTAATACTAAGAAAAGGTACAGAGCTGAGCACAGTGGCAAATGCCTGTAATCCCAGTGGCTTCAGGAAGCTGAGGTAGGAGGATAACGAGTTCAAAGACAACCTCAGCAAAAGCGAGGAGCTAAGCAACTCAGTGAGATCCTGCCTCTAAATAAAATATAAAGAGGGCTGGGGATGTGGCTCAGTGGTTGAGTGCCCCTGAGTTCAATCCCGAGTATCCGCCCCTCCCCCCAAAAAAGAAAAAAAAGGTATAGAATATACACAAAGAAGTCAAAGGCAGGCCAAATGCAGACATTAATAAAATTAAAAATACAACAGAGATGAAAACTGTCTTTGAAAAAACCAATAAAACAGAAAAACTCCTGGCAAGACTGTCAAAGAGAGAGAGAACATAAATATAGAATGAAAAAGCAGCATAATAATAGACACGGCAGAAATTTGAAAACATAAGAGACTACTTTAAAAATTCATGTGATAAATTAGAAAATATAGGCAAATAGACAATTTTCCAGAAAAGCATATGTTTATAATTGATACTGGGAGGATTAAAAATATGTATGGCCTTGGGCAACTGTTAGGTTTGTTGTTATAATGTATGATCATTTTTAGATCCTATAACATAATCATATGCAGTAAATTAGGCTGGGCTAAAGATGATTCCTGAAACAGTAGCTGAGAGACATAAGTAAACTGTAATAAGATGATATGAAGAAGCCATATTAATCAGTTATTTATAAGGATTTCTAAGAATTATTAGAATCAGTGCTGAGAAAATTAAAACAACAACTCTCTAAAATAAATGTTCTTTGTCTTTCCCAATATCCAGAGCTCATCAGGTTCAGACAATTTTACAGGCAAAGTTCTACAAAATAATTCAGGGTTAGTAACATGAATAGATAAATGTTAGTAACATAAATAGATATGTCTTAACAATATGTTGTGAAAACTTACAGTTAACCCTTAAAACTGAGAAAAAAATAAAATCCTCCATTTTTCTCAGGTATTTTGTCATAATGCCAAAAAGATAATGAACTCAGTGAGGTAATGCATAAGTTATTGGCTTGATTGTGAACATTTCACAATGCATGCATATGTCAACATCATGTTGTACACTATAAATATATGCAATGTTTGTCAATTAAAAGTAGTAATAAAAAAGGACTTATAGTAAATAAGCCAGTGTAATATTGACATAGGGAGAGACAGATAAACAGATCAGATTATCATTTTTCACTCACACACACACGCACACACACACATATTATATACATATATATATGATATATGATGGGCACGATATTATTTTAATGAGAAAATATTCAATAAGTGGTAGTATTCAGACAACCAATTATCTATGTAGGGAAAAAATTAGGTCCCTATAAGGTCAGAATAAAGTAGGTTATGCTGAAGTGGAAACTCTTCAAAAAAATAGTAAAAGTGGTTTATAATATTTCTCATTCATTGTTACAAGTTCACTACATGTCAGTAAGGGAACCATGCTCACTATAGTCACTCAGAGATCCAGGTTGATGGAGCAATAATGTGTAGAAATGATTCTCTATTCATAGCTGATTGGCCAAAACTAATACTATGGTCCCATCTACTCAAAAAGGGTCAGGAAAACCATTCTATTCTATGCACAGAAGATAAATCTCTAGCAGGGAGCAGTAATGGCAAGATTAGATGGCAAATCCATGTAATCCACTGCAACAAATAATCCTTTACATTTCTTGACACATTTTTATTTCCCAACTCCACTGCATTATTTCCACATCATCTGGAAGGGATAGATTCTCTTTTGCAGACCGCTGTCCTAAGAAATGATAATCTCCAAAGAATTTCCCTTCTATGGAAAGTCAAAAGAGCTAAGCTAAGTCTCTTTCCAAGTGTATAGTGCATACATTCTTGGGTACCCATAGTACTATCTCCAGACTATTTTTCCTTTGATAAAGATCACAGGCACTCTGCTAAACACTTAGCATTTATTAACTCATGTAAACTTGAGAACATCCTTTGAGATTAGTACCATTATTGTTCTCATTTTAAATTGGAATAACTAAGATATAGAGAAGTTAAGTAATTCGGCTAGTAATGTGAAACCAGGCACTTCTGTTCCTTCAAGGCCCAGCTAAAATCCCCTTGCAAGAACCAACCCTACTTTGCTACAGTTTAATTATTCCTAATCCAGTGCTCTCTTGCAACCTTTTCTCCACAAATTCCTTCCATCCTCCTTCCTGTCTTTCTCTAGGCTCTAGTTCTGAATTCACCAGAGACTGTCCAAAAGGAAAAGATCTGTTTTCCCTGCAGGATTAATCTGACTAGTGTCACCTTTGTCTTCTCTATTTTATCTCTACAATCTGAAGAATCTTACCACATTGTCCCCAAATGACTTTCAGAGTGAAAGTATAAAGCTCACCCAGGAAAGGATTAGAATTTATTTATCACAAAGGCTACCTTCTTGAAGCTTCCTGAAGAACAAAATGACTGTCAGTACCTCTGGGCTAAAAGATGCTATGAGAAATTCTGGACAAGAGCAGGAAAGAAAGGGGTAAGGGGGGGTGAGAATGGGAAATGGGCATAGGAGGAGGGATTTAAGATCTACCTCTACTTCACTAGTGGCAGGTGCTATGTACTGAATTCTGTTGCCTGCCATTAATACACTGAAGCCCTGGCCCTTACTATGATGATGCTACTTGGAGATAATGCCTTTGGGAATTAATCAGGATTATACAGGGTAATGATGATGGTTACCTCCTGATGGCTTAGTGTCCTTAAAAGAGATACCAAAGAACTTGTTTATTCTCTGTATGCATGTGTCTGTGTGTGTGTGTGTGTGTGTGTGTGTGTGGTGTGCGCATGCGTACGTGCACATCACATGAAGTCACAGTAATAATGCAGTGAGAAGTCTGCAAGATAGGAAGAGGCTGTTATGATTTGAATATGGTCTGTCCCCTGTGAAACAAAAATTTAATTCCTATCTAAGAGATTAAGAGGGCAGAAATTCAAACTGACTGGTGTATAGAGGTGGGGCCTCTGGGATGATTAGGATTAGATAAAATCATCCTGATTGAATACTAGTGGTTTTATAAGAAGAGGGAAAGAGACCAGACACAAACTTAGATGCTCCCTGCCTCTTGCCATGAGATGCCCTGAGCCTATCTAGGGACTCTGCCTCTCAATCTTTGGCCAGATCTGTGAGCCAAAATAAGCTATCTTTTCTTTATAACTTAACCAACCTGTGGTGCTGTTATTAGCAACAGAAAACAGATTAAGATAACGGTCCTCAATAGAACCCAAGCATGCTGATACCTAGACTGATAGAAAATAAACTTCTGCTGTTTTAAGTCACCCAATCTACAGTATTTTGTTATGTCGGCCCCAGGAGACTAAGACAGTAGACATTTTACATATTACCTTAATTTTCCAATCACTGCATTTGTTTTATAATGTTTAAAATGGGATTCAATTGTCTAATAGCTATAAAGCCACTGCTTTTACCCCAGCAATATCTCCTACGGAAGACAAAACGTATATATTATTTGTTCTGTTTCTGACAATAATTAAATTCTTCTCTTAAATGAATTCCTAAACGTCTCTAAACCCAAGTACACTCTTCCAACACTAAAAGAATGAAACAGGATGCCCTCTAAAGTGCTCTGCCACACAGAGATGGCTTAAAATGTGTGAAAAAGGTTAAAAAAATTAAGGATTTTGGAATACAGAAGGGTTTTTATATTCCTGCATTGAAAAAGATATCACTGTGTGTATGCATATATATATGTATATATGCATATATATTTGCTTATATATATGCATACATACACACACACACACACACACACACACACACACATATGAATGAAGCCGAACAAAGTCTAAATAAACTATTCTGACTCTGGATCTCACCAAATCATTTGGTAGTACAAAATCTACACGCGCCACTACTAGATGCACGGATATGGTTGCTAGACTCAATCACTACTACGAAGAACTCCCTCTCAGGGCTAGAGTAGTAGCAAATACTCAGAAGTTCAGAAACCAGGATCCTTGATCCCACAAAAATGAAAATTTTCTTTCTTGCTGATCCTTCTATAACTTTGAATTTCAACTGGTCAAAGGGAGACCCTAATTATGACCTTTGTATTATAAGCAAGATCCAACTAGCTCCACTGACAAAGATCCACTTAGTGTTAAATGGAACAATTTAATTCCCAGTCAAATACAGATTTTAACAACTATAAATTTTGTTATGACTTATTTTCAGAATATGCAAAGTACAAATAAAAAACTAATTTTAACACAAAATAATTTGTGGCACTTTTCACAGATACATCACAAAAAAGAGATATTATACCTTATCCAATGTCCCTGCTATACTAAAGGAACTTCAAACTATATGTAATTGAAAGCTTAAAGCTTTTCTCAGAAAATCTCCATATTAGAGGGTAGAAGGATTTAACAAAGCAGTATAAAATCGTGAGTAAGCTGGGCAGTGGTGCATGCCTGTAATCCCAGTAGCTCCGAAGGCTGAGGCAGGAGGATCACGAGTTCCAAGCCAGCCTCAGCAAAAGTAAGGTACTAAGCAATTTAGTGAGACCCTGTTTCTAAATAAAAATATAAAATAGGGCTGGGGATGTCGTTCAGTGACCAAATGCCCCTGAGTTCAATCCCCAGTAGTACCCACACCCCTGCAAAAAAGGTAAGTAATAAGCAAGGAACTAAAAGGGAACACAATTATTATTTCCCATTAAAATTAAATAATATGGTTATGACAAAGTTTGCATGTCATTTTAACCTGCTAAAAATTATTTTCAAATATGATTTTTGCACCATTAACACAATGCTAGAGATCTGCTTCAAAGGAATTTGGTGGAAAGGAACAAGATGGAAAGAAAACAGGAATGGAAAGGAGATAGGTTCATGAATTGGAAATTGAAGAAAAGTGAGGAGCACACTGGGATTCATTATCAATTCTAACATATGCTTGAAATTTTCTCCATTAAAAAAACTTTAAAACTTTTTATACTTTTCTGATAAGCAAATTTAATCCTTATATCCTAAAAATATAGAAAGACTAGTACCTTCCAATCTTTGAATTTTTGCTTTCACAGAAATAACAGCTTCAAAGGGTGAAACTCTCAGCTCAAAACAAGTTCCAGTCAATGTTTCAATGAAGAGTTCCATGGTATCACAGAAAGACAGTTTATAGTAATATGGTCCCACGTTATCTTCATTGAAGAATGGAGGCTCTTTTCTGTTGTCCATCACTTTGACTTTTCTAATTCCTCTGGAATAAGTCGTAGCCAACTGTATTGCAGTTCTAGCCAAATCAACTTTGAACATTGGTAATATGTACTGTTGTTCATGTTTTGAGTTTGTACCTAAAAAAGAATAATTTTTTAAACAAGTTTCATTCTTCCCTAAAAATTTTCTTAATAATTTTATGACTAATCCTGAATTTTTCACACTTACCTCTGAAACCACTCTTCAAAATAAACTATAACATTATTAAGAATAGGCACATGTAGATATAGATAGATTTTTTTTGTCTGTGCACATTTATATGTCTGTCTCACTATGGATTGAACCCTGAGGCACTGATAATATCCTTACTTCTTTTTTATTTTTTTATTTTGAGGCAGAACCTCACTAACTTGCCTAGGCTGGACTTAAACTTGTGATCCTCCTGACTTAGTCTCCAGAGTTGCTAGGATTATAGGCTTATGCCACCATGTCAGGCAAAATAGGTATGCTTTTGATATTCTGATGTACTAAAGCTTAAAACAATTCCTAACATATTGTATATGGCAAACAATCATTTTAATATTTAAACTCAAAGTGTCAACCTAACTTTATAAGACTTTGAAAAATATATGCATATCATTTTCCAAAAAATATGTAAATTAGGTCATCAAAATCTATCAAGAATAATTTTGCAGTCATTGCATATTTGAATCAAACCAGATAAAAGGAACCACAAGAATCTTAATAGGTTGTTTAAAAACAGGACCCACTAAATAACCAATGAGCGTTTGGATTTCCAGGGACTAGCTATCATTATAATATTAAAAGGTGGTTAGTATTGGTAAGAGATATTAGATAATCTTTTTTAACATTTATTTTTTAGTTGTAGGTGGACTCAATACTTTTATTTCACTTATTTACTTTTATGCAGTCTTGGGAATCGAAATCTAGTGCCTCACGCATGCTAGGTGAGCACTCTTCCTCTGAGCCACAACCCCAGTTCCCCTAGATAATCTTTACTTAAAACATACAATGGCTAATAGGTAGAAGAGATAAAGACACCAAGCAGAAGTAATAAGAGAAATCACAAGTATGGGCCAGGCACAGTGGCACAGGCCTGTAATGCAGCAATTTGGAGGTTGAAGGAGGATCTGAAATTTGAGGTCAGTCTCAGCAACTTAATAAGAACCTTAGCAACTTAGGACTGAGGATGTATCTCATTGCTAAAGTGCAACTGGATTTAATAACACCCTCCAAAAAATTACAAGTGTGGAATTAGGAACATAGGAATAATCAAATAGATAAAATGATGTTAATCAATAAACTCTTGGGAAAAAGGGAGGCCCTCAAACTTAAACTGTAAGAATAATACACATCTTCCTGGATGGGTAGGGAAAACTTTTTTGTAAAATGGCTTTATTGATATATAATTTATAGATTACAAAATTTTTCAATTAAAATGTAAAATGCATTGATTTTTAGCATATTCAGAGTTGTGTAACAGTCACCACAACCACTTTTGTGTATGTATTGGGGGGTAGGGATTAGGGATTGAAACCAGAAACCTTGCACATGTCTACCACTGAGATACACCCCCAATTCCTCACAATCACTTTTAGAGCATTTTCATCACCCTGAAAAGGAACCTCATAACCTATAGCCATATCTCCTAAATTTCCCCATTTTGCCTCTCAACCACTAATCTACTTTTTTCTCCCCATAATTATCCCATTCTGGATAGTTTACATAAGCAGAATTATACAATATAAAGTCTTTTGTGACATGTTTACTTGGCATGTTTTCAAAGTCCATTTATGTTCTAGGTATACAATATTCCCTTATGTGGATACACATCATATTTTTCCAGTCATTAGTTGATGAACATTTGGGTTGTTTCTAATCTTTGCCTATTATTAATTACAAGTTTTTGTGTAGACACATATTTTCCTTTCTCATATGTGTGTGTGTGTGTGTGTGTGTGTGTGTGTGTGTGTGTCTAGGAGTAAGTTTGCTGAGTTTTGTAGTAACTCTATGTTTTGCAATTTATAGAACTGTTTTCCAAAGTGGTCTGAACCATTTTACAATCCCACCAACAATGAATGAGGGTGCCAAATTCTCCATATTCTTGTCAACACTTCTGGTCTTTTTGATTAAAACAATCCTGTGGATGTGCAGTAGTATGTTGTAGTTGTGATGTGCATTTCTCTAATAACTAATAATTTTGAACATTTTTATGTGATTATTGTCCATTGGTATATCTTCTACAGAGAAATGTCTATTTGGATCCTTTGCCCATTCTTTAATTTTTTTTTATCATTGAGATGTAAGTTTAAATAACCTATATATAAGCCCCTTACCCTATATAAAATTAGCAAATATTTTCTCTCATTTTGTGAGTTGTCTTTTACTTTCTTGATGTTATCACCATAAATTCAGAATTTGTCAATTTTGATCAAGTCCAATTTGGCTATTGTTTACCAGTTGTTTCAATATCATTTATTGGAATGGCTGTCCTATCCCCATTGTCATTAATCCCTTGTAGAAAATCAACTGAGGAATGTGTTTAATCTCAGACTTTTAATTCTATTTAATTGGTCAATACATCTATACTTTTTTCACTAATACAGTATAGCTTTAAGCTCTGAAATCAGGAAATGTGAGTCCTCCAACCTGTTCTTCTCTTTGCAGACTACTATTCTAAAATCCCTGAATTTCCATATGATTTTTAGGATGAATACACCTATTTTACAAAAATGTCAGGTGATATTTTGATAGGAATTACAATGAGTCTGTGTATCAATATTCTTGGAGAGTACTGCCATATTAACAACACCGTCTTCCAATCCAGGAACATGCAATATCTTTCATTTTATGTTTTCTTTAATTTGTTTCAAGTATTTTGTTTTTTAGAGTATAACCTGTATATTCTTTTTAGTTCATTTATAAGTATTATTATTATACTATTATAAATGGAATTATTTTTAGGATGTTCATTGCTAATGTACAGTAATAAAATTATTTTTAATATGCTAATCTTATACTTTAATATGCTAATCTTATGCAACTGTGCTTAATTGTTTTAGTTCTAATATTTTTGTAGTGGATTCGTTAATGTTTTCTATATATAAGCTGTACACACAAGATCATGTTACATGTAAATATAGTGTTACTTCTTCTTTTCCAATCTAGATGCCCTTTATTTTCTTTTCTTAGTTATAGTAAGTCCTTTGAACCTACAGTGTAAGGTTGACTAGAAATGGTTTGACTAGACATCTTTGTATTCCTGAGTGTAGAAGGAAAGCATTAAGTTTTGCCACTAGATATGATGTTTATTGTGAGGTTTTCATAGATAATCTTTCTTAGGTTAAAGAGTTTCCCTTCTATTCCTGCTTGTTTAGTATTTGGGGGTTTTGTTTCAAATCATGAAGGGGTCAAATATTTTTTTCCCTGTATCCTTTTAAATAATCATGGTTTTAATAATGAGTTATTACTTTATGCTAATAATTTGATATATTACATTGACTTTTGTAGGTTGAATCAACCTTGAATTCCCAGACTTAATTGTATTTGTACACATAATCCTTCATATATGTTGCTGGATTTGGTTTGGTAGAATTTACTACTATGGATTTCTGTGTCTATAATCATGAGATAATAATTTGTAGTTTTGTCTTTTTCTGATTTTATAATCAAGGTAATATTTGCTTCATAGAATCAGTTGGGAAATGTTCCCAAGTAAACTTCTGGATGTATTTCAGAATGGGTAAAACTCCAGAGTAGAAGGATATCAGTAAGCAAGCCAAGGTAAACATTATATAGAACTGTAAAAAAAAAAAAAAAAAAAAGTATCATACATACATTAATTTTTTCTACCAAGGGATATTATCTATCACTGAAGTCATTATAATTTTAATAGAAATATATTTAAAATTATCTAAAGATTGTGGTTTGGATAATAATAATCTTCACTCAAAAAGCATGATAAGCTGGGGACTGGGGTTGTGGCTCAGCGGTAGAGCACTCACCTAGAGTATGGGAGGCCCTGGGTTCAATCCTCAGCACCATATAAAAATAAATAAATAAAATAAAGGTATTGTGTCCAACTACAACTAAAAAATAAATATTAAAAAAAATTAAGAAAAAAACCATGACAAGCATCTGAATTCTGGACACTACAAAGATACCTGAAATCTAATATATCCCAAAACTAACTACCTTTCCTACAAACCTTCCGTCTGTTCTTCAGTCCTCACCTTGTTAAACAGTACCACCAGTCAATCAGTCAAACCAGAAATTTATAAATTATTTCATATTTTTCCCCCAACCCCGTGATATCTGGAAGTGACCAATCTTGACAGTATGACTTCTTTTTTTTTAATTTGTTACATATGACAGTACAGTGATCTTGACATATCATACATTTGAATCAGATGGGATATAATTTCTCATTTTTCTGAGTATACAGGTTGTAGAAACACATTGGTCATGCAGTCACATATATACACACAGTAATAATAATGTCTGTTTCATACTACTATCCTTCCTATCTCCCCAACCCTTCCCCCCTTCCCTCCATTTCTCTCTACTTAATCTAGGGTAACACTATTTTTTTTTCTCACATCTTCATATACATGTATTTTGTATAACAGAGAAGGTCTCTTTCCACCATCCATGCAATTCCATTTCTCCCTCCCCTTCCCTCCCACCCCTCTTCCCTATGTAGAGGTAATCTTCTTCCCATGCTCTTCCTCTCTTCCCTATTTTGAGTCACCCCCCTTATATCAGAGAAGACATTCAGCATTTGTTTTTTTGGGGGGGATTGGCTAACTTCACTAAGCATAATCTGCTCTAATGCCATCCAATTTCCCTGTAAATGCCATTATCTTATTATTTTTTAGTGCTGAGTAATATTCCATTGTATATACATGCCACATTTTTTTTTATCCATTTATCCATTGAAGGGCATCTAGGTTGTGAATTGAGCTGCTATAAACATTGATGTGGCTGTGTCTCTGTAGTATGCTGTTTTTAGGTCCTTTGGGTATAGTCCGAGAAGGGGTCAAATGGTGGTTCCATTCCCAGCTTTCCAAGGAATCTCCATACTGCTTTCCAAATTGGCTGCACTAATTTGCAGTCCCACCGGCAGTGTATGAGTGTACCTTCCTGCGCCCCCCCCCCAATCCTCTTCCGCACTTGTTGTTTGTCTTCATAATGGCTGCCATTCTTACAGGAGTGAGTTGGTATCTTAGAGTAGTTTTAATTTGCATTTCTCTGATTGCTAGAGATAATCAGCATTTTTTTTATATTTGTTAATTGATTGTACATCCTCTTCTGAGAAGTGCCTGTTCAGGTCCTTGGCCCATTTGTTGATTGGGTTATTTTGTCTTTTTTGGCGTATAGCTTTTTGAGTTCTTTGTATACCCTAGAGATTAGAGCTCTATCTGATGTGCGAAGGGTAAAAATTTGTTCCCAGGATGTAGGCTTCCTATTCACCTCACATATTATTTCTCTTGCTGAGAAAAAACTTTTTAGTTTGAATTCATCCCATTTGTTGATTCTGGTTTTAATTCTTGTGCTATAGGTGTCTTATTAAGGAAATTGGGGCTTAACCCCACATGATGGAGATTAGGGCCTACTTTTTCTTCTATTAGACACAGAGTCTCTGGTTTAATTCCTAGATCCTTGATCCATTTTGAGTTAACTTTTGTGCATGGTGAGAGATAGGGATTCAATTTCATTTTGTTGCGTATGGATTTCTGATTTTCCCAGCACCATTTGTTGAAGATGCTATCCTTTCTCCAGTGCATGCTTTGAGCACCTTTGTCTAATATAAGGTAGTTGTAGTTTTGTGGGTTAGTCTCTGTGTCCTCTATCCTGTACCATTGGTCCACCAGCCTGTTTTGGTGCCACTACCAAATTTTGTTATTATTGTTCCGTAGTATAGTTTAAGGTCTGGTATAGCGATACCACCTGTTTCACTCTTCCTGCTTAGAATTGCTTTAGCTTTTCTGGGTCTCTTATTTTTCCAGATGAATTTTATAATTGCTTTTTCTATTTCTGTGGGGAATGCCATTGGGATTTTGATCGGAATTGCATTGAATCTGTATAGAGCTCTTGGTAATATGACTTATTAATATTTCTGTATACTGTTACCTCTCCATTCACACTGATTAGAACTTAGTTTCAAGAGTTTATTAGCTCTCAACTGAGCCTTTTTCAAAGCCTAGCTATTACCCTTGATTCCTGTGTTTCATTCTTCAAATACATCAATTAACATTTTAAAAAAACTTTTGGAAATAAAGTTTATGAAAATTGGATCAGGGTGTCATTTTATCATACTATTCAGTAATTACTATATGCTCTCTATTATCTGTATTTAAGCAGGGGAAGAGGTCAAAGTTCTAAAATGTTTATTCTTGACTTTAGAATGCACTGAAGAAAAATCTCACCAATGAGGGAAATGAACCTAAGTTAAAGACACAAATTTTTCTCCTTTTAAATACTTTATTTTTTGTAGGGAAGATTTAGGTTCACAGTAAAATTGAGTAAAAAGTACATAAGAGCTCAACCACCCTCCTCCTCTCCTAGCTACATCCTGTGCCAGCACAGTACATTTGTTATAACTGATGAACCTACATATCATTATCACCCAAAATCCATGTTTACATTAGGGTTCACTGTTGATGATTTATAAACTGTAGGTTTGGACAAATGTATATAGACATATATTCCCAATGACAGTAGTTACACTGCCCCCCAAAATCCTATGTTCTATCTATTGATCCTTCCCCTTTCCCCCAACTCCTAATCTCTTAAATGTATTCACTGTTTATCTTTTCCAGAATATCATATAGTTGAAATCATTCAATATTCAACCTTTTCAGATTGACTTCTTTCACTTAAAAAAATGCATTTAAGGTTCTTCCACATCATTTCATGACCTGATGGCTTATTTATTTTTAATATTAAATGATATTCTATTGTCTGGATTTATTTATCCATTCACTGACTGATAGGTATCTTAGATATTTCCAAATTTTGGCAATTATAAACAAAAGTTACTATAGACATTGTATTCGTGTTTTCATAAGGATGTAAGTTTTCAACTCATTTGGGCAAATCCCAAGAAGTTCAACTGCTGGATTGTATGATAAGAGTATGTTTAGTTTTTTTAAGAAGACACTAAATAGTATTCCAAAGTGTCTATACTATTTTGGCATTCCGACCAGAAATGAATGGGAATTCCTGTTGCTTCACATCCTCACCAGCATTTTGTATTACACTGTCAGTATTCTGGATTTTGGTCATCCTAAGCAGTCATGTAGGAGTGTCTTGTTTTAATTTGTTTCCCTAATAAAATATGGTGAGGAGTACAGGTTATCTTTTGAAACCATGGAACTAATCTTGTTAGTTCTTAGCTCAAGGTTTCATGATAGCATCCACTCTATAGAATAACATTCAGGCTGGATATGGTGGCATGCATCTGTATCCCCCACTACTCAGAAGACTGAGGCAGGAGGATCTCAAGTTCAAGGCCAATCTTGCCACTGTTACCAGACCCTGTCTCAAAATAAAAAAAAATAAAAATAAAAATGGCTGGAGATGTAGATCCATGGTAAAGTGCTCCTCAATTTAATCCCTAGTACCCAGGGAGGGTTAGATAGGCATCGGAAAACATTCAGACTTTCTAGAAAGGCTCTTAAGATCTCACCTTCTAACCCCTTTTTATTTATCTGCATATTTCACCCAAAACCCTTTGATAATTTATCCTCTAATCATTTCTACCTCCAGCTTTGGAACATACCAGCTTCTATCTTTGCTCCTGTTCTGCTCTGTTCACTGTCTACATACACACAACTACCTGATAAGGACCTAATCAGCTCCAGGGGCTGTGGATATATCTCAAGGACCATACATCTCAAGGAGGTTCTGGGTTTAATTCACAATGCCACCCAAAATAAATTAATAAACTTAGCTCTAACATAACCTATCCCATAAAACTTTTTTTTAAATTTTTTTTAGTTGTTGATGGACCTTTATTTATTAATTTATATGTGGTGTTGAGAATCAAACCCAGTACCTCACCCATGCTAGGCAAACGCTCTGCCACTAAGCCACAACCCTCAGCCCCCACAAAATCTTTTATATCTAGTCTTGTTTTCCTTTTATTTATTTATTTAGTTATTTATTTGAACTTGGGATTGAACTCTTGAGGTGCCACATCCCCAACCCTTTTCTTTGTTTTTTGACATAGGGTCTCACTAAACTGCTCAGAGCCTTCATTTTTGCTGAGGCTGTCCTCAAACTATCGATCCTCCTGCCTCAGGCTCCTGAGTCACTGGGATTACAGGCAAGTGCCACCATGCCCAGTTTTATTCTCCTTTGCCCCACTACCTATATCATGTATTACACATAACAATTTTATTGTTTTTTTATTGGTTGTTCAAAACATTACAAAGCTCATGATAAATCATCTTTCATACAATTTTATTGTTTACATGGCTTTCTTGCCCTTCTAAACTATAAGCTATTTAAGGGAGGAAAGACATTTGATTTACTTTTCCATCATCTAGCAGTGTTTTTCACATATTGGTACTCACTGAAAGTTTGTTGAATTAAAGAATAAGAAAAAACTTCCTCAATTGATGCTTAAAAAAACTGTGATATACATAAGGCATTATTTTGTCCTAAAGAGAGGAAGATTGATTATGCTCCAAAAGTTTGTTTGAAGGGACAATGGTTTCCCATGGAAATGATGACCAAATCCAACAAAATATACCCAACTCATGACAGACATGCACATATATGTATTTTGATATAGTGTGAGCTTTCATAATACTAAAAGGAAATTAATTTAGTTACTAAGGAACCTGCATTGCATTGTGCAAATTGCTAATGCTCCTAAAGAAATGGCATCACAGGAGGAAAAGTTATTGCTGCCATGTATATGTGTGTGTGTGTATATATATACATATATATACATATAAATATACATATATGTATATAAATACACACACACACATTAGTTTACAACAACAACAAAAAAACATAAATAGAAGAAGACCAGTAGAGCAGAGGAAGGAAACAGGAGAGGGAGAAAGGGAGAGTAAGAGAAAAGTACTAGGGACTAGGACTGAAGTGAAGGAAATTATATTTCATGTGTGTATGACTATGTCAAAACAAACTCCAATATTACCTATAACTATGATGCATCAATTTAAAAAAGGAAAAAGGTAGTGAAAATGTCTACAGGAAAAATGACTTTATATGGCTCTCTAGAACCTTAATCCATTTTCTTTCCCTTAAAATGAGATTTTGGTTCTTAAAAACATACTTATCAGCAGGGTGTGGTGGCACACAACTGTAATCCATTGGCTTGGGAGGCTGAGGCAGGAGAATCACAATTTCAAAGCCAGCCTCAGCAACCCAGTGAGGCCCTAAGCAACCTAGCAAAATCCTGTCTCAAAATAAAATACAAAAAGGGCTGGGGATGTGGCTCAGTGATTAAGTGCCCCTGGGTTCAATCCCCAGTACCAAAACAAACAAAAACATACTTAGAGTGTACTACAGAATGATCAGTGTCTGTTAACTCAAGGTCAACAACACTCGGCCTACAAAGTAGCAGCTCTGGCAACATAAGTCAGGTATGCTGGAAGGAACATTACAGAAAGACAGGGATGGGTGAGCAGTGCCTATCCAGAGAATTTAGATATACAGGATATACAAGGAGCATTTCTTTCAGCACAGTGCTTTTGCACAGCAGTACCCTGAAAATAATAATCTGGAAATCCTTCATCCAGAAGGAGAATGCATAGTAACTGCAGATGAGAAGAAAAATAGCAATAAAGTACAACATTGATTATGCTGGAACTTTCATGGTAAGTTTAGACCCGGTCAATGGAATTATTTGTAATATACAAAAAGAACTAAGGATAGTAACCTCAATTGAAAATGCTTCCTCTAGAAAATAGTCATACTAAAGTTTAATTAGAAGAAACAGTGAAAATTGGATAGAGAGAAATGATGGGAGAGGAGGGGAGGAGTAGGGAGGATAGGAAGGGCAGAAGAGAATAGACATTATGATTGATGTATGTATATAGGTGACTCTATGACCAGTGTGATTCTGCAATCTGTACAATTAGAAAAATGAGAAATTATACCCCAATAATACAAATGTATGAATTGCCAAGATCATTGTAATGTCAAGTGTAGATAATAAAAAAATTTAAAAACTTTAAAAAAAATAAAAATAAACAAAATAAACAAAAAGAAAAAGAAACACAGTGAAAACATGTAACCTGGTTAAAACAGATTGGACTAGAAGAGCAAATGAAAAGATAAGTGGGCCAAAGACCTAGCCACTACTAAAATCTGAGTCCACAGAGGACTTCTCCATACAGTCATGTGTGGCAAGCATATTGGGGGCCACATTATGTTGGAAAAGGAGGGGCATAATGAAGACACAAAGGTGGTAAATGATGCAAGAAGAGCTTTAAAAATAGAAAAGAAAGGAGGCAGGTAGAGAAAGAGGTGTTTCCAGAATTTTTACAAATAATTATAAAAACATACCTAGCTAATTAAGAGCAATGACATCGATGCCATTTCTAAATAAAGTCTCCAAAACATGTCATCTTTTCTGAAAAAGTTCTGAAAACAACATCCAAACATGAAAGGGAAGTTAAAGATACACAGGCAATAATGGCACTGGCTTATCACCTAAAAGCAGTTACTCCCAACTTAAAGGTATCCATGATGTGATGTGGACATTACAGACCCAGATCTTTATTTACTGATATGAAAAAAAATCCGTAACGTTTTAAATGCAAGCTACAAAATTACATTAACCCTATCATACATCTGTAACTTAAATTCCAGCCTGGAGTCGACCGGCCAATGGGCCTGGTAAATAGTGTTTGCGCCTATGCAAGCTTTCAATGAACATACGCGCTACACGCTCACAAATCACCTGCGCAGCCCTTGCTCCTCGGTGCTACCCAGATGCCCCGGCCTCAATCTGGAGGGCGGTGGGCGCGCTCCCCGTGGGAACAGCGACTCGGAGAACAGCACCCGCTTGGAGCAGGTCAGCTGGGAGGCCCGCTTCAGCCAGCGGAGGGACCCACCCGCGAGACTGTGTCCTGCGCAAAGGCGGCCCCCGCGCCGGTCCCGGGGAAGCGGCGGCGGCTGGAGTCGGGCAGCAGAGCTAAGGCTGCGGAAGGGGCGCGGCCCGGCTGCCTGGCGCGCTGCTCCAGCCCCGCGAAGGGCGGCTGCGGCGCGCCCCAGTTCAGCGGCCCGCGGCCCAGGGCGCCCTCCCCATCCAGCACGCTCGCTCGCTCGCCCTCACCGGCTGTCTGGTCCGTTCGCTCGCTCGCTCGCACGCAAGCCGACGAAGACTTTAGGCTCCGCTAGCGTAGCCGCAGCAGTCGCAGACCAGCAACGCTCCGCGACCACCGCGGCCCCGCCCTTTGTGACACCGT
This sequence comes from Callospermophilus lateralis, assembly GCF_048772815.1. NCBI lineage: Eukaryota > Metazoa > Chordata > Mammalia > Rodentia > Sciuridae > Callospermophilus > Callospermophilus lateralis. The sequence continues at coordinate 22,557,767 of NC_135319.1, read as the reverse complement.
CTGCCAATCGCTCGCCGGCGCTCACGCCGCCCTCCAATCAGTGGGGAAGGGGGTGGGGCCTTGCCGCCCGACTCGGCGGTTGCTCGGACGCCTGGGGCTTGGCGTTTGCGGACGATTGTCGGTTAGGAGAGACCCGGATGTTGAGCTTTATTACTAACAACAGTAAATACCTGACTAGGGCTCAAGCCAGCAGCTGGCCACTAGCCACACCGTCCGCAGCGAGAGGCGGGCTTGCAGCCTGCATGGAGCGGGGCCTTGGAGCGCCTTCCCTGGGACCCCCCGATGGCCCTCTGGCGATAGGTGGGTCCCGGGCATGCACTGTCTAGTGGGTGGCTTTTCCAGAGCCTGGGACACTCCTAGTGCATCCTGGACGTTAAACAAATCTTCCTTTCACCTCACCGCTCCCTAACATTTCTGGCCTCAATTGCCTCATCTGAAAAATTGGGACATTACCGTGTCTGGCTGAAAACAAGGGGGAAAGCAGATCTTTCTGTAGTTCTCGTTCGTTTACAGCTCATCCACCTTGGGAAGGTTGTAGACCAGACTGTAAAGTGGGCAGTGTGAGTTCCAAATCCCAGCCACCCCTTTTGCCTCTTCATTTCCAGCTGCTTAGCTGTGGTGTGAATAGTAACCGGCTTCAAGACAACGTGAGCCTTCGAGCCCAACATTGGCCACACTGCTTCATTCTCTACATAGGATAGGCTGTTCCTAACAAAACTAGCAGCCTCACTCACCTACTTCACTAGGTGGATTCTTCAACGGACAATTAAATAATCTTATTCCCACTCTGGTTCATTCATCCTCAGTTTATGACTCAGGAACCAGTCTAGGATGAATCCAACATCTAATCAGTCTCCATATTGTCTCCTTCTCTAAAACTGAATCCCTACCCACCAATCTCCACAACCCACCAAACTACCGATAATTCACTAGGGTGTGTATGGTAAGGCCCTTGACTTCATTTGTTGTCCTCTTCTTACCATTGGTTAGTTCCTTAAGCTCTACACTTGCTTAATGCTGAGTAGGATGAAACTGCTTGCAGACAGACATGATGGTAAATTATCTTCATACACAGAACCAAGTACTAGTGCCTGTAATAAGAGACTTAATTTAAGTAACGAATTGTGTTTCTCAACCCTAAGCCCCAATTCACAGAATTGACAGCATAGGCTTTGGAGTCAGGCAGATGAGTTCAGTCTTGGTTTTCAATACTGGAAGGTCCATCTGATCAAGTCATTCTGATCCTCATGTGCTATTTTTCAAGTGCCACATAGTTACAAGAGTCTTTACATATTGTCTCCTTCATCATAATCCTGAAAAGTTGGTATAAAGCTAAGGAAGGCAACACAATTAAACAGCTCTAAGTGCAAGAGCCAAATGTGAATCTCAGATAAAATTAAAAATCCAATCTTGTTCCACTATTCCACATTTCTCCCAGATTTTAGTCTTTATCCATGAAAGTAGGACATTACTGATCCGGTAGTATATGGAGACTAAATAAAATAGCATGAAAAGTGCCTGCTATAGGAATTCTTTTTTTCCTATGATTTCATGAATCCCTAAAATCAGTCCTGATAATGAATAGATTTGGTGACAAATCTTGCTGAGTCAGATCCCACACTGGGCTTGAACTCAGAGCAGGAAACTGAATATATAACCTATAGAAAGGAAATTAATAAAAGGGATAGGAGAAGGCAATTGCTAAGTGCCCTCTTCTGCCATCAAATAATTCTCAGAGCAGGGCACACCGCTGACCTGTGAGAGCCATACAAAATCTTTGGCTGTGGGTATGAGGAACTCCCAATCCAAGGTCTTGCTAGGTTGTGAAAGCTGGCCTTGAACTTGTGATCCTTCTGCCTCAGCATCCCAAAGTAGCTGGGATTATAATCATGCACAACTGTGCCCAGTTTCCCAGTCCAATCTTAACATGTCCAAGGAAGCTGCTAATGGCTTTAGGATCTGTGAGGCCTGGCTAGCCTACAAGATCATGCCAGATATGGCACAGCACTGGAAAAGATAGCTAGTAGGTGGGAAGGTAAGCCATTCATGTGGCAAGTGGCTACCATACTGGCCAATAGAGACACAGAACACATCCATCAATGCAGAATTCTGCAGGACACTGCTGCTCGGAAGGCTGACATTTCCATTTAAATATGTGTCTCTGCTAATATTACCTGGGTTCATCCTGCTGACTCCATAAGAAAATGCAAAGCTCCAAGGATGGAAATGGATGACTAAAAGCAAAGTCAGCAAACTGTTTCTGTAAAGGGGCAAATAAACATTTTAAGCTCTGTGGACCATCCAGTCACTGTTGAACTACTCAATGCTAGCATTGTAGGGAGGTTGAATGTAGCTATAGACAATATGTAAACAAATATGGCTGTTTTCCAGTAAAATTTCACAAAACCAGATGATTGGTGTCCATAGTTTGCCAAATGTTTCCTTAAAGGACCTTTACAGGAATTTTGGGAATTCAGTAGAAACCTCTGAAGCTAAGACTCATGAAGTATATCTCATTCTCCTTTCTCTTTCTTCTGCCAAGGCCTTTCCTAAGCTAGGACTTCCTGCCATGTAACAAAGGACTTAGGTCCTCTGTATAGCATGCTACCTCCAGATTCCCTACAGATTATGAAAGCCACAAATATATTTCTCCTCTAACATGCCCTAATCTTATTATGACCTTACTAAGGCTAATTAAATAAACACCAACCTCGATGAAACATTTGTTTTACAGTATTAAGCATGGTTAAAATCAGTGCAGAAAATATCAAGTACATTGGATAAAAGGCTAATTAAATAAAAAACACCAACCTCGATGAAACATTTATTTGTTTTACAGTATTAAGCATGGTTAAAATCAGTGCAGAAAATATCAAGTACATTGGGTAAATGGTGAGCTAGCTGTTTCAGTGTTTGCTTTGTGTAATCAGGTTAAAATAATAAGCAATAAAACAGCATCATTTACTGAAGAACACAGCTAAAGGGTGAGATATGGATACCCTGTATGCTTTACTGGCCTCCAAAGGCATTCAGGGGATCATCAAATATATTAGACCCCTTGTGTTCAGATCTTGGTTCAGATGCCACCTGTGCAGATCGGCTTTTTGGTTTGGTTGTCTTAGCCTGGACACCGGAGGAGAATATATCATCTTTGAAAAAAGAAAGAAAAAGATGTGCTGAACAAGCAAGAAAATGGGTGATTTTAAGACACATTCACACAAACCACCAAAGAACCATTTCTGGTAATAGTATAGGGTATCAAGAAACAAAGAAGTCAAGCCTCTTATAGTTCTGGTTTAGTTATTAATCAAATATAATCGCAGGTTGTTTTGAGCACAGATATCTTAGCTATAAAAGGGTGTACACATTTGTGGAAAAAAAAAAGAAAAAAGGGTGACTGGATCTCTAACCCAGACTAGAAACTTATCATGTGGGACAATGGACTTATTTCTACATTCTATTCACTTTGGGTTTTAAAAGGAAACGGTGACTAAGAATATGCAAAAGAATCCAATACAGGGTTCACTTTCTTTCAGAATAAATACATTAATTCAAGGCATCTCAATGGTAAGAGTGAAGTCTTTGTGACTATATCCATGTTTAGTGTTCCACTTACTCTAAAGCTTGTCTTAATTATGCTGCTTGCCCAGTAATGTTACTGTTTAGATTCTGTTATACCAAGATTCCAACATGTGGATGCAAAGACAGGTACACACAAATGATTAAGACCACAGCCATTATTGGTAATACAGAAAACTTAGAAACAAGTGAGACCACCATTAAAAGGCTAATGGCTAAATATAAAGCAGTATTACACAACCACTAAAATCAAGGAAGGAGATCTCCATGTGCTGACATGGAAAGACACAAAGTGCCTAGAAGGGCTCCGGGGATGTGGTTCAATGGTATGGTATATACCTAGTATATGTGAGGCCCTGGGTGTGATCCCTAGCACTATGGGGGATAAAAACAGAAAAGAAAAAGGTGACTAAAAGAAACAGCAGAACAGGAAAAAAAGAAGTATATGTTTATATGTATACAAATATATATTATCATCACAATGTCTGAGAGGACATAAACCAAACTACTGATACTGCTTACATCTGAGGCTTTTTTTATTCATTTTCTAAATTATATGACTATTACCATAAGTATGTATTACATTTTTGGTAAGAAACAAATGAAGTCTCCTATACTCCACAGGGTGGGAGATAGCACACAGTTTGCTGAGGCAGTATGCCCTGTGTGGCTCTGCAACACCAACTGTCTCCCAGGTAGTCTCAAGGTCTAGATTTGGATAGGAAGAATAGGAAGCATATATTTGGCCTTAACTCCCAAGATTTAGACATAGGATACACAGGAAGCCCAACATTTATAGTTACTGGGCATCTGACTTGCCCATTGAGCAAGCAGAAATTGTAGCATGTTCACAAACAATGAGATACCAAGTCTGATGTATGTTCTACTTCCTTGCAATCCTACTCACCTCATCTACGCCCAAGTTTTTGAAATGCTGACCCTTACTCTCTAGCTGGAACTCTGACTCAACCTACTGCATGGTACCCAACGTAGCTACCTCAGCCTATATCAGCCCATGGGCCAGTTCCTGATGGATCATCCTTTCATAGCATCACAGTGTTTGTCAGATGGTTAATACAGAAAGGTTAAATTCTGGGTACCTTCATATTCCTTGATGTCTACCTTGTCAAAAAATTGCTTCATCAAAATGATTATCCATAACTTACCCACACTCAGCCTAATTCAGGATTACATAGCAAACTTAAATCTACAAGGGAACAGTTTCTAGGAAATGGACAATACAAGTAACAGCAGACAGACCAAGGAACTGAATAGGAACAATTCTCTAGATCAAACATAGAAAAACAAACTTACCCATATCATCATCAAATATAGATTTAGCTTCTACTTTCTTTTTGGACTTTTCTTTGGGTTTTACAGTTAGGTCAGCAAAGATATCAATGTTATCATCAAATAAGTTGGATTCCAAAGTTTTCTCCTTCTCTCTTTTTTTATGTGAGGGTTTAATTGCTTCTGTAGCAAATATATCATCCTTGTTAAACGAAAACAAGCAAAACAATTTTAAATTTTAAAAAATTTTCTTAATAAAAATACTTCAACATGGTACAGAAACGCAAACTGTTTAGGGTGTTTGGGAATAGAGCTGCCCCTCTGCCTGGAATGCACTCCTCCACATGCCTTTCTCATTATTCTATCATTAAAACACCAGCCCTACAGTGAGGCCTTCTCTACCTGTTCTACCTGAAGGACAGTCTCCTACTCTTACTCACCATTCTTCCCTAGTTTTATTCATGGCACTTTGTGCTATTTGAAAATATCTTACTTATATCTTTCCCCATTTATATTTGTTTGCTCTCCTTGAGAGCTCTGAGGAACAGAGCACTTGTGGTCCTAGTTCACTTCACCTGCAGGACCCAAATGCTCAACAGATACCTATTGAGCAACAGCCACTGAAGGCCTTACTGCATGTGCCTTTGCTAAATTAGCAGGTCCAGCCAAGGCCTATTTCCTCAAAACCAAATGTTAAACATTCAAGCTACACCAATAGACTTCATATACGTCAGAGAGTGGTGTGTCAAGGAAGCTGACTACAGCAACGTTCTATAAAGTTTAAAAAAAAAATCAAAACTATCAAAATCAAGACCTGGGGTTGGGAGTGTTCCTCAGTGGTAGAATGCTTGCCCAGCATGTTAGAGGCTCTGGGTGTAATACCCAATACCACAAAATGAATATGATGAATGAATGAATAAATGAATAAAATCAAGACTTTTATCAAGGATTATGACCAGCCAAAATATACCCCTACATGCAGCAACACAACAACAACAATAAATCAAACACTTCTGTATAAATTTCAGTCATTAATAGGGAATCTTGGGCTGGGGTTGTGGCTCAGAGGTAGAGCACTCGCCTAGCATGTGTGAGCCCCTGGGTTCAACCCTCAGCACCACATAAAAATAAAATAAAGATATTGTGTCCACCTACAACTAAAAAATAAATGTTTAAAAAAATAGGGATTCCTAATTATAACCATTAAGTAAATATCAGGTGTCAACAAAACTAGCTTAATGTAATAAATGGCACAAATGAGTCAGTTGTTTTTCTTAACAGAGAAATAAGGACGAAATATTTTACTACCTCAAAAATATCTTCTGTTTTTGACATGACATCCTGATGGCTATTAGATTTTGATTCATTCTTCTTGCCTTTCTTATCTATAAAGAGATCATCCTCATCTTCCAAGAGGGGAAAGGGATTTGCTTTCTTTACTGGTCTTGGTTTAACAGACTGAAAGAGATCATCATCACTGCTGGCTTCACCAAGTACAGGAAACAGGGGGCTTTTTTCTTTACTCCCTGTTGGTGGGTGGGTCATGGTCTCTGATGCCTTCCCCTTGGCTTTTGATCTCTCCATGGACTGAGATCCTGGGCCCCTGGAAAAGATGTCCCCAGAATCAAACAGGTCAGCTTCGCCTCTGGACTGAACCAGGGACTTTGCAAAGGGGCTTCTGTCCATTGCAGGAACAGGACTATTTTCCCAAGGTGGAGCAGCAGCAGCAGCAGCAACCACTGCCTCCTGAAAGACCTCTCCACTGGCTGCTCTAGGCTGAGGTTGCCAGCCATTTGGTGAAATGGCACCATCTGCCAATTGTGCAAGGGGCCCTCTGGGTAGACTCATGTCCTCAGCCTCACTGGACTCCTGGGCAGCCAGCCGCCTGGCTGCACGGGTCTGTGGTCTGCGCTTCCCTCTCACTTTGACACGGCTCTGCAATTGGATGAAAAAAGAATCACATGCTGATCTGATGATAAAGTAAAAAATATTAAAAGCTAACATAGCAAAGAAATCAGTAGCATGAAGTACTGTAAGGTTATCTGGTCTCTATCAATCATTATCTGAAATACAAAAGAAGTTATTTCTTAAAGATTTCCAAAGGAGTTTGCTAGCATACTTCATTTTTGAGGCTTTTGAGGGCAGTTTATGGTGCGGTTTCAGTGTCTGCTGGGACCCCAGAATGTAGGCAGATTGATGTTCTATGACTCACAACCCTCACAGGCATTCTTCTTTTCTCTATTCAAATGTGGGCACCTTTCAAAACAAGATAGCATTGGGAGATTCTGGAACCAACCTTTATTAGGTGCTAATCTAAATTAGGCTTCAGGAGCAAAGAGGAATGACACAATAAGGAAAGAGAGGTAACCTGAGGTTCTGTTTTCTTCAAGCCAACAAACACTAAATTCAAATATTAAAAAAATGGTTCTGAAACCAGAGCCCTTAATATAACATTGAAACATTAGTCTCTCAATAGCTATGATTTAATATTTGTGATATGTTCCAAAATATACAATCCAGTCAAGTTTTAGAGAGTACAACCTATTTTGGGCAAAGTACTTGACTGTATCTGCCTACTTCTAGGAAATTTCATGAATAATTTCAAGAAGTAGTTAATTCAAACTTAACCACCACCAAAAAAAGACTAATAAAAATTACAATAAAATGATATTTTACTTTATAAAAAATAGATCTGTAAACACTTAAAATGAATGTATTTGCTAAGGTTAAATCATTCTAGGTCTCATCACTTTAAAGATCAGCTAAGATTTCAAGAGAAGGGAGTCTAGTTAGAAAAAAGAAAAGCCTTTAAAATAGAAGGAAAAGCTCCAAGAGTTCAGAGTTTATCAGAGATTCTGTGAAACAGTGTGACAGGTTTTTTACTTGAGGAGGAATTGCCATGATTTGCAAAAGGAGCCCAGGACATGGGGACAGGAGGGGAAAGCAACAGAAGTTAGAGGTGTGAGTGGAGGTATAGGTGGGGAAGAACATTCCAGGTGAGGAAGCAGCATGACTGGTGGGCAGCAGCAGGACGAAGTTTGTATACTCAGGGAATGGAGCCTAGTGTTTGGAGTTCAGGCTGCAGTGTGGGGAGATTGGTGCGAAAGCTGGAGGCATGGCTTGGCATCACCTGTAAAGGGGCTTCCATACCAAACTAGAAGCTAGAATGTTCTCTGCACAGTGAGAAGCCCACAGATGGCAGACACCAAATGAGATAGGGGGAAACTTCATTGTGGCTACCATGTAATGTAAATGGAACAAAAGCAGACAATGAAAAAGCAGAAGCAGAATTAGGGAGGTGGAGAAAAATAGGAGGGGCTAAAGCAAGGATGAGGAATTAATTGTGGAATCTTCAATGTGGAATTAAAGAGGCATTTCTATCAATGAACTAGAAAGAAGCATCCAGATTATTCTGGCTAAAGGAAAGCAAGCAAGCAAAGATGTTTTCATCACCTTGTTTGCACTGTGTAAGGTGTCTGCCTGAGCTGGAAGATCGAAACTCACACCAGCCTCTGCACTGCCAGGAAGCATACTTTCCAGACCGTGGCTCCTTCCAGGTTCAGATGAAGGAAAAGCCAATTCTGGTGAAACAGGTTTTGCTCCCAAGATCTGGGGAACCGCTGAAGGCAGCAAGGCTGCTGGGTTAATTGCTAAATTTGCCTAAAGAAGAAAAATGAAACTCAGTATTTATTCTTTAACACATTAGTCTCTTACTATTTCTGTGACATGATGAGATTTGGTGTACACAATGTAGAATACAAGAGGAGGAAAAAAATGTAGGAAAATCACCTGATCTAGTCTCAGAATTAGAACAGGGGGTCACACACCTGTGCCCACCACTGTGATCAAAGAAAAGACATTAAAGACAGAGCACACAAGAAGCAACAACTAGGTGGAATTGGGGGTGTGGCTGGAGTGGGGGGAAAGATGCGGAAATGCTTGGCAGCAGCTGAAAAAAGTGAAAATTCAAACAAGGTTTATAGATGCCACAAGGTAGGCAATGAAGATTCCAGATGTGTTATAATTACTTGTATTTTCCCGATCCGAGTGGATGGTTCTTTGGTTTTAAATGGAACGAGACCTGACGAATCCTGTATGAAATTACATTCAGTTAAAAATCCATTGGGGAAAGAGGAAGCAAAGTGTCTCAGGGATTACAGTCACGCCTGTATATAAATCTGTGATAGAGCAAAGCTGTCACTCTCCATATCATTCATTCAAATACCTCCCAGGGCCTCAAAATCTTTGCTACCCTTACTTCACCTGTGCCCCCTTCTCTGGCATGTAGCTGGAAAGGCTCAGATCATACATGAAGAAGAGGGAGACACAGATGAGGAATAAGATTTGCAAGAGCTGTACTCTGTCAGAACAGTAAAGCCTGATCAGCTGGCACCATTGACGTGCTGGCTATCCACCACAGTGGCTTAGAGGAGCACACTGAACCTCTCCCCCAACCTGACACCACTTCTAACACTAAAGAATTGGAGTTTGGGGGTGAGTGAGTAGAGATGTGCTAGTCCAAGTGCCTCCCTTTCTTAGCTCAAGACAGAGGCCTCAGTGACATCCAGGGACACACTCCAGCCAGACTTTTGGCCTATTCTCAGAAGAAGCTCCAAAGAATTCTGAGAGGACTGCTGAGGAGAAAGCCTAACAACAGCCATCTCAGAAATGTTGACACTTAGAAGAAACTAATAAATCACATGTGATTTATATTAACTCAAATTTCATTCTATCCCAGAGGAGAAATGGGGTCTCTAGTGGGGAAAAAAGTTCTTCACCCTAACTTAATTCCATCCTGGAACTAAATTTGGAATGGAGTCAAAAAATAATAATGATTAAGTACAGAATCATGAAATTCCAGAGTAGAAAGGGAGAATAGAGATGAAAGGGGGTAGAAGAACAGAGTGGGGGGAAAAAGAAAGGTCCTTTTGCTATTTCCTCAACTAAGAGAACTCTGAGTAACTCTGGGTCTGCATTAGTCTGTACTGGGATGCAAATAAAAGCTGCAGGTCCTTACAGAGGTCAGTTCTAACCTGTGATGTTTCTGGTTTCCATATGCTTTTTTCTTTGCTACCTTGAGATGACTCTGGATGTTTTTGGTTCTTGAGAGAGGAAACAGAGTGGTCTTTTTTCACTACCCTCTTTTTTTCTGGTACCTTCAAAAGAAAAAGAATACCAAAGTCTGTCATGTATCAAATTTTAAAGTAAAATTATAATGTAAAAAAGGAACCTGGGTTCTGGGTTTTATAAGTCCCTTGAAAATGAAGTTAAACTAGGTAAAAGTAAAATAGCATTTTAAAGATGTCCTAGGGCTGGGGATATAGCTCAGTGGTAGAGTATTTGCCTAGCATGTATTCAATTCCCAGCATCACCAAAAACAAACAAACAAACAAACAAAAAAAAAAAAACTGTTTTTTTGCAGGAGTCCTCTCTATGATAAAAAGAAAATAGTATATAAAAAACTGAGTGGGGCAGAGGGAAAAAAAATAACACACAGGGGCTAAAACTCAGATTTAAAATTTTCTCTCTAAAAGGCCCAAAAATGCAGTCACCATATTGTATGTAATGACCATTTAAAAAATCAAAGACATTTTTAATACAGTCAGAGGGTTTGGGTCAGTTAATGTTCTAATATTATTAGTTAGGGAACAATGTAATTTTCTTTCATCCTATAACTGGATATGGTTTCCTCTCCCACACTCCCCAACACTGAGAACAAAAGGTTGGTACCACAGGCTGGGTTTTAGCAGAGCTGAAAAGATCATCGTCTTCATCATCACCAAACAGGCTCCCAGTGCTTGGCTTTGACAACTACAATAGACAACATTTACATTCAATATCCAAAAGAAAAGAAAAACAATTTACAAACAGAGCTCAGTGAGCCAGTGAGAGACTATTTAACACAATAACAGAGATCCACTGGAAACTAACCTTCGTTTTTTTGGTGCCAGCAAAAAGGTCAACATCTGGGTCATTGTCCTTTTGGAGCTTGTGACTAAAGAGGAGCTCTTCGTCCTGAAACACACCTGTGCTCTTGGGGCGGGCATCAGGATCTTGACCCTGGGAGAAAGAGAGAAGATCACATGTTATTAGATTTTTTTTCTTTCTCTTTTTTTTTCCTTTTTTTTTTTGTTCTAATTTGATATACATGACAGCAGAATCCATTACAATTCATATTACACATATAGAGCACAAGTTTTCATATCTCTGATTTTACATAAAGTATATTCACACCATTTGTGTCTTCTTAAACGTACTTAGGGTAATGATGTCCATCTCATTCCACCATCATTTCTAACCCATGCCCCCCCTTCCCCTCCCACCACTCTGCCCTATCTAGAGTTCATCTATTCCTCCCATGCTCCCACTCCCAACCCCACTATGAATCAGCCTCCTTATATCAGAGAAAACATTCGCCTTTTGGTTTTTAGGGATTGGCTAACTTCACTTAGCATTATCTTCTCTAACTCCGCCCATTTATCTACAAATGCCATGATTTTATTCTCTTTTATTGCTGAGTAATATTCCGTTGTGTATATATACCACAGTTTCTTTACTCATTCATCCACTGAGGTGCATCTGGGTTGGTTCCATAGTTTAGCTATTGTGAATTGTGCTGTTATAAACATTGATGTGGCTGTGTCCCTGTAGATGCTGTTTTTAAAAACTTTGGGTATAGACCAAGGAGTGGGATAGCTGGGTCAAACAGCGGTTCCAATGAGATTAGATTTCTAAGGATTCATTAAGCAAAAGTCACAAGTACCAAGATGGACACAAGAAAGGTGTCCCCTGCAGTTCTGCTTACACTGGCAAAAGGTTGAAGCAATTTATTCACATAATAGAATACTGTAGAGCTATCAAAAATAGGGGAAAGTAAATTTATGAATACAGAAAACATAATCTAGAAAGATCATCTTTCAACCCTTGTGTGGTATCTGAGCATTTATTTTTTAAAAAATCCATTAGTTCCATGAGAAACATTTTGGAATACAAACAAAATTAAATGAGTTCTCATTCCTAAAAGGAACAACAGGCACCAGTGACTTAATCCCAAAAACCAGAGTGGATCAAGCACATATCCCTAGTCCACAGATATGGCACAGGCATGACCAGCAAGCCATCTCCTAAGCCTTCCATCCCACTACCTTCAGACTCCATAAAAGTTATTTTTTGTTTGCTAGGATAACAGACATTTAAAAATTACTGTTCACATTACTTGGTTTGAAGATACCATGCTTCAGATCTGACATTCTAAAATTCATCCTTATTCATTATTATGACAGCCTAAACAAACAAAAGATTAAGAACAAAACCCCACTTCTGAACAAATTAAATTACATTGTTAACTAATGATTAATTATTATTAATACATAAGAACTAGTTTAACATAAAAACTAAAATTAAAAGTTTCAAATCATGAAAAAACAGTACCCAAACCACACACTGCATGAGAAAATACAGTAAATCATTTATATTCACTATGTGCAGCTTTCATTTACAAATAGGGTTATTCCGCTGGTATAACAAAGAATTCATAAAACATTTTTGTAGAAATCAATACAAACTATTCAGTTTGATATTTAAAAAAATGGGATTTTACGAGAAGCCAAACCAGTTTTTTTCCCCAAACATCTCTGTTGAGATAACTCACACAACATGTGCAAGCACCATCACCACAATCTAAACTTAGAACACTCTCATCACCCAAACATACCCCAAACCATTAGTGGTCACTTTCCATTCCTGCCCACCCACTTTACTCAGCCCCAAGCAACCACTCATCTACTTTCTGCATTATGGGGTACTGTGTGGTAACCGGATACCTATACATGATGTGCAATGATGAAATCAGGATAATTAACATTTCCATCTCCTTAAATATTTATCATTTCTATGAATCAGAAAACTTCAAACTCTTTCTAAAGTTCTTTATAAAAATAGACAATGTATTGTTATGAATTATAGTCACCTTATTGGGCCATAGAGTATTAGAACTCATTCCTCCTATTTACTTCATACTTCTTGTTGCTAAATAAATCAGCAGATTTCCCTTACCTGTGAGGGATACACACTAAGTCCCCCAGTAGATACCTGAAACCTCAAGAGTATGGAAGTCTATAATCCAATGCTATTTCTACCATAAATAAGCACCTATCACCCACTGTGGCCATACCTTCTACAGTGTGAGATGTAGAACAAAATCAGCATGGATTTCTTTCTCTTCCTTCACAATGTGACAGATTTGTTCTTAGCATAGAGCTTAGACACCTCTGCACATGATTTTTTTCTTTTCCTTAAGTCTATTACTTTTACCTTGCCTAAAAGGAAGGCCTCCTTATTATTTCTTTTTGGCATATTAAAATTGCCAGTATCACTATTCTCGTGTTTGGGGGATATTATTAAGTAAAATAAGGATTTCTTAACTGCAAAAACACAAAACACTACTAAGGGACTACTGGACAGGTATCCTACACAGCGTGGATAAGCTTGACAAAGGGATATACAATATCAAGGGTGAATGGAGAGGGATGGTGTGCAGTTTATCATGTTATGCAGAAAGGGGCACAACTTAAAACTTAAAAATTTCTGGAATTTTCCATTTAAGATTTTCAGGGTATAGCTGACTGTGGGTAACTGGAACTGTGGAAAGAAAAATCTTTGATAAGGAGGGACCGTTGTAATCCATTGAATGGGTAGAAAACATGTGTGTGCCCATTCTTCAGTGGATGCACATTCGGGTTGTTTCCATCTTTTGGCTACTATAAACAATGCTGCTGAAACATTCACATTCACATTTTTGTGTGAATGTGTTTTCATCCGTTTTGGATAAACCTAGAAGTGGAACTGCTGGGTCATGTGGTAACTCCATGCTTTCACAAGTTGAAGAACCACCAAATGGTTTTTCAAACTGATTGAACCATTTCACATTCTCAGAAGGAACAAATGAGGGTTTCAGATTCTTTACACCTCCTCAAAACTTGTAACTCCCTTTTTTGAGTTGTAGCCTTCCTGGTGGGCATCTCATTATGGTTTTGATTAGTACTACCCTAATGACTGATGATGCAGAGTATCTTCTCATGTGTTTTGCCAATGAGTGTATTTTCTTTGTAGAAACTTCTATTTGCATCCTTTCTCTTTAAAAAAAAAAGCGGGGGGGTCATCTTTTTATCGAGTTTTATTACTGAGTTTTAATTCTTTCACATACTCTAAATATAATCCCTTAGCAAATACCTGAAAGAATTTTCTCCCATTCTGTGGGTCATCCTTTCACTTTCTTGATGGTCGGGGGTTTTTTTTATGTGTTTGTGTTTTTTTTTGTAATGGGTGGGTAGGGGTTGTTTACTGGGGACTGAACTCCGGCACTCAACCACTGAGCCACATCCCCAGCCCTATTTTGCATTTTATTTAGAGACAGGGTCTCACTGAGTTGCTTAGCACCCCACTATTACTGAAGCTGGCTTTGAACTTGTGATCCTCCTGACTCAGCCAGCTAAACCACAGGTTACAGGCATGCACCACTGTACCCAGCTTTGGTGGTATTTTTTGAAGCACAACTATTTTTAATTTTAATAAAGTCCAATTTGGCTACTTTTTTGTCACCTGTACTTTTGATGTCATAGTTAAGAAAGCTTTACCTAATCTAAGGTCATAATCATTTACTCATATACTAACTGTTTTAGTTCTTACATTTGTATATTTGAACCATTATAAATTCATTTTTGTGTGTAGGATGAGGTAACAATTCAACCTCTTTCTTTTGCATGTGGCTTATGAGTGGGCCAGCACTATTTGTTGAATAAATATTATTTCTCCATTGAATTATCCTGGTACCCTTATCAAAAACTGACTGTTAAAGTGTTTATTTCTGAATTCTCATTTCTCTTCCACTGATCTATATATTTTAACCTTATGCCAGTACTATACTGTGATGAAGTATGTTTTGAAGTCAGAGAGTGTAAGTCTAACTTTCTTCTTTTCCAAGATTGCTGGCTATTCTGTGTTCTTTGCACTTTTATAAAAATTTTAGGATCAGCATGTCCATTTCTGCAAAAAGCAATGTGGAATTCTGATAGGGAATGCATTCAATCTGTAGATCAATTTGGGGAATACTGTCATCTTCACAATATTAAGGCTTTCAAACCATAAATATGAGATGTTTTTCTATCTATTTTAAGTCTCCAATTTCTCTCCATACTGTCATAGTTCTTAATATACAAGTCTTGCAATTCTTTTGTTAAATTTATTCCTAAGTACTTTATTTTTTTGTTGGTGCTATTAATGGAATTGATTTCTTAATTTCATTTTCAGACTGTTTCTGGCATATAAAATTATAATTGGTTTTAAAATACTGATCTTATATTCTATAATCTTGCTGAATTTAATTATTTTGAATAATACTTTAGGACATGCTATAGATAGAGATAAACTCTTCTTTTCCAATCTGGATGCATTTTAATTTAGTTTCTTGTCTAACTACCCTGTTTAGAATCTCCAGTACAAAACTGATTGGAATTGGCAAGAGTGAATGTCCTTATCTACTCATGATCTTAAAGCAACAGCATTTAGTCTTTCACAATTAAGTATAAAGTCAGCTATGGGTTTTCACAAATGTCCTTTATCAAGATGAGGAAGTTTCCTTCCATGCTTAATTTATTGAGGGTTTTTATTTTATCAAGTACATTTTCTGCCTCTACTGGGATGACCACGTGCTTTTTAATCCTTTATTTTACTGATATGATATATTATATCAATTCATTTTCAAATGTTCAACCAACCTTGAATTTCTGGGAGAAATTCCACTTGTCATGCTGTGTAATCTTTTTCATATTTTAATAGATTGGGTTTACTACAGCATTTTATTGAGGACTTTAGCATTTATATTCATTAAAGATATTGGTCAGTAGTTTTCTTGTGATGAGTCTGTGTATTTTTAATATCTGGATACTATCAGTCTCACAGAATGACTGTCACTTACTTTGAATAAAATTCACTGGAACATAATCATATCCAGTCATTTTAGTATTTTTTTAGGGCTGCTTTCACACTACCAAGGGTAGAGCTGAGCAGCAATGAGAGAACCCATATGACCTGCAACAGCAAAAATAGTCACTATATAGCCCTTTACAAAAAAAAAAAAAAAAAAAAGGATGCTGATACCTATAAACACGAAAGGTCCATGTACAACATATATTTCTAAAACTAAATGCCAGACATAATGTAAGTGTAAGGTCTGGCCTAATTTACCTTTTCTATTGTTCATATCCTATAACTAGTCAAGGGGCAAAGGTTTGCTAAGAGAAATAAGGTCTAAAAACCCCGAGAGAGGCAGGTGAAATTCTAATCTCCTATCCAACAATGCTATCTGAGAGTCACTGATTTGGACTCCTGAATACCTAAATGACTTGAGAGAGTCATTTACATTCTCTATTGAAAGCTAAGGTTTCTTCAGTAACTCAATAACAGAATGAACACCATGAAATAGGATTCTTTTATCTTGTCTAAGATGTGAACTTTTATCATTTTTTGCTCACCTTTCCTACTTCTTTCTGTGGAGCAGAAATGTTGTTTTGATTTTCCATTTTATCCTCTTCATCATCAAACAAGCTAAGAACAGTTCTGGTTCTACCCTTGGTTCCTTTGTCTAATGAAGACGATGAAGAAAATAAATCAGAATTCTTGGCTGCATCCTGAGCAGATGTAGTCAAAAGTCCTTCCTGAAAATGGAAAAAGAATAAGAAAAAAAATCAGTAACTGGGAATAAATATCCCACTTTGGGCCTCACAAGGTCCTTACTGATTCAATAACTAACTGCCACATTTACATGATTCAGAGCATGATAGCTAATTGTATCTACTCTCATGTGACAGAACACTGAGTGAGGTCAGTTCTCAATTACTGCTCAAATGAAGTCCTGTAGAGATAATCTATAGTCAAAGGTAATTTTTCCAAACACTTTTAAGACCATAAGTCCTGCCCCTCTGCTAATAGGTATACAGTTAGAACCCTGATGCACACAGGTTGCTCATGAGTTAGAAAAGAACTTCTAAGTCACAGAAGCACCATATGTCAATCACTGGAAACAATCATGTATTTTCTAATATTGAACTACTATGCCAGTCCCAAGGGGAAACATACTAAGCAAAACCAGACACTCAACTTGTAGAAGAAATACTCTGTGTATGCAATTAGGTTGATCACTAAAATAATCATAAAATGCAACACTTATTCATTGAAATAGTATCACAATTCAGGCAAAATAGCACTGATCATAAGAACTACTATTATGGGCTGGGTAGTTTGTGGCTCAGTGGTAGAGCGCTTGCCTAGCACATGTGAGGCACTGGATTCAATCCTCAGCACCACATAAAAATAAATAAATTAAATAAAGGTATTGCATCCATCTACAACTAAAATAATTTGGGGAGCAGGGGTTACCAGGGATTAAACTCAGGGGCACTTGACCACTGAGCCACATCCCTAGCCCTATTTTGTATTTTATTAGAGACAGGGTCTCATTGAATTGCTTAGAGTCTCACTAATTGCTGGGGCTGGCTTTGAACTCACGATCCTCCTGCCTCCACCTCCCAAGCCACAAGAATTACAGGCATGCACCACCACACCTGGACTTAGAATAATAGTGGTTCTTTTTTAAAAATTATTTTATCATTTATGTACCACCAAGAAAGAAAAACAATGCCAATTAAACATGCCATTGATCGTGAGATATCCTAATTTCAGAGTGGCTAAACTGTGGAAAAACATGCTTCTTTGAAGAAATATGTACTTTATAAAATAGCACCTATCATGTGCAAGGTAACAGGCTATCAACATAATGGTGAACAAACAAACCCAGCCCCAATCCTCAAGTGAGGAAGAAGATAGCATAATAAGAATCAAGTATGGAATGGGTTAGGACCAGGTAATTCAGTGGGAAAAGAAGGTCACAGTGACATAGGTACAAATATACACTTGTATTACTATAGCTCCAAGGAGTCTCCATGAAAAAAGTAAATGTGATAATCTTCATACATTCCCTGGGGAGAGATATTAAACCTGAACACTTAGACCCACAAAGTTTAAGAAGATTTAGGAAAAAGATGAGATAAACAGAAACCAAAGGCAAGTACTGGTACTGGATTCCCGGATGTGGCCAGCAGCATTAGCCATAAGGCCTTTAGCAAGAGATGGCAAAAGCTGTTTGAGAAAAAGTACACATTTGACTCTACTCTGTAATTCACAGCCAATATTAACCAGATGTAAAAGGATGAACTAAAATCTTCTGGCATCTTAACTCAATCACAGGTGGGGAGTAGAGGAAAACTAATGGAACGAGGAACAGCACTTAGGAGAAGCCAAAAAGAGCACATATACAGAGAGAAAGGCAAAATGAAAAAACAAGAAAGATGTGGAAGAGAAATATGCAATGACATGAACATGTCAATAACAATACAGAACAGGAAGCCTGCACACCACTGTGTGCACACATGTATCTAAAAAAGGGAACAAAAATCAAGTGCCTACGGGTGGGGGTGGGGGTGGGAGCAGAGGCAGTCTTCTTCAAACTTTTCATTGTTTTCAAGTCTTCATACAAATGAGTCATTCATTTTCTATGGTGGAAAGATGATAAGGGTTTGTGTGTGTTACAATAACATAAGAGATACAAACACACTGGGAAACAAGAACAAAGGCTACCTTTCCTGCTGTTGCAGCCGTGTCAATTTTCCCCGAGTCTGATGATGCTTCGGCACTCTCGACATTCTTATCTGTGGGTTTTACTCCAACTTGTGTCTTCTTCTCACCTTCATCACTGAATATCAAAGGTGGCACCTCAGGGACAGTCTCTTTCTTCTGTCAAGAAAAGAGTAAAATTTGCAACAACAGCACTCAAAAAAATGTGCCTGACTAGTATGACAATGTACAGAAAGACCAAAACCGGTCCTCTTGGGACATAAGTGAACAACAGACTCCAGAATGGCAATATGTAAATCAATGTGCAACTGATGTGATTCTGCAATCTGTATATGGGGTAAAAATGGGAGTTCATATCCCACTTGAATCAAAGTGTGAATTATGATATATCAAGAACTATGTAATGTTTTGAACAACCTACAATAAAAATTAATAAAAAAAAAAAAAAAAAAACTATGGAAGGATAGTGCACAGAACAGTGGGGGAGGCACCAACAGAAGACAAGACAAACACTACTCCCTAAACTTTGGCCACAGCACTTCAGTTTCTGCTGCCATAAACATTTGTTTTGTCTCCTTTTCACCTCCTGTCAATCCCACCCTGTCCTCCCTTAAAAATAGACCTTGTGTGGGCTGGGGATGTGGCTTAAGCGGTAGCGCGCTCGCCTGGCATGCATGCGGCCCGGGTTCCATCCTCAGCACCACATACAAACAAAGATGTTGTGTCCGCCGAAAACTAAAAAATAAATATTAAAATTCTCTCTCTGTGTCTGTCTGTCTGTCTCTCTCTCTCTCTTTAAAAAAAAAATAGACCTTGTGGGCTGGGGATGTGGCTCAAGCGGTAACGTGCTCGCCTGGCACGCACGAGGCGCTGGGTTCGATCCTCAGCACCACATAAAATAAAATAAAGATGTTGTGTCCACTGAAAACTAAAAAATAAATATTAAAAAAATTCTCTCCTCTAAAAAAAAAAATAGACCTTGCCATGATGCCAGGACAATTACTCTCTCTGTGCTTCCCTCCTCTTAATATTTCAACTCTTAAGCATCATCCAGAGCCATCCTACTAAAATAAAAATCCCTGCCATATTACTTCATTTCCAAGCCCAAAACTGCACTTTTTGCATTAAGTAAATGGCAATCAACAAACACTCTAGTCTGTATCCCTCTCTTCATCTGTGCCTCCCCATTCCTCATCATCCCTTAAATTTACTGAAGACTTCTACACTTCCATACCATGTTCCCCTCTTGGCATGCAGAAGCAAATCCTCATATTTGCAGCAGGGTCCAGCTCACACATCACCCATAAGGTTTTCCTGTTCTTCAGTAATCAGTTGCTTCATTGAATAAACATATTATTTCTCTATCTGGCACTTACTCTACTTTCTAATTGGTAATGTACATTTGTTCATTTGAAAGAATCATACATCATATTTCTATAGCTAGTTATGACATTTTTAAACTAAGTAGTTGCTCAAGTTTGAAAACCCTTTGGCTTGTCACTCATCTCTTCCTCCTCTGGAAGGCAGAGATTTTTTAGAGATTAGGAACTAAAGTTTTGAGACTCACCTAGAGTTATCAACACCCTTGGGGCAAGTGAATTATCAACAGATTCTTAAGGAAAAAAAACATAACTCTATTATACTAACTAGATTAGATGCTATGAGAAAGTGAGGTTTGAAGCAAGGAATGTAGATATGGGAAACTAAGGGATGACATTATTATCCACATCAGAAAAAGAGTTATAAATGAAATTAAGAAAGGGATGATTTTTAGTTATTGTTAGGATGAGAACTTAAAATGCAAAATGATTTCAACTTGAAATAAAAGAAGACTGGAAGTTCACAAAAAACCTTTAAAAGACATAAGTCAATACTAAAGGGATTAAAGGAAAAAAAGTGTTATGAAATATGCTGGACTCACTAGAAACTATGCAAATTTCTGTAGCAAGTTGATTGGGAACAAAGAAGAGACTTAAGTAGGGCAAAATATTCTCCCTTCATATGACTCTGGTCTTTAAACTGAGGAACATGCCACTCACCATACTCGTTTTAAAGCTTCTTGCAGATAAACTCACTCTTAATTCTCGTGATGAAATTTCTTGTCTTTTCTTTTTTGGTGCAGGGTCTCACAAATGCTAGGCAAGTTCTCTACCACTGAGCCAATATCCTCAGTTGAAATTTATTTTCTTGATATGCTTACAAACAACTTACATTTAACTTACTTTAAAATATTTTCTTTGGAGGAGGGACACCTATTTGCCTTTTCCTCCATATATACCCTAAGATCTCTAAACAAAAATAAAACAAACAAAAAATACATACATCTTATCTACTATTATCTTATCTTATCTTATCTACTATTGTCTAAAGGTAATTATATTTCACAAAGAGTAGAAAAATAGTGTGTAGGCTACTTAGCTTCTTAACATTCATGTCTTAAGCTTCTCCTTTTTTGTTTCCTTTGTGTGTGTGTGCACATGTATGATGCTGGTGATTGAACCTAGGGCTTTACTCATGCTAGGCATGCTCTCTATCACTGAGCTACATCCTCGCTCTTTTATTTATTTTGAGGGAGGGCCTTGAACTTGTACTCTTTCTACCTGAGCCTTTCAGGTAGCCAAGATTACAGGTGTGTGTAATCTTGATAAAGAACCTGTTACCACGTTAGTTATAGGTGCCCCAATCCCTAGCTGCACAGTCCTAGGGACAGTGCTTCTCAATTATGTTAATAGCCAATCAGTAAAAAGCAAGGAATTTCTTTCATGTGCTACATACAGCATGTGAACCCTGAGGACATTATGCTAAGTGAAATAAACAAGGTGAAGAAGAATAGAGTAGTAGTAAGGCTAAGGCTCTGTGTCCAGTGATTCTTGATCTTTCAGGCCACTACAGCTCAGGCATAGGGGGTTCTCGATAAAGCCTAGCCTAATAAGTTCCAGATTTCCTTTTGGGGTTGTTAATCAGAAGTTGGTATTAAGACAGTGCTTGGTCTCACTTTTTCCTGTGTGCAAATATGGATAGCCAGAGAGAGAATGCTGGGGAGGAGTGAGATATGGCCTAGTGGCAAGATCCCAGTATGCCTTGGTTCCTGGACAAATACACCCTAATGGCACCTTCCTCTCTTTTTTTAATAGTCCTTTTTGATACAAAACTAACATCAAAGATGGCTAAACTTTTTAGTTCACATGATGGGAGTAATATCATTTAGAAGTAATCATTGAAAGGGTAGTTGGACCAGATAGCCACTGATGACTATTCTCCCCCGCTTATCAAAATTAAAAAAAAAAAAAAACTTACATAAAACAAACATATATTTTACCACCTTCCATTTTGAAGTATATAGATTTTAAGTGTATCCACACTGTTGTGCAACCAATCTGCAGAATATTTTCATCATGCAAAATTGAAACTCAATACCATTAAACAACTCCCCATTTCCCTCTCCCTTTAGTTCCTGAGAACTAACACTATACTTCCTATACCTTTGACTCTGACTACATCAGCAGTCCCATATAAGTAGAATCATACAGTATCAGGGGTTTTTTTGTGATTAGTTTATTACACTTAGCATAATATCCTCAAGGTTCACACATGTTGTATTTTTAGCACATGAAAGAATTTCCTTGCTTTTTACTCACTGGCTATTAACATAAACCAGGACCAAAGGGGTAGTTAGCACATAAAACATGTTCCCAAGAGGATAATTTATGCCTTGCTATAGTTTGGATCTGGAATGTTCCCTGAAGGACCATGTGTTAGAGGTTTAGTCCCCCACGTGGGACTTTTAAGAGACCTAATAGAAGGAACTTAGGTCACCAGGGTGTGTCCTTGGAGGGGATACTAGGACTCCATTCCTTTCCTTTCTCTTTGTTTCCAGGGTGCCATGAAGTAAGCAACTTCCTCTGCCTGTGCTCCTAACATCACGAACTTTGCTACCATGGTTCCAAATGTAACTGAGCCAACTGGTCATGGATTGAAATGTAAGCCCAAACAAACCTTCCTTCCTTATAAGTTCATTATCTTGGATGTTTTTGTCACAATGAAAGCAACTTGACTAACCCATGCCTTAACTGGCCTAGTCCAACGTTTGCAGAACTCCATGCCACTGGACTCTGTCTCCCTTGGCAGTTTCTTACCCCACTCTTGACTGAACAGGCTACCTGACACAGAGGAATCCTTTTCTTTAGGCTTTGCACATGTGCTCCACCTGGAGAATACCACTAACCAAAAAAGCTATTTTTAAACTAGGCAAACAAGTTCTTCCCTAAGACTGAATCTCGAAAGTCAGATTTTCAGAGCTGACTCAGGGTAGTATTACTATTTATGCTATTTCCTGGGTCTATGAGATTAAGAATACCGTTGCTGCAGGAGGAACAGATGCAGGAGGAGAGCCAAATAGAGAGCTTCCACTATCAGCGTCATCTTCAAAGAGGAGTGATGCTCTCTGGGTCTTCTTTTGACTATATGAACAAACAAAAGATCAAACTCAAGGCAAAAGTAATTTAAAAACAAAAATAATAAGCCATACCTAAAGCACCGCACCTATCATCTTCTATTGATCTTACACAGTTGAAAGTAAATAAGAAAAACTTTTAAATAGGAGAAATTTGTCCCTAGCTAGTAACCTATGAAGAAGAATCACTTAAGTAGAAGAGTCCAGGGTCCTTGTCACTAGTCCCTTGTCAGTCACTTTCAGTCAGTGTAGGTGCATTAGCTATTAGCTCTGCAAGCACCTGATGCCTTGGCATTCACAGATGTAGCGTTCCCCTCACCACCTCCTACAGCAGAGGAAGAACCAGAGAATTCAGATATGCCTTCTTCCAAGGACAGGAAGACAGGTGCTTAGACAGAGCACAGTGCCACAGCCAGCTTTGGGAAGTGGCCTTGTGATTTACCTTCTACTTCTTTTTTCATAGTAGCTTTAAGGAGACATAATTTACATACCATAAAATTAACCCCCATAAAGTACACACATAAGTGGATTTTCATATTTTCACTGTGCAACTATCACCACAATCTTAGCGTATATCTTTATCATCCAAAAAAAGAAAGTCCATGTCACTCATCAGTCCCTTCTCCCCATAAACCCTGGCAGCTACCATTCTATGTTCTATCTCTCTGGAGTTACCTACTCTAGACATTTCATAGAAATGGAATCATAGTCTCTCTCTTTCTGGTCTTTTATGACTGGCTTCTTTCAGTTAACCTAATATTTTCTAGTTTCATCCAAAGCCTAGTATGTATCATTACTTTATTCCTTGTTATTCATGAATAAATAATGCGTGGTTATGCAACATTTTGTTTATTCATCTGTTGATGAATATCTAGGTTGTTTTTACTTTGGGGCTACTATGAACAATGCTACAATAAACATTCATGTAAGCTTCTGTATGAATATACATTTTTCACTTCTCTTAGGTATATACCTAGGAATGAATTTATTGGATCATATAGTTAACTCTATGTTTAACATTTTGAGGAAGTGCTAAACTGTTTTCCAACTGGCTGAACCATTTTACATTCCCACCAGCAGTATATGAGGTTTATAATTCTTCTACATCCTCACCTACACTTATTGTCTATAAAACTTTCTTCTGAAATCTGATGAAAGCTATGCATTACTTCCCACATATAAAATTTTATAGACAACCTTAAGAACAACTGAAGATGGAATGAGTCTAGGGCACAGACAGCACTACTGAAAACCAGATAATGTACATGGCAGTCGTCAGAATTTATAAATGAGATGTTCAGTTTATGACTATGATCAGATTATGACTATGAATGTGTCAGGGGGCATGCTGATATATGGGTAACTTCCCCCAAAGTACACGGAACACTCAACTGCAGTCGAGTGTTCATGAAGGTAGAGCTGTGTCTGCTCTCAACTCTTTACCCTATTCCTTCTCTTTCTTATCTGTTCAGGTCAGGGAAGGCTTCTTAAGAGAGGACTTATACTACCTCTTGAAAGAAGCTGGCCAGGAGGAAAAAAAAAAAAAGGAAGAATAGTGTCCCAGGAGAAACAGCATCGAAAAGAAAGGAATGAAACACATCCCCTGCATTTATCATGATGAATGACAATGTCTAAGTGTTGGCAACATACCAGCTATTGTGCTCAGCATTTTGGATTTGGGTTTCATTTAATCATTCTAACAACGCTATAAGAAATGAGGAAACTGAGGTACAGATAAATTAGATAAATTTGCCCAAGGTTATTCAAGTAGGAGATGGCAAGGCCAGAATTTAACATCAGGTACTGGGATTCTAGAGCCTATATTCTGAACCAGAAGCCAAAGACGTCAAGACATGGGAGCCTAAAGCAGAGAACGGTGAAATCTGAAGAGAAGACAATATTTGGAGATAAAAATATGAGGTACTTTTTTTTTATTTTTTAAATTTTTCAAATTTTTAGTTGTAGATGGACACATCTACAACTTTGTTTTATTTATTTTTAGTTGGTGCTGAGGATCAAACCCAGTGTCTCACACATGCTAGGTGAGCGCTCTACCACTGAGCCTGAGTTATTTTTAAATCTAATGAAGCATAATCACACTAAGGTACGGGATTGACAGGTCCAATCAATTGCCCCTTTATGCTACTACTAGTCAGATTAATTTCAAATTAATCATTTAAAGTTTTCAAGAGAAAAAAGTATTATTGGTGAGAGTTATTTTGAACCCACAGCGAATCAGGCAGCCTGTTACATCAACACAGCCCATGTTTATTCTAAGTTTCTTGCCAGCTTCAGTATAAGCCTCAATGTGGAGAGTCACTCAGGGCAGGTAGGACTCCCGAAACCTGGTAGGATACTAGAGCTCTGCAGAGAACTATCCCCTTAATAGGATGTGTTTCAGTGCAAATGACAAACTTTTAAGTAACCTTGACCAAACTATACAATCTTTAGGGTAGCCCTGAGAAAAAACAAAACAAACACAAAACTTAAACCCTTAACAAACCAAGAAAAAGAATATTTCACGGTTAAAAAAAAAATGACAGATAAAATCAAGTAAGGATCCAAGACAAACATTTCTCAGTATTGAGGAAGAAGACCTTGCCTATGAAAGGCAAGGACATTTGCATTTGCACTTGTGTTGGGACTAGGAGGTGCCAACCATTAGCAGTGTAAACAATGACCATCTTGGGCGCTGAAAATCTTTCCTCACTGCTACACACACTGAGTAAATAATTTCTTACAATGGCCATCTCACCTGTCCTTGGCAATAGCAAATAGATCATCTTCATCATCCTCTTCAAAGAGACTCGTTTTTTTCACCACCTTGGCCTCCTGGCCCTGGTTGGTTCCTGAGTCCCAGAGTTCTCCTTTGGACCTGCTGTCAGATGCTGACTTGGTCTGTGAATCAGTAATATTCCACTGGTCCTTAAAACATAAAACACATTATTAAAAATCCTCCCTGAGGTTGAGGCACAGCTCAACGGTAGATACTTGCCTATCCTAGAGAAAACTCAGAACAGATTTTGCCAAATGTTCCCCAGCTTATTACCACTAGTTCATACCTCTTTTGTCCAATCATGCTTCTCTAAACTAAGCATGTCTTCCTCAGACTTAGCATGTTTTCCTGTTTCTCTGAGCCTTCATTTCTGATGGCTTCCAAAGAAGCCTAAAACTTACCTTAAATAACGTGTATGCTTTTCCTTTGTTGATTTGTCTTTTGGTACAGGGCCTCAGACATGAACCTTGTGATGCGTGAGAAATCTTTACTTCTCTACATGGCCTAACTCATCTGAATTAGCATGTATTATAATTTAGAGGCCACACTTATTCTCACCGTTTTGAACAGTAATCTTTAATTCACTGTATTAGACATATTAAATATCTTTAAGAAAAGACACAACCTTATAAACATTATTTTTTGGTAAATGATCTTCACTAAGTATGAAACGGGTAGGTTAAAAAAAAAACAAACAATGTTTGGGTTAGCTATGATTTCTTAAATCCCCTCAGATAGTATCTTCTTCTTCCTCTTCAGGCAAAATCTAAACCCACCTCTTCATCACTGCTGAACAACAAAGTAGATGCTTTCTTTCTGGACTGCTCCAAGGGTTTTACTTTCTCTTGACTCTGAGTTTGTAGAGATGATGTCTGCTTTGTAGCAGCTGGAACCACAAAAAGATTATCCTAGAAATACAAATGGTGGAGAGGTATGATAGCTTCATACACATAAAACAGAAAATGTAAAGTTGTTCTCCCATGTCAAAGGGAATTAAGTCTCCATCAATAACAGAAAATAACACATCTGGGGGGAAAAAATCATTGACTGCTAGTAGATCCCACTCCACAGGAGCCTTTCTAACTACATTCTCTCCCATGGAAGGGAAACAGATTACCACTGAACTTGAAGACAGAATACAAGGAAGGAGCAGGGGAAAGACAACTTGAGGACAAGGTGGGAGGAGGGGAAACTGAGGCCCATTCAGTGCCCCCACCTGGTGGGGGTTAAAGTTTGGTTTGTTTCCCTTCTTATGTGGGCATGAGAGTCCCAGGAGCAGTCAGCCAGCAACTCACACCTCTTTTTATGAATTAGAAACTAGAGCAAAGGATAGAAAGAGAGAACAAAGAGACTTTCTCCATTCTTCTAGAGCTACAAAAAAAAAAAAAAAAAAAAAAAAAACACAAACCTAGGAAAGAGGATGGAATAACTTGTGTTTCAGGCCAATTTTTTTAAAAAGAATACAAAGTTAAGAAATAGTTAAATTCCTGACATCCTAAGGGTTGACGATTATGAGTTCAATGGCATTTGTAAATTACTTTGTAGTCAAGTATCCAAAAGTATCTCTTCTTAAAGTCATGGAACAAAACTGTCAGAAGGTCCCAGACTGGGTTAGATTGGAAAATCCTTTAACAGCATGGTACAGCAGGAGGACCATCCCGAACCATAAAAATCAATGAAGGGAGCATTTACAGAGAATGTGGTAAAGTAGGACAGGTCATGAGAATCATGATCTGGCATCAAATGGGAAAACTAACGACAAAAGTGAACACTCATATTACTTACTCTGTTCTAGAAACTGTGCAAGGGTTTTACATTAGTTACTTTAGTTCTCACAACAATCCCATTTACCTATAAGCCATACAAGATCACAGAAAGTTGAGTTACTTGCTGAAGGTCCCTCGTGTTAAATGATGGGAGCTAGGTCTGAGGCAACAACCAATGAGCTTACCCACTGCATGATACTGCGTAAGGGTTAAAGTTTGGTTTGTTTCCCTTCTTATTTTTCTCCACCACTCTGATCTCCTCATTCAGGTAGAAGTGAAAGGCTAAGTGGGGACATGGTCATTCTTTTTCCACTTTGTCCAAGACATTCTCGCACATCATTGAGTATAACACAGATTCACTCTCTAAACAGTATTTCTCAAATGCAGAGTCTGAAAAATGAAATCTACTGAGCTTTCCTTAAGAATTAGGCTGGGAGTTGGGGATGTAGCTCAGTTACAGAGAGCTTGCCTAGCACATGAAAGGCTTTGTGTTCAACCCCTAGCACCAAAAAATAACTAAACCCAACAAACAAAAACCACTTGGTTCAGGAGTTTAACATCCTCCTCAATGTATAGCTGGGAAAACTTAATGAGTTTCCCTAGACACACTATTGTTTCATGAGTTGCAGGGAGCATGACTACTTTCCCATCACCTCTCTACTACATGAGCCTCTGGCTATAAAGCCACGTTAACAACAACTTCCCACTCATCTAAAAGTTAATTATCTAGTGCTGCAATAACAATATTTACCTCTTCATCTTCATCATCGAAAAGGGAGACTGACGTGGGGAGTTTGTTGGGCAGGAGAGATGCACCTTTGGACTTACTTGCATTTTGAGAAGAAAATAAATCCTGTCAGATCAAGAGTGAAGTTGCTGGTTAGTTGGGTATATCAGTTCAATACAAAACACTAAAGATTAGAACATGGTGGTTGCCATGCATCTAGGTTGAAAGGGAGAGGGTAGGTGGCTAAAACAATCTTTAAAGAGCTTCAGAGCCTGCCCCGTTTGTGCGTGGCACAAATGCCTGATGTTTTAGAGGAAAGCCACAGGACTCTGGGGACTTCTGTGTTCCTACCTAAATGATGTAAAGCAGAAAGACATTTTCTAATCAATGTCCTATCAAAAGTTTTTTTTAAAAAGCTTCTTTTTTCTATCTAAAGAATCAAGAGACAATCACACAAATTTAATAATGGAAACAGAGGCTAGATTCCCAAATTACTAAATCTATGATTGTCCCATTATTCACAACTCTCTCTCCTAAGATCATAATGTTATTTTCTTTAAATAATACAACCTAAGTTTCTATTTAAAACCATTTGCTTTTCTACTTAGCCACAACTATAAGCTCTTGCAAACCAGAAAGACCTCCAAGATTCTGAGGAAATCATCGGAATAATAATGTGTTAATATGTTGGCTTGGACTGCTAAGAAAGCTCTGTGAACTGAGCCACGTGAAATTAGAAATATAAAATAGAACAACTAGCCCTTCAGGCAGAGAAACTTCAATACATAAGAGCCAGACAATTATGAGAACATATTTTCTAAGGCCTCTTTGGATAACTTTTAATGATTAAATCAGTGATTAGTCCTCAAATGTAAACCTAATGAGTTATTTGAGGAGAGTTCTTCTCAGTACAGAGTTTTCACCTGGGTTCCATGGAGTCCCATGTTCCTCCCACCTTTATATGCAGGTTTAAAAAAAGGTGTTCTGATGCTTTCAGAAAATGAAAGCAATCCAAACCAAAGAGTAAAAACCAATTTTTACATCCCAATTTCGGACCTTTCTTGGTATTAGAGAAAAAAAGATACTTCAATCACCTCAAACATGTCCCCCAAAATGACTTCCTAGGACAGGCTTCAGCTCCATACTTGAGATATAAAAGAATCATTCCTTCTGCTTCAATGCTTTATTTCCCCTTGTTTTACTTTTCCTTGCCTAAGAATCCCAACAACATCCAATAAAATCATTCATTGTATAATGATACAAACAGGACAAAGCCTTTGGTGGTGATTTTTAAAAAAATTTCTGGTTCCCTGACACTGCCACCATCGAGAAATGGGGACTATTCCCCTGCCATTTATTCTGGGTGGGCCTTTCTGACTGTCTCAAACAACAAACAGATGCAACATAAGGAACACTTGATTCCAAGGCTGGGTTACAAAAGGCAATAATATAGGCTCTTCCCAGCTCTCTCTCTCTCTCTCTCTCTCAAGAATCTCACTTGGAACTCTGAATCACCACATAAAAGACTCAGCTTCCTTGAAGCTGCCATGCCAGGAGACCACTTGGGAATAGAGAGAGGGCCCAAGGAATCTTTCCCACCCAGGCACCAGACACATGAGTGGGATGATTCTTTATCCATCTTCCCTCAGATATAAGAGACCCTTAGTGACAACTGCCAAGCTGAGCTCAGTCAACCTCTAGTTCCATAAGAGACAATAAAACTTGATGTTTGAAAGCGGAAAATTGTGATTTGTTTCATAACACTAATAACCAGAACACTTAGTAATTTCAGGCTTTTCCCTGAAATTAACTCAACATTTGTTTCTTCCATGGACTTAATAATTACTGAACAGTAAGTAATACCAAACATTAGTACCAGAGGTAGCATGTCAAGTATATAAGCAGGGAACAAAATGTTGTGGAGCTTAAACTAATTTGGGGTAGAGACAATTAACAATAAATACACATGGTCCCCTGGCAACACATGCTATGAATAACAGAAGAGAGGAGAGGAGAAGGAGCACAGTGTGGTGCATGCCAACAACCTCGTCCTCTGTAAGGCCATCAGTTGAGGCCTCAGAAGACCTGGAGGAGTAAGAAAGTAAACCAACGAGCTTCTGAGGAGAGCCTTCCAGTGGGGCAGGAGCCAGTGCAAAGATCCTAACATGTGAGTATAGCCCCAATGGGTGACAAACATGGAGTAACTCAGAGTGTGGGCCCTCCTGCATGGTGTCTTGATGGCTAGAAATCTGGCTAACCTGGACTTTAGCTAATTCCTATCTATGTGCATGAGCCTTCAATGAAATGCAAACCTCAAAGGTGTTATTTACATCAAGCACAATCAGTCCCCCTCCAAAGAGTTATGTATTCATCCTGGCTTTAGCACAAAATCTAACCTTGAGAGCTGAACCTAGAGTCCACAGTTTCTTGAAATTACATGTAAATTTCTGCCATGTCCATATATTTTTCTGTGAAGGGAACTCACTACTTCCCTTTATATTCTTGTATGGGTCTCCATCCCAAAAGGTCAGCCCAAAATCACTTCTGAAAGGACTAGGTGTGAGGGAGTCAGAAAAAGCAGTGCAGCTTCTGACAGCCCACAGGGACCAAGGCTACCCACAACCTGTGACTAGCCATAAGAAGACCAAATACATGTCTCTATAGCATCGACCCCACTATCCAGTTAGCAAGACTATCAAAAAAGGAAGCAGCAGATTGCTTTCCATTCTGCTAAGAATGCCTCAGCATGTATACCAAAAAAACCAGCCTAAAATCAGAGCATCCTAAGACAGTTCTTTCCTCCCAGGAGATGCAATGGATTCAATACCAAAAGTAAGAAGTATTACATACATACTGCTTGCTAAGGACCATGTATTTTTAAGACATTTGTTTCAAAGAAAGAAGTGAACTATTAAAGTGCTATGTCTCAAGGAACTGAACAAAAAAAAAAATATATGATCAGTCAACAAACATACGAAAAAAATGTTCAATAACACTAGCAATTAGACAAATAAAAATTAAAACTACACTGAAATTTCATCTCACTCCAATTCAAAATGGCAAGTATCAAGAATACAAGTAACAACAAATGTTGGCGAGGGTATGGGGAAATGGGTATGCTCATACATTGCTGGTGAGACTGCAAATGGGAGTAACCACTCTGGAAAGCAGTAAGGAGATGCCTCAGAAAACTTAGAATAGAACCACCATTTGACCCAGTTATCCCACTCCTAGATTTATACCCAACAGGACTTAAAATCAGAATACTATAGTGACATGGCCACATCAACGTTTATAGCAGCTCAATTCACAATAGCTAAGCTATGGAACCATCCTAGGTGCCCTTCAACAGATTAATGGATAAAGAAAATGTGGTACACATTCACAGTGGAATATTACTCAGCCATAAAGAAGAATGAAATTATGGCATTTGCTTACGTGAATGGAACTGGAGACTATTGTGCTAAATAAAATAAGCCAATCCCAAAAAACCAAAAGTTGGATGTTCTCTCTGATATGTGAATGCTGACTCACAATAGGCAGGGGGTGGGGGATAGGGAGGGGTAGGGGGTTGTCCAGAAGGACTGGACAGCGGGGAAGGGGGAAAGGGAAGGAGGTTAGGACTGGGAAAGACAGTAGAATGAACTGGACATAACTTTCCTACACAACCAGTAACTCCACAAAAATGGGAGGTTATACTCCATGTATGTATGATATGTCAAAATACATTCTACTATCATGTATAACTAAAAAGAACAAATTTAAAAGAAAATAAAGACTAATTTGGAAACAATTTCTAATCTCACATTCACACATGATCAAGTAAGAGAATTCTATACCTCAGAGTCGTCCTCATCTGAAAATAAACCTTTCTGAGTCTTTGTTTCTGACAAGAACTTGAGATTTTTGCTAGCAGGTACTGTAACCTTTGTGAGGGAAAAAAAGAAAAAATGAGGATTAGTAAGTAACATGCCTGAAAATTAGAGTTTACCTAATCATTCATTCAGAAAACATACTAAATCTCTTCTATGAGAAGGCACCAAGTCATGAACCTTGGGAATAAAGATGCTGTGGACTTTGGGTGTGTACAAAGTTCATACAATTAATACAAAGAGAGAATTT
Source organism: Callospermophilus lateralis (assembly GCF_048772815.1). Lineage (NCBI taxonomy): Eukaryota > Metazoa > Chordata > Mammalia > Rodentia > Sciuridae > Callospermophilus > Callospermophilus lateralis. Next base: position 22,525,365 of record NC_135319.1, on the reverse strand, counting down.
TCAAGCAAAATAATTTAAAAATTAGTTTAAGTTAAAAAAGAGGAAAGAAACAATTCCTTGAGAAAGTAAATTCCCAAAACGAACAAGGCCCAGGCACAGTGAGACAGTATAAGCAAGAGCATTCCAGACAGAGGACACTGAGAAAAGCAAAATAGAGCAAAAAGCGAATCTGGTGCAGCAGGGAGCAGGACACACTTCCCATGCCATGCAATTCACAGAGGGGACATGTGCAATCAGAGATACCTAGAAAGGCAGGCTACCCAAGGGGCCACCATGTTCTGAATGCTGGGACTCTGGTGGCAGGAAGAGAAGTCAGGTTTCATAGTAAGGTCATAACACACTGAGATGACTTAGGAAACATGGGGGTGCAAGCTGTGCAGAACAGTGGGAGAAGGAAGCAGTTAAAGGAGCTTCAAGACTGATGAGGACGCTGTCACTGGCCAGACACAGGTCAATTTGAGAATCAACAAAAATGACGATGATGGGAGTGGGCAATAACATGTGGAATAAAGTATACCCACTCCAAAACAACACTAAAAGTGGGGGGAAGGATGAGGAGAAACTTCTATTCGAAAGAATGTCAGCTAGTAAGGAAAGATGAAATGCAGAATTAGACATTTTTTCATATTCCTTACAGGATAAATGGTTCAGGAAAAGATCACCAGTGGATATTAAAACCACTGCATGCAAGACTGGTAGAAAACAGGAGTTTCATAGTGTTGAAACATCACTTAGACATCAGTCTATTAATGATAGAAAAAATGAAGGCACCTTTCCAGTGGAGCAGTGTGGTTAGCACCTTTATTTATTTATTTAGGTACTGGGGATTAAACCCAGTGGCATTTAACAACTGAGTCACATCCCCAACCCTTTTTTGTATTATATTCAGTGACAGGGTCTCACTGAGTTGCTAGGGCCTCACCAAGTTGCTGAGGCTAACTTTGAACTTGCCATCCTCCTGCCTCAGCCTCCAGAGCTTCTGGGATTACAGGCATACATCACCACTCCTGGATGTATGCCTGTGATCTCAGTGATCAAACAAATCACCAAGGGATCACCAAGTGATCAAACAAACTGTCACAAAGACCACAGTAGGCTCGAGGTGCCTTGGGAGGTGAGGCAGCGGACACTTTGCCTGCCTATATTTTTGCCAAAAAGGCAAATCTAAACCTAATTTAATTAAAGTAAAATGATCAGAGAAATTCACATTGTTACACATTCAACAAGATAACTGGTTGGCCATAAAAAAAGAAAAACACAGGAGGCATTGCTTTAATTTTGTTAAAAAAAAAAAGTGCTTTTTTTAAAAAAAACATTTTTGAGACAAGAAAAAGAATTAGAATATGGACTACATGTAAGAGAATTTCATGTCAGTTATTCTTTTTTTTGTCAGGTGTGATGTTACAAAGACATGTTGGGACAAATGGGAGAAATCAGAATGTAGACTAGATATTATATTCCACTAAAGCATTTATATTAATCTCATAACTGTTAATGGCTTTTGATTACACAGAAATCCTTTAAAGAGATGTTTTATATTTAGGGGTAAAATGTCAAAATGACTATAACCTACTTAAAAGCAGTTCAGGAAAAAACTGTATAGAAAGGTTCAGATGCATATAATATTGGGCAAAATCCTAACAATTGTAGGTATGTGGGTGCTCTAATTCTTCAAACTGCTTCAAACACAAAAAGGGAACAATACTTCCCCTCTGGGCTTCAGATGAATTAGTAAACTGTCTCAGATCAACATTCCTTATTTTCCCTCCTGCTCACCGTTTTTTCTGCCCTTGCTTTGTTTTCATCTGTATGATTCACAGCAGCTTCTGGCAAAGCTGCTGCTTTTTCTTTGAACAGATCTCCTTCTTCATCATCGAAGATACTGGCAGTGGATTTGGTGGATTTGACTTTTTCTTTAAAAAAGATACCACAGCATAAAATGACACTAGCATCAAAATCCTATCATAATATTCACAAATTTTTTTGAAAAAAGTCTTTCCCTTCAAAGGATATACAAAAAAAGTCATGCTATTTCTTATATGTAGTTATACCTTGGCAATTTTCTTCATCCATCTTCCCCCCACTCTCTATTTTTTTTTTTTTTTTGCTAGGGAAGTGCTCCACCACTGAGCTACCACCTCAGTCCCATTGTCTTGGTATTTCTCAAAGAGCACAACAGTAGCACAAATGAAACCCTGGGCAGTTAGTTTAACCATCCAAAAGAGAAGCCTGAAGAAAGAAACATCATTTAAATAAGTCACCAAGTCCACACCATTCTAAGAATCTACTTTTTAAAAATACAACTACACAGAAACAGATAAAAACAAACCCTGAAATGCCCCGGAACTCTACCTGCCCACCCAAACAAGACAGACATCAGAAATAGTTTGCAATATGTGCTGCTAAATTCCCAAAAGTTAATATAATAACTTTAGATATTAACAAGACTACAAATGAATTATAAGATAATCTGAGCAATGTGCCCTACCTTTTGCATTTGCCACTTAATGTACCTAGAAAATCTTCCCAAGTCCATGTGCACAAACTTTGTTCTCTGAACTCCACTTAACGGAACAACCACAGCTTACACTACTGGGTGGTTTCCAACCTTTCATTCCCATGAGCACTGTTGCACTGAATGAGGCATGGGTCACTGAAATGAGGGTACTGACTCATGAGTGTCCTGACAGTCATCTGTCAAGGAATGTGGCAACAACTTTTTTGTGGTGCCAAACCAGTTCTCAAAGATGTCCATTGAGTGAGGGACCTCAGACTATTGTCATTTCATTAACTGTCATTTCAGGCTATGGGTCTGGGTGTGTTATGCACCTGCCTGCACTCTTTCTAAAAGAGCTAGACTATCATTTCTCCTCATGTTTTTGCTTCTATCCCTACTTCCTACACCTGACACTGGAAAAGGAGAGTTAGTCCAGATGGTCTGCTTCAAAATACATTCTGAACTCATCTATTCCTTATACCCCCTTTCTTTTTTCAAATTGTTAAAAGTATGTACACCTTAGTCATCTTTCTTTTCTGGCAAAGCCATTGAATCCTGCTCCTCCAAGTGTGACCTACAGAGTAGTGAACTCTGCCTACCAGGGAACTTGTTGGAAATGTAGATTCTCTCAGGCCCCATCTTAAGACCCATTCATTCAAAAACTTCACTTTAACAAAAGCCCCTGGGAGATTAACCTGTACATTAATGAACAAACAACTTAAGAGGAAAGACTTTATGAACACACTTATTTAAATTTGGAAGAAGAAAAGGGAGAACCAAAGTGGACAAAGAGCTAAAGTCCTGTTATTCTTGGATACTTGAGTTTTTAGCAGAAAAGAGAAACTGGGACTAAATGACTAGTGTACAATACTCTGTTCATATAATTTACTAAAGGTTGCTGGAAGAACATATAATTAAAACTTAGTAATTCCAAAGGTCAGAATTATAATTTTTTAGCAGAAATTATAGGGGAAAAGATTTCAGCTCTGAATAAGGAGGACAATAATTAGTTTCTGGAGCAGAAAAGATTGGTCCATTAAACAGAGACCTCCAAGTTTGCACAACTTTTTTAAGTATAGATAAGACAATCACAAAAACGCTTGAGAAGAGATTCTGGAACTGAAGACACACAGAACTAGGGAGCTATGTCCGTTTTAGGTCAACATACTTTCTCTAACTTCAGAAACAGGTACCTGTCTTGGAAGGTTTGCTGCAGGATGCTGCAAAAAAGTCATCTTCATCATCATCATCATCGAAGAGGCCAGCAGGAGCTGGGAGGTATGAGGTCTTCCCTGGAGTGGGCTGCTCAGGCTTCTGGGACTCTTTCAATGATGGAGCAGAGGTGGCCCCAAATACATCAGTGTCCCCTGGGGGGTGGAAAGACAAGACAGCCACAACTGAGAGCCAGGGGAGCCTCCTGAAAAAAACCAATACTATCCACCAAGAAGTATTAGCTTCAGTTTATACACAAAACATAAACAAAGATAAATAACCTCTATTTCTTACTGCTTGGGATCATACCACAATGCAGAATGACCTGGGCAAACACACAAAAAAGTCCAAGGCCACAGACTGTTTTGTTTTTGTTGTTTTGGTGTGGTGCTCGGGATCATGTGCATGCTATGCAAGCACTCTACCACTGAGATATCCCCTCAATCCCCCAGGCGACTGATTCTAAGAGAATATGAGCTAAAGTCAGAAAACAACCTCTTTCAACATGCTGTTCAATGCCCTCTGAAGCTTCCAGGTACCTCTTATTCTCCAGTCATGCCCTAGAAAATTACAGCTTAAAAAAAAAAAATGACAAAACATTAATTGTATACTTATTTAAAAAACAAACACCATGTTACCTAAAAACACAGACACAGCTCCTGCTGGGATTCTCTTTCCAGGTTTGGTGGATGAAGACTCTAGATAAAGAAAGGGACAATCACTTCACAAAGAAAATAACTTTCCTAACTGTTAAACTCACCTTTCCTGAATCATGCGCAACATGACACATACCTAAATAGGAAACCTGTTGAAACTAATTTTTCCTAAGTAAACCATTTAAAAATTCTTGGGTATTTTTCTTCTCTAACAATGCCAAGAGTTCTCCCTGAGGACTGATATAGTCCAGCTGTCATTTCTGGGGATTGTCATATGTCTACAGTCAAACAGCAGTAGTGGGGACAACTAGGGGAGGCAGGGACAAAGCAACCAGGTCCCGCAAAATAATTCTAACTCTACCTATTCCAGCTTGATGAGCTGAACAAGTAAAAAGGAATAGTACCAAGTGTGAGACATCAATGAAAAAAAAGTGAAGACAATAACCGCAAAGAAGTTATGACATAAGTCAGTCATCAGGAGACAAAAGGTGGAAAACAGAACCCAAAGGACAGTGAGCTGATGTCAGGATTCCAACCCTGAGGAAATGTTGTCTGGAAGATCAAGTTGCTTAAAACAACTAATTCCCAAGAACTACCTCAAATCTAATAAAACTACAGGTATAAAAAAAAATTAGAAACTTTTCAAAAACTCGAAACATGGGCTGGGGATATAGCTCAGTATTAGAACACTTGTCTAGCATATGGAGGCCTGGGTTCAATCTCCAGTATTAAAAAAAAAAAAAGAAACCCACTCTACACAGATGATTCTGATGCACAAGAGCTGGGGAATTATTGATGGCCAACTTATATGCAGAATATTAAAAGTGCTTCTTTGAATTTAACTTCTTTAAGTTAAAGATATCATAAACACTACTACAGAGTACTTTTCCTTTTTGTAAATTCTCTCCCAAGAAAAAGGCAAATCTGCATTTTAGTTTACAGATGTAGTGTTTTTTCTAAGAAATGAATGAGTGAAATCAAACTGTTTTCAATTGGGCCAAGAAAAAAACAACAGCTTTCAGCTCTTCAAAGAAACAACTTTGGGCATTTCATCTCCTTACAGGAAAGAAATGGTTGTGAAACCCCCACAAGGAAAACGCAGAGTAGGTCCAACCTCAGCTTACCTTCATTAACGGGGGCTTGAGGTTGCTGATCCCGGGGGGCTTCCCTGAAGAGGTCACTCTAGTTGTAGTAGGTATGTGACAAAGAATTTTAAAATGTAAAGGTAAATATAGCTGCATTTAAAGATTTCTAAGGAAAAGTACCCTCTAATTCAAAACTATATATGTACTGTTCTGACAGAAAATCAGTCATCAAGTGAAGACTATTGCAAAATAGAACCTTAAGTAATTTGGGCCTGCTCATGAATTAAATACAAAGATCAAATAAGGTAAGAAATAATCACCTATCTGACCAAGTAAATCCTTCACTATTAATACTCACTCTCACATTCTCTCCTCACCTACCAAAGGACAGTAGGAAATAGTATTTCTCACTCTATGATTCTGAAATATGTCCCCAAATAGGAAAATAGAAGGAACTTCCAAATGAAAAGCTATTTTTCTCCTACTAAAAGAACAAAGTATATTTCTTCCTTGTGAACCCATAACAAATAGCTATAGGAAACATTACTGAGTACTGCTCACAAACCTCCTCTTCCTCATCATCATCAACTCACCTCCTCCTCCTCATCATCATCAAAAAGTCCTTGTCCTCCACTGAACAGTCCGCCTCTAGAACCAAATGGTGAGAAGTCTTCATCTGTCAACTTGGGGGGTGCAAATAAGTTATCTTCTTCATCTAGCAAGCAGAAATGTTGTGCAACAAGAGTTAAAGTGTGTTTGGAACCCAAATTCCTGGGGCTGCCTCTACAACATCCACAACACTGGAATGGAATTTTATCATATCTAACCAGGAGTAGCTGAAGGCACACTTGCAGATTTCATACAAAAACCTATTAAACAGTTCACTGAGTCCCTCAAAAGGGTCGTGGGGCTCTCATTCTCAAGTTGGTAAATGTCCAGAGCACAGTCAATTCTTCAGGAAATCCTCCTAGACACATTTACTTTGAAGTGAGAACACAGCTCAATTGTCACATTCAAGACCCATCTCCCCAAGAATCTAGGGAAAAGCAGGCTGAAGAAAGAGATCTACAGATGGACATAGCAACAAGATGAATATACATAATGGACATTACTACAAAATACAAAGGGCCTGCTATAGTCTTTACTGAAAATGCTAGCAAACAGTCAGATAATGGCCTCTATAAAAATTTAATAATTCAAATGTTCACAGACATTTTGCTCCACATCCACCCCTCACCCCAGGACCCCAAAACATGATCTTTGATTGTTTTTGGTTTTTGGTTTTAATATTTTTTTTACTTGTAGTTGGACACAATACCTTTATTTTATTTATTTATTTTTATGTGGTGCTAAGGATTGAACCCAGGGCCTCACACATGCTAGACGAGCGTTCTACTGCTGAGCCACAAACCCAGCCACAAGTAGTTTTGAAAAAGAGTTCACTTGTCAGCATCTAAAGCAACACTTTATAAATGATATATAAACAATATTCCTGAGTCAAAAAGGCTCCTTAAATAATCAAATTGAAGGGAAAGACCTACCATCCGAAGGTGTTCTCCTTTCCTTCTTCTCTTTTAATGTCTTCCGGGATTTTGCTTCTCCTATGGATAAGATTTGAATATTTTTATTTTAATAAGACATAGTCCATCCTTAGTTTTTGTGTGTGTATTTTTTCTCTCTACATACTATATGATATTCACTCTCTCTCTCTTTCTCTCTGATTGTCTATATGTCTGTCATCCTCATGACTCAGGCTAAAGACAGACATTCAACTTCATATCTCAGCTCCAACGGAGTACTTAACCCAATGCCTTACACACAGAAGGCACTCAAGAGAGTCACCTTTGTATGTCAAAAGGTTGCTGCTTATATGCCAAGATCATCTTCATATCAGGACTGTACTTTTTCAAGAAATCATTCTGATATCCTATTAAATAACTACAATATACTACATAGTGTATTTTCTTATTTAGTCAATATATAGGAGTAAACGTTTAGTCAGGAACTCAATCTGGTGCTCACAGTCCTCTGGAATACCCATTAATTCCCTGGAATTGCATGCAAAATCTTATATACAAATGCACATGTTCATTTTTCTTCCAAGGTTCACAGTGTTCCATTATCAAAAGTGGTCTCTGAATCAAAAACAGAATAAGAACTACAATGTAATTTGAAAGGAAACTCTACCCTCAGTGAAGTCAGCAGAGGTTCCCACACGTTATTTACCACCCCCATTAACTATCCTCTAAGGCTCACCTATTTGCTCCTCTTCTAGTCGGTTAGAGGCATCCCCTTTGATCCTAGCTGCCAGCTCATCGGCAAATGACGTAGGTCTTTTCTATGGACAGAAGAGAACAAAAGAATTACTCTTATAATAGATAACTTTTGGTCACCACAAAATTACACATATCAACACATGCAAAGAAACTCTATCAAAGAAAAAAGTTTAACTAGATGAATTTAAACATATGTACACTATGGAGATAACACAAAGAACGTGATTCATAATAGTGTTCCTTCAAAAGGAGATATCTGCTCTTTATTACCTTATTTTTTTACTAGCACACTTTAATACCTGAAAAATCTAAACAAGAAAATTAATCATAAGATGCTTGGTAGGTGACGAAAGAGCTTTAAGTCTTAAAACTATAGAACTGAATGTATTCTGAATGATCTGACCTGTAAAACTGTAACATTGAAAGAAGATGACAATTGTATGGCAAGTGGGGATGCTCACCATTGTTTTCACCAAAGTGTAAATGCAATTACAAATATGACACAAAAGATGACTACAAATGTAAGTGAGTAGACAAGGACTGAGTCATGGGCACCATTTCTAAAATCTGGCCAAGTGACAGCAGCTACAATCTTTCTTACTAGTCTAGTATTTTCTTCAATATCTTCAATATCTTCCTCTTCCTTCTCAGAGTCAGCAAAAAGGTCACCATCCTCCTCTTCCTCTTCATCACTCATTTGTGCAGTGTGCTAAGTGTAAAACACCAGATTTGAACTATTAGTCACAAATCATCAGGCTCAAAAAGAGATAGTCTCGTGGCTTAGGGTTGTGGCTCAGCCTTAGAGCACTCCCCTAATACGTGTGGGACCCTCAGTTCAATCCTCAGCATCACATATAAATAAATAAAGGTACTGTGTCCATCTACAACTAAAAACATTGAAAAAAAAAAAAGAGACAGAGAGATACTGTCACTTAGTTTTGCATTTCTCCCTTCACAAAAGGAATAACTAATAGATATATTGATAACAATGATAGTAATGTAGCAAACAAACAATGAAGCAGAAAGTATATGTGGCAGAACAAATAATACACAAGAATTAATTAGAATACAAATAAAGAAATTACTTTTTTGGGGGGGGGGACAATACTGGGAATTAAATCCAGGGACACTTTTCCACTAAGCTACATCCCCCCAGCATTTTAATTTATTTTATGACAGGGTTTCACTAAGATACCCAGACATACCTTGACCTTGCTATCCTTCTACCTGCTGAGTAGCTGGGATTACAGGTGTGTGCCAACATGCCTAGCTAGAAATTACTCTTTCAATAAGGATGTAATAGCAAGAACATACAACTGAAATATGAAATATTCAAGAAGTTCATCAAAAGAGAAATAAATAAAACAATGTCTTATTTTAATAAAAACACTAGGTAATAGTAAAAAGAAATAAACTATAACAACTAAAGAGCCATCCAAGTAGACCAAGTAAAAAAGTGGAGAATGACAAATCCAGCCTAATACCCTGCCCCACTGTACTGTACCATTTCTAAGAATTCAAATGTATTTGCAGAATACATTTCATTATAAAAGCAATAGAAAAGACTTAGAAAGGCACACTGCCAGATCATAATATCAGCTGCCTCTGAGGAGTATGAAAAGACAATGATGGTGGGCTTAAATACAACCTTATTTGTTGAATTCTAATTTTTAATTTTTCCAAAGGTACCTAGTATGTCTAATTTGTACAATCTTTAAAAAGTTTTTTTTGTTGTTGTTTTCTTTTACTGTTTAAGTCACTAAGAGAATTGTCAGCACTATGCCAAAAGAATTTTATTACCTAATTTAATCCTTAAAACCATGAGATTAGCTATGGCACACAAAACCAGTCTAACTCAATAAAAACAGATGGGAATTCAGTGTTTTTTAAACACTGTATTGTACTGTTTGAAAAACTGTTTGTATTTATAAATATTAACAGCAAATTTCATAGAAAAAAAGTATCTTCTGACATTAGACTGCTTATTAAAACTATAGAGACCAACCATATTTCTGAATACAACCTGGAAAATAGAAGTACCAATCAAAAAGTACAAAATGCTTCATTAGATTTCCCTTACCAGGTGTCAACCTACTTTACATACAGAGATATGAAAAATTGTGGTATATGTGTAACAAGAATTGTAATGCAAAAAAAAAGTACATGTATAAAAACATGAATTGGCGTGAACATACTTTATATACAAAGATATGAAAAATTGTGCTCTATGTGTGTAATAAGAATTGTAATGCATTCTGCTGTCGTGTATTTAAAAAAATTTAAAAAAAAAAAAGATTTCCCTTATTACCATATATCAGCATGTTTAAAAACATAGAAGAGGCTGGAGATATAGTTTAGTAGTAGAGTGATATGTATAAGTGTGAAGTTCAATCCCCACTACTGGAAAACACAAACACACACACTTACACACACGTAAGTTTAAAAAGCAAATTACAAAGACTATTCAAAATGACAAGGAAAAGCCGGGCACGGAGGTACATGCCTGTAATCCCAGCAACTTGGGAGGCTGAGGCAGGAGGATCAGGAGTTCAAAGTCAGCCTCAGCAAAAGTGGGCACTAAGCAACTCAGTGGGACCCTGCTCTAAATAAAACACAAAATAGGTCTGGGGATGTGGCTCCGTGGTGGAGGGCCCCTGAGTTCAATCCCTGGTACTCCCCACAAAAATCTGACACGGAAAACATATTGACATAAAAGAACAAAGAATAAAATATGCATGTTACAAAAAGAATATGCCCTTTGATAGATAAACAAAAATTAAGATAACTGTGCTAAGACAGTAGGAAAGATTATATTCATCTTGTGAACATTAATGTCTCAAGATTTTAAAATGAGAAGAGGACTCATAGTTCAGTTTGGATAATGGGGTATTCTTTTTATAGGATCTTTTTCAAAATTTCTTTATTTTTCTTATGGAAAATGAAATCATAAAGCAAAATTGGGAAAAAATACAAAGAGAGTAGTTAGCATAAATACAAAGGAAAATTAGTTGTAAAACATGAAAAAAAAATCCTCACTTTGTCATAAATGTTTCAAAAGTAATTTTAGTATATACGCAACACTTCAATTAAAATTTAGAAGTAAATATCATCAGATGTATAAATATCCCACCATTACAAATAATTACAGTGCACCAATAAAAGAATTATGAAAAAAACAGAAATAAAGTCACTTCAATACATGAGCCTTGGGCTAGGGATCTGGCTAAAGCGGTAGCGTGCTCGCCTGGCATGCATGCGGCCCGGGTTCAATCCTCAACACCACATACAAACAAAGATGTTGTGTCCGCCAAAAACTAAAAAATAAATATTAAAAAATTCTCTCTCTCTCTCTCTCTCTCTCTCTCTCTCTTAAAAAAAAAAAAATACATGAGCCTTACCTGGTTTTGATCATTGTCACTATGATTGGCAAAATCATCATCGGACTCCTAGTGGGGGGGGGAAATAACTTTGTTGTTTACAAAGACTTTACTTAGAAGCACAGAAATGATTTCAGGTCGAAGACTGGGGAAAGTTTAGCAAAGGAAAAGCTCTGACACTCAATCTCTCATACTGACCACTTGCCACCATAAGTATCAAGATGCAAATAAGGTGGATAGTTGACAATTATTATGAAAAGTCCTATCAGCTAATGTAATTTTTGTGGTCCAGTGAAATACCTCTAAACATTTGTTCTTGGCATCTGTACTTTACATTCTAACCTTTGGATTCAAAGTAAGAGCTACACATTTAATTGACTAAATTTTCAAAAGCTGGTGTGTTATTTTACATTTTGGATCCACTTTCTATACTCCCTCTAGGTAGAATAACTACTTCATCAGGACCAAGAAGGGAACATAAACAATTTAGTAAAGAGCTGTATCAACAGGTTAAAAAAAAAAAAAAGATTCAGTGAATAACTATCTATTGTAGCAAGGCTGCTTAAAGAAAAGTCACTTCTTACTGCTAGGTTTTTTGTTTGGAAGGCTGAAAGAAGGATGGTTGGGAGGGAGACTAGAGAAGGCAGTATGGATGAGAAGACAAGAATGTGTACACAAAATGGTGTCCTTTTGGAAATCTGATACTAAGGACCATCCTTCAAAGTTTCTCTGCCCTTTGCAAAAATGAATACTCCATCTAAGAATAACTCAAGACTCTAGACACTAGATCAGGGAGTCAGACTACATGCTATAAATACAAAAATGCTAGAGAATGCTTTAAAGCATCCTCTCATCTATAAAGTTTTGTAGTTAAAACATGTTAAATGTAGATTTTTTTTCTGCTAGGATTATACAGAAAAAATACATTCAAAGACTTTATCATAATTGGAGATTTCACCAAAATATCTAAGCTGCCTCCTCAAAATAAATGGGAAGAAAAGGAATTTGGCAAGGTGGGAGGGAAAATAAGGATAAAAGAGATTCAAGCAGTGCTGTTTCTAACACAAGACAAAAAGAAAATCTAACACTAAGGATAAAACTTCAGAGTATGGCCGGGCATGGTGGTATACACCTACAGTACCAGATACTCAGGAGGCTGAGGCAGGAAAATCATTTGCACAAAGGGGTTTGAGACCAGTGTAGGCAAGCATAGCCAGACTAGTCACAAAAAAAGAACAAAACAAACAAACAAAAAAAACAGATCACCACCAATTCACAAAAATGTTTTGTACTTAGCTGGCTGAGCACATCCTAAGTTTCATGCTTACCGTGACCCAATCATAGCAAACAGTCCTTACCTCTTCTTTCTCTTCTTCACTGTCTACAATACTGCCACGATCACTGCCTACAGAACCCTCTGTTGAGAAGAAGATAAGGGTTAGCACTAACATGCATAAGAAAATGTCCTTAGTGTCCTTCCTCAAAATCACAAACAATAGCATGAAAGCTATCTATACCCACTAACTGTAATTAAAATTATCTTTATTACATTAAGAATAGAAAATGTATATAGTCTCAAAGTATCTTACCACAAAAAAGAAAAAAAATATTCATAAACTGGCTGGTATTCTTCAAAGGTGTCAAGGTCATGAAAAGCAAAGAAAGCTGAGCAAATATATCAGACTAAAAGATGACTAGAGAGATTTGACAACTAAATGCTGTAGAGGATCCTGGATTGAGGCCTGGACCAGAAAAAGATGGTAAAAGATATCAATGGACAAATGGCAAAATCTAACCATGACTGAAGATCAGGTAACAGTATTGTGTTCAATAAAACTTTCTGATTTTGGTTATTATACTAGAGCTATATGAAAGAATGTCCTTGTACTCAGAAAACAGAGAGAAACATTTAGGAGTAACAGGGCACAATGTCTCTAGTAGGTTCAGGAAAAAAAAAAGTATATATATATATATATATATATATATATAGAGAGAGAGAGAGAGAGAGAGAGAGAGAGAGAGCGCGCGCGCGCGCGAGAGAGAGCGCGCACGAGCAAGCGAGCGCGCGCAGGCAAGATCAAACAAATGTGGGCTGGGGATGTGGCTCAGGTGGTAGCGAGCTCGCCTGGCATGCGTGCGGCCCGGGTTCGATCCTCAGCACCACATACCAACAAAGATGTTGTGCCCGCCGATAACTAAAAAATAAATATTGAAATTCTCTCTGTCTCTACCTCTCTCTACCCTTCTCTCTTAAAAAAAAGATCAAACAAATGTGGTAAAATGTTAACTGACAAACCTGGGAAAAGGGCATATATGTGAGTTCTCTGCACTATTCTTATAACATTAATGTAAGCTCTCAAATTCTTTTAAAATTAAAAGATACAAATGTTAAAAGTAACAAGACTAGTTGGTGAAGAAAAGTACCTTCACTAGATAGCTCTCCAAGTCCTACATCTTCCTGTTCCATGAATAGCTTTGACCCAATGAGATAAGGTAAAGGACGATCAATGTACAGATCCTACAAGAAGTGAAAGGGAACAGCCATTAAACACTTATGTTGAAAAATAAAATCAAGTGTTTCACTGGACATCCAATTCCATCTGACTAACCCAAACAAGCTGCCTAATAAAAGCAGAGAATAAGAAACACCACAGAATTTGAAAAGAAGAAAAATCACTGGTTTTAAAAATGTCAAATTCTAGGTAAAGATGGCAAATAAAGTTGAATCCTCCCCAAGCACCTCATTAACAAAATGGAAAAACCCTGCAAAAAGTTTACCATCAGTAACCAAATGAGGAAAAGGATACGATCTCATAGTAAAATGTGAAAAAGGAGGACCAAGGAAAGAAACTTCTGGGGAGCTTTGATGAGTCCTACCCCAGCCTTCCTCCTCTAGTTAGCCAAAAAAAAAATGCATTTGTGTATGTGAACTCCAATTCAAATCTCACCTCTGCATTTGGTTATTTCCTCAGCATGCTTCTTTCCAAATTTAGGGCTATTACTTATGATTCTCAAAATGTATTTTTTTTTTTTTATGTATAAAAGCAGTATAAAGCAGTCCTGGTAAGTCAAAACGCTTTAAATATGTAAATGTATGTTATATTTTAATTTATAAGGCACTTAGTGCCACAAATATTCTCTCAAAATCAATATGGCAACCTACTCTGAAAATCACTGTGAGTGTATATTTTAGATGTTCTTAGTACAAAAGGTTACTATGTGAGGTATGTGTCAATTAATTAGCTCAATTAAGTCATTCCACAATATATAAATACTTCAAAACAATATGTTGTACAAGATAAATACATATAAAATTCTGTCAATTAAAAATAAGTAAAACTTCTGAAGTTTAAAAAAAAAAAAACCCAACTCAAATCTCATCTTCACCTTAACATCCCAGTCAGAGGTCAATTCCCTCTCAGAGCACTTATGATGGGTACTCATGTAAATACCTCCTTTCTCCCACCAGAACGTAATGAGCACCTTAGAGCAGAAGCCACACTTTGCTTGCACCTCCCACCCTGGCAAGCAGCCTTTTATCTCTTAAGTGATCAATGCTTGTTTTTAAAGCAAGTCTTTCTGATGAGTTCAATGTAAGTAACACACTCACTTTCTACAGATGGAGTCTATGTCATACTAGTCCTGTGCCCAAGTAAAGACCCCAAGACATCAGTAAATGTGGTACAACATTAAGTACCTGAATCAAATGTCTTTACCTTAGGTTCAAGGATCAGTTCCACCCTCTCATTAGCATCATCTTCTTCAGAGTCTGAGTTGCCTGCTTTTATGTCAAGTTGCTCAAATGCACTGTCCAATACTTGCAAACCATAGTTCACAGCCTCCTGGACTTTAGGAATTAGATCTACTTCTTTCTGTTCCCTGGTCTTCTCCTATAAACAAAATACTATTCAGTGTGAATGTTTAATGTATTTATATCACCATAAGAAAATACTGTTAATGTTCTCTAAAGCCTAGCCTCATGTGAAAAATAAAAATCTAAATTAAAAATGTTAACAAAATTCAAGATTCTGACTAATGCCTTAACTCTCAAGTTTGCAACTTTCTGGACATGCATCAAACCACCTAAGATCCCGGAGTTCTAGGCTTTCCATCTACAACCAAGTTCAAATACTGGATGATGGTTCAGTTAATAAGTTGTGTGAAAGTACCCTAACAATTAATGGCATGTCACTTCCCCACTGCTAGAGGAATACAGGGCCTAGGTTTTCAGATTCACCCCATGAGTATATTCCTTAGTTAATGGTCCCTTGGCCAATTTTAGGAGCTAAAATTTAGACAGAAACACTCTAGACTGAGATGTCACTTTTCAATTATAGTTTAAAAGAATTTTAAATGAGTAATTACCATTGATTTATAAATTTGCTTCACATCAAGGAAAGGTCAGTTTCATCTCTACTATATATCACACAGAACAATGCTTTCCCTCAAAACAAGTCTGTCCATATCGCCAACCTGCTGAAACTTTTCCACAGGTCTCTACTTCTTACAACAGCTCTCAATGGCAGTCCCCTTGTACAGAGCACATGTGTTATCAGTTATGAGAAATATTAAAAAAATATTTAATAATTTTCTCTTCTCAAAATATTAACTCTAGAAGGAACCAAACCATACAGCGCGGTTTTGAAGGCCAAAGGAGAAAACCCTATGAGTATTTTTTATCTTTTACCTCAAGTATTGAAGTCTCTGTACTGAGTCTGTGAAAACATGTTCATGAAACATACAGTGCTTTTTCTTGTTTATATTTGCAGTGCTGGGGATTACACCTAGGGCTTCATGCATGCTAAGCTAGTGCTCTACCACCGAGGTATACCTCCTTCCCCTGTGGCTTTTAGAAAATTGTTCACTAAATACCCATTTTTCATATTTAATGGCTGACTTGGTATAACCAAATACTATTTCACTTAAATGGTTAGCAAGTCCTTGAGTACCATTAGAAATAAAATATCTTGATTATCCTAAAAATCCTGGGAATAGTCAGACTGTAGCTAGTTTGTAATATCCTCTTATAATCTAACAGCTTCACCTGCTACAAGCAATAGTTACTGACAAAGCACTAACCTTTTCAAGTGATTTACATTTTCTGAGTAAGCTAGAGCTCCCTGAAAGCTACTCCCATAATAAACGTTCCCCCACTCCCCTGTACCTTCCCGGGTGGGAGACAAGAAGCAGCAACTCAGCCAGAGTACTAGGAAATAAGTATGGCCCAGAACCTCTTAGTGCCAATAATACCTTCAGTGAGACCAGGCAGGAAGAATGTTTATGCACTTCTGTTACTATGAAGCCACAGGAAATAAGGCAGGAACCACTGCTCCTTGGCCTTTGGGCCTATTTTCTGAAGTCCTCCAGCAACCAGTTCCTTCCTCTTTGCTTGGCACCAGTTAATTTATATGTGTAAATGTCAATGTATGTATGTATGTTTATGTGACTGCAAAAGCAGGCTTTCACATAATTCTGGCCTGAAATACCAGACACATCATCAACTCTGAACTCCGGCTCATGGCATTCCCTTGCTGAAAAGACCCACCCACCACCTCAAAATATGGCCCTTCTTTCTTCCTCCAGCCAAAGTCTCATCCTTCCTATCTCTACCCACCAGTACTTCCTCTTCTGAACTTCCAAAACAGTTAAGCCACACAGCTTAGAAACTCTAGGTCCTGTGGTCACCAGTACTATAACCTCTTGAGAGAAAGTATCCTAAGTTAACGGCCACCTGCAGTATTACTACAGAGTCAGTAACTGTTCACTGTGCAATTCCTATTCTCTATACTAACAACTCCTATAGCAGTCAAGAAGCACTCAATTGTGGGCAGACTAGACCAATATTTATCTTATTAACATTTTGATCAAAGCAATCATGAGAGATAGAGAAACTCAGTCTTCAAATAACTCACCTATGTAATATTGTACTTTAGAGGTGGCAAATTTGGGCTGGGGATGTAGCTCAGTGGTAGAGCACATGCCTGAAGTCCTAGATTTGATCCCTAGCACCACCAAAAAAAAAAAAAAAAAAAAATAGGCCAACTCCTAACCCATGGCCTAGTTCTGCAAATGTAAGAATAAATTCTACATTTTTAAAAGGCTGGAAGAGAAAGAGGAAAAAGAGGAGAAGGAGAAAAAAAGGAGAGGAGGAAGGGGAAGAAAAGAGACAGACAACTAAGTGGCTTATAAAACCTCCATATTTGCTACTGCCATTTACAGAAAAGGTTTGCTGATCTCTGCTCTATTTTTATACCAGAATTCAGGAATTCAATCTACATATTACTTAATATGCTAAGTTTCGGAAACAAATAAAAAAGCTCATTTGGGCTACCTTTCAAGAGAAATCTCTCCCACTTCCCCAGTATCCTTCCCCATACTAGATATCTAACAAATCTCTATCAATCTTCTACTCTAAGCTGGGAACTTAATCAAAGAGTTTTAAAAAGTACCTGTTCTGTTTTTTCTGCCTCAATCTTGAGCACTGGCTCCTCCACTTCTTCATCGTACACACGCTAAATATGAAAGCAAATTCAGTTTTAAAAGGTCAAAACATTATTTAAAATAAATTGTAATATAAGAATTCAATATACAGTAACAAAAAGACAAAGATGAGGAAGGAAATGGTTATCAACAATGGCTGGAGCCACTACCAATGGGTCATAGACAAACAGCAAAGAACAATCATCAATTTACACAATTTAAAAAAATGACAAAAAAAAATAAAGTAAGTTCAACTAAATGGTTGACTATAGTAGTAAAAACAGTAAGAAATCAGTTTTTGCACCCTTCTGTTTCACCAGACACACAATGCTGATGGGCGGTGATTAGGTACTCTCTCCAAAGCAACTGAGAATGACAACTGGAATAACTTAAAAACTAAGTAACAAGATCTTTAACATGTAGAGCAATAGATATGGTAAAGTTAAAATTTCTTTTCATCCTGTTGTTTAAAATGCCAATAAATGTTTATTATTCCACATACATGAGAGCAGAGAGATAAAATCAACCAATGACTTGCCAGAAGGCTGGGTATATAAATGACGTTTATTGCATGGCCAGGCAAGAATCTCTTTTCCAAGACAAATAGATTACTTTGCCAACTCACTGTGATTTCCTTTTTTTATTAAACTTTTCTTTTAACCACCAAAGTACAGCATAATTA
Organism: Callospermophilus lateralis; assembly: GCF_048772815.1. Classification (NCBI taxonomy): domain Eukaryota; kingdom Metazoa; phylum Chordata; class Mammalia; order Rodentia; family Sciuridae; genus Callospermophilus; species Callospermophilus lateralis. The sequence goes on along the minus strand of NC_135319.1, from coordinate 22,507,100 downwards.
AGGATAGATACTCAACTGGTAAAGTTTATGCAAATATTCCAAAATATAAAAAACTCAAATTTGAGAAACTTGAGAGATGATGAAAAAAAGTCAATAAATATAAGATGATGAAAATGTTCTGGAATTTGTTGTCCATGGTTATAAAACTTTATGAATAAACTAAAAGCCTCTGAACTACATACACTTAAGAAGAATGAATCTCGTGGTATATGAATTAACTCCATTCCTACCCCAACCTAACCCTTGGAATAACCAACTTCAACTTTGAGCACATGCTCCTGTTTCCTAAGGTCCTTAAACACAGACTAATGCACACATTCAGTTTACCTACCCTTCTTGTTTTTAAATAAAAACACACTTATGCTATAGATTTCTTTGCCTCATCTTTCACTTAACTTTCTTGTAAACTACATTGTAGGTCAATATATATAGATTTGATTCAAACCTTTCAATTAGTCAAAAGCTTTCCACTGGTGAATATTAATATTTCCCAAGTTTGCTATTGTAAACAAAGCTGCTCTAAACACACACACACACACACACACACACACACACTTTCCTAGGCAATAATTATTTCTATAGGCTTCTCAAAATAGCATTGCCAAATAAAAAGAGAAAACTTTTCTAATCTTAACAGCATTTCTAGATTACTGTGCATGAATGTGTCACAAGTCACTGTCACCACCAGTATACCCATCTATATATATCCCAAGCCTTTGGCAGCAGTGGATACTGCCCATCTTTTAAAAAATAACCTACCAATCTGATCAAATAACATTGATTTTAAATGTAACCTCTGACCCAAAATTCTATTTCTTAAATCAATTACTATGCAATTCCAATCAAATGTTTATAGGATTTTCTGTGGAATGAAATAGTAATACAAACTACATTTTGAGGTCTCAAACTTACATGGCAAGTTAGAAAGTTGAAGAGAAATATGACAATTATGAATAAAGTTGTGGGGAATTGCTGTATTGTGATGGATTAGAAATCTGTGATATTTAGGATAATTTTACTAGCATACAGCAGAGAAAATCAGAAAGGCCTCAATTATTCGAAAGCCTGATTTTATAGTCACATAAACACATACATTCATTCACATAAATCAACATGATAATAACAACTACACAATAAAGGTTGTCTATACAAAAGAAAAATGGAATTGCTAATACTATACATATATGTACTCACACATACCCACTCAAGATAGTTTCTCCAGTTATAAAAAATTAAAAGGCTGGGATACAAAAAAGTCCTCACCCAAAATGTTTAGCTCTCATGAGAAAAAGGGGGTAGATTGGTATCTTTGAAGCAAAATGGCAAAATATTAAGATCTATTAGCCAATGCTAGGTGCTGTATATTCTTAACATTTGTGGTTGTCTGTATTTTTTATATAAATAGTTCATTAAAATCTGATATTGGATGATTGTTAAATAAATTATGATAACCATAGAAGGGAGTAGGAATAAAAATTAAGTCCACAAAAGTCTCAAAGATGTGTTAAAATGTTCATAAGTTAACATTAAAAAAATCAGGCTGCAAATGCACACACAGTCATCTAGAACAGGTCAAAGTTGAAACAAATAAAAGACTAGAAAGGCTGGGGGTGGTGGCACAGGCCTGCCTGAAATCCCAGGATCACAAGTTCAAAGCCAGCCTTGGCAATTTAGAGAGGCCCTAAACAACTCAGGGACACCCTGCCTCAAAATAAAAAAATAAAAAGGGCTGGGGATCTGGCTCAGTGGTTAAGCACCCCAGGGTTTAATCTCCAGTTTAAAAAAAAAAAAAAAAACCCAAAAAAAAAAACATTACACTTAGAAATACATCAAAATGCTCAAAGGTTGATTAATCTGGGTTGGTGGAATTATAACTAATCTTCTTTTATAGATTTATCTTCTGTAAGCTATTGTCTGCCTGGAAATGCATTTACAATATACATGACAAAATATTGGCAGGGTCCCCTCCATCTGATGAAATTTCAGATAATTTTTCTTTTTCTTACTTTTCTTTCCTATATCTTTCTTTATTCTTTTTTTTCCCTTGATGGTTAAAAAGAACATCTATTTTTATAACAAGTCAAATTTGCTATAATGTCACTATAGAGGAAACACAACACTGTAATTTAAAACTTTTTCTTATTTATACAAAGATATATAAGATTTCAGTGATCATAATTAAATTAGCCCAGAGGTGCTTAACCACTGAGCAACATCCCCAGCTTTTTATATTTTATTTAGAGAAAGGGTCTCATAGTTGTTTAGGGCCTTGCTAAGTTGCTAAGGCAGGCTTTGAACTCATAATCCTCGTGCCTCAGGGTCCTGAGACACTGGGATAATGTAAAATTTTTTTCAGTTATCTTTTCAGATTACTTAAATTTCCTACAATTAATTGCTTAAATAATTCCGGATTCTAGACTATGAAGAAAGAATACAGAAAAATATGAATTCAATTTATATGCTGATTTTTTTCACTGCTCCTCTGGATCAAAATTTTCTTACTCTTAATTCTAACTTTATTTTTATTATTCCCCCATCTGTTTTCCTTTTCTTCCCACATTTTTTATTGGTGTATTATAGTTGTACATAAACATAGGATTTGTTGTTACATATTTGTACATACACACAATATAACAACATAATGTGGTCAATATCACTCCCCAGCCCTTCCCCTCTCCCTCCCCGCTCCCACCCTCTGATCCCTTTCCTCTTTTTTCTTGGGGTGCTTGGGATGGAAACCAAGATCTTGTGTGTGCTAGGCCAGTACTTTACCACTGGGCCACATTCAAAGCCCTAATTTTTTTTAACCCCTAACTGCTTCATAAAAATCAGAAATTGAGCCAGGCATGATGGCTCATGCCGGGGCTGTAATCCCAGAGGCTCAGGAGGCTGAGGCAGGAGGATTGTGAGTTCTAAGCCAGCCTCAGCATTGGTGAGGCATTTAGCAACTCAGTGAGACCCTTCTCTGAATAAAAAACAAATTGGGCTGGGGATGTGGCTCAGTGGTTGAATGTCCCTAAGTTCAATCCCCAGTACCAATAAATAAATAAATAAAATCAGAAATTGGTAATTTTCAGACAGAAACAGAAAAATTAAATCTTAAAATGAGACTTTAATTAAGACAGAGGTTACTTCAAAATTTAAATACCAAGAACAGCACCAATACCCTATTTTTTCCCCTGTCACTAAAACTAGCTTACAAGACATAAAAAAAACAATGAGTAAAGACCTAAAACTTGGGATCTTTTGAGCACAAGCAGTCTATGCATCTCAAGTACTTGGTACACAGCAAATAATCAATGCCAATTTCCTTCACCCTTCCCAGGCTGAACTCACAGTTTTATGTGCTTTGTGGCCATTTTACAATCAGATAGCATACCCAGAACTGTTAGGTATCTTTGGTATTTCCCCTCTAGGAGATGTTCCTCAACTGGGAAGAGAGAATAAAAGGTGAAAGTAGGACCATGGAAAACTGAAACAACCAGGTATTTTTTTTAACAGATGCGTAGTTTAGGTATTAGGTGTCCGCAAGAATGTTTAGAGGTGAAATGATTGGGTTTTAAGAGTTTTAACCTAATCAGTGCATTAATCCCCTCATAGGGATTAACTAGGTGATAACATAATGGTAGGGTATGGCTGGAGGAGGTGGGTCACTGAAGTGTACCTTTGGAGGTGAATATTTTGACATCAGTGTGAGAACTCTCTCTCTGCTTCTTGGTGGCCATGTCCTGACCTACATTCCTCCACCACATTCTCCTGCCTCACCTTGAGCCCAGAGCAATGGATCCAGTCTTCTATGGAATGAGACCTCTGAAAACATAAGCCTCAAAGTAAACTTTCCTTCTCTAACTGTTCTTGTCAGGTCTTTTGGTCACATCAGCAAAAAAGCTAACTAAAATAGATTATACACAAACCTTGTTTCTTTCATTTGTTTATTCATTCAAATATTATGAATATTCAAATATTCATAAGAATCCCTATGTATCAGGCTTGTGATGAGCCCTACTAATATAACATTTAGCAAGGGAGTTCAGCTCATAAGATACCATCAATAACATTAAAATTAGGATTATTGGAAGTCTGTGATGCTTGAAAAGCTTTTATCCAGGGGATATGCCTAGAACAGAGGGTCAAAGAAGACGTAATAATTGAGCCAAGAAGTGGAACACAGATATCAATCAAAGGACAGAGGCACATGGATGATTGTAAGCCAAGGCCTGATGGTAACATGGCACTGGGTACCTTCAAGAAATAAAAGGTTGCAGCATCAAAAGCAAGGGATATCATCATTTAAAATAAGACAGGTCCAGAAGGCAGCCCATAAGGAAGTTTGGGGCAATAAGGCTCTGAGACATGCATTGGCCTAATTGCTGAGTTTCAGTAACCACATCTATTTCCTCAAAAGAAAGGGTGAAAAGGAGGGGGGAAAAATGACTCCAAAAACAGCATTTATAAATTAACAGGAAGATGACCTGAAAAATTAATTTAGGTTTCATTTGGAACAGAAAATTTTAATTTTACAAATCTAAAAATTTTAAAACAATGGACTTTAAAAAATTCTCCTTTAAGATATCTTCTAAAAAAACAGAAGTCATTATAGGCAAATACATGCATGAAACTCCTAAACTGACAGATTAGTGAAACTTTAAGAATTAGAGCTGGTCTTCTGCAGACATTTAAGCAAAGTAGAAATAAGGCTACAGAAAATAAACACCATTTTTTTGAAGAAAATAATTGGGTCATCTTTTGATTAGACACTAAAACACTGGCCAGTGTTAATTAGCAAGAATCCTTCAGGGTTCCCTCTTGAGCCTTTATTAAAGGTACTAATTTTTCTTGCCCTAGAAAGTCTTGATGGTTCTCGTCCTAGAAAGTCCAGAATGTTTCACAAACTCTAAAGTGTAGTCTGCAAATGCACTGCTGTTTCTAAGGTTAATTAATAAAATACAGAAACCTATCAGACTCTGAATAAATGTTTCCAATGAACTACCACAAAACGAAATGGTACCACCATTCTATCCTGAATAGTAATATATAAGTAGTACAAAATATAAGGGTTGGGGGAAAAAAAAAAAAACACAATAGAAGCCAGATCACTGCCACAGGTATTATCAGCAAATAGACTTTTTTGAAGTTTTATTAAGCAGTAGCTGTTCCCTCAACATCATCAGCTGCCTGTCACAAATGCAAAGAACCTCTAACATGTTTTTAGGCATTACCGGAAGGTTAAGAAGCATTTACACTTGATAGTGACACCAAAAAGGAATCCTGACAGAACAACGGAGTGGAAGAGGCATAGGACATAACATTAAAGGAATGAAGAAATGGATGGAAAATAGAATCCACAAAAATAAACAGAAATAATGAACTGTAACCAAGACAAAACAAAACCACACACACAAAAAAAAATCCACAAAACCTATACCATGGAAAACTCTGAATCAAAGAAAACTTCAACAGAAAAGAAAAACTAGAGAAAAAGGAACACCTGAAGACAGTGACTCAGAAAATAAACATTTGAGGGACGGCGATGTGGCTCAAGCGGCAATGCGCTCGCCAGGTGTGGGGCGCTGGGTTGGATCCTCAGCACCACATAAAAGTAAAATAAAGATGTTGTGTCCACTGAAAACTGAAAAATAAATATTAAAAAATTCTCTCTCTCTCTCTCTCTCTCTCTCTCTATCTCTCAAAAAAAAAAGTTTAAAAAAAAAAAAAAGAAAAGAAACTTATGATACTCCTCACCCCTTCTCCCCACAAAAGACTCATCCGGTACCAATCCAGGACTAGGCTGGTATAGGAATGTCAAGTATAAAAGAAAAGCTTCTAAATATATTTCCTTGCTCAGTCTAGAGCTGTAACATTGACTGAAAGAAGTGCTGAGCACCTGATATAGCAAAAAAGGTACACAAAGAAAGTAATGACAATAATTAGAAGGACAAATTCGGCATTATGAAAAAGTGACTGGGCAGTGTTCACCAGGAAAGTGAGTCAGCTTCTAGGCTGACTGTTACTACTATTACTATTATTAAGGTTTCGTGTCCAGGGCCTCATGCATGTTAAACAAGTGCTATACCACTGAGCCACATGCTTGGCCCATTAAGCTGACTCTTCTTTTTTTTTTTTTTAATATTTAGTTTTTAGTTGTAGTTGCATTTTAGTTTAGTTGGACACAATACCTTTATTTTATTTATTTATTTTTATGTGGTGCTGAGGATTGAACCAAGGGCCTTGCATGTGCTAGGCAAGTGCTCGACTGTTGAACCACAACTCCAGCCCTTATCTGCCTCGTTTAGTCAAAGAATGCTCAGAACCAAGCAAGGACATTCAGTGTAGAAAATAACTAGAGGCCGAGCACTTCTAATCCAAAAATCTAAAATCCAAAACTTTTTGAGCACTGTAATGACCCTCAAAAAATTCTGGATTTTAGCACATTTCAGAATAGGGATGCTAACCTGATAGTCTATGCAAATATCCCAAAATCTAGAAAACCCTGAAACCTGAAATACATGTAATCCTAAGCATTCCAGACAAGGAAGTTTGAATGCCATTATATTTCAAACTCATGAGTTTGCCATTAAGAAAAATAGCTGGCAAAGAGATTTCTAATACCTTTATGAAGATCTTTATTCCTATATAGTTCCCCAAAAAAAGGTTAGAAGTAGCATTTCAACCTGAGCTACTGAAATATGCACAAATACACACTGCATAAGTTGCCTGCATGGCATTACTGCTATTGTTTTAATCCTAATTGAAGGACTTTTATAATCTTGCAATTTTGAAAATCTTTTCGATTGTGTCACATTCAATGATTGCAGGAGATAGTCTATTTTAATAATTATCTTTTCACAAATTAACAATCTCTGAGAAACAGATAAGCTTAGCTAAGCTTCATCTCTTAACAGTCTCCCCTTTATTCCACTTGGCTCCACAGACACCTACATCCTCCTTTTCATTCTAGAATTATACTATTTACCAAGATAAAATTTCTAAGTTATCTGTATTCCTAATATCTGACAGAAACTGAATATATAGACCAAAATCACTTGTGGTTTTGGTGAAATTCAGTAACCTGTTTGTAGCTATACTTACAGAATGTGCCATATTGGACCTTGAGTATTACACAACTTAGCACAACTGTCATCTGCTCTGAAAACTGAAAAAGGATAGAAAGACTAGAAAATAAGGACATTTTATCATTAGATTTCTTTTGAAGATGTGGAAAAAGACCCAAACTTTACTAATAAAAAAAGCAGGCAATACTCCTAAAGAAAGAAGCTTCAGTAACCCATAACCACTGTTCACCAAAGTTTAGGAGGGTATCTAAAATTACAATAGCTCTTGCTCCCCAAAAAGGTATTATTTATAAGCATTATATAAACAACTCACATTCTCAATGAACTGGGTATTGGACAGCATAAGGAAATCATTGAAGACATTATGCAAGCGACAATCAGTGGCTTTAGTCTCCCGAATTAGTCCATCCACTTGTTTCTTGATTTCATGGGTCCGAGAGATAGTCTGTTGTGAGAATTCCTGTAGAAACTGTAGTAGCTATTTTCAAAATAAACACAGTAGTATCAATATTATGTGCATCTACTCTGTTTGCCAAAACGAAAAAGAACCCACAACCTTTCACTTCTGTGTGTTGAAACGTAAAGGAATGATGCTTTTGAAAGACCTTGAAGCATTAAAAAAAAAAAAAAAAAAAAAAACATTAAGATAGCTCATCAAAGAAGTGAGGCAATGGACATTTGCTATCCCATTTCTGGAGGAATTTTAAAGTCCCGTTTGGTTGTCATTCTACAGGGATCACTGACGAAGCATAACAAAACACTCAATCCAAAAATCCTATTCATGTGGGACTCTGGAATTACAACTGACCTTTCTGGGTTCCAAGACTTAAGGGTGTCACTCAAGGATATTCATATAGAGGCTTGTCTCTTGCCCCACTCAGTCCAGATCTCAACCCAGAATAAAGCCATAGCAATCCCTCAGCACCGCAGAAACGCATCTGCCTAATTGGAAGCAACTGCGTGCACCGCAGGAGCCCAACGAAGGAAGACAAACCCTCATCTAGGCTTTAGTCCGAATTCTGGATGGGTTGAACCCACTGATTTGCCCTTCTCCTTCGGACCTGGGGATTGTCATGGTTGGGTTGTCAAGGGCAAGGAGCAGAGAGCAGGCAGCGGGACAGCCTAGGTGCAGAAGAACAGGGACTCCAGTTCCCCGGCCTGTGCTTCACCCAGTGCGCCCGTCTTCCCCTCGCGTCCCCAGGGCCCGCCTCTCACTCCCGCATCAGCGGCCAGCGACCAGCTCTGGCTGCTCCTGCGGATCTCCTCCACCGACCAGGGCCGCTCCCACACGGGCTCGGAGGTCGGAGCCCGCTCCTGGTCTGGGGTCGTCCGGTTCATCTGTAGCAGGAAGGACGAGAAAAGAGGCTGAGCCTGGCGGTAGAGGCCACCCCAGGGCAGCCCTACCCGGACCTGCCGCCCTCACCATCTCGGCCGGCGTCTCTGCGGGCTCCACAGGGGCAATGCCTGCCCTGGTGGAGAACCTCAGAGTTCCGGAAGCGAACCCCTGCAGCGCGACCCAGAAGGGGTGGAGGTGGATCACGTGACTGTGTGTCACATGACAGGGCCCACACGTGAACGGATGTGCGACGCAGCCGGAAGGAAGCTGGGCAGGGGGTTCCAAGGAAAATTAGGCAGGCTCCATTAGGCAAAGGCGGAGATACTGAGGGCTGGGTGGACGCCAGGGGGCGCAAAAGAGGTGGGGCTGGAGCTCTCTAGTGGCGGCCAGGGTCAGGGCATCATTCCTGCTGCCAGCCTGGCAAGTGGAGAGGAGGGGTCCCAAGGAAGCTTGTGGAGCAACCAGCCTGGGGATTTTAAATGCTGAGTGATGTAGATGCAGGAGAAAACTTCAGTAATAGAGCTGTGCCTGTTCACTTGCTACAAATCCACTGTCTGTGTGATGAACCCAGCCTAATTCCGTCTTAAGATCGGAGCCATCTCATCAAAAAGTCATTAAAAAATCATTTCTGTTTTCTGTAAAATACTAGGATTTCTATTTGGCCTGGCCATATTTTGATGTTTTAAACTTGCTTGGAATTCCTGCCAGTACCTGCTTTCCCTGACCAGATAACAACCCTCTCTAAAACCTCAGTGGCACCTCATAAATCCTGGCTCCCTATGAACCGATAACAACTCCCTCTGAAACCTCAGCAGTGTCTCATAAATTCTGATGTTGAGCTCTGAATCTATTCCCTACCTTGAAATGTTAAGCCACGTAGATCATTAGCCTGCTGTCTGCCTTTGTATTAGGCTTGTCAGAATCCTGTTAGCTATAAGTTCCCAAGACAGTGCCCCCACACACACACTTATAACTTTTTGTGCTATAAACCTTTTTCCTGGAGACCTGATCTCTAGCCTGGCTTAGGAAGAGACTGCCACTGGCCAGCTTTCTTTGTGTACCCAATATAGCTTGCTTTGATTTAAAATTGGAGTTGGTGGTCTTTTCTTTGCGGTTAGGGTTAGGGATGTGATGGTTAGGGTTAGTGATGGGTCTGGCATCCTTGCACTAAGTAAATGAAGAATCACTGGTCTATGTGGGCATCATCATGCTTCTGATGACATTCTCATTTTCAGCTCATTCTTTTGGTGTCTGCTTTATTCTTGGCATTGCCTTAAGACTCAAGGCCACATTTATGATAGGCAAAAATCCCATTTTGAACCATCCTCCAGTTACCAAGCTCCCTACTAGCACTCATTGAGCCAACTATTCAATTTCCACACTTATTTGAATTTTCCTCTGCTGAGTTGTTATTGAGCCAGACTAACTTACTTTTTAAAATAAATCTCAACTTCTGGAGCTGGGTATGTAGTTCAAGGGCAGAGCAATTTTGCCTAGTGTGCAAGGCCTAGGGTTTGATTCCCTACAACAGAAAACAACAAAAGAAGCACCACAAAGCAAACCAAAAACTAATTTTGTTTGTGTGTGCCCAAGGGTAGGTTATTTAACTTCTTTGAGTTTTCTTTCTCAGATTATTGAAATTGTACAGATTCTGCAGGGGTGGGATGATGTTTGTAAAACAACTAGCATTGTGCCTGGTATTTAGTGAGCATTCACCCTCAATCTTATCATTTCCCCATACAGTCCAATGCTTGGACTTTCTTTTGTAGTAACCTCAGCCTTTACCTTGTTGAGGACTTCCCAGATTACCCCAAGTGCAATTTAAATGACTTAAGTTATTTGCTATATGTTTATACAATATTTCTCCTAAAGTATCTCATTTAAATCTGCATGTTTAGAATGGCCCCACTTGCTTTAATGCTCTGCTGTTGTTGTTTGGATTCTTTAAAATTCTTTGACCAAAGGACCCACACACACACATTTTCATTTTGCACTGAGCACCACAAATTATGTAGATGATATTAAGTGGGAGTGGGTTTATTTGGGCTATCTTCCCTGGGTGAACCTAGGATGAAAAGTACTGAGGGATGGAATCACAAGCTATGGTCCCTGAGACTGCTGGTTTTCAGAAAGCCAGACCTAGTAGGAGGCCAGACTTAGCAGGGAGCTACCATAACCCCAGTCCCATGGCTTTCTTTCAGTATCTAGAGCATGTACAACAGGGAAGAAAATATGGGGTCTTTCCAGAGGCTGTCCCAGGCACCAAATCAATGCTGGCTCATAGAATCAAGTACTAAAATTATACACCAGCTACTTCTGGATTCTAATTAATCACATAACTAATCATGTCATTGTATTAGGAACGTCAAGGGAGAAAAAGAAATAGAACCTTGTCACTTATCAGGCACGATCTTTCAAAATATTTTTCTTGATACATCTTAAATCTCTAAATTATACTTTTTTAAAAAATCTCATCTCAGGGCTGGGGGTATAGCTCAGTGATAGAACATTTCCCTAAGATTCGCCTAGTTTAGTCTCCTGCACACCACACACACACACCCCACTCCCACACACACACACCCTGTCCCTCTTTCAGATTTTTTCTTTTGGGGTGGGGGTACTGGAGACTAGACTCAGAGGCACTCAACCACTGAGCCACATCCCCAGCCCTATTTTGTATTTTATTTAGAGACAGGGTCTCACTGAGTTGCTAAGTGCCTCACCTATACTGAGATTGGCTTTGAACTTGCTGTTCTCCTGTCTCAGCCTCCCCAGCTGCTGAGATTATAGGCATGTGCCACTGTGCCTGGATCTTTCAGAATATTTTTGTTTTCAGGAAAGTAGAGAATATCAGACAAGGACTCGTGACGTCAGGAGGAAGAGATAAAGCTAAACAGATAGGGAGATGGCCCCTGGGTAACTTTTGGGCAGTACAACACAAACTGCACCTGCAGGTATTTGCTAGGACACTTACAAAAAGTCTATTTTTAAATCAGGACCTACGTGACTGGGGTCCATGGCTCTCCAAGAAGGAAATATGCCTGATTGGTATTTTGATTGGAGTAAAGGCTGCATGAATACACTAAATGTGTAACCCAGAATTGTGCAAGGGGGCTTCTTTAAACCTATAGATCTATATAAACCCCTAGACAATAGCCACTCTTGGGTATCCCTGTCTTGGAACCCCACCCTCTTTAGAATGTCTGCTTTCTTTCTAATACTCTAATAAATCCTGTTACTTTGTTCCCACCCTGTATCCATAGATTTTATTCTTCAAATTCATGAAACAAAGAACACAACTCCACACTTTGTGCTACAGGATTTCCCCCTCAAACAACAGTACAGATGCCAACAGGAAATCCCCTCTCTGCCTTGGCTGTAAATCTCAAGTCCTTTGTCAATAGATCTACATAAAGGTCACATGTTGGAAACATGATGTTTTTAAAAGAGATGCACTTCCTTTTGTAAACTGGGTTTGACCCCAAAGGTTTTATTGTTTTTCTTTTCGGTACTGAGGATTTAACCCAGGAGTACTTTACCAATGAGATAAATCCCAAACCCTTTTTTTATTTTGAGAAAGGGTCTAAGTTGTTTAGGGCCTTGCTGAGTTACTGAGACTGGCCTCAAACTTGTGATCCTCCTGTCTCAGTCTCCTGAGTGGCTGGGATTACAAGCATGCTTCAGCACTCAACACAAGGTTTCTTAAAAGAAAATTTATGGGGGCTGGGGATGTGGCTCAAGTGGTAGCGCGCTCGCCTGGCATGCGTGCGGCCCGGGTTCGATTCTCAGCACCACGTACAAACAAAAGATGTTGTGTCCGCCGATAACTAAAAAATAAATATCAAAAATTTCTCTCTCTCCTCTCTCACTCTCTCTTTAAAAAAAAAAAAAGAAAATTTATGTATTGAGTATGAAACATTATTTTAGGAATTTTTCTCTGTTGAATATAGGAAAAGGATATAATTTCCTAAATGCCTATGCTTCTAAGCCTTAGAGAGGGATCTTTATAATCCCTATGTATTTCTCTCTCTCTCCCCACCCCCTTTCCCTCTTTCTCTCAAATACACACACACACACACACACACACACACACACTTACTTTCTTTTATTTCATTCTTGTTCTGTGTGCTTAAATCATCTTTATCTCTTCTCTCTCTTATTTTCTTGGGCACCTGGGCCCAACTTCCCATCTTTTTAGTTTGTGTCTCTTCCTGTTTTGTGACTACATATGGACCAGAAAAATAATTATAAAAAATGATGTGTTGTTTTGCTCAGTGCAAATGTGTTAGCCTTTTTTTTCATAGCAAAAGCCAGTGGGTGAAAATTTTTTCATTCCTTCACTATAGAAAACAAAACAAATAAGTCTAACACCCTGCCTAAACTAATAAACTGTTTTAAAAAGACTTCCTATTGAATTATAATGTGCCTATCAAAAAAACACATATATTAACTGCATAAATCAATAAATTTTCATAAGTGGGACATGGCCATAAAACCAGCACTCAGATCAGAAAAAAAGGATGTTACTGATTTCCCAGGAGGCCTCTTCCGCCTCCATCCAGTCTCAGCCTTCTTCTCACCCAAGGGTAGCTATTGCCCAGAACTCCAATATCACAGGTTAATTTGTGTGTTTCAGAAATGGAATTAAATGTCCTAAATTTGGTTCCCTTAGGAACTGACCCAGAGACAAGGACTTTCTTTCAGGTCGTTTATTTGAGAGGTACAGGGAACACTGGGTAGGGCAGGAGGTAGAAGTGAGCCAGAGAAAGGAAGGCAACAGCCATTTAGGGTGTATTATGAAGCTAACTACCACCAGGGTGACTAGGGGTGACTCCTACAGGGAAACTCTGGAAAGTACAAAATGTGCTTTTTGGAATTATCCTGCTCCAAGAGAAAGAGCTGGGCTGTTTACATACCACACCATGAGTTGTCCCATGACGTCCTTTTCTCTCTTGCATCATCGCACCCAAGATCCTGTTCTACACTTAACTGTCATACCTCTTTAGTTTATTTTAATCTGAGATGGTTCTTCAGTGTTTATTTTTTCATGACCTTGAATACTTTTGAAAAGCCTTGCTCAGTTAATCTGTAGAATGCCCTATTCTTCAAAATTTGGATTTGTCTTCATTACTGCTTTAAGGTAAAGAAACTAAGGCACAGAGCAGGTATTTTGGGTGAAATCACAGCGCACATTATAAGTAATAGAGGAAGGACTTGAATCCAGGTCATCTGGCTCCATAGAGCTGGTTTTTAACCACTAACCTATGGCAGAGTCTTAAGATATTTAACTGAATTATTTTGTTACAAAGTAGTAGAAGCTTCTCTTATCTGGAAGAGCTCTTAATGGAATGTGTGTGTATACATACATGAATTTATTAGAAGTTAAATTATTAAGTTGATAAGTTTTATTTTTAAATTGAGAGGCATCTGTTAAGAATCCCAATAGTGCACAATTATATATTAAATAGGATACAGATTAATCATGACCTCTATTACTGTAAAACAGTAGTCAACCACCTAATAAATGATTGAGTGATCTAAATTCACAGTATAGAGTGGTTAATAATGCTACAAAGTAGCTTATTTAAAATTGATGCTTAATAAAATTTTTGGTAAAAATGATTTATCACTTTTCTATAAAACATGGGAGAAATTTAACCAATCAACACACAACTGTCACCACATGAAAAGCTACTTCATTAAACATGGAGTCTAAGAACATACAAATATTTCTTTTAGCATGTCTACAGTAATTGCCTATGCCTTTCTATTTAACTGCTTTTAAAAATTCCACATGCTATATTGTTACCGTCTGTCCCCGTTACAGTACAATGACAGTTAGGAAGGGCATTGGTTAAACTTTTGTATATTGTTAGCAGTTTTCTGCTGTCTCTTCTTTCCAATCAGAGATTTGTGGACATGAGGGATCACACCACTCCAGCTGTGATAGTCTTGATAAGAGACTCCATCTCTCATCACCACGGATTGCAAGCTGCAAGTGATGCAAAGTGATAACACTTTTCTTTCAGGTTCTCAGAAGCATGACATGCCAGCTTCTTCACCTCTGCAGAGAGGTATTCCAGAATCGGAGCACTGGACTTGGCAGCAGTGATACCCATACCTCTGTGGCTTGTGGGGCAAGTCCCAAGTGTCTGTGGACATGACCCACAGGAAGCCGTAGTCCTGCTCTCTGAGCAAGACATTGCCTTGAACTTGACCTTCCCTCCATCCTTTCCAGTTTTGCCTCCAGCCATGGTCTCAGCCACTTCTGCCTCTGCTTGATTGCACGACCACCCGCTGCTTCCACTTACCATGCAGCATGGAGCGGCTCCTTCATATAACTTAACAAATTGTTATTTTAAAAAAAACACCAGCCTGCTACATGTTAAAAACTACAGAAGTTTAACTTATGGAAAGAACATACCTCTTTGTTTCTGAACGTTCTCATATTAGTGACTGTTTCACAGGGCTGCATACAATTAATGAGGTACTATGTGCAAAACACTCAGAAATGCTTGGCACATTGAAAGCACTCAAGAAATGTGTGTACCCATAGAGAACATTATTCTCAGTGCAGAGATCAGGAACAAGACAATGATGCCCACTTTCACCACTTCTATTAATTTAGCTGGAGCAATTAGGCTAAAAGAAGAACAATTAGAAAAAGAAGCAAAATGCATCCAAATTAGAGTGATGTGATCTCATTTGTAGAAAAATCCTAAAGATTTTTTCCATAAAATAATTGTCAGAAGTAATCATTGGATTCTTTAAAGTTGCAGGATACAAAACCAATATACAAAAGTCAGTTGAGTTTCAGTGGGGCATGGTGACACATGCCTGTAATCCAAGAGAATTGAGAGACTGAGGTAGGAGGATCGAAAGTTGGAGGCCAGCCCCCACAATTTAGTGTAGCCATAAGCAACTTATTGAGACCCTATCTCAAAATTAAAAAAAAATAAAAATAAAAAGAGCTGCAGATGTAACTCAGTAGTAAAGTCCTCTGAGTTTAATCACCAGTAACAAAAAAAAAGGGTGTGAGGAGGGGAAATCTGTTGAGTTTCAATACACTACCAGTGAACATTCTGAAAATGAAATTTAAAAAATAATTCAATGTACAATAACATCAAAAGGAATAAAAGACATAGGAATAAACTTAATGAGGTAAAATACTTGTATTTTCAAAACAACAAAACATTGATAAAAGAATTTAAAGAAGACATACATAAGTGGAAACATCTTTGTTCATGTATTGGAAGATTTACTATTGTTATAATGATAATACTACCCAGAGTATTTCATGAATTCAATACCATCCCTACTAAAATTCCAACAACTTTGGGGGGTTTTGCAGAAATACAAAAACCACTCTAAAATTCATATGAAATTTCAAGGGATTCTCAAAAACCAAAATAATTTTTGAAAAACAACCAATTTGGGGGACTCAAGTATCCTGATTTCAAAACTTATGACAAAGCTACAAAATCAAAATAGTGTTGTATTGGTATAAGAGAGCAGTAGAATAGATCAGAAATTCCAAAAATAAAATCTAACATATTTATAGTCAAATGAGAAGGGTTTAAAAAATGATTCAACAAGGAAAGGATAGTCTTTGCTACAAATGGTGTTGTAGATTCTGAACATTGACATGCTAAAGAATAAAACTGCAGCCTTACTTTATACCATATACAAAAATTATCTCAAAATGAATCAAATGCATAAATATAAGACCTAAAATTATAAAACTCTTAGAAGAAAACGTAGTAGAAATGGTTCATGACATTGAATTTGGCAATGATTTCTTGGATACAATACCCAAAGCATAGGCAAAAAGAAGAAAAATAAAGTTGGTCTTCCTCAAAATTAAAAATCTTTGTTCCTCAAAGTACATCATCCACAGACTGAAGACATTCCACAGAATGGGAAAGAGTACTTACAAATGATATATCTGATAAGGGATTAATATCTGTAATATATAAAAACACTTGCAACTCAAAAATACAAAGTGAAACAACCCAATTTAAAAACAAGCAAAGGACTTAAATGCACATTACTCCAAAAAAGATCTAAGGATGGACAATAAACACATGAAAAAGTTCTCAACACCAGGAAATGTAAATCAAAATCCCAAGATACCCATCCCAATAGCTGTTACTGAAAAGAAAAAATACTAACTAAGCAAAAAATAAAGTATTGGTGATGTGGAGAAATTAGAACCTTTGCGCACTGTTGGTGGGAATGTAAAACAGGACAGTCAATGCGGAAGACAGTATGGTGGTTCCCTGGAAGTTAAACATGAAATTACCATACAGTCCAGTAATTTCATTATTATGTTTATACCTAAGAGTATTGGAAACAGGAACTACAGCAGATATGTGTACATCAACATTCATATCAACATTATTCACAATAGTCAAGAGGTAAAAACAACCCAAATTTCCATCAGTGGATGAATGGATGAACAAACTATGGTATATGCATAAATGGAATGCTATTCAGTCTTAAAAAGAGGAATTCTGACACACGCTACAACACAGGTGAAACAAGGACGTTACATTAAATGAAATAAGACATTCATAGAACAAATACTGCATGATTCCACTTACATGAAGGATCTGGAATAGTTACATTCACAGAGACAGAAATTAGGAGTTGGAGGAGAGTTTAACAGGGAGTTATTGTTTAATGGACACAGAATTTCAGCTGGGGAAAATAAAAAGAAGTTTTGGAAATGAAAGGTAGTAATGACAGCACAATAATGAAAATGTACTTAACAATCACGCAGGTTGGCCTTAAATTTGCAGTCCTCCTGCCCCAGCCTCCCGAGTAGCTGATATTACAAGTTTGAGCCACTACATCTAGCTTTAGAACATCTTTTGAGGGGTTTTGTTTTGTTTTGCTTTTAATACAGGGTCTCATTCAGGCTGGTCTCAAACTCCTGGGTTCAAGTAAACCTCCTTCCTCAGCCTCCTCAGTAACTGAGACCAGCTGCATGTCTTTAATTGAGTGCTCACCACATCCCAAAGCCAGACTAGCAAGGTATTTATTTAGTCCAGCTAAGATGCATGGTATCAATACAGCCCTGGATGCATGTATCTAGAAAATTACTCTATGTAATTACTCTGAGTCACCTCAGGGTAACTCTAAACTCTCACAAAATTCCTTTCCATAATGAACATTTCAATGATTTTTTTCTATGCCAGGGATCAAACCTCAGGGCTATGAGCATGCTAGGCAAGCACTCTATGCCTGAGCTACATCCCCTGCCCTACTTTTGCTTGTTTGTTTTTAAAGGGGTTAATTCCAGTGTACTGAGAAGTCTGGGATTTCTCCTGTCAGCACTCTACTACTTGCCTAACCTACTCTGAGCCGTGGGATTCCAACCTCTACAAACTAGGATATGTTGGTCATTCTTCCCCTGATTTCCAGTTGGGTTTGGCCAATGGAGGTAGCAGGAAGAGATGATGTCAAAGGAAAGAGCCCTGGGCCTTGATTTCCCTGGTTTATTCCCTGACAGCCACAGTTTCGGCAATAACAATATTCCTTGTCTTACTCTGTTTTGTGGTAATATTACAGAATGTCGGAGACTGAGTAACTTATAATAAGCAGAAATTTATTGGGTTCATGGTTCTGGAAACTGGGAAGTCCAAGATCAAGGGTCTGTGGGGACCTTCTTGCTGGGACCCCCATGGTGGAAAGCAGAAGGGCAAGAAAATGAGAGCAAGGGAGGGGGGTGGACGGGAGGAGGAAGGGGGACAAACTTGCTTTTATAACAAATCTACTCCAACAAGTATGACATTAATCTTGATCTAATCCCCTATTAAAGACTCCATCTCTCAACACTGTTGCATTAGGGAACAAGTTTCTAATGTTGGAATTAAAGGCGTGCACCACTGCACCCACCTTGCTTTGTTCTCTTTACCACCTTACAAACTGGAATCTCCTGCCCCAATTCTGATGAAGTCATAAAGGTACTTCCACTCTCATGAATTCTTTTGTGTTCTTTCCTTATCTTAATTTGCAATTCCTGTGAATCCCTTCATGGTATGACCTTTGTTTCCCTTTGGAAAAAAGACATGGGAATAATCATACATATAAATGTTTAATCATATTACTTATGTATCTAGAGAGATATTAATATATATTATATATAAATATTTATATATCCATATATATGTAGAGATATAGATCTTAGCTTTGCCCAATTTGTAGTTGAAGACCCAGACAAACATCTCAAGGATGGCTCTAAGAAGGTTAGAGTTGGGTAAAGACCACTGCCAGTCTGGACAAGTACAGCAGGAAACCAGCAGAGTTGCTTCTTTAGACAGAAAACACATGCCATATATTTAATGTTAACTTCAACTGCAATGAGCCAATGATTAAGGAAAGAATCAATATGTACCTAAAACTACTTAGATCCAAAATGCATATAAAGATTTCCTTCTCCTTTCAGCACATCCTGTTTGCCCAAAGTATTTCATGGGTAATTTGCAATGCAAAAAAAGAAATCTCAAGAAGCCCAAAACCTAATTTCGTGGACCAATGATATTGGAAAGATATCAGTGGCTATATATCACCACCTGGTCATGTAATAGTACAGGATAATGGAAGTTTATTTGTGGGAAATGAAAGTAGAATTTACTCTTCCTCATGAATCAGAGTGTTTTCCAATAATGCCCAGGGCCAGTTCATTCCTTTAATTCAAAGCACTGTTTTGTCAATTTCTGGCTCCAGCATGTCTTACAATCTGAGATCTGAAAAGGCAACACTTTTCTTTTCCTTGAAGTGCTATATTTGTGTTTTAAAAAGATTTGTCTGTAATTGAAAGTTAACTGATCCTGATGGGAAAAAAGTAGAAGCTGTTAGCCTTCACAGAAACTATCAACCACAGCTACAGATGAACACAGGATTGGGTCTGAAGGGACAGAGGAAAAGCATCAATATCACCTGCTATTTAAGAAAAAGTTGATCTAAGGGAACAATGCCTATGGGAGTTTGGAAGAACCTGGATGGGGATCTTTGGTAGACATGGAGCTGCATTGTCCATACCCCTCATCAGGAAAGAATTTGCTGCCCAGATGCAGCTAGTGTGGTCAGCAGATGGCCTCTAGCTTGTAGCCTTTTTTCAGGGTTTTGTTAGACAACTTTGTGTTGCTATGACAAAATGCCTGAGAAAAACAACTTAATGGAGAAAAGATTTATTTTGGCTCATTGTTTCAGAGGTTTCAGTCCAATGTCTCCTGGCTCCATTGTTTAACCAAAGCTGACAGGGAGGACATGGTGGAAGCTTCTCACCTCAAGGTAGCTGGGAAGGCGAGATGTGTGTGTGTGTGTGTGTGTGTGTGTGTGTGTGTGTGAGAGAGAGAGAGAGAGAGAGAGAGAGAGAGAAAGGGGGAGAGGGAGGAAGGAAATGGCTCAGAACAGGATGTTGTCCCCAAGGGCACACCTCAAAGACTCACTCTCTTTAATTAAGTCCCATCTCCTATAGTTTCCCCCACCCATTCAGCTATTAATGATAAAATCAATTGACAAGATCAAAGCCCTCATGATGCCATCACTTGACCAAAGCCCTACCTCTGAACAGTGCTAAATTGGGAACCAAGACATCGATGAAAGCATGAGCCTTTGGAGGTCATTCCAGATCCAAACCACAACCAGGATCCTTGATCTTTCAGTGTGCCACTGGGCTGCCTGATGTTGCCATGTCCCTGGGGCAGCCTCTGGACCACTCCAGTCTGAAGTGGACATTCTGATGGACTGGTTTCTTCAGGGTGATGAAACAGGTTTTGAAGGTGCCCATCTTATCTTCTGTCCCCCCACATTTCTGGGGAGATAGTGATGTAGACCTTAGGATCCAGTGACTCTGATGCCTCGTTGAGATGGGGGGTTTGGGGTAGGTGAGAACCCTGGGGTTTCAGATCTCATCTCCTGGGCACATTCTTGACCGAATAAGAGGAAAGGAAGGAAGAAAAAAAAATTTTTTTTATGTCTTTAAATGTTGCCTAGCCATGTATATTTTCCTTGCAGGCCTCCAGAGCCAACCCTTACCATGGAATAATAAATGATGCTATAATCTGAATGCTATAAGCCCAACAAGTCTTCCCCATTTCAGGTCTACGTCCTTTTTTCCTAACCTACCATGGTTTCTGTCACATTAAGGCATCTGGAAGACATAAAATCCCACCACTTATTTCTCTGACCTTTAGTTTCCTCATTTGTGAAAAAGGGTGATCTTCTCTTTTCCCTGGGTTGCTGTGATGATTGGAATGAGAGTGCATGTGAAGCAATTAGCACAGGGTTTAGATGCAAAATTTTGAAAAGGTGAAGCTATCGTTATTCTATCCCAGGCCTCTATCCCCCTTGTAATGGAAAGCCCAACAGAAAGGCTCCTCTTGACTTGGTTGTGCTCACATAAACCTAATGAGACTGTGTAGCAATTCTGCAAATTCACCTCTATGTGATAGCTGGCTTACCATCCCAATAAGAAATAGAAGAGATAAACAATCTTATGAAGAAAAAGGTTTATTCTGGCTCATAGTTTTAGAGACATCAGTTCATGATCAATCAGCCCCATTGTTTTGGGCGTATGGAGGGGTAGCCCATCATGGTAGAAGCACATGACAGAGAAAAGCCTCTCTCTTTATGACCTGGAAGTGAAAGATAGAAAAAGACCAGTCACACAATCCCCTTTGAGTGCCTGCCTCTAATAACCCAGAGACCTCCCACTAGGCCCTGCCTCTTAAACTTTCTACCACCTCTCACTAGCACCTCACAAACATATGGGCCTTTGGAGGACACTTAAGATCCAAACCATAGCACCATATGCTCTTCCCCATCCATCATAACATTTCCTATTTCTCTCTGGTGAATTTAAACACCTTTATGGGCCTCCATCCAGATGAGAAGCAGGGCAAGTATAGAGTGAGGGTAGACTTCAAGCCAGCTAGTTTCATTCTATTTCAATTTATATAGTGTCTTGAGGATGACTCACTGTCTTCCAGTGAAATGCACAAAGATAAACTATATATCCCTTCCCATTGTCTAATTCTAGTAGGCCAGGGAGATGAGTTGGAAGCTCACAATACCTTTTGCCAATAGGAGAGGGGATCTTGGAATTGTGCTTCATGTCTTTGTTAGTTTCTGTTTCTTTGAGTCAAGTTTGGTGGGGTACTGGGCTTCTCAACTTGCTGTATATTCGTTGTGGCTGGTGAACTAGTGAGGTGTTCTTGAGTCATTCGGGCTGGTGCTCTTCCCTGTGAATTGGGACTATTATGATCTGTGGATACTGAAGTTTTCCCAAAGTTCTGGTTATTATTCCTATTCCATTATTATTCCTTTAGACACAACAGAGAGACCTGCTTTGCCAAGTGCCCCAGTCAGATTCAGCTGTAGCCAGCGTTCTCCACCTCTCCAGGGGGCATGGAACATCAAGATCACTTGCACAGTACATACAGGCTGTGGGATCCAGACTATTTTCTCTGTTTTTGCTATGCTTTTACCTCAAGCTTGCTATGAGACCTCCCCAGATAGCAACCCCTGCAAAGATTCAAATGCACAGAGACCTCCTCACTTTTCGATTTCACCTTACTCTCACATATTATTTCAATTAGGAATGCTTTGGGCTGCAAATAATAGAAAAATCTAACTAACAGTGATGTAAATCACAAGGCCACTCACAGGGTCTTGGAGAGGTGGAATCAGGAATGGTTTGGCAACTGTGTAATGTCATTGAGAGCACAGGTCCTTTCTATCTTCTCTCTCTGTTATTTTAGTATGTATGTATATTTCATCTTAGATATCACCTTCATGATTAGGGCAGGAAGAAGTGTGAGAAGAAACAGCTGCATTTCTCCTCTTGTGCTGATCCCTTTTATTTGAAAACACAGTGTCTTTCCCAGAAGCTCAAGAGGAAGCTTATAACTATGTGGCCCAAACTAGGTCACATGGCCACCTCTAGTTTTGAAAGAAGCTAGGGAAAAAAGTCTTTAATTTTTCACCTCTCTGGGGGGAGTTTCTGGGGAGAAGGAAATCAAGAGCATCTTTTGAATAATCACCCAAGAATTTCTTGTATCCATTTTTTCCCTCTGGGGCTTTGCAGTAGAAAGGGGAGGTTGAGAATCATATGTTTGACCACTGTATCCCCTAAAAGCATAGGCAACTCTAAGCTTGAATTTCTCATAAGGATGTTGTAAGAATTAAATAAAATTATTTAAATAAAGCACTTTGCATAGTATCTCACAAGTTTATTATTTAACCCTCAATAGATGTTAGCTATTACTATTCTTTTTATTGATATTAATATTATCTTTATTAACACTATTCTCTTTTCATCACTCTTCTAGGTCATAAGTCTTCTACTTCATCTCTGACAGAGACCTCCCCCTAGCCAGGTACAGTGGTGCGTGCCTGCAATCCCAGCGACTTGGGAGGCTGAGGCAGGAGGATTGCAAATTTGAAGCAAGCCTCAACAACTTAGCAAGGCCCTAAGGACTTAGAAAGACCCTGTCTCAAAACAAAAGAAGATTTTTAAAGATGGGCTAGGGATGTGGTTCTTTTGTGGCTGGCTTCTTTTACTTAGTATAATGTTTTCAAACTCCATCCATGTTGTCGACAGGCATGGTGGTACATACCTATAATCTCAGTGACTTAGGAGGCTGAGGCAGGAGGGTCTTAAGTTTGCAGCAAGCCTCAGAAATTAGAGACTCTATCTCAAGAATAAAAAGGACTGTAGATGTAGCTCAGTGGTAAAGTGCCCCTGGGCTCAATCACCAGAACCAAACAAATAACAAGAATAGAGTTTTATTTTAGACATGGATCAATTTCATATTGAATTATATGATTCTATAACTGAAAATGGACTGAATTGGACTTAGTGTTCACACTCCAGCAGATCTGCTTGTCCCCATCCATTGCCCAATGTTTTGGCCTAGGCTACGTGTCTTGCATCTTGTTTGGAGCCATGCTAGTGATGTCCCCTGCCATCTCTGTGGTCATAAAGCTCAGAACATTGCTGCTGCCACCACTGCATACCAAGAGTTACCATGAACATTGCCAAACAGGAGCAGGCCCATTGAGGTTCTAGTTTCCCCAGGGGCTGTGCAGCCCAGACGTTAACTCCAAAATCAACTCCAATGTGGCATGGATTTTGACCAAGGGAAGAGAAGAGATGGAGAGATCCAGCAGATACATTACTCACTCTTTATGTCTCCCCTCTCAACACTTCCAAGAACAGAAATTTCATGTGGACTCTTGAAATCATCCCAGACAGAAAAATGGCTTCCTTTGTTGCAAAGCTATGGCCAGTTCACAATCTCTCTTCTTGTGTATTATACTTTCTTTCCTTTCCTGTCTCAAACACGGTATCCCTCACTCTCATTTTCCTAGGATTATATTCCCAATAAAATGTGAACACAAATTTTTTTTCCTCTACTTTCTGAAACACTGAGGCAGACAGGGCCTTAGAGATGACCTCAGAGTGAAATCCCAAACTCACAACCACCCCACAGTAGGACTTAGCCTACAAACATATTTATCCTAAAAGAGCTTTAAATTAAATTATTTGCTGTTACTTAACAATTGGAAGAATCCTGCAAAATCTTGATTTCCTAATTGTCTATTATAACTGAGGGCTTAAAACAATTCACTGGTGCAGAATTGTGGCTGGCACAACGTCCGCCATCTGTCTATATCTGCTGACTTCCAAACCCAGGCTGAATATCAGTAGACATTTATATTCATACTCAACCAGTTCCTGCTTGTAGTGAACTTATTTCTTATACAAATATCTCTGTCAGAAGTGGAATAAATAGAAACAGACTGGGAGTGATAACGAAGTTCATGAGAAATAGGGAGCTAGGTTCAGTGTCACGCACCTGTAATCCCAGTGACTCAGGAGCCTGAAGCAGGAGGATTGCAATCTCGAGGATAACCTCAGCAACTTAGTGAGACCCTGTCTTAAAAATAAAGGATAAAAAGAGTCAGGGATGTAGCTCAGTGGTAAAGTGCCCCAGTACCAAAAAGAAAAAGAGGATGGGAGAAAGAAAGAGGAGAAAGCATATTGACTTAAGGAAGTGAGGCTCTGCCTGGGTATAGGATATGTGAATAAACATCACACCCACTTTACTGGGTTGTATTAACTGACTTGCTCCTATGAGCATTTGCACTGCCATATCGTACAGAGAGAGCATTGACTTCCTCGTGTGCCCAAGAGGATTCTGAGACCTGGGACGGGTGAGAAACTGTTCCAAGTTCTCACAGTTAATCATCAGGGTGCTCCTTTTTGCCCTATCCACCATGGCATAGGTCAGTAGCCACTTACAGGCATTTCTCTTTCTCCAGTTGACACCTACAAGGAAGAATAGTTTGAAAATACATAAAAACATGCAGGCTGTTGACTCTGTCATAAATTACTGGGTTGATCAGTATCTGGTAGAATTTCTTGAGGCCAAAGGTTGCAGAGGCTCAAACATATTGTCAAGGAAGGAGGAAAGGAACGGAAGACCATAGATACCCTGCTCTAAGAAGACCATCCTTATGACAGCTGCCTTCCTGATGCTCCAGCCTGATGGCACTTAGCATCAGGAAAACGGCATCAGCTATAAAAGGAACGCAGGCTTTGAATTAGCAGATCTGGGTTCAAACTCTTCCTCTTTTCCTCACAACTTGAAAACCTGAGTGGGTTTCTCCATTCTCCTATACCTCTATCACCCCATGTCTTAGTCCATTTTCTGCTGCTATAACCAAAAGCATGGCGTCAGCCATCTGATGAGGGTCTTCTTCCATCATCACATAGCACAGGACAACAACTGTTGAGACAGAAAAGCTCACTTTGTAACAAAGCCATTAATACAATAGTCCATTCATGAGGGCTCTTCTAAAGTCCCCACCTCACAACACTGCCCGCTTAGGGACCAAGCTTCTAACACCAAATTTAAGGGAAGCCAGATATGGTGACACACACCTGTAATCCCAGTGACTCAGAAGGCTAAAGTAGAAGGATTACAAATTTGAAAACAGCCTCAGCAACTCAGTAAGACCCCAATTCAAAATAAAAAATCAAAAAGGCTAGGGATGTAGCTCAGTGCTCAGGGGTAGAGCACCCCGAGGTTCAATCACCTGTACCCCCCACCCACATACACAATTAGGGGAAGTATTCCAACCATGTCACCTTACCAGAAAAAAAGGGAGCAAGAATCCCTATTTTGTAACATTACAGTGAAAATCCAAAGAGTTAATGTATGCAAGCAGTGACAAGGACCTGTGGTCTTGATGCTTGCTCCACTCCAATCCCTCAGGTAGTTCTGGAAGGCAGTACTCACGATGAGACAAGAAGGCTGCTGGTCTCCCTGACTCAGGTGGCTCTATGAGGGGAGAGAATCAGAGCCAGGGCTGCCAGACATACTAGTGGATACATGACTTCTGCTGCCTGAGACCCCTGGGGGCCTCTATCACTATATTGAATTTCTTAGAAACTCCAGCCCTCACAAGATGCAGAAACAGAAGGGGTAATACCTGGCACAGCAGGTGGTGGGGGTGGGGGCCAGGCTGATGACTGGTGGCTGGGCTGATGAATTGAGCCAAACAATTTTTTCAACTTCTTGAATACTAACTACCTGTCCCCGGAAACTTATTTTCCTATCACTATATTCAAAAGAAGAAGACATCAGCTTCACAAAAAAATGAAGTCTTTGAAGCAAACCCAAAGTCAGGGACGTAGCCAGCTTTTGGGTTTACAATTGTGCTAAGCTGTAAACATATGATCCTTTACCAAATACCCTTTAATCTGGTTGGCAAACAAGAAACGCTGAGCCTCCAGAAAAACATCAGGGCCTTCCTTTCCTCTGAGAGAAAAATCTGGTTTTGTTTCTCAGGTTTCTTAGTGGTTAATCCTGGACATGTTTGCTTTGCTCCACTGCTTTGCACCAGTGTTTTATCTGTTGTTTTTATTCTACCTTGGATAAGCTTCAAATTGCCTTAGAGAACATTTTTTAAAAAATTATTCACCAGTGGTCTTGACAGCTTTGAGCATCTTCTTTTGACATGCTATCCAGTGTAGATATGGCTCATGGCTTCCCGAGACGGCCCAGGAACCTGCACTTCTGACATTCCTGTTGTTACAGAGGCTCCCTTTTCTACCTCTGCTCTTTCCCTAGAACTACAGGATCTCTACTCATTGCTACCAAAACACCTTCTGTTTCATCTTTCAGCAGATTAAAAATAATTTTGTCTTACTGCTGTATAGAAGTAAGTGGAAATATTGATTAGGCAGAAATTGATACATGGATGGAGAGGGTTTCCATCTTTCCAGCTTCTGAAGAATGGAAAGGCTGTCAGTATACCTGGCAGAGTCTGAATCCTTAAATCCAGAAGCTGACTCATCTCTTGTCTTATCACTTGAGTAAAAAAAATTTCCTTTTGCCTAAGCTCATTTGAGTTTGGTTTTTAAGACGGTAGACAGAATCCTGACAAATGTAGAAACTGGTCCTGCCATAGAACATTTCAAAGATCAGTCACAATTTTAAAACTGCCAGGGAAGGTGAAACTTCAGAGAGGATGGCTCTTGCCTGAGTGGGAACTTGGCCATACTTCACATATTGAATGTTTCTTCATCTCTCCCTTCATACCTTTTTGTCACCAGAAAGCTGGTCTTTATGGAGGGAATCCCTGGGAAGGAAGGTGCATGAATGTGGGGATGGGATCGAAATTGCATGTTTGGGACAGGGAAGGGACCCAGAAGGAAAGTTTAAAAAATATGCGAAGGTGGAGGTCAATACATAGGTGTAAACAAGTTCTCATTGCTAGTCTGTGAGGTCAAAAGCTCTTCTGGCTTTTGAGGAGGCACAGTTGGGTAGGAGGTTTAAGAGAAGCAATAACGGTTTGGAAAGACTCCACAAAAGGATGGGAGAGGAGAAATCAGTTTGAAAACCAGTGAGTGGGAGCCTCCTGATACATTGCTGCAGCATCTGCCCAAAAGTTGCATGATTCCACAGATGCTGAGCTGCTTCCTGCAGCAGGATAGGGAAGAGCGCTTGGTCCACACGTAGGATAGTGCATGGGCAGTGCAAGGTGGGGTGCTCAGAAGCTCATGCTCCTTTTACCTTTGCTTATTTGTGTTTGGTTTCTAAGCTGGTTGACAGAATCCTAACAAATGTAGAAACTTTTCTGCTGTAGAATATTGCAAGGGTTAGCCACTACAATGTAACCCTGTAGGGGAGGTGGTCCTTCAGGGAGTATGGCTCTTGCCTGACTGGGAATTTGGCCATCCTCACATATTTCAGTCCTTCAGTCAGGCAAAAGGACACTTCTCACCACAGCAACCCAAATTCTCCAAAATCACAATTTAGCAGACATTAGGGTATTCCCCAAGCACCGTGGGAAAATGTGCCATGACTATTCTCATCTGGCTGAATAGGCATCCAGGAACATTGTCCATTATGCAAACTTCATTTTAAAGTCTGGTTTCTGGGGCTGGGGATGTGGCTCAAGCGGTAGCGCGCTAGCCTGGCATGTGTGCGGCCCGGGTTCGATCCTCAGCACCACATACAAACAAAGATGTTGTGTCCATCGAAAACTAAGAAATAAATATTAAAAAAAATTCTCTCTCTCTCTTAAAAAAATAAATAAAAAATAAAGTCTGGTTTCCAACAGCCATCTTAAAACAGTTCATTAAATTTTAACAGTGGAAGGCATGTACTTTTCCATGGTTAATCAAGTGTCAGGAGGATGCAGTTTCTGCTGACAACCAAGGCTCATTCTAGGAGGTTAAGGAGACCAACAGCTGTCCACAAAGAACCCTTATATTCTTTTTTACAATTATAGCAAGAAAAACCTGGTTTGTAAGTAACTTTGTACTCACTCCTTCTCACCTGTCAGTTTCCAGAATGTTCACAATAACCCTGGGAGGTAAGCCAGCTGGTGCTTAGGTTTCTATACTTCAGACAATGTCCTGACATCCACCCACTCACATTCTTTTTTCCCATTTTTTATTGATTCTTTTTAGTTATATAGAACATTAAGATACATTTTGACTTAATCACAAAGGAATGGAATGCAATTTGCTGAAATTCACATCCCCAAACTTTCCATCTCCCCTCCATCCTTCACCCTGTTCCTCCCCACCCACAACTGTAGTGACCTTTCTGCAATTTATAAGTTATTTTGTTGAATTAGTGCTCCTGTGTATACTCAGGGTTGGGATTCACTGTGGTATATTCCTGTATGTACATATGAAAATTCTGTCAGACTCATTCCACTGATCTTCCCTTACCCTGTCCCTCCTTCCTCACTCTCCACCTGTCTACTCTGCTGATGTATCCTCTATTTTGAATTTCCTCTCCCTTTTTTTCCTTTCTCTCATTCTTACTCCCCCCATCCCTTGTCCCCCATTTTGGATTACCTTCCTCGTATCAGAGAAAACATCTGACTTTTGAGTTTTTGGGACTGGCGTATTTCACTTAGCATGGTAGTCTCCACTTCCATTCATTTACTACCAAATGCCATATTTTCATTCTTCTTTATGACTAGGTAATATCCCATTATGTACATATACCATATTTTCTTTATCCATTCATCAAGGATATAGGCCTGAAGTTTTCTTTCCTTGAGATCTCTTTGAGTGGTGGGTATCAGGGTGATACTGGCTTCATAGAATGAATTTGAAAGACTTCTCTTCTTTGCTATTTCATGGAATAGTTTCAGGAGGATTAGTATTAGTTCATTTTAAAGGTCTTGTAAAACTTGGTTGAAAATCCAACCTGTCCTGGGCTTTTCTTTGTTGGAAGATTTTTGATGGCTACTTCAATTTCATTGCTTGATCTTTTTTTTAGTTCATTCTTTTTTAAAAAATTAATTTTAATTAGTTATACATAACAGTAGAATGCACTATGATACATCACACATAAATGGAGTATAATTTTTCTGGTTGTACATGATATAGAATTCTTCCTACTCCTATATCCCTTCCCCTCCTTAACTCCTTTCTACTTAATCTCAAGTAACTCTAATCTTTCCTAGACCCACCACCATTATTGTGCGTTAGCATCGCATATCAGAGAAAACATTTGGCCTTTGGATTTTTGGAATTGTCTTGTTTCACTTAGCATGATATTCTCCAACTCCATCCATTTGCCAGCAAATGCCACAATTTCATTCTTTTTTAATGCTGAGTAATAGTTTAATGTGTAGATATACCACTTTTTCTTTATCCATTCATCTGTTGAAGGGCAGGTAGGTTGGTTCCATAGTTTAGCTATTGTGAGTTGAGCATTAAACATTGATGTGGCTGCGTCACTGTAATATGCTGATTTTAAGTCCTTTGGGTATATACCGAAGAATGACATAGGTGGATAAAATGATGGTTCCATTCCAAGTTTTTCGAAGTATCTCCATTACACTTTCCATAGCGGTTGCACCAATTTCCAGTGCCACCAGCAATGTATGAGTGTACCTTTTCCCTCAATACAGCATTTATTGTTGCTTGTATTCTTAATAACTGCCATTCTGACTGGAGTGAGATAAAATCTGAGACTAATTTCTAATTGCATTTCTCTAATTGCTAGAGATGTTGAATATTTTTTCATATATTTGTTGACCAATTGTATTTTTTCTTCTGTGCAAGTATCTGTTCAGTTCCTTACCCCATTTATTGATTGGGTTATTTGGTTGTTTTTTTTTTTGGTGTTGAGTTTTTTGAGTTCTTTATATATCCTGGAGATTAATACTCTATCTGAGGTGCATATGATAAAAATTTTCTCCCATTCTGTAGGGTCTCTCTTCACGTTATTCTTTCCTTTGATGAAAAGAAGATTTTTAGTTTTAATCCATCCCATTTATTGATTCTTGATTTTACTTCTTGCACTTTAGGGGTCTGGTTAAGGAAGTCAGATCCTAGGCTGGCATGATAGAGATTTAGGCCTACTTTTTTTTCTAGGAGGCACAGGGTATCTGTTCTAGTGCCTAAGTCTTTAATCCACTTTGAGTTGAGTTTCATGCAGGGTGAGAGATAGGAGTTTAATTTCATTTTGTTACATGTGGATTTCCAGTTTTCCCAGCACTATTTTTTGAATAGGCTATCTTTTCTCCAGTGAATGTTTTTGGTGCCTTTGTCTAGTATGAGATATCTGTATTTGTGTGGGTTTGTCTCTGTGTCTTCTATTCTGTACCATTGGTCTATGTGTCTGTTTTGGTGCCAGTATCATGCTTCTTTTGTTACTATGGCTCAGTAGTATAGTTTAAGGTCTGGTATTGTAATGCCTCCTGCTTCACTGTTCTTGCTAAGGATTGCTTTGGCTATTCTGGGTCTCTTATTTTCCAAATGAATTTAATGATTGCTTTTTCTAGTTCTATAAAGAATGTCATTGGGATTTTAATAGGAATTGCGTTAAATCTATATGATGCTTTTGGTAGTATGGGCATTTTGACTATATTAATTCTGCCTGTCCAGGAGCATCATTACTTTATACTTATCTGTTTTATTTTTTTTTAGTTGTAGATGGACACAATACCTTTATTGTGTTTATTTATTATTTATTTATTTTTATATGATGCTAAGTAAGGATCAAACCCAGTGCCTCATGTTGAGAGCCACAGCCAAAGGGGCCCCAGCAAACTTCCAGCTGCCAACAAACTTCCAGACTGCTGGCTGATGATTGGCTCACAGCGGCCCCAGCAACATATAGCTGATTGGCTCCTCTGCAGTGATGCTCATTGGGCTGTTTCCCTGCCCTTTCAGACCACGGAGCTGCTCATTGGGGGACTTTTTTGGCTCCGCCCATGTGACCCAGCCAATCGGCCTCAAGAGCAGGAGGATTGTGGGAGGTGAAGAGGCTGGTGGGTATGAGAGTGGCTAGTGGGAAGCCAGTGGTGGCAGTTGGGCTCTGAGGGCTTTTCCTGAGGAGCTGTTTTGTTTGGCGTGTGTGGTTCTAAAAATAAAGTTAGTTTCTTTTGACAAGTGGCTCCTGAATTGTGCCCAGCCAGACTGTGGGCAGCCTCACACATACTAGGTGAGCACTCTACCACTGAGCCACAACCCAGCCCAATACTGATCTGTTTAAGTTTTCTGTATACTCATGGTTCAATTGGGGTATGTCACATCTCTAGGATTTTGTCAGTCAATATCTTTAAGATTTTCTATGTTATTAGAGTATAAATTTTCAAAATAGTTTATAATGATCCTCTTGATTTCAGTAGTGTTTGTGGTTTTTCACCTTTAATTTTGAATGTTCTCTCTCTCTCTCTCTCTCGTATTTTTATTTTTTGGCTAGTTTGGTTAGTGTTTATCAATCTTGTTTATCCATTCAAAAACCAATTCTGTGTTTCATTGATTTTTTTTGCATTTTTTAAAAACTCAATTACATTTATTTTGGCTGCAAGTTTAATTATTTCCTGTCTTCTACTGATTTTTATGTTGGTTTGTTCCTTTTCTATGGCCTGTGTAATGTTAGATTATTTATTTGGTATCTTTCTATTGTTTATATATGAATTCAATGCTATAAACTTTCCTGTTAGAACTACTTTCACACTGTCCCAGAGATTTTTGATATCTTGTATCACTATTCTTAGTTGTTTCTAACATTAAAGTATTTCCTATGGGTGCAGCTGTTGAATTGGGCAGGTTGGATTCATAGACAATAAAAACATTCATTTTTATACAAGATAGTGTTTATTTTACTAATAATATGGAAGCAAGGGCTAAAGCAAAGTGGTAGGTGAGAGAGAAATAGAAGAAAATACATCATCAGATTGGAGGAAACACCAACACCTGAAATCATATAGCTGGGAAGTTCTGGGGCAGTTCCCAGACATCCAGACTGGGAAGTTCGGCACAGTGTATCCTCTCCATGCTCTCAAATACAAGACAGCTCTGTTGTAACAAACTGCATGACCTAGAGATGCCATGATGGATACTTCATCCCCTCAAGGACTGGACTGATCCCCAAAGGGAGGGATTGAAGCCTTGAGATAAGTGAATGACTCAGCTCTTGTGAGTGAGCTGAACTATGGAGAAGTCAGCATTCTTTCTTTAGATGTTCCATCAGGATGTCAGAGGTCATGGCAGGCACATATACAGGGAAGATCTCTGATATTTTCCTTAGCCCTTTTTTATAAGAAGTTTTTTTTTATTTCTCCCCTAATTTCTTCTGCTATACATTCATCATTTAAAAGTGTGTTCTTTATTATCCAGGTGTGAGAGTGTTTCTGTCTTGTATCTTTTTTTTTTAGCTTTAGGTGGACACAATATCTTTATTTTATTTTTATGTGGTGCTGAGGATCAAACCTAGTGCCTCATGCATGCTAGGCAAGTGCCCTACCACTGAGCTACAACCCAGCCCCATTGATTTATTTTTTAAAACATTTTTAATTGTAGAGGGACATAATACCTTTATTTTATTCATTTTTTATGAGGATCAACCAAGTGCTTCACACATGCTACACAAGCACTCTACCACTGAGGCACAACCCCAATCCCTATCATCAGTTTCTAATTTCATTCCATTATGATCTGATTGAATACAGGTATTATCTCTATTTTTTGGATTTGCTAAAATTTCCTTTGTGACCTAAAATATGGTCTATTTCAGAAAAGTTCCATGTGTTGCTGAGAAGAAAGTGAATTCAGTTATTGATGGATAAAATATTCTATAGATGTTTGTTAGGTTCATATTATTAACTGTATGTTTAGTTCTGTAGAATCTTCGTTTAGGTCTGGATAATCTATGGTGGTGATGGAAGTGTGTTAAAGTTACATAGTATTATTGTGGTCTATTTGAGTCTCAATATAGAGAAGGGTTTGTTATTTTGTACATAAATGCACCATTGCTTGGGGCATAAATATTTAGAATCATTGTTTTTTTTTAATGTTGTATGATTTTTTAAAGTGGTATAACGTGGCTCTCTTTGTACCTACCTCTGAGAAGAGAATAGCAAGTGTAATTGACCTTCCATATCTATGAATCTGTTCCTTCTCCCTTTCCCATGCTTCACATGAGAGACCTTCTTAGGACCACATTCATACAACAGCTTCTTGGGAGTTTTATATAACTCTGTGGGTCCACAGACCAGGACAAACAGTGGTTTTGTCTACATGCCCAGCTTTTCCATGCTGAGCTTCACAGCCCAGACTACTGCGACCCCACTGGGACACTACTTCCTATAGAGGCTTGTCTGCAAAACAAGCAGATACCTAGGAGGTTTTCTCTACTTTGTTTTTTAACTACAAGGATATTAAATTCACTGGCATGACACTCACCACCTTGAAAGTTGATTTTTCTTTCTTTCTTTTGTGTGTGTATGTAAGTACCTTGTGATTGAACCCAGAACCTTGTTCTTGCATAGAAAGCATTTTAACATGGAGCAACATTTCTTGAAAGTCCACTTCAGGGGCTGGGGATGTAGCTCAAGCGGTAGCGCGCTCGCCTGGAATGCGTGCGGCCTGGGTTCGATCCTCAGCACCACATACAAAGAAAGATGTTGTGCCCGCTATTAACTAAAAAATAAATACTAAAATTCTCTCTCTCTCTCTCTACCTCTCTCTCTCTCTCTTAAAAAAAAAAAAGTCCACTTCAAAGGAGAGTAAATGGGTCATTTTCTCTCTTGCTAGATTGAGGCAGAGATGGCATGGCAAATGCCCTCAGAATACAGCAGTAATTTCAGTGGAGGAAAAGGCTGGACATGGTTGTACCGAACCCTGGGACAAGGGGTCACTTCTCCACAGGCATGACGAGCTAGTCAGGCAGAACACGGAATAAACATGGAATAGAGTGGACGCTGCACATACTACCTGTGACAGACAACCCTGCCTGTGGTTATTTTGGGATAGACTGGTAGCTCTATGGAGATCCAGATTCTGGTCCAAACAAAAGTCTTGTGGCGAAACCTAGTAAATAAAGAGTTTATCAACAACACACTTGCAGTAACAACTCTTGCCTCTCATTTGCATCACACTTTACAGATTCTTCCAACACTTCAGCTTATATGGTCTAATTTAAATCACACTGCAGTCCTTCTGGTGGGAGTCTTCATGGTTCTCCTATTGTTCAGCTGCAGTAGCACCATTATTACTCCCACTCATAGGACACACGTTGTGCCTTGGAAACTGTGTGAGCACTTTTATCATTTATCCATACATACAGTCGTGTGTCCCTTGGTGACAGGATAAGTGCTGAGAAATGTATTGTTAGGCAATTTTGTCATTGCATGTACCACAAAGAATGTAACTGCAATAAACCTAGATGGGATAGGTCTATCATGCAAAATGACCTATTTATTTATTTATTTATTTATTTATTGGTACCACGGATAGAATCCAGAGGTGCTTTACTACTGAGCCACACTCTAGCCCTTTAAAAAAAATTGTAATTGTAAATGGAAAGAATGCCTTTGTTTGTTTATTTTTATGTGGTACTAAGGATTGAACCCAGTGGCAAGTGCTCTGCCACTGAGCTACAGCCCCAATGTGCCAACCCTTTTTTATTTGTTATTTTGAGACACAGCCTCACTAAATTGCTCAATGCCTCACTAAATTGCTGAGGCTGGCCTCAAACTTAAGATCCTCTTGCCTCAGTCTCCTGAGCTGCTAGGATTACGGGCATGCACTGCTGTGCCCAGCTCAACATGACCTCTTGATGGCACCAAGAGACTCAGCAAGAGTGGGTAGCTCAGAGGTAGAGCACTTGCCTAGCATGTGCAAGGCCATGGGTTCAATCCTGAGCACCACCAATCACAGTTAGCCCAGTCACCCCAGTTACAGAAACAGAGCCCCGTTACCCTAGTTACAGAAACAATACCCCATTAGGTAGTTCCGTGTTCTTAAAGGTTTCTATAGCAAAAGGAAAAGAACATCTTGCTCCAGTCATGACTCTTCTACTTGGCATGGTTGTTTTACAGGATGAAGCCATAAAACAAAATGGAGTCACATTTGCTCCTACTATCACAATACAACTGGAAGTACGATAGGTTTTTTTTAACCAGCATAACCACTAACATGAGGAATGCATCTCAATCATTATCACCGCTATGCCATGACTAGGTAGTAGTAGTATTTCGTTCCATTATATCTTATGGGACCACTATTGCATATATGATCCTTTGTTGACCAAAACATTACATGGTGCGTGGCTGTGTCTGATGAGATCCAATTATGGCCCAGGCACTTTTCTGAATACTAGAAATAAAACCATGAACAAAACAGAGAAGTCCCTGACTTAAAGCAACTGATATTCTGGATGGAGAGGCCAATGTGAAAAACTAAACAGGGGATTGTATCTCAGGTGAGTGATGGTCAGCACCTTGAAACATGAAGCAGGGAGGGGAGAATCAGGAGGGTGTGAGGGCAGGTGCAAGATGAGAGGTCATTCTGGGAAGGACCTGCTGAGAAGGTAGCATTAGAGAAAAGATCTGGAGGAAGTAAAGCTGCTAACTGACTGATCCTTTGGGAGAAATCTGTCCATGCAGAAGAAACAACACAGGTGTGACTGCGGTGTCTGAGGGCACCTGGGATGGAGCACTCAGAGAAGAAAGCAAGACCAGATGGGATGAATTGTGTTCTTAAAAGCAAGAGTATGGCTGGGGATGTGGCAGATTTCTTGTCTAGCATGTGTGAGGTCCTAGGTTCTATCACCAGTACCACAAAAACAAAAAAGACAAGGAAAAACAAACTAATGTAATCCTATTCTGCCAGTTGCTGTATGCTTGCTGATCCCTGGGAGGGATGTCAGTAAGAATAAGTTATAGTCTCTGTCTTGGTCATAAAGTTCTTAGGTGCACACAATGAAATATGCCCTGGCTTGTTTGAGCCAAATAATAATAATAATAATAGTTAAAGGATGTGAGGCGGTTCACAGACATTGTAAAAGGCATGAGACAGACTTGGTTAGGTAGACTACTCAACCTCTTCTGCTACATGGCTCCAGTAAAACCACTCTGCCACTGTTCACAGTCACTGCCCCTCACATTGCTGACACTGCATATTGGATTCCAGAAACCCTTTCCCTAAGAACCTGAATCACATACTACCATCATTTCCTGGAGGATTCTACATGATGCCACTCTTCATGCATGCTCTTTTTGGAGCTGGGGTCACATGCCTGTGCTATAGAGGAAAGTCCAAGCTGCTACTAGAGTAAAGTGGGACTCACAAAAGGGGGAATTCTTCAGACCTGGTGTTTTCAAAGAAGGTAAGGGGCTTCAATGCCTGATGAAAGTTCCCTGACTTCCTGGACCTTTGAGTTAATGGACGCATTAAATATACATAAGTGAAAGTAGGTGTGTGCCCCTGGTGATTGAGGAAGCAGCCAGCTCCGCAGCTCTTCAAGGAAGCAGGAGAGTGACCCCACACTGGGTTGAAGATTAGCTTAGTTCATTTTCTGTTGCTGGAACAGAATACCTGTTTTGTAGAGATTAGAAGTTTATTTTGGCTTGTAGTTCCCAAAGCTGGGAAGTCCAGAACATAGTACCAACAAGTGCTCATATTCACGGCACAAAGCAGAAGGGCAAGAGGTTGCCTGTGAAAAGGCAAAACACAAGGAGCAGCTTTGTTTTCTAACAACCTGTCTGGTGAGAATTAACTAAGACAAGACATTAATCCATCCACGAGGTTCCACCCACAATACCCAAATCCTCCCCCGAGGTCCAACCTCTGATTCTAACACATGAACTTTATGGGACACGCTTAAATCATAGCAGAGGCGAGGGACTGATTTTAGGGCTGATAGAGGATGGTGCTGAAAAGAATCCTTGTGTTAGACTTGAAGAGCTTGAGGGGGGCGGCTGCTTAAGAGGCCTGAGCTTCATCTGTGGGAACGCAGGGTGGGATTTCAAGTATTATAGCAAGTTGTGGAAAACATTTAGGATACAGTGGAATTAGGGGTTGAATTTGCCTCCCCTAAAAAAAGGTTAGGTTGCAACCCTAAACCCCAGTACTTTGTAATGTGACTACAGTAGGGATGGGCCTCTTGAAGAGGTAATTAGGATAAAATGAGATAATTAGGATGGACCATAATTCAATAGGTCTAGTGTCCTTATAAAAGGAAACTTGAACATGTAGAAAGACTCCAGGGTGTCAAGCATGGTGGTTCATGCCTGTAATCCCAGTCATTCTGGAGGCTGAGACAGGAGGATACCAAGTTTGAGGTCAACCTGTCAACTTAGGGAACCCCTGATTCAAAATAAAAAAATAAAAAGGAGCTTGGGATATTGCTCAGTGGTAAACACTCTGGGTTCATTCTCCAGTACCACAAAAAAAGAAAGAAAGAAAACAGAAGGGGAAGAGAGAGAGAGAGAGAGAGAGAGAGAGAGAGAGAGAGAGAGAGAGAGAATGAACAGACAGATAGACACTGACTGAGTCACTCCAGGGATGCATGCCATGTGAAGAGGTGGCAAGAGGGCAGCAATCTTCAAACTAAGAAGAGAGGCTTCAATTAAAACTACACTGACATTTCATCTCCAGTCAGAATGGCAGCCATCAAGAATACAAACAATAATAAATGTTGGAGAGGATGTGGAGAAAAAAGAACACTTTTACACTATTGGTGGGATATAAATTAGTACAAACACTACGAAAATCAGTATGGAGGCTCCTCTAAAGACTAGGCTTGGCTGGGCGCAGTGGTACACACCTGTAACCCCAGCGTCTCGGAAGGCTGAGGCAGGAGGATCACAAGTTCAAACCTAGATCAGCAAAAAGTGAGGCACTAAATAACTCAGTGAGACCCTGTCTCTAAATAAAATCCAAAACAGGTCTGGGGGTGTGGCTCAGTGGCAAGTGCCCTGAGTTCAATCCCTGGTACCAAAAACAAAACGAAACAAAAAATAGGCATGGAAGTACCAAATGACCTAGCTATACCGCTCTTTGGTATTTACCCTGAAGAAATAAAGTCATCTTACTATAGTGATACATGCATATCCATGTTTAAAGCAGCACAATCCACAATAGTCAATTATGGAACCAAATTAGGTATCCATCAATGGATGAATGGATAAAGAAAATGTGGTATACATACACAATAGGGTTTCACTCAGCCATGAAGAAAAATGACATTATGTCATTTGCAGGAAAGTGAACTTAAGGTAAGTCAAACTCAGGAGTTTGCTGCAGTCTGTCTGGGCACAAAATAACCAAGCCACCACAAAAGCCTTGTAGATTCAAACAGCAACTCTTTATTCCCAAACTCTCACCAGCACTCTACATGCTGGGAAAATCCACTCCCTCCACGGGGCTCTGCATACCAATTCTCTCAGAACTCCACGGGAACTCCAGGAGTGGGCGCCTGAGGCAGCAGGATACGCCCTATTCCCAGCAGGATCCACCCTAAACCTGGAGCCACCCTAATCCAGCAGGATCCACACTAAACCTGGAGCCACCCTAATCCCTGAGCAGGATCACCTTTCCATGTGTCATTCCTACTTGGCTACGTCTCTCAAAGGGTTGTAAGTTTTCTTTCATATGTAAAAGCTAGAGAGGATAAAGGAAAAGAAAGTTGGGGGTGGACCTAATGTAAATCAAAGGAAGGTCAGTAAAACAGAAGAAAGGGACCAAGAGGTGGGAAGAGGAGAGGGAGGGGGGGGAGCTGGGGAGTGATATTGGCCAAATATATTGTTTTTGTTTGTTTGTTTGTTTTTTAAGAGAGAGAGAGAGAGAGAGAGAGAGAGAGAGAGAGAGAGAATTTTAATATTTATTTTTTTAGTTTTTGTCAGACACAACATCTTTGTTTGTATGTGGTGCTGAGGATCGAACCCGGGCCGCACGCATGCCAGGCGAGCGCGCTACCACTTGAGCCACATCCCCAGCCCACAAATATATTGTTATATTGTATGCATGTATGAATATTTAACAACAAATCCTATCAATATGTACAACTCTAATACACCAATAACAAAATGTGAGGGAAAAAACTTAGGAAAAAAAAAAGAGGCTTCAAGAGAAACCAAGCCTGTCCCTAATGCCTTAACCTGTGAGCAGGTAAACTTTGCTCAAGTCACTCAGGCTGTGGCATGTGATTATGACAGCCCTAGCTCACTGATACAAATGAACCTGAATGAACAGGAGGTTAGGCTTCTTACTGTTTACCAAAGGCCATCCTGGCCATAATGAGGGTAAGCAGAGGTGTTAAGAGGATATTGTTCTCTTTTCCTTTTCATTTTTTGCTTCTGAAAAAGTCTTTATGTAATCTTAATTAAAAAAAATTAAATTAGATGTATTGTATCTGATATTTAAAAACATAAAAATGGCTGGAATTGTGGCTCAGCAGTAGAGCGCTCGAGTAGTGCAGGCAGACCCAGATTCAATCCTCAGAACCACAAAAAAATAAAGGCTTTGTGTTGTGTCCATCTACACTTAAAAAATAAATATTTTTTAAAAATGTCAACTATTCTTTAAAAAAAACATAAAAATGTTTATATCAATGGAGTGCCATATGGTGCTTTGATATATGTTGTTTTGCAGTGATGTTTAAATGAGGTTAAATGTATCTATCTCTTCATTTATTGTTTCTTTGTGGTGAAAAGTTTCAACATACTTTCTTTTAGCTTTTTGAAATGTACAACACATTATTGGTATTTTTTTTTTAGTCACCCTACTATGCAGTAGCTCAACAAAACTTTTTGCTCCTAACTACATCATAGTACCCAACCATCACTCTTTCCCAACTCCTCCCCTCTCCCCTATTCTCTCCAACTGCTGGTAACCATCATTCTACTCTTAACTTCTATGAGATTACCTTTTTTATGTTCCACACAAGAGTGAGATCAGGCATTACTTGTTTTTCTGATCTGACTTATTTTCACTTATAATGTTCTCCAGTCCATCCCTTTGTTGTAGATTACGGGATTTCATATTTTTATGGCTGCAAAGCACTTCCTTCTATATATGAACCACTTTTCTTTGTTCATTCACCAATTTATGGCATATAGGTTGATTCCATGACTTGGCTACTGGGAATTGTGCTTCAATAAACATGAGAGTGTGGATCTCTCTTTGACATCCTAATTTCATTTCTGTTGGAAATATACCTGACAGTGAGATTGCTGTATTATATGGTCAGTGAGATTGCTGTATTATATGGTGGTTCTTTTTTTTTTTTTTTTTTTTTTTTTTTTGAGTGCTAGTGATTGAACCCAGGAGCACTCGATCATGGAGTCACATCCCCAGACTATTCTTTTTAAATTTTATTTTGAGACAGGATCTTAAAAATTGTTGAGGCTGGCCTTGAACTTTCAATCCTCCTACCTCAGCCTCCTGAATTGCTGGAATTATAGGCATGTGCCACCACACCCAGACAATTTTTTAACTTTCTGAGGAACCTGTGTAATGCTTTCCACAAAGGAGATCATTCTTGAACAAAAAGATGAAAGACTTCTTTGCTGGAGCTGGGAGTAAAAACTGAAGATTCAAGAAGACTTTTAGAAAGTTCAAGTGGCTTTCAAGGGAACCTGGACTGATGGGTGCTATTCTCCCATGCCATGGAGGATGGCTTATGCATTTTGCTCCCTAGTTCCAGACCAGCAATTCCTCTGGTCCACTGTGGCAGGCCTGATGTGCCTCTAAGCTGACCTGTTGAGCTATTTTTTATGTCTTCATGAAACTTATCTAAAGCAACTGACTGGGTTGGGGATGTGGCTCAAGTGGTAGCGCGCTCACCTGGCACGCGTGCGGCCAGGGTTCAATCCTCAGCACCACACACAAAACAAAGATGTTGTGTCCGCCAATAACTAAAAAATAAATATTGAAAAATTCTCTCTCGGGGCTGGGGATGTGGCTCAAGCAGTAGC
This sequence comes from Callospermophilus lateralis, assembly GCF_048772815.1. NCBI lineage: Eukaryota > Metazoa > Chordata > Mammalia > Rodentia > Sciuridae > Callospermophilus > Callospermophilus lateralis. Next base: position 22,465,931 of record NC_135319.1, on the reverse strand, counting down.
GGGCTCGCCTGGCATGCGTGCGGCCCGGGTTCGATCCTCAGCACCACATACAAAACAAAGATGTTGTGTCCGCCGAAAACTAACTAAAAAATAAATATTAACAAATTCTCTCTCTTTAAAAAAAAAGAAAAAAGAAAAATTCTCTCTCTCTCTCTCTCTCTCTCTCTCTCTCCCTCTCTCACTCTATCTTTAAAAAAAAATAAAAAAATAAAGCAACTGACTATTATAATTGGCATTCCTGAGCCTCCAATTTCTTGAAAGAGCATGCTATCTGCCTAGCAATCTACCCAGCATAGAGTGAAGGTCAATGAAGGGAAGTTCCTTTTTCCTCTGCTCTCTGTTAAGGTAAAATGCATATCAGGGGTGGGGACAAGGGTAAATACATAATCAGGGAGGATATTTGATGGATAAATAACTCATAAATCATTTGAAACCATAGTTTCCTGTTGAAAATTGACCCTCTGCAAACACTCAGTGTGTTCTTGGTGCCTTATCTTTCCCAAGGATGTTGAATGTGTGGTTACCCTCTACTGTATAAATGTGTGGTGTGAGTTTTCCTGGATGCACCTGCGTGTAAGGACTTCTGCTGATCACAATGGTAGGTAACTGATTTCATACCTGAAGGCCAGAAAAGAAAAAATAGCCAGGCATGGAGATGCACACCTGTAATTCCAGCAACTTGGGAGGCTGAGGCAGGCAGATGCCTAAGTTGAGGCCAGCCTTGGCAACTTAATGAGACCCTGTCTCAAAAAATAAAAAAGGGCTGGGATGTTGCTCAATGATAAGGCACCCCTGAGTTTAATCCCCAGTACAAAAAGAAAAAAGGAATACGTATTTCTTATTTTAATATTCTGTGATACACACTTAATGGTAAATATGACTTGGTTATGAATCTTCTGTATATTACTTGCATTTCAATGTGTACTGTATAATGAGATTCTGGGAATTTAGGAAAATCTATATGAGTTTAGTACCATTTCTTTTCTCCAAGATCAAGGTTATTCCTACTAATAATTCTGGGATATAATGAGATTTCTTGTGTGTCTCTAAATCTTGGGTTCTATCTGAATGATTTAGTGAAATTAAATATAATTTCAGAATTATAATTAATGCATCATTTTTTCTAGTGAGGAAACTGAGTCTGTGGAAGAGAAAGAGCTGCCACTGGGTATTCAACACAAAATTGTCAGGGGGGAAGGGGAAGCCATGAGACAGAGCCCAGGTATATCTCTCTAGGCTGGCACTCCCAAAGTTAACCTGATCTTTGAAGAATATTGATACCTGACTCCCACTGAAAACACTTTGAATTAATTGGTCTGCAGTGAAGAAAGAGTAACAGGAGTTTTGAATATTGTCCAGGTAATTTTATTGTTTAGCAAAGTTTGTGAACCATTTTTGTTAATTGCATCATGCTGGATTAAGACATTTGTGTCAGGTACGGTGGTGCAACCTGTAGTCTCAGTGACTTGGGAGGCTAAGGCAGAAGGAGCACAAGTTCTAGACAAGCCTTAGCAACTTAGACACTGTCTCAAACTAAAAACTAAAAACAGCTGGGAATGTAGCTCAGTGAAAAAGCATCTTTGGATTCAATCCACTGTTCAAAAAAAAAAAAAAAGAAAAAGAAAACCTGTTCTAAATATGAATGACCCCATGTAGGCTTCCTTTCTGTCTTTAAACTTGATTTTTCCTAAATTATCCTTTGATGAATATTGTAGTGTAACAGGGACTTAGAGTCTACTTTTATCTTTAATCAAAAAAGCACTGACTCTTCACTTGGACCTGCAGAAATCCAGTGGGTAACCAAAAGCAGGATGAGAGTTTGGCATCTCTGCCTTCATTTTGCACCTGTCTCCTTTGCTCCTTCAAATGCTGGGTCAGATTCCTGCTCAACTCTGCTGGTAGACAGGTTAATCATTTAAGGAGTGCTCATCTTTCCCCTACAAGGCCAAAGAAACGAAGATAAAAGCAGCTAAACTATTTTAAAGATTTTGCAGGGACTAGAAATTTGCCTAGAAGTCTACAGTCATGTTCTAAACCTAAAAGCTTACCTAATTCATCTTGCTTTTCTGACTAGTCCTTTCTCTGAGTCATTCTCTACTGCAGTCACATTGAATTCCAGGAACAACAGGTTTGATCAATAAAAATCTTGTAATGAGAGTAGTAGCAATTTTCTTATCTCTGATAAGGTAACTTATAAAGCTCTGCATGCCATTCTGAGAAAAGTAATTAACCAGACCACAGTTGAACAAGACTACTGGACTATGCACACTTCAAGCCCTCCACCTTGTATTGGTCTTCCCTATGTAATCTTGAAGTAATCAGTGAGTCAAAGATAGCCCTTAGTTTTATCTTCCCAGAGTGGCCACACTGAGATTGGATTCCTTTCCTCTGTTCAGCAACACTTAGGTATTGTTCAACTGAGTGAGTGCTAAGCTTGGTCTGTTGACTCCTGTTGATCACAATGGTAGGTAACTGATTTCATACAAGAAGGCCAGAAAAGAAAAAATAGCCAGGCATGGAGGCTAGGAGAGGTAACAGATTTGGCAAGTCAGCCAGAAAGCCATGTCCACAAAGCAGTTGCCACCCCCAGCTGGTCAATTCCTTATGAGAGAGAGACAGAGAAGGGTCCCAAGCAGTTGCTGAAATCACTTTCATTTTGGGTAGGCATAGGCTGCTTTTTTTTTTTTTTTTTTTACCATCATTGGGTGAAGCAGAGAAATAAAATTTTGGAGTCCACGGACCATTAACATGAGAACCCTGGTAAATTCTTCTTGACTAGGCACATCAAGCCTCCCCCTTTATTTTCCTTGTCATTTGGGGGTCCTTTGAGCCAATTTGAATTCTTTTGAATCAATATGAGCTTCTGCCATTTGTTTGACAGGCAAATTTGAATAACTTTGTGGTGCAAATTACAAGGGTAGGAATGTGGGATGCATAGAGAAGCCAGGGTCTTTGGGGACAGCTCTATTATAATTTGCATAAGAATGGAAAACACTAATTCTGTCTCTGAGTTTGGGGTGAATTTGGGGTGACTTGTCTATTTATAGTTATAAACCTATGGCTAAGAAAAAGACGATTTATTATTTTAATACAGCATGAACTATATGTCTAAAAGTACAGTCTGACTTAATATAATTATTTGGTTGTTAGTCTGTGTTTATGGTGATTGGATTTACAGAGGATAAAGATTAACTTAATGGATACAGCAATAGTCCTGTTAGAAATTTATGTCACCAACTCTTGCTGCATCCAGCAGACAAGCCTCTCAGAAAATTAGTCCTAGAGACAGCACTGGGCATGACTTAATTAAAATTCACCAAGGTAAACTACTACCAGAATTCTTAGAAATAACTGGTTAAGGTACCAGTGATAACTTCACTTTTTTAAATATATTTAGGTTGGATTTATTTTTATTGTATTATTTATTTATTTTTAAATATTAATTTTTTAGTTGTAGTTGGACACAATGCCTTATTTTATTTATTTTATTTTTAATGTGGTGCTGAGGCTTGAACCCAGGACCTCGCACATGCTAAGTGAGCACTCTACTGCTGAGCCCCAGCCCCAGCCCCAGCCCTGTATTATTTATTTTTATGTGGTGCTAAGGGCCTCACATGTGCTAGGCAAGTGCTCTGCCACTGAGCCACAACCAGCCAGGAGGGGCTGGCTCCTTCACTTTTGGTAGAAATTCTTCTTGCACATAATAACATCTAATGGCTCATGAAAATATCTTATGGCCTTTTTCATGTGAATTCATTTTTGAATATTTAAATTGATCTTCCTGTTAACTAGCAATTTCTCATGAACACCTGTAAGATAATTCTTAATGGCAGTTACAGGACCAACACGTAAAAGCTTTTGACTATCTACCTATTTTAGATCTTCTGCTGTACTTCTGCTGATACTAGGATAACTAGTTACTCAAGGTTGCTCAAAGTCTTATTATCTCAGCCAGCCTTGCTGTAATGTGAACATTTTTTAAAAAAATATTTTTTAGTTGTAGATGAACACAATATATTTATTTATTTTTATGTGGTGCTTAGGATTGAACCCAGTGGCTCATGTATACGAGGCAAGTGCTTTACCACTGAGCCACAACCCATTCCCTGATATGTGTACATTTAGAAGTTAACCTTAACTTATTTAAAACCAAAGAAAATCAAAGGTTAAAAGTTTTTTAGAAACCAAACTACTGAGTATACTGATTCATCTGAAAAATTTTGTTCAAGGCTTATTCAAAACTTGCAGGTAAGAATCTTAAAATTCAGCCATTTAAACAGGTGATCTTAATTTCATTAGGTTATTGATTTCATTTTGTTATCAAAATAATTTGGTCCAAGTGTTAGTGGAGCATGCCTGTAATCCCAGCAACTCAGGAGTATAGGCAGGAGGATTGCAAGTACAAGACCAGACTCAACAACTTAGGGAGACCATGTCTCAAAATAAAAAGTAAAAAAGAGCTGGGAGCAGTGCACAGTGGCTCACATCTCCCCAGCTTGGGAGGCTGGGGCAGGAGGATCGTGAGTTCAAGCCAGGTTCAGCAAAAGCATTAAGCAACTCAGTAAGACCTGTCTCTAAATAAAATACAAAATAGAGCTGGGGATGTGGCTCAGTGGTTGAGTACTCTGAGTTCAATTCCCAGTACCCCCCCCCATAAGAGCTGGGGATGTAGCTAAATGGAAAAGTACCCTGGTTCAACCTCTAGTCCTGCAAATAATAATAGTAATAATTATTATAATTTGGATGTGATTCTTTATAAACCTAGTCAATTTTTATTACCATATTTCTCTGTTTCATACTGGAATTTTAATATAAGTAGATCTCCAACAATGAAAATGATTTAAATTTGTTGATAAAGGTTTAAAATTGCTAACATACATTTTGCTTTCATTGCTAGCCAATCAGGATTATATTTATCTCTGCTGGATGTCTAACATGAAATGTCCCTTGATTTCTCTGTTTCAAGTTCAGCAAGTTTTAGGGATTTTCTTTGGCAAAAAGAAATAACCTGTGCTTGTCTGACATCTTGGTTTTCATGGGTAATCTAGAAATAACTGCTAAACATAAGTAATTTAGGCACATATACCTGAAATAAATGTTTATAAATGTATATGATAGAGATAACATATCTGAATCATTTGTAAATAGCTATAATACCAATTTCAGGTACTTTTGGCCTTTTAAAAACAGTGTCCTTGGGTCTGTTCGTAGTGTTTTCATCAATTGTTGATATACAAAACACAGTTGAAGTGTGGCATGGTAGTGCATGCCTGTAATCCCAGCAACTTGTGGGGCTAAGGAGAAGATCACAAATTCGTAGCCAGTCTGGGCAATTTAGGTGAGTCTCTGTCTCAAAATAAAATAAAAAGGACTGGGGGTATAGTTTAATGGTAGCATACCCTTCAGTTCAAACTTAGTAATAATAATAATAACAATAAATTAACAGTTTAAGATTGCTTTCTTCCTGGGTGTTCACTAAAAATAGGTCACTAAGAGTTAAATTCTCTCTCTCTCTCTCTCTCTCTCTCTCTCGGTAGTTTGGATGGATCCCAGGGCAACTTTACCACTAAACTACATCCCCAATCTTTTTTTTTTTAATTTTTATTTTGAGAGAGGGTCATGCTGAGTTGCTGAGGGTCTCAATAAATTACTGAGGCTGGCCTGGAATTTGCAATCCTCTTTCTCAGCCTCCCAAATTGCTGGAATGACAGGCTTGTGCCATCATGCCCAAACTAATTAACATCTGTAATTCTATATGCCAAGAATAAAAACATAACTTAAACTGGGTTTTGACTTAAAAATATAGAAATAAGTTGGGCATGGTAGCTCATGCCTATAATCCCAGCCACTTGGGCAGGAGGATTGCAAGTTTCAGGCCAGCCTGGTAATTCAATGAGAACTTGTTTCAAAATAAGAATTATTTCAGAGAGATAGGTGCATTCAGGGTAGTATGGCTATAGACAAGGATTATTTCAATTGTAAATTTATGAAACAACGTAGAAATAAACAAGCAAATAGGGGAAGAAGAGATATAAAGGAAGTTATAAGTATAGGCGTATATTTTTGGTGAGGAAGATTTAAAAGAGGAGAGAATGTTTTAGGAGAGAAGGCTTGGCATCTCTCTGCCTTTGTTTTGCTACCTCAAATGATGGGTCAGATTCCTGCTCAATTCTGCTGGTAGAGAGGTTGACTATTTGCGGAGTGCTCATCTAAAACTAGCAACTCTCCCCCTACAAGGCTGAAGAACCCAAAATAAGAGTAGCCAAACTATTTTTAATATTTGCAGAGACATCATAATGAACAGATAGTCAATTGCCATCTTATGACAAGAATCAAACACCCTATGTAGCAGCAACTTCCTTATCATTAACAGGCTCTGCATGGCCATCCTGAAATAAAGATTAACCATGGTTTGACCAAGACTGCATGACTATGCATCCTTCTAGCCCCCTGCCTTGGGATTGTTCCTTCTCTATGTAATCTTGTAGCTCTTATAACCTGAAGTAACCCAAAGACATCCCTTCGTTCTGCCTTCCCAGTGTGGCCACACTAGGAATAAATTCCTTCCCTGTGCCCTACAACATTTATCTATTGTTCAATTGGATGAATGGCCAAGTCTAGTCTATTGGGGACCCCTGGGGTCAGGCCTCTGTCCTAGGACCCCAGTAAAAGTAGCAGGGAATGAACTGGGCTGCTCTCAGGGCTACAGAGGACAAGAAGAAGGAAGTATGCCAACATGCAGTGGCTGATCCTCTCCTCAGGACAAAAATGCTCTCTGAAACCATCCTCATAGCCAGTAATGGCAGAAAAACAGTGTGTGGTATTTTCCTTGTCTCTAATCCACCCCCACTTGACCCCAGAGTAAACTTGATAAGATACACAACTGTCAATACCCATACCCATCTTAAGACCCTGAAAACCTCTAACTCTTGATCAGAGACAGTGTTCAAACTCAGGGCTGCAAAAGCCCCAAGTACACTGTTTACCAATTCCGAAGAAAGAATTTGGAGGACTCAACAGAGATGGTTTGGACATTTTATTATAGACATGCTGCTTGGTGGCAGCAAGCTGGGAGAATATGGAAAATGGCCCTGCTCCTAGAAGCAGGGGGAATATATAGGGTAGGTTATGTGCCCACTGTGCAAATGAAATTCTTTTTTTCTTTTTCTTTTTCTTTTTCTTTTTTGGTACCGGGGATTGAACTCAAGGGCACTCAACCACTGAGCCACACCCCAAGCCCTGTCTTGTATTTTATTTAGAGACAAGATCTCACTGAGTTGCTTAGCAACTCACTTTTGCTGAGGCTGCCTTTGAACTTGTGATCCTCCTGCCTCAGCCTCCTGAGTTGCTGGGACTACAGGTATGCGCCACTGAGCTCAGCTCGCAGATGGATTTCGTCAGATGTTTTGTGAATATATTCTTTTGCTTTAAAACCAAGGTCACTCTGCTTTGATCCCCACCTAAAAACTGAACAAGGCAAGTGCCAAGTTCTCCTTTTCTGTTTTCTTTGGAGTCCTTATCTCACCACCAGGTATGAAAAGTCTTCCCAGGCACTGATTAATATTTAACCCCACAGAGAGTAAGACCCTTCTAGGAGCAGTGACTTGCTTAAAAGGGCCCAAATTCTAAGGGGCACTATCAGACTGCTTCATCCCAAGGCTGGCTATAAAGCCACACCATCTAGAAAATCCTAACACATGTCGGCTTCAATGACCATTCTCCCATGCCAACTTGGATCAGGGACTCACGATTATTGAACACAGGAAAGGAAGGCAAGAGAGAGGGAGGACCTGTGGCAGAACAGAATTCAGGAATGGGAAGGGACTTTGGAGCTTCTCAGGAGCGATCTTCAGACCAGCAGCATCTGCATCGACACCACCATCCCCTAGGGGCTTCAGTCACACACGTGAAGGTCTGTTGAAGCAGAATCCTCAAGTATTTTATTTAACAAGCTCCCCCAGGTATTCATGTGTTCATTTAGGCAGAACTGGTTTGGATCATTTTTCCTGTGACTCTCACCTGGGAGACTAGGTAAAGACAGGCACTGACCCTGTTGGTCTTCTAATGAACCTGAGATTATGTGTTTCTTATTAGCTCCCTAAGGAATTGTGGTGCCCACTCAAGTGGGAGAACCCCTCTCTTGGGGGAGGAAACAGGTTGAAATAGACGGGGCGGGGGGTGGGGCAGTTGCAGGCGTTTCTCGGACATATTGTCTTTTTTTGTATATTTTTTCTTATTCTTAGGATTGATCCCAGGAGTGTTCGACCTCTGAGCTACATATTCAGCCCTTTTATTTGTTTGTTTTGAGACAGAGTCTTGCTAAGTTGCCCAGGTTGGCCTCAAATTTGCAATCCTCCTGCCTCAGACTACAGGCACGAGCCACCAGGTCCAGCCTGAGATACTGTCAAATGGGTAATCTTAGAAATAAATTATGTTCTCTTCCCCAATATCTTGTTTAGACTCCATCCCCAAGTCATTCAGTCGTGTGTCTCTGTCCCAGAGCAGAGGGAGTTTGATGGATTCTGCACACCTTGCTTGCCCTGGGCTGCAGACCTGGCTCATTTCCTTGGATTCCACTGTTCTGTGACTGAGAGAAACAAGACCCTCAAGATTCCTGTGATCACTGCAGCCCCCTCACTGGAAGCCCTCTTTCTGTATGAAGAGAGCAAAGGTTCTGTCACAAAGCTGGCTTTTTGGGGGTAAAAGGAAAATGTAGGTTTCCACTGTGATTTTAAACTGAAGATCATGCAAAAGAAGAATGAAACAAAGGGCTGGGATTGTGGCTCAGTGGTAGAGCGCTCACCTAGCATGTGTGAGGCCCTGAGTTCAATCCTGAGCACCACGTAAAAATAAATAAGTAAAACAAAGGTATTGTGTCCAACTACAACTGAAAAGATTTAGAAGAAGAAGAAGAGTGAACATAAAGAGCAAGTGTAATTCTAAGTTCTGGTGTGGGCTGAGTGAATTGAGGGTTTTTGTTTTTGTTTTGTTTTGCTTAAAGAATGCATTTGTTTCTTTGGAGTTATAAATCAAATGCATTTCATTGTAGAAAATTTAGAAAATTAGAGAGAAAGTCTAAAGCTCTCATTATTGCACCACTCAAAAATGCCTTGTTAAACTTGGTACATGCCCTCAGTCTGTCCCTGAACCTCACTCGACATCACAGCAATAACACCATCAAGAATTCTTTGTAATTGGCTTTGTTTCTCTTAATGGTACATAGTGATCCTTCACTCAAGTCATTTTTTCTCCCACTTTGTCAGTTTGCCAGGTGTTTTTTGGATCATTGTGTTCTCAAACAGTTCTGTTCTTTGAGCTCCTTTTTTAAAAACAAACAAACAAACAAACAAACAAACAGTAACCATTAAGCTACATTCCCAGCCCATTTTACTTTTTTTATTTTGAAACAGGGCCTCAGTAAGTTACTTAGGGCCTTGATAATTTGCTGAGGTGAGCCCGAACTTGCAATCCTCCTGCCTCAGTCTCCCAAGTCCCTGGGTTTACAGGTGTGTGCCACCAGACCTAGCCTCTTTGGGCATTTTGTGTCTTTCTCTTTTACCACTGCACCGAAGGAGTCTATCTTCATCTCTGTGCTATTCTCCTTAGGATCTGAGTTTAGAAGTAATAAACATGAACTCAACTGTTTTAAATGATCTTAAGAGTTTTGATGTACACTCTCCAATTGTTCTCCATAAAAATTGTTGCAACATATGATCCTTGTGTATGTCACTTCCCCTGTGTGCTCTGTTCTGCTCTGAGTAGTAGTATAAATTAAATGTTAATTCTTGTGATCCCATTATAGTACTCTTTTATCAACATCTTTATTTTATTTTTTTATTTTTTGGTGGTGGTGGTGGGGGAGCTGGGAACCAGGGATTGACCCCAGGGGAGCTTAACCACTGAGCCACATCCCCAGATCTTTTTATATTTTATTTTGAGACAGGGTTTCACTAAGTTGCTGAGGGCCTTGCTAAATTGCTGAGGCTGGCTTTGAATTTGCAATCCTCCTGCCTCAGCCTCCTAAACTGCTGGGATTTCAGACACGGGCAACCATGCCCAGCAACAACTTTACATTTCTTTTGTTATCAATCAGCTTAACTTTTCATGTGCTTATTCATAATTTATATTTGTTTCTGCATATGTGTGTTAAATAACCTTTTGTTTCCCTTGTCTTTTTTCTCCTTAGACGCTTTTCTTTTTCCATTGGCATATAGAAATCCTTCATATAATGATGTTGTTCTGCAAATTGGATACCTTTTAAATTTCCTTTACGTTCTTACAACTTTTACATACTCAAATCTATTTTTGTTTTATGCTTAGAGTAATATAAGTATTTACCTATATTTTCTTTGATTATTTTATGATCTTATTATAAAAATGTACCCCTTGAATCCTTTTAGAATTTTTACAAACATGTTATTAATACAGTATGTACTTGTCTTCCTTCTCTCAAATTCTGAGCTTTTCCTGGACTGCCTAGAAGGTGTAGAAAAAGGAACATATAGAGCTGATGAGACAGGGGAGGTGGAGATGGTGCTTTCACACGGTGAAGAGGATGCAAAAGGCCACTGTCAGGCAGGAGACTCCCTTGGCCTCTGAGAGAAGTCCAGAGTGGCATAGAAGAGCTGTCACTTCAGAGAAGGACTCCTGGCATGACAATGACAAGGCTCCCAAACACAGTCCCAATCCCAATTCCAGAGCTAGTCAACAATGGTGGCAGCTCCAGCCCCAAGGAACTTGGCTGCTGAATTCACAAACCCTGAAATGGCACTGTTTTGGAAGCTGTGACCAGTGACAAGTGAGGTCAGGGGACACAGGAGTGGTAAAGCTGCTCAGGCTGTCATCTGTCAGTGTCTGTGGTCAGTTCAGCAGTTGAGAGACGCTCCTGACCTAAGAGGGATGGAGATGAACTTCTAGTGGGCTGAAGGGCTGCAGCAGGAGAGCTGACTACAGTACAGAGAAAGCAGTCCACTTACCCAGTAATCACTCGGCACAGCTCACACCATGTTCATTTTGATTTTATATATATACATATTACAATCATTTTTTTGACTGCTCTGTTTTGTTCCCTGTTTTTGTCTTTCTATTGTTATATGAGTAATATACTACTTCAGGTAGTGTCACTTCATAATTAATATTAGACATCTTTCAGAGTAACTATTCTCTGTTCTCCTTTTTAAAAGATTCCTAAAAGTACCATCTTAAGATTAGTTTAGTTTATTTATTTATTTTTTGGTACTAAAGATTCTACCTAGGGACCCTTTACCACTTAGCTGCATTCCCAGCCCTTTTTATCTTGAGACAGGGTCTTATTAAGGTGCTGAGACTGGCCTCAAACTTGTGACCCTCTTGCTTCAGTCTCCTAAATTGCTAGCGTTACAGGCGTGTGCCACCAAGACTTGATTATTTTACTTAACTCAAAAAGATGACAAGGACAACTTGCTACTTTTCCTTATCCTACTGATTTCAATCTGGGTTAATTTCGTTTGTTCATGCAGCCATCAAATATGCTTTTATCAGCTAGGCATGGTGGTGCACACCTGTAATCCCAGTAACTCAGGCAGCTGAGGCAGGAAGATCTCAAGTTCGAGGCCAGCCTGGAAATGTAGCAAGGCTATGTCTCAAAAATAAAAAGGTTTGGGGATGTAGCTCAGTGACAGTATTACCACTGTTTACCAGTGACGAAACCTTGCTTCCCCAAATGCTGAAGTATAACACCAGAGAAGAACGCCGAGGCAAGTGTACAGTGGAAAGTGGAAGGCTTTATTAAAGGATAGCAGAAAAGACACCCCCCACCACCTCCAGGAAGAAGGGGATCCGAAAGGCGGAATCCGTGGAAAGAGGAGGTCTTCCCTTTTTTATATCTAAGCTCTTCTTTTGTCCTCCCACATTCCAGTCCTTTATTTCCTTCTATCCTGCAGTGATAGAATGCAAGTGGGAAGGCCAAAAGATGGGAAAGTTGTGGACCAAGGACGGCAGGAAGGGCCTGGAGTGGTTTGATAAGCGTCTCAAAGTTTTGCTGGGAGCTACTTCATTAACAGTTCTTTAGGATGGGCCGGGGGCATTGGGGACATTAACATTTCAAGTTCCTCAGGTGTTGTTCTAGTTTCCGGGACTCAGATTGGATTTACCTAACTACACTACTTTTCTTTAAATCTGGCTTTAGTAGTGTGGACCTGGGTTCAATCCCCAGTGCTGAGAAAAATAAAATAAAATAAAATTTTAAAATGCCTTTATCACCTTCAAAATGAAGCTCTTAGCCTCAGTCTAATCTATCTTTTCTGTTGCATCTCCAACTCAGCTTGAGCAAGACTCCAATAGTTTTCTCTTTGCCTCTGTGTCTTTGTCAATGTTTTATTATCTTTATGAAACCCTTCCACTCCTTCCTTTCTGTCCTTTACATTCTACATATTCTATAAAATATCTTAAAACATCATCACCTTATCTGCAAATGTTTCCCAAACTTCCTCTGTAACAAAATAGCATACTGTCATTATTGCTCTGTGATTTTGACCACTTGTAGCTCTTTCTGTGTGTTTTGTTTGTTTTAGTGATTTGTTAGGCCAGTTCCTTGGCTAGGTTGCCTGAAGGCAGAAGTTCCATCTTCAGTAGCATTTACCAGACCTCAGCAGGGACCCTTGAATTTGACATTCAGTCAAGAAACAGCACCTGGATTTACTCATTCTCTACCCCTGACCTTTATCTACATTTCAGAAGGCTTTCCTGGCCAGCCTTATGGTCCTTGCTACCTTCATGACTGCATGCAATGCACAGTGCTATGCAATCTCTTTGGACAGTGATCAAGGTAATGTGCATACTCGTCAGTCCTGGGTTTTCAATGCTTATTATGTTATTATAGCCTGGTAGGTATGGCCTATTGGTAGATGAGAGCCTTTTGAATCTCCATAAGGAAGAGGGTTGAGACAGATATAGAAAATGAATAAAATGAATGACTTTCATTTGCCCTGCATATGAAGCAGTCATTCTCAATTCTGGCTGGATGAGAATTGCCTAGAGAGCTTCTGAAACTTACCAATGCTTAGGCCTCATCTAAAACCAGGTTAATCAGAATCTCTGGGGTTGGAACAGCATATTTAAAAGCGTCTTGATGGACTCTCAAACGCAGCCAGGGTTGAGAACCACTGCTTATTCCAAAGCAGTATTCAAACCTTCATGTGTGTGCCAATCTCTGGAAAATCTTGTTAAAATGTAGGTTCTGATTCAGTGCATCTGAAACAGATATGAGAGTATCCAAGTTCAGAGTGGTCCCAGGTGATGCCGATGCTGGTCCTTCAAGCACACTTGAATCAGCAAGGATCTAAGGAAGTAGTCCTCATCTCTGTTTGAACCTTGGAATCATTTGGGAGTTTCCTAGAAATACAGTGACATGGGCCCACACCAAGGGATTCCAATTTGTGTCATGGGGTGGGACTCAGACATATATTTTTTTCCTTGTTGGATGCTGGGGATTGAACACAGGGCCTCACGCATGCTAAGCACATGCTCTACCACTGAGCTACACCCCCAGCCCATAGATGTTTTTAAGTAAACAAGGTGTTTCACACGTACACAGGGCTGAGAAACTCTTATGCAAAGCTAATGAAAGTGAAGAAATAAATTATTTATCCAGATATGATCCAGTAGGAAAAAGCTGGGCTTCAATTACCCATAGGCTCATAATAAATACCTGATTAAACAGGAGGGCCTGAGTTATTCTTGAAATGTCTGCTCTGAAATAAAATCTGGAAAGATTTAAACTTGGTATAAGAAAACATTATCAGGGTTGGGGCTGGGGCTCAGTGGCAGAGCACTTGCTTCACACATATGAGGCACTGGGTTTGATGCTCAGTACCACATAAAAATAAATAAATTAGATAAAGATATCCTGTCCATCTACAACCAAAAAATTATTAAAAAGAAAAGAAAAGAAAACATGATCAGTGACAAAGACTGCACAGTGCAGGAATTTAGCCATGGTCAATACTGAAGCATTTTCTTAAATGCCTTTAAAATTGCCTGTCATCACATGGCAGGGGCTGGCCTCCCTGTCCTGACAAGCCTTGTCCTTGTTAAGTGACTTGACTATTTCACTGATATGCCCTGTGTACTCTTTTAGAATGCAAAGATATTAATGGAGTCATACACCCACTGAACTCGAAATGGACAAATTCGAACTGTGAGGAGTGTTATTGCAGTGAACGTGAAATTAGCTGCTGTAATTTGTAAGTCTCAAGCTAATGGGGACCAATAGAGGGATGTGGCTAACTTTGATGAACAGCTATTACCTCTTTCAAAACACCATGCTTCAAGTTTTTAAAATAGACTTTATTTTTGGTACTGGGAATGGCACCCAGGGGCACTTTGCCACTAAGCTACATCCTCAGTTCTTTTTCTTATTAAGACAGGGTCTCCATAAGTTGCTGAGGCTGACCTTGAACTTGGAATTATCTTGCCTCAGCCTCCTGAGTCTCTGGAATTCTGGGTGTGAGCCACTGCACCCAGCTAAAATAGGCTTTATTTCTTAGAGGGTTTTGGATTCACAGCAAAATTGGAGAAGTACAGAGATTTTCACATACTCCATATACAGAGATTTCCATTTCCACACAGCCTCCCCCTTTATCAACCATTTTGGGCAGTATCTTTATTCATTTTCTATAATTGATAAACCTGAGGGAACACATCATCATCACCCATAGTCCATCTTTTACTTAGGGTTCACTCTTGATTTTGTAGTGGGAGGAAGGGTTAGTTTTCAGTCATATCTCCTTGTGGTAATGTATATATATAACATAAAATTAATCATTTCAGCTAGTTTTAAGCAGACTGTTTCAGTTGCATTAAGTACATTTATATTATTATAAATACAACCATCACTACCACTCATCTCCAGAAGTCTTTTCATCTTTTTTTGTTTGTTTGTTTTTGAGATAAGGTCTCACTAAATTGCTTGTGATCCTCCTTCCAGCCTCTTGAGCTGCTGGGATTGCAGGTGTGGGCTACCATACCCAGCCAAGTCTTTTCATCTTGCAAAACTAAAACTTTGTACTCATCAAATAATCACTCAATAATCACTTCTCCCACCCAATTCCCTCTCCCATCATCTCCTAGAAACCACCTTTCTGTCTCTATGAATGTGACTATTCTAGGAACCTCATTTAAGTGGAATAATATAATATTTATCCTTTCAAGATCAGTTTACTTCACTTAGCATACTGTCCTCAGTGTTTACCCATGTTATAGTATATGTTAGAATTTCCTTCCTTTTCAAGGTCTATAATATTTCATTGTCTATACATATTACATTATGCTTACATACTTATCTATTTGTAGGCACTTGGGTTGTGTTCCATTTTATTTAAATTGTTTTGAAACTTGGACAGTATCTCTATTCTTTATTTTTTGTGGTACTGGGGATTAGACTCAGGGGTGTTCTACCACTGAGTTACATCCTCAGTCCCTTCCCCTAACTACTTTTTAATTTGAGATAGGATCTTGCTAAGTGGCCTGGGCTGGCATCAAACTTCTGATCCTCCTGTCTTAGCCTCCTGGGAATGCATGTGTGCAGAACCCATTCTGGGCAGTATCTTTATTCTTAAATACCTATTTTTAGATAGGTTCCTGAAGATAGGAAGGCTTATCCAGTCATCTGATGCTATTCTAGAAATTGCCCCAGTGGGTCCAGAGTGGTGTGGTACATGGCTGTATGCTCATCAATCCAGTAATCCCAGTGATTTAGGAGGCTGAGATGGAAGGATTCTAAGTTCAAAACAGACTGAGAATCTAGTGATTCCCTAAGCAAAGAGACCCTGTCTCAAAATAAAAAAAATAAAAGGTCTGGGGATGTAGCTCAGTGACAGAGTGCCCCTATGTTCAATACCTCCTTCTCCTCCTCCTCCTCCTCCTCCTCCTCCTACTACTACTACTACTACTACTATCACCACCAATAAAATAAATAATAAATAAATAAATAAATAAATAAATAAAAAGCCTGGAAATAGCTCAGTGGTAAGTACCCTTAGGTTTGAACCCCAGTCTGGGGAGTGGGTGGGTATTGACTTAATGGTCATGTTGTCCTTGCTGTTGGAGATTTGCAATAATGGGAATGATCTGAGCAAAGGCAGAGGGAAGAGATGTGAGGTGTGAGACATAATTTGTAGTATGCTTTATACTGTAAACCCCATGTTGCTTTTCTGTTCAATTGAACTCAAGGCAGCCAAAGGTTATGCAGATGTTTTCTGCTGAGTTGCTATGGATGGAAAAGGCTCGTACGTGGGGAAATAGAACACAGAGTATCTGCAGTTTTGTTCATGCCAGCCACACTGGCTCCCAATCCATCTGATTCTTCCTTCAGTCAGCCATGGCCTATACTGTGTTGAAAGAACAAGACTGATTTTTAATTTTTCTGTTGTGAGAACTAAACCCAGGGCCTTACACATGCTAGGCAAGTACTCTACCAAGTGCTCACTGAGTTATATCCCCAGTGTGACAGGAGCGGTTTTGATGATGGAAGCATTGCTGTAAAGCATTCCCCAAACTTGCCTCTGAATCTGAATTTTATCAAGTGCTTCAGGGACTCTTATGACTACACCAGTGAATAGAGGAGCAAGCTCTTAAATACCTGAGTCCTATCAAAATTTAAGTGTCTGGAAAGTTCTGCTTGCATTGATTGAGCAGGACTCCTGGTAAATGTGAATCAAAATAAGAGGAGTATCAGACTGGGAAACTGGCCACCAGGCTGCCTGGAGCAAGCTTCCAGGCATTGCCCTGGCTGGACTTTTGTGTATTGTAGCAGAATCTTGGTTTTTTGTGGTGCCAGAGATTTGTCTTTGTATCAAGTGTCTTTGTGGTTGAATCTATGATGAACAATTCCTCCCTCACATAAAAGCTCACATATATAGTATCCCCAGCTCCTCCAATAAATACTTAACTTTTTCTCTATGCCTTGCCTGTGTCTCCTGAACCTAGGGGAATAACTGGCTCACAGTGCCCTTTTCTCGGCCACATTTTCTATTCTTTTGACACACTGCTCCACCCTGGAGAAATGTGCTTATTTCTCCTTACTGCTCAGAATCAACTTCCTTGGAATTGCTTTACTTCCTATCCATTCTATTTTTCTCATGAACTTAAAAAAATTTTTGACCATAACAAAAATATCAATTTTGATTAAGTTTTCTCTAGAAGAGTTTTTTGGGCCCATCACCCCTCCAATGGGATAGTGCCCAGATCTGGGCACTATCAGTGTCCAGAGGCTCAGGCAGAAGCTCCCCAGGCATTGCATGGGAGATGTCTTGGCACATGTTCTTCTGTCCAGGCCCAGATTCTCAGACTGCAGTGAGGGAGGCAAAGAACCAAGGTCACCCAGCCTCCAGCTCTGAACACCTGATTACCCAATGCTTGTAGTACCCTTCTCAATCTCTCTTTAAAATTTTTTTTCAGTTGTAGATGGACAGATGGACACAATACCTTCATGTATTTATTTTTATGTGGTGCTAAGGATCGAATCCAGTGCCTCACACAGTCTAGGCAAGTGCTCTACCACTGAGTTACAAACCCAGCCCCTCAATCT
This sequence comes from Callospermophilus lateralis, assembly GCF_048772815.1. NCBI lineage: Eukaryota > Metazoa > Chordata > Mammalia > Rodentia > Sciuridae > Callospermophilus > Callospermophilus lateralis. The sequence goes on along the minus strand of NC_135319.1, from coordinate 22,448,365 downwards.
CTTTTAACTATTTTACAATTCCAGTTCTAGTTTGAATTAAAATATACACCCAGTAATATCAGTAATATGCCTTTTTATCATAGAAACTTGTGTCTCCACACATTTGGTGGAATTTCAGAATTTCTTCCTCGCCCCGCCGCCGTCCTCCTCCTCCTCCTCCTCCTTCTTCCTCTCTCTCTCTCTCTCTCTCTCTCTCTCTCTCTCTCTCTCTCTCTCTCTCTCCTCTTTCTTTTTGTACCAGGGATTAATCTTAGGGGTGCTCAACCACTGACAAACATCCCACCCTTTTTATTTTGAGACAGGGTCTCAGTAACTTGCTTAGGGCCTCAGTACATTGTTGAGGCTGGTCTTGAACTTGAGATCCTCTTGCCTCAGCCTCCTGAGCCACTGGGATTATAGGTATATCCCATCATACCTGGAGAATTACACAATTTCATTTCCTATTAAAATCTTGCAAAAGAAAGGTATTTGTTTCAATAAACACTACTTTATTTTTAAACAATTTTTATTGGAGTAAAATATACATTACATAAAATTTTCCATTTTAACCATTTTTGGGGGGTAGGGGAGTGCTGGGGATAGAACCTAGGAGGGCTTACCACTGAACTACGTCGCCAGTCCTCTTTGTATTTTATTTTGAGACAAAGTCTCACCAAGTTGCTAAGGATCTCACTAAGTTGCCCCAGCTGTCCTCAAACTTGTGATCCTCCTGACTCCTGAGTCACTGAGATTACAAGAATGTGTTACTGTGCCTTGCTATTTTAAGCATTTTAAAGTGTACAATTCAAGTTAGTGGTATTAAGTACATTCACAATATTGTGCAATCATCACCACTATTTCCAAAACTTTTTAATGACCCCATTAAGTTAACTTTAAAGGATAATTGCTGTATCCTTTAAGCAATAATTTCTACTTCCACTCCTGTTACCCTCTAATCTACTTTCTGTCTCTATGGATTTGCCTGTTTTACATATTTCATATGAATGAAATCACAATATTTGATTATTTTGTGCTTGGTTTATTTTACTACACATATTTTCAAGGTTTATCCATCTTTCATTGTTATATTGGTACGTCATTCTTTTTGTATTGGAATAATATTCATGGTATTGCTATACCACATGTTGGATAATTGTTTTCCACTTCACTTTTCGTTTTTGTTTATAGCAAATGCGATAGTATGAATGAACACGTATTTTGGAGTCTCTGCTTCCAATACTTTGGAGGCATATACCTGGGAGAAATGTTGGGCCAAATGTAAATAATGTTTAAATTTTGAGAAACTGCCAAACTGTTTTCTGAAGTGGTTGCACCATTTCACATTCTCACCAACAAGTAATCACTTTTAAACATTAAACTTTTACATTAGACATTTAAACCACTTTAAAACATTAAACATTTTCCAAAACTTTCAAAGTAAAACACTTAATTCTAGAACTATTGGAAAGCACAGGAGGAAAATGTATAATCCTACTGCATAAAGGTAATAACTGTTAAGGTTTTAATTTATTTTTGTCTTTAATTTTTTTTTGTGTGTGTGGGTGTGTTTGTGTAGTACTGGGGATTTAATCCAGGGCCATTCTACCAGTGAGCTACACTCCCAGCCTTTTTTTTTTTAAATACCTTCATTTTATTTATGTATTTATTTTTATGTGGTGCTGAGGATCAAACCCAGGACCTCGCATGCACTAGGTGAGTGCACTACCGCTGAGCCAAAACCCAGCCCCGACCCCCCAGCCCTTTTTCATCTGTATTTTGAGACAGGATTTGCTAAATTGTTGAGGCTGGCCTTGAATTTGCTATTTTCCTGTCTCAGCCCCCTGAGTTGTTGGGATTACAGGCCTGTGCCACTGTGTCTATTATCTATGCTTTTTTTCTCTCCATTTGCATAGTAGATATCAAACTTTATATTGCAGTTTTGTGATCTGAATTTTCCACTTAATATTCTAAAATTAGTACTGTTTTATCTTATCAAAACTCTTCAAAATATCAAATACTATCACTTTCTCATTCCTTTTTCTTGAAAAAATATTAAACCAGAATTTTTGAGCCAAAGGCACCATTCCAATGTTTGCTTCCACTCATGGGATGACATTCCCATGGATTTGAGCTGTGATCAATCCTTTAGGTTCAATGACCAGTGCTCTGGTTGGCTGTGAGCTGACTTCTTGCTATCCTCTCTCATGGTATCATCATGGGCTACAAATTCAGACATCTTGGAGACAGATAATTAAGGACTAAAGAATGACACTGATTTAGGCTAGCTTTAAGAAGAGGATGAAATGTCCTTTTTAGTAAAATAAAAGTCAAGGATTTTGAAAGGAAACACTGTCACTAAGGGCACTGGGGATGGCTGCTTCTATACTCTTTAGGTAGGGTCAATCAAATCCAGAGTGTATGAATAGACTTCAAAGGAGCAGTGAACCCCAAAACTGCACCAGTGAATGTGTAGGTAGATGTTTCTGAGAAGGTGATCTTTAGTTTTCATCAACTTCTTCTTGGGCCCTATGACCCTGGCCTGGGGTACCTATTTGCTTCTGTTAGTTGAGGTAGCTCCTCTTCTAACAGGCTGCTCTGCTAGGGCCAGAGCAACTGCTCCCTTCCCACTTTCTAACAGCATTGAAGGTATGTAGGGATAGACTGGAAGAAGCTGCCTAGCTTCAGAGAAGCCTTACCCCTATCCTTCTTGTATGCAGGTTGGAACGTAGGACTGAAGTTAGGAATGGTCTATGTGACTTGATAATATGGGCAGGTCCAAGGACATGGAGGCCAAGCTTTGGGATGCTAGACAATGGGTTCCCTCAAGTTGGCAAGGAATATGGGTTTTTTTTTTTGTTTTTTTTTCTTGCACAGAGCTGAACCGGGCAGCAGGGTAGGGTGACTAGTTGTTCTTCCTTCTAATGGGTCTTGGTCTTGTCTCAATGACAGAGTTCTTGAACCTGTTGGTTTTGACGCCAAATGCGAGAAAATCTTTCACAAGTCGAACTGCAGCTATACTGTGGAGGAGAAGAACAACCCAGGAAAGCCCTGCTCTGTTAACTCTTGGATAGTATAATATTCTTCTAATGCTCCAAGCCTGTCAGGGCCCAGGCCCTTCCAGGATAGGCCTCATTCACCTATGGCCTCTAATAGCCTATGATTTCCTAGCCCTACCAATCAATAAAAAAATATTTTGAGCAAACACTTGTATTGTTTCACTGATTTAATATGTATTATAAAGCATACAAATACTCAAAGGAGATAAAAATAAATCAAGTAAAAGTTATAGTATTTGTCTTACACTCCAATTGGTCATCAGGCATATTCTTCTAGGTGGACCACTGCCACTTTTGCCATTTCTGATATATTACTATTCTGCTGCCTGTTTCTATTACCTGGTGGATGGAGGGAAAAACAACAACAAATATGTCTTTGAGATGAAATCCAATTCTTTAGAGGTGTTCATGTTTATCTTCTGTCTTCTTGTTTAGGCAGTGCCTTCGATGCTGTTCCACATCCCTCTGTGTTTGCCTAAGATTAGAGCAAGGTAGCAGGAAGTGCCCTCCTGACCCTGGGGCAGTCTGACAGGGAATTCAAAGGCCAAGGCGCTGTCTGGGTGGTGGAGAACGGCCAGGTCGATGGACTCCAGGATCAGTTATCAATTGCTGCATACATACCACCCAAAATGGAGTGACTTGAAACATTGGTTCTCTTTACAGTTTCTGTGACAGAGAATGTGTTTAACTCAACACTGTGCTGATGCCTGGGCCAGACAGTGTGCTGGGCCTGGGGATAGAGAAGTGAATCAGAGAGATCAAGCCCCTGCTCTCCCACGGCTTGGAGTACACATCACAGATCACAAACAAGCACATCCATCTGCTAAATAACACATGAGCAATTGATAAAGAGCTGTATTTCCCCTACCCCTGATCCAGTCTGTTCAAACATGTGGATCTGTTGAGCAATCTAGGCAGTTCCCCTTGGCTTTTCCACACTCTTGAGTAATAAGAAATTGCTTTGGTTCCTTTAGTTACATAAAAATCTCATTCCAGAGTCAGCATTTTCATTGAAGACAGAGTGGGGGACAGAAGAGCAAAGGGCACAATGCACTCTTGGCTGCTTCTGCTGAAGAGGTGATCAAGACTGGCTTCTTCTTGGAGCTTTTTGCATCAATGTGCCCAGTTCAGAAAGAGTTTCATTTTGCTGGGTGTGGTGTTGCACATTTATCATCCCAGGAACTTGGGAGGCAGAGGCAGGAGGACTGGAAGTTCAAGGCCAGACGGGGTGAATTGGTGAGACCCTGTCTCAAAATGAGAAATAAAAGAGGTCTGGGGATATAGCTCAGTGGTAAAGCATCCCCAGATTTGATTCTCAGTACCCCCCACCCCATCCTAGTTTAATATCTGGTCACAAATCAACAGGAGTTGGGAGTATAGCTCAGAGGTAGAAAACTTAATATGTACAAGGCTCGGCACTGACATTGGGAGAAATATGAAGAAGGTATTGCAATGGTGGATGTGAAGAATTGCGTGCTATGATACAGTGCAAACAATCTTATATTTTGGAGTCAGATGATATAGAATCTGGGCTGACACTTATTTATTCAGTTCTTTTTAAAAAAATTGTGACAAAATTTACATAACATAAAATGTATCATTTAAACCATTTTTAAAGTATGTTCAGTAACATCAACTATATTCATAGTGCTGTGCAACCATCACCTCAATCCAGCTTCAGAACTTCCCATCATTCCAAACTGAAACTCTAAACCTATTAAACAATAAGTCTACAAAACTACCTGGTCTGTCCATCCCTGGTAAGCAACATTGTCTTTCTGTGTCTAAGTATTTGACTACTCTATTAATGGGCACCACAGTAGAGTTGATAGGAGGAATAAATTATAATGTCCTATAACATAGTAGGACAATTGTGGTTGACAATAACTAATTGAATATTTCAAAATAGCTAGAAGAGAGCATTTTCAATATTCCCACCAAAAAAATGATGACAGATATGGCGACAGATATGCCAATCACTCTGATCTAATCATCACACATTGTATATATGTATTGCAAGATCACTCCGTATGCCATAAATATGTATAATAACTATGCATCAGTTAAAATTAGAATATGTTTGAAAAAAGAATTTGACTAATTACAGCATAGAAAGTGGAATTATATGCTATATTTTTTTTGTGTCTGCTGACATTTATATTTACATCTGAACGTCAAATATAAATAATATCTATCTTGTGGGAACATTTGGTGTTAGAGAACCACTTAGCATAGTTCTCTACATAGCATTTATCTTCAAAAATGTTTGCTTCATTTAACTTGATGTATTCGCTAGAGGTGAAAAGTACACTGATCAAGGGCAGGGAAAAGAGTGTGCCTCCACTCTGTACCCTCTAGAGGGCAGGCAAGAGCTTTGCGCTGACCCGAGCAGAGGTCTCGCGAGACTGTCAGAAGCGTGGCGAGAGGCGTGGGAGGAAGGTTGTACTCTCGCGAGAACTCTGCCTTTGGGCTCAGGACTTGTGTCCGCTGGTGTCAATCCAACCAGAGTACCCTCGGATCGTCCGGAGAACCTCTCCGAACTGGTAAGAACTGGAATAACTGGCTGGGCGCGCACGTCTCCTTCAGTTCTCACTCCGCGAGCCCAGCGGAAGCCGGATGGTAGCTGGCGTGCTGGACCTGGGTCTACCCTTCCTGGTCGCCCTTTCCTTCCGCACGCCGGTCTAGGGCCTGTCTTCTCCCTCTGGACACGCAGGGTCACTGACCACCTCATTCTGTCTGCCTGCGGGCTAAGCCTGACCTCCTCTCCCAGACCTTAGATTCGCCGGGCCCCGGAGCCACCTCCTTCTGGCTGCCAGTTGGCTGGGCCTGATCTCTCCCAGACTCTCCACTAGCCGGTCCCGGGACCACCTCGTCTTGCTTTCTCGCGGGCTCCCAAATCCTTGATATGCCAAGTCGGCCACCTCCTCCTCCCCGCCCACGGGTTGGTTCTGTTCTCTCCCAAACCCTCGACCCATCGGCCCCAAGGCCTCCACTTCTTGTGAGGCAAGGGCCTGTCTTCTTCCCTCCCATCCCACACGTGGACCTCGCGGTTACCACCCGCAGCCTGGAGGCAGGGAAGATTTGTTTCCCCCTCCCTTTCCCTACAGACACTCCTGGCCGCAGGGATCCACCATCTGTTCCTGCTGGGTCGCTTTACCCCAGCTTCAAGTGTGACCAGGCGGGGCCTGTTTTCTATGCCAGAGCGCAACCATTTCCAAGGGATTGTCAGGTGGAAATGCAAAAAATGTGGCTCTATAAGTGCAGAACACAGTGTTACTTAACGTCCAAATAATCCCAATAATCTGGAAAAGTAGCCTGATTATCTCCCTTTTACAGATGAGAAGTTGCTCATTCATGATTCATAAAACTGGCAATCATTTATTCAGTGACTTTATGCTGAAGCTAATACGGATGTAGAAATGGGGAGGGGGAAGGACACACTTCTCGCTTCGATAGAACTAAATTTTTGTGATGGGAACAACAATAATATAGTCTTAAGTGCCATGGGATATGACAGGGGAAGATATGATCAAGAATGACTCAAGTCAAGGGCTGGGGTTGTGGCTCACTGGTAGAGTGCTTGCCTAGCACATGTGAGGCACTGGGTTTGATCCTCAGCACCACATATAAATAAAACAGATATAATAAAGATATTGTGTCTGTCTACAACTAAGAAAAAAAAAGAATGACGGAGAGCAGAGCTTTCTTTACCGGGCCATTTCTGTTGTTGTTGTTATTGTTTTCTAGTTAGATAAGATTGACCATCACAACTACTTTCGGATGTACTTAATTTTCTACCATCTATTTGATAATTTGGAATATGTAGGACTCTTGAGTTACCACCTTGAGTAAGGATGGGATAGGTTCATAGTTGACTCACTTCTTCAGTGGAATCCTAGTGTGACATTTCTGAACTTTAAAGTACATCAGAATTATGAAAGAAAACTTATCTTGCTGCTTCAGTGAAGGGAGATTCATTTACTATCTGTGGTCAGAGGAGTAACTTGATTTGCTCTTTGCCTTTTTTGGGGGGGGGAGGATGGGGGATACTGGGGATCAAATCCAGGGGTGCTTTTCTATAGAGCTTCCCATCCTTTTTTTATTTTTTATTTTGAAACAGGGTCTTACTGAGTTGCTGAGGCTGGCCTCAAACTTCCTATCCCCCTGCCTTAGCTTCCTGATTGCTGGGATTGCAGGCTTGTGCCACTGGACTTTGCTCCAAAGATTTGCTCTTTTAAGGATTTGCTCACTTGTATAATTGTTCAGATAAGTAAATGAGATAACGTGTAAAGTCTAGCACAGTAACATTCCTTACATTCTATTTCTCTTTCCCCTCTTCCATAGAGCCTTTGCCCTTGGGTCTCTAGAGGATATTCTAGCTGTTTAAAGTTTTATTATAGTTCTTGTATCAAGGAATCTTTATAATTACATTATTCCCTTTGGGAAAAGAATTATTTCAAAAGTAGAAAATCAAATTGAACTATGTAAGGAAAGAAAAGGAAGATGTGTTTCTTAAAGGGGGAGGGGATGTATCTTAAAATTACACAGGACGGTATACTCTTACCCCCATTTTATTATATCAGCACAGTTGTCGGGGAATCTCTAGAACCTCTGAAGCGGTTTCATAAAACTCCATAGGCTATTTCTGATACATAGCCCTTCCTCCACTTGAGAGTCTCTTGGTTATTGTTTTCTAATACTTTCCTACATGGTGTTAACATACTGGAAGGCATTCAGAGCCAGTTGCTGCTGCTACTGATAGACTTTTAACCCTTAATCATTATTTCAAAGAATTAGTATTTTTTCTTTATTATTGGTGAGTCCCTGATACAAATTCTTCTCTAAGTAGCAAGTTCATTTACCCTTAGGGAACACAGACCAAGGTAATTTAGGCCCTTAGATACTTGTTGAATGAATATATAAAACCTTAATACTTAAATGATCTCTTTAAAATAGCAGGTGTGGCTGAGGGTGTTAGACCTGGGATTAAATCTTGGCTCCTCTAGTTGGAAGGTTGTGACTGCAGGTAATATATTTAACCTTTTCAGTTTCATTATTTTTTAAATGATTATAATAATACTCACCCTAAAGTGTTGTGAGGACTAAATGAGATAATATGTAAAAAATTGAAAAGGCTTTTCACAAAATGGCTATAGGTAAATCCTGAATTCATTCATGCAACAAATAATTATGGAATACCAAGAGAAAAAGAGACAAAGTTCTTGGTACTGTGGAATTTACCATCTAGTGTTTTCCAAAGGAGGGTCAGAAAATAAATGGTTTCTACATGTCAGATGGTGATAAGTACAGTGGAGAATAATAAAGCATATGAAGGGGTTGTGGACAGAAGTCTTTTTAAAGTATAGGATGGTGAGGAATGGCCTGAGAAGATGACCCTTGAGCAGACCGCTGAAGGAAATAAAGGCTTGGTCTTGAGGATATCTGGAGGAGAGTTCAGTGGTCCTATGGTAGAAGCATCCTTGTTGTGGAAGAGCAGCAAGGAAGGGAACTGGAGTGGAGGAGTGGGGAGCAGTCTGAATGTTTCTGCAGGATTCCCAGAGAGATGATGGTGGCATATTAAATTGATGCTAAGTACATAATAAAATGTCTTCATTATCATATTGCATTCTCTGACTAAAAGTAATAAAGATAGTTAATGCCCATGTAGCTCCTACTATGTGTCAGGCACTATTCTAAATACTTTACTTGTGTTAGTCATTAACTCTTTCCAAAAAAGTATACTCAGCTTCAGAGAACAGAGACTTGTCACTATTCAATACATACCTGGAATATATTACTGATTCAGATGTGTATTTACCAAGCCATCAATGACAATAGGGGTGAATTTAGGGCCCCAACCACATACTGGGTAACTTCAAAAGGCAGGCCTTATGTAACTATAAGTGCCTATAAAAAGGAACCAGTTAATAGCTATACATTGGGTTCAGTTCAGTTTCATGAGAGAACTGTAGATATCCATGGCATTTTTATTACTTTTCCTGTGACTTTTTAACCCTTCTAAAATTTTTGTCCAAGGTTTCCATTTTGGCTTTGTTTTCATTATTGGAAAATATATTACTTAAGCAAAGAATGCATATGTACAATGTGGACGCTTAGCCCATAAGGAGGCCATGTTGACCACTTTTGCTTTGGTGAATAGCATTAATAGTAATGTATCTCTATGTTGTCAGTTACAGGAGCTGCCATATAATTTTTCTCAGCTTGTCTTCTTTGATTCTTGAATCATAATATTATAGTGGTCATTTATAAACTTACTGTCAATCCTGCAATAACTCAAATCCCAAATATGTCATATACATTCCCTAAATTAGATAGATTACCTGGCAAGTGAACAAAGTAATTATTTTGAGGGTGTTCCTTTTACTTAACTTCTGGCATAAATGACTCATTGTATGCTTTTAGCCATTCTTATCTCAAGTTGTCATTCTGATTTCACTTGACTTGATTATTCAGTTGAATCAAGCTGTTCCTTGGGGGGCTAGGAGTGTGTTTGGGGACACTATTGAGTCTTAAGATTCCTCTTACCTAGCATTACGTTAAAAGTGGTCTACAAATGTGACAATTTAGTTTAGTGATGGAGTAAAAAACTGACAAAATAGGATAAAAGGTTTTTGCTTGATTGTCAGTTTAGTCATAGGTAAAAAGCTAAGTCTTAACACTGGCCAATTACAGCTTTCAAGAGAACATAATATCAGCTGTGTTTTGTCTTATTTTGACATTATTGCTAGTCACCCACTTGTTTGCTTCTGTGGGGGAAAACCACAAGATATTTATTGTATTTACAAGGGATAAAATGATATTATTTTTATGATGATAGTAAGTAACATGTTTTCCTATCCATGACTATTTTAGGAAAAGGAGTTTCAAACTGAAGACAGGACACCACCCCTATTCCAAAAGCTAATCAAACTTTTGTTAATGTCCTGAGGATTTTCTGCGGTAATGCAAAGTTGAGGGGAGAAAATTCAATTTGGCTCTAAATACAGTAAATATTTCCCTTTAACTTACAAACCTGTTGCCATTTGTGAATCTGTGGAGCTGACCTTGAGTCTGGCCCGAAAGACTGTTTTAGCAACTATTGTGGGATTGTGGTTTCAGTGTCAACTTGCCAGTTTTGTTTGAAAAAGGTAAATAATATTTGTGCTAAAAACATTTTTCCTTTTCTGAAAAACATTTTTAAGTTAATATTATAGGCCTCAGTGGGGCAGATTATGTTTGAAACAGAAATATACTATACTTTTAAAAAAATTATAAGATGGACACAATACCTTTATTATGTTTATTTATTCTTCTGTTTTGAGGCTCAAATCCAGTGTCTCACACATACTAGACAAGTGCTCTGCCACTGAACTACAGCCCCAGTCCTATACTGAACTTTATAGTGCCTGATCTGAACTTGAGCATTCATTTAGCATTTATTCATCCATTCATGAATCAAAATGTAGTGAGCTTTGTTGAGTTCAGGGCTAATGGTTGTACACCATTCTTTTTAGTTCGATTCAGTAGTTCATGTAGAATGTGAAGAGGGGTGGAAGTGTTAAGGTGCCAATCCTAGGCTGTCTTTTTACCATTAAAGGTATACAAAGCTATAAGATAGGGTCTCTCAGGGAGCTCTCAGGTCAAGGAGGCAGACATATAATAATATGAGTAATGTGTTACAGGGGTCATGTTGGAAATCCATGCAGATTACAGTGGGCACAAAGGGAGCAGTAAAATTATTGAGGAATGAGGTATAATGATCAGGAAAGACTTTGTAGTGGTGGTGACTTGAAAAGTAGATAGCTAGGGAGAAGTAAAGGGACTGACATTGCTGGCAGGGCTGGGAGAGCCAAGCTGGACAAGATAACCAGATTGGATTATATGCATGAAATGCCTAGAAAGAAGGAATTCTTAGTTTACTAAAGTGTAACTAATGTCAAGAGCTAGAGCAGGACCACACCCTGATCTGCTGTCTTGATGTCAGTGGTGTATTAATAAAGTAAGAATTTCTTCTTTATTATATTTTTTATTTTTTGGTACCAGGGATTGAACTCAGGGGTACTCAACCACTGAGCCACATCTCCAGCCCTATTTTGTATTTTATTTAGAGAGGGTCTTACTAAATTGCTAAGTGCCTCACCATTGCTGAGCCCAGCTTTGAACTCCTGATCCTCCTGACTCAGCTGCCTGAGCTGCTGGGATTACAGGTGCTCTCCAGGCTGCCCGGCTCCTTTATATTTGATAATGTCTGAACTGTTATCCTAGAAACTGTGAGCTCTGAGGTAGAAATGGTGAACCAGCTGTTCATCTGGAATCTGAGGGGTGCTTAATAAGAGGGTGTTTACCCTCAATATTCATTCCCCTCTGGTGTTTTTTCATATGGTTTTGCTTTATCCTTACCATTTACAAAAGTAACTTTGTATGCATAGACATATAAAAACTATTTTACATTTAAGAAATTGAAAGGGAATGACAGTGCTGTCGAGGTTACATATTCTGGCCTGATTGGTTATGCAAGGTTGTAAGGATTAGCTGTGGATAAAAGGGAAAACTAGAAGTGCCAGTACTATGAGCCTGATAGTCATCAAACAGGCAGTACAATATGCCAGGCATTGCCCTAAACATATTACATATAACCATACAATTCTCATTGAGTCCAGTATCATCCCCATTTCACAGATGGGGAAACCAGGGCACAAATTGACTTACCTAAGGTGAGGTAGTATCTAAGTGGTAGAGCAAGGTTTTGTGCTAAACCAGTCAGTTTCAGAGTCTATTCTTTTTTTTTTTTTTTTTTTTTTGACGGGGGAGGATATCAGAGGTTGAATTTAAGGGCACTCGATCACTGAGCCACATTCTCAGCCCTGTTTTGTATTTTATTTAGAGATAGAGTCTGACTTGATTTAGTGCCTCGCTTTTGCTGAGGCTGGCTTTGACTTGGGATCCTCTTGCCTGAGCCTCTCAAACTGCTGGAAGCTGCTGGGATTACAGACGTCAGGCAGCGCGCCTGCCAGAGTCCATTCTTTTAACTGCTCTAACTGTCTCTCCAGGTAGGAATGCCATGTTCACTAAACTATTTCCTACATGTGGAATTGTGCTTGACACCAGGCAGGTGCTTAGTCAATGTCTGCTGCAAGAGAAGCATCCATGAGGCTTTGAGGCAGTACTAGACTAAGGCTGTGTGTGTGTGTGTGTGTGTGTGTGTGTGTGTGTGTGTAAGCGGGGATAAGATACAGACACAGAGACAGACTGACATGGGTACAAACAGATTTGTTAGAGGTGAGGGGAGGGGATGTCTGAGAGCTTGAAACAAAAGCCCAGGACTGAACCCCAGATGGGCGAACAGTGGTAATCTCAAGTTTCTGATAGTCCCACGTTTGCTATTTCTCTGCCGTGATTTACAGCAGGATCCTTAAAACAAAGACGTTTTAGCTCGGATTTGGGGCTCGGAGCAGGTGGAGCAGACCAGGAAAGGGGGCTGGGGAAGAGCCCTAGCGTCTTTAGATCTCAGAGGCAAAAGCAAGTGGAAAACTGACAGAGCTCTGCGGTGCGGAGGGCGCGGCCCACTGGGCGGAGCCTTCTGCTCGCCCGGCGTGCGTGCTCCGGTTCGTCCGCTGGAGGCCGCGCGTGACGTGCGAGGGGCGGGTCGCGGCAGGGGCTCGGGGACTTAGCACACCCAGGCTGGGCATAAAACCGCTTCTTGCCCGCGAGGTAGCTGGCTGGGCCGGCATCTGCTTTTCGAGGTACGTTGGCAGCCTAGGGGCGCCTCGGCCCCTCGGGTCGCCCTCGCGGGCTTGGGCCGGCTCTGTGAGGGGCGGCGCGCTTACAAACTGGTGACGGCTCTACGGCTAGGAGACCGCGGGACGGGCTCCTCGGCCGCTGCTCTTGGAAAGGGCACCGGGAAGCCTAGAAAGCCGCTTGAGTCACTATTGCTCTTGAGCTAGAAACGCCTTGCTTAATCCTGCTGTTTTCTAATTTTTGTGCTAGAAAAGACCTAAATTTAATTCTACTATTAGATGGTAGAATTTTGCGGTCAGTTTTCAGCTACTGCTTCGGAGAGTTGCAAAGATTGCTTGCTTGCAGTTACTTATACCTTTAGGTATATCGCAGAAAGTCCTGAAGTGTTAACACAAATCTTAACGGTATCGTACGGTGAACTAAGTAATGCCTTGTTTAAATTCTCTTGAAACATTAACGTTTATTTTGTGGTTTTTTAAAAAATGGCGGAGACACAGGTCTTGAACTTCAGTAGCTACTTGTCTTGATAAATTTAAGTGGGTTGGGAATAGGGTAAGATCTGTGTTATCTTTGAATTAATGAATTATGATTCAAAACTTTTTAAAAAAATCTGTCAGAACAAGTGAAGCCAAAAAATCCCAAAGTAAAACTGAAAAATATCAATTATTGTTTTTAAATTTATAGTTGTTGTTCTCAAAATTGTACAGTTTAATGTAGATGTACAGTTTAATATAGGTTGTCACATCAAAATAACCAAATTGGCGATTAGTAATTCGAATCTAATAATCCACGGAACACATAGGTCTCCTGTGGATTGATTCTTGCAGGCTTGACCTTTTACCAGTGATTCAGATGCCAGGAAAATAAGTAAAAAGTGAATTTTTTTTTTTTTTTTTTTTTTTTGGTGTGTTGGGGGGTGTGTCAGATGGCATAGGGGGCAAAGAATGTCAGAGCTGGCAAGTGAGGTAGAGATTACCTAGTCTAAACTTTCATTCATGCACAAATGAGGACTGAAGCATCTTTGATAACCTGTAGATATTTGCTCTGAAGGCCAGTCTCTTTCTTCAGTTCTTCCTACTTGGTACTAGTACTTGGTAATGTTTTGATTATTCTGAGCTTATTATGACATTTGTGGTATTTTTTTTTTTTTAATGGTGTTTTCTAAGACAGGTGGTTCTGAGAAACTGGCTATAATTTATTGAAAACTATTATGGAAGTTATTGATTTATTAGTTTTTTTTTTTTTTTTTGGTTACTGGGAATTGAACCCAGGAATGCTTTACCACCAAGTCACATCCTCAGCCCTTTTTTATTTATTTATTTTTTGAAACAGGATCTCTAGAAGTTGCTGAGGGCCTTGCTAAATTGCTGAGGCTGTCTTTGAAACTGTGATTCTTCTGCCTCAGCCTCCCAAGCTGCTGGGATTACAGGAGTGTACCAACTTGCTGGGCTGGAATAGTAATTTTAAACTCTAATGTTGGCAAATAGTAATTTATGGGTGATAATACTCTAAAGGAAGAAAGTGTCCACCTTGGGGAGAGATCCCAGGGCTAGATCCTGGAAATTTTAGTTCTGTATCCAAATCTTACCCCTTGTAACTGTGGCCTTTTGGAAGGGTCATTTAAACTGTGTGGGCCTTTGGAATCATATATGAAGTGTGGACCGTGTACTAAAGAGATAGTTACAATTTTTTCATCTTTAATTATTATTAGTAATGGTAGTGCTGATGAATGAACCTAAGGCCTTCAGTGTGCTCTGAATGTGCTGTATCACTGAGTTACACCCCCAGCAAATTTTTTCCTCTTTAAATTGTGGTTTGTGGGGGACATGAGGGTTGGGGCTTTTTGGAAATTTTATGGTTAAACCATATGATGATGAGTTATTTTCATTTGTGATTAGTTGCTCAATTCTGATTCCAAGATCTGGGACTTCATAACTGGATTTTTGGAAAGCACTGTCTAAGTATGACAGGTATTATTGGCAGAACTCCCCTTTAAGGAAACTCCAGTTTCTGTTATTTGTTTGAAGAATGTGTCTTTCTTTTCCTCTCCTTTATATTTTCCTCCTACTCTAAAACTTAGGGTAGGGAATCCTTGAAACAGGGAAATTTTGGAAAGCACTTAACTTTGACTCAAAAAGGGAACATGTAAGGCAGTCCTCCTTTGAAGGTGATAGGGCAATAGTTTGGATTTTGAAGGTGAAGATAAAAGACACTGAATTTTAGAATTAGAGCTAATCTTTGTACAGGCAAGGAAACAGAAGCATGCATACTTGGTGTATATTAGTGGGTTTAGACTATTGTGTTTTGCCATGAAAACAATTTGCCGATTGCTATATTATAGAGTGAAAGACTAGATGAAGAGGTGTTTATTAAACAAGTACCATGTTGTTACATCTGCAAGTCTATATTGTTATCCTCATTTATGAATTAGAAGTTAGGTTCAAAAAGGCAAGGTACTGATAAATAGCTAAAGGATTCTAAGTCCAGGCCTCTTCATGTGAAAGCTTTTACCAGTTTCAAAGCTGCTTTCTATACTCAACAGAAGGAGATTCCCAAGGTCCTTATCACTCGGTTAAACCTAAAACAAACCTAAAAATAACTGCATTGTTAAGAAGTGACATGAGTTCTTGGACCTGGTGGCATATGCCAGTAATCCAGCAAGTTGGGTGGTTGAGGCAGGAGGATCACAAATTTGAGGCCAGCTTAGACAACTTGGCAAGACCTGTCTCAAAAAATTTTATAAAAAGAGGGATAGGGATGAATCTCAGTGCTAGAGCATCCCCAGATTCAACCCCCAGTGTTGAAGCCCCTATCTATCCCCCCTTTGCCCCCCCCCCCAAAAAAAACCCCATGATTTGCTGGAGTTGGCTAAGTGCTCAGAGACAGATAATGTCTCACTGTAACTACACTGCAGCCTTCTGTGTGGAGAATAAAATAAAAATTACAGATCATTACACTGGACTAAGTTCCTGCATACCCCAAAACCAGACTAAAAGTCAAAATGGAGTCATTCACATTAAAGTTTCTCATCACCAAATTGAAATTAAATTGTTAACTGATGGTTACAAACTGTCAGGATTAGAGACCACAGCTAAATTTCCTGAGGTCAGTTTTAATTGGCATGATAATGACATTCTCTCTGCTTTAATCCTTACACAAAAGAAGTAACTTTAATCTCATGTTAATTAATCAGTCATTGTTCTGTCTTCCTGTCCCTGCCTGACAAGGAGCATAACCTAGAAATGGCCCACCTGGTTTTTCTTTTCTTTGTATGTTCTCTGTATAAAACAAACTTCTTCTGTTCAGCCCTTGGGAGTACTTTTTCTGTTTTATAGAATGAACTGTTGCCTAATTCTAGAATTGGGGGCAAAAAGCCAATGAAGATCTTTAAATGAAATTGTTGATTTTTTTTTTCCTTTTATTGTTGTTGCCTTCATTTTTCTTTCTTTCTTTTTTTTTTTTTTAAAGAGAGAGAGAGAGAGAATTTTTAATATTTATTTTTTAGTTCTCGGCGGACACAACATCTTTGTTTGTATGTGGTGCTGAGGATCGAACCCGGGCCGCACGCATGCCAGGCGAGCGCGCTACCACTTGAGCCACATCCCCAGCCCTGCCTTCATTTTTCTAGAGGAAGGTGAGGCCCACAGTGATTAAGTTACTAGATCAGGGGGTCTCCAGCATACAGACAGGTTTGGCAAATTCTTAACCATCATGCTTGCTATGCTGTTTCTTGAACCTGGAACAAATAGTGAATTATTGTTGAAAATGATCAATGTGAGCTACTTACCTTATGCAAATCTCTATTTCATAAAGCTAGGTCAGACACCAATTCATATGATTTAAGCTCACCCGAGGGGTGGGGTTCTTCATTTTAGATCTGAAGGTTTCTTTTTCATCACAGTACAAGAGGGCAGGCCTTTCTTGGGATCAGGAGTATGGAAGCCCCACAGGAAGGAAGAACAGCCATAGTTGGAAAAGGCCAAATATACTAGGACTGGCCCTAAAGACATGAAACAGATTTTTATAGTGGCTGACAGTGAGCTCTAAACACCCTTTTTCTAACAAGATGACTGTTTTGAAGATAGCATTCATTTTAATTTGGGGGGGGGGATGTGTGTGTGGAAAAAATGGTTTTGTAACTTATTTTTGTTTTTTATTTTTAATTTTTATTTTTTGGTACCAGGGATGGAACCCAGGGGCACTCAACCACAGAGCCATGTTCCCCAGCCCTTTTTGTTTATTTGAGACAGAGTCTTTGGAAGTTGCTGAGGCTGGCCTTGAACTTGTGATCCTCCTGCCTCAGCCTCCTGAGTTGCTGGAATTACAGGCATGTGCCACCATGCACGGCTAGTTTTGTATCTTTAATCTCATTTTATGTTCTGTGCATGGATGATAAGGAGAAAATCCAATGTGTGTACTTATCCATGGTCTGTTCTTGTGTAGTTCCACAGTGCTTGTGATTTTATCAAGAAGACTTGCTTTGGGGATCTAGAGATAACAGACTACACTGTATGCATTTGTGTTTGCCTTCCATTGTCCCAGAGTTCTAAGGTTTTTGACAATGTGAAGCAACCTTTTAACTTAATCTTACTTAATTTACATACTGCCAGGAAATTGTGGCATTCCACACAGTGGTGAAGATCTAAGAATGGGAAATTTGATGCAGCCAAAGACAGTTATTACATTTGAAAGACAGCTAAACATGTCTTAGGGCAGTGTGAATCACCTTGCAAGTAATTCTGTCTTCTAACCTTTCAGTGTTTATCTGTGTTAGGATTTTCAAAGTCCCTATAGTGTGTACCAAATACATACTAATGCCTGGGTTTCAAACAGGCCACTGACACTATGAAAACAGGCTGCAAAGTTAGCTGCAGCTGGTGTTTTCAGGGTTAGAAAGAATTTTTGCAGAGACTTCTGACAAGTCCAATTGAGAAAGGCTTTTCTTTTACAGATCATTTTGGGGAAACAGATTGAGGTAACAGAATTAGCAAGGGGAAGTTAGAAATCTTCCTGAACTTTTGAGTTTCTTGTAGGAACTTTCAAGTTCCTGGATCTGAATCTTTTGCTGAGATGGTGGAAAGAAAATCTGTTGGGCTGTGTCTTCCCATCAGTTTCTTTCTTCTTTTCTTTTTTTTCCTTTTTAGATATACGTGACATTATAAAGCATTTTGACATATTTTACATACATGGGGTATAACTTTCCATTCTTGTGGTATGGAGTTACACTGGTGGTGTATTCATATATGAACATAGGAAAGTTATGTCCTATTCATTCTACTCCATCAGTTTATTTCTGAGTTTGGGACTTACTTGCTTTTGTCTCTAACCATCTTTCAGTTAAGTACCTGGTCTGAAACCTATTCTTAAAGGTGTAGTCAAGACTAATCTAAGTTCCCTTTGTCTAAAATGGGTAGCCAGCCATTTGGATGACTTCACTGGGCAGGCTGCTGTTCAGTTTAAAGCTGTCTTCTCTAGGGTTATTCATTGCTTTTAGACTGTTAGAAAGTTCTTTCATGTATTGTCTAAAATGTCTCCTATTAACCACATCACATGCTTTCACCCTGGACTGTTCTGCACAAGTTTAATTCTTCTGTTCGACAGGTTTCCAAATATTTTATTTATTTATTTGTTTCAAATTTATCTTTTTATTCTAATTTGTTCTATATGACAGCAGAATGCATTACAATTTATATTACATATATAGAGCACAATTTTTCATATCTCTGGTTGAATATAAAGTATATTCATTTATATAAAGTATGAAGACCATTTGTGTCTTATATTCTCCAGCTCCATTCATTTACCTGCAAGTGCCATGATTTTATTTTTTATTGCTGAGTATTATTCCATTGTGTATATATACCACATTTTCTTTCTCCATTCATCTACTGAGGGGCATCTAAGTTGGATCCACAGTTTAGCTATTGTGAATTGTGCTACAATAAACATGGTTGTGGCTGTGTCCCTGGGGTATGCTGTTTTTAAGTCTTTTGGGTATAGACTGAGGAGTGGAATAGCTGGGTGGAATGGTGGTTTCATTCCCAGCTTTCCAAGGAATCTCCATATTGCTTTCCATATTGGTGGCACCAATTTGCAGTCCCACCAGCAATGTATGAGTGTGCCTTTTCCCCCACATCCTTGCCAACACTTATTGTTTGTGTTCTTAATAGCTGCCATTCTGACTGGTGTGAGATGAATCTTAGAGCAGTTTTGATTTGCATTTCTCTAATTGCTAGAGATGTTGAACATTTTTTCATATATTTGTTGATTGATTGTATATCATCTTCTGAGAGTATTTCATCTGTTCAGTACCTTGGCAACAAAATGAAAGTAAATCCCTATCTCTCATTATGCATGGATCAAAGACCTAGGTTTAAAGGTCAGAGACACTATGCCTGTTAGAAGAAAAAGTAGGCCCAAAGCTCCATTATGTCGGATTAGACCCCTGACTTCCTTAATAAGACTCCTATAGTGCAAAAATTAAAATCAAGAATCAATAAATGGGATGGATTCAAACTAAAAAGCTTCTCAGCAAAAGAAACAATCAGTGTGATGAATAGAGAGCCTACATCTTGGGATCAAATTTTTACCATTCTCCTCACACATCAGATAGAGCACTAATCTCTTAGGGTATATAAAAACTCAAAAAGCTAAATACCAAAAAAAAAAAAAAAAAAAAACAGGTTTCTAAATATTTGAGAGCAGTTATCATGCCCTCCCAGAGATGTCTCTTATCTAGGCCAAACAGCCTTCCTTTCTGGAGAAATTTTTCATGGTTTTGAAACCTTTTATCCTTTTCTAAATGCCCCTAGGTTAAATTCCCCAGCATTGCAAACAAAACAACAACCCTCCAAATTACTCCTTGCCTTTTCCACCCAATTTTTGCACCTCATTCAGTTGCAAAAAAAAAAAAAAAAACAAACCCAAAAACCCACCATATTGTTTTATGAGGTTTTAACAGCTGCATAGAGTGTTTTGGAATATGTTTCTGTTAAAACCCCATGTTAGCTCTAATATGCTCTCATCCAAATATGTAGGAAAAAGAGTTGAGTAATTAGGGAAAACAGTGATATGCCTCTTAAAAACATTTAAACTGGCCTTGGTCCATTACCCTTTGAATACTTTGTAAAAATGTAATCTTATTGTTTAATTTGGTTGTACTTCTATTTAGTCCGTATTTACTTTGTCTCCAAGCATGTCACAGAATCTTGCCAAAAATCTTTCTGTCACCTGGGTACTTAGCATCTGCTGCATTATATCTACTGGCCAATTTGGTGAAACTATACAAAAGGAAATAACTTTGGTATCACAGGGCTAAGTGAACCCATTCTGGGCCACAGTGATCACTGTTTACTTTTTCCTGGTTTTTAGAAATCATCTCTTGATTCTAGAGTTATGCAGGATGAATATCAAATTAGTCTTCCAGGGGCTGTTGTCAAGCTTCCCTGACACTCTTCTATGGGCCTTATTATATAATTGTGTGTTTTTCTTTATACTTTTCTTCCTTGTCTCCCCTGAGTTTTTTAGAGAACCTTCTGTTTTTAACTATACCAATTTCTATAAGTACCTCTTTTCTATGAGTCATTTGAAATTATTTTGTTTACATTTGTATTCTTGAGTGCTTTCTAGCTGCATAATTATTCTTAAATTCTTCATAAATTAAAAAATTCCACCTAAAAGAGAAAATAACAAAATTACAGCTTCTTAATAAACTTAGGCGAATTTCAGTTCTAAAAACCTGTATTCTAAACTCTAATTATTGATTAGCAGCTTATTTTTTAAAGTAACTATGGAATCTTCAACACATTTTAGTCTAAATCTGTGAAGAGGAATACATGCTTCATATGACTAAATAAATGTGTATTATGAATGGAAACATACTCTTTTCTCCCCCTCTTCCAGGGCTTGAACACAAGGGCTTTTGCATGCTATGGAAGCACTGTATCACCAAGCCACATCCCCAGCCCAGCAACTTATGTTCTTTTAACTTTTTAAGAGATATGTGTTCTGTTGATTAGGAGGACTACCAGTGTTGTCCCCCCGCCCCAGAAGTATCTGTTCACATGTAAAGTGTCACTAAGGGAGATTTATATAATTTTATAATAGGAACAGAGATGGGAAGGGAGGAGGCAGTATTTATTAAGAGTATCCTGTGTGTTGGGGTCCTGTGTTCTGTGTTGGAGGCAATTCAAGTAGTTAGTAATGGGAGCTGTTTGGAATGATCATTTGAGCAATGATTGATTTTGGTTGTAATTACAGTGTTACTTGGATTTTTATTTTTTTCTTTCTTTTAAAGGAATAGTGAGCAGAATGAATACCTCCCAGGACCAGAGCAGCTGCTCCAGTAATAGAGAAGCCCTTTTGAGATGTAGTGATGCACGGAGGGACTTGGAGCTTGCTATTGGTGGAGTTCACCGAGCTGAACAGCAAATTAAAGATAACTTGCGAGAGGTGAGATGTGTGCTTTTCTCTTGTCTGGACTTCTAACATAGGGCGGACTAAAACACAGCCAAAGACTTGGCTTCTCAGTGCCAACAAACAAATATCATCCCATGCCTTGTATGATCTGCCTAATCTCAGCTGCCTGCATATCGATTTAAAGGAGAAATAGGCAGATGCCAGAGTCTGAGAAATCCTCTACCACTCCGGAGAATTCCATTCAACATGTATTTTTTAAAAATTTTTAAAAATTTGTTCTAATTGTTTATACATGAGAGAATACATTTGTGCACTTTGATATACATAAATGGATTATAATTTCTCATTTTTCTGGTTGTACATGTTGTTGAATCACATTGGTCATGCAGTGGTATATGTAATATATGTAATAATATCTGTTTCATTCTATTATTCTTACCCCATACGCCCTCCCTCCCCCTACTCTAAAGTAACTCCCCTCTAATCTAAAGTAACTCTGTTCTTCTTCAAGCACACACACCCCATTGTGAAGTAAGCATCTGCATATAGACGGTTTTTTTTTTTTGAATTGGCTTATTTCGCTTAGCATGAGTGCCTCCGGTTCCATCTATTTACCGGCAAATGCCATAATTTCATTCTTCTTTAATGTTGAGTAATATTCCATTGTGTGTGTGTGTATATATATATATATGTGTGTGTGTGTGTGTGTGTGTGTGTGTGTATATACATATGTGTGTGTGTGTATGTATATTTATCACCTTTTTTTTTAATCCATTCATCTGTCGAAGGGCTCCTAGGTTGGTGCCATAGCTTAGCTATTGTGAGTTGAGCTACTATAAACATTGATGTGGCTGCATCATTGTAATATGCTATTTTAAGTCCTTTGGATATAAACCAAGAAGTGGGATAGCTGGGTCAAATGGTGGTTCCATTCCAAGTTTTCTGAGGGATGTCCATACTGCTTTCTATGATGGTTGCACCAATTTGCAGTCACACCAACAATGTATGGGTGTACCTTTTCCCCTACATCTTCACCAACACTTATTATTGCTTGTGCTCTTGATAATTGCCATTCTGACTAGAGTGATGAAATCTTAAGAGTAGTTTTGATTTGCATTTCTCTAATTGCTAAAAATGTTGAACATTTTTTCATGGATTTGTTGATCAATTATATTTCTTCTGTGAAGAAGCCCGTTTATTGACTAGGTTATTTGTTTTTTTGGTGTTAAGTTTTTTGAGTTCTGCTGGAGATGAATGCTCTGTCTGAGGTGCGTGTAGTAAAGATTTTCTCCCATTCTGTAAGCTCTCTCTTCTTCAGTTTCTTTCTCAACTTAAATTTTTGATACTTTTCTGTGTGGTCTCCATGACAGGCACTGTCATCAGTGAAAAATAATGAGGGGAGCAGGCAGTAGTTTGCTTAGCTGTACCCTCTTGATGTGTTAAGAGTAGCACTTCAGTATGCCCCTGTCTCATTTTAACTTATTGGTCCCATTATTTTAGTGACATAGTTCTGTAAATGACTTTGTCATTTGGAAGTCAGAATGAAATCTGTTAGTTCCAATAGTAATCTGTTGGTGAGTGTGTAAAGTAGTATATGGCTTTGAAATATAACTTTTTTTAACTCAGAAAAAAACAAAGATTGTCTTAAAAATTTTTAAAGTTATTTAATGTGGATTCTCATTTATAGCTGTTTTGAGTTTTTCTCTTGGGATTTTGACATTTAGCCCTCAGGTGACTCACTGCTGATGCTCTCAGAAACATTTAGTTTACAATTTTACCTACTGACCACCCTAATTGGTCTTCTTGCTATTGACATTGGTGACACATGTCTTTACTAAATTGGCCTGCTGAAAATGAATTGCTCATTCTGTAGGTAAGGAAAGACATAAAGGCCACCTATGATGCTGAGGACCAGAGCAGGTGTTCCAATGATCTCTTTTACTGATAAACTTGTGAAGTCATATGTTTTAAAAAGTATAGGAACTGTTTACTTTAGGACACCCAAAATAAACTTGATGTTCTTAGAGGCAGGAGTATTAAAGGAAGATTTTAGAGTTGAGGTGTAACCTTTATGGCTATAATTCTTAAACTGGGGTTTGAAAGAATTTGTGGGTCCATCAGGGGCCCTGTTGGACTTATACCCTGAAATTACAGGCCAAATATTTAGTATGTATAGTTTTTAGTATATGTGTGGTTGGTTTGTTTGTTTTGGTTTTTTTGGAGGGAGGCGGATCATTCCTTGAATGTCACTAGATAATCGGAAGGATCTGTGACCCACAAAAGTTAAGAACCTCACTGTTCTGTGGGAGTCATCATTTTTTGGATTGTAACACAAGTGAAACTAACATGTATGTTTCCTAGGTGAAATCTCAGATTCATAGTTGTATAAGCCGTCACCTGGAATGCCTTCGGAGCCGTGAGGTATGGCTGTATGAACAGGTAGATCTCATCTATCAACTTAAAGAGGAGACACTTCAGCAGCAGGCTCAGCAGCTCTACTGGGTAAGGTGGCTCCCTGACTAGAACTGATTTGACCATGGTTTCTTGTTTCCAGACAATATATTTCTTGTAATTCAATGTTAATATAAGTCAGATAAAAGTTTAATCTCAATTCCTTTTTAACTTGGATATACCTGGTACTTTTAGTATCATTTTGATTAGACGGTTTCATTTTTCTTACAGTTATTGGGCCAGTTCAATTGTCTTATCCATCAACTGGAGTGTACCCAAAATAAAGATCTAGCCAATCAAGTTTCTGTGTGTCTGGAGAGGTAAATATCCTTATTTGTTTTGACTTTTGGCTCTTTTGACATAGTAAAAGAAAGTCAGTTTTGTAACTCCCAGCTTATGTTGGTTTTAACTTTTTATCTTCATTCTCATAATATGATCATCCTGTCTTTTATTTTAATGTTACACTTGTTATATGTGATTAAACCATACACAGTCTGTTGAGTTTATTAGAAAAGTGCAGCCATTTAAAATTACTCACAATTTGGCTTTTATTTTAGAAGCAACTGAAACAGATATTGTATGAAAATAGCCGAATTTTGCTTATTTTTTCCCCAGATTGGGCAGTTTGACTCTTAAGCCTGAAGATTCAACTGTTCTGCTCTTTGAAGCAGACACAACTGCACTGCGTCAAACCATCACCACCTTTGGGTCCCTCAAGACCATTGTGAGTAATGTTGACCTCAGATCCTTTGTCAGGTGCTTCTCAAGTATGCATCCTCACAGATGATCTTTCTTAAAACAAATTACAGGGCCTGGGGGTGTGGCTCAACTGGTAGAGTGCTCCCTTAGCACCTTTGGGACACTGGGTTCGATCCTCAGCACCACATAAAAATAAAATATTGTATCCACCTAAAACTAAAAAATAAATATTAAAAAAAGCTAAATTACATATTTACTATATGAATAGTGGCTTTCTTGAGGCGTTAACCTTCAAAAATTGAGAAAGTGAGTTCTGATAAAGTCAATAGAGCATTAGGCTGTTAGTTTGTGGAGTGCTGTTGACTCATTAATAATCTTTGGAATTAATCTT
Organism: Callospermophilus lateralis; assembly: GCF_048772815.1. Taxonomy (NCBI): domain Eukaryota; kingdom Metazoa; phylum Chordata; class Mammalia; order Rodentia; family Sciuridae; genus Callospermophilus; species Callospermophilus lateralis. The sequence goes on along the minus strand of NC_135319.1, from coordinate 22,423,633 downwards.
GCATCTCTAATTGTTTTGCCATATTTCTTATAAAATTGATGGCCCAAATGGTCTTTAATAAAGACACGAGTGTAGTGTAATTTGCATCTCATTAAAAGTAGCAATACTATCAATTCTTGTGAAGATTTGATGGAATTCTTGTCTTCATTTTATAGCAAATTCCTGAGCATCTGATGGCTCATGCTAGTTCATCAAACACTGGGCCCTTCCTTGAGAAAAGAGGTTATATCCTGATGCCAGAGCAGGTAAAATGTCATTTATTTCTAGTATTTGGATTACTATTATTTGCTTTAGATTGTGATCAAATAATTTTTTGTGGCGGTGGGGGCACTACTATTTATTTGTAAAATGTTATCAGTGATAGTTTATGCAATTGACTAGTTTATGAATAGTTTACGCAAGTGAAGCATTAAATGTCAAATAGAAATTTGATTGTTATATAGGTATTAAATAAGAAAATAATTATGGTATTGATTCTTTATTGGGGATCCGTTAATTCATAGAGATGATGTATTTTTAAAGGCAATGTGAATTAAAGGTCCTGGACATCTGAGTTGAGAACAACCCTACAGGTAGTTACAGTTCTTATTTGAAAATTGTGAAGATTGAGGGGGAAAGGCATGTGACTTGCTCAGGGCCAGTAGCAACCCAAGACTGGATCTCCTGCTTTGCTGGTGTATTTCTGTTGCATTTGACAATCCTTGTTAGGCAGCAAAGTTTTGTTTGTGATTAGCAGAAGTCAACATCCAACAACACAACTGTACCTCTCAGTGAATGGCTTCTTGGAAGCAAACCTAACAGTGGTCGTCATGCTTCTTACCTACCTAGTACCAACCTCCAGGACTGGCTCACCCAAAAACAGACCTCAGAAAATAATCAGGTATGTTGCTGTCTTCATTGTGAAGTAGATATAGTAGTAAACCAAGTTAATTACTAACCAATATTATCTTATAGTATATGATTGTAATCTGGAAAAACCCATATACTTTTTGAGGGGCACTGGGGATTGAATCCAAGGGCTCTCCCCTCAGCCATTTTTATTTCTGATTTTGAGACTAGGTCTTTCTAAGTTGCCCAGGCTGTCCTTGGAACTTGTGATCTTTCCATCTCAGTTTCTTGAATAGCTGGGGTTGCAGGTGTATGCTACCTGCATATGGTATATGTCTGATTGGACATATTCTTAATTTTTAATTATAACGGTGACATCTCTCAACTATGGATAGAAAGTTAAGAACATAGCCATTAGCTTTAGCCGGGCGTAGTGGCACAGGCCTGTAATCCCAGTGGCCTGGGAGGCTGAGACAGGAGGATCGTGAGTTCAAACCCACCCTCTGCAATTTAGGGAAGCCCTAAGCAATTCAGTGAGACCCTGTCTCTAAATAAAAATACAAAATAGGGCCAGGGATGTGGTTCAGTGGTCAAGTGCCCCTAAGTTCAATCCCCAGGACCCTGCCCCACAATAAAGAATTTGTAAAAATATACAGCTGGGCCTAGTGGCACACACCTGTAATCCCCAGTGGTTTGGGAGGCTGAGGCAGGAGAGTTGCAAGTTCAAGGCCAGCCTCAGCAGCTTAGTGAGGCCCTAAGCAATTTGCAGAGAACCTGTCTCAAACTAAAAATGGAAAGGGCTGGGGATGTGGCCGTTTTTAGGTGCCCCTGGGTTCAATCTGTAGTACCAAAAAGCAAATGCACACAGTTCCCATATGAAGAGATGTTGTAATGTTTTTGTTGATATACTCATTTTTCCTGTGTATACATTTATTTTTCAAGTCTTTTCTGTAAATCCTGTTTTTGTATTTTTCCCCTCCAATATAATATTGAATATATTTGTTATTTTTTTATTTTTTATTTTTTTTGGTACCAGGGACTGAACCCAGGGCATTCAACCATTGAACAACATTCCCAGCCCAATTTTTATATTTGATTTAGAGATAGGGTTTTGTTAAGTTGCTGAGGCTGTCTATGAACACACAATCCTACTGCCTCAGCCTCCCAAGCCTCTAGGATTACAGGTGTGCGTGCCACTGTGCATGGCTTGTCATTTGATTTCTTCTGTGGAACCTTTGAATAAATTCTTAGAAACTACATTCCTGTATTTCAATTCAGCATACTCTTTAAGACTTGATACATATGGCCAATTTGGCTTTCCAGCAAGGTAGTAATAGTCATCTTCCTACTAGCAGAGTATTCAGAGTAACTGCTTTCATTTCCTTTGCCTGTTTTTGTCTTCCGTATTCATAAGAATATTACTACTAGCTTCTCTTCTATCACATATGCCACAAATTCTTAGTTTAGCTTTTTAGAACTACAGAAAATATTTTTATGTAGTCATGTTTTAATAATCCAAACAGAAATCTCTTATCATTAAATTTGGAAACATTGGGCAAGACAGTAAATATGCAGACAGAATCCCCAAAACATTCATAATTATTCTGGCAAACTAATGATGTGTACTTCTTGTATAGACCTCTGCAAGAGCCTGCAATTTCTTCAGTAATGTCTGGGGCAACTTAAAGGGCTTAGAAAACTGGCTCCTCAAGAGTCAGCAACAAGAAGTTTCTGGAAAACCAGGTTACCAAAAATTTAACAGCCACTCAACTCCCAGTTCTTTCTCCATTGAAGTTGAAAAGGTTGAAGATCTAGAGCTCCTTGATCAAAATGAGATGGGATTGTCTGATTGGCTGGTGTCTCCCCAGGAACCTTGCAAGTTGGAGAAACCTGAGAATGGCAGTCATGAAACCAGTGAAAAGTTTAAGCTCTTATTCCAGGTCTTCCAGGAGCCTTACAGTGTGAATGATTGGCTTGCCAGGCCTGACTCTTGTACCAACTGTTGGGGCAACCAACCTAAAGGTGTGGAGATTGAAAACCTGGGCAGCCTGAAGTGCCTGAATGACCACTTGGAGGCCAAGAAACCACTTTCCACCCCCAACATGATTACTGAGGATTGGCTTGTTCAGAATCATCAGGATCCATATAAAGTAGAAGATGTATGCAAAGCCAATGAGCCATGCACAAGCTTTGCAGAATGTGTGTGTGAGGAGAATTGTGAGAAGGAAGCTTTGTGTAGATGGCTTCTGAAGAAAGAAGGAAAGGATAAAAATGGGATGCCTATGGAACCTAAACCCGAGCCTGAGAAACATAAAGAGTCCCTGAGTATGTGGCTCTGTCCTTCCAGAAATGACATAACAGAACAAGCTAAGGCACCAAAAGCAATAACTCCTAGAATTGCCGATTCCTTTGAAGTCATAAGGAACAGTTCCTTGTCAAGATGGCTCATCAGGCCTTCACGCAAAGAAGGAAGTCCCAAGGAAGTGCCTAGTACTGCCGACAGGGCTGGCAGACAGAAGCTTAAAAGCCCCTTTACTACTTCCTGGTGTCCCTTTAACACTGCTGACTGGGTCTTGCCAGAAAAGAAAGTGGGAAACCTCAGCCAGCTATCTTCTGGAGAAGACAAGTGGCTACTTCGAAAGAAGGCCCAGGTAAGATGACATCAAAATTGCCATTTGAGTTTTACTTTCTTACCTCTAAAACTTGCACATGGGCCAGATCTTTAAAATAGGTTAAATGCTAAATTTGACAGCCATGTGTTCAGAAGGACTTAATAATTATTTAAACTGAATTATTTGTGCTTTTCCCAGGCCAGCTGCCATCCTGCAGTAGAGAAAACCCAGCCTGATTTAGGGTAGAAATAATAGTTGTCATCTTTACTCTTGGCCAATATTTACATTATTACTTATATTCGGAAAGTGAGTTAAGTTGGTCTCGTGCCTCCCAGATGACATGAAACAATAGATATTTTTTTCTTCTTGCAGGAAGTATTTCTTAACTCACCCCTTCAAGAGGAACATAAATTCCCTGCAGACCGTTATGGCCTCCCAGCAGTTTGTGATCTCTTTGCATGTATGCAGTTTCAAGTTGATAAAGAAAAGTGGTTATATCGAACTCCTCTACAGGTGAGTATATGCTACCAGTGTGAATGTTAGATTAATAGTTTTTTATAAAATGTTTTATAAACTAAAGTAGCTGTTTATAAAATGTTGTTTTATGAATTCACACTTTACTCACTGAACCATATATTTATAAGGGTGGGAAGAGGAAGAGCGCCTAAAAATTTCATATTGCAATTGAATTTGCTTTGTCAATCACTAGTTGTAATTGAAAATGACCATTTGAGATATAAGTGCTGGGAATTCTTAAATCTCATGAATTCTAATAGCTTACTGAGAATTGAGTTGGTTTTAAGGTGAGGAGAATTTGCTTTCATTCACCAGTAGAATGACTTTTTATCTGTGGACTTTTCTTTGCAGATGTGAAGGAATAGACTACCATAGTCAAGCAGCTTCTCTGCAGATTATCACACATCCATGAACTGGTGACTGCAGCTTGCCAAATCATCTTGTTCCTTGGTCTGACCAGCTTAGTTTCTCATAATTTTGAGCTAGCAAAGAAAAATTATCAAAAGTTATGAGTTTCTTTGTAAAAAAGAAAGAGGCTGTTTGTGGCTGTTTTTTGATGCTGAGGTTATTCATTTCCTTCTGATAGAAGTATTCACTAAATCTGCCCCCACACTACAAATGCAGCATTTTAGTGGATAGGTTGTCACCAGCTTCCACAGCTCCTTAGATTGGGTTGTTAACTAGTACATAAACACTGTAGTTTGAGAAGTGAATATTTCTGTAATCAAAGTGTGTTGATGTATTCTAAAGCTAGTAAACTTCCCTAAACTTTTGATTGCCCTTTAGACGCTTCTCTTGCTGTGGGTTTTCTATTAGTGGTCTGAAATGATTGTTCAATTTAATCAATATATAGCATATTTCATATAATTAACCTTGCCAATAGTGATTTTTCTTTACTCATCAAAATATATTAGTAATCTTGACAATTTTTGACATTAATTACCAGATGTTCTGGCTTAACATGAGTTCTATACTATTTTTCTTCATTTGAAATTCATCTACTGCAAATTTTGCCTTTATTCCTGTGGATTTTAAAAGTACCCAGTGAGATGTTTGAGAATTCATTATTATTTAAAGACCATTTTAAGGATAATGCAAGCCTTTTTTCCAGTATTCTACAAACCCATATGCTTTTTGAGCCCCAGTGTTGACTAAGTAAAAAGTCAAGACATGCTGAAAAAGTAGTACTTGAACCATTCATTACCCTAGGGATTACTGGTGCATTCTGTGTAAATGGAAGCTGAGCTTGACATCTGGTGCTTTTGATTAGGGATAAAGTCAATGTCCTATCATTTTTAAGCACAGCATTCCTGTACCTCCAAATGTATGATGCAGTGAATTTTAGTGCACAGGCCATTTTCAACCCTTGTGCCTTTATGGTGTTTATTGAAGCTTTATGAAAACTACTGACATTTTCTCAATATTGTTAGTCATGCCCAAGCTTTAGTTTCTCTGTAGAAGAGATGGAATTTATCTTTTAAAATTCTCTTGAGGTCTTAGCTGCATTCCAGGCTTTATTTAGAACTATTACACTTCTAAACTGCCTATGCTATTGGAAATACTTGTGGGGAAATTTCATGGTTCCATGACAGTGCCATTTAGCATCATGGGAATTCTTTGAACCATAGCTCAGAAGGGCCTTATATTATTTCTTCCTGCCACTAATGAATGATTATGTAAGTGGTAGGTAAAAAGAAGTCTTTCCAGTATCTTAGGTTGCAGGCAGGTAGTTTCTTTTTTGAGGTCTGACACACTGTATGTTAAATTATCAAAATGTAATTTACATTAATCACTATGCTAATGAGTATGTAAAACATTCTTTTGCAATGATGCATTTTATACCTCCCCCATTAAAAGCATAATAGCCACACCACAGTTGTATGTGTGTATTTGAAAACTATGTTGCAAAATGAGCTATCATGTTTGTAGGCGGTGCTGAGGATCGAACCCGGGTCACACGCATGGCAGGCGAGCGCGCTGCCGCTTGAGCCATATCGCCGGCGAGCTATCATGTTATATGTGATAATTTTTGGTTGGGTACAGCCAAGAAACAACTGTTGTATTTACTGTCTATATAAATTATGAATCTTAAATTAGCAAAGAATAGATTATTCCATTTTCAGCCTTTACTTGAAAATTCTTCACATTTACTTTTTAGAACTGGAATTTCATAACTAAGATACAGTGCTTTTCTACATTTCCTTTTACTACATTTACTCCCAAAAGGCCAGGTTTTACTTTTTCCCATCTTAGTTGATTAGTATTTACTTTGTAACTGATTTCATATTATGGATAACAAACTCAGAAATTAAACTCGCCTTTATTTTCCTTAACTTTTCCTAAGGCTTCTTGAAAAACTTTTAGCTTCTAGTTATTCCCCAAAGGAGTTACTATTACAGAATTAAACATGATTGTTGGATAGGCTGTACTAGCATACTATTCTGATTAACTTGAAGTACCTTCAGATTACTTAATGCCAACTTATCAGTCTACTGATGAAAAATCCTATCCTAGTTGTTAATTTCACCAACAGACCTTCATTGCAATACAAACACAAAAACATGTTGTTTTGGCTTCCTTTAGGCAGAAGAAAATGCCAAGATTAACTTTGCCTTCATATCCAAATAGATGTTTTATTTTTATTGAATCAAGACCACTCTGCCACTGAATTACATCCCAGTCCTTTTTAGTTTTTCAGACAGGGTCTTCCTCAGTTGCAGAGGTTAGCCTCAAACTTGTAATACTGCCTCAGCCTCCCAAGATGCTGGGCTTAAAAATGTGCACTGCTGTGCCTGGCTTGGGCAGATGATTTAGAATGGAGACACCAACTATGGTTATGTGGGAGTTATAACGGTTCTATTTTTTACCCTTTATTCAGAACACAGGGCAATACTGCAGTTTGAGATCATGAAATGAACAAACAGTGATAAAGTATTAACAATAAGCATGACCTGAATTCTGAGAGTAAGTGGTTTTCTAGGTCAAGGAGTAGGAGAGAGAACAGGTGCAATATCTTCTCCAAAGGAGAAGAGAACCAACCACATTACTCAGTGAGTCACCAAAGGGTTTTGCCTTTAAGGGCAAGAAGAAATGCCAGTCCTGATCTTTATCACACCAAATCGAAATCTCCAATTTCTCAAACTAATTGTAGGTAGAAGAGAAGGTAACTCCAGACTGATTAATTGGTCTAGATGACTACTGAAATGTCCTACATTCATCAGTTGGTAAAAATCTTCAGAGTGACTGTTGAAGAAAGGAACCTTTCATGTGTTCCCAGTTATTATACAGTGCATAGAGGCTGGTAAGTGTTAGTCCTGCCAGACCACCTCGTGCTACACCTCGAAGACCACCTGGGAGAGAAGGGAGAGAAGAAAATAATGAAATAGCTTTGTATTGTATAGTGTCCTAAAATGAAAATACATCAATTATGGGGTTACACTTGTTTAAAACATTCAATCTCAACACAGGATTAAATTTAGATAAACTGTGGTTTCTCAGACATATTTAAAGTCTGGTTGATAAATTCTCAAAACCATTATTTAATACACATACATTTTTTTTTTATTTCGACATTCACAGCACTTTTCACTTTCAATTTAACAATTTGTAGCTACCAGGATTAATGAGTTCATTTATCTCAATTCAGGTAGTAACTGTTGGTTCTGGATATAGGACCTTGTGTTTATTATTTCTGAAGTTCTTGAAAGTTCTTTTCTGCTAGTCATACAGTTTAAAATTTCACTAGCATTTAAAATTTCACTAGCATTTAAATTCAACGAATTTAAACTATAATGTAAATAAGGTGAATACTTTATGTGGAAATATAGCAGCCTTTGGACTCTGAACAGGTTCTCCAAATATTAACTTTGAGGACTCAGAAGGAGTAATGGCTAAGATGGTGGTGCTAATGTAAATAGCAACCCCCAGCACTGATGTGTCACTCTCCTACAACTGATGAGCCAGAGACACCCAGCTTTACTGTACTAGCAAGGGGGTGAAAAATCATGAGTCAGACTTTAAACTACTTCTTTTTGACAACAAAGGAACACTTGTGGAAAAGATTTCCTTTGAAATGCAGAAACAAAAATGTTTCAGTCACTTGAAACAAGCAGCAACCACACAGAAATTTCCCAACATAGAAAAAGCCCCAACTTTATGGTTAATAAATAGCTTTTATGTGGTAAAGAGAAACCAAATTAAGAAGCTCCACAGAAATGGGGGTTCCCAAAGACACTTAAAAGAGAATGTGATTCTCCTGCAGTTCCACAAACATGGATTTCAGGTAGCCCACTGTGTTTCTGCAGAGTATTTGTCCTAGTTGTGGTGGATCTTATTACCTTTGAAGTCTATGCCAGTCAGTTCTGTGAAATTCATTAACATCACTTCAGAAGTAACCATTTCTGCAATGAGTGTACTACCAAATGGTTGCAGCTGATAGATTGGAGGGCCACTCCCTGCAGGAATCTTTCCAGTCTGAAAACTTCTGATATCTGACCTGCTTAAGTTCTCAGGCTTCTACTGTGAAATGCCTTAATTATCTCTCTTAAACAGACTCAAACAAAAAAAAATTTTTTTTTGAGGTCTGTGTGTATGAAAGATCAAAACATTTTTAAAAAGCCCCACAAATCAAAGTCCACATCATCCCTATCTTGTTACATTTAGACTGTAGACATGGCAGTTGAATTTGCAACTGTACCCAGTGTTGTTTAGAAAAGATGTAAAATAACGTACACTTATCCTGTTGACTTAAAATAATATGCTCAGTTTAATAGGGATCTCATGCCTTTGACTAATAATAGGTCAAGAGAAAGCTGTAGGGCTGAAAGGAAACTATAATTAGACCAAATTCCTAAAATGGAACAAAACTGAAGCATGGGAGAATACACACCTGCACTACTATGGTTCAGTTATTAGACCTAAACTTTTGAAATGTGATGAAGGTTCTCTAAAGGAGGCAGCCAAAATAATAACACTTCAAACTCCTTTCAGAATCAACCAGAAAACAAAGGCAAAGTTCCCCTCATTATTATTTATCAGTAGAAAAGTGGCAAGAGGGCAGTTAATTGAAAATACAGTAGTTTTGGAGACACTTTTCCATGATGATTCAACTTTACACATTCATTACAGATCCAAAAGACTGCTCACTTGACTTCGAAAGAGCTAAAACCATTTTTTTCCAGCTGACCCTTTGTTCTGAGTGCTCTAAGAACATGGCTTCTATTTGGCCCTTGTGGAAGAATTTTCACACTAGTTCTCAAGTAACAAGCTTCCACATGTATTCTCTTTGATTCAGAAATCCTGATGCAGAAATTGGGAGCTACACAACAACAATGGGATCTATAATGCTTTAAGATCTTTAGGATACTAGTGTACCTTAAGTGTCCCTTAAGAATAATTTATATCCCAGAAAGCAATTTCTTTAACCAAAACAAAAGCTAAGTTCAATTCAGTGTAATAAGCTCTTTAAAGGTTAGAGAAAAGTTACCTCAAGCAAAAAGACACTGCATATGCAATGTAAGATTTATTTACCACATAGCTAATCCTGACCCATATTTTAATTTTAACTCTTTTCAGTAATTTCAGGGTTTCCCAACTGGTCACTTTGTTAAGTTTAAGGGTCTCTATTTTAAGTTCTCTAATTAAACAACTTCTGCCCAACTAAATACAGGAATTTGATCATCAAATATACTTGTGCTGAACATGGAGTAAGCAAATAAGGTCAATGGTCAATCTATACAGAGCAAAGCAAATAAGACTTGTGTTTCAGTTTTACTTCCTATCTTTTGGATCCTCACATAACTTTTCCAGAGAGAAAGAACAAATAATGGTTTTTGTAAACATGGGAAAATAAAAACCAAAATATTTAAGTGTAGGTGCTTCTTATAATTATTTAAATGTACCTACTTAAAAAAAAAAAAATCAAAACACCCAGTGGTTTGGAAGGCTGGGACTGTGGCTTACTGTTTAAGTGCCCCTGGGTAAAATCCCTAATACCCAGAGATGGGGTGGTAGGCGGGGGTAGTGAGTGAAAACATATCCTTAGTTTTCAGACACTGAACAGACAGGCAGCAGTTGCCGGCAACAGTTAGTGGCTCCTGCTGCACAGAAACAGTCTTAACTTACATATTACTAAACACCATTTTGGGGGAGGGGGTTGTTTAATTGTTTTAAATTTTTTATTTTTAAAAACTACGGAGGTGTATGTAGCTCAATGTAAAGTGTATGCCTCAGCATGCACAAGGCTCTCAGTTTAATAACCAGCATCCAAAGAAAGAAATGTAGTATAATACACAAAATTTATCATTATCTTAACTTTTTAAGAACATAAGTAACATTAAGTACATTTGCACTATTATGCTATTATCACCAATGTTCACTGCCAGAGTAACCCTTGGTCTTTCAAAACTGAAACTTTGTATCCATTAAAAAATACTGCTCACTTCCCATCTCTAGCAACCACTACTATACTTTTGTACTTTTGAGACTGAATTAGTTCACTTGGCATCATGTCCTTTAAGGCTAATCCATGCTGTAGCAGGCAAGAGAATTTCCTTCTTTTTAAAGGCTGAATAATATTATCTTGTCCAATATACCACATTTTGTGTATCCATTCATCCATCAAATGATTAATAGATACTTGAGCATATACCTTTTGGCTATTGTGAATAATGTTAGGAACTAAACAGTATTGAAATTTAAAGAATGATGAAATCAAACCCTAAGAGTTAAATCAAAACAGCCTGTGTAAAGATCAAATATCAAATTAAACTAGAAGACAGAAACGGAATTAACATTCATTGAATTATACTTTCAGATATAAGCACTTATTGTAACTTGTTTCACAACCCTCAAAGTAATAATATGGGTGAGCCCATTATTAAGATGACCTTTTACAAAAAGTCACGTAGCTGGTGAGATTCTAAAAAATTTCATTACATTTCTGTCTTAAAAGACTGAATTAACTACATATTCTCTATATTCAGGCTTTTTGATAAATATCTTTATTTGCTGGATTGTTGGATTATACATTAAACACCCGATGAGCTGACTTATTCTGGTTTTTTGGTAATTCATCCATCACAAATATCAGGTAGTGTTTCTATTCCATAAATCTTAAGAGGAAGTCTCAAAAGGATTACAAAACCCCAAGTTTTCTTGAGATATTTGAGAAAAGGTTTTTTTTTTCCCCTTCTATATTAAAAATGGAATTTACTTGTAATTTTATGTTTAAAAGCTCAAAATAACTTCTTGTAACATATGTATGTAAGTACACATAAATAGAGCTTCCATGGATAGGAGGAGAGTGGATTAATTACCTTTTATGCTCATGAAAAGTTTATCTCGTGTTATGATTTAGATGTGAGGTATCCCCCCAAAATTACACAGCTGAGACAATGTAAGATGGTTCCAAGGAGAAATGATTGGGTTCTAACAGTCTTGATCCAATCAGTGAACTGATCCACTGCGAGGGATTAAGTGGTATGGTGTGGCTGGAGGAGGTGGAAATTGGGGTGTGGCTCTGGGGTATATATTTATATATGGGAAGTGGAATCACTCTGCTTCCTGATGATGTGAGCCGCTTCCCTCCACCATGACATTCTGCCTCACCTTGAATGGAGCCAGCCTTCTATGGACTAAGACCTCTGAAACCGTGAACCCTCAAGTAAACTTTTCCTCCTCTATAATTGTGCTGGTTGGGTCCTTTTAGTCACAGCAGTGAAACAGCTGACTAAAATACCTTGGCATAGGAAAACCTAAAAAATATTTCCACATTGAAAATATTCAGTGGAAGACAAATTTAAAACTTAATTGACAGCACAAGGATGGCACACAGCCCGTAAGTTTTGTTGGTGCACACTATGTTTAAAAAATTAAGTATTTTGCCAGCCCAGTTGCCCATGCCCGTAATCCCAGGAAGTTGAGGCAAGAGGGTTCAAAGTTTAAGAACAGCCTCAGCAACTTAGTGAAACCCTGTCTCAAAATAAAAAGCAAAAAAGAACTGGGGATTTAGTTTAGTGGAAATGTGACCCTGGGTTCAATCTTAGTACCAAAAAAAGATTATAAAACCAGGAACTTCACACAAAAATCTGAGATTACAATTTCTTTGGAATAAATGGAAGGCTTCTTGCTGGACCTGAGTGGAAGGTACTTCTAGCCCAATGCAAGGATATGGAAGTTTGAGGTCCGTTCCATACCATCCCTTATTTTCCAACATAAGGTAAGCCCTTATGGCATTTCCTGTATTACAACAGCCTTCATTATAATAATGCACTGAATTAGGATCTAACTTAAAACATATTTCTAACAAGAGAGAGAAGAAAAGGCTAAATATTTGATGTTAAGTCAAAGATATGGGAACCTAACATTGTGTGACAGACTACAGTGGTAACACAACAGGGGAAACCTCCAACCTAAATTAGGAAGATAAAGATCTTGGCTCAAAAGAGAAAAAGTAAAAAGAACACCCATGAATTCTATGTCAAGTGACAAGTAGATTCTAATGTTTATCACAACTGTGGAACAGAGGCGGTAAATACACTGCTGACACAGAGTTCTACCATCACTTCATAGTTACTGATTTAGTTTAGCTCAACTACACTGGCAATCATTCTGGCAAAGGCCAATTAGGTTCTTTTACCAATTTTTGGTTTAAAATATTAAAGATCTTCCCTGTCCATGTGCCTTCTGTGACCTTTGGACATCCTTGATGGAACAGTTAAAGAATGCTCACTTTTCCATGGGTTTGGCTCACTCTTGAAAACTCAGTCTTATCTCAAGGCTATCACTCCCTCTGGCTTTGAGGATGTGGCCAGTCCCTGGGGAGATGAGGATCAATAAGTCACAGCAGGTTGTTAGAACAGAGCTTTCTTTGTTCTTTTTTTTTTTTTTTTTAATATTTAGTTTTTAGTTTTCGGCAGACACAACATCTTTGTTTGTATATGGTGCTGAGGATCGAACCCGGGCCGCACGCATGCCAGGCGAGTGCGCTACTGCTTGAGCCACATCCCCAGCCCTGCTTTCTTTGTTCTAACTTGCATTTAAGTAACCCCACTGGAAATAAGACTTTGGAAGTCTCACCTGTGGAGAGGATGCTCTGCCCAGGACTCCCAGTTGGGACCCTGAAAAGTTGCCCTGGGGCTCCCCAGCTATGACTTCAGATGTTGGTGTTTCCCCCAATTTGGTGATATATTTTCTTCCCTTTCTGTCTCATGTACCACTTTTGCTTCCATATTATTGCTAAAATAAATGCTACATTGTATAAAGAGAGTATCTTTATTGTCTATTGGATCTGACCTGCCAAATTCAGCAGCTGCACACATATGCAATGCTTTATAATGTTACAATAACCTAGCTATCCCATTCCTTAGTATTTGAAAGAACTAAAACCAGCATACTTCAGTGATACATGCCTATCAGTGTTTATAGCAGCACAATTCACAACAGTCAAGTTATGGAACCAACCCAGATGCCTACCAACAGAGGAATAGATAAAGAAAACATGTATATACACAATGTAGTTTTACTCAACCATAAAGAATAAAATTATGACATTTGCTGGTAAATGGATGGAACCGGAAAACATCATGCTAAGTGAAATAAGCTAGACTCAGAAAGTCAAAGAGGATAATGTCCTTTCACATGCAGAAGCTAGGAAGAAATACAGAATTAAAAAAAAAAAAAAAGCGGGGGTGGGAGGCAAAGGGGTAATCCCATAAAAATTCCTAGAAGAGAGTACAGTAGAGTAGAGGAAAGGGGATTGAGAGGAAAGGGGGATGGGAGGAAAAGGGAAAATACTGGGGATTGAAATAGAGTCAATTATATGCATGTATAAATATGTCAAAATGAATCCCAGTATTATACTTTTTAATAAAAACATTAAAAATAAAAATACCCTTAATCCTTGGGGAATAGCTAATTCTTTCGAACCTAAAATATTTTCAACATCCAGTGTACTCTTTAAAAACAAAAATCTGAAATAATCAGGTGCGGTGATGAACACCTAAATTCCACAGCACAGGAGGCTGAGGCAGGAGGGTCTTGAGTTGAAAGCCAGCCTCAGCAAAGGTGAGGTGCTAACCAACTCAGTGAGACTCTGTCTCTAAATAAAATACAAAATAGAGCTGGGAATATGGCTCAGTGGTTTAGTGCCCCTGAGTCAATCCCTGGTACGTCCCCCACCCAGCAAACAACCCCCTCCCCCCCAACAAACCAAACCAAAACAAAAATCCTGAAAGGTGTGGTGGGGGGAGGAAAGGAGCTTGGTATAAAGTTTCAACATAGTAGGTTTGTAAGCATTTTAGTGGAAAGAATGATCATGTGGACAAACACATAAGAAAATGGGAAATTGTCAGACCAAAGAGAAGCTAGGTTAAAGAACCCCGATGATGTGATTTTTAGTTCAGGTCTGATGTTTCTTTGATAAACTGTGTAATATTTTCCAAAGCATGTGAAATGCCATTACTAGATTCCCTGTGGCATATACAAATCCATTTAATAATGACCATGTTCTATCAGAACAAGAACAGCTATGGTTTTGCTATAATCAATTAGCTCAGGAGTGGCCTAGTTACTTATTTTCAGGGAACAAGGTCTCAGAAGTTAAAAGATATAGCAATCTTGGCTGCCCTCTCAAAGCCCTAATTAACAAATCTTATGCTTTCCATAACAAAATCAGTTTTTAAAAGCAAAGTAAAAGAATATACAAATCCAGTTCTTCAAATTATGTAATAATACTGAGTCACTGTTAAAAGGTTCTATTTATCAATATCTAAACTCAACAACAGGCCTTTAGAATTAAATTTCACATGCCAAAAAGAATTTCTTGATGACTTTTTCTTTGGGGGGGGGGGGTACCGGGGACTGAACTCAGGGTCACTTGACCACGGAGCCACATATCTACCCCTATTTTGTATTTGTCTCATTGAGTTGCTTAATGCCTCAGTTTTGCTGAGGGTGGCTTTAAACTAGTGATCCTCCTGTCTCAGCCTCCCAGGCTAACTGGGATTACAGGTGTATGCCACTGTTCCCAGCTTGATGACTTCTTTGTATAATTTCTGGCATCAATATTTTTCCAATGAACAAACATTAATGTGTGTAATAGGTAAATGGCTAATTGCCATAATATATGAAGTGTTTCAATAAATCAGTTAAGGGAACAACCCAATAAAAAATGTGCACATTAGTACACACCTGTAATCACAGCTGCTGTGGAAGCTGAGATAGGAGGAATGCCAAGTTTGAGGCCAGTCTTGGCAACTTAGTAAGATGACATCTCAAAAAAAATAGGATAAGAATGTAGATGAATGGTAGAATAACCCTGGGTTCAATCCCCAATACTGCAAAAACAAAGGATAAAGGACTTTGGGAGAAAAATACAAACAACATCTAAACAATAGAAGTTGCTCAATTTTGTAAGCAACCAGGGAAAAGGTGAGACATCAAAATTTTTCACCAAGTGTCATAATAAAAACAATGGTAAAAGTAAAAAAGTACTTGGAGGGGCACTCTGGCTTTAGTCATTTAACATTTTCATTATGTAGATGATCTGCTCAATAACTTGTCTTTCAACAATTGTACCTTAATGTAGAAAACTGTGTAGTATGGTGTTTAAGAGGGGCCTCAAGAAGGTGATATTTGAATACCGACAAATGAGGGATAATGTCAGGTACAATATCTAGAAAGAATGTTTTAAGGGAACAGCCCAAAGTGGGTGTTAAAAGGCAACAGGAAGAGCAGTCAAATCTGGAACTTGAAGTGGCAAGGGCACAAATCATGTAGATGATTTGAGCATCATAGGCCACTGTAAAGAATATGGACTAACTAGACTTTTGATTCTTCTAAATATTAGAATTTCCATTAAATCACAAGCCTTAAAGTGTCTATTGTAACTCCCAGCAAATTTAAACATTCACCCGTCTCCTGAGTAGTCTATATATATATGTTAACTTTGGGTTTAGAAACTCTGAAACTTTCATGGGATCCTTCCAGAGTTCTAGAATATTCCCCATCACCCACAGAAAAGCAATCACCCAAATGACTAAGTATCACTGGAAACAAAACAAACAAAAAAGTCCTAAAATGACAGTAAGAATGGAGAGTAAGAAACAACTGAGATGTTTTAATGAGTTCAGTCTTCCCTGGAAGAGGCTGCAAATAAAGGCTGGATGGTGAGGAACCCAGGAGAGCTAGCTGCTGTGCAGAGTAACACATTCTGCTTCCACAATATAATAAAACAAAGAAAAGCAAAGCAATAAACAGTGTCTAATCATCTTTGACATCTACCCCTCCATCACCATTCCCTCATATCATCAGTTGTGAAGTTCATCACTGATCATAACGTTCTGTATTAATATTTTTCCTTGATCATTTTGACTTCTATTTCTAATCTTTTTTCTCTACTCCTTATTTCTAGCTTAATGCCCCCCAAGGATGACTCTGATACTTTCAGTCAAAAAACTTGATACTACATTGCCTTTCAACTTAACGTTAAATTTTCTCCCTAGCCTCTCAAGCTCTAAGCCTAGACTAACCTCCCAGACATTTCTCCTAAACCTTCCTTATATGATATCAGGTAACTAAACAGATAAATTTGAAATTCAGTCTTTTTCCCCCCCAACTCCCCCCTTTTAAAAATCATAGATATACATAACATCTTTATTTTTGCCTATTTACTATTTTTTAATGTGGTGCTAAGTATCGAATTCAGTGTCTCAAACATGGTAGGTAAGTGCTCTACCACTGAGCCACAACCCCAGCACAAAATTCTTAAGGCCCAATCCAACTATTACTCCTTTCTAAAATTTCCCTGATTTCTTGGAGGCTATTTGGTATGTTGAAAATACAATGGGCTGTGAAGTCAGACTAGGGTTTGATTAACTAAGCTAGCCTGAATTTCGACTTGTCTATAAAAGTGACCTTTGCTCCCTTCAGACACTTATACATAAGAAAATGTATAAAAAGCAAGAGACTTCCTTCTCCCATACGTATATTTTATATAATTTTTAAGGACTTAGCACTCTCCCTAATCTGAAGTCAATAAACAATATCTTTATTGTTTAGTTGTAAATGGAAAATACCTAAATCTTTATGTAGTGCTGAGGCTTGAATCCAGTGCCTCACACATGCTAGGTGAGTGCTCTACCACTAAGCCCCAGCCCCAGCCCCAGCCCCATAATATCTACTATCTTAAAAATCAAGAAATAGCAAGATAATCACATTATCTAGAAACATAAAAGAGTAGAGAATTAAAGTAATTGCCTTTCAGAATGGGGAACCAGCTAAGGTGAGAATGGTGAATGCATAGTCTCATGCATTATTGAAATCTTTGATTTTTAAGACAATAACCTTGACTTTTAAAATTATATGTCTGACAAAAAAATATTACCAGAAGTAAGCAAAGATGTACCAACAAAATAATTAGGCAATGGATCAAGGGTAGAGCATGTGCTTAGTATATGGAACAAGGCCCCTAGGATCAATCCCCAGTCCAATAAAGAAGAAATATAGAGACCTAAATTAGGCATTGCTGGGACATTTGAGTCTAACCCACTGAACTTATACACAAAAGAGAACATAGATCTCCGAGTAAGATTCTACAGGAATAACATACACTATACTGAACTGTGCCTTTGGCTTTGTGTGTACCAGTAAACTGGACACAATGGTGCACACCTGTTAATTCCAACAACTTAGGAGGCTAAGGCAGGAAGATCAAAAGTTTGAGGCGAGACTGGGCAACGTTATGAGACTATCTTAATTTAAAAAAAAAAAAAAGGCTGTAGCTGTGGCAGAGAACTTATCTAGCACATATGAAACATGGGGTTCAAATGAATGCCCCAAACCACAAACAACAAAATGAAAACCAGAAAAAAAGGAAAAAAGAAATACAAAAAAATAGTAACTTTGAATATTCCATTGCTTACTCTATCTACAATAAAAAAACAAAATGAATGAAAAATATAGAAAAGAATCTTCTTCCTTTTTTCCCTGCTTTTTTAATAGTGCTGGGGATTGAACCTAGAGAAACTTTTAGCTCTTTTTAATGGCAAAACAACAATAACAACCAGGAAGTATATGACCCAACAACCCCACTTCTGGATATATGTATAAGAGAATCAAAAACAGGGTCATAAACAGGTATTTGTGCATCCATGTTCACCGCAGTATTATTCACAATACTGAAATTCAGTAGAAGCAGCCCACAAAACCCTTGAGAGAGGAACAGATATGCAAACTGTGGCACATGGAATGGAGTATTATTCAGCCTTCAAAAAAAAAAAAGAAATTCGGATACGTACTACAACATGGAGGAACCTCAAGGATATTATACTAAGTGAAAAGTCACTCACAAAAGGATTATCTAACTTATCTTCTTAAAATTAAAAGATTTCAATGATGCCTGAGACTACTGTACCACCATTATCACATTAGCTAATTCTCTGTTCCCAAAGGCAACTGCTTTAATTATTCACTCTTCCTTTCTGTTCAGAGACAGAAAGTATAAGATTACCAGAGCTGGGAGAAATGGAAAGCAGGGAATAGCTGTTTAATGTGTTATCAGTTCTAGAAGATGAATAAGTTCTGGAGATTAGCTGTACAACAATGTGAGCACACAACACTATCTGTACCAAACACCTAAACATGGTTAAGACCGTAAATTTTATGACATATTTTAAATTAAAAAAAACAAAACCAAAAATAACCACAAGGTTCAGAACTACACCATATTATAAAAATACTATAACATTTTCACTGAAAACTAAAAAAGCATACAACAAGTGTATTAAGTGATAGTTCTCCATTCAGTAGTACCTACCTGTACATTTATACAACATGCCTGTCATAGTTCCAGCTGCTACTGTGTTGAGGTCATCTTCTGCACCTCGTGTTTTCTCAATGATAACACCAAATGCACTATAAAGAAGAGCTAAAGGAAAAATTGAAGTGATATTATAAAAGTGTGACTAAAAGTCAATATGGCAATAATATTTAGATAAGTTTATCTGAAGATACACAGAATAATCAATGGAACGGTTTCTAATAGCAAAAGCCTGGCAACAAATAAAATGCATTTGTACCATCTAAACTGATACAGGAAGAAACTTTCCATACAATGAAATACTAGTCACTTGAAACAAAAACCATTAATAAACAAAGCAGGCACATATGCACACTAGTACATGACTCTGATTGGCTATGCAAAAAATAATCTATGTAAGTTTTCAGAAGAAAAGAGTAACTATTTCTATATACTACTCCAGGAAAGCCCAAAAAGTATATTTAAAATTTTTCATTTATATGTTACCCACATATACCCAGTATATGTACTTTGGATTAAACACCCATATATGTCTGTTATAATTAGCCAGAAGATCTAAGAAATAACTATATCCCCAATTAATAAGAGAATTACAACTCTGGACAGGGAACAGCTGGAATGTAGCCTTTGAAATGCCTCTTTAAAAACCCTCCATTCCCCCTGATGGGCAGAATCACAGCTTCTGGGACAGGATCCCCCCATGCTTGTCCTTTGCTAGCAAAGCAGTAAAACTTTTTCCTTTTTCTCATATTTTGTGTGTGTGTGTGTATAAAATTAAAAAGAAATATAAAGTTTGATTCTTGTACATGTAAAAACTACAACATTGGCACCATTTGGTTTTACATGATTTTCCCCCAAACAACCCTCAACCTCTGCTGCTTTTAGATTCCTATCAGACATGAATGCATTAACGATTTTTCTTACCCTTTCACAAGATCATAGCTATAACTGACTCTTCAACATTATACCAAACTTAAGACTTATAACTCCTTTGTTATGGTATTTCATACTTCTATTAACATTCATCTACCTGTTCAACTTATATAACTGCAAGTGAACATGAGTAGAACATTATGATTGATCATATTACAAAAAGAATACAGAGTGACAAACCCAGTGACCAGTTATCACACTTTGCTTAGGCCCGAGAGGTTTCTTGCAATGTGGGATGTATAGTCCTAAAACTGAGAAAGTCTGAAGCAAAAGGGACAGTAACTACCCTGGATATATAAGCAATTAAAAATTAACAAGAGATCTGGGCATGGTGGCACTTGCCTGTAATCCCAGCCGTTTGGGAGGCTGAGGCAGGAGGATTACACGTTCAAAGCCAGCCTCAGCAACTTAGAGAGGCCCTAAGCAACTAAGTGAGACCCTGTCTCAAAATAAAATGTAAGAACAGTTGGAGATATGGCTCAGTCGTTAAGCACTGCTGGGTTTAACCCACAGTACAGAGGAATTAACAAAGGAGGTAAGGAATTAACAAAAGAGGGTGACTGTGCACACACATGTTGGGCACGGAGACACAATGGGGACAGGAGAAATGTAGGCATGAGCAGCATACAGAAGTAGCTATTTATTAGAATCAAAATGTGAATCTGGCTTTAAGGTTTTCAAACGCACTGCTTCTAAAGCCCACAACAAGGCTGGGACCTTAGTATATTATAAGAGGATTTTTCTACCTTTTCAATGAGCTTTCTACATTTTCCCTTGTTTAATCTGCCACAAGTAAAAGATTTCCAGACATTCAGTTAAGCTCATAAATTATGAAAACCTTGTGTCAGGGCATATGTGCCACAGGCTGGTCTATTTTAAGTCATCAATAATCAAAAGAGCCCGTCATTTATAAATAATACGTGATGAAAGTATTTGGTTCTGACTAAGCACTACTAAATTACCTCTTACCTAGAACTGCCAATGTTTTTGTTATCTACAAAGGAACTATTGTAACTCTGGAATTAGGTCCTTGAAATGTGCTGAGCAGGAAAAAAGTAATAGCACTGGACTAATCCATCATGTCTCCACTTTAGAACCTTGAACCTTTCCGAACATACATAGCCCTTTGTTTCAGACCTAAATCATCTGAATTTTGTTTAGTTAAAATTTGACCTTATTTGGTGTCCTGCATGAACAAGGGAAGGCAGTGTTTAAAAGATTTTAAAACGTTTAGAAATGGTATACCGAACAGAAATAGCACCTACTATTTTATTAAATAGTTCAGGGTCTTTCTTCTAATGATATCCCACTCACCAAAGTGGATTTAAACATAATTGTTTCAAATCCTTGAACCAGAATTTTGGTTGATCAAATTGTTCATACTTATATATTCTTTCTTTGCATTATAATATGATTTATTATCAAATGAGATTTCTACTTACCCAGAGAACCTAGAGTATTAGCCCAAAGTGCACCTTGCCTAGTCACCATATTCAAAATCCTACCAGGGAAGAAAAAATCTGTATTAAGAATCCATAGTTCTGTAGTAACCTAAAAAAACATAATAATAACTATTTAAAATGCCTAAAGTCAAGCCTCAACATTTTCTTAATTTTGAGATACATTTTAATGCCTCCTGAGATTTCAATAAAGATGGTTTTTATGCTATATAAAATAAGGGTTAGGTTAAAATTCTCAACATTTTGGTTAAAATTCCCATATTAAATATAAAAAAAATTATTAAAGATGTATAAAAAAAACTTTAAATAACAACCTGGAATATACTCTATATAATGTATTTTATAAAGAAACATTATAGATGAATGTGAAAATATCATTTTTACTATGACACACTGGCTTTTCTTTCTGGGAGGGGGAGTATATTAACTATACGATATGAAGTAGAACTGAACATTAACAACCATCTAACTAGAATACATGGAGGAAGTACCATGTCTGCTCCCTAACTTGAACTAAGCAGCCAAAGTGAATGCTTAGCACACTCTCAAGGAAGCAAAGTCCTGCCTTGTACCAGTGCCACATGCTACCAGAACAGTGACATAGGCAACTGGATGAAGAAGACAAGATATTCCTCTGCCAGCAGTGTAACACCATCACAGGAATGGTTCTGTCCGGATAGCTGACTACTGCTGGAAACAATGGAAATATAATAACAAGGAGTAAAAGAACTCATTAATTAACATTCTATAGTATAAAAATTTGTATTACTTCTAACAATGTTTGAAAACATTAGTATCCTCACAAACAAAAGTATTTCTAATTAAATTATTTACTAATGTTTTAAGTTCAATATTTTAAAGTCTGTAATTAGCTTTAAAAATATTAATTTTCATTATTGTATTGCTGGAGGTACTGCAAATTGGTAAAATTCTTTGGGATGCCTATTAAGCATAACTCATGCTCAGCAACCATCAGCCACAGTTATTGTGTCCCATAAGGCAGAAAAGTAGAGGAAGTATACTCAAGATCACAAAACAGTAAACAATAAAGACCACATCCTAATCCTATCTTCTTTTCATTATTAAATGCTGCCTCTATGTAGAAGAATGATCATAAAACTACTACTGTTTTAAAAAATAAAGTCTTGGGGCTGGGTTGTAGCTAAGCGGTAGAGCGCTTGTCTAGCACGAGAGGCCCTGGGTTCGATCCTCAGCACTACGTAAAAGCAAATAAATAAAATAAAGATATAAATAAATAAATAAATAAAAGTCTCTTTGAAGAGACTTTTCACTTCCAAATTCATATTTAACATAATGTGAAGAATTTGTTTCAAAACAATACAGGAGAGGAGATGGGACATAATAAGCTGTGGCTGATGGTTGCTAGGATGAATTATGCTTCATAAGTATTCATCATGCTACTTCGTTTACTTTGGTATTAATTTAAAATTCCTCATATACAAGAAGTAAAAAAAATTACTGGAGCAAGGGACAAATGTTACAAAAATAAACATAAAATACTGAAGTAAGAGGATGGTAATTTAAGTACAGTGATTCACATAGTAATAAGAATATTAAAAGCTTTTAATTCAGTAAATCTGCTGCCATCTGCTGGCTGAATAATACATATGGAAGATGGAGTTCAAAGTGTCCTAAAAAAACCCATGAGCCGAAGAATACATATTTGTGATTCTACTTATATCAAGAGTAAAAACATGCCAAACAGAACAATTACTATTTAAGCAATATTGATAGAGACTGGTTATGTTTACTTCTTAAGCACAGTGAAAACATATGTATACTTTCTGGACCTTAAATGTACCTTCCCTTTTCTGCAAATTAAAATTCCTGAGGAAATCTTAATCTTTTAAAACTACCTCTAAGTTCTAGGAATTAAATTTAAAGTTCTTTGGCTCCTCATTTCAGAAATGGACAGTGAAGACATTAAGAAATTCAGGTAAAATGACAGACTTAGCATTACTCTTTTGAACTGCTTATTTCTTCATTACCAAGTTCTCCAGTTCTGCATGCCCCTGAATAATCCAAAGTTTATTACTAATAATTCAACTATTTGAAAAGCATGTCATACAAGCTTGGAGAATGGAATCCACATAGCTGCAAAGTTAGGCTGGTGTAGCACCAGCTGACTGAGGGACACTAACTCAAAAATCACTCCTTTTAAAAGCTTACATTCAACAATTGGATTCCTTGGTTCCTTCTATTTTGAGTAAGAAAAAAACAAAGGAAAGTATATCAATGTTCTAAACATTTGCAATCTCAAGATTTGTGCCCATTACACTACGAAAGCAGAGGTTAATATTCAAGGATCATTGTATCAGATGATTACATGAGACTTACTGTACATTTCTTGGTTTGGACCAGGCCATGTTCTGGGTTTCCTTCAATCCTAGCCGAAGACCATTCACTGCCCCAAACGCAGCTCCTGGTAAATCATAATAATTCATCCAAATATAGCTTTGTATTAAAAAAAAAAAAACAAAAAACAACCACCACCATACTTCTGAGTAATTTTCATTTATACTTAATAGAAAAGAAGGATAAATATAAATACCAAAAAACCCTTGAAAATATTAAAAAAAAAAAAAACCTTAAAACCAGTATTCTAACTCCTTTACATTTTAAGCACCATCAACTTCTTAAACTGAGGACACTAAAGGAGAAAAAAATATCATTACACCTACCTGTCATACAACATCCTCCAATGGTAAGGAAGGCTAGTTCAAATCTGCCCCGTGTTTTATTAGCTCCAGTTGGTAAAATAAACTCATCCGTATCCTAATGGAGTAATAAAGAAAACCAAGTTGAGCATCACTCAAGACATAGCACCTGAAAACTACTTTTAACTTTTCAAAGCAGTTTTTCTAGAAAGTAAAACATTGAAATAATGCAAACTCAACTGTCTTTTTATGGGGTGAAGGGTACTGGGGATTGGACTCCCAGCCCTATTTTGTATTTTATTTAGAGATAGGGTTTCACTGAGTTGTTTAGTGCCTCGCTTTTGCTGAGACTGGTTTTGGTTTTGAACTCGCAATCCTGTCTTGGCCTCCTGAGTTACTGGGATTACAGGCATGTGCCACCATGTGTGGAAACCTCAATTATCTTATTTAAACAAAAATAAAATTGTCTGCAGCAACAGCAATACCTAAATCAAAGTGAAAAGAAATACATAATACATTTTGTTCTTAGGAGGGATTCTCATTTAGCACTTGTTTCCTTCAAAATGTAAATCAGATAGATAATATGTAATCTGCCTTAATAACAAATTTGAGGTGACAGAGTGTAGAAAGACAGCTTTAAAGAAAAGAACACTGAAAGCTATAAGAATTAACAGACTGTCAAGTCTGAAGAAAAAAAATAATTTTTGATTTTGTAGCAACTAAACCTTGAATACCATCTTACACGTGTAAGATCAAATGATCCTCAAAAAATGAGCAAGAACCATTAAAGTACAATCATCTGTATCAGTCATACAAGGGCAAATTATACCCTTAATAGTATTTTTTTTCAGCTGGGGATTGAACCCAGGGCTTCATGCAAATTAGGCAAGCACACTACCACTGAATTATACCCTGACCGCATATATTCCTTTAATAACCTTAGGAAGTTATAGACCCTATTTGTAGTAAATGCATAATTAACATGAGTCCCTGGAAGATGACCCAAAATCCTGGGTTGAGAAATGCTACTGAGAGGGGCTGGGGCTGTGGCTCAAGTGGTAGTGCGTTCGCCTGGCATGCGTGCGGCCCAGATTCGATCCTCAGCACCACATACAAAGATGTTGTGTCCGCTGAAAACTGAAAAATATTAAAAAGCTCGCTCTCTCTCTTAAAAAAAAAAAAAAAAAAAAAAAACAGAAATGCTACTGAGAGCAAAAAATGATTATCAATTTAATAGTCAATATACTGTTAGAAAAAACAGTTTCATTTAAGGAAAGCTTTCCATGAAAAAATAGCTTTGGCAAATCCCCTGATGGATAGCACACAGAGTGTGCCACATTCAACATACTAAAAACCACTAAATATCAACATTTATCCCACTCCTTGTAGCAAATACTGAACTTTGGTAAATGCATTACTAATTAGGAAAACTAGCTCTGCACTGTGTTTTTAATTTCTGGCTTGTGCATACAAAATACTCACCAAACACTGCAAGTAAACAAGCACATGTATTCTCATCACACAAAATGGTCAGTTGGGGAATAATAAGCAAATCTTGAGAAGATTCCATGTGATGACATACTGTACATAGTTTTTCAAATTTTGGATGCTTCTTGACATTTAAATTATAGTGATTTTAAATACGGTTATGCTGAACCTTATCAAGCAAGCTCAAGGGCATGTCAGCACAAGCTCACTCTTCAGCTGATGTCAATAAAAGCAATACAAGGCTTGGAAGCAAATGTACATCAATTCATACACAAAACTGACAGTAAAGTATATTAATACATTGAATATAGGAGAAGATATGTTGAAAAGTTCTTGTTAAACCTGTACTGGTGACACTCTAGTTGGACACTAATGTCACTAAAATACCATAATCTAAGAACACATATCAATGAACCTGATGAAATAGTGAGAAGGCTAAGATTATGTGTCATCTTTTTAATTTCATGTGAATACTACTATGGACACTGGAAATTATTTAAAGTCTCCTTGTTTTTATACCAGATATTCATATGGGTTAACAGAGAACAAGATTTATTAACATAATTTAAAAAACATTTTAGGGATGATTTAAGAGTAGTGATAATACAAAAGCAATAGCAAGAGAAAGTACAAATAAAAATTGGTGCCAAAACTACTACATGGTCAGTTGGCGAACACTATTTAAGATATATTTAATTTTCTAAAAGTATAGAAAAATATTTTAAAAATGTAATTTTTATTAAGGTATCATCTTTACATTTATGTTTTCTATTGTTACATGTAACATGAAGACAAAAAGGTTTAGAAAAACATTTTCAATGCTGAAGTCCCTCTAGCATCCCAAAATTCACTATTTTGTTTTTGAATACACAATTTTTTTTTGTCTAACCTTACTCACTTAGCAATGTAAGATCAAAATAATATTGCATTTATAGCTAGAGTAACACTTTAATTCTGAAGTCAATATTTAAGCAAAATACATGTTCTGTGAAATTCTGAGTAAACTGACAAGATGGGAGCTTCTAAAAAAAAATCCACTTATTAATATTTAATAAATTTAACTGATAATTTTTTTGCAAAAACAATGAAGCTTTAAACTCACAAGGCCCTTATTAAAAAACTTTTTTTTTTTTTTTTTTTTAAAGGATTAGGGTATAGCTCAGCAGTAGAGCACTTGCTTAGCATGCTCAAAGCCTTGGGTTCAATTCCTAGAATAGGAAAAAAAATATTAAGTTACTGACATATCATTCACATACTATACTACTCATTTATTTAATGTACAATTCAATAGTTTCATTCCCCACATAGTCCCAACTGCAAGCCATTACTAGTCTACTCTTCATGCCTGTATATTTGCCTATTCTGACATTTCATATAAATGGAATCATATATTAAGCAGTCTTTTGTAACTGGTTTTCTTTGATTTAGCAGGCATTTTAAGTTCACCCATGTTGTAGCATGAAACAATAATTCATGTTTTAATTGCCAAATGATATTACATTATATAGATACGCCATATTTTGTCTATTCATTATCCTGTTAATGGACATTTGGTTTGTTTTGCTTTTTGGCTACTATGAACATTTATGTACAATTTGTGTGAACATGTTTTCAATTCTCTTGTGTGTATATCTAAGAGTAGAAATGCCAGGTCATAAGATAATTCTATTTTTAACATTTTGAGAAACTGCCAGACTATTTCCAAAGCAGATTTATTGTTTTACATCCCCACAAGCAAAGTATGAATGTCCAATTTCTCCACATTCTTACCAGTATTTGTTATTGTCTTTTTCATTACAGCTCCTGGTGGGCCTGAAGTAGTATTTTACTGTGGTTTTGTGATTTCAGTTTCTCTAATTAGTGACACTGAAGTTTCATGTCATTACTTGGCACCTATCCACTTTCATGAAGAAATGTCTATTTATAATTAGAATTTTATAATTGGAGTGTTGTTTCATTAATGTTTTAAAAAATTTTTAAAACTAAACATTCTAACTATAAGTCCATCATCAGGTAAATGATGTGCAAATATTTTCTCCTAGTCTTTGACTACCTTTCCCCTTTCTTTTTCTTATTTTGGTACTAGGGAATGAACCCAGAGGCGCTTTACCATTCAACCACGCTCCCAGCCCCCAATCAGCTTTTTTTTTTTTTTTTTTTTTGAGACAGGGTCTCACTAAGTTGTTTAGGGCCTAGCTAAACTGTTTGTTTCTGCTTTTTGGTTACTATGAACATTTATGTACAATTTGTGTGAACACATTTTCAACTTATCACTCCATAAAGAACATAATATGTTGTGTTGTTAAGTCTCTAGCCTTGAACTTGTGATCCTCTGCTTCAGACTCCTGAGCTGCTGGGAATACAGGTATGCACTACCATGCCTGGCTCTTTCCCCTTTCTTTAAAAAAAAAAAAAAAAAAAAAAACTTTTTTTTTTTTTTTGGTGGGACTGGGGATTGAACCCAGTGCATACCAAGTCGTTTCTGTTTTTTTTTTTTTTTTTAATATTCTTTTAGTTATCAGTGGACCTTTATTTATTGATACGCGGTGCTGAGAATCGAACCCAGTGCCTCACACATACTAAGCAAGTGCTCTGCCACTGAGCCACAACCCCTCATTTCTGTTTTTGTTTTGGGTTTTTGAGACAGAATCTTGCTAAATTGCTAAGGCAAATCCTCCTATTTCATGCAGCCTAAATTGCTGGGATTATAGGCATGTCACTGGGTCCAGCTTTTAAAAAAAAATCAATTTTGACTAAATTGAATTAATCAACTTTTTATTTATTACTTGTGCTTTTGGTAGCAAATGAACTGCTGCATAATCCAATCACAACTATTTATAATCATGATTTCATTCAAGAGTTTTATCTTTAGTTCTGACATTTATAAAGTAATTTTATACTTGGAGTGTTTGTTGCTACTGTATGGAAAGCAGAACTGATTTTATATGTTAATTTTATATTCTGAGACTTTGCTCAATTCACTTATTAATTGTAACAGTTTTTTTTAATATTTATTTTTTTCTTGTAGTTGGACACAATACCTTTATTTCACTAATTTATTTTTATGTGGTGCTAACGATCGAACCCAGGCAATGGGAGGTGAGTGCTCTACAGCTGAGCCACAACCCCAGCCCTATTTTTTTTTCTACCTTTATTTGATTTTTAAAAGACAAGATCACATCATTTGCAAAGTGTTTCACTCTTCTTTCAATCTGCCATTTCATTCTCTTGCCTAACTGCTCTGGCTACAGGATGTTAAACAGTAGTGAAGTCAGTAGAAATTGCTTTTATTACTCCTGATCTTAAAGGGGAAATAGTCAATCCTTCACTATTGTTTAGATGCCATTTATTAGGTTGAAGGAATTCTCTATTATTCTGTGTGTGTGTGTTAAAATCATGAAAGGGAGATGGATTTAATCAAATGCTCTTTTTGCATCTATTGAGGTAACTATGTGGTTTTGTCTTATATTCTTATTTTTCTTGCTTTATTACATATTGATATGTCACAGAACATAAACTGATTTTCAGTACATTAAATTAACCTTGCTTTCCTGAGATATTCAACCACTAGTGTTTGATGTCTTAACATTTAGCCCAGTATTCTGATACTACAAAGTGAGCTTTAAAAGCAAAATTTACGTTTATCAGGGTGCATTCCTTGTTGGTTTAACTCCCTTTAAAGGGGGTTAAATGGTTTCAGGGAGAGATACAAGCCAAGTTCTTAGGGTTTGTGAGAAAAAAAAAAAAAAAATGGAAACTAGAGACTTAGTATATGGCAGAATTAAGTACCTGTACTAAGTTCATGGATTAATTCAACTTGGAATTAAATAATTGAACTTTTTAAAGTGTAAGATAAAACATCAAACACTAAAATTTTAATCTTACCTGCACAAGATATCGCGGATCCACATTTAAATAAGGAGACAGAGGGTTCATACCAGTTACTAGAGAGAAAACAAGATGTTATTTGCATAAAAATTCCCACAAGTTATTACATATAATAAACTAAGCTTCTAACAGTTCCCTGTCTTGCAATTCTGATTTATAAGCTCCATAAATATTTTATTTACAAGCTCCATGAAATTTTGTTTTTTTCTCTTTTCTTCTACCTGTCAGTTTAGGGGCTGACTCATTCTGGAGACCCTCAATCTCAAAAAACAATGTTCATAGCAGCTCAATTCACAATAGCTAAGCTAGGGAATCAACCTAGGTGCCCTTCAACAGATGAATGGATAAAGAAAATGTAGTACACTTACACAATGGAATATTACTCAGCCATAAAGAATAAAATCATGGCATTTGCTGGTAAATGGAATTGGAGGCAAGCTAAGTGAAATAAGCCAGTCCAAAAAACCGAAAGGCTGAATGTTTTCTCTGATATTTGGTTGCTGAATCACAATGTGGGGGTGGGAGAAGTTCACTGGATGGGGGGCGCATACATGGGGGAAGGAAGAGGGAATGAGAAAGACAGTAGAATGAACTGGACATAACTTTCCTATGTTCATATATGAATACACCACCAGTGTAACTTCACATCATGTACAACCACAAGAATGGGAAGTTATATTCAGAGAAGCATGTAAGTATATATACCTTCGTGTATTATAAGTTACCTTTAAAGTATAGCTCACTTTCCAAATTATTTAGATGGTTTCCTGACTTTTTCCAACTCATATTTGCTTCCCGACTCCACGTACTGAGTGTTTGGCCTCAATAGTTACTTTGGAATTTGATTTAAAAAAAAAAAATCGCCAAGAAGCTAACTAATTGCTTGCTATTTGCAATACGCTATTTCCAGAAAATCTGGGCTTTTCTCTTAACTCACAACATATAGGAATACATATAATAACAAAAAGAGACCTAAATGTAAACGAAAGAAAGCATGCATCATCCCTTAAATCCGGGTCAACCACAGGTAGCTTCCCCAGGGATCTACAGTCCCCCAAAACAATGTGCATAGAAGCTCAATTTCACAATAGCTTTGAAAGAGCAGCCGGTCAGACACATTAACCTCGCTACCAGCGCTGATGCTTCCGAATGGCTTACATTAAGTGCAGACGCAGGAACCAGTCAGAAATGTTCGCATATTGGGCCCGATACTTACGAGGGACGCCGGCTAAATCCGCGTGCGAGTAACCTGCTCCACCAGCTCCAAAAAAACCCGCCAATCCCCCTGTGGTTTTGTTACCACTTCCCCCGCCGCCTTCCATGGTGTCTCAGGAAACTACCGTCTCGTCCCCGACCCTGCCTCAAGCCGGGGTCGAGCGCTCGGCGGTTGCTTCACCGTAGGCGCGGGGAGACCCGCGGTACCTCCTTCACACGCTGACCTTCCGGGCGTCGATTCCCGTTAAGCACCACACTTCCGTTTTACGGCTGTGTACACCCCGGAAATCGGGAGCACCTGACGGCAGACTTCCGGTGGTGGGAAAGTGAACGAAGTCGGAATCCAAGCAGCGCGATCTGAGGCTGAGATACCTGCGGAAAGAAGGAAGGCAAGCTTCTGCAATAGGGCTTGACTCTAACACCGGCGAACCAGCAACTGCAGAAGCAGGCAGCGGCAGAGAGGGAATGGTGCGGGGAGGCGCCGAGAAGGAGGCGCAGTCCGTCCCTCTCAGGGTTAGTGAATGAGGTCTCCTCCCGGGCCGGCCCGGGGACTGTGCGCTGTGGGTCCCAAGCATGAGTGCGGGCCCCGGCTGTGAGCCCTGCACCAAGCGACCCCGCTGGGGCGCCGCTACAACTTCTCCACCGGCTGCCTTGGATTCCCGGAGCTTCCCCGGCAGGCAAAGGCGCGTCCTCGACCCCAAGGACGCTCCTGTACAGTTAAGGGTCCCACCGTCCTCTCCAGGCTGCGTCCCTGGGCGGGCGGGACCGCACAGAGGCGGCACCACCTCGCTTGGTACGTGGGGAAATAAAAATCTTTTGTCCTTCGCCTCGGTCCAAACCTTCTCTGTTTTGAGTCCGAGGACCTGGGGCTCCTGTCACTCTAACCTGGTCTTATATGCATCACTCCGAGCTTCGCTTGCTCAACTACCAATGCCACCAGTGGAGTAGGCGGGGGCCGCATTTTTCCCGGATCCGCTTGATGTTGTGAGAAATCTTGATGGACAGTTACAGGGCGGAAAATGGCCGGAGACCCCCTGT
Organism: Callospermophilus lateralis; assembly: GCF_048772815.1. Classification (NCBI taxonomy): domain Eukaryota; kingdom Metazoa; phylum Chordata; class Mammalia; order Rodentia; family Sciuridae; genus Callospermophilus; species Callospermophilus lateralis. The sequence continues at coordinate 22,392,159 of NC_135319.1, read as the reverse complement.
TTTCTTTTCTCAGATTTGATGGAGAAATTGCCTTTATTGGCATCTAGTTGTGTAGCAGTAGGACGCTTCAGCCTGTAGATGGAAAAAAAAAAAAAAAAGCTGTTGCAACTTCTCTCCTTCGGATTGTGGGACCCAGGGTCCAGATTTTTTAGTCTCAGTTACCTTTTTTTTTTTTTTTCTAGTTGATCCTGTGGCTCAGCTTTATTTATGTACTTATATATTCATAATTAACTTTCCAATTTTCTTAGCAAGTCCAAATTGAGTTGCTCTCATTTGCTACCAAAAATGTATTAAACAATGCAGAATTTTAATTGGCGACAGAGTATCTTGTTGGAATGTATGGGTTTAGAAAGGCAAGTATAATTCAAAAGTTAATAACACAACAAATGTAAAGAAAGTAAGTCAATTACACACTTTGATATGGCCCTGATAGTTATATTTATTTTAAACAGCAACTAATTCTGTAAATGCAAAAAGCTGTAATATTTATTTTGTAAAGTTAATTTTCTGTTTTTTTGCTTCTCTTCAAGGAGAGGAAAAAACTCAAGAATAAACAGCTTAATTTTATAGTTGTTTCTATGGCATTATGATTTATTAGCTAAATGAATTATTACTGGCTTTAACTTGTTTTTTCACTTGGTCCTTATATGCAGCCACATCTTTTCAGATGTCTGTAATTGCTAAAAATAAAAAAAAAGCTTATAATGTAAAAATGTAATTTTTACTCAATAGTTTAAAATCCTTGAATAAGAATTTAGCATCTACTGAATTTTTTAAATTTCAGTTACTTTTTTAAAAATATTTTTTTTAGTTGTTGATGGACACAGTATCTTCATTTTTTAAATTTATTTTTATGTGATGCTGAGGATCAAACCTAGTGCCTAACATGCATGCTAAGTAAGCTCTCTACCACTGAGCTATAACCCCAGTCCCTAGTCCTAGCTACTGTTGTGCTTGTCTCTGGCATAGTGTTGAACACAAGGAACTTGTTCTCTGCTTTCATCCCTAAAATCTGTCAGGAGAGATAGATAGTAGACAAGATATTACATATAACAAAAGGTAGTGAATGTTTTGATATGTGAGGGACAGATTGTTTTGATAGAAGGCAGGTGTACTTAACCTAGTTTATGGGCTCAAAAACAGTCCTCCGGAAGACACTATGCTTACTTTGAGGACTAACAATTGTATACAGTTCCCTAGATGAAGCGGTAATAAGGAGGTGTTTCAGGAGTGCAACTAGTGTGGAGAGTTAATGGGAGAGTAGTGAGAGAAGGGGTGCAGCAAGTTGGAGAAAATCAGATCATACTTTACTGGGATGTAGTAAACACTACTAAAGATTTTGAAATTTAATGACATTGAGGAGCTATTACAGAATTTTCACTGGGTCGAGGTACTTTGATTAGAATTGTTTGTTGAACGGTCCCTATAGTTGATGTGGAAAACAAAAAATAGTTGGAAACACAAGTGGAGGCCCAGAGAGTTAAGGTGTTCTAGGGGGAAGATATTTTAGCCTTACACTTGGATATGGGCAGCAAAGAAGGAGAAGTAGATGAATTCAGGAGAGAATGGGATACTTATATTCCTCAGAAGTAGTACATGTGTGGTAGAGAAATTGAGAGTTCTTGGAATAAAGAGGGCTATGGAAGCTTATGTGACTCGTTTAGATATCATTTAAATATATAGAAAATGTAAAGGTGAATAAGGACAGAACACTTACGAACACCAACATTTTAAGGGAAGACTGGAAAAAAAATGGTCACAGAAGTAGGAGGAAAACCAAGCTTGTGTAGTGTCATGCAAAGAAGAGAGTGTTTCAAAAAGAATGCAGTCGTCAACAGTTTTAAGAGGCTGGGCAAAGGTCAGACAGTTTTCTGTACACTTGGATGGATGTCTTAGGACTTGGAGGCAATGGGGAGCAGATTTAAGTCTTGAAGGATGAGCAGGATTATCTATATAAATGAAGGGGAGAGAAAATATGTAGGCAAAGGAAACAGCACACACTAAAGGATAACAGCACTGTCAGGTGAGATTGTTGAGTACTGAAACTTGAGTACTGTGTTAAGGAATTTAAACTTGATTCTGTGGTTAATGGGAGTCTGTGAATAAGCTTTTAAGCAGAGAAATGACATTTTGTTAATATTTTAGAAAAGGTGATATAAACAATGGCTTTTGGATTTTTTTTTACTACAACCCACACAGTAGAAAATTATTTGGTACACAGTAATATACATATAACCTGGTACATATGCTATATTTATAACTGAAAAAAATATTTCATAAAATAATACCCTCTCTATTTATGATGCATTCTTGTATTTCATTAAAATATGCTACTTTTTTGTAGTTTATAAAACACTGGATTAGAGAAAGTCAAGACTGTAAATAGGGAGACAAGTTGTTGAAGACACATAGCAGTCATCTGATGAGTAATATATTTAAGGAATATAAGGAAGGGATGGACTTAAAATTTAGCATGTAGATTTCAGAGAACTTGGTATGGAGGAGGGAGAACTGATGGTGAACAACAGGTAATATATTTGACTTATGTGACTGGGTAATTTGTGGTCCTGTCAACTTTATTTGCATGGTAAGGAGGAGTTAGTTGTTGGTAGGAGTTGGGGCAGTCATTCATATATGCATTTTTTTATTTGTTTTTTTGTACTAGGGATTGAACTCAGGGGCACTTGACCACTGAGCCATATCCCCAGCCCTTTGTTATATTTTATTTAGAAACAGGGTCTCACCGAGTTGCTTAGTGCATCTCTAGTTATTGAGGCTGACTTTGATCCTCCAGGGCAGTCATTTTTTATTGTTTGGATTTATAGAAGAAGAATCATTAATTCTTCACATGTGTGATGTTTTCTATATACAGAACACCAATTAACAGATTGTTGAAATTCTAAGTTTATGTCATTTGGATTTTAGGGTTCTTTTAGGAAGTTGGTACATAGTTATTTATACTAGAAGGAGTAGGTGGAGTAGAAAAATTAATATTTAGTATTATTTTTCTATCTGGATATGTCTTATATTGATTGAAATCAGATAATCTATATTTAGGCAGAGAAGTTAGCTTGCTGTTCACATTCTGGGGGGGTGATTTATGTACTTGCATTGCTATGGGAAACTTTGTGGAAGTGGGGTGTTCCTTTGAAATGCAGCTGAATTTTAGTGCATTTTGTACCGTTTGCTTCTATCTATAGGTGCTTATTGAATAATGTCATTGAAATACACTTGTTACTGATGAGAGTAAATGTGAATGGTGCAAATTCATAATAAAGTTGGAGAACTACTGATCTCAGTTTAAAAAAAGATTGAATAGAAGTGTTAAGAATAAATATATTTCTTGCGTATCTGTGTTGTGAGGCTGGACATTTAATATTTTCTCTCATTTTTGTAATCTTAATGATTCACATAACCCTTGGAAGTAGTTGTTGTTAATTCAATTTGAAGCTGAAAAAAACTTGGCATAGGTGATGCTAGTGACTGAACAAAGGTCTCAGTCCAGGATTGATTTTACATTATGTACCTTTTCCTTATTTATTTTTGTTGCTGTGATTATTTCTAGTTAAATGAAAGAAATTTCCCAGAATTTGGGGAATCATCATTTTATGTTTACTTCAGAAGTAAGAGAGAGAGAGCTCTGAAACAATCTTGTGATATGTTGGAAAAGAAACCTTTGGGAGCCAAAAGTAGTGGTATTGGAAAGAGAAGTAGGGAAGCCCTTTCTCTGGATACCAAACAAGGACTGAGGAATGTTAACAAGAAATATTGATTCCTCATCTCTTGCCTTTCCTTCTTCATCCTTTTCTCAGACTTCAGGAATCATCTCCTTGTTAGGGCTACAGGAGAGAGCCCTAGCTCTCTTTCTCAACTTCATTGGTATACAACTCATGGTTTTTCATGAAATAAAGTTTGCAGTCTTTAGGATCTGTGGACTTATCAGTACAGTGCTGAGCTCCATGTGTAGTGGAGGAGCCTAGCCAATGAGTCCTTATATTTAACCGTAACATTTATGGAAAAAAAAACTGTTTTAAATCCTAACCTGACTCAAAAATGAATGCTTTGTGCATTGCTGGTTTGCAATTTGAGGATTTTCTGAACTGTACTTGCTGTGTTTGGTAAGGTTGAGTGTCCCTTATCTGAAATGCTTGGGACCAGGAGTGTTCAGATTTGAGTTTTTCAGATTTTAAAATATTTGTGTAGATGTTAGCGATTGAGCACCCCCAATCCAAAATCCAAAATCTGAGATTCTCTAAAATCAGTGCTTGATGCTCAGAAAGTTTCAGATTTCAGAGCATTTTGGATTTTCAGATCAGGGATGCTTAACCTGTAAAGTGAAATTCAATAGAAAAGATAGAACTGTAGAAAAAGTCTCAGAATCAAACGATTCCTTTTTTTGGACTGAGGGTCGAACTCGGATGCTCTACCACCGAGCTACATCCCAGTCCTTTTTGTTTTTTATTTATTTATTTTTGGGAGCATCTCACTAAGTTGCTGAGGCTGGCCTTGAACTTGCAATCCTCCTGCTTTAGCCTCCTGAGTTGCTGGGATAAAAGGCATGTACCAATGGGCCTGGCTGGATCATCCTCTTAACTCTCTGTTTACTAAAATTAATTTTTTCTCTGAAGCTTAATATGCTGCAGAAATTCAAAATAAAATCACTGAAGTAGTGGTATTTAACAAGAAATATTAACTGCATATAATTACTTTTTATGATAAAACTAAAAAATAATGATTTTTACTAGTTGAACTATTAGTATTTTGTAGGAGGTATAATATATGGTACTCAGATACTTTCATGGCAGGTATAAATTGTATGACATTAGAATACTTGAATTTGAATTTTTTCCTAAGTCTCAAATGTATTTAACTTATGCCATTATCTCAGTGATAAACAGTGATATTTGTTATTTGAGCCTGTATCTGTTTTGCTCATATTATATGGTGTTTGAGAAGATGTATGAAAATAAGAAAGAGTCTGATTTAAGGTGCAGTTTAGAAAGTGGTTGAGAATACTTCAGGTTTTATTTTTTATACTAAAATGTTATATACATTTAATCCATGTATAGTATGTTAAATTTTGAAAGCACACTTATTTCTAATGATTATATAAAATATTACTTGCTTTGATTTATATTGTATCTCTTGTACTTGATCTGATCAATAGCTATTGACTTCTGGTCATTTCTATCAAGTTATCTCCTTGGTACCTCAAATTTAGTATGTGCAGAATTAACCTAATCATATTTCCCCCCAATCTCAATTCTTTTATAATCCACATTTCTATTTAATGCTGTCACAATCTTTCAATCCTTTCAAGCTTAGAGTTTAGTGCCACATTTAATTTCTCTCACATTATGAAGTCTGTAATGATTCTCCTACATTTTACCACTCTTACTGAGATTTGTTTTGCTCCTTGGCCAGTATTTCTTCAGTCTAGTTGGTCATCAAAATCACTTTCTGAAACAATTACAGATTCCCCTCATGCCTCCATCATACTCATATACAGATTCTGATTCAGTAGGTTTAGTAGGATGTGGCCCTTGGATCCATTTATTGCTAGCCTCCTGATTTGAGAACTACTAACCTATACCAGGAGCTTTCTCACTGTTTTTTGTCAGTAGGCTCTGCCTTTTTTGCCTGCGTATTTGTCCTTCAGGCTGGCTGTGAGCTTCCTAGATTTGAATTTTGTAATCACAGTGTGACTTTTAGCACTTTCTTATACTTCTCTTTGTGAATATGGTCTTCGGTGATACTGTCTTAGCTGACTTTTCGAGTCTATTGTGTGTTGTTTTCTTTTTTTTTTCTGCCATTGGTGCCTTTGCTTATGATTTTTTACTTTTTGTGAATTCATGTTTTTTCTTAAAGGCAGAATTTAAGTATTAGCTCTTTCCAGAGATCTAAACAATTATCCCACTTACTCCTATTTCTTGCTATAGTCTTTTTCCTGGAAATACCTTCTTAATTAAAACCATTTTAAATAATAAAGATAATTGCCAGGCATGATGGTATACACCTATAATTCCAACTACTTGGAGACAGATAGGAGGATTGCAAGTTCAAGGCCAGCCTTAGCAACCTTAGTGAGTCTCTGTCTCCAAATAAAAAATAAAGACGACTGAAGATGTGGCTCAGTGTTAAAACACTCCTATGTTCAATCCCTAGTACCAAAAGAAGTATTAATAATAAAAATGATAATTTAGAACTAACGTTTACTGGGCATATACTGAGTGGCACCTATACGCTTTACATAGATTATTATTAGTTTATTTAAACCTCACATTAACACCATGAAAAACACTGCTAGTAAGTTTTATAGCTAAGGAATTTGAGACAAAGAGAAATTGTCCCTCACAAGATCGCACAGGAAAACAGTGGGAGAACCAGCATCTGAATCCAGATTTTCTAATTCCAGAGCCTGTATTCTTACACATTGAGCCATACCAACTCTTTTTGGGGCCAGTCACTTTCTATCTTTTGCCGTTAATATTAGTATGTTTGTTCATAACTTCTCTCTTAATACTTGAGGGTGAAAGAAGATCTTTGTTTAGCTCATAGAACCTAAAAAAATGCCATATGTATATTTTTAAAAATATATGTTTTATAAATATAATAGGCTGTATATATTTTCTATTTGAAGGAAGGTATGACTGTACATTAATTTTGTACTTTTTTTTTTCTTTCTTAAAGTTTTCAAACAAAAGACTATTACCAGTTGGATGGACACTAAAGGAATCAAGACAGCTGAATCAGAAAGGTATAGAGACATGCTTATATGGAGAAATGAATTATATAGTGTGGGGTTTTATCTTGCTTCATATTTTCTCTTATTTCTGTGCTTTCTCATTTTTTATTCACCTACAATACAACCCAAAAAAGGAATAGTCCCTTACTTTATTTATTTATTTATTAAAAAAATTTTTTTAAATTGTTGATGGATATTAATTTATTCATTTATTTATTTGCAGTGCTGAGAATTGAACCCAGTGTTTCACATATGTAAGGCAAGTGCTCTACCACTGAGCTACAACCCCAGCCCTTAGTCCCTTCCTTTAAAATACTTATTTTGTAATGGTAGTTACACAAAAACACGTAATGCTGACTCATGTGAGAAATGCCACAGTAAATGTATGAGCAAGAAAAGATATGAGTGGTGGTTAATATAGAGAAGAAAGAAAAAAAGAATCAGTTTTATGCTTAAGCCTTGAGGGACGACTACATAAGAAGGTGAGTGAAGTTTATGATTTGAAGAAAGGATAGATGTTTGTCAAGCACACAGCTGGGGAAGGGAATTATAGGCACATGTACAAACAATAATGAAAGAACATGCTGTGTGTTCATGTATTCACAAATATACTTAAGGATATGACATTGTAGTGATGTGGTTGGTTAGGAAACTTTTTGAATCATAAATTCAATTTAGTTCTTTCTGTTCTCTTGTAGTTTGCGTAGTAAAGAAAATAACAATACAAGGATAGAATCCATGATGAGTTCTGTACAAAAAGATAACTTTTACCAACATAATGTGGAAAAATTAGAAAATGTTTCTCAGCTAAGTCATGATAAATCACCCATTGAAAAAAGCACTCAATATTTGAACCAACATCAGACTGCAACTCTGGTTAAGTGGCAAAATGAAGGGAAACACACAGAGCAGCTTTTGGGAAGTGAACCTTCAACAGTGACTCTGGTACCAGAGCAGTATAGTAATGCTAATATCAATCAGTCACCCCAAACTGATCATCACAGTGACACAGATAGTGAAGAAGATAGAGATAATCAACAATTTCTGACACCTGCAAAGCTTACAAATGCAAAACAGACTTTAGAAGATGAGCAGGCCAGAGATGCCAGAAACCACCAGAAGTGTAGCAAGACATGCCATCCTGTAGAAGACTCTGCAGGTTGTCAGCAGGAGGAGATAGATGTGGTACCAGAGAGCCCATTGTCAGATGTCGGCTCTGAAGATGTTGGAACTGGACCCCAAAATGACAGCAAGTTGAGTAGAAAAGAAAGTAGCCTAGGAAATTCTCCATTTGAAAAGGAGAGCGAACCAGAGTCACCGATGGATGTAGATAATTCCAAAAATAGTTGTCAAGACTCAGAAGCAGATGAAGAGACAAGTCCAGGTTTTGATGAACAAGAAGATGGTAGTTCCTCCCAAACAACAAATAAACCTTCAAGGTTCCAAGCAAGAGAAGCTGACAGTGAACTTAGGAAACGGCACTCTAATAAGGGAGGTGAAATTAGATTACATTTTCAATTTGAAGGAGGAGAGAATCGCACAGGGATGAGTGATTTAAATACCAGGCCACCTGGAAATACTTCTAGCCTTAATGTAGAATGCAAAAATTCCAAGCAGCATGGAAAAAAGGATTCTAAAATCACTGATCATTTTATGAGAATGCCTAAAGCAGAAGATAGAAGGTAATTCTTTTTCCCCATAAGGAGCATCTTTCTAATAGTATATGTTTTAAAATTTCATAAGGGAGTTTAACAAAGTCAGGATTTATAGTAGAATAAAGTAATGGTTGTGTTTCTTATTAAATATTCATGCTAAATTTAATCCTAGACTCTAAATTTTAAAATGACAAGAAATAGAAAATAAGATAAAATAAATGTTGGCAGTCAGATTTTTATTTTCATGAATTTCTTTATGGAATATATGGGAATTATTAGAACATGAAAATATTAGATTGATAGTGGTGACTGTTAGCCATTTTTCTAGGTCATTATATATTATACTTTCTCTAATGTTCTGACAGGCAGAAATTATTGTACTCGCTTTATAAATGAGAAGCCTGATTTGCATTAGAAAAGTCACTGAAATCATGTAATCTGGGTGGTGGTAGTGGGATTTAATTCCATGCATGTCTGATTATAAAGCTTATATTTTTGTCACTATTCCATATTGAATTTTAAAATCTGCCCAATGATTTTATATGATCTCAGTTTTCTAGCATATGACATTAAGTTCGCTTTGTTGAAAATTACTGTGTAAAGATGAGAAGTGGCTAATACTATGAACCATGGCTCATTTCTGTTTTTAGAAGATGATTTATCTGTCTGAGGAAGGAATTTTAATATAAGCTTTATAAGGTTTTCTGTTGCCTTGTAAGTGTAAAATAAACTGAAGTGCTAGAGCAAGGTTAATGCACTTTAAACAATAACATTCTGGGTAAAATTTTGTACTTTTGTATTCAGGGGAACAATAAATAATTTGTGGCTGCATACGTTTGTCTTGACCCTAGAAAAGAACAGTGTGAAGTCAAACATCAGAAAACAGAAAGGAAGATCCTTAAATACATTCCACCTCACCTTTCTCCAGATAAGAAGTGGCTTGGAACTCCTATTGAGGAGATGAGAAGGATGCCTCAGTGTGGAATCCGGCTACCTCTCTTGAGGCCATCTGCCAATCACACTGTAACTATTCGGGTGAGTATCACCTCTTACCCATGAGGAGAGAGGACTGGAAGTTCTGATTTATTGTGATATTTATTAATATAAAACAGACCCAGGAATAGAAAGTTCTCTTTTTTTTGCAAATATGAAATAGTGAGAAGTCTACAGAATGAAGAGATGAATGGTAGCTTCCTTAATAATAGGGCACTTCACAAATCAGCCAGATGAATCATGAATAGTCAGCTAATGATGAATTTGAATTTTTAATGATGAAATTGAAATTTTCAGGGTTTTTATGAAAGTTCTTTTTTTTTTCTTTTTAAATTCAGTTGTCAGTATTTATTAACACTACATTTTAGTTACTAGGTTAGACCCCAAAATTCAAAATTGTACATAGTTGAGTACATTCTCCATTCTTCTATACACGTCTATCACTGCCTCACAGGTACCAAACTTAACATCTCTAAAGCCAATCTCACTTTTATAAAAATTATGGTAAGACATATATAACTATAAAACTTAGCATTTTATCCATTTTTAAGTGTACAATTCAGTGACATTAAGTACATTTACAGTGTCACGCAACCATCACTACTGCCTATTTCCAGAACTTTTTCATTTTCCAAACAGAAACCCTGTATCTGTTAAGCAGTCATACCTCATTCGCTGCTTACCCTAGCTCCTACTTAACTTCTTTAATACTTTCTGTGGGTTTTTAAAAAATTTAATGAGGTATATGAATTTGACTCATTTTAAATGTGCAGTTTGGTGATATTTAGTTAGTGAATTCTGTATCCATTACAAATAATCCAGTTTTAGAAGGTTTCTATCTCTCATTGAATAGTTTTAAATATTTATCTGATTTTTAGTCAGTCTTTGTAGATTTCACAGGGACTACCACCCCCAAAAAAGTGTGTATGACATTAAGTTTGCTTTGTTGAAAATTACTGTGTAAAGATCTGGTATCTCTTAATCCTATTGCCAGAGCTTAAAATTTGTGTTTTCTTCTAGATTCATTATTCTGAATATGGCAATGTATATATTATATGTGCATGTGTTATACATATATACAAAATAGTTTTTTAATGGAAAATCAAGGAAGTGTGGAATATTATCAAGAACAATGGTTAATAGAATGAGGCAGAATAACCCTCAAACTGGAAGTCACTCTGTCTCTTCTGAATTCCTGTTGTGCCTTGTCTGTCGCTTACTTGTGATTGTCATTGCATCTGTTTTTTTTTTGTTGTTGTTGTTGTTGTTGTTAAAACCATTTCTGCTGGAGAGTATCATGCTAAGTGAAATAACCCAATCCCCCCCACCAAGAAAAAGGACAAAAACAAAAAAACTTAGTTCTTTAATACATAGTTCTTAGTTACATTTCTAAAGTGGCATATGTTAATAGTACAGAATTTGATGAAGCTAATTAGCTTTAGATATATGGTAATTTGAAATTGCAAGGATGTAATACTTGTGTTTAAATATCTATAAACATACACTTTTGTGCATGAGTATGAACATACACACACACACACACACATATATATGTATATATATATATATATATATACATATATATATGTTTTCTTTTGTTTAAAGCTGATAGTACCTATTCTGTTTCCGCAAATGAGGGGGAAAACTTGACAAAATCACCATTGTTACCTTATGAGGGTTAAAAGTACTTTCAGAAAAATTAATAACTCAGTCACATTTGACTGTAGACCTTTTTTCTGCTTCCTGGAATATTCTCATCCTTAAGCTTCTATGACATGATGTAATCTTAGTGTTCTTTCTACCTTCTTAGCCAGTTCTTAGGTTACTTCTTGTTTTATCTTCTATATATGACCAGTCAGTGCTATTAGAGTTCCTCTGGGCATTTTCATATGTCCTCTTCTTCCTGGGTGGTCTCATCTACCCTTGTGGCTTTAATGATCACCTATGTTGATGGCTTACAAATTTATTTCTCTTAAATTGCATATGTTTTTATGAAGCTGCTTGTTTGACAGTCTTCCTTTCTATAAGCTGTTCCTTTTTTGAGAATTATGTTGGTTGATCAACTTATAATGAGGAAAGGTTTATTTTGGTCATAGTTTTAGAAGTTTTGGTCTGTGGTCACTTGGCCCCATTGCACTATGGGCCTTTGGTGGCATGGTATGTTAAAGTGGGAGTACATGGTAGAGGGTCTTTTCACCTTATGCTTCCTGGAAGCAGAAGGTAAGAGGGAAGAGGCCAGGATTCCAAAATCCTATTCAAGGACAGTCCCCTGAGGGACTTAACTTCCTTTCACTAGGAAATGGTTCCTTCCATTACTTGCAAATAGTGTGGGCTTGGAATAAGCATTTAGTACATGGGCCACTAGGGGGACACTCCAGATCCAGACTATTGCTGGAACTATCTTTTCTTCCACTTTTTCCTAGCATGATTATGATCTAATAAAATGAGGAAATGAACTGCCTTTTAAAGAGTTTCTGAAGATTTTGTAATGAAAAATTAAAATTGAGCCCAGCTATAAAGGTGAGAATAAAGGTTTAACCAGATTAAAAAAATGTGAGGAGGAGGTAATTGGTATTTCTGGTATTAAAAAGAGAAGAGATATTGGTATGTACATAGGCATATATATAGACATGCACTTGAATTTGCTATGTTTAAAAAATTATGCATCTGCTGACTTATCTAAAATGAATTAGAAAACTGGGAATACTTTCAAAAGATAATGTTATTCCAAAGTGGGGATAAGGGTTTTATGGAGGAATGAGTGTGTCTGGGACACTTGGATTTAGGGAGAGAGTGTGGAGGCTTTAGGCAGCAATTCAGGCAAAGAATGATGAGGACTTAGCACCTAGATGGGATGGAGATACAGAACATGGTCTCTTGGAAGCTGATAAGAGGAGAGGAGTGAAAAAAGCTGAAGAGAACTTTTGAGGTTTCTTGCCTGAGAACCGGTCTATGTATTTACAATGCATTTACTTTAGCGTCTTTCTGTGGATTATTTTATAGAAGAAGTGCTTAGAGTTTATGCTCTTAAAATTTTCCTATTTACCCTCTATTTCAGGTAGATCTTTTACGAGCAGGAGAAGTTCCCAAACCTTTTCCAACACATTATAAAGATTTGTGGGATAATAAGCATGTTAAAATGCCTTGTTCTGAACAAAATTTGTACCCTGTAGAAGATGAGGTAAGAAAAAGTGAAGATTATTTTAGTCCCTGAAACATGTTTTGGTACTTAACTTGTTTGACTTCTGATTCTGTAATGCAAAATAACTTGGAATAGTTTGATCTTGTTATTTTTTTTCCTAAAAGAATGGTGAGCGAACTGCAGGGAGCCGGTGGGAGCTCATTCAGACTGCACTTCTCAACAAATTCACAAGACCCCAAAACCTAAAGGTATATTCTTTTTGCCATTTTTGTTTCTTATTTATAGCTCTTAGAGAGGAGTCTTCTGTTTCCTCTCTTAAAGATGTTTTATGATCATAATAGGCTCAGGTAACAGTATTCATTTTAAACAAAGTGTTTGCTTCCCAGAATTAAGGAAGGCTCCTTAGAGACCTTCTTGGTTTCCACTCCATCACTAGGAAATGAATTAAGGAATTGAGAGTTGTAAATGACTTGCCTGGAGCCACACAGAATAATTTCATGAACCAGGAATCAGACCTCTGTTTCTTGATACCCTGTCCAATTTCCTTCAGTCTAAGCTTCTCTTTTTTGTTTTAATGTTTCTGAAATGTCTTTAAAAAGAAATCAGGAAAGAATTATGACTTCAGCAATATTTGCCTAAAGGGAAGCTGATTTTGCTAGTGATTAAAGTATACATTAAGTATTCTATTTTTTATTGCTCTTACTATAGCTGCTAGCAGTTTAATTATTTATTTATTAATTTTGTATATTGACAATAATTTTTTTGTACTTCATTTAAAACCATGAAGGCAACCATTAGATTGTTTTTGTAATATTTAAAATATGCATAAGTGTATACATTTTTTGAGAAAACACTGACAGAATTTTATAAATACAAACACTGACAGAATTTTCTATACTTCATAAAAATGGTTTTATTTTCTTTCTGATGCCTAATTTGCTATAGACAGTTTCTCTGGTTTTATAGGGTATTCCACCTATATTTGCAAGTTATTTTTTAATTTTCCATAGGTTTCTGTAACTTTTAGGTTTATCTTTTTTTTTCTCATGAAACACATTGATGTTGTACAATAATGTATTTTGAAAATTTAAAAAATTTTTCAATTTTATGAAGTGTTTCCTTAATCTTGTAATGAAGTCCTTTTAGTTTAACTCTTTGTAAATGAAAAAAAATTATCAAGGTATGCCATAGTTGACCTAATTTTAGTGTAATGTTAATTAATTTTAGTGTAATGTTAATTGTATATGAATAAACATAAAAATAAATTCTTTATGCTTATAGTGCTTTTGCAGAAATATTAATTTGATGATCACAGTGAAAACAATTTGTACTTAACATTCCTTTTTTTGCATAGATATTTTTAAACCACTGATCCAAACTCCAAAATAGTATGCTAAGAAATTTTTAAAAATACTGTATAAAGAAAAAATTTTTTATTTTGTATTTATTTCTTCTCTTACAACTATAAATAGTTGGTGGATGCTGGTGGATGCAAAGATGATATTTTTATGTAGCGTATCAGCTTGCAAATATGTAGTGACTACTTTGAATTATATTCTTTAGAATTTGATATACCTGTACTATGATGTATTCTAGCATGGCTTAATCTTCCATTTTTATCTGTTTAAAGTACTAGTCTTCATTTCTACAGCATGTTGTCATTTGGCCTTTGTCTTCAAAACCAAAATTATAAACTCAAAAATGCAGAAGCAGGCCACCCAAGAATACTATCCAGACTCCATTTGAGGCAGGGTGGGGGCGATATAGCTCAGTGATACAGTACTTGCCTAGCATGTGCAAACCCTGAATTTGATTTCAGTACCAGTAAAAAAGAAAAGAAACCAGATTCCATTTCTGTGGTAGGTTCTTATAGCTTTAGCCTACTTTAGAAAGTGGGCTATATTTTTAGAATTTTCAAATTTTTTATTCAAACATCAACAGAGTAATGATAGTGTTCTCCAGCAGTTTCTTATTGTGCCATGATTATTTTAGGAAGGGGTGATTACTTTAATGTCAGTTTCCCTTTTTTTGATTATTTTATGGTAGATTTAGCAGCATAATTCATCAAGATTTTCTGCCATCTGATTTGGTAATTATTTACTTTGCTGAAGAATGCTATGAGAGAGGAAGGGAAAATATTAAATTCTTCTGATTGAGTAAAATGATCTTTTTGTTGATTATATATCATATGATGTTAGATTTAGGGGGATCAGAGAGGTTCAAAGTTTAAAAAAGAATAATGTCCTCACAAGTGATAATGTATAAATAATGTGTCTGACAGTTTGTACAAAAAGCACCTCTTCAAATTCCCTCAATACTTGATACAGAGTAGCATCCTGTTTTTCTAATGACGGGAAACTTCATGATGGACTGACTACTTTTGAGAGTTGAAACCTGAAGTAAAAGTAAAAAAACATTTATCTCTCTGGAACAGATTCCTTATCTTGGGAGTCTACCAATAGTAGTTTGAAAACATTTGGAAAAAAAATTATGGCTGTAACTAAACATGCACAGACTTTTTTGCTAATCATTATTCCCTATACAATACAATATAACAACTGTTCGCATAGTGTTTACTTGAATTGACAACTAAAATTGTTTTTTTTTTTTTTTTCGTTTTGGCACTGTGGATTGACCACCGGGCACTTTACTACTGAGCTACATTCCCCAGGTTTTATTTTTGATTTTGAGATAGGATCTCAATAACTTGCTGAGGCTGGCCTTGAACTTTCAGTCCTCCTACTTTAGCTTCCCAGGTTGCTGGGATTACAGGCGTGCACCAACACACCTGGCTGGATTAGCGATTGTAAATAATTTAAAGATGATTTAAAGAATGGGAGGATGTGTAGATTATATGCAAATGCTATGCCATCTTATATAAGGAGACTTGTCTGAGCATACTCAGATTTTGATATTTTCAAGGGGACCTGTACCAATCCCCTGCAGATACTGAGCGATAAGTGTCTAAGGGATTTATGCTAATTATATTATGCCATTAATTAATTAGGAGTGCAAGTTCCATTTATTTTTCCTTACCAATTTTGAAGAATAATTTGCATTAAAGAAAGTGTATCCTTTTAAAGTATGTATTTTAATGAATTTTCACATTTATATGTACTGGGGGAAACCCTACCATAATCAATATGCGGAGCATTTCTATCATCCCCCACGTGTCCTCTTACAGTCGATTCTACTGTCCTTAGACAACTACTGAACCACTCTTTTCACTATGGATTAGTACAATTTATGTGAATGGAGTCTCATACCCTGTATACTATAGTGTCTATTCTTTTTACTCAGAATGAATGTTTTTGAGATTCACCCATTTAGTTCAGTATATCAGTAGTTTGCTCTAGTATATGCATTGCTTATTCAATCATCTGATTTTTTTTTCTTTATTTTTGATTTTAGTACTAGGCATTGAAACCAGGGCTCTTATCCACTGAGTACATCCCCAACCCTTTTTATTTTTATATAGAATCTTGCTAAGTTGCTGAGGCTGGTCTGGAACTTGTGATCCTCCTGTCCCAGCCTCCTGAGCCGCTGGGATTATAGGTGTGTGCCAAGCACTTGGCCTATTCATCTGTTTATAGACATTGTTATTTATTACTTTATGTGAGGTTTTGAAATAAGATATCCATGATTAGAAAAAAATCCTTAAATTTTTAAGAATTCTTAACAGAAATTTTTATTTTATGATTTGTGAGAAAAATTAAAGCTTTTTCTTGCCATGTTATTTATGGACAATTTCTTTTTTTCCTGAAGGAACTTGTATATCCCTTGATTCCAAATAAATAATATACATTTTGTGCTATCTTTTTAACCTAGATTTTTGGTGATTGTATGCCATGAAATGTTGTTTAAGAAGCTCTTTGGCAGAGCATTAATTTTTTTTTTAATTAATTTTTATTGTAGGTTGTTCAAAACATTACATAGTTCTTGAAGAGCATTAATTTTTTAAAATTTCTTTATTGATAAGGAAAGCTCAAAGGTTTATAGTAATAATTTTTAGACTTGTGTATTTCTTCAATAAAAGTTTTTTGAGTGTGTATTACCAATATAGTTATTTATAAATTGTACTCATTTATAACTTTACTAATGTTATGTATAATAAAATAATCAAAATAGATATTAAAAAGAATGAAAGTTCTTTCAGCACAACTAATGAATTATGCATACCTGACTCTGGAAACCACCTGGATAGTATTGTTTATTCAGACAGTTAAAAGTTACACCAGTAGATGGCATAATGTTTTGACTTTTCATTCTCTGTAAATATGTAATTTGTATGAACTGCTAGGGGAAGATAATCACTTATATATAGCCTTTAAAAGCTGTTAGTGAAGCAAAAAGGACCACTTCATACTTTAAGATGGGGTTTCACAGTCTTTTTCATTATTGTCCTCTATTCCAGAAGCCCTTTTAAACATTTTCCCTTAATCTCCCACCAATATAAAATTTTAATATTGCACATATGCTATGTGTGTGTGTGTGTGTGTGTGTGTGTGTGTACACACACACATATACATATATAAAGTTCGTGAATTGTTGCAATTTCTAAGTTAATTTTTATCCCCCAAGATCCAATTTTTGTCCACTTGGAGTATATTATCCCCATTTAGAATGAATGCTTTAGGGTAGTTATGTCTTTCCCCTATTGCCTAACCTTTATAATAACATTTTTTTGTTAATAATAAATCAGTATACATTCTGTTTGTCCATAACTACTTCTCTGGAGTAAGCTGATAGTAAGAGGAAGCTTGTCTGGCATTAAGAAATTTACTGGAAGTAATTCGTAAGAGACAAGCTATTCATAGGTAAATCATGTGGCTATATCATGAGGTTTTGTTTCTGTTTTTTTCCATAGGATGCTATTCTGAAATACAATGTGGCATATTCTAAGAAATGGGACTTTACAGCTTTGGTTGATTTCTGGGATAAGGTAAAAGTATGCTTATTTCTTTAGCTATGAAATACTGTAACTCTATAAGAAGGTTTGAAAAATATACCTATGATTCTTTCATACTAACAAAATTATCTTATTTATTCTTAGGAATTTCCTGTGTTTTAAATCCATGCTTTAGGAAGATGTAATTAGGTGTTAATTTTGAATTTTGATTTATTCTCGTATTTTCTGTTATATTGTCATACCATTATAAGTATTATCAATGGATACATAATCCATGACCAAGTTTTGATAAAATTATGCCTATTAAAACATCTAGGTTGTGTCCAATTACACTATAATAACATTCTGAATGTGTGTGTGTTTTCCCATTTTGATAATATTTCTTTAGATGATTCCCAGAAGTTAGATGGCTAGGTAAAAGGACACAGCATTTATAGTTGTGTATATGTGTTGTAAAATCATTTTCTACAGGGAATTGTTGCAACTTACTATGCCATCAGTAATGGGTAAGAATACCACTTTTGTACCAATGCTAGTTAAATGGGCATAATCTGTTTTGAAAAAATGGCAGTTTACCTTTTTTAACATTTTATTTTGAAATAATCATAGATTCACAAGAAGTTGCAAAGAAATGTTCAGGGGTGTCCTATCACTCTTTACCCCACCTTTCCCAGTGTTGATTGCTTGCATAACTATATCAGTACTAGGAAACTGACATAAGAATTTATTTTAATTTCATTGTAGTCATTTGTGTTTGTATGTATAATTATATCCCACGTTACTGAGGCTTCATGTAACTACCACCACAGTCAAGTTACAGAAGAACCATTTCAATACCACATACTCACTAGTGCTTCCCCTTTATAGCTACGTTAATTCCTTCCTAACTCCTAGTAGCCAATAATTTGTTTTCCGTCTCTAATTTTTTTATTCCAAAAGGATTACAATGTTTAGCCTTTTCTCACTCAGCCTAATTCCCTTGGGGTTTATTTGTATGAATCTATAATTATTTTCTTTTTATTACTGAATTGTATTATGTGGTAAAACATTTGTGTTGTTTCTAGTTGTTTACTATTTCAACTAAAGATTTATGAATTTTTGTGTATAGGTTTTTGCATGAACATAGAATTTTGTTTCTTTGGGATAAATGCCCAAGAGGATGGTTTATAAGTTGTTGATAAGTGTATTTTGAACTTCAGAAGAAATTGCCAAACTACTACTTACCAAAGGAGCTGTACCAAACAATGACTGTATATTTTTGCTAATTAATTAAGTGCCCCTCCCAAGAAAAGATGTTTTTATGTATAATCTGTTAACAAAATTATATTCAATTTGATTCTTCTCCTCATGTTGTTTTGAATAATTTAAGTTATTTATACTTTACTTACTAATAGAAACTGTGATTTTTGAAATGGAAATGTTTTGAACTGAAATGTTTTTAATGTTCCACAATTTTGATTACCTAATAGATAATAATTATTGAAGTTTGAACATGGCCTTTATTATTTCTTTCTGTTGGCACCTTTCCCTCCCTGGCTCGTTTTCAGTTAAATATCTTAAGATACTTGTTATTATTCCTATTTCACAAATGAGTAGTTGTGATTTAGAGATGGACTTGTTAGGCCAATGTGACATAGTTTGTTCCTGGTGGGGCAATTTGACCCAATTAATGTTCTTTCATTACTGCATGCATCATGGTGTGATTTTTCTCTGCAGTCTGTACCACTACCTGCTGCCTCATTTTCTCTGTGATAAAAGGATGGCTATACCCCTCTTTTTCACCTTTCTTTTTAAATTCTGCCTCCCTAACCTCCCATTTTTCTGCCTCTCTTCCCTAAGAGATGAGATGCCGTTTATCTTTGAATTTCTAAGGTAGATGTCTAAGTTTATCTTATGGCAGTCCTTCTCTTTGCCTTGTTATTTGTGAAGTGTTGACATAATCTAGTGAGTTAAAAGTTTCATTGGGCAAAAGCTGGAACTTAACAAATTTTGTGTCTACTGTAGCACCTGGTATAATGCCTTACATTTATTTAGCAAGTGGAGATAAATAATAAAGATTATGGAGATAAATAATTACTGATCTTATTTTAGCAGATCAGATTATCATTACTGATTTTAAGGTTTATCAAAGTCAGGAGAATATTAGAAGAAACAATTCAAATTGATATGTTTCTGATTTCTGTCCTTACTCCCTGCCTGAATTTCTGTCTGTCTCCGAGAGGATTAGTGGTGGTAATCCAAATCAAAGTGGTTGGTAACTACATTGTCAGGAATCAGACAATAAGATTATTGTAAATCCTCCTAGTTAATGCCTCCTGTTAATTTGGAAGAGCTTGGAAATGTGAAAATGCAGTTGACATAGTAGGAATAACACTAACAGCCTTTTTTTTTTTTTTTTTTTTTTTCCCAGAGTGCTTAAATCATCTCCACAAAGTCCTTGTAAGGCAGCATAATGCACTGCCATAGCTCTCAGATTATTATGTATCTGACTCTTGGAGGGTGTATTAAAGCATAGTTTGTTGCCCACTCTTCTCCCCAAGTTTCTGATTGATTAGGTCTGAGTTGGGAACTGAGACTTTGCACTTTTAAGGCTGATGTTTTGGGTTTAAGGACCATATTTGGAGAACCATTGATGGAGAACAGAGAATAATATTAAAAATGGGAAATTGTACTTTCTTTGCTTTGAAAAACAAGTTTTGGTTAGAATAAAATAATTTTTTAGCAGATATAGTGATGTCAGTATAATAGGAGAATTTTCTGATTTAAATAACACTTCTTTTCAAACTCAAGTTTAACATTTAACTTGCATTAAAAGTTTGATATAATTTTTCTCCTAGGCATATCTTCTATATACTGCAATTTTCAGTATATAGACTTAAAATTCTTCAGCTGCTTTAAAGGAAAGGAGATATTATTGAGGACATGTGTATATAAAAATGGATGTATTATTACATTAAATCTTGTAACCTTTTGTGGAGTGTAGGTAGAATATTCATTTTATAGAGGGAAATATAATTAGGTTTAGAAAAGTGTGTAAAGGAGAGATATTTTAAAAAATATGTTTATTATGTAAGTAGCATGTTACTTGTACTAGCTTCTTTCACTTAGTATAACATTTTCAACAATCATCTACATTGTACTACATGTCAATACTTTATGCTTTTTTGCTGAATAATATTCCATTGTATAGATATATCAAACATTGTTTATACATTTATCAGTTGATAGATATTTGGATTGTTTGCTGTTTTTGTCTATTATCAGTAGTAATGCTCTGAATGTTTGTGAAAAGGTTTTTATGAGGCCATAAGTTCTCGTTTTTCCTAAATATATACCCAGGAGTAGAATTACTGGGGTATATAGTAACTTTTTAATATATTGGGGAACTGACAAACTGTTTTTTAATAATTTTATAATGCCATTAGCATTATGTAATGGTTCTAATTTCTTCACATCTTTTTTAAAAAAATATTTATTTATTTATGTATCTTTAGTTTTTAGGTGGCTACATCAGTTTGTTTTTATGTGGTGCCGAGGATCGAACCCAGTGCCTCATGCATGCTAGGCAAGCACTCTACCACTGAGCCACCACACCCGCCCCTTCTTCACATCTTTATCATCACTTGTTTTTGTGTGTCTTTTATTTTAGCCATTTGAATTGGGTATAATGGTATCTCATTGTGGTTCTGATTTGCATTTCTATAATGACTAATGTTGGTTATCTGTTCAGGTGCCTAATGGCCATTTTGGAGAAATATATTTAAATCCTTTATGTTCTTATTGTGGAGTTATAAGCATTCTGTAATATTCTAGATGCAAGTACCTTGTCTGATATATGCTTTGCAAATATTTTATCTTATTTTGTGGGCTGTCTTTCCATTTTCTTGATGGTATTCTTTGAAGCATAAAAGTTTTTAATTTGGATGAAGACTAATTAATCTTTATTGTGTTGCTTCTGGTTTTGGTGCCATATCTAAGAAACCAATACAGGTCATAAGGATTTACTGTTAAGTTTCTGCTTTAATTCTGTTAACCTTTTTGTATTCATTTTTGTATATGGTGTTAGAGATATTCTCATCTGCTCAAACTCAAAGAATGGAATAGACACACAAGTTACAGAGAAAAGGGGGCTTTTTATTGACATTCTTGCAAGATCAGTATCTGTGGAGCAGGCATACCCAGAGCAGTTACAATCAGCATTTTATCTGCTAATGGGTAGTGCTTTAAGGTCTCTTTCCTGGATCCTCATTGGCTGAGTACTAATATTCCGAGACATTGCCCAGGTTTTATTGTCTCCTATTGGGTTATTTAAAGAAATGTACTTTTAGTTGTTTCTATCTCCCTCTGTTCTCTTGTGGTGGGAAGGTCTTTTGGGGGTGAGTTTATCTTAGCCCTTACACAATTTCTTTTGGTTAGGCTGGCCCCTTTTTCTCACCTCTTTTACCAAGGGACTGTGTATATGACATACTTGGGTGTAAACTGCTGGTAATCACTGTTTTATTTCCCCTTTGGCTCTTTTCTTTCTTACGTCCCCAGTAATTTTTCTTTTAAAGCCAAATACTTGAATATGGACCACTTGAATATGGGTCACTGGACTTTCTGTTTCTCACACCGTGAATTAGGAATCCAGTTTTATTATTTTCCATGTGAATATACATTTCAAGTTAATTTTCTCATGTGGTAGAAAGTAAGGGTCCAGTTTCATTATTTTGCTTGTGGAATTCAGCTTTTCCAGCACCATTTGAGAAGACTTTGCTATCCCTATTGAGTTGTCTTGGCACCCTTTTCAAAGCCCAGTTGACAACAATGTGAAACTTTATTTTGTTCTTTCAACTTTATTCCCCTAATCTGTATATCTTTTGTATGTCAATACCACTCTCTCTCTCCTGATTACTGTAGTTTTGTAGTAAATTGTAAAATCATGAAGCTTATGTCCTCTTTGTTCTTTTTGGAGATTGTTTTGAGTATTTTGCATTTTGATATGAATTTTAGGATTAGTTTATTAGTTGCTGCAAAAAAAGCCAGCTGCAAAGGGTAATTTTTATAATCATGTTAGTAGAATCCAAATTAATTTTGCATTTTGAGATAGTGCCAATAATTTCAGAGTTGCCTTATTGAACTTTTGACTCCTGGAGTTAAAAGGAAGACATAAAGTAATAGATGACTTATCCCTCTGTCAGGAAATTGGATATCCTAGGGTCTCCTTGAATTTCAATGTCTCTTACTCTTACAGAGTTAATTTCTCATGATTTGAAAGGTTGTTTCTCTTGGTTACTTAAGTTATCAGAATATAACATTTGTATTTTGTAATTCTCTGGTTTTAAATTGAATACAGTGGTTAATTTTGGTAAAAGGTGATACTAAATTTGATACTTTGAGATGGTACTAAAACATGCTTTTGGTTGCAATACCTCTGTCACCTTACTATAAGGTGGAGTAGTCATTTTTTCCACCTCTCTTTAATCAGAATACTCAAGACAGGACCTTGTTTCCTTTTTATCTGGTGACCTTGTGCAGAAGCATGACTGAAGGGATAATATATGGCAAGTTTGTGTTTAGTGTAGATCATAAAATATGAGGTGATTACTAAGGTGCTGATGATGGTTTTATAGTTCTTTAGGGAGAAGGGTCATTGCATTTTTGACCTGATTTTTATTTGCTTTGTAAACGCAGAGGTTTGAAGGAGGCCAAAACTATGCCAAAAACAATTTCTTTTATCGTATTCTTCAGGTTGTTGCCTATATATAATATCTTATAATTCCAGCTAGATATAAATGTATATTTAAAATATTTTGTTCTGTCTTCTAATTTATGTAGCTTTATAATTTGTTGTTGTAATGGTTCCATAATAATAGTTCATTGAATTGATAATTTTTGTAAGGGGGAGGTACCAGGGATTGAAGTCAGGGGCACTTGACCACTGAGCCACATCCCCAGCCCTATTTTGTATTTTATTTAGAGACAGGGTCTCACTGAATCACTTAGCTCCTTGCTTTTGCTGAGCCTGGGTTTGAACTCACAATCCTCCTGCCTCAGCCTCCTGAGCTGCTGGGATTACAGGCACACACCACCGTGCCTGGCTGATAAATTATTTGCTCAGTTGTTACAGTGTTAGAAATTTGAGGAAATCTATCTAGAGCATATCTAGAGATTCAAAGGTGTTTTCCTGTGACCATTTGCTATTCTGTAATTGTTTATGTATTTAACAAAAGACCTTAGATGTTTAATACATTTTCATGCTTTCTTGTCTGTAAAATCTCCAAAGATATTAATTTAGAACTTTATCAAGTCATGGCCCATAGGGACATCATTGCCCAGGCTTGCAGTGATTATTGATATGTGCCAGACACATATAGATGACTTGGTAGAGGAAAAGATCTTTAATGCAAAAGAAACAATTTTTTGGTTAGGTTTTAAATTATAAATTAATTGTCTACTTTGCATTAACTGTGTCTACTTTCAGGAGTAGGAGTGCTCCTTAATCTAAGGGATTCTTAAACATTGTTCATTAACAGAATTTGGAAATTTTATTAAGTTTGATACATAAAAGCAAATCGTATGTTTTATGGGATATTATTGTAATATTTCAATGCATATATACATTGTTTGGTATTTAATTCAGGGTACTCATATTTGATGTGTCAAAAACATTTATAATTTCTTTATATTGAAAATATTTGATATCCTTATTTGTAGCCTTTAAAAGTATACAGTACATTATCATTTCTATAAATCATGCTACTTGACAGAAATTGGAAAATCTTCACTTAAAAGTTAAATTGAGCACTAAATGACTTGCCTTGCTAAGGAAGAATATCCAGGGAAACTTTAACAGTATATTAAGATTGATATTTTCCAGGTATTTATTTTGAGGCTGTTGACATCTGTTTCCTTATAAAATTTTTCTGTGGTTAAGTTTGTAAGTAATGTATTTTGTAAACCAAATGAACTTAGGAGTAGTTACTATCAACAGTCATTTAATGCGATTCCATGTTATTGTTACTACCTGCAGACTAGTATCCAGCACAAGAAGTAAGGGTCCCACAATCCTTCTGAGTCTCTTATTGAACATTCTCTGTTGGAATTAAAGTTAGAAGTATTGATGCTTTTACTATTTTGTCAAAATCACAGATATCAGACTATTAATTTGCAATTTATAATTACATATTTAGGTACTACTGAGTCAAAATGTTTGTTATTTAGTGTTTTTGCCTCTTGAATGCTAATATTGGTCTTCTTCACTGCCAGCTGTTAGAAGTGCTAGGAACAAATAATCTTGTGTTTTATGGCCCTCCTGTGTAGTGTTCCACAAAACTAAATCCAAGCACTTTAATAATTATATTCTAAATGAATCAATATACTATACTAAAGGTGTTTTTCACAGCAAATTTTAACAAAATATATTGTATGTTAGGAAAGATTCTCTTATTAATGTATTGTAGAGGAGTTTTAAATACTTTAATCTCATACAACCTGTAGCACTATTTCATTTCATTTTTAGTAAACTAACTCATGAAATTTATATTGTACATTAAAGCCAAAATGATGGAAGAAGGGCCTGAGGGTATATTTAAGAGGTTTTTTGTTTGTTTTTCTGTTTCTGTGATTCTGGCATCTATTTGTAGACCTGGGTGGTTGTTAAAATGTGGACATTTGCTTTATAATTATCCAGTAAACCATACACATATTTTGTGGACTTGTTGAGTATACATTCATGACAAGTGTAAAATGTCTATTTATATAAAGAGCCTGTGCATTCTAAAATTAAACTCTTAAATTCTAAAACAGCAAGATTTTTTATCAAGTGGATAATTTGTTGTTAGGAAATCTGAGGATGTTAGGGACTATTTCATCTCCCTTTGCATGTTTTATGTCAGGGATTGAAAAGACAATCCCTTCTATTGGTTTTTCTGTAAAGACTGCCATAAGTAACTAAATGAGGTGAATTTTCTGCTTTTGTTTTTTGCATTGGTGGCTGCTAAAAGTGGAGAGTAAAAGGTAGAAGTATAGCAGTTTGAGGACATTTAAAAAGAAAAATGAAAAAATTTCAAGTAGAAAGCTGTGTCTTGGCTAGGGATGTATTCCTCTTTGAAAATCATACTTTTTTTCTTTTATAAATATAAAGTCTTTACCTCAGATTATATATACAAAAATGTTCTTTATTAAAACTGAGGAATTGTGCATCTTTTGTCTTTGCTACAGTTATGAAAATATTGAGCATGTGTTGCAACATTTATTGTTGTCTAATGACTTAGTTCAAAGGCTGATTTTTTTCTATATAAGAGTGTCAAGCAGTAATGAACTTTGTGTGCTACTTACTTTTTTCCTTTTTTCTTGTTATTTGTTCTTTTTAGTTATAACATTAGAACTCATTTTTTAAAAATGAATAAAAAATAAAAGCATGGAATATAATTTGTTTTAATTCAGTCCCCAGTACTTCCTCTTTCCCTCCCTTCTTTCTTCCTCTTGTTCTCTTCCCTCTACTCTACTAAGCTCTCTGCTATTTACTTATAGTTTTTTTAAAGTGTCTTGTGGATATTTGTGGTGTTGAGATTCACTGGTATATTCATATATATATATATATACATAGGAAAATTAGGGAAATTAGATTCATTGCACTGTTCTTATTCCCTCCTTTCTCCCTCTCCTTCAATCCTGTTCATCTGCTCCATTGTATTTTTCTATTTATTTTTTACCTCCTCCCATTTTGGATTAGCTTCTGCATATCAGAGAAAATATTTAACCTTTGATTTTTTTGGGGTGGGGGATTGGCTTATTTCATTTAGCTTGAATAGTCTCTGGTACCATCAATTTATTGGCAAATGCCATCATGTCACTCTTCTTTATGGCTGAGTAATACTTCATTGTATATCTATACCACATTTTCTTTATCCATTCATCTCTTGAAGGGCACTTAAGTTTGTTCTAAAATTTGGCTTTTGTGAATATTGCTGCAGTAAACATTGATGTGGCTGCATCATTGTAGTATATTGATTTAAAATCACTTGGATATATACTGAGGAGTGGGATAGCTGGATCATATAGTGGTTCCATTCCTAGTTTTTTTAAAATTTTTTAAATTTTTTTTAATTAGTTATACATGACAGTAGAATGCATTTATGCACTCGTTTCTAGTTTTTTTCATGAATCACCACCATACTGCTTACCAGAGTCCCCTCCACCCCCAACTATGTATGAGTTGTACTACTTACTTTTAAAAGGCAAGTAGGTATTATTTTTAATTTTGAAGGATGCAAATTAACTGTGTTTACTGTAGATCAAATTTTATGCCTAGGTCACCTTTTCTTCAGTTCTTGATATGTTGTTTTATTTTTTTTAAATATACTTTTAGTTGTTGATAGACCTTTATTTTATTTATTTTGTTTATTTATATGTGGTGCTAAGAATCGAACTCAGTGCCTCACACATGCTAGGCAAGTACCCTACTACTAAGCTACAACTCCAGCCCCTGATATGTTTAATTTTAAAATTAAAAACAAACCAAGTATAGCATAATTCATTATCCCCCAAATTGAGGCAAAGTACTGTTATACCCGTGCTTAACTAAAATAACATTTTTGAACTTATGTGACAATGAAAATCTTTAAAAATTATAATGTATAGGCATCACTAGAAGTTCAGGAAAACAACATAAACTTGTATTAAAATAGATTATCAACAAGGTTAACTCATATCTGTGTGTGTGTATATAGTAATATTATCTCACATATCATAATGGCTAGAAGAAATGAAGTTTGAATTCCTTTCTTCATTGTGTTATAAAAAGTTAAAATATATTTAGAATTATTAAGCAAATAAATCAGTTATTACTAAGTAGCATAAAATGCATCTGAATAGTTGTATGTTTATGCATTGTTGAGCATTGATGCATTTATGCATAAGTAGTATGTTGTGGACTTCCTGGCCTTATAGAATGTGACTTACTATTATGGGCAACTAATTTTATAACTCTATCAAAGTACTTAGTATTTTTTGTATGTTAAAAATTTTAGAACAAAATTATTGTAAAAGATTTTTTTTCCTCATTTCTTCCCCCCTCTTCACCCTACCCATCAGAATCTCTATAAACATTTCACTGAATTTGAAGAGTTCTTTCGAATGGTTTGGGAAAAGTTGATCTAAGGCAATTGGTTGTTGTAACCAATGTTTAAGTCAGAATCAATTTCTTCAGCCAATAACTAGTTAAGATTGTTGCCTTCATCCAATAACTATTCAAGATGATACCCTTTTTGTATTCTGTGTTGTTTGTTTTTGTTTTCTTCTTCTTTTTTGGGGGGGTACTATAAAAGTGAATTTCTGAAAGCATATAAATCCATTGTTCCTTAGCTTTTGATTTTATAATTCTTCATTAATAATCTACTTTCTGAGTAGATTATTATTATTTCTTCAAGGCTTAAAAAAATTTAAAGTGTCCTTGTTATATTTGTCATAAAGAGCCTGTAGCAAACTCCTAATCAAATGAAAGCAGCCTTGAATGTTTCATAAGACTACAGCTAATGTCTTTATCTCTCTAGCTTTCGAACCTCTGATTTGGAGTTCAGTGGAAATTTAACCTTTTTGGACTTCTTCCCTTGATGACTCAGTCTCTGGAATCAATAAGGTCTGCATTACTTTATAGCTCAACTTAATTTAATTCATGAGAACTGTAGGAACCAAAAGGCAGCTAATCAGAGTCACTAAAATATTAAAACAGATGGATGTGCCTTTTAGATTTGTACAATATGTGTGGAATTTCCCCAACCACCCTCGCTCCTCTTGGTTAATGTGTGTGTGTTTGGATTGTGGAATATTTTTAAGGTTTTATATTCATGATTCTTTAAAATAGTACATATCTTATAGGACAAATTGCTTCAATTGGAATGAAGCACTTTGCTTTGATAAATTTGCTGAGTTATTTTGGAATGTCAGTTTTAGTTTAGTCCTCTATGCACTGTATCACTGATGCAATTAGGGCGTTATTTTGTAATTGCAAAATACTCTTTCTGTGATAGATAAAGAGGTTGGATGTTAAATATATTCAAAAGTAGAAATCCATTCAGTAGAATTCCTCCTATATTCTAATAATGAAATTAAGTGAGTACATTAATATCCTGCAACTCTAGCCTTTCATTTATTCATTTGGCTGAAATAGTAATATAAGACATTAGTTTTAAAAGTTGCTATGGCATTGATTTCATTATTCAGAATCCTACTCTATTAGAGGAGTGATAATAATTCTGTTTTAATCTCCTCTGTGTTTTAATTTGTTTATCATCTAGCTCTGAAGTGTTTTTGTTGTTTTGTTTGATGTTTTATGTATGTAGCTTGATGAGGATGCCTTAATTTCTAATAATTTATAATTATTCTTATGTTTTAATTCACTCATCACATTTCATGCTTAACCCTGGAGGGACTATTGTAATATATATTATCTGGAAAAAATACAAATAAATAAAAACAGAATGTTAGATCTATTTTTGAACTATTTCAATGTGCAATCTATATAAAAAGCAGTAAGCTCTGTTACAGAGACTAAATATGTCCATTATCCTCTTGTAAAGGAAATGTACTGTTAACACTATATTCTACTAAAGACTGAACTAATGGTGTTTCTTCTTATTTTAGTATTGGTGCTGGTAAATAAAAGTACTCATTCATGATTTATTACTATAGTAATGATAGATAATGTTAACTACATGAGGCCATCAGATTCTAAGCTCTCTAAACAATTAGTTTTTCTTAAACTGAGTGGTTATAATATCTGGTTGCCACAGATGTTCTTTAGTTACATGAAGAGCCTTAGAAAAAGACATTTTCTACATTAAGGACCATTTTCAGCACAGTAAAAAATGGAATATTTTCCAATAAACTTCAGAGTGATATATGTTGAAGTCATCTTTACTATTATTGATCTTATCCACCTCAGCCCTGGAAAACCCAGCTCTGAAAGATAAACAAAAAAACACATTTCTCTGGGAGTGGCATGTTGAAGCTGCTCACTGTCTCTGCTGCTTGGTAACTCAGAACCCAGTTCCAGAAACACTTATTATATTGAATTAACTATCAACATATACCACCTTTTTCCTGGTAGTTGATTTCTGTTTCCCGTTATGGTCCTGTCCTACCTCCAGACCTGCTTTTGTTAAAGACCATTCCAGCTTCAGTTCTGTTGGGAACACTTATCTGTTGCAGGCTTAGCCTTATCTCCTCCAAGATTTCTTCCATAAGATCCTCCTGGAGATATCTTTGGTAGAAGATCCTGTTTGTTATCTGTGGTAGAGATAGTAGTAGTGCTTATTTTTGAGAGCTTTACTTCATAGTACTACATAATACAGTGAAGCACTGTTTTGTCTTATTTAAATCTCACAGCCACCCATTAGGTAAATACCATCTATATTTCTGTTTAATAAGTGAAGAACTGAAAACCCAAGAGTTTAAATAACTAAGTGGTATCTCATTTTTTTATCTGTGACTGTGGTGCATCCATCAGAGTTTGGTCCTTGACATAACACCTAGGGAAGAAGCTGAATCAATTTAAACACACTGTCCAGGGGCTGGGGATGTGGCTCAAGCGGTAGCGCGCCTGCCTGGCATGCGTGCGGCCCGGGTTCGATCCTCAGCACCACATACAAAACAAAGATGTTGTGTCCGCCGATAACTAAAAAATAAATATTAAAAAAAAAAAAATTCTCTCTCTCTCTCCCTCTCTCACTCTCTCTTAAAAAAAAAAAATAAAAAATAAACACACTGTCCAAACATTAGGTCAAACAGAAATGGGTAGAAAAGGCTGGGGATTCATGGTAGAAATCAGTTGAATATGGATCGGGAGGCCTGATTATGTTCAAAAGTTTGAATTATAGAAAGAAGCTTAGAAAAACCATATAATAAAGGTGACCTTGGTGGCCTGTGGCCTTAGATCTGGCATCATTTAAAGGCATGAGTTAAGGAGGACACTTAGCCAACTTCTGGCAGTCTTGTTCCTTTGAATTCTTTGCCATCTGATTGTTTTCTCTTCCCATTCTTTTATCCGCCCATCTTTGACACCTCTTTTCTTTTAACCTGTGACCCCCACCAACTTGGGCAACTTCGGTTGATGTTCATGTTGATTACCCACTTATTTAACTGGTCCCAAATGTGTAGGTAAGACCCTCCACTTTATTAACCCATGCGACCACATCTTGGATCAGACTTTACCCTAGTTCAGCTCTCTGTTTAAGAGCGTGAATTGTGAGTTTCTCTCCTCTCACAGTTCACTTATTCCTACTATACTTTCTGTTTTTAAAGCCTCCATTGCTACCTTTTTTTCTTTAGTATTTCCCAGGTTGTGTTGCTCAAGTACTTTGTAATAAAGGGTTGAATGGTTAAGTTAGTGGAAAACAATGGACTTTTTTTTTTCAAGTCCTGATGGTTCTTGATTTTTTAAAATGTATTTGCTATGGGTTGCTTATTTACAACAGGTGTCATCATGAGAAAGGTGATTGACCTTTTGCTTGTCCATCCTCTATGCTCTTCCTTGTAGGAGGCTATGATTTGTTCTTTGTTCTGTCCCTAGCACTTGGTGCCAAAAACTTTTAAGACCACTTAATTCAGGTGACACTCAAATCTTCAGCTGTTAGCTCTAAATGTTTATTGGATTTATTTACCTAGATATTTCATATGTACCTAAAACTAGTCTTATCACCATTCTCTGACTCCAAATTTTATCAAAAGGATTGTTCCACCATCTATCCGTTTTCACTCACTCAGGTTTGTTCATCATCTTAGATGTCCCACTCTGCCTGTGCCACCTTTCTGCTCATCTACCATTGCTTTATCTTATAGTAAGATGCCATAATTTTACTTCCTTCTTGAGTCTTACATCTGTTTCTGTTACATTTCTCTTATCCATACCACCGTCATGACTCTATGAGTCATAGCTGACTCCTGTGAGTTTGTTACTCCCTTCAAATCCATCCTTTGTGCTGCTCACACACTGTGAGCTATCTGAAGCATAGGTCTTAAAACCTTCCATTGATACCTGATCTCTTTTTAGGTCTGTTGAGTGCTATTCATACTATTTTGTGACCTTGCCTCTGCTCATCCCTCCAGCATCATTCTCTGTCACTTTCCAGCTCTAAACATCATAGTCTAATGACTTTAATTTGCTTGTGGTTCTCTGTCATGCTGTTTGCCTGCTCTTAGTCTATCCTTCAAGAGTCAGCTCAGTCTTGGTCTCCTCTGGGCACCTTTTTTTGTCTTCTAAAAGTTCCTTTGTATACTTACAGTAGAAATCTGTGCCCACTTCCAGGCACTTGCCACATATGGCATGATACGTCTAAAAAATGTCTATATTCTTCCTGAGGCTGGACTTCTCTAGGTCTTCATAGTGTTTTCTAGCTTATGACTGGTACCCATTAAGTGTTTCTGGAACTAGGTTCTCAGTTATCAAGGAGAGTAGTCCAGCACATGGAAATCTTGAATCTTAAGCTACCATCTCTTATGGAGAGATTTAGGAATTATTGTGTAAACTGGCAGCGACCACTCCATATTAGAGAGAAAAAGTTGGACCAGTACACAATAACCCTTATGGTTGTTGTATGTCATATTGTCATTTTTACCCTAAAATGTAAGAAGTTTCTAGAGGACAGAGATTTTGCAGTATTTATCTTTTTGTTTGTTTGTTGTTGTTGTTGTTTTTGATACTGGGGATTTAATCCAGGGGTGCTCTAACACTGAGCTGCATTGTCAGCCCTTTTTATTTTTTATTTTGAAATAGGGTCTTGCTAAGTAGTGGAGGCTAACCTCAAACTTCTGATCTTCCTGCCTCAGCTTCCCGAGTCTGGAATGACTGGTGTACACCAACTTTCAAGTTCAACTCTCAGTGTTTAATCTTTGTGTTTGTTTCCCAGAGTACTCAATCTGATGTCCCAAAGTGGGTGTGCCACATGTGTTAGCAGCATGACTAGAATTGAGTAGAAGGGACCTATTGGGCAGATTCCTAACTTCAGCAAATCTACACTTCAAGAACCCATTTACTTTTTTTAATTCCCAAGATATAAGAAAAGAACAAAAGCCCCAGATTATAGGTTGCGACTGAGCTCTTAATCAGTTTTATTTGATACAGCTAAATCCTATACCAATCTTCATATGAGCCTATACAGGCCTTAAAGCCAAAATTATTTCAGGAGGAATATTTGACCATTTCAAACTCATTGTTATTTTAAAATGAATTACAATTGCCAAAAATAGCCTGATGCAGTTGAATAAAATTGGGCACATTCAAAAAACTAAATAAAAATCAGATTTAGTCATATATAGTTGAACCTACATGTCTTGGATGCTTCCCTGGATTGCTCTGGTAACCTATTTCAGAGCAGGAAAGCAAATAGGACAAGATTTGTGTTGCCCAAACAATATCCAGTGGCTATGTATAGCTGTTAAAATTCAAATTAATTAAAATTAAATAAAATTTAAAATTCGGGTCCTCAGTCATACTAGCCACATTTCTATACCTACATGTGGCTGGTGGAAAACCCGGACTGTAGAGCATTTTCATCATTGCAGAGAGTTTGGTTGGCTAGTACTAGCTTATCTCTAAGGTTCCTTTTGCATTTGACATCTCATTCTTTTTAAAAGCAGCTTATAGATTAGAGCCCTTCAAAAAGGAGCCTGAGATATTTCTTAATATTCTGTGATCATCTTTTGAATTTTTTAAGATTTTATATTGCCTTAAATAATTGAGCTACTATGTAGAACTTGGCTAATTTTTTTAAAAATGATTTTCATTGTATTAGCATTTGTTTTAACTATAATAATAATGCATTCTTATTTTTTTCTCCAAAGAATCTGCCACCAGGGGGTGCCCTCATTCCTTTGGGAAAATTAAGTTTGTTTTAGCCAGGATATAGTTGAAGTTCAGACTATAATATTGATTATTTATTCATACTGGGTAATTTAGGAATTAAGTACTATAAGTATATGTGCACACTACTTGATTTGTATGGAAATATTTTTGCTAGTAGTGTGATAAGCTGTCATTGAAGTGTCTTAAAAATTACTTAAAAGTAAAAATAGGTATTTTCGAAGTACTTCTTAGAGGTCAGAAAAATCTTGTTTACAAGTGTATGTAAACAATAGTAAAAGATTGAAGTTATTGCTTGCCTATGTTTCTTGAACAAATTAAATCCATTTTGCTTCTAGGATCAGAGAATTTACCATTGTCTTTAGTTATTTCTCAGAAATCTTGTCATGTTGAGTTTGATTGCCTGTCTATAAAAGACAGATAATAGTGTGACTATATGGTATTGAAAATATCTGTTAGCTTATATATAATAACATTGTGGTTTGGTGGTGTTTGCAAAAATGATTGATGGAGATGACCTTGTAACTGTGTGGTAATAGAAATGAGAGATGGGAAAGACTATCTTGTGCCAATGTGGGATTATTCCCTAGGGAATAATCATTTACTATAACAGTATTGAGGAGCGAATTCTTCTTTGGAGAAAGAGAATAATGAAGAGGTTTTATTGTGCTTTGTCGTTACTAAGGTAATAGTACTCTATGCATTTTATTAACGTGGAAAAGGTAGCGATTATACAGTAAATACTGCTTAGAGAAGCACTTCTTTCATGTTTCATAAGCTTACATAGTTCTTCATGTTTAATCTAATGGAATTTGTGTCGGAAATAGTGTGACTGTTTTTGATTAGAGGTATATTTTGTTTCAAGAATTGGAGGAAGGTATTTTTTCTAAACTGATTGTATCCCCAGATTAATTGTTCATTATTTGGAATTAGTACTGGATGATGAAATTCTATCTCATCTACAAAAGCCTGTGAGTTGTAAATCTCGAATGGCTTGTTTTCTGAAGTGAGAAATGAGTGCAGAGTTCTGTTATTAGAAACATCTGATTAGGAGAGGTTGCAATGGGGCTGTGGTAAAGATTGGTAGGAGGTCTCTTTCTCCCTTTATTTCTCCTTCTTCTCCCTATATTGACTGATAAGAGATTGGTGATGGGGGTATAGATTAAGAATAAAAGGAGATTCCATCATTTATTTATTTATTTATTTATTTATCCTTTTTACTAGCAACCCTTGATAGGAAGGAAAGAACACTGCCTATAGCAGCTTGATTTACTTGTTATCAAACAACTATTAAATGAATATAAGGACAAATGCAGGTTATATCCAATGTAAATTGTAGGGCTAATATTTTCAAGTTTCTGTGTATTTCATTTATCTATTAGCATTTATTATATTCTTATAAATGCTAATAATGAGCCATAATTTTTGTTCGTATTTTCCATATTTGAGTTATAGCACTTTGAAAAATCCATAGGAAATTTTGTAATAGTTGTTTAAAAAAAAAAACCAAGCCAAAATGAAGTAGAGAGACAGGGTGACTCTTCAGCCATCCCTTTCCCTGTGTTATCACTGCAGACCCTTGGGAGCACTCAGCCTTTCGCATCACCTACTCGCTGCCACCACATTCATTTTGTACCTTTTTTGATGCCATGAGGTAGAATTTTTGAAGAGTCCTATTTAGGCCCACAAATTAGCCACTAATTTGTGAGGTATGCCTTCTTAAGTATGAAAATAGAAGACTGGCTATTTTCTGAAAACCAATTGTACCATATTAAATTTGGAGAACATTTTTATTGAAACCATAATTGTCATGGGTGATACACATGAGAGATCACCCTGTGACTGGCCTGTCAGACTTTCATGAGTCTTCAGAAATTAAGGGGAATGAGTGAGTTTGTTTTCTTGTAAGCTGTCACATTCTTCTCTTCAAAGTGTCAGCCTGAGTCGTGCACAGATAAATGTTAAAAACATTCACCTCCAGCTGAGTTTTTACTCTTACATAATTTAGTGCTATAATTTTTCTTTTTCTCTGATGGTTAATTTTTTGTACTTTAAAAAAAAACATACCCAAAAATAAGAGGATCTGAAAGATCCTCAGAATTTTGACTTCTTATTTCTTTTATTTCTTTATTTGTTTGTTTGTTTGTTTGTTTTGGTGCTGGGGATTGACCCCACAGATGCTTTATCAGTGAGCCACATCACCAGCTCTTTTTATTTTGAATTTTGAGACAAGGGCTTGCTGTGTTGCTTAGGGTCTTGCTGTGTTGCTTAGGGCCCTCTAAGTTGCTGAGGCTGCCGGCTTCCTGTCTCAGCCTCCCAAGTCACTGGGATTACAGACATACACCACCACACCTGGCTCTTTTTCTTTTAATTTTTGAAATATCAATTTGTCTCTTGGACTTTGGAACTGCTACAGGAATCTCCAGTTAGCTTTAATGTATGTTATAGAAAACTGAGTCTATAGACAGTTGAACTTAAAGCAAAACAAAATATAGTACTAAACATTAGAGATTCTGAGAGGAATTTTTTTAAAAAAAATCATTAACTCAGATAGAAAATGTCAGTTTAATAAGTATTTTTATTGACTCTTACATATGAACGTGACTGTTCTAGGCATGGTCAGTCAACCATGAATCTTAAAGGAACTTCCAGTAAGGGCTAGAGAGCATGCCGGTAGATAACTGTATAAAGCAGGAAATCTAAAAAGTCTTGGGTGGGGGGAAGGAAGGAAAAAATGTGAGAGGGAGAATTATCTTCTAGTTGGAAATTTGGTTAAGACTTTGAAGAAAAGTGTTGTTTGAGCAATATAAGTTTTAGAGTTAAGGAGGAAAGAAATCCCCAAAACAAAGCAAGTTATATTTGTGGAAGCACAGGTAGGTTTTACAGAAGAATGAATTGCTGAATTTCCAAGTACGTAAGATACAGATGCACAGAAGGGGATGTCTGTTTGTCTATCTTCCTTAGAGCTATTCATGCTAAATAAGACTAGATATAAGCATAGGGCAAGACAGCTTGACTGTTCAAGAAATTGTATTGAAAAGGTAATGAAAAGCCATTGAAAGCTTTCAAGTGGATCAGGGACACACTAGGGTGTACTTAGGCAGTAATGGAAGATGGGGGGCTGGGGATGTGGCTCAAGCGGTAATGCAGTCGCCTGGCATGCACTGGGCGCTGGGTTTGATCCTCAGCACCACATAAAAATAAAATAAAGATGTTGTGTCCACCGAAAACTGAACAAATATTAAAAATGCGCTCTCTCTCTCTCTCTCTCTCTCTCTCTTCTCCTTCCTCCCTCCCTTCTCCTCTCCTCTCCTCTCTTTCTCTATCTAAAAAAAAAAAAGAAAGAAAGAAAGAAATGGAAGATGGGTTAGCAGCAGGGCAGCAGTTAGATTATTGTTGTAATCTTGGGGAGATTTGGGAGAAGTTGAATCAGGGTAGTTTAGTAATGATTAAGAGGAACTAATGTAATCCCAGAGGCTCGGGAGGCTGAAGCAGAAGGATTTTGAGTTCAAAGCCAGCCTCTGCAAAAAAAAAAAAAAAAGAAAGAAAGAAAGAAAAAGTGAGGCATTAAGCAACTCAGTGAGACTCTGTCTCCAAATAAAATACAGAAAATAGGGCTGGAGATGTGACTCAATGGTCAAGTGCCCCTGAGTTAAATCCACAGTACCCAACCCTACACCCACCCCCCCAAAAGAGGAGGTAGTGAATATGTGAGGTCCTGCTGGATCAATCAGTTTTTGGTGGTTAATTAATATGGGAGTGTTAAAAGAAGGTTGTGAATTACTGGCTCATTAGCAAATAATACTTTATATGTGGAGCTTTAGAATTTATAAAACACTATATATTGGAGCTTTCATAACTCTATGAGTTAATCAGAGTTATAATAGAATTATCCTTATTATGGATGAAGAAATAAAGAATTTAGGGATTTTTTTAAAAGTTAATACAGAGAATAAATGCATATTTGGGCATGGAACTGTGGTCTTTGAGTTTCTTGGCCAGTGCTCCTTTCTCTAAAACATGCTTCTTTGTGACCCTGAGAAGAAAATTCCTATTATCTAATCTCAGTGTGTGCCACAAAGTTGTTAATTGTGAGTAAACTGCTTTACCTTCTTTGAGCTTTAGTTTCTCTTGTTGTTTTTATCCTTTCTATATTGTAGGGCCACTTTTGGGATAAAGAGTTGAGTAGCAAATAATAATGTATAATACATATTATGCTTGATACTGGAATGCAGTATGCTTAAACCACAATCCCTACATTAGTGAATGCTTCACAGATTAGAGAAGGAAAGAAAAATATGTAAATAAATAAATATAATGAACTATAATAAGTGCTGTTATAGGTGTGTTTTGACTACAGAGTCATAGAGGAAGGAGTAATTAGACAAGTCAGGGAAGGTTCACAGGGAAATGTCAATTAAGTCTGAAGGTGTAATTAGTGGTTTAATAGTAGTAAATAGAAGGTAAAATAATGCATCATGATCATAATAGTAGTTATTCTTTGTTAAAAAGTTTTTGATTCTGCAATATTTTCATTTTATGGGTGAGAAAACAGGCTCAAAAGGTTGTTGATTTGATCATAGTTCTTTACTGTCAGTATGGTAAAGTAAGGAGCTGCAAATTTTTCAGTATCACTAGAGTATAGTACATAACTAATAGAATAGAAGATAACACTAGAAAAGGATCAGTGCTATGAATGTACCAAGTGTGCTTTTTATTTATTTTAAAAATAAAGATAATAAAAATGAATGGTGATTTTATGATAGGCAATATTTTAACATTTATGAGAGACAGAGGATTAATAGCCAGTAAAATAAGTGCAGTTAAAAATTAGTTACTATGTAGGCCCAGATGTTTTTGTTTTTGTTTTCTATTATTTATTTAGGGTACTGGGGATTGAACCCAGGGGAGCCATAGCATTGAGCTCCATCCTTAGCCCTTTTTATTTTTTGTTTTGATACAGGGTATTGCTAAGTTGTTAAAGGGTCTTATTAAGTTGCTAAGGCTGCCTCAGCCTTCTAGATTGTTGGGATTACAGGTGTTTTCACTGATTAGGTCTTTTAAACATACGAAGATTATGTTGAACTAATTTTTAAGAAACTCTGAAAAAATACAGGAGGAGGGAACACTTTCTAACTAATTTATAAAGTCAGTATACCTCTGATACTAGTAAGTGACAAACATTGTACAATATATTAGCTGATTGAACTAGTAATATATAAATCAGATTCCATCATTACCAAGTCTGATTTATTCCAGAAATGCAAGGTTGGTGTCATTTGAAGAGCCATGTGATTTTTTTCAATAGATGCAGAATAAACACTTGACAAAATTTAGGGAGAACTGTTAGCAACTAGTACAAAAAGGAATGTCCTCAATCTGATAAACAGTATCTATGAAAAATCTTCTACTAAAATCACACTTAATGGTGAAATATTAAAATGTTCTTCCAAAAAGGAGAAAGCAAAGGTGTCTACTCTCTTCATTCTCTGTGATATAATACTGAAAATCTTGACCAATACAAAAAGGTAAAAAAAAAAAAAAAAACAAATAAAATGTTTGAAAATCAGAAACGAAAAATAAAACTGTTTCTGTTTTCTTTTTTTTTTTTTTTTTTTTTTGGTTTGTTTCTATTTAGTACTGGAAATTAAACCCAGGATCTCATGTATGCTAAGTCAGTGCTCTAGCTCTGAGCTACATCTCTTTCCTAGAAAGCTGTTTTTATTTACAGTTGACATGTTTGTTTATATGGGAAAACTTAAGTACCCTAGAAAACAATAACCAGAACTAATAAGGGTCTTTATTTAGCAGAACATAAGGTCAGTGTACAAAAAATCATTATATTTTCATATGCTAGAGGTAAATAAAATATTAATTTTAAAAATTTTATTAAAACAGCACACATTAAAATAAGAAACAACATACTTAGAAATAAATTTAACAAAGAGTGCTTAAAACCTGTTCCTTCAAGACTATAAAACATTGCTGAGATAAATTAAAGAAAACTTAATAGAAGAAAATATACCAAGCCCATGAATATAACTCAAGTTGATTAATTATCAGTCCTCTCTATGTTCAGTTCCAGTCATAACAGCAAGTAGATTTTTTTTTTGGTAGGAAATGCAAAACTGATTCTAAAACTTATTTCCAAACACAGAGGAACTAGCATGTGCAAAGAAATTTCAAACAAGTTGAAGAAGTTGGCAGACTTATTAACTGCTCTGTAAATTCATTAAACTATAGTAACCAAGACAGTGTATGTATAGTGAATTGAATAGTATTTCCCAAAACTCATATCCACCTGAAATCTCAGAATATGGCTTTTTTGGGGAAATGTAGTCTTGTAGATGTAACTAGTAAAACTGAGGTCATTCTGGATGGGGATATACATAAAAGTGGTGACTGATATCCTTATAAGAAAATGAGAAGGCACAGAGATAAATGAGAAAGAAGAATGATGGGGTGTGGGGTGCTTAGGGGGTTAGAGATTGGAGTGATGCATTTGAAAGCCAGGTAAACCCAAAGATTGGCAGGACTTAGCTGAAACTAGGAAGACACAAGGAACTGGGGCTGGGGTTAGCCTAGTACGTAGGAGGTGCTGGGTTTGATCCTCAGCACCACATAAAAATAAATAAAGGTATTGTGTCCAACTACAATTAAAATATATATATACACACACATATGTATATAAAAGAAAAATATATATATTTAGTTATATATACTTATATATAAGAATTATATATGAAAAGAAACAGGGAACTTTTAGTGAGAACATGACCCTGTTGGCCCCTTGATTTTGGACTTCTATAATAGAATAAATTTCTGTTGTTTTTAAACCACACAGTTTGTGACATTTTCTAAAAGCCGCCAAAGGAAATTTAAAAAGTGTGTTATTAACATAAGAATCAAGTTGATCAATGGAATAGAGTAATGAGCCCAGAGATAGACCCTTGGTTATACAATCACTTGATTTTTAACAAAGGTGTTAAAGCAAAATCCAATGAGGAAATAAATGTTTTTTCTACAAATGGTGTTAGAAAAACTGAAAATCCATATAGATTGAAGGGGTGGGGAGAGGGAATAACTTTATTGCTTCCCACACATCATGTGTAGAAAATAATTCTTTTTTATTTTTTCCACAGAAAATAATTCTAAATAGGAAAGCCAAAATTATAAAACTTCTAGAAGAAAATATCTTCATGGCTCAGGGATAGGCAAAGATTTCTTCAGACATGGAAAGCATTAAACATAAAAGAGAAAAATTCAGCAAGGTGACTCAGGCCTATAATCCTAGTTACTTGGGAGCTAAGGCGAGGATTCAAGTTTGAGGTCATCCTGGACAACTTAATGAGACTGTGTCTCCAAATAAAGCTTGAAAAGTTCTGGGACTGTTATTTCAGTGTTAAAGTGCTTGCTTAGCATGTGCGAGGTCCTGGGTTCAGTTTCACACACAAAAAGAACCAAAATAAAAAGTAGTTGTCAAAGGAAAATGAAATAGGCAAGCAAAAAAGAAAAATATTTGCAAAATATTTATCTGATGAATTTCTTTCCAGAGTACATAAAGTACATTCAAAAATGAAAAGACAACCACATTTAAAAATGAATAAAAGTATGTAAAAGATAATTAAGAAAGGAAGATTTATAAATGGCCTATAAGCACATTGAAAGGTGTTCAGTATTATTTATTATAAGGGAAGTACCAATTAAAGTGACAATGAGCTATTAGTATGTAGGGACTAGAAAGGCTAAAATTAAAACTAGAACCATGTTGGGAGAAGGTGTGGCTATTTCTTTTTAAGACTAGACGTGCATTTATCTTATTGTCCATTAATTCCATTCCTTTCTGTACCCAACAGAAATGAAAAAATATAGACACAATCCATAGAAGAATGTTTATAACAACTTATAACAGCCAGCATCTCATAACAAATCAAGTGTCTATCAACAAGAGAATGAATAAATAAATGGTAGTATTGTCATACAGTGGAATAAAATACTAAAAGGTAACATATTACTGATAAACATGACATAGACACATCTCAGAGACATTGTGCTGATTTTAAAAAGCCTTTTTCAAAATAATACATGTGCTGTGTTTACAGTAAGAATTACAAAGCCAATAGGAAGCTGTGGTAGAAAAGTTTAGAATAGTGGTAGTCTCTGAGATATATGGGGCAAGAGGTGTCTCGGAAGGGACATGAGGAACTTCTAGGGAAATGGCAGTGTCACATTTTGATAGGGATTTGTGTTACATAGATATATACACAGAGTTGTGAAAACTAATTGAATGGTACACTTAAGATTTGTTATTTCACTAATTGTAAATTTTACTTCAGAAGAAAAATATCCATAAACAAATATTGAATTCTAGTTATTTGTTATATAGGTAGAAATGATTGGAGTAAAATGTACCAATACTCACAACTTACTTAAAAATAGATTAATGAATGTACAGAAGCATGACAAAAGAAAATATAGTAAAATGTTAATTGTAGAAACTAATTGTTCTGTATATTTTAACTTTGTATTTTTCAAATTGTTGGGGAAATTGGTAACCATCAATGGGGAATGAGTAAAAGAATTATGGCATATCTGTACCATTTGTCATGCTATATAGTATAGCATGAGCATTAGAAGAAATTCTAATGTTTCTCTTACTGCAAAAAAGTTGGAAGAAAAATGTTGTATTTAAAACTTAACACAAAAACAGAGTGTTTATATGATACATATAAATTCTCACAAGACATTTAGGGAGGAGATCTTCATCTGTTGGAGAAGTCAAGGAGAGCTTTGACTTCATCTGACTGGCACTTTTTCTTTCTTTTTTTTTTTATGTTTTTAGTTGTATTTGGACACAATACTTTTATTTTGTTTATCTATTTTTATGTACTGCTGATGATTGAACCCAGTGCCTCACATGTGCAAGGCGAGTGCTCTACCACTGAGCCACAACCACAGCCCCTGACTGGCACTTTTAAGGCAAGACTGTATTCCCATTAAAAATTAATAGAAGTAAGGAGTCATCGCAGAAAGGCTTGAATAGATGAGGATTAAAAGTTAAAGTCATTAGTAATCAAAGAAACATGAAGTAATAGTGAATTGACATTTCAGCCCATCAAGTTGCAGAGATAACAAGAATGTGAGAATAGGCAGTATTAAAGGTATGGAGTTAAGTAATTTCTTATCCAGCTTAAGTAGGAATGTGAACCAGTAGATCCTTTCTGTAAGACCAGCATATATCAAAAGTCTTTATAAAAAGCCCAAGCTGTTTGATGTAGTATTTTCTCTTACAGAGTTATTTAACAGATGCATAAAGATGTATGTACAAGGAAATTCATTGCAGTGATAATTATAACAGTGTAAAACTGACCATATCCTATAAGACCATCATAAGAGAATTTTTAGAAATAGATCATAGTTTGGCCAAATAATAGAATAGTACCCAACTATTAAAAGTGGTGATGTAGCACAATGGCAGAGACCTTGCCTAGCATGCATAAGCCCTGGGTTCTATCCCAGCCCTAGAGTTTTGTTTATTTATGTGGGGAAAGTTCACTATTAAGTGAAAACAAAGTACAGATTTTAATGGATGGGTAGATGATAGCTGGCAAGGACATGTTCTGAAACTTATCAATAAATGTCTCACAATGGGTTTGTGGGTGATATTTATGTTCTTTTTGTTTATGTTGATTTTATACAGTGAAAACACATGACTTTAAAAACACATTTTTTTAGTGATGTTTATGGGGACCACATAGCAAAGTGAAAAATGCTTTTAGATGGGTGTGGTGGTACATACCTGTAATCCCAGCAACTCAGGAGGCTGAGTCAGGAGGATCGTGAATTCAGAGCCAGTCTTAGCAACTTAGCAAGACCTTGTCTCAAAATAAAAAATAAAAAAAAAGGACTGGGGATGTGACTCAGTGTTTAAGCATCCCAGGATCCAATCCCTGGTACCAAAAAAAAAAGAAGAAGAAAAAGAAGAAACAAAAATGTTTTTATTGTTAAACTAGGTTAAAAAAATACTAAATTGTTTATACTGTCATTTCAACTGATAAATGCACCTATGTAAGAAGAGAAAGACTTAGGTATAAATAGTAGTTCTGTTAGGATTCATTTTTTTTTAATATAGATTTTGGAAAAATGTGTTTTTATATTGAAAATTGTTCAATAAAGTTAGATGTCTTAGACCTTTTATGTAAATTTTGATATTTTTCATTAAAAAATTTTAGTAACTTTTCAGAATTGTACTAGTATCTTGTTAGGTTTAGTCCAGCAGAGAAAATTAAGTGATTTGTGGTGTTTCTTGTATTTGTTGATTTGT
Organism: Callospermophilus lateralis; assembly: GCF_048772815.1. Lineage (NCBI taxonomy): Eukaryota > Metazoa > Chordata > Mammalia > Rodentia > Sciuridae > Callospermophilus > Callospermophilus lateralis. The sequence goes on along the minus strand of NC_135319.1, from coordinate 22,348,550 downwards.
GATTGGTTATTTTTTACAAGCTGTTTGCTGTGAACTATTTGAAGAAGATCTATGGACATTATCTCCTTTATTTAAATGGCAATGGTTTTCTGATTTTACTAGCTACAAATTTCACATATTCAAAGTTTACTTGTCAATATTTATTTAGTACTTTTCTGTATGTCAGGCAAAACTTAAGACATGTGCAAGTACATCCTCAATAATTACTAAAGAGTAGTTAACAGATTTAGTTGACCAAATATTCTAAGAAAGGAAAACTGAGTAAATATCTCTTACTATTTTTATGTTTATAGATATCTAAATCATCTATGTTTTCAACATCTGGCAAATTTGGTTACTCTTTTTTAATAGTTTGTCCATGTTTTAGGAAAAAAGAAAAAGAGCCTCCTCACTGTGGTGAGACAGTTATTACTGTCTTTCAAGGTTAGGACTGATGTATTGGGGGTCACAGAGAGAGAATTTGGGCTTTGTGTCTTGAGATTCGTGAGGTCAGTGAGGTCAGTTATTTACTGTTCTTCTGTCTCTTGGCACAAGATATTCAAATATTTGTTTACCAAACAAATGAATAATTGAACAAACCTATAATATTAAGAAAGAAGATGGAAAAATTTAAATTTTGTTTTATTAATTTTGAATGGAACATACATATAACCATTTTGTGGGACTATAGTAAAAAGTCTGTAAAAGTGCATGAGCACACACTTAGACACACAGAAACACTCACCACATAAATTTAATTATCTGGGCAGACTCTCCAATAGAAGGCAGGGCTTTATTTGTGGGAAAATTTGATACAACTTTCCTTTTTACCATAATATACATGATTATATTCCTTATAGTCTGCCGCAGTCTGGCTGGACACAAAATAACCGAGCCACCACAAAGCCTTGTAGATTCAAACAGCAACTCTTTATTACCGAACTGAACACCCTGCCTCTACTGGGCTCCGCACGCCAATTCTCTCAGAACCCAGTGAGAACTCAAAAGGAACTCCAAAGGAGCGGGTGCCTGAGGCAGCAGGATACGCCCTAATTCCAGCAGGATCCACCCTAAACCTGGAGCTTCCCTATTCCCATCAGGATCCACCCTAAACCTGGAGCTGCCCTATTCCCAGCAGGATCCACCCTAAACCCGGAGCCACCCAAATCCCTGAGCAGGATCACCTTTCAACCCAAAAATGCCATGCGTCATTCCTACTTGGCTATGGCTCTCAGCAATAGTCATCATCAAAGAAATCAAATCAACTTGGCCAAGGGTTCTTCCTTTTTTCTTTAAAATTTCTTTTTTTCTTTTGTTCATTATTTTTATAATTATTTTCAGTTTTTTAAATCTTTTCATCTTTTTTGCTTCTCTTGAAGTGATGATTTACGTTTAAAAAATTTTATTTTTTCTGTTGCATCCCTGTTTGTATGTACAGATTAGATTTAATAAATATTTTTGTTAAAATGTAAAATGTGCCTAAAGATACTAATATGTTCAGGTCTAAGATCATGCTGATATTTTAAATTATGCATTTAAAATCAAGCAGTGGTTGAGTTGGCTATGTTCTCAGATGACCTTTTTTATATTCTCATTTGTGTTTCCAAAGCAGCATTGGACATAGCTGTTGACAGTTGTGAAGAAATACCATGTAATAATGCTTCATTAAATAAATGAGATTGTGGGGCTGGGGTTGTGGCTCAGTGGTACAGTGTTCACCTAGCACTTGCAAGGCCTTGGGTTTGATCCTCAGCACCACATAAAAAAATAAATAAAATAAAGGTATTGTATCCAACTACAACTAAAAAATAAATGTTTTTAAAAAATGAGATTGTAAAGCTTGTCAGCAGAGGCATAGCAGCAGCTAGTCATGTGTCAGTTTTAAAAGACAAGGACAAGTAACCAAAGGAAATGAAACCATCAGCATATTAAGACACTTGATTAAGTGTTATTAGGTTGAAATTTTTGAATAGGCATTTCTCCCTATCCCTTCTGCTAAATACAGTTAAAACACAGTATAAAGAACAAATATAAGATGATTCTGAAATGTGGAGAGAAGGCTGAACTGCTAGGACTGTGGGACCCTGGTCTATAGTGCTCTTAGCACAGGCCTAGTGAAGAGCCTGTACCCTCTCCACCCAGCATATCAAGTTGCCTCCTCTGTCCTCCCTAACATAGGCAGTGAAGGCCAACTGGGGAACCTGAATTTTCATATCCACCTAGAAGTAATGGATGCTATCCCTTTCTGTTGGCCAAGTATCACAGAAATTCTGCTTTATATATAAAAGATTTAAGTAAGATCCAAAGTCTCATAACATCATACCCCAAGTTTCCAAATTAAAGGGTGAATTGCCGCAGTCTGGCTGGGCACAATTCAGGAGCCACTTGTCAAAAGAAACTAACTTTATTTTTAGAACTACACAAGATAAACAAAACAGCTCCTCAGGAATAAAACCCTCAGAGCCCAACTGCCACCACCGGCTTCCCACAAGCCACACACTCCAACATATATGATGTCATATATGATGAGCGCTCAAGAAAAAATTATGTAACGTCCCAGAAGGCATTAAAAGAAAACAATTTTCTTAACAATTTACATTATCTTTAAGAGAATTATTAAATATAATGAAAAGGAAAGGTGAAAGTAAACAAACAGATCTGTTAACCTCCTATTTTGTTCACATTTTAAAACAATCTTCAACAGCTGTTTACCCAATTTAAATTAAACCATTTAAATCACGTGAATAAAAAAAAATTATTTGGATCCATTTTTTCATGAGCGCTCATCATATATGACATATGGACATACGTACATTCAAACACAAAACACAAGTGTGCACACATAATACATACGACACATAACATAATAGTAAAGGCCTTATAACTTTTTACAGGTGAAATCTCCATTGCAATGTTTAAAAACTCTATAGTCAAAAAATAGAACTGATCAGCAAAACATTAACCTAGGTCTGTATGAGCTCAAAAAAAAAAAAAATATGGGAAAGGGCAATAATAAAATAAATATTGAAAAAAGCATTCTGGTTCTGTCGCAGATGTAAGAATAACCAAACTGGAGTTCTGGATATCACATCTTCTTTTTGGTCTGTAGAAATCGCTTTAGTTAATCTTTCTGGAATCCAAATCAGCTGCTGTTCTCCCTGTGGAAACACATAAACAGACCCCCGACTCCAGGCAATCACTGGGTCAGGACCTTAGTTAATCTCTCTGGAATCCAAATCGGCTGCTGTTCTCCCTGTGGAAACACACAAACAGACCCCCGACTCCAGACAATTACTGGGTCAGGACCTTTCCATTGTCCTGTTAGAATATCCTTCCAAAGTACCTTGGGCTTATATACATTTTTTGGACACATATGCCTTTCCGCAGCACTAAGCCCTGATGAATCCAAATTTAAAAAGTTTAGAGTAAAAAGGGTTATTTTAAGTTTATCTTTGGGGAATATATACCCCTTCCCAATTCCTTCTTTTTGCTTTAATAAGTACATTTTAATAGTTTGATGAGCTCTTTCAACTATGCCTTGTCCCTGTGGATTGTATGGGATTCCTGTTATATGAGTAATGCCAAATGATGAGCAAAATTGTTTAAAAGAGGTAGAAGTATAACCAGGGGCATTATCCGTTTTTAACTGTTTTGGAACGCCCACAGTGGCAAAATTTTGTAAGCAATGAGCTATAACATCTTTAGTTTTTTCTCCGGCATGAAGGGAGCCCATCAAAAATCCAGAAGAAGTATCAACTGTAACATGCAAATATTTTAATTTTCCAAATTCTGGCAAATGTGTGACGTCCATCTGCCAAATATGGTTAGGTATCAATCCTTTAGGATTGACTCCAAGATTAACTTGTGGTAAAAAGGTCACACAATTTTGACATTGTTTTATTATTTGTCTAGCTTGTTCCTTAGTTATTTTAAAACGCTTTTGTAAAGTATTAGCATTGACATGGAACTTTTTATGAAAATTTATAGCTTCTTCTAGTGTAGAGAAAATATGTATGTCATGTGTAGTTTTATCTGCTAAATCATTGCCCAAACTAAGGGCTCCAGGTAATCCTGTATGTGCCCTGATATGTCCTATAAAGAATGGATCTTTTCTGTCCCAGATTAGACTTTGTATAGTGGAAAGCAAAAAGAAAATAGTAGAGGAAGGGGAAATCCTACCAGCATCTTCAAGGGATACTATAGCATTAACTATATACTGACTATCGGAAAATAAATTAAATACAGAATTTTTAAACATCACAAAAGCCTGTAATACTGCCTTAAGCTCTACCTTTTGAGCTGATTGTTTCGGTACTAAAAATGTAAAAGTTTGATCAGGTGTAACTATTGCTGCTGTACCATTATTTGATCCATCAGTGAATATATTTGGAGCATTCCCGATAGGTGTTTTTCTTGTCATTTTTGGAAAAATTACAGGATGCGATGACCAAAAAGACAATAAAGGATTAGATGGTAAGTGATTATCAAATGAAACATTAGATTTGCACATGATTATTGCCCAAGTATTTAACTCATTAGCTAACTCATCAATTTGATTCATAGTATATGGAGTAATAATTTTATTGGGAGAAATTCCAAACACTCCCTTTGCTGCTTTTATTCCTTTGAGTATTAATTGTCCTACAGCCTCAGGATACCTAGTAAGAATAGTGTTAGGAGAATAAGATAAATGTATCCATAATAATGGGCCTTCTTGCCAAAATACTCCTGTAGGAATATTTTTTGTTGGTAGTACAATAAATAATAAAGGCAAACTTATATCAATTCTATCCAAATGCATATTTTCCATATATGTTTCAATGATTTTTAATGCCTTTCTTGCTTCAGGCGTTAACATTCGGGGTGAATTTGGATCTGATGGACCTTTTAGGATATCAAATAAAGGTCCCAACTCTCCTGTTGGTATACCTAGATAAGGCCTTATCCAATTTATGTCTCCTAATAACTTTTGAAAGTCATTAAGTGATTTGAGTTGATCTACTCGTATTTGAATTTTTGGTGGACGGACCATGGTTGAGGATAATAGAACTCCTAAATAATTAATTGGAAAATTTAATTGTACTTTATCTATTGCTATCTCTAGATTATAATTTTTTAATAAGTTTGTAAGTGTGGCATAACAGTCCAGCAATGTGTTTTTAGCTTTGTGTGCTAATAATACATCATCCATATAGTGAAATATTTGTAGTTCAGGATTTTGATTTCTAAGTGGCTGGATTGCTTTGTTAACATAAATTTGACACATAGTTGGGCTGTTAGCCATCCCTTGAGGGAGTACTTTCCATTCATATCTCTGATCAGGACCTTCATGATTCAGTGCAGGGATAGTAAATGCAAAACGTGGACTATCCTCAGGATGAATTGGAATTGAAAAAAAACAATCTTTAATATCTATAACTAAAACATACCAAGTTTTTGGCAAAGCAGACAATTGAGGAATCCCCGATTGAGCAGGTCCCATAATAACCATCTCATTATTAATGGCTCTTAAATCTTGCAATAATCTCCATTTACCAGATTTCTTTTTGATGACAAAAATGGGAGTATTATGGGGAGATACAGAAGGTTGTATATGTCCTTCTGCTAATTGTTGTTTGACCAGATCATGGGCTACTAGTATCTTTTCTTTAGTCAGGGGCCACTGAGGAACCCATACTGGTCTTTCTGATTTCCAAGTAATTTTTATTGTCTCAGTGGCCCTTTCTGAAAATCCAACCCATGTCTGTCTGTTCCTTGATCTATTTGTATTGGTGCTGCTATACCTTGTTCTTGTTTTCCTAATCTTTTTCCTTTCCTAAAACCTTGTCTAGTCATAATAGTGGGTGCATTTTGGTTGATGTTATTTGTTAATGTCAAACCTAATTGATCTAGGACATCTCGTCCCCATAAATTTATAGGAAGATGATCCAATACATATGGCTGTATAGTTCCTTCACATCCTTCAGGATCCTTCCAATCTAATACCATTGCACTTCTATGGGGATTAGTCGCCACTCCTAGGCCTCGAAGCGTTTGAGTGGCTTGTTGTAATGGCCAATGTTTTGGCCATTCTTGACGAGAGATGATGCTAAGGTCTGCACCTGTATCCAGTAGCCCATTAAATTCATGTCCTTGAATATTTAGTTTTAGCATGGGGCGAGAATCTAAATTTAAAGACAGCATAGCCCAATCTACACCTGTGGAGCCTAATCCCTTGGAACCTCTTTCTGTAGCACGACTGGAAAATTTATCATGTAGGCTTGGTATTATTAGTAACTGTGCTATTCTATCTCCTGGTGAAATTACTGATATACCATTTGGAGAACTGGCTATAATTTTTATTTCACCTTCATAATCGGGATCAATTACCCCAGGACTTATCATAAGTCCTTTTAGAGTAGAAGAGCTGCGTCCCAATAATAAGCCTACTGTTCCTTTGGGAAGAGGTCCTTTCACCCCTGTGGGAATGATTTGAACTCCCATCTCTGGAGTTAGTACTGATCTGGCGGAGGCACAGATGTCCAACCCTGCGCTCCCTCTGGTTTGTCTGATGAGGGATCTGATGGACAATGTGTCCTGGGCACTACCCTGATGGGGTTGCTGGGTTCCTCCAGTGCTCCGTATATTTGTGGTTTTGGGCCCCGGAGCATTGGGCCCCCCTGTCCATTTTTTGGCAATGGAGCCCAATGCCTTTCTCCACGATATCGTGGATAAACACTTGGTCCTTGTTCGTTTTTTGATAATGGAGTACCCTCTATGGTGGTTTGAGAACGGCATTCATTAGCCCAATGTCTCCCTCTACGGCATCGTGGGCAAATACCCGGTATTCTACTTCTTTGATACCTAGTTTTGTTAAACCCTCCTCCTATGGGGCAATTCCTTTTAAAATGTCCTATTTGTTCACAATTGTAGCATGTTCTTGGCCTGGAATCTAAAGCCTGTTTTACTGCAGCTGCCACAATTTGCCCTTGTTCATTAATGTCTCTGGCATCTAAAGCCTGTTTTACTGCAGCTGCCACAATTTTCCCTTGTTCATTAATGTCTCTGGCATCTAAAGCCTGTTTTACTGCAGCTGCCATGACTTGCTCTTGTTCATTAATGTCTCTACATAATTTAATATATGTGTTTAAATCTTCATGTTTCCATGGTCTAATGATATCTCTGCACCAACGATTCGCTTGGTCATAAGCCAGTTGTTTTATTAATGGCATTGCTTGTTCTGTATTCCCAAAAACTCTGGTAGCTGTTTGAATAAGCCTATCTACAAATTCAGCATAAGATTCATTAGTTCCTTGTATTATCTTAGATAATTGACCTTGTAAACCTCCATGTCCTTGTAAAGTCTTCCATGCCTTAACTGCATCTACAGCAATTTGTAAATATACACCAGGATCATATGCAATTTGATGCTGCTGATCCTCATAAGGTCCCTTTCCTAACAACATATCTAGATTTCTCTGAGGATAACCAGCTGCTGCATTTCGCCTAGCCGTCTCCTTGCAAAATTCCTCATTGGCAACCTTCCATAACAGGTATTGTCCTCCATTTAGCACAGCTTTACACATATTAGCCCAATCTGCTGGCGTCATGTTCAAGTTGGTAATGGATTCGACCAAGCTTACAGTGAAGGGTGCTTGAGGACCATAGGTTGTCACAGCCTCTTTTAGCTGCTTCACTGTTTTGAAATTTAAAGTATGGTAAACTCGCTGCCCTCCTACCTCAAATACAGGGCATGTTAATACTTGAGATCCTGTCTCAGGATCTGAACTATCCACTGCGGGGGTTGGGGGCCTCTCAGCATATGGACGTGGCCTTGTCAGTTGGACACTTACGCCCTCTGGTGATAGAAAGGTGTTAGTAGCAGTCTCCTGTAGAGGTGGTGCTGTTGGTTGGACACTTAAGCCCTCTGGTGATAGAAAGGTTTTAGTAGCAGTCTCCTTTTGTAACTTTCCCCCTGATGGCTTTTTCTGCTCTAAACTTTCTTTCTCTGTCTGATTAGCTCGAAAGACCTTCTCTTTTACTTGAATCTTTTCCTCTTTCTGACTAACTTGAGAGACCTCCTCATTTACTTGAATCAATATGTCTTCTCCTTCCTCTACCTTTGTCTGAATTGAAGGTTTTGGACTAAGCAAACAAGATACGAACGTCCACAATGGCAATGTGCCAGCTGGCAGAGTTCCTGGGCTGTTCTTTTCTATTCTTTTTAAATCTTCACCATGATGGTTCCATTGTGATATATTTAACAACTCCTCCTTAAAAAGCCATGGGCTACATTTTTGCATTGTATCAACGTATGCCCTGACTGCTCTTGATTTTACTGGGATGCCTCCTTCCTCTAACAATTTACTTAACACTCTTTCGGTTTGTTTTTTACTAATTTCTGATCCCATATTTCTACTATAATACAACCCAACAAGATGACGCCAAACAAAACCGAGACAGAATGAAATAAAAATGGAACCACACAAAATCATTATAACCTTTCTATCCTCCTTACATGTGCATCCGTCCTTTCTCCCTATCTGTTCCTCAGACGTAAATAGTTTTTCCTCAGAAGTGAGCGGTTTTTCTTCCGTCTCACTCATCTCCAGGGACAGGCAACTTAAAACAAAAATGAAGCAAAACAAAAGAGGAATCTTAAAATGGCTCCCCATCCTCTCACCCTGCCCTCAGGGGCGAGCGGTTTACTTACCCTCAGTCGCTCCCCGTGCGAGCCACCAAATGCCGCAGTCTGGCTGGGCACAATTCAGGAGCCACTTGTCAAAAGAAACTAACTTTATTTTTAGAACTACACAAGATAAACAAAACAGCTCCTCAGGAATAAAACCCTCAGAGCCCAACTGCCACCACCGGCTTCCCACAAGCCACACACTCCAACAACCTCTTCCTCCCACAATCCTCCTGCTCTTGAGGCCGATTGGCTGGGTCGCATGGGCGGAGCCAAAAAAGTCCCCCATTGAGCAGCTTCGTGGTCTGAAAGGGCAGGGAAACAGCCCAATGAGCATCACCGCAGAGGAGCCAATCAGCTAGATGTTGCTGGGGCCGCTGTGAGCCAATCATCAGCTGGTAGTCTGAAAGGGCAGGGAAACAGCTCAATGAGCATCTCCACAGAGGAGCCAATCAGCTAGGTGTTGCTGGGGCCGCTGTGAGCCAATCATCAGCTGGCAGTCTGAAAGTTTGCTGGAGCCCCTTCGGCTGTGGCTCTCAACAGTGAATAAAAAATAATTCATCATCAAAAACTAGGAAAATCTCAACTGAAATGAGAAAAGAAAATGAATAGACACCAACTCTTGAGATAACACAGGTGTAAGAATTATCTAGTTAGGATTTTAAAGCAGCCACCACATGTATTTTAATGACAGTAGATTTCTCATCAGAAAACACGGGGACTGGAAAGAAGTAGCACAAAGCCTTTGAAGCATTAAAAGGCTTCCATGAGCAATTAATATCATGCTTGAAACAAACAAAATAGAGTCCCAATAATAAATAAATGCTCTGAACAACTAAGTGGAAATTTTAGAATTGAAAATTCCATTAACCGAAAAAATTTTAAAATGCTGTTTATGAATTCATTGGAGAGTGGGCATAACAGGAAAGAACTGATCTGACTAATAGAGAGAAAAAGACAAAACAGAATAGTGTAGAGACCCATGTGACTATAATAAAAGATCTAACCTTCATGTCATTAAAATACCAGAAAGAGAGGAGAAAGATAGTAGGACTGGAAAAATATTCAAAGAAAATATAGCTGAAAACTTTCAAATTTGGCAAAACACATAAACCTGCAGAATCAGAAGTGGAGTGAACCCCATACTGGATAGACCCAAAGATATTCTCAGTAAGACATATCCTAGTCACATTTCTTTAAAAGCAAAGAAAAAATCTTGAAAGCAGAAAGAGAAATGACACATTTTCAGAGTAAAAGGCAGCTTTATTTGTGTATTAGGCTGTTTTCCATTAGTATTTAGCTTATAGTTCTGGAGGTTCAAAGACTGGCATTGGTTCATCTCTGGTGAGGGTCCCTTTGGCTGTTTCACATGCAAATGAGCACTATGGGAGCAGTATATAAAGAGACCAGAGAGATCACAAGAAGCTAGAGTGACCAGGAAACAGCCTTATTTCTTTTATATAACAACTCTCTCAACTAACTCAGGGTCCCAGGAAAACTACATTAATATAATCCCTTCTAAGGCTCACACTCTTAGTGATGTCCCAATAGGCTCAAGCTCCTGAAGGTCTTACTACTGCAATGAGGACCACTCTCACAACCTGTGAATTCTTGGGGAACATACTTGAACCATATACAAACTATAGCCATTTCAAATGCCCAAAACTGAAAGCAAGATGCTCCTCAGTTGGTGAAAGGCTTTACAAAGTATATGGTATTTATATTATGGAATGCAATGACTGAGAATGAACTATTGATAATTAAAATTACTTGAATTAATCTCAAGGTTACTATTCTGAATTAAAAAAAATCAATTTGAAAGAAAACAAAACTGATTTTATTTGTATAACATGACAGTTATAGAGATGTAAAACGAATTAGTGGTTGCTAAGGGTTAGAAAAATCGGAGAAAGAAAATGAGTAATTATAAATGGGTAGTATGAGATCTTTATTGTAATGGAATACTTCTGTATCTTGATTTTGGTCATGGTTTACAAATATACACACATGATAAAATGGTATAGAATGATAAATATTGTACCAGCATTAATTAACTTGTTTTGATTTTGTGGTATATTTGTATAAAATCTAATCATTGAGGGAAGCTGGGGAGAGGTATACTGAACCTCTCTATACTATTTTTGCAACATCCTTTGAATCTATAATTACTTCAAAATAAAAAGTTTTAAAAAGCAAAAAGATAAGTTATATTCTGGAAGAGTTTGAGTATTTTAAACAAGTATTTTAATATATTAAAATGTATTTTTATATTTTCAGAGACAGGAAAGCAAATATTTAAAGTAGTAGAATGTCTTCTAAGTGTTTTGGGTTTTTTGTTTTTGTTTTTTTTGCAGCACTGGGGATTGAATCAGGGACTTAGGCATGCATGCTAGGCAAGCACTCTACCACCAGCTACTTCCCCAGCCCTTTCTTGAAATCTTACTCTGAGACAGGGTCTTGATAAATTGCGCAAACTGGTCTCGAACTTATGTTCCTCTTGCCTCATCCTCCTAAGTATCTGGGATTACAGCATGCACCACTGCATCCGGCCTAGCCTTTATTTTTATCAGAGTTAAAGAGGCTTATTGTGAAGAGGCAATCATGTTGACTACTGTGAACTCCTTTTGTTTTTGTTTTTTTATAATGTGTTGACTTCCCTTTAAGAATTTAGGTCTTAGCATAAATTCCCATTTCCCCATCACCACTAGTATAAGCCTTACTGCTGCCTCCTCATTTTTCCACCCTAATTATCACATTCCTATTTTTTTCAATAGAATGTTGTAAACACTATTTATTTCTGGGCTATGATTGCTTTTCTTCTTTTGTATTTTTATTTTCTTTTATAACTTTTTATTTTCTTTTAAAACTTTTTATTTTCCCCTAAAGTAACAGTTGTCTCATGTTCGCTTGCTTACAGAGATGGAAATTTTTAATTTATTTCAAATTATGATATGGGAATTGTGATTTTAACTTCCCAAGTGTACCTAGAAAGGGAAAATTCTAAGATCATAAGAAACCTCGTTGTTTCCTACCCAGTAAAGTTACATTTTGGTATATACTGTATGCTTTGAAGTAATTAGTGTAGCTTTTATTGTGATTGCTTTAAGTTATAAACTTCTGAAGTTCAATGGGTCTTTTAGAGCTTCTGAGAGTCATTGGTTGTCTAGCAGTTTTCACTTGGAGTAGTCAAGGGCAGAATGTACTCTTTTTAATTTATAAGTATTGTATTTGATAATTAAGGTTTATGTGAAAGATACTTGATTTGGGGGGTTATTTCTTTTGGGGGAGCATTAAGGTATATTATATATAAAAGGAAATAAATTTGTAAGTTTATTGGTACTTTAGTTAGTGTGATTCTACATGTGTTTGTTAGTGATGATAACATCTTACGGGCTTTCGTGAAAAATAAATTAGTAATTTTATAACAAATATTTGTTCATTGGTTATTACCCAGTGTTTATTATTATTCACGTAACATGTTTTGTTGGTTTTCAGGTACTTGAAGAAGCAGAAGCTCAACATTTATATCAATCCATTTTGCCTGATATGGTGAAAATTGCACTCTGTCTGCCAAATATTTGCACCCAGGTTAGTGAATTTAACTTCCTCACTAGTCTTTTTTTTTTTTTTTTTTTTAATTTTGTAGTTGTAGGTGGATAGCATGTCTTTGTTTATTTTTTCTTTTTAATGTAATGCTGAGGATCGAATCCATCGTCTCTTTACCACTAAGCTACAATCCCAGCCCCTTTGTAGCTTTCTTAAGACTTACAGTTGGATGTTTTTTAAATTCTCATGGTCAAAGTCAGAAGAATGGTAAGGAGAAAGGTGAGGAACAGTTTCTTCCCAAGAATATGATAATTTTGCTATGTTAAGGGAAAGGTTAGAGGCTAGAATGAATACTACAAAATGACATTAAAGATGCAGTGTTCAATTTTTGAGCTTCAGTTTACATTGTGGACATTTGTTTACTTAGACTTCTTTTCCTCTTTTTGTTTAAACAGTCTCTGTCTTTAAAAAAATTAATCATTATTTCAAAGTATAATAATAGAATTGGGATATTTTATTTTCAAAACAGCTTAATACTATATACTACTTTTTTTAATTAATTTTTATTGTTGGTTGTTCAAAACATTACATAGTTCTTGATATATCATATTTCACACTTTGATTCAAGTGGGATATGAACTCCCATTTTTACCCCGTATACAGATTGCAGAATCACATCAGTTGCACATCCATTGATTTACATATTGCCATACTAGTGTCTGTTGTATTCTGCTGCCTTTCCTATCCTCTACTATCCCCCCTCCCCCCTCTCCTCCCCTCTTCTCTCTGTACCCCCTCTACTGTAATTCATTTCTCCCCCTATACACTCCTTTACCGTCCTCTAAAGTGATATATTGTTAAACCAATGAGTTTATGGTACTTTTTTAAAAAAATAAAATAATTCATTATTGCTTTATTTTGTTTGGAATGTATTAATTAGATATTATTGCTACATAACAGATGACCTCAGTAGTGTCTTAAAACAATTCACATGTGTCATCTCAGTTTTTATTGGTCATGAGTTTAGGAGCAGCTTAGCTGAAAAGCTGTGGCTCAGAGTCTCTCTTGTAGTTAATAGTCAGGATGTTGGCCAAGGTTATGGTTTTGTAAAGGCTCAACTGGGTCTAGAAGGCCCACTTAGTTGGCTTACTCACATAGCTGGTGGCAGGATGAGTTCATGTGGACCTTTCTGTTAGCTTATTGGGTATCCTCTTCCAAGAGAGAGACTGAGGAAGCTGTAGTACCTTTTTGACAAAGTTTCCCAGAGTACCCAGTGTTGCTGCCACTAGTTTTCTACTTATTAGTATCTGGTCACTAAATCTAAATCATACTCAAGGATAGGGGCTTTTCACTTTTTAAAAGGAAAAGTATCAAAATATCGAAGAATTCATGGACATATTTTCAGCCCTACATAGAAGATTGTTTTGTTCTTCATTTTTCTTCCCGTGTTTCTCACAATAGTGGCTTGAATTTGCCTTTGTCTTTTATTTTTTGGGTAGCCCCCTTTTTGCTAGATGCTAGCAGGATTCTTTAATACTGTTACTCCCACAGGGCCCTATGAACATTGTGGGTTGAAATGTTTCTGATTATGTGGGATGCCCTGTCCCATAGCACACCTCAAAACCATAAGCATAGTCATTGGAAAAACCCAAAACTACCCACACCTGTCCAGATGTCTACTTGGGACCATGCCATCTTCAGTAGAAAACCAGTGAATGTTTTCAGCGTGCCACAGTTATTAGCATTTAACTGAGATGTTTTCAGGGCTATATAACTTTAATTTACCTCAGTAATACATTGTGTTTAAATTAAATTTTATGCCCCGTGTGGTGGTACATACCTATAGTCCCAGTTATTTGGGAGGTTGAAGCCAGCTGGGCAATTTAGCAAAACCCTGTCTCAAAATAAAAAAATCAAAATGAACTGGGGATATAGCTCAGTGGTAGAATGCTATTGAGTTCAATTCTTAGTATTACCACAAAAAAAAAAAAAAAGTTTTACGTTAGACAAGAATTTTATTTTTTCTCTCTCCAAAAGGGAATTGAATCCAGGGAGCTCTGCCTCTGAGTTATATCCTTAGCACTTTTTTTTTTTTTTTTTTTTTTTTGTATTCAACCATCATTTATTTAGCACTTTTTAATTTATATTTTGAAACAGGGTCTTGCTAAGTTTCAGAGACTGGCCTTGAACTTATAATCCTCCTGCCTCAGCCTCCTAAGTAAATGAGATTATAAATATGTGCCACTAAGCCTGACTGAAGGAAATACTGTTTAAAACAACTTTTCTTAGTGCTTCTCCTGGAAATTGTTTGGTTATATTCTTGGTTATTCATTTTCTGTTCTCTCCTTTCCTTACTTTGTAAAATGTCTCATTACCTTATAGCTTTTGACTTTACTTTTTTCCCTCTGAGGCTTTCTTGCCTTTTACCAGCAGAGCATAGTTTATCCTGTAGCACTCAAATATACTTCCCACATTGTTTTTATTTTATGTCTTTACTTTATATTCTCCTTGAAGAGAGATCCTTTTTTGAGGGGAGTGTTTTTTTATTTTTGGAACTGGGGATTGAACTCAGGGGCACTTGACTGCTGAGCCACATCCTCAGTCTTTTTTTGTATTTTATTTAGAGACAAGGTCTCACTGAGTTACTTAGTGTCTTGCTTTTTTGCTGGGGCTGGCTTTGAAGTCATGATCCTCCTGCCTCAGCCTCCTGAGCTATAGGATTACAGGCATGTGCCACTGCGCCTGGTCTCTTTATGGGTCTTGTGTGGTGTTCATTAAATGCTTTTTAAATTCAGTGTGTAGTTCGTAATCAACTGTATCTATCCTTTAGGCATGAATCACTTCTCTTCTCCCTCATGCTATAGGACACAAAGTTTCTATTTTTCATTTAATGACATATTTGTGATTCAAAAACATCTAAATTTGTAAGCAATAATAAGTCACTGGGTAGAACCAAATCAATTCATGGCTGCCAGCTTTTTCTCCTGGATGAAAACAACTTTTTTCTTCCAATAAGCTGGAAGTTTGTCTTTGGTTGTACTGGTTATCTTTTACAAACATTTAAACATTTAAAAATAGAATAAAATACACTGAATATAATTCTCAGGTCCTATGGATTGTATTGATAGTGGAAGTCAATGAATTTGGGTTTGGTGCAAGTAGAAGACATTTTAGACATAAAATATTTGAAAGAAAAATGTTCTATTGTATATTTCTTGATTTGGGATGTTTGATTATGTAAGAAATGCCTATCTTGTTATAAATTATATATGTTTTTGCATGTTCTATTAATTTCTTTAATAAAATTGTATTTGGATCTCATAAAGAAATTGTCACTTGTACGATGTGATTTAGAATAAGAGGAACTGTGTTTTCAATTATTTTCCTTAAGTCATTAGGAATAAGAAATATTGCTCTGACAATTTTTTTTGTATAAGAATAATATTTAACTTATGTAATAATACCTAAATTCAGTGTATTTTTTTGTTTTTATCTTTTGTTTTAATTTTTTATTACATGGGTAATGTTTTTCTACTTACTTGGTTAACCACTCTAGTTAAGTAATGTTTTGTGTTCTTTTCACTATCATTGTTATTGGTTAAAAATCTGCAGTTTGTCAAACAACTACATTTTTTCAATCATCCCTGATAAGCAGCCCTTGGCTTTAATAATATTGTTGATTTAAGGATTCAGGAGTGGCCTGAAATTATTCCTGCCTTAATTTAGCAAATGCAATTTGATGTTTCTGCCTTCAGAATTGCTAAACTAATTATTGCTTTTCTTGTCTGTATTTTTTGTTTCCTCCATCAGCCAATACCACTCCTGAAACAGAAGATGAATCATTCCATCACAATGTCCCAGGAACAGATTGCCAGTCTTTTAGCTAATGCTTTTTTCTGCACATTTCCCCGACGAAATGCTAAAATGAAATCGGAGTATTCTAGTTACCCAGACATTAACTTTAATCGGTATGTTTTCAGAACACTTCTTTAACAGTGAAATAGAGAAGAGTGGAAGGAACAATAATTTTGAATAATTTGCCATGGGCTAAGCATTTTATGTACAATTATCTGATTTCATCTTTACTAAGAGTTAAGTGATGTTTTTACCATTTTGCAGGCAAGATAATTAAAGTTCATAGAGGTAAAGAACTTGATTGGGATGCAGGAGCCAGTAAGTCACAGAACTGAAATTTCATCTCAGTATTACAATGCCCATGTCCTTTCCACCTTCTCAGATTATCTTCCTCATCTGAATACTCTGGATTCCACATGCCTTAGTTTGACTGTTCACAGGAATAGTTATTGTACTTTATATTCCTTATATGCTAAAATAATATTAAAGTGGGAGTGAAAGTCATTTCTGTAAAGATCTTGTAAGGAGTATAAAATCATGAGGCTTGAAAAATATACTTAAATTGAAAAGTGACTTTGACATGATTATCAATGTAATATTTTTTAATGGAAGACAAAGAAATGTACAAATGATTTTTGACTAAATTAGCACATTGTGAAAGTGTTGATAAAGCTTCAGATTTTGTCAGTTTTCCCAAATGAGAATAAGGCATCTTTTTAGCAAATGAATATTATTTTTCCCATCCCTCCCATTCTCTGATCCATTATCCTCCAAGTCTTTTTTCTCTCTTCATTTGAGCATTATCTTTATGGTATCTATGAACAGAATGTGAATTTTCTTCCCTAATACCTAATGGGTCTTCAGAAAATTGTTATGTGTTCCTCTTTTCCATTAGGTTGTGTATAATGCCTTCCTCCGCCACCTTTGATCACCCATCTCCCAACCCTGAGGGTGGATCAGTGTGGGTAGTGTGCCAAGTAGGAGGTATGGTCATGGAACAAACCAAAAAGTCATTTTTGTCTTACATACTGTTTTTGTTTTAAACATGGCATGGTGCAGTAACCATTTATTTTAATTTGCCTTTTAAATGAACTTTAAAAAAAAAACAAAACACTTTTTTAAACCAATGTTAGACTTACAGAAAAGTTACAAAAATACCCAGAATTCCTGTATGCAACTCCACCTAGTTTCACCTTATGTTAACATCTTTTGTAACCATAGTTAAATGATGAAAATCAGTAAATTAACATTTGATGTAGTACTGTGAACTGAACTACCAACCTTACTTACATTCTGCCAGTTTTTCTATTCCTTTTTTTCTATTCCAGGATTATGCCCAGCATCCCATATTGCATTTGTTTTCTTGATCTCCTCCAATCTGTTCCTTAGATTTTTATTTTCTTTTATGACTTTGATACTTTTGAAGGCTACTTATTAGTTATTTTGTAGAATGTTTTGTATTTGGCTGATATTCTTTCACAAATAGAATGAGGTCATACATTTTGGGCAGAAATACCACAGAAATATCTTGTGTTCTTAGTGTATCACTTTAGTGGGCTAATGATTCATCTTAGCACTGGTGATCAGCTGCTTAAGGTAATGTCTGCTGGGTTTTTCCACTGTAAAGGCATTCTTACAAGGAAGAACTGTCCCTTTTACTATCAAAATGGATTAATTGATATTACAATCATTATTCATTTTTGCTGCTAAAATTTTTCTAGCTCTGGCTATTAGGGCTCCTTCAGGACTTTTCTTTGACAAGTCCCCATTCTTTTTTTGAGCATAACCTTTTTTTCTGGACTCAAAATATTCTAGGTTTATCCTATATTTTCTGTGTCCCAGTCCTGGAATCAACCGTTTCCCCAAAGATCCATGACTCCTTTTGTTACTGAAAAGTAAGGATGCAGTTTTGAGAAAAAGGAAAAAGAAGTTTTGTTGCTTTGCTATGACATTATAATAATTGCAAATATTACTATGCTTTTAGTTTGAGCACTTTGAAGGATATTTGAAATTAGATTTCCTTAGATCACAGGTTGCAAAACTTGGAATGCAACTTTATAGAGTTGTTAGTTTCCATGAGGATGCTAACTTTGAATTAGCTCTTCGGAATGCTGCCTCTTATGCAATTATATCTCATCAGCTTGGATATTGGAGGCTTGGTTTTTTTTTTTTTTCCATTTCTCTCCTGCTTTGTATTACATATAGTATTATAAACCAGTTATTATACTTTTGTTATCAAAAGCTCAGTCCTTGTCCCAGATGCCAATCCTATAACAAGGACATGGTTTTGACAAAAAAGAAAAAGATGTTTATTGCTTTGCTAGCAAAGGAGAAGCACAGGGGACTCCTGTTCCAGAGGCTGTGATTCTGCCCATCAGGGGGATGGGGGGCTTTTAAAGAGGTGATTCAAAGGCTGTATTCCACTTATTATTCATCAGAATTGCAATTCACTTGTTAATTTGGGGAGATAGTCATTTCTGGTGCCATTCTCAATCTCTGAATACTTAGTTCCTATGGTGGGTGTGTGCTTTGTCTAGGATGGAGAAGAAAGGTAATCCTGTTTCCCCAGAGATTAGAGAGGGGGAGAGATTAGGGAAGAAAGGGAGAAAGGAAGAGAACAAAATATTTTTTTAAAAAAATAAGTCACAGTGGCAGAGCAGCAAGGGCTACAAGCAGAGCATAAGATGGACCACTGTTAAATTTTCATAACCAACTAAACTCCGACAGGGAAACTCTAGGGCTTCTTGGCAATGGTGATTTTATCTTTTTCATTGTTCATGGTGATTTATCCTGAAGACTAAGCAGACCGGCCAAGTGTTTACCTGTTAGGCTTGATGAAAAACAAGGCTCAGCCATTTTTCTTAAGGAAAGGAATATAGATTAGAACAGTGTAAGCACTTTATGCAAATGTATATTGACTTTTTGCTGGGTATTATAGAATATCTTATTTTAGCTCAAGTACCTCAGTTTACTTGACATTATCTGAAATCTTCTAGCTTGAGAATGTTTCCCAATAATAATAGATAATATCTGTTAAGCATTTACCATGTGCTAATCACTGTTAAATTATTTCATACTTAATCCTCACATCAACTTTAAATTAGGTATTGATTAGTTGTTGTTATTTCCATTTTTCAGATTAGAGGAGATGGAGGATTAGAGAAGGTAGGTTACTTTCACCAAGTTAACACAGTAACTGGTAAAATTTAGATTCAACTCAAGAAACAGACTGCTTCTAAAAGCAGTGTCCCTGAACCACCCTCTTATACAGCTCCCTTTGAATGAACAGAATTACTACTTCTTGAACCTTAGTGAAAAGCCTAATGGATGTTTTTTTGGATAGCAGAATACTGAAAATGAATTAAAGCAGGTAGGCCTGTGATAGTCTTATAATTTTTTTAGGAACTCCTTAGCAGCCGGACTTTTATAAGATGGAATGTGTTTTAATGAATCTAAACTAAACAATAGGAATGATATTGATGGCTCACTTTGATTCTATCTATGGAAGTTTTTAGGTAGGGAAGCTTCTTACTATTAAGGTTCATGGTAAGTAAGGGACTTGTCAAGAGAACTAGGACTTGAACACTGCCTTCTGCTCAAACTCAGTGCTTTTCATTATATCTCATTGCCTTTTAAGAGCAGAATGCTCTGAGAGCACTTCAGAAATAGAAGACAACCCCAAATTCCCTTTTCATGTGGCTTAAAAGATCAAGTACCTAATCTAATGAGCTATTTGGTAATCTAATTATATAGCATTTTGTTGTTATTGTGTGTTCTTTTTTGTATAATTTCTATTAAAATGAGTCATTTTTGGCAGTTCAGAGGTGTGCATATGTGTGTGTGTGTGTGCGTGTGCATGTGTGTGTGTTTATGAGTATATTTAATTTCAAATGAGTTATAGTAGCTAGTTGATTGGATAAGAAAAATGGCAAGAGTGGTGGAAGGCTGACGTCAATAAATTGAATAAGTCTTCCCTTTTTATTTATTGTTGTGTTCTTCCAGACCTGCTTAGTTATGTTAAATACCCCTGACCTTTTCCCCTGCTTGCCTTTCAGGGCCTAAACATTCATATAAAGGCTTCCAATGTGATTAGCATTGATGCTTCTGAGATTGCATGGAAACTAGATGGTCAGAGATAAATTGTAGGTCTCTGCAGTGGTCAGCCCAGGAGGCTTTTACATCTGCCTTCCCTGGATTGAAAATGCTTTTGGAGCCATATGGCAGAGTGCCTCACAGAAGAGCCAGAAATGACTTTCCGGCTGGGTCCCACATTATCACTTGCTTCTATTTTAAAGTGGAGGTTATAGTACTTTAGTTTTGATTTACTGTATACTAATGGAATTAATCCTTTACTTAAAATGGCGTGGGTATGTGTGTCTAGAATTCAATTCCAGTAATGTTATCAATATTCCATCCAGGGAAAGATTTTATTAAACTGTGTTTCTCTTTATAAATATGAAAAGAAGGTACCAATTAATAAGTTTCTGACCTTTGATTGACTTCTTCCCTTGAAAATGCAAAATGTTTTGTTTAGAAAAAGAGTCTGGGTGCCTAACTGGCCTTTTCTGTTTCTTTTAAAAATAATTTGTAATTCTAAGTTAGTGAAATGCTAGAGAATCTTCCCTACATGCACAGGGGTTGTTAGTGACCTGGTTTGTGTGCATATTTATATACATGCTGTCAAGTCAAAATCACCTCCAAATATATATGCCCAAAACTAAAAATCTAAATTAAGAGAAAGGTGTTGGGAAGTTAAAAACTCAGATGATGCTTCCTTTTTCTAAGTTCCCCCCCCACCTCTCTGTGAGTATCTGTATCTCATAGGCTCCCTCTTTCTCCATCCCCATTTACATCAGACTTGATTTGCCTTCCCCCATCATCTTGTCTTCCAAGCTTAGACCCTTTGTTTCCTCCCTCCTACTCCAACAGTTTCTCATATTATGTATGAGAACATCACTCTTGTGATGACTTTCATTAATGCTGTTGCCTATGTATTTCTGTTTTCACTTGTTGCATAATAAGATAATGTTTTATTTAGATGGCTATACATAGTTCTTTGAAATGTCATAATAAGCCAAGTCTGAGAATTATCATAAGGATTTAAACCTGCTTTATCTTCTCTGAATTTATCTTCACCCCCTCCACCCCGCCCCCCAAACACAGTTCTTGGCTCAGATGGGAAAGCATATTTTGGTTACATTATGATTTGAAATTAGACATAGAGCAGTAAATAATTGTAATACATTGATATTCTCCTTGATTTGTTCCTTTAAGATTTGGACTAGTAAAGTAACACTCATTTGTAGTGATATAACATCAATATGATATTCTAGGAAAGTCCATATCACCAGGGTAATAAATCTGCAGTCCCAAGAGAATCCTGAGGTTAACAATTTGTCATCATGGTTGTGAAATATGTGGACTTTTATGAAATTTTACAAACAGCTGATTCATACACAGAAGCTAGGGACACTTTCTTTTTGTGGTTTGGGGAATTATTCCTTAAGGGCAGCAGCCATTTTGTCTTCTCTCTGCAGTAGTTCTACTGGAGAAGAACTTTTCCCTCTTAATTGAATTATGCAATATATCAATTCATCTGTAGAAAAAGGTAGTGACTGCTTTTTGTATTCATACTGCTATCATCTATAAGTAATAAGCCTAGAAAAGGATTTTGCAGTGAAGCCTAAAGTATTCATTTAGTAAATCATATTTATTGGTATAGGGTGTTTAATTAAACTGCCAAGTGCCTTCTTCATTTTGACTATCATTTTGATTTAAACAAACTATACACTGGTTGACATATTGCAGAAGAAATCAAGCTGAAACCTGTACTCTCAAAGAGCCTATTTTCAGCTGCCAACTGCATTTTAAGTATGAGTCTTTAATATTTTAAATTCTTTAAATGAGTAAAAATTATCACATAAGCATCTTTGAATTATTTTTAAAAATAGATTACATTTCAGGTTAGGTTAAAATGCTTCCCAACATGAGTATTCTTTTTAGGAAATACTCATATAAATTATCTTGCCAGAAGTTGACCCTGAATACAGATTTCAGATCCTTGTAAACAGGATCATTTGAAATCCGCATTTCCTTCCCTTTTCTTAATTCATTTCAATTGCTCAATAGGATTTTTTTCATGAAATTATTTTTCCTTCTCTGCATAGTTACATAAGCTTGCTCTTCTAATCTTGAAAAATGTTACCTATTTCAGCACTTATTAAAGTGAACTTTTACTTGAAGGGTTTCTGGTTTTAAAGTCAGAGTATATGACTAGAGGCAGAGAATCCTCATCATTTATAGCCAATGAATTTTCCTGTAATTTTTAAATGCCTTTGGAAAGCTAGATTTTATTCCCAAAAGCCTGCTTTTGTGTGAGAAATCTTTTAGAGAACTACTTATTCAGGTCATATGCTTCTAAAGTCCTGCTTTTCTTTCCTCAGGACAAATTGAATTATGTTACCAATAACAATGCCACATCATTTCAAAAAAAACCAAATTAAGTAGTGCAAATCTAGGTTGCTGTAAACTGGATAACATAGGCACTGTTTTGGTAACCAAGCAAAGGATCTATATTAGTCAGCTCTAATTGCCATAACAAATACTATAGCTTGTGTGGCTTAAACAACAAAAATTGATTTTCTTTGAATTCTGAAGGCTAGACATCCCAGACCGAGGTGCTAATGAATTCTGTTCCAGATGTGGACTCTCTTCTTGTCTTATAGACTATTGCCTTCTCACCTTATTCTCACATGGCAGAGAGTCCAGGTGTCTCCCCCTCTTCTTATGAGGACCCCAGTTCTGTAAGATTAGGGCTGTACTCTATGACCTTATTTAACCTTTACTACCTCTTCAGAGGCCCTATCTGCAAATAAAGCCACATTAAGAATTCCAGCTTCAACATATGAGCATTGGGAGGGCGCATTTATCTGTAGCAAGATCTGCTTAATTACCAAAAATTGTACATTCAGTCCCCAGTCTCTTGTCATATCTATGTCTCTCCCCTCTATCATACTCCCTTCACTTCACTACTCAAATGTGGATTTTTTTTTTAGATATTTTTGTTCAGTTATATAACTGCTTAATAATATTATTCATTATAAATAAGTATGTGCCACAGGGAACATGCTGTGCATTAACTGACTGGCTCCGCTTGACCTTGGGAGACTAGATGGTACCTTTTCCCAGGAGGAAAATGGATTGGACAAGTGGGTGGGTAGAGAGTACTGGCTGATTCCAACAGTTTTCAGGGAGCCTGGGTATAGTGGATTTTAGTCCTCTCCAGATGCCCTTTTATCAAATCTGTTTTCTAGTTCTTTGCCATTACCTTCTGGAAGGTGATTACTTAGTAGCAATATAAGTTTAAGTACTTTGTGAATTATTAAGGCATTTTAAACCAATCCTCGTTTATTTTTGGTCTCTTCCAGGTTGTTTGAGGGACGTTCATCAAGGAAACCAGAGAAGCTTAAAACACTTTTCTGTTACTTTCGAAAAGTCACAGAGAAAAGTAAATTCCTTTCATTCTTCTTATAATTTTTCTTACTGATGAGTACAATTCAAAATTAAGTGACATGTGAAGAACATTGGTGTTTAAAATACTCCTTACTGCCCCAAATACATTTGAACAGTAGTGATTCAATGTTATAACCTTGATTTTATGCATGTTATGGATACATATAAATGTGTACTATGAGTGTACATGGGTTCTATGTACTCTGAACTCACCCATATACTATAAAACCTGCAGTATACATGAAGGAATTTTTATGAGTAAAAATAATAAATTAATACTTTTAAAAGAAAGTATATTAAACAGAAAATATATATTGGATGCTGTTTATTTAAAGAAGCATTAACTAGTTGAACTTCATTTGTAAAGGCCAATTAGTTAATTGTTTCTTATTCATTCATCTCTTTTGCTTCCCCCAATCCCTTTGTAGAGTTCTTGTAAAACTGGATTGTAAGTGTTTACATGTCTTTCTGCTTCTATTGGACCATATTTACTAGAACTGGATGCCCAGACTGACCTGAGGCAACAACAGTAAATGTCCAACAAATGCTGGCAATGACTATCTGATAGTGGACAATACTGTTACTCTTACCTCAGGAACTAAACGACATGACCAAGTTTAATACATCTATGGTTCAGTTTCTCATCTATGAAATAAAATAATAATGATAATTACCTCACAGAATACTTGGGGATATTAAACAAGCATATATATGCTTAAAGGGCTACCTTTACTGCAAGTTGATAATAAAGGAAACCAGAACACCTCATAAGTTTCCTTTTGCTAAATTTTCCTTTTTCTAAATCTAAGTAAGTAATTCAAAGTTTACTTTTCTGTCTTGGGTATCAAGTCATATATACCTTCTCTGAAAGCCAGTTTTCTTTGTGAGCTTTAGGATTTCAAATACTCTGAGGCAAAGCAATTTATTTGTTATTGTTGTTTTTAATTTTCATTAGAAATGTATGTGCCATCATAAATCTTGGGAATTAGGTTGAAGAAATAAACTATAATTAGACATTTTATTTCTGGCTTTTTCACTGTACATGATAATTTAGGTCTCTGTAGAAATAAAATGAAATGTTGCTATAGGTTTGCAACATGTAGCACTAGTAATCTAAGGAAGATATGATAAAGGGACTTAAAGAAATTTGCTACAGCATGATTAGTTGTATTGAGGTCTAGAGCCTACTGAATAGAGGCTTTAATCATCATAGA
Organism: Callospermophilus lateralis; assembly: GCF_048772815.1. Classification (NCBI taxonomy): domain Eukaryota; kingdom Metazoa; phylum Chordata; class Mammalia; order Rodentia; family Sciuridae; genus Callospermophilus; species Callospermophilus lateralis. The sequence continues at coordinate 22,323,776 of NC_135319.1, read as the reverse complement.
TGGTGGGAAGTGCCATCACATCATATACATCTAAGAATGAGAAAGCACTCAGGCTTGGGGAATCTGTTAGGAAACCTGTTGCACAAAGCATCAAAGTTCTGGCCCTTGATCAAGGATAAATGAAAAATTAACCTGGCTGTGAAGAAAGGGGATAATAAAGAAACTTGTAAGTCCCAACTTTATCACTGCATTGGGGGGCTCGTGGTGAGAATTTTATATCTGAGAATTTGAACCACAGACCGCAAGTATCCTGTCTGGAGTCCTATCACCAGTGTGGTATGTAAAGGCCTACAACAGAGGTTTTAATGTAGTTTCAGTTTGGTGACACCTCCCGATGATGGAAAGAGCAGATGCCCATCTTCTCTGGGAAAATTCTGTTTTAATCCAGACCCATGGCAAGATATCTACGTTATAAAAAACATTTTCAGAAACTTAATAGGTGAAACAACATGCATTTTAGAACTGATTAAACATAATTTCAACAGGACCAACTTTTCATTATGGTTAAACATCTATATTTTTATATTCACAATGAAAATCTTGAGTCAAAGTTTTTAGAGCTTTCTGAATTATTATTTTCAATATAGTTTTAGATAAAGTATCTTATAGTCACATGTTTAAAATTGATGATTCATATATAGTACATATTGTGATTTTTATTAAAAGAAGTATTTGATTAACCAAAATAACCTCTTCTGAGGTAACTTCTGCTCCTTTATGGAAAAAGCTAACGGACATGTTCTCAAGGCATTTTTGTCAGTAATTTTCTCTAGAGAACCTTATACTGCCTTTTCTCTTGCTTTGCCAGCAGTATTTATTTATGAATTTCTTGTGGTCTCTCTCAGTATGTATGAAGGACTTTTAATAATGTTCTTTGCCAAGTGACTGAATGATAAAATAGACATTAATTTCCTATTAATAGAATTGCTTCTCTAATGTTTGGATTGTTTGGCCTCCTGGGAGTTTTAAATATGCTACCCTTTTGTCTTAAAGTTAGTATCTGAAGAATATTTTAAGACTTGTGTTAACAAAAATTGTTTTCTAATGTAGATGCTCCATGTAATTTTTGAGTTGTTACTGCTTGTCCTTGGGAGTAAAGAAATGTGGAATTATCTACAAGAATGAAATTATGGCCAAGCTTCTGTTGGGCTTGACACCATCATCACTAATAGTTCCTGACATCACTCTTTGTGCTTAAGAGCTTTTACTTTCTTTCTTTCTTTCTTTTAACAAAAGAAAACAGAAATGGCATGGCCTTTTTACTTTGTTCTTTTATTTGAAGCAGACAAATTACTTCTGGCCAGCAGATTTATTTTTTGCTTTTGCCACTGGCTTAAAAAACAAAAAAGTAATCCTAACCAAGGAAGGATCCTATCCTCTAAAATTATCGACTGCGCTAATTTTGAGCCTTTAAAGTTTCATCTTTCTTCTCTAAACTCTTAGGACTCAGTAATTCCTCTTCCAGTTAATATGCATACTTAAAAGTATAGTAATTGCCAATCATCTAAGCTCTGGACTTAGTTGTGCTAAGTCCAAAAGACATCTTTGGCATCAAAGATTTCCTTTTTAAAATTTTACTTTACCATAAAGCACCAGTCTTTGAGTGTAAGGTTAAAGCTTTTCTTTCAAAAGGAGTCTAAAAATTGGAATTTAATTGTCATTATTGTTTATGCTATAGCAACTATGCATTTTTAGTGCTCTTTTTAAAAGTATATTCAGTTTTTAAAATGCCATCAAAGAGTGCCAGCTTTAGATCCTTCTGTTGTGCTGCTACTCGTATAGTTTTGTTTAGTAAGGGCTTATTATTTTATAGATGATGCTCTTAATGTAAGGATAACTATTTTATATCAATGTTCTGCTGTATAGTTGGCCCTCTGTATCTGATCCATCTGAGGATTCAATCTACCATGGATTGAAAATAATCTTAAAAAAAATTACATCTGTACTGAACATGTGCAGACTTTTTTTCCTTATCATTATTTCCTAAGCAATGTAGTATAACAACCTAGCTAGCTTTTATATTTTATTAGGTATTTTAAGTAATCTAGAAATGATTTAAAGTATATAGAAGGATGTGTGTAGGTTTATTTGCAAATATAAGGGACATGAGCATTCACAGATTATAGTATGCACAAGGAGGGTTCTAGAACAAATCCCGCACAGATACTGAAGGACTGTATACCAAGTCTGTGTACTAGAATCAGTATTTCCTCATTTGTTACAGATAATTCACAATTGAAACTTAACTTTGTGTGTGTGTTTGGTTTATTGCTTTTGTAGAACCTACTGGGTTGGTGACATTTACAAGACAGAGTCTTGAAGATTTTCCAGAATGGGAAAGGTAATAATAATAAAAATAGTGTTATACCTTTAGCCTTTTTTTTTTTTTTTAACCATGAGAGGACTTGATTTATAGCCCTTAGAAAGATAGGCACTCAACCTCATAACTGCCCTCATGCTGGGAATATTTTCTCATAAATGCTCTATCAGTAGCTCTCATTGTTAGAAAAGTTGCAACTTAAGTCAAAATCTGCAACTCTTTGGTTTCTACCATTCTGCCTTAGTTTTGTCTTCTGAAACAAAGTTTTGTTTAGAATTAAGGAGTTTTGTGTGTGAAGACACTATATTAAGTAAGAACGCCAATATTTAAATGTTCTTCCTTACCCTCTTTTTGGTTAGTGCTTGTATTTTATGACTCTTCTTTCTGGAGCACAAGATTGGGGAAAGTTTAAAATTTAGTTGGAATATAAACAGTAATTATTTAGAACTTATCTAAGTGGGGAATTTTAAGTTTGGCTCTCTGTATTCTTGGCAGATTTTATGTTGTTGCTAATTCATTAGGGTTTTAAGATTATTATTATTCTTTGCCTGAAAACACTGAGGAGGTCTGAGTTAACTCAGATGGTAAGATCTTCAATACTCTGAAATAGCTAATACATTTCCAGAGGAAATTTCCAGTGTATTTAAAAATGTGGATTGACTTTTTAAATAGGCGAGGACATGATCAAGCATACTACATGTATGTGTGTTTTTAGATGTGTATTTTATATTAACCACTGCCTCCGTATTTTCACTAGTAATTTTTATCTTAGTTTGTAGTTGTTTTATTTGAAATTAGTGATGGGGGGAATCACTCTTAAAGGAAGTTAACTTGAGAAGATATCTGCTTAGGTGGCTTTCCTGTGATGTTTTCATATCCATCAAAGGTGTTTGTGAAGAAAAACTTACTTCAGTGCATAATTGAGATGATTAAAAAGTGGATAAAAAGAATAAACAACCTGAAAAGCGGGGTGGAGAGTAATAGAGCCAGAAAAGGAGCACAACATATACAGTGTTTGAAAGCATGGCATATCAAAAATGAGAGAGACCCCTGAAAGTCATGTAGTCCATCTGCCTACCAAAAATACTATCACCTCTATAATACCTTCAACAGATAGAGACTGATCAACTTCACTGATGGGAAATTGACTGTTTACCTCAGTCTGTTCCATTGGTGGATGCTTGTGTTATAACTTAACATTTTATTCCCTAAAAATGTCTGTCTTCTCAAAATAAGCCCGCCTTCCATTCCTGGTTCTTCCTTCTGGAATTAGAATAAATCTAATATATAATATTCTTCAACATTCACCCCTCCTTCAGTATCTTGAAAACTTTTTCTTGACAGTTCTAACAGTGAACACAAGTCCATAGTATACTCTTTTGGGAATTCTAAACCTGCTTTGACATACTCCTAATCATTGGTTTCTCTCAATATGGTGCATAGAACTAAAAGTAACATTCTCCTATATCATCTGGCCAGACCAAAGTACAGAAGATTGCTTTTCTTCACTTTTCTATTAATCTCTAGAAGGAATACAAATGTTGTGTTCATACCACTTTGTTGTTGATTTTATAGATCATTCACAGAGCCTATTTGACATCAGTGTGAAAGGACATACATTTGTACATCATTGTTGGAAATAAGGAGAAGTCAAAATGCAGAGACTTGCAGACTGCCATGTGAAAGATTATCCCCTTAACTTTCATAGGCAGAATTTAATTTGGTACTTTTTCTAACTTATTTATATTTCATTGATCTCTCTTTTTTGTTGTTTTTCTTTGTTAGTTTTAGCTGCTTCATAAGTGGGAGTTGGAGAATATAATTAAAATTAGTCTTCCAGACTGCACAGAACCAGAAACGCATATGCATTTAAGAAGGGAGGATGAAGAAGAGATGAGGATTGTTGATTGTCAAGAATAAGGAGCTACATGGGTGCCAGAAAGTCCATGGCTTTTCTGTATCCCAGTTTCTGTAACATTAGTTAGCCCTTTGATCCCATCAGCAAATAACTTAACCAGGCTTCATTAACTGCAGAGAGCCAGAATCATTTGTCTTTGATTCTTGGGACAGGAGTGTAGAAGCTTTGCTGGGACTAAAATAGGAGACCTGTTGGGAAGTTGAAGAATATTTGAAACAAATAAAAATAGTTTCTAGCAATTTCATAATTACAATGAGAACTATAATATAAAGTTAACAACTTCAGCCATGGAGAATAGTTGCCAATTGATGGGAGTTCTGTTTTGAAGTCCTGACTGACATTCCAGAGATTTCTGGACCATGCTTCTTTATGTTTTCAGTAGTATCCTCACAGGTGGTCTCTGAATAAAATGGCTAGGAAAGTAGGAACAAGAAAAGGAAGTTTTTTAAAAAAATCAAACCTATGGACTGTCTACAAGGGATTGTATACTTTTTTCTAAAATTATGGTCTAATTGGACCAATGAGATGTATTACTTGGGTTCAGATCTTTGTTACATTGTTTACTTGCCTGAGCAGGTTACTTAAAAACTTTCTGTGCTTTGGTTTTCTATTTCCAAAGGAGATCATATGGGGTTATTTTGAGAGTTAAATGAGTTAATACAAATGAAGCCCTTAGAGTAAAACTTCTACTGAATTACCTTCTTGGGTTAAAGTTAACAGTCTATTAGACTGAAGTTTTGCTAGAAATATATTTGGACTCATTAAAATTAGGAAGCCGATCTCAGTAAATAAGTAGTGCTTCCCAGTTAACCTTTTAAATTATTAGTTTTTAAAATGTAATCATTCTCCCCTTCAAAAAAAGTTGTTGCTACCCTTACATAAGGAGTTGGGTCTAATCTCTACTACATTCTATTATAATTTTATGTATGTGTGTATGTATTTTGGGAACTGTGGATTGAACCCAGGTGTGCTTTATCACTGAGTATATTCTTACTCTTTTTTATTTTTGAGACAGGGTCTTATTTAGTTGCTGAGGATCTCACTAAGTTGCTGAATCTGGCCTCAAACTTGCTGTCTTTCTTCCTCAGCCTCCTGAATCACTGAAATTATAGGCATGTGCTACTGTACCCAGCTAATTTATATATTTTATGCAGTAAGAAATCGAGGGGAAAAATCTTGTAAAGAAAAAATATTATTACCAAATGCTATTAATTTATTTAAATTGATTTTTAATATACTATAAGGCAGGTCAACACCTCAGTGACTGTAGCATTTTTGAAAGGAAAAGAAAACAATTGTGTTTTCTGAGTGACTTATAGGTCCTAGGTTCATCTTTCATCTATTAATATGAAAATGTCACAGATCAGGATTTGTATAGCATGTATTTTCATCAAGACACCCCTTCACAAACACATGTAAATAGAGCCCATTGAGAATTGTATATGATTTATTGCCAAATTTTCTACATTTTTTTCTTAGACTGTGAACTTGAGCATAATAGTTAAATATCATAGATCTTCATTTTTTTTATATCTTAACAAGTTTCTCGGCTACCTAACAGAAGAGAAACTTTGATATTAAAAAGAGGAAAAGCAGGTTTCAAAACAATGTTTTGTCTAATTTTAATTTAAATATGTATCTTTGTAGATTTTTTTAATATTTATTTTTTAGTTGTAGTTGGATACAATACCTTTATTTTATTTATATACTTTTATGTGATGCTAAGAATTGAACCCAGGACCTTGCATGTGCTAGGCGAGCACTGTACCGCTGATCCACACCCCCAACCCCTTTTTATAGATTTTTAGAAGGAAAAGTTTGAGAGATTCAATACCAGGAATATTGACAGCAGTCATCTATTTCTGGCTTTTGAGATTTGGAATTGTTTCAATATTTTAGATACCTATATTTTCAGATTTGTCTGTAATGAATTATTTATCATTAACAAAAAATTAAGGGAATATATTTTTATATTATAGATGTGACAAACCCCTGACACGGTTGCATATTACTTATGAAGGTACCATAGAAGGAAATGGACAAGGCATGCTACAGGTAGGTAAATCTCTGTTGTTTGTGCGCATGTTGAAGACTTTTTTTCTTGTCAAGCTTCTGACAAAAGGAAATTTGAAAGGCTGTTTATTTGTCTCCTAAACTGATTTAATGCAGAGAAGCATCATGGCAGAATGGAAAGAAACACCAAACAGATCACTTTGACAGCCTTGGTAATGTTGTTATTTGCCAGTGTATGCTCTCTGTTTCTTACATGTGCCTGTTTAAAAAGCCTTTGACAGAAAGTCCCAAGATCTGGACAACATCAGTTCCTCTTGGTTCAGACACTGATTGTAGATTGACAGTGGAGAAGTTCCCAGGGTATGTTCTTGACAAGCTGTCACAGGCAGTTTTGTTCTTTGTTTTGAAGGCTCTTGCCCTGCCCCAAATGATGACCAGCTTGAGATGTTTTTCTGCCACCAACAGCCTTAGGTCTAGGAGGCAGACATCTAAAACTGATTGATAAGAAAAGCTTCTCTCCTATATATAACAATTTTAAGCACATGAGCTCGCTATGCTTGCTAATGTCTTTTTTCCTGTTAGAGAGCAGGTAATTCTGTCCATTCTTCAATCTTTGTAATTATTTTGTAACTGTCATTAGTTAAAAAAATATTTTTAGCAAAAGAGCTTAACAAAACACTTTATATATTTAGCTTTAAAACCTAATAATACCTAACCTGAGCATATATTTTGCTTTTGATTTATAGCATTTTTTTTTCAAAAAATTCACTAATCAGAGACAATATATTAGTGATTTGTGTTTTTATCCCATTTATAAGAGCATTGTAAACTTAGTTTTCTCTGAAAGAAGCTTGTGTATTATATCATTTATACTGGGGATTTTTCTTCTTAGATCCTTATTTGGTGCTTATATTGGGTTAAAAGCTATAAAGAAAGCAATGTTGAGAAAATAGTTGAATTTAACTAGACTGATTTGTGCATAGTTATGATATACATATGTTCCAAATGACTGATGAATCAGATTCTTTTTAGAATGGCCTTTTATTTAGACATATCTGTAATCAAAATTTTAAAGGAAGTGAATTGTGTTTTATTTCAGATCACCTTCTCCTAGTAATTACTTGAACTTGTAAACAAAAGTATTTAGGAAAATTGAATTGACAGTTTGTCCTGGATTTAACATTTGTAGAAACAAAAACCTCCAAAAAATATTTTAATATATGTACAATCATATACTTTTTCTTCTATTCAAAAACATAATTTCAAAATGTACTTAAAAACTGTTTGAAATGAATATTACTTCCCCCACATTCCCTTCTTTATGAGATTATTTTCTCCATTAAAGTCTTGGGTAAACTGGGGTATTCTTAATACATATGAACTGAACAGAGTTATTCTTAGTTAGCACCACAGGAATGCTGACCTTTTATTACAGTATAATTCAACAGGGAATTACTTAACAACAGTTGAAGCTGAGATTCTCCTCACTTCCCTGAAATATATTATAGATGAAATATGAGACCTCAGTAGATTAAAAGAATACCATAAAGGCTTCTAGCACTATTAATTGTTCTCCCAACCCATGCTATATCTCCCCAGGAGATCAGGGAATATTGTATTGCAATGCTTCAAAGCTCCTTGGGTAGCACATAAATTACATTATGCTGAATGGCAACAACAACAAAACCTCTCTAAGGAGCATTATCATTTCTCTCTTTTTATCAAATTATAATTCAGAAACTGAATAATCTGAATAAAGTAGCGTTAAAGTAAAGAAACTTATAAAATGAGTGATTAAAAATAAAGAAACACTAATATGCTTGTTTTCATGTACTAGAACAGGTCTATCACCTGTTATAGAGAGCCTTTTATTAAGAACTTTTTTATTTTATTTTATTTTTTTTCACATTTTTTTTATTGGTTATTCATAAGAACTTTTTTAAGTAGCAGAAACTTTTATTTTCTTAAAGACCCCTGTTTTTAGAGGCATATTGAGTTTTGTGCATTTATTTCTATGTACACCTTGCAAATAACGAATTGTTGACCTTTTATTCAGTAAACAATAGCATTCACATTGCATGTATTTCATGATCATTATCAAATAGTACATAATTGGATAGAGCTTGTATTTTATTTGTTCTGTAACTTATTTCAGTAAAAATTAAGTTATACTGATCCCAACTCTCCTTGGTCTCTTACTTGTACTTCTAGTAGAATTACACTTACAGGCACTCAGTATGGTCTCAGTTCTCAAATGCACTTCATTTCATTTCATTTCATTTCTTTGCTGGGTCTTCCCCCCTTACTTTGCCCCTGCTCTCATAATGCTTGTCATCTGATTAATTGCTTTTTTTTTTTTTAATGTTACACTTTTCCAGTTTATTTTTTAAACTGTAGCCTGAAGTATCTTACTAAGACACAGGTCCAGTTGTCATATGAATCTTTCTCAGAAACTTCAAAATTGAGTCAAAATTCCCTAGACCCCAAACCACTTTATCACCAACTATAACTATCCACATGATGTATTTTACAGTGAAGCCACCATAATTCCTCTCATGTAGCTGTTTACATTTGGGTTTCTCCCTGTATCCCTTGTATATCTGTTGCCTCAGGCTATATGTTAGCTAACTCTGGATCGAATGCCATGTTCTCTTGTAAAGCTTTCCTAATCTTCCTCCCATGCTCAGATTTAGTTAATTCTGTTATATGAAAAGTAACAAATACATACTAACATGCTCTTTAATTATCACCTTATCATTCTGCTTATGTTCCTGACTCCCATCCATCTAACTTGCAAATCCTATGAGGCCAGGAGCTGAGTACTTCTTATTCATCTTTGTATCCCATGGTTCCTACCACAATACTCAGTAAATATTTATTAAACAGTTTAAGCCACAAATCATCCAGTCCCTAAAGACCTCGTGTAGTAAGTAACCAATCTAATTAACATTTTCATCAAAAATTGTTTTTCTATATAAGCTGAAGAGTTACTGGGCACCCCCTACCCTCCAGCACCCCCCCCCTTTTTAGTGCTGATTACAAATACAAACCCAGCTAGGTGCAGTGGTGCATGTCTATATTCCCAGTGACGCAGGATGCTGAGGCATGAGGATTATAAACTCGAGGCCAGCCTCAGCAACTTAGTGAAATTCTGTCTCAAAACAAAAAAGGACTAGGGTTATAGCTCAATGGTAGAGCATCCTTGAGTTTAATCCTAAATGCCACAAAAAAAGAGAAAAAGAATACAAAACCAAATATATGATTTCCAAACTCATTTTAAGAATTTGTTGATATATTTCCCTCAAGTTTAATCTCCAGGACCACACATACACACACACAAAAGAGTAAAGATTATTTTGATTTCTGTAAGTTTCTATATACTTTCACATAGCAAAAGATTTACATTCTTTTGGCAGGAGTTATTGGGTTTTTTGTTGTTGTTGTTTGTTTGTTTGTTTAGACAGGGTCTTGGTATATTACCCTGGGGGGCTTTGAACTTTTGATCCTCCTGTCTCACCTCCTGATTAACTGAGATTAGAGGCTTGTACCAGTACACCTAACCTGATTCATAATTCTTGTTCTACTCTATTATAAAATTAGCTTTAGGTTATCATTTAGTTTATTTTTTTTTTGAGATTTTATTTTATTTTATTTTTTTATTCAAAACATTACAAAGATTTCAGAATCACATCGGTTACACATCCACATTTTTACATAATACCATAATAGTAACTGTTGTTTAAATATCAGTTACCTCAGAGAATACAAACAAGTTTGAAGAAATCTTATAACTTACAGTGGTTGGAAAGCATATTACCCTCTCTTACAATATTTAGTAAATTCTGTTTTTCTTGTGTGTGTGAATATGTATGTACAGAAATTATGTGTATCTGTATAATCTAACTCTTAACAATAACCTAAAGCTAAAATGGACACCATTTCTTACATAAACTGAATTAACATTGGCAGCTTGAGTGCATTCTCACAAGGATTGTGTAGCTCTTCTTCATCAGTAGATCTCATAATACTTTTACCTAAATCTTATGTAGGACTGGGGGAATACATTAGTGGTGGCACTTGCCTATCATTTGCAAGACCCTGGGTTCAATAGTTAGCACTGAAGAAAAGAAAAAAAAAGCTTATGGGTTTCAGACTACATTGGAAATATTAATTTAGGTGAATTTTTGTTCTTATACCAGGTTTCTTTCTTTTTTAGGTATATTTTTTTTTAAATATTTGGTGGCTAGGCGTGGTGACACACGCCTATAATCCCATCGACTGGGGAGGCTGAGTGAGGCAGGAGGATTAAGAGTTCAAAGCCAGCCTCAGCAAAAGTGAGGCACTAAGCAACTCAGTGAGACCCTGTGTCCCTAAACAAAATACAAAATAGGGATGAGGATGTGACTTAGTTGTCTAGTCCTCCTGAGTTCAATTCCTGGTACCCAAAATATAAGTTGGTAATGTTCATGTATTTGGCGATTTAGGACAAAAATTCCATACCTTTTATTCTTCCACAGAAGAGAAAGATATAATATTATTAAGAAAGGTATTATCCCAAAATAGTCAACTACTAAACTCTTCAGTTCTTTAGGACAAGTGTTTGATTGCTGTATTAAAGTCATCTGAAATATATAAAATGAGGTTAAGTATGGATGTAGGAAAATAATTTTAAAACCTTTCAAGCAGAAGACCTCCCTTGACTTATGATGAGGGGAGCACAAATAAAGTTTATTAAGTAAGAGTTCCTAGATAATATTTCGTCGCCCATAAACAATTTTTCTGAGGTCCTTTATGCACTTTTGGAATCCAAAGAAACATGCAGACATATTAACTTAAATGAAATGGGAAAAGTAAGGCACAAATATAACTACGAGTGTACACAAGTATAACTCAGACTCCTTGGGAACATTAGTTGTTTGAGGACTGATTTTCATGGAAATAAAAAGATTAGAACTTTTTGGCATGTGCTTCTTTATCATAATTCTGGTATTTTAGATCATTATTTAACATACCACATTTTCCTAAACAGGTGGATTTTGCAAATCGTTTTGTTGGAGGTGGAGTAACCAGTGCAGGACTTGTGCAAGAAGAAATTCGCTTTTTAATCAATCCTGAATTGATTGTTTCACGGCTCTTCACTGAGGTGCTGGATCACAATGAATGTCTTATTATCACAGGTTAGTTTTGGGAAATTCTGGAAATGGGGTAAGTCCTCCCTACCTGTGAATATCTGTTGTGAAGATTTGAGGCTACTGATGGGTATTAGTCCCAGTATTTTTATACATTACTTATACTTCCTTTTTGAAATTGTTATAGTCTCATTTTCCTAAAATATCTTGAATATACATTTTATTCTCCACCTTTTCTTTTTTGCCTTCCAGCAGTTTGATTATGATTTATCTAAGTATGGACTTAAACTTTATCCTCCTTGAAGTTCATTGAGCTTTCGAGTTTAATGTTTGTCATCAGATTTGATAAATTTTGGGCCATTATTTATTTATGTTAGTACATTGATGGTGTCCCATAAGTTTCTAAAGCTATGTTCATTTTTCTTCTTTTTTTTTTGGTGCTTAGAATGGATAATCTCAAATGACATATCTTCAGATTCATGGATTCTTTCTTTTACCTGCTGTAATCTACTTTTGAATCCCTCTAATGAATTTTTAGTTATTGTATTTTTTAATTCCAGAATTTCTATTTGATTTTTTATAATATCTGTCTTTTTATTAATATTTCTATTTGAGAGTTATCTTTACACTTTTGTCTTAGTTCTTCCAACATATTTAAAATAACTAATTTATTTCTCTTTCCACATTTTTCATTGGTACATTATATTGGTACATAATGACGAGATTTGCTGTTTCATATGTGTATATGCACACAATATAACAATATAAATCTGGCCAATATCACTCCCCAGCACTTTCCCCTTCTCCCACCCCACTGGTCCCTTTTCTCTACCAATCTCCCTTTGTTTTCCATGGGATACTCCCCAGCACCTTTCTTTTTCCTTTTCTTCTCTAGTTTCTACAGATGAGAGAAAACATATGACCCTGGAGCTTCTGAGTTTGACTTATTTCACTTAATGCTGTCTAGTTCCACCATTTTCCTACAAATGACATAATTTCATTTTTCTTTCTGTCTGAATAAAACTCCATTGTGTATATACAACACATTTTCTTTATTCATTCATCTATTGATGGATATCTAGATTGGTTCCATAGTTTGACTATTGTGAATTTTGCTGCTATAACCATGAGTATGCATATATCATTATACTATGATGCCTTTAATTCTTTAGGATAAATACTGGGGAGTGGTATAGCTGAGTCATGGTGGTTCCATGACTAGTCTTTTGAGGAATCTCCATACTGACTTCCATAGTGGTTGTGCTAATTTATAATCCTACCAACAGTGTAAAAGTGTTCCTTTTTCTCCACAACCTCTCCAGCATTTATTATTATTTGTATTCTTGATAACTGCCATTCAGATTGGTGTGAGATGAAATCTCAGTATAGTTTTGGTGTGCATTTCTGTAATTTCTGATGATGTTGAACATTTTTTCATATATTTGTTGGCCATTTGTATTTCTTTTTGAGAAGTGTCTGTTCAATTCATTTGTCTATTTATTAATTGGGTTATTTGATTTTTTTGATTTTAAGTTTTTTGAGTTCCTTATATATCCTAGATATTAATCCTCTGTCAGAAAAGTAACTAGCAAAGATTTTCTCCCATTTTGTAGGTTCTGTGTTCATATTCCTAATTGTTTTTGCTGTGTAGAAGTTTTTTAATTATGTCATTCCATAAATAACTGATTTAAAGTGTTTGTTTAGTAAACCCAACATCAGTTACTGTTGACTGCTTTTTCCCCTGGGTATTGATTATATTACCTCATTTCTTTCCATGTCTTACTTTTTTGTTGTTGTTGAGAACTGAACATTTTGAAAAATATAATGTGGCAACCCGCAAATGAGATTTTCCCTCATCAGAGTTCAGTGTTGCTATTTGTTGTTTGTTTAGTAACTTTCCTAAACAAATGCTGTGAAGTCTGTATTCTTTCTTGTCTCTACTCAATTAGATTATTGGTCAGCTAATTCTAATGCAGATTTCCTTAAATGCTTGGAGCCAGTAAGTCACACAGTCTGTGCTGAAATGATCTTTGTACATGTGGGGACTCATCTTTTAACATTCCCACTAACAATTATTGACTCTGCCTTATTCTTCACTTCCTTTTTACACAGAGCCTTAAGGTTAGGCAAGAGGGGAGAGAGCTGAGGGCATTTACATGGTTGTGGGCTTGCATGTGGTCTTCCAGACTCCCAGGAATATGTTAGAACTTTTCTTAAGCCCCTTGTGGACATCTTATTCCTAGGCCTTTTCTTTGAAGCTTTTTGGTTAGCCTATTTTTTGCCCTAACTGACAATCACCACCTCAGGCAGCCTCAATTTTAAGTAGTTGCCTGTGTCTATTTTCATTTAACCTTTCGGAATTAGTCTTTTCACACTGGGAACACTAAGTCCAGTAAATAAAGAGCCTTCGAAGTGAGGTCTTTGAGAGAAACACCAGACAAATGTAATAATGACAGTTCTCTGAGAATGGAGAATTGAAGGATATTAGTCACTCTTCTGCCTCTTCTTGTGGCTGCCAGGCTGCTAGTTTTCACTGTGCTTAAGGACAGTTGGTTTTTAAGGCTACCACAGAGCTTGGGAGAGTGAAATGGAAAATAAGGCAAATTAAAACACCATTAAGCTTGCTGTTTTTAACCAAGATTCCACCAATTTTCCTTGAATACACACTGCCTGGATTACTTAAGGCTTTAGTTTATTTCCACTTTTGATTTTTGCTGTGATTCTTTCAGTGTTCTCATTGATTTTAGGGAGGGGAGAATTTTCAAGGTTTTTACTTCATCCTTTTTGCTGATGTCTCCATACCTTTTGTGGACACTCTTTGGTAAAGGGGCTTTAAATGAGTTATTTTGCTTCATTTAAAATTCTGTGTTAATTCTTATCCTTGTAATTCTGCCTTTTTGCTGAGGTAAGTAACTTTAAGAAAATAAAAGTTGTTAATTACCTGAGTTTATGTAGGAAATTAGGATTGGATTGTTGGCAAAGAATTTCTTCTTGGATGGAACCCTAGTTAGCCATACGAAGTTAATGACTTATAACTTGAAGTATTTCATTCACAATTCTTGAATTAGTGATCCAAATTGTACTGAAATGGAGAGAGACAGAGATAGACACAGACCCCTTTTGTTCTCAGCATTGCCTCAACTCACATATTGGTCATCTGGCTGGCTGTGTTAGTTTTTACATAAGCACTTAGAAAGGGTACAGTTGTGGGAAATACTGTGGGAAGTGAGAATGCAAAAGATTACAAAACAAAAAAATGAAAAAAAAAAGTGGTATAAATCCATTATTGGGCAACTAAGTACTTTGAGTATTTGCCCTATATTCTTTTTTAAAAAATGCAAATTGATTTTATTCTTTCTTATGGCTGAGTAATATCCTTTGTATAAACATTGTTTATAAAACATTGTTTATTATATAATAGATGAATCTTGAAAACTTGCTAAATAAAAGTAGTCAGACACAAAAAGCCACATATTGTATGATTCCAGTTATATTAAATAGGTAACTTGATAGAGATAGAAAGTGGATAAGTGGTTGCAGTGGTTAAAGAGAAATGGAAATAAGGAATAATTGTTAAAGAAATTTCTTTGAGGGAAGATGAAAATATTTTGTAATTGGAAAGTGATGTGGGTGCATAGCTTTGTAAAATCCAGGGGGTTGTGTTCTTTAAAAGGGTATTTATCCCAATTTTTTAAATTTTAAGAAATTTTGGCTTATCCATATTTCTTTTTTGTTTGTTTTAGTTATACATGGCAGTAGACTCTATATATTATACAAACATGGAATGTGTTTTCTTCTACTTGGGACCCCAATCTTGTGGGTACACATAGTGTTGAAATTCACTGAGATGTATTCACATATATACATAGGAAAGTTATGTTAGATTCATTCCACTGTCTTTCCTGATACCCTGTACTCGGGGATCTCTGAAGGTCAGGAATGTGACTGTCATCATTTGGGTATATCAAATAATACTTTTAAAAGGTTTTAAATTTTTAGCAGTTAAACTGGATTTGAACTGAAGACCTAGAACAAAATATCCCATCAGTTTTTAAGATGAATTTACATCCTTGAAATAAAATCTTGGGGGTTAGTGCTGTAGCTCGGTGGCAGAGCACTTGCCTAATAGTATGTGTGAGACATAGAGTTTAATCCTCAGCACCACATAAAAATAAACAATTAAAGGCATTCTGTCCATTTACAACTACAAAAAAAAATTAAAAAGAAATAAAATCTTGGGAATTATATTCAAAACTAATTTGTTTCATTTTTTATGGGTTATTCAAAACATTACTAAGATTGCAGAATCACATCGGTTACACATCCACATTTTTACATAATGCCATAGTAGTAACTGTTGTATTCCGCTACCTTTACTATCCTCTACTATCCCCCCTCCCCTCCCCTCCCATCTTCTCTCTCTACCCCATCTACTGTAATTCATTTCTCTCCTTATTTTTTTCCCATTCCCCTCACAACCTTTTATATGTAATTTTTTATAACAATGAGGGTCTCCTTCCATTTCCATGCAATTTCCCTTTTCTCATTTGCTTCATTTCATTTACAGTAGTAGGAGTCCCTTGTCATCTGCCTTTAATGTAACTATAAATAAATGGAAAAATTCCCTGGGAATTTTTTTTAAAGAAAGTTTATTTTTAAAGATCATTTATCCCCAGATCACTTGGAAGTTAACTCTAGTCTTTAAATTATGTTTGTAAAATGGATAGAAAATTGCAGATCCATGGTTCACCTTCAGATCTGTAATTAAGTCAAGCTAAGGACATTTGGGGTGACTTTTAACTCAGTGTTTTTTTCCCACTTCCACTTAACTTTATTATAGTGCCTCCTAATTAATATCTGTGATGTGATGTTCCCTTAATGGAAATGGCCATTTCATCATCTATTTGATGTCTGGATTTCTGCCATCTCCCTTCTTAGAAGACTCTCAACCATGCACTGCATCTATCTGCCAGATCAATTCCATTCCTTCAATCATGCATCCAGGCTCCGTGAGCTAATGACTATGAGTATGCTGCCTGAATCTGTAGAAGAGTTTGAGAAATTGGAAATAAATTAAATTTATCATCATTGTGGGACATCTGGTTACCATCAGACTTTTAAATGAATATGAAACAGGTCATGCAAACAGGCAAATACTTCTATATGGTGTTATCCCTCTATACTTTTATACAGTGTTATTCCCCGACCCCCAGTGATTCTCACTGGGGCAGCCATAAGTTAAAACCTTTTGGTAAGTATAGATAAAGGGAAAGAATTAAAACTCCAGTCTTATCTTTTCTTATCTTCCCCTCTGTCATGTGTTTCTCTACAATATCCAACAAATAGCTCAATACTAAAGGACTCTAAGGGGTTTTTGTTGTGTTTCTGTTTGGTGAGCACACAAAGCAGATACATGCCTATACATGAAACTTTCTGAGCAGAGGAATAGTATATTTAACATAAAATCTACCCTTCAGTTAATCAAATTATCCCAGACGTTGCAGTTCCTTATGTCTTTTCTGAGTGTCAGCAGAACTGACAGAAATGACTATATGTAGACACTCTTGCTTATAATATTAGTGCCATCTCTTTATAGAGGTGCAGTGCTAGGGACACCTGTCACTATAGAAATAACCCTTTGCTAAATGACACCAGTTCTTTGGGAAAAGATCCAAATTCAGTTGGAGTTTTTCAGAAATGTTTGGAAATCAAACATTTCTTTGGTGTTCCTCTTTGATTTTTATTAATCATGCTAAAGGCAAGACTGTTCTATTTACTGTATGATTACCACTGTGTGAGTGATGCTTATGAAAGGTGAGTATATGGCTTTCGTATGAATCTTTTTAAGGCACAAACTCATTGATAAGTAGATTTGGGGTGGGGGAGCAGGTACCAGGGATTGAACTCAGGGACATTCAACCACTGAGCCACACCCCAGCCCTATTTTGTATTTTATTTAAAGACAGGGTCTCACTGAGTTGCTAAGTCACTTGCCAGAGCTGACTTTGGGTTTGAACTCCCAGTCATCTGGCCTCAGCCTCCTGAGCTGCTGGGATTACAGGCATGCACCACCACACCTGCCATAGTAGAAATTTTTAGTCTTCAAATATTTTTTTCTATTCATTACCAACTTTTATTCCTAGGAAGAGAAAATAACAATGTTTCTTACTAAATCTAAAAACACATAAAGCTGTCGTGAACTCTTAATGAGGTTTTTAATGGGTTTCTTCTAGATTTTTTCTTAAGTGAAGGTCTTCCTTAACTGTGAAGTTCTACAGACTATCCCTAGAAAGAGCTATCATAAAGGCCATTCATTATATCTTGTTTGCTATTATATTATCCCTAAATGCTTACCTTTATGTTTTTATCAATTTATTAATAAATTTGAATTTAAAACATATTAACGGGATCCAGTTTTCAAAACAAACAGCCAATATAATTGTGAAAATTGTCAGTGTAGACACCCAGGATTTAATTTGTTTAAAGCAAAAGCATTTGTATATATCTTCTTTTTTTTTTAATTTCCCATACCCAAAGAAGATAAATCTAGGGCTAGGATATAGCTCAGTTGGTAGAGTGCTTCCCTCACACGTACAAGGACCTGGGTTTAATCCCCAGCACCACCAAAAAAAGAAAAAAACAAGATAAATCTAGCCTAGTTTCCCTCAAGAAAGAAGACTGAAAGCTATCCTATTTTGAAGTAAAAATATGATAATTGTTATTTTATATATTTCAACTGCTTCCTTTTCAAAAGATAGGACAGGTGTTTGTTTTAATAGTCAAGGGATCAGATTAGGCAGGTGTGTGTGTATGTGTGTTTATGAAAAAGAAAAATGAGAATTGTCTACACCAAGGTGGAATACATAATAGAACCAGAGCCTTTCTGACTCTTTTGGTTTCTTTTACTCCAGTAAACCAGGTCACTTTTAATCACCTTGTGAATAGAGTCAAATATCTGTTTTCTCTGTTCCCTTATAAAGTTAAAATCTAATGACATCAACATTGACTGCTTTAGGGTTTAGAAGAATTTTTAGCTTTATCTTATTTGACTTTTCTAAGCAACTCTGTGAGATAAGAAGAATTATTAATAACCCTGAATTTCACATGATGAAGTCCAGTGAGGTTTGGTTATCCAAGGTCTCCTGGCTAGTAAAGATTAATTTAGAGCTCTTCTGTGTCCTAATGTCAATCTGTCATTCTTTGCCATGTTATCCTTTTAGATGTGAATTTTTATATATGGTTCAATTATATAATATCTTCCTATTAAGTATACCTGGCCTCATTATTTTAATCTCAGTTAATAAAATGCTCTTTCTGTTTTGTTCATTAATTATGTTTATTAGGCAAGTACTCAGCTGCTTTTATACCCTTGCATTATAAAATGCTAAAGTAGACACAAATATTAATAATTTATAGTCTCTGGTATAGTTTCTCAACCTTTCCTTGTGTTTGTTCACCTTGATATTTCTAAAGCGTATAAGCCAATTATTTTATAGAATGTCCCTCATTTTGAATTTGCCCAGTATTTTTCCTAATTACATTTTGCTTATTCATTTAGGTGATTTCAGAACTACTAAACCATGCCGCTGTAAAAAGCAAACCTTAGTGGAGTTTGGTATTGGTTTATAATTATTTTCTGGTTTTCCCTCTCTTTTTAAGTAAAATTTACATATAGTGAAATATGTAATGTTAAGTGTATATTGTGGTAAGTTGGCAAATAAATATTGCCCTTTTATCCCACACCCCTATCAAGACATAGAATAACAAATCCATCCTGTCAATTTCCTTGAGCCCTTTTCTGATCAATCCCCATGCTAAGACCAGAAACAAACACAATTTTTATTTTTTTCATGAATTAGTTTTGTCTTTTTTAGAACTTCATACACACACACACACACACACACACATACATACACACTTCTACCTTGCTTTTTCCCCCTTCTGCATAAAATGTTATGTGAGATTCATCTATGGATTTGAGTATATCAGTGGTTTTAATCCTTTTTATTACTAAAAGTATAATTCCTTTGTAAATCATATTTTGCTAATTTTCTGTTGATGAACATTTAGATTATTTGTACTTTTATTTTTGTGATAGTGTTTTTTATATGTCAGGTTAGATAGACTCCAGTCCCCATATATTCAAATGCTAATCTAGGTATTGCTGTTAAGATATTTTGTAGATGTGATTAAAGTCCACAAGCAGTTAATATTTTAAAAGGAAGATTATTTGCAAAAATCTGGGCAAACCAATTTCAGTCAGTTCAAAGGCCTAAAGAGCAGAGCTAAGGCTTCCCCCCCTCCCCAAAAGAAATTCATATTATGGACAGCAGTTCATATCTGAGTACCAGCCTGCCTAGTCAGCTCCCTCAGTTATTTAAACCAACTCCTTTAATAAATCTTTTCATATATATCTCCTACTAGTTCTGTATCTCTGGTTGAACCCTGACTGATAAAAGACTATTGTGAATTAACCCTCTAAGAGTGTTCTCTTCAGTTTTTGTTAGCATATATTTTTAATTTCTATTGGCTAAATACCTAAGAATGTAATTTATAGGTTCAAGGGTGGATGCATATTTAATTTTGTAAGAAATTGTCTGTTTTCCAAAATCATTGTGCCATTTTACATTCTTCCAGCAGTGCATGAAATTTCTACTTGTTGTACATCCTTGCCAATGTTTAGTGTTGTCAGTCTTTTTTTTTTTTTTTTTTTTTTAGTCATTCTTTTCAGTTTATAGTGGTTTTAATGTTATACTGGAATAATGTTACAGTGTTTCATATGGTTCTTAGTAGGATATAGTTCAAATCTTCTGTCCAGTTTTCTAAATTGTATTGTTTTTATTATTAATTCATGAGAGTTCTTCAGGTATTCTAAATATAAGTTCTTTGACAGACGCTAGTTTTATGAATATTTTTCCTGCTGTCCTGCCTAAATATTTTCTTATTGGTCTTTGTATGGCCAGAAGTATGTAACTTTGCTCCATTGTAGTTTTTGTTTGAGGTTTTTGGGGGTAGAGAGGAGAGCTTGCTTTGGGGGATTTTGTTGTTGTTATTGCTTTGGGTAAATTTTATAGTCATTGCTTTCTTTATCCAGTCTAAGAAATATTTATCTATCCCCAATATAATGAAACTCTTCTTCTGTGTTTTCTTCTGGAAGTTTTATAATTTTATTTTTATTTCTGTGAGTCATCTCAAAATTGTTTTCATTCACAGTGTAAGGTAGCAGTTGAAGTTTATTTTGTTTTGTATGAATGTCTATTTACTCTGATAATATTTGTTGGGAAAACTACCCTTTTCTGTATGGATTGTTTGTCTTTTCTATATAAGTTTTAGAATAGACTTACATTTCTTCTCATTTACTACTTTTTTAAAAAATATATATTTATATTTTAGTTAAGGTGGACACAGTATCTTTCTTTTACATTTATGTGGTTCTGAGAATCGAACCCAGTGCCTCATGCATGCTAGGCGAATACTCTACCACTGAGCCACAACCCCAGCCCCATCATTTACTACTTTTAAAAAGAAAAAGTCTTTTGAGATTATCATTAGGATTGAGGTGAATCTATAAATCAAAAATTAACATTGTAACAATATTGAGTCTTCTATCCCAAGGGCCTTGTATATTTCTCTTTTTATTGAGGTCTTTGTTTTTTCTCAGTTATGTCTTCTTCATCCATTGTATTTACTTCTAGATTTTTTTTTACATTATATTTAATGGATTTTTGAAAAGTTTTATTTCCCATTGTTTATTGCTACATATATAGACATACCGTTGACCTTACTAAATTTGCTTATGAGCTTTTCTTGTTATAATTCCCCTCTACACACTCTTTCTTTCAGTAATTCCTTAGGATTTGCTGGATAAACAATGATTGCATCTGTAAATCGGGACATTTTAACTGTTTTTCCTTTGGGGCTAAGGATTGAACCCAGGACCTTGTGCATGATAAGCTTGTGTTCTACCATTGAGCTACACTCTTGTTTTTGTTTTTAATATTTTTTATGCCTTTTATTTCTTCTCTTGCTTTATTGCACTGGCTGGGGGACCCCTCAAGTACAGTGCTGAATATAAGTGATGAGAATGGTATTCCTTGCCTTGTTGCTGATTTTAGGTGAAATGTTTTCACCATTGAGTATCAAGTAAATAGTAACAAATTATTTATTTCAGGTACTGAACAGTACAGTGAATACACTGGCTATGCTGAAACATATCGTTGGGCCCGGAGCCATGAAGATGGGAGTGAAAGGTGAGTTTGTTTCTGACTTGAGTATTACATGACTGAAAGTGAAGGAGCATGGAGTGACTCTAGTGCACTCTAGTGCACTCTGTATCTCTTGTACTATTAATTCAGGCAGTTGAACTTTTCTTTTTAAATTCAGTGTTACAGTTTTGTTGCAGTTAAAACAGTATAACCATTTCTGTATACAAAGGGAGACCAGAGAAAATGAAAAACCAGAAGTCTAAAATAAGTACAACGAAGACAGAGTTTTCTACAGTTCTACAAGCTGCCAATTGGAAGCGGTTAACTTCCAAATCCAAACTTAATTAGAAGTGGCTCTAATTAGAGCGTCTTATTTAGTTATCCTTAATTTCTCTGTGAGATTAGGTAAATGGAGGACACCTGTGTTGGGACAGTTTGTCTAATGCCACAAAGCCAGTTGATAGCAGGTACTACAGTGAACTTTGCTGCTGTTGTCTCCTATTTCTTTTTAGAATTTATTCACATTTTGACATCTTTGCTTTTCCATCAAATTGCGTAGTTTATCAGGTATAATTTTTTGCAGAAATGCTGCCTGAAAGCTTGTGGGATTTTTTTGTTTGTTTTTAAATGAGAAACTATCAGCTCTGGTCCATGTAGTCATACCTGTGCCACAAACATTCAAGTCCAGCCTCTGTATTCTTATTTTGTTTAAAGTATATGGTGTAACAGACAGTTATCTTTGTGAATATTTATTTATTCCTGGTAATTATTTCCAAACTAACATGAAGGCTTCATTGTTCTTCAAAATGAAAAATTGGTCGGCATACCAATTATGCAAGTTTTTAAAGAGGTGAGATATTTGGAATTTCACACATTTCTAAAATTATCATCTCAACTAGTCCTTCCTACTTCCACAAGTGACATGTTATTGTCTACTTTGATGTCCTGTCTTTCAAAAAATAGTTTCTTGCAGTCAGCAATTGAGCACAGTAGTAACACTTGACTTCTTGGGTTTATGTCCCGGACAGTATGTAGTAGTATTACATCCCAGTAATTTAGAGCAGATCCCACAAAACAAAGAAGGATTGAACTTCAGTATGAAAGGAAAAGAAAGACCTAAATTCCCTTTGTTTGCCCTCAAATCTTTTTGTGTCAGACTCACTGTAAATGATATATAATATATCATAGTGTGTGGTTTCTTGATTTTTCATTGTACTACTTACTACCCAACAGTGCATAATGTGTATGCCTTTGAATCTAAATATAAAATGTTTCTTGACCTCCTGCTTTGCTGAGACCTGTGGTCACAGTTTGTTTGTTTTTACTATACAC
The DNA here is from genome assembly GCF_048772815.1 of Callospermophilus lateralis. Taxonomy (NCBI): domain Eukaryota; kingdom Metazoa; phylum Chordata; class Mammalia; order Rodentia; family Sciuridae; genus Callospermophilus; species Callospermophilus lateralis. The sequence continues at coordinate 22,300,859 of NC_135319.1, read as the reverse complement.
TACCAAGGTATTGACAACCTAACCTCTGCAAGGCCGAAGGGCTCTACCTATTCCTCATCTTTTTCCCTTATTTGTCCTATCCCAGGGATGATTGGCAGCGACGCTGCACTGAGATTGTTGCCATTGATGCACTTCACTTTAGACGCTACCTCGATCAGTTTGTGCCTGAGAAAATGAGACGTGAGCTTAACAAGGCTAGTAACCTTATTTCTTAGTTCATCTGGTAACTGTCATCTATTTACTGCCATTTTATTAATGCTGAAATTAATGCTTTCTGGTAGTTTTTACAGTGTCAAAATGCCCACAGCTTTCCTGATTTAATGGCTTTGTCAGCTTGTGCAAGATGTACTTTCCATTTTGTAATTGTTTGATTACTAGATAAGGTTGCTCACTACACTGTTGCTTGATGTTAAACTCCACACATGCATTTATCTTATTAAGTACTTTTAGCTGCTTTGGAACATTATTGTAAAACCATATAGAAATGAATGAGCCCTGAAAAAAATTTTTTTTCAGATCTTCCCAATGACATTTTCTTTACATAGTATCCTATCAGGATTAGAACAGATAAACCATTTATTATTATTATTGATAAGGTTCAAATAAAAGTTGTTTGTTGATTTGGTAATTTGACATATTTTTACAGGAAACTGCAATGGTCTGTTATGCTTAGTGCTGTCTAGTATAATCATTTTCTTCTTTCTGTTGTATTACAGAAATGTAAAATGAGTCATATCTGTTGTTAGTTCAGATTGTCACAACTGTTAGCTACAATAAATTCCATCATGCAGTAGTGCTGATTCTGTTCTCTAGAATTCGGGCCTCACCAAAACAGTCAAAATTTTCTTTAGTTCCTCAAATCACTTTCATAGCCAAGGAGACTAACTCAATTCCAAGTCATTGTTTGATTCCCAGGAGCAGGATTTGTTTATAAGATTATTTATGAAGTTTGTGGTTTTATGTGGCTACATGTGTTAGTCCCTACACAAAGATCTCTAATAATGACAGCAGACTGGATATATACAACCAAATAATCCAGATAGGCTTTTATTACCCTTATAACTTGTAGATATTTTGAATATAATTGGTTATATTATCTCATATTTTGATCATCAGAGAATCTGCTTTATTGGTGACCATATTTTCTTATAGATAACTTATTAGATCATTTTAATTTTTAGGGGTTTCAGATGAATCTCAAAAAGTTTAAAGAATAATGCACTATCATCCAAAGTTGAATTTATAAACAGACATCATTTATTTTAAAAAACAGCAATTCCTCAGAAAATCTATCCAGATATATTCTTTAATATATTAGCACTTCTAAATTTCTTTTCTATCTGACACTGAAAGTCAAATTTACTTGTACTGAAAAGTATCTTTTACTAGTAGTTGAGTACACTTTAAAGGTAAGTATGCTTGGGGCTAGGGATGTAGCTCAGTGTTAGAATATTTGCCTAGCATGAATAAAGCCCTGGGTTTCATCCCTAGCATTACAGGGGGAAAAAATCCATATAAGGCTGCTTTCACTGTTCCAAATTCTTACCTTAAAGCAATTGTCTTCAAACCTCTATGTGTTTTATGATAGAGTATATTCATCTAGAATGAGATTAATTTTTAGAGTTTCTTCAAGTGTTACTTAAACATGTATACAGCAATTTGTCACCTGGTCATTGAAAGTAGAGGGCATTGGCTGGGTGTGGTGGCTTATGCTTGTAATCCCAGCAGCTCAGGAAGTTGAGGCAGGAGAATCTCAGGTTCTAAGCCAGCCTCAACAACTTAGAGAGGCACTAAGCAACTCAGTGAAACCTTTCTCTAAAGTAGGGCTGGGGAATGGTTCAGTGGTTAAGTGCCCCTGAGTTCAATCCCTGGTACTAATAAAAAAGAGAGAGAGAGAGAGAGAGAGAGAGAGAGAGACTAGAGGACATTTATCTAAGTGGTAGATGGTTTGGAGAAAAATAGATGAAAGACGAGACCAAAATGTGTTTAACTAAAGTTGTAAAGTATATTAACAAAAATTAAAATATTTCCTTTTTATGGATAAAGCCTTCCTAAAGAAGCTAGATCATTCACTTTTAGAAAATTATCTGCAATTATGATCTCTTTTCAAAGATAAATTTTGGAGTGATTGGCCACATTATATTATTATGTTTAATGCATATACAAATATGTAACAACAAACACCCCCATATGTACAAGTGTAATGCACCAATAAAAGAAAATGGGGGAGGGGAGTAACCATTGGGCATAAATTAGTCTTTGTTAAATTCCCTTTTACCATATGTAGGTATTCTCTACATTAACTTATATCACTAACATTCAATTATAGACACCAAAAATTTTAAAGGTGTGAAGTGTTGGTTTATATGAATACATTGTTAGTTGTATTATTGCAAACCTTAAAAAAATATTTATCTGTGGAATGTAGAGTGCTTATGAGACATACTTTATATAAAAAGAGTGAATCTTTAAATAACCTGGCAACAGGAATTTTATTTCATTCAGGTCAGACAGTGCCTGACACACTGCTTGCCTTATTGGGAATGTCTCAAGAATAATTTGTTAAATGTCTTGCTCAGTTACTAAGCAAACAACTTCTTAGGCAGTGCTAATATGGCTTTTTTTTATGACAAACGTTTTAGAAACTATAGAAGTACATTATCTCAAAGCACTCAAAATATTACAGATTGTTAACTTCTCAAATATTCCCAAGTGTTAAATAGTTTTAAATATTTCCAAGTGTTAAATAAAGCCTAAGTCCATTGTAAAATGCAGAGCAGCTGAAGGATATGATGGAGATGGGTTGATTTTTAATGTATGTCATTCTGAATTTGCCTGCTATTATTTATGTCAATATGCAGTTGAGTCTAATTTTTAACTCATGAAAAATTCTTTTCAGTCAAATTTAAGCAGAAACTTTTTCAAAGTATATTGGTAAAAATAGTAAAATCAATAAAATAATTGCTTACTGTGTGCTAGGGACTCCACTTAGCATTTTAAATGCATTGTCTGTGTTTTTGTTTTGCTGTGTTTTTTAAGATAGAGTCTCATTCGGTTGCTGGCCTGGGCTGGAGATTCTCCTATCTTGGCCTCCAAGTAACTGGGTCTATTAATGTGCCACTGCCTGCCAGGCATGCATTGTCTGATTTAATCCTCATTACCCCAGGAGGGAGAGATACTGTTTTTATTGCCAATTTTGGGACAGTAGAGTAAGCCTCAGGAAGTTGAGTAGCTTGCCTAAGGTCCCAAAAGCTAGGTAGTGACCACACCAGGGCTTAAATTGGGTTCCCCTGACTTTAGATAATTTTTTTTTTTTTTCTTTTTGGCAGTTCTGGGGATTGAATCTAGGGCCTAACACTTGCTTAGGCAAATGCACTATCACTGAGCTATATCCGTAGTACTCAGATTTTTTTTTTAATTTATTTTTTAGTTTTCGGTGGAAACAATATCTTTATTTGTATATGGTGCTGAGGATCGAACCCAGCACCCTGCGCATGCCTGGCGAGCGCCTTACCACTTGTGCCATATCCCCAGCCCTTTTTTTTTTTTTTTTTTATACTGGGAATTGAACTCAGGGGCACTCAACCCTGAACCACATCCTCAGCTGTATTTTGTATTTTATTTAGAGACAGGGTCCCACTGAGTTGCTTAGTGCCTTAGGTGCAGAGGCTGACTTTGAATTAACAATCCTCCTGTCTCAGTCTCCAAGTTGCTGGGATTATAGGCGTGTATACCAAGCCCAGCCTCAGATCACTTTTTAAAAATGTAAATCCTCTCATATAGAGATTACTATAATTAGATCTGATCTTCTAGATTTTTTATCTTGTTTAATCTTTAATCGTTGAGAATATTTCTGCCTTTGATTAATATATAATATACAGACATATGCCTCAGTTGCTCCTTATCCTCTGATGATAAACTTCCACTATGCACAAAGTATCCATTGAATCCTTTTCTCAATATTCTTTTCTGTTTGATACACTTTTTCAAGAAAATGTGAGCATTCCCCTCAACCTATTTTTGAATTCCCATGAGATGAAGAAATATCTTGCATGTAATAGAATTTGCCAGTATATGAAGAGAATTTGTCAGTATATGAAAGAACACCTGGCTCAGGGCCTCACACATGGGAAAATATTGAAAATGTGTATTCTTTCATTCACTGATATATTCTCCTAAAATTTGTTCTTTCATCAAAGATTGGTTTTCTAATTCTTTCACTAGAAAAGGGGGAAAAAATAGTAAATGATTTTGTTAAGTGTTTTTTATTTTGTTTTTAGTTGTATATGGACACAATTTTTTTTTTTTTTAATGTGGTACTAAGGATCGAACCCAGGCCTTCCACATGTGTTCGAGGCAAGCACTCTACCACTGAGCTACAACCCCAGTCCTTGTTAAGTGTTTTTGAAAGATTAATTTAACAGACTAATCCAAATAACTTTGGACCTTCTAAATTAAAGCATTCCATCCCTTATTAATTTACATTTTCCTATTGAAATAGATTTATGAATTTTGATGTAAGTAACAAGAATTCCACATAAGCTGGCAACACAACTTGAAGGAAATATTTAATGTTTCATTATGTTTTATAAACTTGGGTTTAAAGCAGAAGTCTGTATCAAATCAGTTTTAGAGATGACTTATGTATGTTTGTGTGCGTGTGTGAATGCGTGTCTTTTTGCATGCCAGAGAGAAAGTTAAGAAGAATAGAAAAATTACCTTTTTCTAAATGAAGCAACAAAACGTAAGACTAGTTTTCATCATCAGAATTCAGTGTGGATCTCTGAGCTCTCAGGGCCTCTTTGTTACTTTTACACGTTACTTGAAAGGGCATTCCCACAAAGTGCTCTAATGCCTCTGGAAAAGGTCTGGTCCGTCCTATTGAAGTGACATCATGACCAGCAAACAGTACGTTTTTAAAAGGAAGGAATCCATTTAACTGATAGTGAAATCTGTATTTAATCCTATGAGTGCAGTTGGGTGACATGTTAGGGGAGAATTATCTTTGACTTTGGAACAATTTATGACTCCATCTTATAAAAGTGGCAAATAACCCTGCAAGGGAAGAAGGAAATCACCTATGAAAAGTTGTTCTTGGCTATGTTAGACTTTTTTAGGTAAGATTACATAATGAATATATTTCATTAGGCCTTCCAAAATAGGAATTGAACAAAGTGGATTGCCACTGTTATTCTATTTATAATTGTTTTTTTATATTCATTTTTTAGTTGTAGTTGGACACAATATCTTTATTTTATTTTGTGGTGCTAAGGATCGAACCCAGTGCTTCACATGTGCTAGGCAAGTGCTCTACCACTGAGCCACAACCCCAGCCTCTTGATTTTTTTAATTGATTTATTATTATCCAAATTTAGAATGGAGTTATTGTTAAATGAAAACTTTATAATAAAACCATTCAGTACTTGGCTGCTGATACTTTAAGTTCAACACCTGATCTTTTTATAATCGTTTCTTAAAATATGTGTCACTTTACTTTTTTAGGAATATTAGTTCAAAATGTGTCATCTCCAGTGAGTTTTCCCTAAGTTTCTCAACATATAGAGTCAGAACATCACAAGAAAACTAATTTTCAGTTTTACACACGAGAAAACAGATCTACAGACTTTCATTTTATATTACATTTTAAAATAGCAAAAACAATGTACTAATGTTACAACTATTTCAAAGACAAAAACGTTATCCATAATACTGTCTTTCAAACAGTTGTTTTCAGGGACTGAGGTTGTAGCTCAGAGGTAGAGCACTCGCCTAACATGCGTAAGGCACTGGGTTCAATCCTCAGCACCACGTAAATATAAAATAAAGATATTGTATCCAGCTATAATTAAAAAATTATAAATATTTAAAAACAAAAACAGTTGTTTTCATTTTTTATAGGTCTTTCCACATGAAATTTGGTTTATATAAATATACACAAAAGTTAACCTATAATTTTGCATTTTACCTCTTTCATTTAACTTTGTATTATAAATGCTTTTCATACTTCTTAAAAATCTTCATAATTAAATAAAATTGGTTGGATTGATAGGCTGTGATTTAACTCTATAGTCACGATCCTATTTTTGAGCAATTAGTCCCAGATTTTTCTCTTATACGTAAAGTAGGAATAAACATCTGTACAATGATGTTTCTTTAGAAGAAATTTACAAAACTATTATTACTACTGAGTCTAAGGATAACTTAAAGACTCTTTAGTATATTAACTTTATTCTCTTCCAACAGATCCTTAAGGGTCTTTTTATATTGTATTTATTTTTAAGAAATCACAGAATACTAATAACCTCAAGAAATCAATATCAACATCAACTGTATTAATGTAAACTAAACACATGAGTAGACTGACTTTATGAATAAACAACTCTGGGAGTAATAATTACTAAGTTATTAATCTTAATAACAATATAATATATATTTGCATGATGATGAAAAACATCCTTTAAGTGTATCTACTTGGGCCTGCTACAATTTATATTGAAACCAGAGTTGTTAGTGTGTATATACTTATTTGTGCTACCCTGGAGTCCCATGCCTTTCCTGGGCTCAGTCCTGGAACTTTTATACGTGCTTTCTTTGGTTTCTTCCACTTTCTTTGCTTCCTTCTTATATCTCTATTTTCACTACTTCCTGTTTAGTATCTAGTTTTTAATTTTAGATACAAATTTTCTCTTTTGGTTTTTACTTGTTCACCAAACTTCACTGTTTTTTGCTCATTAAAATACATTTAACCTGGTTACTTAGAGGAAGCAGTGAGGAACTAAAACATTCTGATAGTATAAAACAAAATATGAACCAGAAAGCCAAGAACTCCTCTTTGTCCAAGCATGCCAGAAAAAAATGATATGAAAGATGGCAAAGTTACGTTTATTCTGACAGAGGTTTGTTTTCCCTGTTATACATATAATGCCATATTCTTTATCATTTAAGAACTTACCCTTCCCCCATGGAGTTGTCTGATATTTTGACCTGAAAGAGATTTTTAGAAGCTCTATGCATCTGATTATACAGGTAATTTGTAAATTCTTGTGCAAGCTCTGTACCATAGCATTGAATAATGGTCTGGTACCAACTTATAATTAATATCTGTCAGAATTTATAGCCTAGGAGAGGATGGAGGGAATAACCTTGTTAATCCATCCAGACAGTGTGTAAAATAAAGTTTTATACCTTGGTGGAAACTTCAGAGAATAAATTGCTGTATTTCAGCATGTGGGTTTCACAGAAGCATCTTTCTCTATTGTTGGTTTTTCTCTTACTCTTTTAATCTATTTACTATTACATATAGACTACATTTTAGGCTTATTTGATACCTGAGAGAACCTAGGGAAGATTTGTTTTGCTGTTATATTATCTTCTTAATACAGTATACCTAGAAGGCAGAAAGATTGACTGAGATGACTGCAAAGAAGTAGAAACCATAAACTCTGGGACCAGAGTACAAAAAAAATAATTTCATTAATACTTAGCCAGTATCTTCAGGATATATTGTACTTTCTTCAGGTTACTGGCAAAATTTTGAATATTCTGTCTTAAAACAGCTATGAAACTAGAGAATTCTAGGACTGAAAGAAATCTTAAAAGTTTTTTTTTCATAATCAGAAATAGGAATCCCTTTTATAGATAGTTGCTAGTTTTTTGTTAAAGGAAGTTTCGGGGTCAAATACATGTCATGGGATGTCACTCCAATGCCATTGCCTAACGCGCCTGGGCCCGCGCAGAACCTCTCTGGGCAGCTGTGGGAGAAGTGAGCAGGCGTCATCTCGGGTGGCCTCGGTGGCCTTGCTTTTACGAAGCATTCCAATGGCAAGAAGCACAAAAGTGAATCATAGTGGAGGTGGGATTGTGGCTCAGTGGTAGAGCGTTTGCCTAGCATGTGTGAGGCACTGGGTTCTATTCTCAGCACTGCATATAAATAAATAAAATAAAGGTCCATTGACAAATAAAACATTTTTTTTTAAAAAAAGTGAATCATAGTTACTAATCTAGTCCAATAACTCTGGGAAGAACCTGCTAAGGAAGCTCCATAGTAACTCTACTTTGATGCAAAAGTGGTCACCAAAAGCCTTCAGAGAAAACAGTATTTGAACAAGTACCTTTCCTGATAGTTTGTCTTGGTTATCCCATTGGTTCTTGAAATACCTCTGATAATCACATATGTCTGAGGTGGAAAAAGAAACTGTAAGACTTATGTTTTCTTTTCTATCAAAGTTAAATCTGTAATGCAAAACAAACAAATTTACTGTAACTAAGTTTCACGTGTATAGTGGTGCTCTCTTAAGTTAGAAAACCATGTGGTCAGAATGGAGCCATTTTTAAATTCCCTAACAGGTATCCAGCCACAACTGTAGCCCCTTTTCATGCCTTCCCCAATTTTAAATCAGCTAATTGTGTAGATTGTACCCCCGAACTCTTCATTTCAAAGCAAACAGTACTTCGTTAGGGATAAAAACTGGCTGACTGCCTACCCAGGTATGCTTGCCCACCAAATTCCCTTTGGGGACATACTCTTCTGCAGACATACAGTTTTTGCCTTACTGGCTTCCTACCATATGTTGGATTTCTTACAGCACCTCAGTATTTCTAACAGAAACTAATACTTGTATTAGTGTAAGGGATTTGATATACCCAACATTCAAACAAATAAATATTAGAATCTGTCATTTCTCATTCTCTTTCTTGTACAATCCCAGGTTTTTCTCTTTCTTTGTTTTCCCCTCTACTTTGGCCTTAAGAAGAAAAAGAAAAACGAGGGAAAGAGAATATAAGCTTGGTAATAGATGCTGATCCTAGTACATCTGTCAGAAATACTGTTACTATCCATTCAGTCATGTCCTGTGATATTTCTTTCATCTTGTAGGCTTACTGTGGATTTCTGCGTCCTGGAGTTCCTTCAGAGAATCTTTCTGCTGTGGCCACAGGAAACTGGGGTTGTGGTGCCTTTGGGGGTGATGCAAGATTAAAAGGTGAGTAAATCCTTATACAGACGGATAATAGCATGCTCACCAGGGGATAAGTAGTAGTCTTTTAACAACATTTCTAATGTTCTATCATAAGAGACTATAAAAATCTTAAGTAAAAGGATATTTGATACCATCCTCTTATTATTATTATATTTTATTAAATTATTATATTTAAAGAAATTCTTAGTTTAATTTACTATTTCCTTATAGAGCTTATCTGTTTGATCTCTTAGACACAGTATTTAGTTGAAGATAGAAAGGTTAGGGGGAAAGAGTCCATAAAGACTGTGAGGTTTCAAACCAAAGCACCTACTTCAGCACTTTCCGTTGTGGAGTGATTTTTTTTTTTTTTTTTACAGGCATAGCTGTTTGACTAAACTACCATGTTCTGAGCAATGTAATTGGCACTGAGAATAAAAAGATGAAGAAGATTAAGTCCTTGCTTTGGGAGTCACTGTCCCACATACGAGAGAGAGGCATAAACAAATGCAGCACATAATGATGAATGCTGTAGTAGAGCCACACAATGTGGTGGGAGTATATCTTGGGAGAGCTGCATAAATGGCACAGATGAGGAAGCATTTGAGTACCCAAGATAGATAAGCATTTTGCATATTGTATTTGGTTATTTGTGGTGAAAAAAAATCACAAAACTTGAATAACAATGATGTTGATCCTTTACCAGATAATGACACTCACTTTACTTTTGAAAGTATTGATAAATACTTTCAAAAGAAAATAGTATTATATCATTACTTGGTATGGTTACCATTTTCTTTCAGCCCAACTGTTCTGATACCAGTAGGATATACCACAATGCAGTTCTGACATTAACTATCTGGATTTATTGCAGAACCCACAGATTCGGGGAAGGGTTCTCCATAAAACTGTCTATACTTTAGATTGTAACCACAAGTCTGAGCAGGGTCCCTAGATCACTAGCATCTAACCAGCTGGCTACCAGCATGGGATGTTCTCATGGTCCTCAGATTTGATAATTTACTAGAATGGCTTTTAAGTTCTATACTTAAGTTGCAGTTTTACTATAAAGTATATACAAGGTATGGAACGGCATGCAGATCTTTGACAACCTGACTCCATGGTGTCTGGGTACTTCACTTTCTGTGCATATGAAATTTGTTCATCTAGGAAACTATTCTGAGCTTTGGTATCCAGAGTTGTTTTGGGCACTTCATTACTAGACATAATTGATTAAATCATTGGTTAACTGATTGAACTTGATCTCCAGCTCTACCCCTACTCCTAGAAGTGGGGTTCTAAATGTTAGCATTACAAAGCCACTAGTACTCAAGAAATTCTAAGGAGTTTTTAAATTTTTTTTTTTCTTTTTAGTTATACATGACAGTAGAATGTATTTTGACATATATACATACATGCAGTATAACTATCCATTTTTGTGGTTGGACATGTCCAAGTATTTTTTTTAATATTTTTTAGTTATAGTTGAACACAATACCTTTATTTCACTTATTCATTTTTATGTTGTGCTGAAGATCGAACCCAGGTAGGATCTCCCATGTGCGAAGCGAGTGCTCTACCGCTGAGCCAAAACCCCAGCCCATATCCAAGGATTTTTGAAGCTTCTCCTAGCAACTCAAGACCAAGACAAGACAAACTGTAATACAATTATCAATGTAACAATGATATAATTTACACTACTAGCTGGCCTTAATAACCAAACTAGAAATAAATAAAATCTATCTCTTTAGGAATAGAACAGTTTGAGTCTGTCATAATGTAACTGTCCCCCAATAATAAAAAGTTAATAATTTTATAAAATTTTGAATATGTAGAAAAATGCCATAAATATATAAAAATCACCAACATAACTAACATTTTGATGGCCATCCTTTCAGACATCATTGTAAAAGTCTGTGTGACCATTTGACATTTTGAAAACCTTACAGTCTTATGGATGATTTTTAATACCAACAAATATAGATGTACTGTCAACATTTTCCCTTCTTTCCTTATTTCCTCCTTTCTTCCCTCCCTCCTTTTATCCCTTCCTTCCTTCATCCTTTCCTCCCTCACTTCTTCCTCCTTTCTTTCCTTCCTTCAGTGGGGTCTCATGATGAGAGTCTCACTGTTTTGCACATTCTGGCCTCAAATTCATGATTCTCCTGCCTCAACCTCCCTCATAGCTAGAAGCTAGTTGTCAACTCCTGTCTGCCGCAGCCCGGCTGGCTGGGCAAAATATCCGGGGGGGGGGGGGGGGGGGGGGGTGATGAATAACTTGTGTACCTTGATACAGCAGGAATGGGAGCCCTTTATTGTAGGATAACAGAGGTATTTATACATTTTGCACAGCTTATCTTAATTAGCATAAACTAGATACAGCAGTCAACCAATCGGGAATCTCCACACTTAATGGCTCGCTTTTGTTACTTTACAAACCACTCCTTCTGGCATTTTGCCAGGCGCCATCCAGACTTGTTTACAGACTCCAACATATCCCCCTTTTGTTTAATTTAAATAACGACCATAGTGGTTTTTACACAAACACCATAAATAACCTGCTAGAAACAGAAAGGGAGGATACAAAATGTTACAATTCCAAGCTAATTGATGGCTCCATGCAAGAAGCCCTTGGAAAAATTATACCAGCAATGACACCATTAGCAAAGATATCGAGTTACAATTTGTTGTAGATTACAGTTTGTTGTCTCAGTCCAGATAAAGTCCAGGTAAAGCAGTGTCTCAATAGATACAGTTTGTTGTCTCAGTCCAGATAAAGTAGTGTCTCAATAGATTAACTCACAGTCCAGGTAAATCACAGTCCAGGTAAGCTCTGCAGGCAGCTAGCTTAAGTTGTAGCAGCAGAAACAGCAACAGCTCTGAAGTCTCCTCAGGTTCTCAGGCGAAGTTTCCTGAGGTTCTCAGCAACACTGTAAATTCTTTCACCTTTGTTTTCACCGGCACTGGGACAAAGGCAGGAACTCCGGATGGCTAAAGAAAATCCTGTAGCATTCTACTAAGAAAACAACCTTCTGAACAATTTAGTACATTATTTCAAGGTTTTTTTACATTTGAAATAAGCCTTAATAGTACTCATTACTCATTAGCTTCCAGGTGGGAGACCCATTGTAGTTACTGGTCTTGGAAATGATCAAACTTCAGGGACGCCAGTAGCGTCTTCTGCCAGCTGTAGTATCCCGGGCAGCCCCAGATGGCCCTGGGGAGAGTCCCAGACTCAAATTGCTTCCGGGCACAGGGAGCAAAAGCCTGCGAGACTGTGCCTCCAGGTCAGGTCTAGATTTGGGCTCACAGTGACGATCTGCTCCCCCGGGCAGGGGGGCGGGGAAGAGCTTGGAAAATTCTTGCTGCGCCTTGATCAGCTTGGGCAGGTGGCAGCCGCCTTGTTGTTTCACGCACCCTCCAGTAATGAAAAGTATTCAGTAATAGCCTTTTGCTGCAACTTTTTTCCTGATAATCCTTCTTCTTCTGAACTTTCTTTTTCTTTCTGACTAGAGTTTCTGGGCTTTTATCAACACATGCCCTAACTATTCTTGGTTCCACTGGGGTGCCTTTTTCTCTTATCAATTTACTTCTCACCCCTTTCATATTTTCATCATAGAGACAATACAACATTTCAAGACAAAACAAGACACAAACATACTGCATCAATCTTCTCCATTTTCTCGAAATGGCCATTTTTCCTCTCGCCCTATCTGCCTAGAGACGAGCAGATTGCTCCCGTCCTATCTATGGACAGGCAGCTTTTTTCGTCACTTACCCCCGAGTGTCCCGGGGCTCCCCGTATGGGCCACCATCTGCCGCAGCCCGGCTGGCTGGGCAAAATATCCGGGGGGTGACGAATAACTTGTGTACCTTGATACAGCAGGAATAGGAGCCGTTAATTGTAGGATAACAGAGGTATTTATACATTTTGCACAGCTTATCTTAATTAGCATAAACTAGATACAGCAGTCAACCAATCAGGAATCTCCACACTTAATGGCTCGCTTTTGTTACTTTACAAACCACTCCCTCTGGCATTTGCCAGGCATCATCCAGACTTGTTTACAGACTCTAACACCTGTCAATATTTTTAAATGGCTATTTGGTATTTCTGTTATATGTACATGTATAATTTATTTCACAGTTGATTTGTTTTCTTTATCTTATTAGCAACACTATGGTGTATAATTATATATAAGCTTTATGTAATTATCTTATAAGGGTAAATTCCTAGAAGTAACTTTAATAATTCAAAGAATATGTATCCTTTATATTTTGATACATGTTGTAAATTGTACTGTGAAAGGCTGCATCAGTTTACATTGTCTTCCTTACATGAATAACCTCACCAATGTTACAGAGCTGGGACCTTCCAGGAAACTGAGGCAGCATGAAGACCCCCCCTTCCCCTTCAAGCCCTGATTCTAGCAACCAAATCAGAAGGATTTCAGACATGTCACTCAGAGAAAAAGGAATGAGTTTATTGAAGGAATAGAAAAAGGGAGATTTGGGTCCTCTTCAGAGAGGAGATAGACTATGTGCCTCTCTCCAATTTTTTTTTTGTTTTCTTTTTTTTTTTAACCTTTTATATGTTTTTTTTTTCAGTATACATGATCGTAGAATGTATTTTGACATATTATAATACATGTAGTACAACTTCCCATGCTTGTGGTTATATATGATGTGGAGTTAACACTGCTAGTGTATTTATATATGAACATAGGAAAGTTACGTCCAGTTTATTCTAATGTCTTTCCTATTCCCATCCCCCCTTCCCTTCATTCCCTTTTGTCTAATACAGTGAACTTCTGTTCTCCACCTTCCTTATTATGTGTTAACCTTCTCGTATCAGAGAGAACATTCAGCCTTTGGTTTGGGGGGGATTGGTTTATTTCACTCAGCATGATTGCCTCCAGTTTCATCCATTTACTGACAAATGTCATAATTTAGTTCTTCTTTATGGCTGAGTAATAATCTACGGTGTATATATGCTTCATTTTCTTCATCCATTATTCTGTTGAAGGGCACATCAGTTGATTCCATAGCTTAGCTATTGTGAATTAAGCCCCTATAAATATTGATGTGGCCACATCACTATAGTATGCTAATTTTAAGTCCTCTGGGTATATGCCAAGGAGTGGGATAACTGGGTCAAATGGTGGTTTCATTCCAGGTTTTCTGAGGAATCTCCATACTGCTTTCCAGAGTGGTTGTACCAGTTTGCAGTCCACCAGCAATGTATGAATGTATCTTTTTCCCTACATCCTCACCAATATTTATTGTTACTTGTATTCTTGATAATTGCTATTCTGACTCAAGTAAGATGAAATCTTGGTGGAGTTCCAGGTCTATTAGGGATCCCAGAGAATTTTCCAGAGTTTTCTGCCTACGTCCACCTCTTCTAGACTTCTGACTGACAGCAGGGTGGCATGAGACTTTGAAGTTCTCACTGCCATGACAAATCTAGGTCTTAAATATTTTATGGTTAGGAGGAATTACCCTTATCTCCCTGAGTTTGGGGATCTGGTCTGTGAAAAGGGTCACGTAAGTCTCCCCCTTTAGGGTAACTTGGGTTTCTCTTATTGACATTATTTTGGGCCTGCATTTCTCCTGCAGGTAGTTTGCTGAGGAATGTGATATAGCCGGTCCACTTAAGCCAGGCAGGATTGTAGGCAAATTGCTTCTTAGAAAAGAAAGCATGTGGGGGTCAGCACAGTAGGCCCATTTTATAGAATTATTCCCTTAACCCCATGTTCCCACCACTTGTGTTTGTCTGTACCCTGTCACCAATACTGGATTTGTCAATCTTTTTTAATTTCTCCGAGATGCAAAATTTTTTGGTTGTCTTGTGAATTGCTTTTCATGCCTTTTATCCACTTATCTCTATGGGAGTAGTTGAATTTTCACTAACTAGTAATACCTCTTTGTAGATTAAGAAATAGTAATTGTTTGACTGCCCTGTGTTGCAGGCATTTTTCATTTCAGCCTCTTGAGCTGTTGTCATACCGAGTTAATTTTTTATATGTCCACATTTTTTGTGGTGTACTTAGAAAAATCTTCCCTGTCTTCTCATTCTTAAGATTTTCATCCATATTTTCTTCAAATTTGAAATTACAAAAAACTGCATGCATCTGTTTTTCAGTGTCTTGAGAGTCCATAAAAGAAAGAATTTGGATTTTTTATTTTGTGAAATTCTTTATCATCCTGAATTTGTTTGAGGAAACATGGTTTTTCACTCTTGAGTTTATTGATCTTATGACAGACACTTTTTTCCTGTTTTTCTCTTAAGTAAAATGAATGATTGGTTTTGTGCCATCAATCCAGAAACCAGGTCTGCCATAAACCATGGTCATTTGTGCTGGACAATTTAGAAAGCGTTATAAATGTGTTCATTTCTTTCTTTTCTTTGTGGCTTTAAAGCCTTTCTCTCAGACTGCAGCTTTGTTTGCTTTAGTGACTGTCAGGTATAGTGTTCAAAAATTTCCACTGAGTAATTCATTTTCTTAATAATTGAGATTTAAATTTTGGAATAATTCTTTGACAACTTCCTACTCTTTGTTCACTTGAATAATAATTAAAATAAGTAGCCATAGGGCTGGGGTTGTGGCTCAGGGGTAGAGTGCGCATCTAGCATTCCCGAGACTGTGGGTTCAATCCTCAGCACCACATAAAAATAAATAAATAAATAAACATGTTATTTAAAAATAGCCATAATATCCTTTAGTAGAAGATTGATTACTAAAACTGATTTTCTTTTTTGGTTTGGTTTGGTTTGGCACTGGGGATTGAACCCACTGGTGCTTTACTACTGAGACATCCTGAGCCTTTTATTTAGGGCCTCCCTAAGTTGCTGAGGCCGGTCTTGAACTTGCAATCCTCCTGTCTGGGCCCCTGAGTCACTGGGATTATGAGTGTGTGTCCCAACATCTGTCCCTAAAACTGATTTTTATAAAGAAAGAGATATGGTTTATTTGTATAATAAAATATTATATAGCCATTAAAAGCTATAACCCAAAACAAGGGAGGGTGAGGAGGGGAAGGATACAAATCCATTGGATTAGACAAAGGGGAATGAAAGGAAGGGAGAAGGGAAGGGAAGAGGAGGGACAGTAGAATTAATCAGACATAACTTTCCTACCCTTGTATTTGAATACACGACTAGGGTAACTGTGCATCATGTACAACCACAATGATGGGATCCTAAATAGAATAAGTTCTACTCTATGTATGTGTAATTTGCCAAAATACATTCTACTGTCATGTATGACTAAAAAGAACATTTTTTTAAAGATTAAAAATAAATTAAGTAAAATATACTGGGGAAGAAAAGAAATAGATCTGTTGACATGGAAAGATATTTTTGGAATATTGCCACATTGGGGGAGGATATATAGTATATGCCACAGAAGTCATTTAAAATTTTACATTCAAATTTGAGGTTCTTCATTTATCAGTTTTTGTGCAAAGATGAACTGTGGTTATCTCCAAGTGGATGACACATGTCTTCTTTATTTTCTTTTTTAATAACTTTTTCCTGTTGTGATCATATGTGTTTTATAGCAAATATCTTATCAAAAATTTTTCATGGAGGAGGAACATAGCCATATGTAAAGCCTTAAAACTTTCTTTTATTAAAAATAGGACTCAGTATTTTTAAATATACTGTTGTGTAATTTTACATGAGTCTCAACAAGTTATACCAGTTGAACTTGAATTTCTTTAATTGCCCATTGTTGTGTAGCTATTAGGAAAACATTTTTTATATACTAATTAATTCAATATACTTTTATTAACAACTTTCTGCCCCAGGCAACTGATGGCCCATAGGAGCCGGAAGGCAGAAAGAAGGTACTGGGAAAGAAGAAAGGATTTTGTGGCTGCCCTAGCAGCAGCCAGTGGTCTCATGCACACCCATGCCACCAGTAGGGCTCTCTGCCCTCTTGCCTAGTGGAGACCATGGGGAAATGTTTTGAGTAAATTCAAACTCCTCTTACTTTGGGGGCTTCTAACCATAGACAGTTTCTGACTCACAGTGGTTCTTTATGATGATACAAAAGCAATACGTATTCAATAAAATGATACTTTAAATTTTGACCTTTGATTTTTTTCCCCCCAGCCTAGTATATTACTCTCATGTGATGCTGACAGTGACATTAAACTGCAGCTCCCAGCCAGCCCCATAAGCATGAGGAGAAACAACTAATGTTCTGCATTGTTGTGCTGCTAAGCTGGGATGACTAGTACATTGGGTGATTAAATGAATTTTCTACTTAGGACATTTTTAACTATGGGTTTATCGGGATGTAACCCTATCCATCATGATTCAAAGAGCATCTATATTCTGAAGTAACTAATCCCCACTTGGCTTTTAAATTTTTGTTAAAGTGGGATTGGGAATATAGCTTAGTGGTAGAGCACTTGCCTGGCATGCCCAAGACCTAGCAAGGACCCAGGTTTGATCTCCAGAATTGAAAAAAAAAAATTACGTCAGAATTTTATTAAAATTTTAGTGTATTTATTCTTATCCCATTTGTATGGTGGCTACATCTTTATCCTGTGATCTTTCAAAGGTAAAGCAGTTCATGCTTTAGAGGGACTTGTCACACTTTGATCACCTTGCAAACTCAATTTTCTGGGAAAGCCAGAAGTTATAATTTTGTAGATTATTTGGTTTTTTCTTGTTGTTAGAGTAGAAATGCTTTTTTTTCTTTCAGTTTTCTATATCGTATCCTCAGTAGAGATTGGTGGGTGGGTTCCTGTCTCAAATGTATCACTAGCCCCTAGGCACCATGAGATTTTTAGCAGATTTTAAATATTTCTAAAGGGTTGGATTTTAAAAAATAAATTTGCTTTTTTATTATTTCTTATTGTATTATAGTTCCAAAATTATATAATATTCTACTTTTTGGAGGTTTTTTTTGAGCTTCTCTCTGTGACCTAATATAGTTAATTAGTACAGATGTGTTGACACTGCAAGTGTCTCTGAAGGGTGTAGCGCTTACTCCATGCCTGTAAAAATTATATACCTGAGCCAGATGTTGTGGCACACGCCTATAATCTCAGCTACTGTCGAGGCTGAGGAAGGAAGATCACAAGTTTAAGGTCAACCTAAGCAACTTAATACACCCTGTCTCAAAATAAGTATAATACATAGGGGCTGGGGGTATAGCTCAATGGTAGAGTGCTTGCTTAGCATGAATGGGGACCTGGATTCAATCCCCAGTAAGAGAATAAGGGAAGGATTCTCTGGTTATCACCTGAGACTTTTCATGCTTCTGATTTTATCTGCTTGCTTCATGAAGACACTGAGTAGTGCTTTAAAGTTCTTTCTCCTATTGTGATTTTTGTCAATTTCTTCTTGCCTTTCCTTCATTGTTTAATTTTTACCATGTCCATAGAATGTTGCCTGATTTGTGAGAGATTATACTGTTGGCCAATTTTCTGTATTTATTTTTGTTTTGCAAATGCTAGGGATTGAACCCAGGCACTAAGCATATGCTCTACCACAGAGTTAAACATTACCAGCTCTTAAAGGTATCTGGAAGCTATAGTTTTCTGAATTTTCTTTTCTGTCCCCATCTCCTACCTTTGGTGCCTAGAAGTGACTTGCAGATAAATCTGTCCAATGAATTTCTTTTTTTTTTTTTTTAAGAGAGAGTGAGAGAGGGAGAGAGAGAAGGAGAGAGAGAGAGAGAGAGAGAGAGAGAGAGAGAGAGAATTTTAATATTTATTTTTTTAGTTATCAGCAGACACAACATCTTTGTTTTGTATGTGGTGCTGAGGATTGAACCCGGGCCGCTTGCCAGGCAAGCGCACTACCGCTTGAGCCACATCCCCAGCCCCTCCAATGAATTTCTTTATAACAGATTTATTTAGCAGCCTCTGCCTGTTATTAATCTAAAACTTTATATATTGTTTTGTAACCACCTCTCTATATCCAACTAGTTTTTGTAAGATTCTGCTCTGATATTATGCCCCAGAAAGATCCCATTCTCCCTCCAAAAAGTTATGAATCAGGGTTGTTTCCATTAAAAGAGAACTAATGTATCTTATTCCTTCTGCCTAGAAGGGGATTATTGGCCAATTCTCTGAGTAAGCAAGATGGAGTTGCTCTCAGGGATGAATGTTCTTGAGATCAGGGGCTGCCTGTGTGTGTTGATTCCTCTCCTGCCTACTCTTCTCAGTGTGATGGCCTCATTCTCTTCTGTTTACATCAATTGTTTCTGCATGGCAGGAATGGGTACCAAATAGTTCCAGGCTAACAGCACTACTGTTGAGTGGCCCAAGAAGAAGAAGGACTCCTTGATTTAAAAATCCCATGGAAGTGTTATAATTGGACCAATTTGGATACCTTCCCATCACTAGGACCAAATTATCATAGTCCCAAACTCAGTAAATATTTGATACATCCCTAGTGAAACTGAGAAGATTTCCAGTTGGTTTTCATGACATTTATATTAAGTGAAAAGTTTCTGAGATTTAGAAACTTGATATAAATTTATTTTCTTTTTGATCTAGTTTCCATTTATATCAAACCTAAATATGTCTTTACTAATTACTTTGCTATTTTAGAACCAAGATGGCTAAATTGCAAAACCAGAACAAAACATCATTAATCTGGAAAAGATTGGAACCTGGACAATGTTAATGAGTCATTTTTTGCTATACATGGTTGGCCTGGCCTAGCCCATTGACTGGGGTTTGTGGGAGGCATTTTAATGGAGGTGCAGAAAAGGTGACAGAAAATTGAAGACAGAGAATTATGCTCCAGGTTACCTCACTTTTCCTACCACAAGTTCCTCAGCACTTTGCTTCCTTTTGCCAGAATAAATCACCTTCTCCATTTCTCTCCCACTCTTGTGTGAGTAAGAATACTCCTTCTTTAACCTTCCTGTATTGATCTCTTTGTGGACCCAGGTCTTAGGTTAGGGTCTTATTTAATAATGTATATTCAGAAATGTCATAGGTAAGTGAATACTTGTTATCAGTACCTCAGAAATGGTGCTGAGGTAATGGAATTGGGAAATGGCTTCAGGAATTTTCTTTTTTACTGTCTGGGAGTTGATGATCATTAAGTATAAGAATCATTGCATTTTTCTTATTTTATTTGCATAATTACCCTTTAGTTTGTTAGCTGCATGTTCAAGAATTGTAAACTAAGGTTTGTAGACAGGCTAACAAACCTAAAGAGAGAGCTAATGTCAGAACTAGCATTTAAACTTGGCTCCATCTTCCTCAAAGACTGTAGTGTGTTCATAATTATTATTCTTATTTTTGTCATTATTATTATTAGTTGAGAACATGTTGAGTGCATTCTGTGTTCCAAGAATTATACTAAGTACATTCTTTACCCACATATAAACATAGCCTATTAGGAAGGTTTTATTTTCATCTTTATAGATGAGACAACCAAGAGATATAGAGAGCTAAGTAATTACCCTAAAATTCACAGATACCAAGTGCCAGGATTCAAATCAGGATTGAAGCCAATAGGATTGTGTGCTTTTATTATTTAATCTATATTGAATCTGGATATAGGAGTTGGAGAGTATATTGTAAACTGGGTGAAAGGCCCAACAATTGAGCCCCTGTCCCAGCCCTGTCACCGTGTGCCTTTTTTCTTTTACCAATAGGACTTTTTATTCATGACTTTTTAAAAAATCTGAATTTTAGATAGGTTCTTGGACTGGTGGTTCATATTCATAGGTTCATCCAACTTTAGTGTTTATCTCATCCCCAGTATACTTTCCAGAACTACTTTCACCATGAAGCTCCATGAATTTTCCTAATTCAAACTTAGACTTCTTCAGCATTTTTACTTTTCTAATGAAGATATCATAAAGAAGATAAATAGATTGGCAAGCCTTTTATGTCTTTTCCAATGCTGTCTAGAACCAGTTAATTGACCACTTCTTTCAAATTATTTGTCTGTACCTCCTGAGTCATGATTTTCATCATCGTCTGGATTTGGCAAACTTGTTGAGCCATAAGAGGTCTTCCATAATCTAATTGTTGCTTTTTTTAGTAAAACAAACACAGAATAGGTGCAGCAAATGACCAGTGGTAGTCTTGACGTCAACATGAGCTTTAGTCTTGGTCTGCTACATTTTGACAATGGAACACATTTTGTCATAGGTAAGATCCCTGTCATGGAAGTTAGGCAGTTTTTCCTGAATATCTTCAGTAATTAGCTTAAATTTTCTAAATGCAGTTTCATCATTCTGTGCATCAGCAAAATTCACTTCAAACACATGACCCTTGAGACCATCAGGTGCAATTTCAGTTCCTTGAGTCTTCGTAACTAATGTTTTCTCAATATTTCTTATCTTGAACATAGCCAGTACTTTCACACCATACCAATATTTCTAAAAAAAAATAAATCAACCACTTTTTTTCTAGGCTTCCTTCTTATTGCCTTAGGCTCTTGTTCTTACCTACCTCTGTTGTGCTGCTCAGAGAGCCAAAAGGCAACATTGAGCCTTTAGAAACCTCCATAATGGGAGGAGGGAGTGGGACAAGTCAAGATTTAGAGTAGCCAGAGGACAAGAGCAGAAAAAGAATAGGAGTTTGCCTAGAAACGTGCTGTTTTGTGGAAACAAGCAGGTGCCTTGGGCTGGTGAGCAGTGTTTGGGTTTTCAGGGCAACTACTGGTGTGAGAGCTCTCAAAAGAACTTGGGTTCACTAGAAGGGCATGGGTAGTGTTTTTAGGTCTGTCCTGTTTGCCAAAATGCATTCAAATAACAGTAAAGAGTGCAAGGAAGTTCTTGTAGCTGGCATGTGGTAAGATCTGCTTGACCTTGAGCAGAATGATGTGTCATGGCAGCCTGGAAGAAGAAGGGTGAGGGCATGAGGCCCTTGAGTCATACTGTAGGGGTTCAAGTCTCAACTCCACTCCATTCTGACCTAAGTGACCTTAGATAAATTACTTAGCCTATTGGTGCCTATTATTTTAAAAACAAAATAATACTAATAATTACTTCATTCAGTTTCTGTAAGGATTAAAAGAAGTAATCCTTATAAGTTATAAGTCAGTGCTTGTAAAGCTCCTACAACAGTGTTTACATGCTGTAAGATCTCTCAGTGTTAGCAAGGGGTTACTAATATTATGTGCTGGTGGCCTGAACACCTGTGTGATAGTATCCATCATTTTAACCATTTTCTGTTTGGTTCATTTATTGCAGAAGGACACTATAAATTGTTTTTTGAGGTTATTCACATTTACTTATATTTTCTTCATAGCTTAACACTGAATGCCAGAAAGAAAATTAAAACCAAACTCACTGCAGGTTAATTTAAGTGATTATTTTGGCACCTAGTTGTGCTTGAAGTTAGAATTTCATGCTTTTGTGTCAGACTTGGAATCAATCCACATACGTTATTAGATTTGTGATTTATTCTCATCTACCTTTAGGTAGAAGATAGTTCATTTAAATCATGCAGCATAATTCTCTAGATTTACAAAGATCTTGGGAATATCAGAGAGAGTGAGTAAGGTCCGTGTACTGTTGTTTAAGTGAGCTTTTGCCAGTGACTACTGATGTATCTAGGGTTGAGATTAATTTAACTTCCTGGAAATTTCCTTTGTGTGTTTATAATCTAATATCTGATGATACATAGAGAAAAATTCAGTGATTATGGAATCTTAAACTCTGGAAGAGTCTTTAGGGATCATCTGATTCAAATGCTTTATTGTATAACAGAAAAATGAGGCCAAGAGGGTTAAGCAACTAGCTAGAGATAGCTAGCTAGCAGAGGATGTGGACTAACTTTGAATCTTCTGTCTCCCAGTCCTAATTAGTCTAACATGTACTTATGGACTCAAACAGAAATGGATGTGAAATAAAAAATGTCATGCTTGGGGTTGGGAGTATAACTCAGTAGTATAGTGCTTGTCTAGCATGCCTAAGGCCCTGAGTTGAATATTCCCAGCACCACACACTCATGTACACACCAAAAAAAAAAAAAAAGTTTGGAGTGGGGGGAAATGTGTAAATTCATTTTACTCTTTTCTTTCTTTTATTAGGATCTAATCTGTTTTTGGTAATTCTGTCAAACTTGACCTCACAAACCTGTCCACAGTGGCAAAATGACCTGTGGAGCTTTTTTTTGGAGGGGGGGGGTATGAATATTTTATTTTCATAAATGACAAATGACCAGTGATCTAATAGGAAATAGAACCAAAAGGACTTCTCTTCAAGTCTTTTTTTTTTTTTTAATAGGAAGCACTTAAAGCTAAATATTTATCCTTACTGAAAAGGAAGAGATTATACCGCTTGGTAGAGAAAGATGACATTTTTATATGTAGTTTAGGTTAATTAGAAACTTTTAAAATTGGGTATAATGAAGCTTTAATGTATGCATAAGTTGGATGAGCAGTTTTAATTAAAACTTACCTCTTTTGAAATTAACCAATTTCAGCATTCTGAAATTAATGAGATCTAGTCATTGGCACCTCCCAAGTTGTGGATACTCAATAAATATTAGTTTGGAAATCAGTCTCATGTGTTAATATAATATAGATTCTTTCCCAAATCTGGAGAATACTTGACTATACCAAATTTTCCTAGTTTGCCTTGAAACATTTTTTCCTTCATAACTTTTTAAACTATTTAAAAATCCTTTCAGGTTCAATCCCCAGCACCACCAAAAAAAAAAAAAACCTTTCAAATTTATAAAAAAATAAAAATAATTTACCTGTTGCTGAACATGTAATGTTTATGTCTATACACACGCACATAATTTTTTTCCTGAACTATTTGAGCTATTACATACATTATGCCCTCTAAATACATCAATATATATTTCCTAAGGGAGAGGAGGAAAAAACTCTTAAACTTTAGTTATTAAATCTATGTTATACATTAGTACTTTTTTCTATTGTTTATATTTTTATATCAGATAACCTAATAAAGCTCTTTCTAGTCTTTTCTCCTCCAACACAGCGTCTAGGGTCAGCTACATAATTTAGTTGCCACATGTTTTAGACTCATTTTTTAATTCATAGTATTTCCAAAACAGCCTTTGTCTTTTATGACATCAACATGTTTGAAGACTAACACATATTTGAGTTTACTATTTTTCCTCATGATGAGGTTAAGATAATGTTTTCTTAATCAGAACCATTGCATCAGTAATAGTGTCTAGAAGCATTGGAGGATATCAGACACAATGTTGATTCTTATTTTGATTACACAGTAAAGCTGTTGCCTGATTTCTGTAGTGCATAGTTAACTGAGGTTCCCACCCCACCTTTTAACTAGTAAGCATCTGTGGGAAGACACTGTAACACAAAATTTCCCCTTGACTTCACATCTACAAATGATCCTTTCCTCATCCAGTATTAACCATGGTTAATTACACAGAGAAGTTGTTCCTATTGTAGTACCCCCTCCTTTATGTATCTAATAGGTATTAATCAAGGGTACACATTTTTTAATGGTTTGTAATTAATTGATTGCTGTACTTCTACTATTTTGGTGGTTAGCCCATCCAGATTTGGGTAATGGAAACTCCTTCAAACTCCCATTTTCTTGTGATAAGCTCCCACCAATTTTTCCTATTTATTTATTTATTTATTTAGCACTACTTAACATTCTGGGCTCATCTTGTACCTGCCTGCCCCAACCATGGAATCAGGCATTTCCCTAGAAGTCCATTCCTTTTAGGAGGAACGGAATTAGAGACCACAGTCTGAGTACTCAGTGTATTTGGTGCTGCTAAAGTGTCTGTTTTTGCCCATCCAGCCAGCAGAGCTAGAAAATATGTGTATAAACACATAATCACAAATATATCTCTAATTTAGACATCATGAACACACACCATTGTCTTCCTTTTTCTTTCTTTCTCCCCCGCCCCCACTGGAAATTGAACCCAGGGGTACTTTACTGAGCCACATTCCTAATCCTTTTTATTTTTTATTTTGAGATAGGTCCTCGATAAATGGCTGAGGCTGGCCTTGAACTTGTGATACTCTTGACTCAGCCTCTTAAACTGTTGGGATTACAGGCATGCACCACTTTGCCTGGCTGTCTTCCATTTTTATCCATCCTCGTGGAGTTATTTTTTGTCTTCCTTCATTCTATGTCTGTGTGTCCATTCTCTCATAGTGAGACTCTGAGCTCTCAGTAGCATCAACATATTTATTCTTTTGCTCATCCTCTAATACACTTAAAAAAGAATTGCTTTATATTTAATTACTATGGTAATCATTCCTAGCAAAAAGAGATGAGAAATTTTTTGCAGTTCTTTCCTAAGAATTTGGCTAAGACCAAAAGTGATCACATAACCATCTTCATAATTTCTTTCATTTTTTTTTCTTTTTTCTTTCCCTTCAGTGTAGTTATTTTAGTCATTTGAACTAAAAGTAGGCTAACTTGTTTTATTTTGCTTTCAATTATAGGTTCCTCCCCATTTTCATGTATATTAATGTTGAATATATAGGATATTAGAATGCTCTCAATCAAAATAATAAAAAGATATCCTCTGTGTGTGTGTGTACATATGTACACACACACATATATATCATATATATATGGGAGGAATAGATGAACTCTAGATAAGGCAGAGGAGTGGGAGGGGAAGAGAGGGGGCAAGGAGTTAGTAATGATGGTGGAATGTGATGGACAAGACATGAATTGGTGTAAACATACTTTATATACAAACAGATTTGAAAAATTGTGCTCTGTATGTGTAATAAGAATTGTAATGCATTCCGCTGTTATGTGTTTAAAAAATAAAATCAACTAAAAAAATCTACTTTTATTTTAAAAATTTTTAAAAAAATTTTAAATTGTAGACAAGCACTCCACTACTGAACTACAACCCTATCCCCTCCATAGTGTTTTAATTTGACTCCCACCTTCTTTTTTTTATGAAATGAAAGATATACAATGAGCAAAAGGGCATTATTGTAACCATATTCAGTTTTGTTGTGGTTCAAAATAAATCCTACCTATGGAGATTAAGCTTGCAAAGAAACTTGATTTTTGCAGACATATTTCAGGCTCATTGATTTGTAGCTTTGACTCTTGAAGATAGTGGGTCTTAGTTGTTTTCTATTCCAACATACTAGACAGTTACTGAATCTTCAGTAACACTGACTCCTGACTCCATGCTGCAGGAACACTGGCAGTACAAGCACAGAGGGATATTGTTTGGGAATGCTTGCTGTGGCATTGATGAGAATTGGAACCCCCCAAATATGCCTGTGATACAAAAGAACAGTTTAATAAGACAAAATTATAAAATCAAGCAAGCAAACAAAACTTTTAGTTCCGGATTAACAGAAGTGAATATAAATACCACCTCAGTGCCTTGATTTGCAGTTTCAGATGCTCTTTTCTTTATTTGTGATCCAAAGAAGGTATCTGTGTTGAAATCCTATGATTCAATGGTATTCTCAGCAGCATATCTGGAAAGTCACACAGCTAGATGATTTATGCTTATTTTGTATTCATCATACATAATAATGTGTGTTTTATTTATAAATCTTGGATCTGGGATGAAGCTGTGATATACCAGCTACAAGTTAGCAGGTTGAAAGAATTAAAGGTAACTTGATAGTAGAAGTATCATAATAGAGCTGTATCTTTTCTCTTTGCTATAGCTTTAATACAGATACTGGCAGCTGCAGCAGCTGAACGAGATGTGGTTTATTTTACCTTTGGGGACTCAGAATTGATGAGAGACGTTTACAGTATGCACACTTTCCTTACTGAGAGGAAACTGACTGTTGGTAAGTAGGAGGTAGTCTTGATACTTGGTAGCTAGATGGATTATACACCATCTAAGAGGAACACTTGCTAAATCTGGATGGATCATAATGGATAAGAAGAAACAAGTGCATCACTTCAAGGGGATAGAACAAAGCTCTTAGAGGGACTGCATTTGTAGTCTATTTTTTCTGGCAGAGTTTCATCCACAATTTTGAATGAGTATGTCAGCTTATTAAAGTCAAGAAACTGAAGTTACTTTCAATTTTTACTTTTGTGGGTATAGAAAACTAAAAGAGGGGCTGGAGTATAGCTCAGTAGTAGAGCTCTTGCCTAGCATATAGGAGGCACTGGGTTTGATTCTCAGCACCGCATATAAATAAATAAAGTAAAGGTCCATTGACAACTAAAAGAAAAAAAAATAAAAGGAAAAAAAGAAAGGATTATGACAAAACTCTAGTGTTCTTTTGAAACTTTTTCCATCCACATACCTCACATGCAAATTGTTCTGACCATTTACCCTCCAGGAGAAGTGTATAAGCTATTGCTTCGCTACTACAATGAAGAATGCAGGAACTGTTCTACCCCTGGACCAGACATCAAGCTTTATCCATTCATGTACCATACTGTTGAGTCCTGTACAGAGACTGTTAACAAGCCAGTACAAAAGACAGGGACTTGAGGAGCCAAGTGAACAGAACCTCCTCCCACTGCTCAGAGACATCCTGTTTGAATTGTCAGGTGTAATATATGAATGACTTAAGTTAATGTAAGTGTGTATATAATCTACATTTGTAGTCAAGGATGTAATCCCTTCTAAACATATGCAATTGTCAGTTTGTACATCTAAACTTTCCCCATCCTGACTTATATGGGCTTAGATATGTTATCTTTCCATTTTCTTCTATTTTAGTTTTCATTCTTTGATTTGTCTTTTGTTCATCAGATTTCTTGTAAAAATCTCCATGAAAGGCTGTGCTCAGCTATCGGGTTTCTTTATTCATGGATGTATATTATACAAATTGCTTCTGCAGCTTGCAGATGCCAGTGAGCCTGGGAAAAAGTTAAAATCCAGGAATCTCTGTAATAGAATTTGCTACAAATCTCCCTGTGAACCTTTCATGCCAACACTAACAGGCTTATGTTGTGTGAATTTTTGAAAATTAAGAAGTTTTTTTTTTCATATGTGTTACATAGTGCACATATCCTATGTTGTTCTTTATTTAAATTAGAATAATTTTCAGAAGTTGTTCTTTTAATACATCCGCTTTTATCTGTATGGTTTGTCTATCCATTTTATCCCAATCAATTTTTATTGACACTGTTTCTAGAAACTGACCAAGATGAAAGAAAATGTAGAGTAAAAGAGTTTTCCTCATATAGTGTAATGAAAACATATTCAAGAGGGTTGAAGAGTTTTGTTTGTTTGTTTGAGTTTTTTTTTTTTTCCTATTAGGATCAATATTTGTTCTGTGGTGCTTGAGGCATTTCATATAACCAAAGTTTGGGAACTAGAAACTTCATGCTGATTTGTACATATTGAAGTTTTTCTGGTATTCATAGGTTATATAGTTGATAATTTTTCATTAATAAATCATTTGTCAGAAACTTCCATATCATCTATATTTTATATACTATATAAACATGATCTTTAAGTGTTTATGTGGAACACATAAAATCCAAATAAAACTGCTGTGGGGAATTTTAAGCTTTATCGGGACTTTGTTTAAAATCTGTTATTCACAACTTTGTTCTTTTAAAAGTGGCAAAAAAAATAAATAATGAAGTCTTTAGAAGATTAAACTGAAAGCCAAAGTCAAGTCTTGTGTTGAGTAGAGTTTAATCACAAAAGCACTTATTTAGATTTTCAAAATAGTCCTAAATTGTAGTGTTCTGGTTTATAGTCAATTGTCAGGAAAAGCTGATGGAGATCAAATCCTGTTATAAGGAACATCAGTAGATGGCCTAAACTCCTATTATCAGCACTGGAAGAAAAAAAATAAGGCCTATGCCAGTAACTCTTTTCTTCTTCTTTCTTCCTTTCTTTCATGTCCTTTCTTCTTCCTTTTCCTCTTCCTCTTCTTCTTCCTCCTCCTCTTCTTCCTCCTCCTCTTCCTCCTCTTCTTCCTCCTCTTCTTCATCCTCCTCTTCCTCTTCTTCTTCCTCTTCTTCTTCCTCTTCTTCTTCCTCTTCTTCTTCCTCCTCCCCCTTCCCCTCCCCCTCCCCCTCCCTCTCCTTCTCCTTTTCCTTCTTCATTTGGAAACAGGTCTCATTCTGGTTTTGAACTCAAGATCTTCCTGCCTCAGTCTCCTGAGAGCTGGGATTTCAAGTGTTTACCATTACACCTGGCTCAGTATCTACAACTCTTTATGTTTGTATAGAGATTGATAGGATAATAGGATTTGGTACCTGATGGCAGACGCTTGTCATTGATGAAGCTGTTTATCATAGTAACTAAGATTTTTAATCATCTCCTAAATTTCAAGGAGTCTGGCTTTATTTCTGCTGATACTGAAGTCTCTTTCCCAGCCTAATCTGTGCTTTAATGGTTATATTTCATTTCCTTATTTTTCCATCCCTATGCTCTTCCCCTCTTAGTTGCTTAAAGTGTTTCATGAACAGTGTTTGTTGGTTCTTGCAGTAGAGAAATTATGGATCCAGGTTAGAAGACTACCCAGCTCAGTATTCCAAAACAGAGAAGCAGAGATTTTGCTCTTAGTTGTACAGCGGTAGTGAAGGAGCCACCTACTAACTGCCTTGCCTCTCTTGCTGTTAAGAGATTTCCAAGAAACCTCTTGGAAGACCAGTTCTTTGTCCCAATATGTCCTGACAGTAGGGCAGCTAACATGAGAGCTCATGCCTGACTTTTTGAGGAAGGAGGAAACATAGAGCAAACGTAGCTACTTTGTCATTAAAGGTCCTCTTCAAAAAAGGAGAAATTAAACATCTCGTTAACATTTGTATCTATTCTGAGGTGTTTAACAGTATCTTTTTACTCTCTTTTATACAGGGTTTATTGTTTTCATATTGTTACTCCTTTTTTCATGTAGAAATCTTAGATTTTTAATAAAGCTTTCTTTTCAATTTCTGACTAACTCATTCAGGAAGATCTATAATAGCAACTTAACAAAACAAATGTCTAGTAATGGAAAGGACATGAGATTTCTAATTCAGGAAAATTGAGTTCAAATGCTGGCCATTTCTCTAGTTAATATTTTAACCTTGTTGAAATAAATTGATTTCTGACCTAACTTAGCTAGAAAATGGAATAAGTAGCACCTACTGAGAAATAAAACACAGTAAATTGAACACATACTTTGTGTTCAAAAATACATCAGTTGACCAGGAAACATAATGGAGTACCTACTATATATTAGCCAATCTGCTTGTTCTACAAATTTTAGCCTATTTTTCCAGGGAGTAACAGATGTCCAGAGGTTTGGGGTTATCGAACAAGCTCAACCTGAAGGAGTTCATTATGGAAAAGGGACTTGCTGTGTTATCTATGTAGGGATCTGATAGAAAAGGGCCCTGACACCCTTGTTACCTAGCAAGTTAAATATCCCTTATTGAAATACTTGGGACCAGAAGAGTTTTGTATTCTAGATTTTTTTCAGATTTTAAAATATTTGGGTAGAAAATTAGTTTTGTTTTTTTTTTTGAATGGGACCCAAGTCTAAGTGCAAAATTCATTTATGTTTCACATGTACACATGGCCTGAAAGTCATTTTACATCACATTTTTAGTGCACTTGCACTTTGACTGGGGCTTGTCACATGAAGTCAGATGTGGCATTTTCTACATAGTGTTGTGTTGGCACTGAGAAAGTTTCAGATTTTGGAGCATTTTAGATTTCCAATTTTCACATTAGGGGTTCTTAACCTGTGTAGTTCATTTTTCATCACGAGTGACTAGTTATTAGTTGGGTACATTCAGTTGTTTCCAAAAGGATTATCTCTTGTTGCTGGTTGCAAAGGCATTTAGAGCAGGCATACTCAAACCAGAATTTAAAAGGGAGATTAAAAAAGGAGATCTAACCCAGCCCAGTGATTGTTACTTCTCTATAGTACATATTGCTCTGGAAACCAAAGTGGTTAAGCTGTCCAACTCCAGAATATAGTGAGCAAAATGTTGGGTCACATTTTTGGAAAACTTCCTCAACAGGAAGGAATATGGCTGCATAGATTTTTTACCTGTGTTCTTTTCCTTTCTTCAGTCTGTGTGGCTGTATGTTCATGTTTTTTGTTTTGGTTTGATTTTTTTTTTTTTAATTCTGATGCAGAAGACAATCTAGCATACCAACTTTTAAAGATAAGATTGAGAGGGCCTGCACTTCCTTCTCTCAAACCTGTGAATACCTCCCATCTCTTTGTTTGCAGGGAAGACCAAGTCTGGCCATTGCTGGTACATGATGAGCTCAGAAATTATTCCTGTCATTTTGGGGGGATAAAGGGGGACATTCCAAAGTGATACTTGCTAGAACAAACAGCTGAGATCCACTGACCCACTACTGCCCTCTGTCCCAGCAAAAGGTCCTGAGTCCCTGCTGGCCAGGTACTACATAGATCAATTGTGCCTTCAGTTGGAAGGTTTCCCAGACAAGACAACAAAGCTGCATATGTTCATCTGGTAATTGGCTTTATTGCTCCTGACTTTATTTTAAATGTAAGGTTAATGTGTCATGATGATTCTGGATTTGGGGATAAGGAGAGGTCTGTACTGATGTTTACATGATTTTGTAGGAAGAGAATAAAGAAATTTGGATCCCCTTGTCACTACCTCTTTTTTTCTGCAAATAATTAAGCCATTTTTCATGTAAAATTTTGTGTGCATGCTCTCAGTGAAAACATGTAGAGTATGTCTTAGGGATTTGGTGAACATTTTTACATGTAGATTTGCCATTCCACCTATAAAGTTGTACATAAAATTTTAGTATCTGGGGAAAGAAACATGTTCATGCCAGAATTGTTAACAGCCTCAAACCAGACTCTCATTTGTCTTAAACCCATTTAAAGATATTTTCACTATAATCTTGACCTCATGTGATTTCAGAGTATTCATTAATTTCACAGATGGCAGTGAGCATTTTTTCACGTGATAGCATCTTAGAAATCAAAGCACTTGTAAAAAATTCCAGTTTTTTTTTTTAAATTCTAATTAGTTTTGCATGACAGAAGAATGCACTTTGACACATCATACATAAATGGAGTATAATTTCTCATTCTGGTTGTACATGATGTAGAATCATACAGTTGTGTAGTTATATATGGACATAGGGTAATAATGTTTGATCTTAAAATCAGCATACTGTAGTTTTTCTTAATGCTACATAAAAATTAAGGTGTATTACTATCTAAGACATCTTATATATGAGGAAACATGGCAGCTTGAGTGACAACCAAATGTCAGTCTCTTTTTAGCTATGTTAATTGTGCCCATATTAAATATCAAATTTATACTCTTAGCAGAAATGGAGACAATCACGATTATTGTAAAATTCTATAGTATTACTGAGACTGGTAGTCAAGAACTTTTTTGTTTTCTTTTTAAGGAGCATTTCAGACAAATACAAAAATAAAATAGGGTAATGAATCTCCATATCCATCACCCATCTTCAACAATTATCAACTCATGGTTAAATTATATTTCTATCAATTTCTCATCCCAAAAAGGATCCAAGAATGGTGGGACATATGTGTAATCAGCCACTCTTGGAAGCTGAGTCTGGAGGATCAGTTGAACTCAAGAGTTTGAAGTCAGCCTAGGCAACATAGATCCTGTTTCTTTCTAATTATCTTTAAATGTAATCATCATATATAGATATAAAATTCAAGACATAGACAGGGGCTGGGAGTGTTGCTCAGTGATAGAGTGCTTGCCTAGCACACATGAGGCACTGTGTTTGATCCTCAGCACCGCATAAAAATTTAAAAAAGGTATTGTGTTCATCTACAACTAAAAAAAAATGTTTTAAAAAGGATATTCTTTCTGATGAGTATAGCTAAAAACCCTGATCATTGTTTGTAAAACAAATAGTCCAAGTGTGGTGTTGTGCACCTGTAATCCCAGGGACTTGGGAAGCTAGAGGCAAGTTTAAGGCCAGTCTCAGCAATTTTTGAGATCCTGTCTCAAAAAGGACTGGGGACATAGGTCAGTGGTTCAGTCCCCAGTACCAGGAAAACATACACACAGGAAAACTTAAAACTGAAAAATAAGCAGACTGCTAGAGACTTTGGGAATTAAGGAAAAATACAGTTGATGAGTTCCTTGGATTTTGTATTGTCCCAGATAACCCATACTGGATCTTGGAGAAACCAACAATGTGAAGATACTGATTGCAGACTTAAAGGCCTAAGAAAAGCCTCCTCCCTTTAAAACCAAAGACTAGGAAAGGGGCAACCTAAGCATGACAAAAAAAAAAAAAATGTAATACTACTCTATCTAACCAAATACCACATAACAAAAACACCCCCCACCATCAAATACTAGGTGTGGAATCTAGCTGTCTATGTTCTTTGGTTTGTGACAATGTGTTCCAACTACCACACTTCAAGCCCAAGCAGGTGGTAAAGAAAATCTTTTCCCAACACAATGTGAAAATAATACATGGGAAAACTGGAACTCTACTTCCTAAGGGTAGCAAGACTCCAATTCCCTTACTTATTAGGTGTTGTCTGAGGAAGCCTAACCAAAAGACTTGTCTCTACCACTCAACTGAGACCACTCACTTCACTCCATCTTCCTAGCCTAACCTATGAACTCCAGCGCCTATTCAGCAGTAACAGACCCCCTCCCCCTAGATATCAACAGAGGCAGAAGATCCTGGATTCCATCTCCACTTGACTATGTAATAAGGAAGTGTCTTTCACACCCTACTCAAAGATTGTAATAATGTCAGGTGCTAAATAAAGCAAATTTTAATATGATCCAGAGTCTCATAACTATACAAAATATTCACATTTCAATCAAAAATCACTCATGCACAAACCAGAAAGATTTTAGCCTGAATGACAAAAGACAATAGACAGTAACACTGAAATGACAAAAATGTTAGAATTATCTGACAGGGGTTTTAAAGCAGCCTTCATAAAAATCCTTAAAAAAGTAACTTTGTACACACATTAAATAAATGAAAAAGACGGTCTCAGCATGGAGTTAGAAAGTCCCAAAAAATAAAAGAAGAACCTAATGGAAATTTAGAACTATACAATACAATAATGGGGGTGGGGATTAAATGGGCTCAAGAGAATAAGGACTAAGGAAAGAATGAATTTGAAGATGGAAATTAGCCAAATCTGAACAAAAAAGAAAAAGTAGACTGTGGGAGGACGAAACATCAACTTTTTTGAAACTGTAATAGAAATCTCATTTTCATTGTAGTCCTGGAAGAAAAGGAGAAAGAAGATAGGAGTTCAAAAGTATTCAAAGAAATAATTTCTAAATTTTTCCCAAATTAGCAGGTGTGATGGCACACGTCTATAATCCCAGCTTCCAAATTTGTCAAACAAAATAAATTTATAGATTAAGAAAGCTGAGTGAACTCCAAAAAACACTCCCACAGCACATACTAAAACATATCACTATCAATTTTCTCAGAACTAAAGGAAAAAAAATCTTGAAAGTACTGACAAAAGAACATATTACCTAAGACAAACAATGCAAATTACACTGAATTTCTTACCAGAATTCATGAAGGCCAGATGAGGATAAGGGGAAACCAATACATTCTCAGATAAAGGAAAGCCAAGAGAACTTGTTGCCAGCAGACAGCAGACCTGCATAATAGAATGGTCACAGGAAATAATTTTTTTAAAAAAACTTGGACTATGAGAGAGGAAGAACTGAAAGAGTAGAAAATATGGGTAAGTATAATAAACTCTATTGAAGCAAAATTAATAGCTGTCTATTGTAGTTTTCCATGTTTATAGAGGAATTGATTTTCAATTACAAATATGAGAGAGTAAAGAGGCATAAAGAGAGGCAATGTTTCTGTACTTCACACAAACTGGTAAAATGGTGGCAACAGTAGACTATTGTAATAAGCTGTACCTATACAATGTAGTATCTAGACCAACCCTAGAAGGGCTATAAAAAGAGATACATTTAAAACCACTATACATCAAGGTAAAATTGTAAGAATAAAAAATAATCCACAGGAAGTCAGGAAAAAGAAAACAAAACATTGGAACAACCAGAAAATAAATAATGGCAAAAGAATCAAAGGTTAGTCTTAGAAAAAAATAATAAAATTGATAAGCCTCTAGTTGGGCTAAGAAAAAAATGCAAACTTGCAAATTGCTAATATTAGAAATGAAAGAGGGAACATCACTATATATTCCATTGTGATAGTAGGAGCAAATGTGACTCCATTTTGTTTTGTGACTTCATCCTGTAAAACAACCATGCCAAGTAGAAGAGTCATGACTGGAGCAAGATGTTCTTTTCCTTTTGCTATAGAAACCTTTAAGAACACATAACTACCTAATGGGGTATTGTTTCTGTAACTGGGGTGACTGGGCTAATTGTGATTAGACTTCCCTCCGCTTGACTGCACTGTACCGCTTCTGTAACTTGGCTTGCTTGCATTGGCTAGACCCCCTGAACATCCCTTTTGCGGTTTTCAGGCTTATAAGGAGTGCCCTTGCAATTGTTCGGGGCTGATCAGGGGAACAGCTTTATGTTCTGGTCAGCCGCCACCGGTGTGCTTCAATAAAGGCTTGATTCGATTATACGTGAGTGGTCTGGAAGTCAGTTTATGAAACCCTGGGACAAAGCTTTAACTATAACACCATCATGTTAAAATGATAATAAAGGAATATTATGAATAACTTCATGCCCACAAATTTGATAAGCTGTAAGAAATGGACCAATTCCTTGAAAAAAACATCTTGCTGAAAAGTCACACAAAAAATAGAGAATATGAAGCCAGGCATGGTGGCACATGCCTGTAAACTCAGCAGCACCAGGAGTTGAGACAGGAGGATCACAATTTCAAAGCCAGCCTCAGCCTCCTTGAGGCACTAAGCAACTCTAAATAAAATATGATGGGCTGGGGATGTGGATCAGTGGTTGAGCGCCCCTGAGTTCAATCCCTGGTACCCACCCCCCTAAATATGAATTGTCCTATCTCTAGTAAAGAAACTTAATCAATAATTAATGATTATCTCCAAATAGCAGATGTCCCAGATAGTTCCTGGTGAATTCTCCCAAATATGTAAGGAAGAAATTAAACCAAGTATCTATGATCTATTCCAGAAAATGGATGCCAAAGGAATACTTCTCTATGAGATCAGCCTTACCCCAATAACAAAGTTGGACAAAGAAAAGGAAAATATAAACTGACATCTCTCAAAATATAGAAGCAAAAATTCTCAACAAATTATTAGTTAATTGAATCCAACAATATATTGAAAAAAATTTGCATCATGAGCACATAGGATTTATCTTAGATATACAAGACTGGCTCAAAATTCAAAAGCTATTCATGTCATCACATCAATAGACTAAAGAAAAATAGCAATCAAATTATTAAATGCAGAAAAAAAGCATTTGACATAATCCAATGTCTATTTGTGATTTTTGGTTTTTGTTTAGGGCGGGGGTTAGTTGTTTGTTTTTGTTTTTGGTACCGGGAATTGAACCCATGGTTCTTAACCACTGAACCACATTCCCAGCCCTTTTTTATATTTTATTTTGAGACAAATTCTCCCTAAGTTGCTTAAGGCCTCCTTAAGTTGCTGAGGCAGCTTTCAAGTCATAATCCTCCTGCCTCAGCCTCACAAGCTGCTGGGATTATAGGCATGCACCATCATGCCCTGCCCTAGTCAAGATTTTATTTTGTTTTCATTATATTTTATCTTATTTAAAAATTTTTGGTATTGGGGATTGAATCGAGGGGTGCTTAATTGCAAAGCCACATCACCAACCCATTTTTATTTTTTATTTTGAGACAGGGTCTCACTATTGCTAATTTGCTGAGGCTGGCTTTGAACTTGCAATCCTCCTGCCTCAGCCTCTGCTTATTCATGATTTTAGAAATACCTCAGCAAACTAGGAATAGAAGAAGAACTTCCTCAATATGATAATGCATACAGAGCCTTGGCCAATATGGTTAATGGTGGGAAACTCAAAGCTTTCTTGCCACACTCAGGAACAAGGCAAGGGTGTTCCCTCTTTATGATTTATGATTGCTTTATAACATCATACTGGAAGACCTAGCTAAAGCAATAGGAAAATAAAATATATTCAGAATAGGAAGGAAAAAGTAAAACTATCTTTGTTTACAAATAACATGTTTATGTAGAGTCCAAAAGAATCTCCAAAAATTCCCCAAGGTTGTAGGATATGATTTTAATATATGAATGTCAATCGCTTTCCTATATACCAGCAATGAACAAATAGAAGAAATACACATTACCATTTATTAGTGTCCTCCCAAATGAAATAGGCATGAAACTACCAAAATATGTTTAAAATATGAGTAAAAATGCAAAACTGTAATGAAACATCAAAAATTAAAAAATTTGAGAGATGTTCCATGTTCATGGAGATTCCATGTTCATGGATAGGAAGACTTGATATTGTCAAGATGCCATTTTTCTTTCAACCTAGTCTATAGATTAATACAATCCCAATCAAAATCCCAGCAAGTAATATTGTGGTTATTGACAAAATGATTCTACAGCTTATATGTAATGAGAGTGATGGCCAGCATCTCACTGGGGAACCTGGTTGTGGGGGGGCTTCTTTTTCCTGCAGAGGAGGGCGTAAGCCACCTGAAAACTTAAAATCTCAAATAATTAGTGAAGAACAAAACATAAAGAGTCAGAAATATATTTACAAAAGCAGAGCCCCTGATAGATCTAGTCCACATGGGTGCTGGAACTAGACAAAGGAGAGATGGCTACAGTGGTTTATTTAAGGGGGTACATCAAAGGCCGGGATAAGGTTTCAAGGGCAGAATCTTGCTTCGTGATGTTTTGCAGTCAGCAGGTTGATTGACATCTTGGCAGGTCACACCCATCTCAGGTGCTGTGTGGGATCTTTGGCAGAGCTTGAGGGGGAAGTTCACCTGCATCAGGTGGTCAATCTCTGTGGGGGTGCCACCAGAAGTTCCCAATGCCAGACTTATCCCCTCATTAGTCTATAATGTGCAAAAGTCCACACAGGCCATGGATGGCTCTCAACATTATATGGAGAGGAAAAAGATCCAGAATAGTCAATTTAGTATTAAAGGAGAAGAACAAAGAGGTCTCACAGTACCTGTGTCAAGACTTACTATAAAGCTACAATAATAAAGACTGTGTAATATTGGAAAAACAATTAACAAAATAGACCAATGAATCAGAAGATCTCAGAAGTAGATCTACACAAGTGTGGTCAACTGTTTTTTAACCAAACAATACAATGTAGCAAGGATACTCTTTGCAAAAGTGATGCAGAAACAGCAGGATTTTCATATGTAAAAAAATAAATAAATCTAGACATAGACATTATACACCTTAAAAAGTTAACTCAGCATGTAGCATAGTCCTAAACATACAATGCAAACTATAAAACACTAGAAGAAAACCTAAGCAACTTTGGTGATTACTTTTAGATACAACACTAAAAGCACAATGCAGAAAATAAATAATTGATAAGCTTGGTTCATTAAGATTAAAAATTTCAGCTCTGCAAAACACAGTGTCAAGAGAGAAGACAAAGTAGAGAGTAGAGGAAAGATTTGCAAATGAAATGGTTAAAGGATTCATACCCAAAATACACAAAGAATCCTTAAAACTCAACAATTAAAAAAAACAAGATGAACAAAACAATTAAAAATGGGCCAGAAGGGCTGATGAGAGTGTGGAGCAATAGGAACTCTCATTTATTGCCAATGTCAATGCAAAATGGTATAATCACTTTGGAAAATACTTTGACAGTATCTAAAAAAAATTAAATATACTCTTACCATACAACCCATCACTAATACTTTTTAGTATTTACTCAAGTGATTTGAAAACTTTTTTTTATTGGTTGTTCAAAATATTACAAAGCTCTTGACATATCATATTTCATATATTAGATTCAAGTGGATTATGAACTCCCATTTTTACCCCAAATACAGATTGCAGAATCACATCGGTTACACATCCACATTTTTACATAATGCCCTATTAGTAACTGTTGTATTCTGCTACCTTTCCTATCCTCTACTATCCTCCCTCCCCTCCCCTCCCCTTCCATCTTCTCTCTCTACCCCATCTACTGTAATTCATTTCCCTCCTTGTTTATTTTCCCCTTCCCCTCACAACCTCTTATATGTAATTTTGTATAACATTGAGGGTCTCCCTCCATTTCCATGCAATTTCCCTTTTCTCTCCCTTTCCCTCCCACCTCATGTCTCTGTTTAATGTTAATCTTTTCTTCCTGCTCTTCCTCCCTGCTCTGTTCTTAGTTGCTCTCATTATATCAAAGAAGACATTTGGTATTTGTTTTTTAGGGATTGGCTAGCTTCACTAAGCATAATCTGCTCTAGTGCCATCCATTTCCCTGCAAATTCCATGATTTTGTCATTTTTTAGTGCTGCGTAATACTCCATGGTGTATAAATGCCACATTTTTTTTATCCATTCGTCTATTGAAGGGCATCTGGGTTGGTTCCACAGTCTAGCAATTGTGAATTGTGCTGCCATGAACATCGATGTGGCAGTATCTCTGTAGTATGCTCTTTTAAGGTCTTCAGGGAATAGTCTGAGAAGGGCAATGGCTGGGTCAAATGGTGGTTCCATTCCCAGCTTTCCCAGGAATCTCCATACTGCTTTCCAAATTGGCCGCACCAGTTTGCAGTCCCACCAGCAATGTACAAGAGTACCCTTTTCCCCACATCCTCGCCAGCACTTGTTGTTGTTTGACTTCATAATGGCTGCCAATCTTACTGGAGTGAGATGGTATCTTAGGGTGGTTTTGATTTGCATTTCTCTGACTGCTAGAGATGATGAGCATTTTTTCATGTACTTGTTGATTGATTATATGTCCTCCTCTGAGAAGTGTCTGTTCAGGTCCTTGGCCCATTTGTTGATTGGGTTATTTGTTATCTTATTGTCTAATTTTTTGAGTTCTTTGTATATTCTGGATATTAGGGCTCTATCTGAAGTGTGAGGAATAAATATTTGTTCCCATGATGTAGGCTCCCTATTTACCTCTCTTATTGTTTCTCTTGCTGAGAAAAAACTTTTCAGTTTAAGTAAGTCCCATTTGTTGATTCTTGTTATTAACTCTTGTGCTATGGGTGTCCTATTAAGGAATTTGGAGCCCGACCCCACAATATGTAGATCGGAGCCAACTTTTTCTTCTATCAGACGCAGAGTCTCTGATTTGATATCTAACTCCTTGATCCACTTTGAGTTAACTTTTGTGCATGGCGAGAGAAAGGGATTCAGTTTCATTTTGTTGCATATGGATTTCCAGTTTTCCCAACACCATTTGTTGAAGATGCTATCCTTCCTCCATTGTATGCTTTTAGCTCCTTTATCAAATATAAGATAGTTGTAGCTTTGTGGATTAGTCTCTGTGTCCTCTATTCTGTACCATTGGTCCACCCGCCTGTTTTGGTACCAGTACCATGCTGTTTTTGTTACTATTGCTCTGTAATATAGTTTGAAATCTGGTATCGCTATACCGCCTGATTCACACTTCCTGCTTAGAATTGCTTTTGCTATTCTGGGTCTTTTATTTTTCCATATGAATTTCATGATTGCTTTCTCTATTTCTACAAGAAATGCCATTGGGATTTTGATTGGCATTGCATTAAATCTATAGAGAACTTTTGGTAATATTGCCATTTTGATGATGTTAGTTCTGCCTATCAATGAACAGGGTATATTTTTCCATCTTCTAAGATCTTCTTCTACTTCTCTTTTTAGGGTTCTGTAGTTTTCATTGTATAAATCTTTCACCTCTTTTGTTAGGTTGATTCCCAAGTATTTTATTTTATTTTATTTTTTGAGGATATTGTGAATGGAGTGTTTTTCCTCATTTCCATTTCAGAAGTTTTGTCGCTGATATACAGAAATGCCTTTGATTTATGTGTGTTGATTTTATATCCTGCCACTTTGCTGAATTCATTTATTAGTTCTAGTAGTTTTTTTTGTTAGACCCTTTTGGGTCTTCTAGGTATAGAATCATGTCATCCGCAAACAATAAAATACTATTTTGTGCCAAAATAAAAAAAGCTATTGAGTCTTGTAAAGACACAAAGGAAATGTAAATGCATATTACTAAGTGAAAGAAGCCCATCTGAAAAGACTACATACCATATGTTTCCAACTATATGACATTCTGGAAGGGAGAAAACTACAGAGGCAGTAATATCAATGATTGCCAGTGGTTGGAGGTTGGGAAGGGAATCGTGAACAAATGGAACACCAAGGATTTTTAGAGCAGTAGAACTACTGTGTTCCATACGTTAATGGTGGATACATGTTATTATTCAGTTGTGAAAACCCATAGAAAATATTAAATGCCAAGAGTGGACCCTAATATAAACTGCAGACCCTGTATGATTATGATGTAGGTTCATCGACTGTTAACAACAGCTATGGTATGGTTTGTCAATAATGGGGGATTGTGAAGGCAGGGAACAAGAGGTATTTGGGAACTGTATTTTCTGCTTAATTTTGCTGTGGACCTAAAAATTACTATAAAAATAAAGCTTATTAATTTTATGAAGCAACAAACTTAAGCCTTAATACATCAACAGTTAAATTATCTATAAAGGCATTAAATATAGCTGGACACAGCTGTACATGCCTGTAATCCCAGTGTCAAAGGCTGAGATAGGAGGATCACAAATTCAAAGCCAGCCTCAGCCATTTAGTGAAGACCTACGCAACTCAGTGAGAACCTGTCTAAAAAAAAAAAAAAAAAAATTAAAAAGGGCTGGGGATGTGGCTCAGTGGTAAGTGCCCCTGGGTTCAATGCCTGATACCAAAAAATGAAACAAAATGCATCTAAATTTCCTTAAAAAAAAAAAAGACATTAAAAGCTGAGTGTGGTGGCGCACACCTGTAATCCCAGCAATTCAGGAGGTTGAGGCAGGAGGATTGGGAGTTTAAAACCAGCCTCAACAAAAGTGAGGCACTAAGCAACTCAGTGAGACCCTGTCTCTAAATAAAATACAAAATAAGGCTGGGGATGTGGCTCAGTGGTGGCCTGAGTTTAATCCCCGGTATCCTGTCAGTATGAGAGAATAAATGCTTTTAAAAAAATCAATATTCTGCATATAAGGTAACCTTAAGGTTGTTGTTGAAAAGTCCCACCTTCCTGCTTTTAAGATCTGCTTTTAGACTCTGCCATTCTGAAGTACCACTCAGATTTTCTTTGTATTTATTCCACTTGGTGTTTATTGCGCTTTCCTTGTTTCATGGTATTTGTTAGTCCTAGAAAATTCTCTTCAGACATCTTACCTCTTCCATTTTCCCTATTCTTTTCTGGACCTCTAATTGGACTTATTTTAGATCTCATTTGACCTTCATTTCTCTTAAATAATGATTTTAAATGTAAAATAAAGATGCTTTATTGTCCACGTTGTCCACAGCCTTACCTCGCCCGATGGCTCCTCCCACACTACTCCCCCAGGAGTGAGACAGCAGCTCTCAGCTTCTGACTTCAAGGAGAGTGGGCAGCTATGTGAGTCCCACATGCTGGGTAGAGAGGACCTGTTAGTGGTCCCTTGCTAGGAGAAGGGAAGACACTCAAGATGCTGCTTCCCTAGAAACCCTTTGGCAGAGAGGCCTGGAAGATGAGAGAGAAGGTCTGAGTAGGTGACAAAAAAACATGGATGACTAGGCCAGAGGCTGAAGGAAGGAGGAGGGTGTGGAGTTGCCAAGAACAAACCAAAGGTTTGCTCAGGGCCACCTCTAGCAAGTGAGGGCTGCTGCTATGTGAGGTACAGGAGACTTAGAGACTATACAGCCAGTAATTAGGGCTTTTCCCAAGTGAGGACAAGAGGAAGAGTACCAGGAGTGAAGAGAGCTCTCCCCAGCTCCTTCTATCTCTGAAGAGTTTATTTTCAGGGAGGTAGATGAGATCATAAGTCATCCCCCTTCCCTTCCAAGCCTCCTGCTCTATTTGCCTAGTTTGGTTCAATGCCCGTGTGGATGTGGGACCCTTTAACAAAGGATATTGAAGGTGGGTGGGATAGCAAGAGAATCAAAAGACCATTCTAAGAACTTTTTATAATATCCCCAAATTGGAAACAACACAAATGTGATCAGGAGAATAATTAAGCAATCTGTGGCATATTCATATAGCCAAAAACTCCAAAATAATTGATAAAATTACCAATAACATAAAAGTAACATGAATGAATCTTAAAAACATCATGCTAAGTGAAAAAAGACTACACAAGAGTATACACCGTATGTTCCATTCCTATGAAAATTCTAGAACAAGCGAAACCAATTAATGATTGACAGAATAATGGTTTTACTGTGGATATGGGATAGTGTTAGGTAGGTTAGTCAGCCATAAACAGGTGGGTAGAAGGAAGGACAAGGAAGAGCAGTAACTTTCAGGGACAACTTTCAGGACAACTTAGACATATTCATTAAGAAAAATCCACGAGTCACAAGACTTAAAACCAGAGGAAAGCTTATTGGGACAGGAAAGCATCTGGAAAATGTGAACTGTAATGTCCAACCTTCCCCAACACAGAGACAATCATAATATCCTAAGGGAACTATTTCTCAAAATCATGGGTGTTTTAGTTAGCTTTTTGTGGTTGTGACCAAAATACTTGACAAGAACAACTTTATTTGGGGCTCATGATTTAAGAGGGCTCAGCCCATATACTGCTGACTCCATTGCTTTGGACCTAAGAGCACATCATGGAGGAAGGGCCCCTTGGAGGAAAACTGTTCAGCTCGTGGTAGGGTTAGGAAGCAAGGGTTGGGGGCAGGAACCTCAAGGAATATGCACCCTTCCAGGGCACACCTCAGTAACCCACTCCTCCAGCTATGTCCCACCTGCCTACAGTTACCACCAAGTTGGTCCATTCAAACTAGAATGAACTGATTAGACTACAACTCTCTTAACTTCATAATTTCACCTCTGAATATTCCTGCATTAACAGGAGCTTTGGGGAATGTCTCATATCCAAAACATAACAACAGGGAACCTTGTCAAAGCAGACAAGCATCTCTGTAAAATGGGAACTGTGATGTATAATCTCCCCAGCCATGGATAATTTTAATCTTTTAAGGAAACTATTGCCCCAAGACCATGTAAACAGCTGTCCCTGGGACCAAGTCATCACCAAAACAGTGTCACAACCTCCCCCTGTGACTAAGTCATCAGGACCCTTGCTTAGGAAATTTGCTGAGGGATATACCAAGGGTCAATTAACTACTTAATGGAGTATGAGAAAATAGGACAAGAAAAAAGGAACCCTTAAAAAAACACAGACTCTGTACAGGCTACTCAACCTTTCTGAATATTTGTGCACTTCACTGTGTGTAGATTTTACAATTAAATACTATAAAAAAATATTGACCTTTGTTTAATGATATGCATGATGAGGCATTTAAGGAGAATTGTACTGATTGTGTACAATTTAATTTGAGACGCATAATAAATAATATGGATTAATGGATGGATAGAGGAATCTTTTCACCAATATGTGATAAGCAAAAAGTATAAAATTTTAATGGTAGAATCTAAGTATATGAATGTTCACTGGAAAGTTTTTTTCAACTTTTCTCTATATTTGAACATCCTCACAAAAATGCTAGAGAAAGGAAGAAGAGTGGCTTTCAAAACCTGGGTTATAAAAAGAAAAAAAAAAACAAGAAAAATAAATGGAGGATGTTGGGAGACAAAAGACAACCCCAAAAAAGAAGCTAATAAAAGAAATTGGGCCAGGTATCACAACAGTAACAGAACTTTGCTGTTATATAAATGGAGGATACATGAAATCTCCCCTCACACGTGTCTTTCCTGCAAGCCAAATATTAAGGGAAATGCAATTGTCTATGTATTGACAGAATGTAGAAGGGATTCTTGAGGTAGGACTCTTGTAATCCACTCCAACCTACCCATCCTATTCATGGAATGCATTCACACTTGAAGCTGTCATCTGGAAAGTAGGAAAGGAAGAGGAAGGGAGGGCAGGGGAGGGGAAAACAGAATATTTCAGCTAATAAACAATTCTCTAAAACTATGAAGCAAAAGAAATCTGTAACATCAT
Source organism: Callospermophilus lateralis (assembly GCF_048772815.1). Classification (NCBI taxonomy): domain Eukaryota; kingdom Metazoa; phylum Chordata; class Mammalia; order Rodentia; family Sciuridae; genus Callospermophilus; species Callospermophilus lateralis. The sequence continues at coordinate 22,255,960 of NC_135319.1, read as the reverse complement.
TCTAAACTGTGTTCATTATTAATTTAATATAATCACATAAAGATTGAAAAAGTACCTTGGATCAGAAATTGAAAACTTAGGAAGAGAAATTGGCAAGAACAAAAGAAATGAAACTAGTTGATTGAACTCAGGGTAAGGAGGGGATGATAAAGCCATAGCAGAAGGGAAAACTAAATTTCCCCATGTCCAAGGGAGAGTATATTAGAGTGTTAAAGATGAGTAGGAAAACATCCAAGAAAATTTAAAAATAAGATTAAGAAATTTGAAAAGGATCAGAGAGGAAAATGACTAAAACAGAAGACACATAAAGAAGATCCAACATAAAACTGTACCACCAATGAAAGGAAATCCCAAAGAAGTACATTTCTTGACAGAGCGGTGTCATACCTTTGGGCCCTCTCCTGGAAAAGTAGAATCAAGTTCCAAATAACACCTTTTAAATTGTATCCTCTGGTATTATAGATGCAGGACAGTGCTGTATCATACCCTGGCACCTGTTTTATGATACATAATAGTGACCATGCTTTATCAGAGCTGTTTTTAATGATGTTATTCTAGAATGTTTTGTTTTCAGATGATAATTGAGAAGCTAATAAAAGAAATGGGGCCAGGTATCACAACAGCAACAGAACTTTGCTGTTATATAATATAACATAATAACAGATTTTATATGATTTTTAATATAAATATATGTACATACATAATTTGAAGTTTTGAAAACTTCAGCTGTGCTGTCAACTTTGGAAAAAAAAGTATCTCAGTTTACCATGTTAAGTTGGCATTGTACAGAAATTAATAGCCTTATTGGTCTAGAAACATTAACTTAATTTTTTCCATTTGTACAGGGATAACATGGTATTAAATATGTAAAGTCTTATCTTCATGGGCTTGGTTACAAAAACTAATAAAAAAAAGAAGACCCAACATACATTTATTAAGAATCTCTGAAGATCAAAAAACAAAACTAAAATTTAAACTATAACCCAGTTATCAGATATGTGTATTGGAAGTATTTATCCAAGTTGTGGCTTGTTTCCTTTTCTTAAAAGACATTTTGAAGTGTGATGAAGTAAAGTTAATTTTTAAAAATTTAATGGCTTGTCCTGTTTGTGTCTGATCTAGTACATTGTTGCCTGACCAAAGTTCACAGAGATTTTTCTCCTAAAAGTTCTGGATATCTAGATATCTTCATGGTTGATATCTCACTGTCATTTTGATTTGCAATTTTACGCTTAGATCTGAGGTCTACTTCAAGTTAACTTTTGTATATTGGGTAAAATCTTACACAAATGTTCATTTATTTCAGCATCGCTCATTGAAAAGACTTTCCTTTTCTCAGTGAATTACTTGGGCAACTTCATAAAAATTCAATGGAGGGGAGAATATCTATTTTGCACTCTATTCTTATAAACATTATGCTGAATGAAAGAAACAAAACACAAAAATATATATAACATAGCCAGGTGCAGTGGCACATATTTGTAATCCTAGTGACTCTGGAGACTGAGGCAGGAAGATCTCAAGTTCGAGATCCGCCAGCAATTTAGTGAGAAATTGGATTCTCTACCTCATGCCATATGCAAAAATCAACTCAAAATATATCACAGATATAAGAAATAAAACCATAAAACCCTTAGAAGAACACACAGGAGTAAATCTCTGTGATCTTTTTTCAAGCATACATGCAAAGCACAAATCATAAAAGCAAAATTGATAAATTGAATTTAATAAAAACTATAAAACTTTGCACTTCAAACAACACCATCAAGAAATGAAAAAATGAAGCTGGGGCTATAGCTCAATGGTAGAGTCTTGCTTAGCACCAGTGATCCTCAGCACCACATAAAACTAAATAAACAAAATAAAGATATTGTGTCCATCTACAACTGAAAATTTTTAAAACATGGAAAGGATGACATATAGAGTGGGAGAAAATAGTTGTTTATCCTATATCCAATAAAGAACTTAAATTGACAATTTTTTTCAGTGTTGGGATCAAATCCTGGGCCTTACTTAATAGACAAAAGCTGAGCTACAACCCCCCACCCAGGGGACATTTTTTTTTTTTTAAATCTTACAACTCAATAATGAAAAGAAAAAAATGTTTAAAATGGATAAAATATTTGAACAGACATTTCTCTAAAGAAGATGCAGAAGACCAATATGTAAAGATGCTTAACATTAGTCATTAGAGAATTGCAAATCAAAATGACAGTGAGATATCAACCATGAGGATATCTATAATAAAAAAAGACAGATGATAACAAGTTTGGGCAAGGATATGAAGAAACTGGAACCCTCATACACTACTGATGAGATTGCAAAATGGTACAGACATGTTGGAAAACAATTTATGGATTTTTCAAAACTATTAAAATAATTTATAATTTGGTCAATTTCATTCCCCAACTGCAAATTATGTTATGTGCATGTACAAATACATCACAATATATCCCACTATTATGTACACCAATCTAATCAATTAATTTTTAAAAAGATATACTACAAATCCAAAATTGCCTTGTTTCTATTCCAGGATTTAGCACAGAATCTTCAAAAGAGTAAATGATAGATTATTGATTTGTTATTATTATCATCTCACCTGGATCCATAGATTTGAGTTTATGTGAAATGTTCTTTATTTGAAAAACACAGTCATGAAAATTTTGTGTTCTGGAAAAACAACAAACAAAATGTCTGTGAACAAATGACTTTTAAGTGCAATTAGAAGCTAGATATGTAAAAACCTATGCTGAAGGTTTTGGCAAAATGAAACTTTTATAGTAAAAACAAAACTGTATGGCTATGTATAATTTATAAACTTTATGTAATTTAATGATTGCTATTCAATTAATCAGTTTTACCTATGGGGATTTTGTCTGTTTTTGTCTGTTTTTCTGTCTTTTTGGTGGATTTTCTGAAGACTAGACCAACTATCAACAGACACCTTCTAACAGCAGGGTGCTGCAATCCCCTCAGTGGGGCCGTGGGCTGTGGCCAACAAGGATGACCTAGACTTAAATCCCAGCTCACACAGCCTGGTATGGGGCCTAACAACCCCTCACTGAACACCAGGTTCCTCATTTGGGTTTTTTTTTTTGGGGGGGGGAGTGTACTTGGGATTGAACTCAGGGGCACTTAGCCACTGAGCCCTATTTTGTATTTTATTTAGAAACAGAGTCTCACTGAGCTGGTAAGCAGCACCTGGCCATTGCAGAGGCTGGCTTTGAACTCATGATTCTCCTGTCTCAGCTTCCTGAGCTGCTGGGATTACAGGTATGTGCCACCACACCTGGCCTCATTTTTAATCAATGCTAATGACAGTGATATAGTAGGGTTGTGGAACAAATTAGAGATGAGTGTTAAGCATTCATCATAGAGCCAGCACCTCGTGGGTGTTAATAGTAAGAACCCTTCATTTTCTTTTCCTTTTTTCTTCTTTTTGCCACTTCACATTGCAGTATTATTGCTAATTTCTAGTTGCTGAGTCTCTGCTCTTTAGTTCTCACACATTTTAACCCCCACCCCTAGTCAATAGTTTCAGTGGCCCAAGTGTTACTGAACCAGGCCTGTTTAGCCCACCACACAGTATGTCAATTAGTCAGTGAGTTGTGACAAATAAGAGTTTATTCACAAAGTGGCCACATGTAGAGAAGGGAGGATAAGTCTCCAATCCACCTTCCCAGGATAGGGTTTGGGATATTTTTAGGCTGAGGCCTGAGAAATGGCCACTGGAGGCTAAGAAGTAATTGATGAGGCAGATGCACATGTATGATCAAGCTTCAAGACTTACTGTCATAACCCCCAGCTCAGAGTGTTATCTCTGTCCCCAAAGTTGGTGATTTTTAAAGCCAATGAAAACAAGTAACTGAAAGCAGGTGAAGCAGGTTTAAGACTAGGGAGGTTCATTCAGAAGGATCACAAGTTCAAGGCCAGCCTATTCCAACAGTTAAAAATAAAAAATAAATAAAAAGGGCTGGGGATGTAACTCAGTAGTAGAGTACCCTGGGTTTAATCCCTAGTACCAAAAAGAAAAAGAAAATAGAAAAGGAAAAAAGAAAAATCAATTATCATCATTATAGCAGAGTATGAAAAAAAGTTCTCTTTTTTTTTCTTTTGGTGGTACTGGGGATTGAACCCAGGGGTGCTCTATCACTGAATATTTATTTTATTTTTGAGAAATGGTCTTGCTAAATCCAGGCTGCACTTGAACTTGAGATCCTCTTGGCTTAGCCTCCCAAATCTCTAGGATTATAAGCATGCAACATCATACCTGGGTCTCATCTATTTTTAAAAGCCTGGCTTCCTCCAGTTCAACATTGAGAGGATCCAGTTGAGAGGGATAGCTGGTCTGGGCCTGCCTGGGCACAAAAATCATACCCAGAGCCTGGGCCTTGGGCAACAGAGTCAGCACTCTGTGGATTTGGCATAAGGACTGACCATCCTTCTCAAAACACTACACTTTCAACTCCTAAGTCAACTTAAGTTCCAGCTGAAGTGAGGCAGGGATTTTCTGTCTGCTTTGGCTTTTCACAAGGCTGTGGAAAAGATTAAGCAGTTGCCACTTTGCCTCGAAGAAATATTACTTCCCGTGTTGTGACTTAATACCATTTAGAGGAAAAGATAATTCTCTTGCTTTTCTCATCCTCAGAAAATAAATGGCCTTAGATGGATTTTTTTTTCTGTTTCCCTTCAAACTCATGGATGCTTCCAAATGTCTGAGAGCAAATTTGAAGGGTGCTAGTCTTTACTAGTTTTTCCCTTGAAAATATCATTCCACTGCCAACAAAATAATCAGTATCTCTACTGTACATTGCACACCTGGCCATAATTATATATCAGCATGGCACTTAGAGAATGTCCTCTCTCCTTATTTATCTTCTGTCCTTGGGAATCAAACACTGCATAAATTCCTTCATATAATAGATATATGTCTTCAAAAGTCAGATTTCAGTCTGTGTTTCTAGGATAGCTTCATCTCTCTTTATCCTGCTTCTCTCTCATCCTACCCCTTGCTCTCTCTACTTGGGATTTCCTTCCTCCTTTTCTCAAAGTTCCTATATACCTTTGATGATCTTTCCTTGGGGAAGCCTTCCCTGACCTCAGACATGGTCAGCCCTTCTCCTCCCAGCCACATGATGCCCACAGCCCTATACCATGCACAGCAGTGCTTTTAAACCTCTCAGTACAGGTTCTGATTCCAGAGCCTAACTGCATTCCTAACAAACCCCCGAGTGATGCTGGTGTTGCGGGTCCACAACAATGCTTAGAGTGGTAAGAATCTGGAGTTCTCAGTGCAGGGTTTTGTTTTTATTTGTGTCTGTCTCATCTTTGTGCTTTAGCAGGTGAGTGACTGGTTGTTTCATCTCTGAGTCCCCAGCACCAAGCACAGAGCAAACAGCAAAACTATTTGTTAAATGAGGATTCCTCCCCTTTACACTCATGGACATCATCTCCTCCTTCTCCATCCTTACATACATATCATGGAGTTTTATGCTATAGCGGCCCTCCTCCTCCTCCTCCTCCTCCTCCCCCTCCTCCTCCTCCTTCCCTCCTCCTCTTCTTCTTTCTTTTCCTCTCCTTCCCCTCCTCCTCACTCTCCTCCTCCTGCTGCCCCCAACTCTACTTTATTTATTGTAGTTCCATCATTTGGATCTTGGAGGCCCATGTGTTTAAGGCTTGGTCCTGAGGGTGGCGCTATTGGGAGGTGGTGGAACCCCCAAGAGGTGGGGTCTAATGGGAAGTCTTTGGGTCACTGCCAGCATGTCCTTGAAGGGGATTTTGGGAACCTAGTCTCATCTTCTCTTTTGCTTCCTGGCCATGAGGTGAAAAGCTTTTCTTTAACACACTGTCCTGCTGTTATGCTCCTTGCCATAGACCCAGTGCAATGGGGCTGACTGATCACATACAGAAACCTCCAAAATTGTGAGCCAAAATAAATCTTTCCCATTTGTGAGTTGATTTTCTCAGCTATTTTGTTATAACTACAGAAATGTGCTTAACTTATTTTGAAGGCAGACACTGGTTATTGGTTGCTTTTTGACTCAGGAAACAGTTACTTGGAGAAAAGATTAAAACCACCTGGTCTAGTAGGTTTTATGAAGGTAAAGAAACTGGCAGCTTCTTCTGCTGAGTAGTGTCAGGATTCTAGCACTCTCTTTTTTTAATATTTATTGTTTAGTTGGACACAATATCCTTATTTATTTATATTTATGTGGTGTTGAGGATCGAACCCAGGGCCTCACACATGCTAGGTGAGCACTCTACCGCTTTTGAGAGCTGGAGAGAGAGAGAGAGAGAGAGAGAGAGAGAGAGAGAGAGAATTTCAATATTTATTTTTCAGTTTTTTGGCAGACACAATATATTTGTTTGTATGTGGTGCTGAGGATCGAACCCAGGCCGCACACATGCCAGGCGAGCGCGCTACCACTTGAGCCACATCCCCAACCCCATAATTTCCTATTTACTATCTGTCTCCACTATGTGGACTGTCAGACTTTTAAGAGCAAGGTCCATGTCCTTAGCATAGTGTGTGGCACTTAGTCTCTCAGGAAAGTAAAAATATACTTGTCAGAAAAAAAGGAGAGAGCCTTTGGGAATTAGGGTGGCATTCAGATTTTGGACATTCAGATTTTGCATCCAGGCAACTTTAATAGTCACTGCACTCTTAGCTCATTCCTTTGGAGAATACTGTTAGGCTCTGACCCACAGGCTATTTTATCAGGCTCTGTTTTTTCTCCTTGGGTCCTTTCCATGATGACTCATGTGTCTCATAAATTGGCATTAGTGTTCAGATGCAGCTAAACTATAATATCTCAGAAATGGAAAAGAGAACTGCAGTTCATCAAAACAAAAGTCATCACACATCTGCCACCCCTTTTTAATAGAAGTGACGAGCTGTTAACAACTAAAAGTAGTATCTTTTAAGACTACTGCACACCTTTATTCCATCTCCAGGCACACCAGATTCTTCACCTGAGGTTGTTATACCCCATAATTTACACACAAAAGATTGACCAGGGTTACTCAGATCTAGGATTAGAGTTGTCTTTCATGACCTCCTTTAACCTGGTTTTCCCTTATGATAAAGCAATATGGCACTACTTAATTGTGGTAAGAGAATGGGCTGCTAACAGATACGGGGTGATGAATTCAGTATATCCTTGCTACAGATGATGGCATCTTTACATGGTGGAAAATTATGTTTCTAGTGCAGGGGCTTCTTTGTCCCTCCTCCTACATTCCCCTTTTGTGAGACAACATAATGAGGAAGGTCAGAGGACCTATTTCCTAGACAATGCTTATAAGCTATCTTCTATGATACAGTTACATTTTGTTGTTGTAGTTTGTTTATTTCCCACATGGGCTTTGTGCAAAAAAAAAAAAAAAAAAAAACAAACATAAATGAATGAAAAAGAAATTTATACAAAAGAATAAAAATAAAAAAGACTCTAAGAGTGTCAACTTGTAAGTTACTTTGGAAAAACCATTTGGCAGTATTCCCCATACCCTGAGGCTTAGCAATTCTATTCATGGATGTGTACTTAATAGACATTAGGACTTGTATTAGAATGTAATAGAGAGACCTGCACTAGATATTCATAGGACCATTATTCACAATAGTAAAAAAAATTCTCAAAAGTTCATCAAAAGTGGAATGAATTTAAAAATGGCTATACTACCAAAATTAATATACAGATTCAATGCAATCCTTATCAAAATAACAATAACATACTTCAGACTACTAGACAAAGTAGTCTTTAAGTTCATTTGGAAGAATAAGACACCCAGAATAGCTAAAGCAATTCTGAGTATGAAGAGCAATGGAAGAAGTATCAACAAAATCTGATCTCAAATTATACTACAGAGCAATAGCAACAAAAATAGCATTGTATTGACATCAAAATAGGCATGAAGACCAGTGGAACAGAACAGAAGATACAGAAGCAAACCCACATACACACAGTCATCTGACCAGCTAGATTAAAATTTTCAGAACACTTACTATAATGCCTGGCATACGGTAAGTTCTTCATAAATGTTATTTAAAAACATTCTATCAGATGCACATTCTAATATCATTTAACAGTTTTCATGAATACATTTTTTCTTTTGGTACATGGAATGGAACCCAGGACCTCAAGCACACTAAGCACATGCTCTGTTACTGAGCTACATCCTCAGTCCCTTAAGTACATTTCTTAATGGTTAGAAAATAAGCTGCCATATAGCTATATCTTAATGTATTTAGCCATTTTCCTATAATTAGACTTTGAGACTGTTTCCAATTTAGGGCTATTCTAAATGATGTTGCTTATTTTACTATTTTCCCCTTTCTGAGTAAATAAGGACATGAGAGATTGAGTAACCAGTTCAAGGTCTGAAGGTAGAAAGAAGTAGAAAAAAAAAATCAGACTTGTAAGCAGCTCTATGTGTAAAAGTTTGCTCTTTCTCTATTTGCTCTTTGGGATAGATTTCCCAACAGAATATCTGGATCATCATGAATTTGTGTGTGTGTGTGTGTGTGTGTGTGTGTGTGTGTGAGAGAGAGAGAGAGAGAGAGAGAGAGAGAGAGACTGAACCCAGGTCCTCACACATACTAGGCAAGCACTCTACCACTGAGATACAACCCCAACCACACAATGAATATTTTTCTAATATATGCTTAAAACTGGCTGTCATGGATGCCCCATGGAATCATCTCAGTGTCCTTATCAGGTCACCCGTAATTGACTCTCTCAACACCCACACTACCAGCAGAAGAGGAGGAAAGAGATACCAGCAGAGTAGATGAACAGGAGTATGGTGGGCTTGGCAAAGGAGAATATTGCTGCATTGGTTTTGACTGAGCCACAAGAGTTAAATACAGTTTTGTCAATTTCAACATTTTGGGCTTTGTATCATAATGTCATTTGTTTTGTTTTTGCACCATTCTCTTTCCTGGTTGTTAACTACAGTAACTAATTAAAAAAAAAATCTGTAAGTTGAAGAATTCTGTGAAACTGTATCTGTCCATTTTCTATTTCTATAACAGAATACCTGATACCAAAAAATTTATAAAGGAAAGAGGTTTATTTTGTGGTTCCTGGTCATGGAGACATGGAAGTCCAAAAGTATAGCACAGCTTCTGGAAAAGGACATGTGCCATTTCAAATCATGGAAGCAAGCAGAAGGGCAAGTGGGTGCATGTAAAAGGGAAAAACACAAGGGGTGACCTTGCTTTATACATCCTATTTTTCATTAAAATAACCCACTCTTACAGTAATGGCATTAACCCCTCTTAATGCCATACTCACTTCCTAAAGATCCCACCTCCCTACACCATCACAATGGCAATCAAATTTTAACACAAGTTTCAGAAGGGACAAACTGTATTTAAACCACAACAGGCATTCTGAGTGTCTGTAAATCCAGAGCTGGCGACAAAGCTTCCCTGCTCCAGGTCATCAGCTGGTCACACAGCTGAGGTCTGGATGTTGTCTGCCGTCCTGAAAATCCAGCAGCTTTCTGATGCCCATCACTTCACACTTGGGACAAGTGTGCTAATCTTTCTTCCATGATGCAGCCAGATCCTAGTTCCTTTAGTAATCTTGCCCAAAGATCTAGCTTTAGAAAGGAATAACTCAATTAATCAGCCTCTCCAGTGGTTCATTTTTTTTTCCAGTTATGTCCTCAAAGAGGGAATTAAACATCTAATACCACTGGCTCTGTCTGTCCTGAGTCAGGGTCTGATCTATAATATGATCGTGGAAGGATGAGAAGGATCAAAGAGAAGAAATAGAGCAGGTATAAATGGTTAATAATTAAAATCTTTAAAAATGTCATTTAAAATGTACATATCATTGCAATGCAAACCTTCCTAAGAAGAAATGACCTGTCTGAGTAAAACACACACAAGACCTTCACGTTTTATGTTCCTGTGGTCTTCCCTAAATGTCACAACAGAATACACTCCGTAGTGGAACTTGTCAGAGAAATAACTTCCTCCTGAGAAAAGGAGGAGAGAGGAAAAACATTCCCAAAGATTGGAATTCTTGAACATCAAGATGGAGTTTTAATTTAATCTATTTAAAGACACGCCATAGAAGTTAAGCCACCAAGCTGGCCCCTTTAAGCCTTTTTGTTGATAGGGTTACCTAAGGCATGATTTTGCTCTAAAGAGTTGAAGGATTCTTAATGTTACAGAGAACAGTGCCTTTTACATTGAATGTGAACATTGCTTGGGGATGTTGTTTAAATTTGGATTCTGCTGGGGCCTGAGATTCTGTGTTGCTGACATACTCCCAAGTGATGCCAATGCTTCTGGTTTGAGACCACAACTTGAATAGTCAGGACATAGGCAATGATAACCCAATTTCTAGAAGATATTGAACACTCTGTTATAGGGCCTCTGAGTTCAAAACATGACCTGTTTCCTGAAGTTTTCTGAGGGAATCAATGAAGCCCTGTTTTCTTGCAGTGATCGGGGTATGAATAATGGTAAATATCACCTTTCTTCTCTTGATTCAATACTGAACAGAGAATACATTGCAAACTCCTTTTTGGTAGGGTTTAAATAGTGAGACAATCTGTCTCTGTTGATATTTCACTAGCTCAGTTCTTGTTTATAAAATCAATCTGAACCCAACCAACAGTGGCATTGATTACTCCCCACGGCCCTCAGCTCTAGCCCACATGCTTCATATAATACAGGAACCTATCCCAATCTTATTAACTAGGCTCAGCACACACTTCCGCCTTCCTCTCACTGGAAGTTAATTATACTGCTGGGTTTTCTAAGTCACTGTGCTTACAGTTGCCTAAAGATTTTTCAGAAAAGAATAGGATTTATAAGTGTGAGGGAGCCAGGTTTCTTAACTTCTGTTTTAATGCAAAAGGCAAGTAAACCAAATGGCATTTGTATTTATAATTTCACTGGGGATTAATTAAATTCAATCTGGCAGGCCAAGACCGAAGTGACCTGTTCAACAAGGTCAAGAGGTTATTATATGATGGAAAATGTTTTCAGGATGATCTTAAATGAAAAGGAATTACAAATTGTGAAAACAGTATAACCCCAGACTTTGTTAAAAGTCTGAATACTGTGTAAGGAAGAAAGACAAGAAGGAAAACACTGACCAACTCAAATAAGTGATTGAGTTTGGGTGAGAAGCTATGAATATTTTTTTCTTTTACATTTTTTTTGGTGCTTTTAGACTTTTCTATAGTGAGAAAATGTATTGACAGTGCAATTAAAAAGACAATCTTGACTCTAAAACACAACTACCTGCTTTTTTTTTTTTTTTTTTCCTGATTTGTTAACCATTTCAGTGTTCTTTCTGTTTGTCTCTCTGTCTTGCCTTCTCTTTTACTGAGGGTAGAGGACGCTACCCTGGAGCCCTCCTGGAGTCTGCTAGAGGTACATATCACCTGGAGTCTACTAGAGGTGATCTGTATTCTGAAACCACTAGGAAAGCAGGGGTTTCTTAGGTCTCTCCCAGGTGAGCTCCTTTTAGTACACCCGTGATAATGAGAAATCAATTCTCTTGGTCTCAATGAAATATGAAGACCCAGCCATGCTTGAGGCTGGGCCTCCTAGGATGTGATAACTGCATCATACAGAGGCAGGAAAGGTCTTGGGCACATCTCTAGGATCTTGGAACTCAAGGTTGACTCTTTCCCTCTCACTACCCACTGCCAATCTGCCTCTAGCCCCACTAACCCTACCTCTGTAATATTATTCAGTGAGTCCCCCCCTCACCACTGGTCCACCATTCCCTTAGGGACTTGGGGGCTGTCCTCAGTAGGGGACGCTCCCTCCTTGCTTTTGCATTGTTTCCTACCAGTCTTCCACCAGCTTCCAGAATGATATTTAAAAAACAGAATCTGATTCTGATCTTACTTCAACCCTAAAGTGGTTCTACAGAGCTGAGGGGACTCCAAAGTCATGAGGAATATTTGAGGCCCTTGGTCAGGCCTGGCTAACTCCAAGCCCTGCCCTGGAGCACCAGATAGGCCCACAGAGAACCCCATTACTCCACCCCCACCCCACTACACTCACACTCAACTCCCCAGACATGCCAGACCCTTGCTTGCCTTCCAGGCCTCTGCCTACAACACCTTCTCACTTCAACATCTTTGCCCTCTGATCCAGGAAGCTCTCCCTCAGATCAGAGGGAGAATACATTTGCCCTCATCTGTAATCCCAGGAGAGTGGGTCAAGGGGAGAGGTGACTTGGCCCCACCTGAGAGAACTCATTCCCAGGTGCTCACATGGAAGTGTGGGATTTCAGACCGCCTGGCTCCATTTCACAGGAGAGCCAACAGTCTTCCACATTGCGCATTGCGGGCCGAATCTGATGTTTCCAGATAACCCCTGAGGATGTTCCTGGAGTGGGCGCAGGCCTGCCTGCTGGGTACCCATTGTAACAATCGACCACCACTCCCCAGAGGGGAGCGCAGCTCCAGCCCCTAGCCGCACGGGTTGATTTGCAGGGAGCAGTAGTGACTGGGCGCCCACTCCTGCTTTCCAGGGTTGCAGAGCTCTCAGCCCACCACAGGGTTGGGGTCCTCAACGGATGTACTGCCCAAGCCCGTTGCGATGCGTCCCAGCTAGTGGGCTGAGAACCCTCCCAGGGTGAGTGCAGGAGGACAGCGCGGGAAGAGGGCCGGCAGCACGCTGCTGGGCCACAGAGCAGCTGTGTCTGCAGCTCAGTCCCTGCCCAGCGCCCCACACCCCACAGTGGCCTTCCTTACGATCTCCTCTGGAGCCCGCGCTCTGGGAAACCAGGGAAACCATGGGCGCATCCCAGGGCAAGGTGGGTGTGAGTGTGTGTGGAGAGGGGAGCCGCTCCCCTTGGTTCTGTCTGCACTCGGCAGTGCACCGCCTGGAAAACTCTTACTCATGGTTCAGAACCCCAGCCTGAAGGCCCTATTACCTCTCCGCCCCAACCCATGCCATCCAAGAGCACCTTGTCCGGCCAGGTGCAGGCGGCGTCGGTGGGTTCTTCTTGAGTGTGAAAGTGGGTCTTCCACCAGATACCTGGCTATGCACAGTCCAAAGTGACGGGAAAGCGAGGCTTTCAGCTGGGCTGTACAGGTCACTGGAGGGCTACCAGTCTCCTGGGACTCCTCAGGAGCACACAGGCCCGGCCCAGCATGCAGGCCTCCTGAGAGCAGCTCCACTGCTCCCCTGGCTTAAGGCCTCCTTGGAAAGCAGAAGAGAGTCCCTGGATTAGGATTAGGATTAGGATTGCTCCCCTACAATTAGGGGAGAGACTCCTGGGAGTTCAGCCACCTGTGAGGGAACTGGTGGGGATGCCTAGGCTTCAGTCTGATGGAGAGCATGCCAGGAATGTTGTTCACTGGCTGGGAACTCTTGGGGGACTTGTTCCAGGAGGTGAGAGGTCTCGATTGTTGTAAGTTTGGGGACTTAGTTGGGTGTCTCAGCCTCGAGATCATGCAGCCTCTAGATACCAAGCCACCTGCAGCCTTGCCCTATTCCACCTGATGTCAAGTGAACTGTAAAGGGCTGCTTGTGCAGGAGGGCCTATGGCAGAGCTCTGGCCTAGGGGTTCCATCTTCTGGGAAGAAAAATCCTGACAGGTCACTCTGTGGTTTGGACTTGCCTCCTCACCATCACCACAGGGCCCTCAACCCAAAGCCCATTGTGTTAAAGGCTTGGTTGGCTTGGTGCTATGAGGAGGTGGTAGAAACTGTAAGAACTGTTGCCTACTGGGAGGTCTTTAGATCACTGGGGGGTGCCCTTAAAGGAAATAGTAGGACCTCAGCCCCTTCCTCTTCCTCTTTCCTTCCCCACCACAAGGTAAGTGGCTTTGCTCCCCTACAATGTGCTGCCACAGGTCCAAAGCAACAGAGCCAACGCATCATGGTCTGAAACCTCTAAAACTGAACCAAAACAAACCTTTCCTCTTTTATTTTTTTACTTGTTCTTGTTAGCTATTCATGAAAGTAGAATGTATTTCAACATATCAAACGTGTGGATTATAAGTACTTTTCCTCTTTATAGCTTGATTATCTCATGTATTTTTTATAGACAGAAGAAAGCCCAGTATATGTGTTGGAGGTGGGCAGAGGGCAGATGAGGCCTGTGAGAGGCAGCTGTAGCTGTGGAGCACTCTTTAAAGTGCTTCTGGGGGAGCTGACCACTCCAAGCCTAGGTCCAGACTTCTGCTGCATCACAGGCTTATCAGAGGATGGCCTTTCTCCATTTTCAAGCACCCCTGGATGATTTTTTAAAAATATATTGTCAGTTTTAGAATGTCTTGTTTTTCTTAAGGTGTCAAAAGTTCTCCTTACAGTTTCTTTTTTTGAGGTGATAAACTCTTCTGAAATTAATTATACTGATGTTTATACAATTCTTTTCCCTGCACTATGTTGAATGTTTTAAATGAGTAAATTATATGAATATGTAAATTATATCTTAATAAAGCTTAAGCCAGAAATAGATCCACACGAATAAACCCAAATGATTTTTGACAAAGGTGCCAAAGAAATTCAATTGATTGGACCACCATTTGACCCAGCTATCTCACTCCAAAAGACTTAAAAACAGCATAATACGAGGGGATCCAAGATGGCGGGCTAGAGGGAGGTTGCATTCTGTGTCACTCTGTGACCTGGGATTTAAGTAGTAGGTGAAACCAATATGGAAAGCAGTATGGAGATTCCTTGGAAACTTGTAATGGAATCACTATTTGACTCAGTGATCCCCCTCCTCGGTTAATACCCAAAGGACTTAAAACAGCATACTACATTGACGAAGCTACACCAATGTTAGTAACAGCACAATTTACAATAGCTGAATTGTGGAACTAACCTAGATGCGCTTTAGAAGATGATTGGGTAAAGAAAATACGGTATATATACACAATGGAATATTACTCAGCATTAAAAGAGAATAAAATCATGGCATTTGCAGGCAAATGGATGGAGTTAGAGAATATCATGCTAAGTGAAGTAAGCCAATCCCCCAAAACCAAAGTCCAAATGTTTTTTTCTGAAAAGTGGATGCTAATCCATAATGGATGAGTGGAGGAACTTTAGATGGGGCAAAGGTGGGGGAGTGGGCAGTGGGTAGGAAAGATGGTGGAATGAGACAATCATCATTACCCTTGGCTAATAAACCCTCCAAACAGCCACCCACGCTAGAGAGGGTACATCTCCCC
Organism: Callospermophilus lateralis; assembly: GCF_048772815.1. NCBI lineage: Eukaryota > Metazoa > Chordata > Mammalia > Rodentia > Sciuridae > Callospermophilus > Callospermophilus lateralis. The sequence goes on along the minus strand of NC_135319.1, from coordinate 22,240,793 downwards.
TGTGCCACAAGAGAATATAATGAACTGGGGTAGAAATCAGCGCTAACATAGCAGCATGGATGTGACTAGAATTTAGTGGATTGAAAACTAAGATAAGCTCTGGAGTCTGAGTTCCATGTGGTTTTGTGTTTGTTTTTATTTTTGTTTTCTCCCCCTCAAAGCAGGATGCTGATCTAGATGCAGGGGAAAGTAAACATACAACATTGCCAACACATTTGGAGTCAACATCCTCCCGGCACATTTTGAATCTGCAAGTCCCTGAAATAAGTCCTTCTACCTTAAAAACCTTGACATAGAGGAATTTTTGTACTTTTTACCTAATTTTTTATTTTGCCTGTATTGTCTGGGTTGAGTTGTTTTGATTCCTTTTTGTTATTATATACTTTTATGAAATTATATGCTCATAAAATTTCTTTTTAAATTAAAAAAAAGAAATTCAATTGAGGAAAGACAGTCTTTTCAATAAATAGTACTAGAGCAATTGAACATCTCTAGGTCAAAACAAACAAACCTCAACCTAAGTCTCATACCTTATACAAAAATTAACTCAAAATGGATGATGGATTTAAATGTAAAAAATGTAAAACAATTTAACTTTTACAGAAAAATAAAAGGAAATCTTCAGGAAGTAGGGTGATGTGAAAAATTCTTAAGACACTAAAAATGTAAACCGTGAAATGAAAGATTGAAAAAATGAACTTCATCAGAGTTAAAAACTTATGCTCAAAAGAAGACACTTAAAAGAGGATGGACAGACAAGTTATAGACTGAAAGAAAAATATCTGCAAATCACATATCTGATAAAGACTAATGTCTATCCTGTTCAACAGTAAAAAGAAAAGAAAAAAGAAGGAAGAAGAGAAAGAACAATATAAAGCAATCTAATAAGAAAAGGACAAGAAGACATGAAAAGATATTTCTATGAAAAATATATACAGATGAAAAACAAGCTCATTAAAAGATGCTCATTAGCCATCAGGTAAATGCAAATTAAAACCACAGTGAGCCTGGTGCAGTGGCACAGGCCTATATAATCTCAGGAACTCAGGAGGCTGAGGCATAGGATCACAAATTCCAGTCCAGCCTGGGCAGTTTAGCAAGACTCTGTCTCAAAATAAAAAATAAGTAGCAAGTCCCTGGATCCAAACAAAATAAACAACCCCCCGCCACCCACAGTGAGATCTCACTACCTATCAGAATGGATAAATGGATAACACATACACACACACACACACACACACACACACAATGATAAATCCAAACGTTGGCAAGGATGAGGCAAAACTGGATCACCCATACATTGTTGGTGAGAATGTAAAATGGTACAGACACTCTGGAAAAGAGTTAGGCAGTTTCTTTAAAAAATTAAACATACAACTACCATGTAACCCAGCAAATTATGACTTAGGCATTTATTCCAGAAAAATGAAGACTTTAAAAATCTGTACATGAATGTTTGGAACAAGTTTATTTGTAATAGCCACAACCTGGAAACAATCCAGATGTCCTCAATGAGTGAATGGTTAAACAAACAGTGGTCCTTCCATATCATGAATACTTGTCAGCAATAAAAAGATGCATAACTAATGCATACCACAACCTGGATGAATCTCCAGATAAATTTTATATGTAACCTTCTCTTTTTTGCAGTACTGGAGATTGAATCCAGGACCTCAAACATGCTAGGCAAGTGTTCTACCACTAAACTACATTTTTAGCCCCCTCTTTTATCTACCCCCTCATTTTTAAAAAATGTTGAGAAAGGCTCCTACTAAGTTTCCCAGGCTGGACTGAAACTCTTGATCTACCTGCCTCAGTTTCCTGAGTTGCTGGGATTACAGGCATGAGCTATCACATACAGCTTTATATATAATATTCTTTTTAAAGAATTTTTATTTTTTAGTTGTAGTTGGACACAATACCTTTATTTTATTTATTAATTTTTATGGGTGCTGAGGATTGAACCCAGGGCCTCTGGTGAGCGCTGTACCACTGAACCCCAACCCCTATATATAACATTCTTGAATGACAAAATTATAGAAATGAAGAACTGTTGATTGTTTGGCAGGGGTTTAGGAGAGGATGAAATGGGAAGGAAGTAGGATGGAGCTCTAAAAGGGCAACATAGTCATGAAAACGTTCTACATCTGCATCTTGCTGTGTTCTGTATTCAGAGCCTAGATGGATACTCAGATACTCACCTTCTAGCTCCATCAATGGATATTGGGACTACAGCTGGAAGTCTCAGAGTTCAACTCATATTTCTTCGTTGATTCAGAGTCAGTCTGTGAATAAGTGATCTTTGAAAGTGTCAGTTCCCTCATCTTTAAATCTGATAACGATTAAGTGAGGTGACACCTGTAAAGTGCTTAGCTCATAACCTGGCACCCTGGTAGGAACAATACTTGTGTTGGTAACAAAGCAAACACGGTGTGACATCTGATCAGAGACTATGGACAGAATAGTTCATGTAATTTTAAAAAATCATATTGGGGGATATATTCATGCAATTTATATACTTATATTCATTAAAATCATGGTTATAATATTTAATAATATGGGAAATGGTTCAACTCTGCATGTAAAAGATACATTTTAAAGGTGAGGATAAAATCCTCCCAAGAAAGCATTAACAGTACTTGCCTCTGGGTAGTGATCTGTCCTTTTGACACCTCTCTTCAAAATAATAATATAATGAGATGGTGGAAGAAAAGAATAAAAGAAATTTACACATAAGCAGGCTTTAGTTGATAGCTTTCCATGAGATTAAAAAAAAAATGTCATCCCTATCCCTCCTGGAAAGGAACTCCCATGTAGACCCTATAACACAGTAGTAAGGAGAAGCTGGAATTGAGGGGAAAATCTGGAATCCTAAGTGGTTTTCAATTGAGGAATGGAATCTCAGACAAGAGCATCATGCCTCATTGCACTAATCTGCTCAGACTGCTGAAATAAGATTCCACAGATAAGGTAGCTCAAACAGAAATATATTTTTTCACAGTTTAAAAGTCTGAGATCAAGGTGTCTGCAGTTGTTTTCTCTGAGACCTTTCTCCTTGGCTTGCAGATGACCCTCTTCTTCCTGTGTCTCACATGGTCTTCCCTCTGTGTCTCTGTTAAAATTTCCTCTTCTTATAGAGACACAGTAATATAGGATTAAGGCTACCCCAAAGACCTCACTTTAACTTAATTTTATTTTTAAAGATCTGATCTCTCAGCATAGTTACATTCTGAGGTATTAGGGATTAGGACTTCAACATATGAAATTTGGGGAAGGGACACAATTTAGTCCTTAAGAAGTATAAATTACTATATGGCCAAAGTGTCCACAAACAAAGACTGGGGGAAATGTTTGCAACATATATAACAGTTATTCTTATCCAAAATATATAGGCAGTTTATATGAACCCACAAGAGACATGTAAATAGCCCTACAGAAAAATGAGCAAAGACTATCAGTAGGCAATTTGCAGAAAAACAATACAAAATAATATACAAATAAAAAGATTCTCAATTTTATCAGTTGCAAACTCGAGAAAATGAGAACTTTTTTTTTTTTACCTCTAAGATTAGTACAAATTAAAAAGACTTATAGCTGGGCATGGTGGTGCTTGCCTCTAATCCCAGAAACTCCAGAGGCTGAGGCAGGAGAATCGCAAGTGAAAGCCAGACTCAGCAGCTTAGTGAGGTTCTGTCTCTAAATAAAAATTTATTTTAAAAAGGCTGGACTGGGAATGTGACTCAGTGGTAAAAACACCCCTGGGTTTAATCCCTGATACAAAAAAAGACTGATAATAACAAGTCTTGACAATGATATAAGTAAACGAGAACTCAAAAACACTGAGAATGTAACATAAATTGAAATGCTCTTACTGAAAACTGCACTTATTAAATTCTAAAATAAGTATATTTTTGGCCCAGTGTTAAATTTCTTCTAGGAATTTACCAAATGAATGTATATATGAATATATGAATGTATAGCATTCATGCATTTATTTGGTAAATATATATGTTTAAAACATTTAAATATATATGTATATGTGTATGTGTATGTGTATGTGTGTGTGTGTTTGTGTGTGTGTGTTTTGGTACCAGGGATTGAACCCAGGGTGCTTAATCACAGATCCACATCCCCAGCTCTTGATTTTTAAGTTTTTCTTTTGATTCAGGGTCTTGCTAAGTTGCTTAGGGTTTCACTAAATTGCTGAGGCTGGCTTTCAACTTGCAATCCTCCTGTCTCAGCCTCACAAATCCCTGGGATTACAATATGCACCACCATGCCTGGCTCAAATGACTGTATGTAGGAAGATTTACTCTCTTTCAGTGTGGTGCCAGGGATCATGTGTAAATCCAAGGCTTTACACATGCTAGACAAGTGCATTACCACTGAGCTACATCTGCAGCACTCCTCTCTATTTTTTTTTTTTTTTGCTGTAAATGTAAAAAATGTAAAAAAAAAAAAAAAAAAAAAAGTAAATGTCCAATGAAGAGAAGTAAAATTCAATCATCATATAGTCTTACAATGTATAGAATATCCTAAAAAGAACAGATGTCATACATGTGCTTAGAGTAAAATAAAGATCTTTAAGACAAATGAAAGCTATTTGCAGAACTATATTCTAGTGTGATCTGCTTTATGTTTTATTTGTATATGTATTGAAATATATAAAAAGCTTTGAAAAGATATTCACCAAACTATCCAGGAGTTATTTCTTTGAGGAGAATAAAGGTGATTGAAGAAAGTGGAAGGGAAGTTTTCACATTTTGCTCTTTATATTTCTGTGTTACTGAAATTTTGTACAACTAGAATTAAAAAAAAAAAATTCTTGCATGACCCTCGCCTCACCACACCCAAGGAAGGAAAAAAAAAGGTGTCCTCTTCTAAAGATCATTTCAGAATCCCTGGCCACTGCCTCAAGTTTCTCAGGCTTCTAAGAATGGCAGCCACCTTGTGAGAGCCTTGATTGCTCCAAATGTTTGTTTTAATCAATGTAATTAGTAGAGCCTCAATTGAGCTGGAAGGCACTGACTTCTGTCCTGGGCTGCCCTGCCCATCTCCTTCAGTGAGTGACTCAGCAGCCCTTCCAAATGTGTGTCTCTTTCTCTCCCTCTATCTTTTCCCATATTTCCTGTCATGCCTCAAGACAGTTGTGAGCCAGTGAGAGACTCTGAAATCTTCTGATTTGTTAGGTATTGTTCGTGCTTGCTACTCTGTGTCGCCTTGCATCTTTAAGTTGTTCATTAGTGTATCTGACTTCTAAAATTTCCTTCTGTCCCTCTAAGCCTGCATCATCTCCTGTTTTCCAGTTCATTGAAGTTCTGCCTTAGTCATGAAACCAGAAAACTGTGAGTCACCATTGCCCCACCCTTCATACCTGGTCAACCATTAAACCTGTGGAGCTGAGTCCAAAAACTTGTCTCTACTCTGTCCCTTTCCTCTATCTCTACTGCCAGTGCATTATTACCTCTTACCTAGATAATTTTCATTCTCACCTTTTACCACTCCATTTTTCCTCCAGTTGAAGAGAAAGCCTGTTAGCAGGAAAATTTAACCATGTTATTCACAACTTAAAACATTGCTGCTGCATCTGTGGCTCACTGGATGGAATCTGTAGGGAAGGAAAAGGGGATCCCCTTGATTGTTCATAGAAGATACTCCTACAACAAAGGAAAGGTTAACACAAGAAAAGCATTAACATTTTTTATTACAGTTTTACATGACACAGGAGCCTTCAGATTGAAGACCAAAAGACCCAGGGTGAACTTCCCATTTTTATGCTTAGCCTCTATGAAGAATGGACAGCTATGTAGAAATATGAAAAAGGATATGAGCTACTGAAAACTGACTGACTGAATGGGGAAACCCAGAAAGGACTCTCTTCTCAGCTTCTTCTTGGGCCCTCAAATGTAGAATTTCTTCCTCTCAGGTAAAGGATGGGACCTCTGGGGTGAGGGCCTTAGTTTCTTTATGGACATATTCTATATGGAAAATAGAAAGTTTGAGCAATAGTTTTTGGTTTTATGACTGGCTTTGGGGAAGTTTTCTGGTTTATATGACCTGCCTTGGAGAAGAGGAATTCTAATTTCTGTGGCTTTCCTGGGGGAAGAGTGAAAGCAGGAGATAGGAGCACAGGACAAGGTCAGAAAGAAACAAGAAATACTGCTTCTGAGGCCTTTGCTTTGGGGCATCAGTTTCTCAGTCTCAACAAGTCCAAACCCCTTGATGGGGTGTACATAGCCTAATGCCACTGTCCAGGCCACCACCCCTGCAGATATCCTGGGAATGTCCCCTTTCAAGTAGCTGTTTACAGAGCTCTGCCAGTGCCTATGCCTCTTTCTCTTGTTGGGGATCTTCAGGACACATGATGATTTTTTTCTTTAGCATCCACTCCCATTTCTTATGATACCCACACCCCATGAACCATGTGCCTTTCAATGCTTGTGTGGTTTAGATAGGTGACTCCAGGTCCCCTCTCCCCAACTTCTGGCCTAGCCAGATCATTTAGCCTCTCTGTTCCTGGAATTTTAGTTTTGAATATTATAAGCCTTGAAGAGAAAGCTCCTGTCTGGCTCAGCTCAGCTCTCTGAGATTACTTCTTCAAACTTCCTCTGATTCTGTGAATTTACTTATAAACAACTTCCATATCCGCCCCCCCCCCTTTTTTAAACTTAAGCAAGTTGGGTCATTTTGGGTCCTTATAATTAAAGAATTCCCAATGAACCCTGCCTTTCTACAATTTTTTTCTTTTGATGCTGGGTATTGATTCCAGACCTTCAAAATGCTAAGTTTGTACCCTGCCACTGAGCTATATCCCCAGACCTGCCAGACAAACTCCTGCTTGTCCTTGAGGACCCAAGTTATGTCCATTTACTCACTAATTCATCCAACAAATATTTATTTAAAAATTCTATAAGGTGGGCTTGTGCTAGGAGATAAAAATACAATAATAAAAGGAACACGTAGGGTTCTTGGACATATAAACCCCCAAATATGTCTTAATAAACAACTTTTAAGGGACCTCAGGTGTGAAGGATAGAGTTAATTATATTTATCTGTTCTTGAAATTTTTCAGCATTGGTCTGAGTAATAGATTGATTACTTTATATCTACATCTTCCTTCACCCTTGCCAACCATATTAATGTGTTTGATATGTGAATATATTCTTATGAAATGCATATTGAAGTTTCATAGGCATGCACCTTTAATTAACACAAATAATTTTACATTATATATTTATTTTGTTTTCCATTTTTCTTCACTAAGTGTGGTAGCATGCCTGAAGTTTTTGAGATAAGGAGAAGGGCCTTGAAAGCAGATAAAAGGATTGTGGTTTTTAGTTTGGGTGAAATGGAAAGCGATTTGAGGGCTTTGAGCAGAGGAGTGATATGATTTGAATGGGTGTTTTTCAAGTGTAAATCTGGCTGCTGTGCTGAGATTAGGATTCAGGGGTGCAAGGCATGGAAGCTGGGAGGCCATTAGGAGGCTATTGCAAAATTCAACAGAGCAGACAGTGGTTTAAATCAGGTGCTTTAATCTCCTATTCAAGAAATCCTGCATACAGTGAGAACAAATACCAACAGAAAAATTGACAAAAAGTACAACAGGAAATCCCAAAACAAAGAATATGAGATGAAAATCACTAATAATTGAGAAATGCAGATTGAAACCAGAATAGGAGAACTAGGGCTATACCTCCGTGGCAGAGCGCTTGCCTAGCATGTGTGAGGTACTGGGTTCGATCCTCAGCACCACATAAAAAATAATAAATAAAGACATTCTGCCCATCTATAACTACAAAAATAAATAAATAAATAATAGGATATTGCATCTGTCATTCTGGGGGAAAATGGAAAGCTAAAATCTGAGATAAGAGGACTTAAAATACTTATTAAAGGAATATAGAATACTAATTAAAGGAATATAGAATATAGAATCCAGAAGCAATCTGACTATTGAATCAAGTTAAGCATGACCCAGCAACTCGATAATTCATCTCCTAATTATATATAGAGAGGGGCTTGTGTCACCCATCTGGAATAAGTATATTCCAGAGAAATTCTCACGTAGGATCATAAGGGAATGTGAAGATGTTTATTGCATCACTGTTTGCTGCAATGGGGCACTGAGGGCAGCCAACGTCACCATCACTGGAAGAATGGATGGGTAAAATGCACACCGGACTTTGAGATATGCAGTTTTCACGCATTATTTCATTATTTCTTAAAAACATCCCTAAGACAGTGGAATTTTTAGTATACCCATTTTACAGGATATAAGACGGAAACTATCTTCCTCTAAATACAAACCGTTGCTTATTTTCTTGTACATTTCTTCTTAAATTTAGACAGTACTGGGTTTGAGGGGCTCAGCAGTGACTCGGTTCACTCAGCCATTATGAGCCTCCTTTTGATTCTGCGGTCTGGCAGTTCTTCACTCCGCTAGCCACAGGTGACCTCGGAGCTGGGCAGTCAGCACCGCGGACAGCAACAGACGCAGGGCAGGGATTGGGCGGGGCGTCAGTGGAGACGTCACGACGCGAGAAGTCTCTGGGGCGCGCACTCGCGGGCGGCCGCGTCACGTGACCCAGGTAATTGGCACTGCGTTCCCTGCACCCCATTGCACAGCCCCTTGACCTGCAGCCTCCGGACCGCGCTGCAGCGCCGACCCCCGCCCACCCGGTGAGCGCGGCTGCGCGTCCCCTTCCTGGTCCCTGCGCCATCTCTTGGGTTGTGTTGGGAGACCGGCGCCTCAGCTCCAGTCTCCCTGGTCCTGGAGAGTCGCTGCCGGCTGTCCTGAGCCGGGCCCTGTCGGGTGCGCGGGGGATGGGGTGGGGGTGGGGGGGTGTCGAGTGGAGGCGGAAGTAAGGGAGAAATAGAACGTGACCTTGCCTCCGCCCTTGGCTTACCGTGGCTTTCTGGAGGACCCCCAACCTTTTGCGCGCGTTTGATCTGGCGAGTACAGAATTTCGTGTAAAGGAGCGACGCGCCAATAGTAGGGTTTCAGGCATCAGCGCTGGGCTCCTGGGTCCAAGGGCTACTGACTACTTTCTTTACCTTTCATGACCTGGGGAGGGGCTTGCTGCTCAGTGCCCTCCCAAGCAGCCAGGACCGCCAAGGGTCACACCAAGGTGGGGGAGGGTCCAGTGTTGTGTACCTATTGGGAAATTCAGGGAGTTTGAAGTCCCAGGGCCTCATGGGGTAGGATCCTTATAGACAGTTTTAACTGCGATCTCAGTTCCCAGACAAGAAAACTGAGGTTTCTAGAGGCTGAACTGACCTGAGGAAGTGGACGAAGCCAACATGGAAGTCTTTCCCATCCTCTGGGAGATGGAGGGGGAGGGGCGAAAACCTTGAGGCCCCAGCAGGCAACCTAGGCTTTAACTGATCTCAGAGGGCCCTACTCTAACACCCCCTTCCACCCTTAAAGATGGTTTTAACTATGGTCTCAGTTCCCCAAAGAAGCCCAAGCCCTACTGTGCAGCCCCTCCTCACCTTTTCCCATTTTTGGGCTTTATCTTAGGCCCTTACTCTCTGGCAAAGAAACACCCCCCCCACACACACACACACCTGCTTTCTCTTGGGTCCAGCAAGCTAGAGTTGAGGTTTATTCCTGAGCAAAGCCCATCCAATTCTCAGAGCATAAAGAGGGAACAAAGAGAATGCTTCCTAGCTTTGAGGTCTTGGGAAGAACCCCTCTTCTGACTTCTGTTAGCTGATTTTTACAAGGGGTACATTAGGAAGCAACTCTCACTTAGGCACCTGGACAGGACCTTGTATGTAGGAGCCTTAGTGGTAGGGGTGTCTGCAGTAGTGTTTCTGAGATTGGGTTGGTGACACTGCCCGGGAGGTGGGGGGGACAGCCCCAGGAGCTGCCCCACACAACTCTTCTAGTTGGCAGGGAGCGCACAAGGTGTCTGACTCTCAACTGCTTGCCACTGCCTTATATAGTGTTGAGTAGGGCCTGGCAAGGCTGACTGGGGCTCTGGCTGTAGATATTGAATGTTCTAGGGCTCCTAGGTCTGCAACCCTTCCTTGGGTAGGAGCTGAAGTGGTATGCTGGCTACCTGCCTGCCCAACTGGGTGAAGGCCACATCAGTGTCCATCAGCTGCCCCAGTGTTCTTAAAACTGGGTGTTCCCACACTGGGCCAGGCTGGATACAGCCAGGCTTTGTTCCATTCTGGCCCGAGTTCTCCTATTCCCTATGGGGGTGGGGCTTGGGCTGTCAGCAGAAGCAGCTTCAGCCAGTGGAAAGTACATTGCCCATAAGAGAAATCTGGGGTGACATCTTGATTCTACAGTTAGGAAGACACAGGCCCTGTCACCAGCATAGCCTCTTCTTCCTCAGTTTTCCTGTTTATAAAGTGGGGCTGACAGGGGCCCACAGTGGTATGCTGAGAGGATCAAGTGAGTACTGTGACTGCTCCAGGACCAGTGCTTCCTAATAGTCTGCTCTTTTTTTAAATTTTCAGAATGGATGGTCTTAGTGCCTAGTTTCCTTTGCTGTGTGTGGAACAGGGACAATAAAACCTTCTAGTTGTTTGGGATCTTGTGGTACTCCAGGCCAGGAGCTCCTCGGCAGGCTGGGCTGGTGCAGCCCCACATTTGCCAGATAGAGCAGGGGTTGTAACCCCCAACTATCTGACCCTTGAGTCAGTGCCTTGGAGAGATGCTACTCTAGGGAGAGCCAGCCCCAGGGGCCCTCATTGTAGGGCCTGGCCATAGTGGCTGATGGTGATGGGCACACAGCCCAAAACTTTGGGAGCTGAGCATGTGGGAGGGAAACTTGAGGAACTTGGGACTTAGAGCCCTACTAAATTCACTCAATATTTTTGAGTTTTTAATTTTTCTACTGTTTAGACTTGTTGCTGATGACCTGAGGAACCCGCCCTTCCTTGATTGAGGAGACCCTCCCCTCTGGCTCACGTGAGTTTGCTAGGAGGTGGGAGGGCCATATCCTATCCTGCAGTGGAAGTTGAACCCTTTTATAAAGTCCAGGCAGTGGGCTTCTAGTGGCTGGTGAAGCTAATAGAAGGGATGGGTGGAGGTGAGGGTGGAGGAAACCTGGTGGTAGAGCATGCCTTCAGGGACATTGGCTCAGGGTCCAGCATAGGCATGACCTGGTAACCATTATGCCTCAGAATGTGTGTTTTCTGGGTTGCTGAGCCTTGGAAGGGACAGTAGTCTTCTTCCTACCGTGGGGGCCCTGGTGGGGTAGTTCTGGTTCTGCACACCCCTCACGGGCCAGGGCTCCCTACACATTAGCAAGTCCTGCTCAGTATCCAGGCAGTGGTTGGACTAGGGCAAAGGAGGAGCTGGGTTGGGATGAGTAGAGCCCAGTAGGGCTGGGCTTATGGATGTTCAGTGTCTCTTAATGAGGTTTACTGAGCTGGGCCTTCCTGCTAGACAATGAACCCAGGGGGTTGGAAGATTATCTCATTTACCTCTATCTTATGGCCTGGACCAGCCCCCAACCCACTCCCTGCTGCCCCCATGGGACTGAGAGGTGCTGATGAGTGAGCACATGGTTTTCAAAGCCTTCCCCTATCTTGGTCCTATGGTTTACACCTCTCCTTCATCATCTATATCCAGAATGAGTCAGCTAAGGCTGCTGCCATCCCTGTTCGGGGCACAAGCCACGAGGTTCCTGGCTGCACGGTACATCTCAGTGTTCAACTGGCGTGGCAGGTCTTCTGAGTCACCAGCCACCTTCCCTGGAAGCAAAGGTGGAGGTGGCTCCAGTTACATGGAAGAGATGTACTTTGCCTGGTTGGAAAACCCACAGAGTGTTCACAAGGTTGGCACCCGCACCTTGCCTGCTGAGTGGGAGGGAAGTCTCTGGGGCCTATTGTGTTGGGGGTAGTGGAGAGAAGCAGTCTGCTTGCTGTGTAATCTTGGATGAGTTTCTTTTCTTCTCAGATCCTCAACTGTCCTTGTTTGTTAAAGGGTCTGTCTTCATGTAGAAGAGGACAACTTCATGCCTCCCTGCTGATGAACTGGCTGGGGGAAGAGGTCTTGCTCTAGAGGTCCTGATAGTGCCTGTTCAGTCATACCTGAGGCATTCACTGCCCCACTAATATGCTGTACTCTCTCCAGATACCCTCTCATGTGGAATTAGGCCAAAAAATGTTTATAGGTACATGATCAAATAAAACAAATACCATTTGATGGTTAAAAAGAAGTCAATCAGATAGCAGGGTGAAAAGTGAACTTGCTTTCTCTCCCCTTCACTCACATTTTTCAAAGGAAAGTGAACAGACACATGATCCAGAGACAAGCAGTATGAAAAGCCCCAGAAAAACACCCTTCCAGTCCATCACCAGCTGATCAGATCCTTTTCAACCCATTTCCTTAACTTTCTTTATATAAACTTATTGCAGACATAATTGGATTTTGTCCCCCTTTTACACAAAAGTTGTACATAAAATTTTTTTGCTGTTTGCTTCTTGCTTTTTCATTTGGCAGTCTGTCTCCACATCTTTCCATGTCAGTATGTGAATAGTTTTCTTGTGCTTTTTTTCTAGTTGCATAGTATTATCTTGTGTGGGTGTGCCCTCCCTGTCCCCAGTAACAGATATCTGGTTCACTTCCAACCTGGTTGTCATGAACAGTGCTGTGGTACATACTCTTGTATGTGTATAGCTATCTGTAGAAAAGATTTCCCAAAGTGGAAAGGTTGGGTCCAAGATTATCTGTGTGTGTGATTTTGGTGAGTATTGTTAAATTGCTTTCCACAGAGGTTGTTCCAGTTGATTTTGCCACTGGCATTGTATGGAAGTGAGCAAAGGAAAACAATTTTACATGTTCTCCTAGAAAACTGATAGAAGTGTCTGTGTATAGGCACATCGAGTAGCAAGCCACATATCCTCTTCTGCTTTGTTCTCCTTAGAACATATCTTCTTGGTGATATTCCACATTCACAATAATGAATGCACTTTCATCTTTTTTAACACTGCATAATCCTCCAGATTCTAAAATTGATCTGTTTAGCCATTTTCCTGTTGATGGTCATTTAGGTTGTTTTGTAAATCACAGCCCTGCAGGAAACATCCTTGTGTATATACCTAGTGCACATACTTGTGCAACGCCGGTGGAGTAAATTGCTAACAGCAAAATTGCTGGCTCAAAAAAAGAGCCATGGAGGTGTAGAGTGTCTGCTTGCCACACTGCCTTCCAGAAGGATCTCTTTAAACCAGGGGGTGAAGGCATGTCACAACTGCTATCACAATCAAAGCCCCTGAGCCACAACTTATAACCTTCTCTGCCCCCACTCCATCCAACCAAGTCCTAAGAAGAAATGGGCTCTAGGTGAGGGGGCCTCAGCTAGCTGAGAAGGGTCTGTAAAGCAGAGCCCTGAGAAGACCCTGAGAGCTGTGGTCCCCCAAGGATGCTCCCTGGGACCCAAACTGGGTCACCCCTGAGTCTTCCCAGGCACTAAACTGGCTGTGTTCTTGCTTTCTTCCCTGCCAAGTCCTGGGATAGCTTCTTTCGGAAAGCCAGGGAGGAAGCCTCATCTGGCTCTGCTCAACCACAGCTTCCATCTGTCATCCCTGAGAGCAGGCCCACAGTCTCTGACCGGACCAGCAAACTGGTAGAGGACCACCTGGCTGTGCAGTCCCTCATCCGGGCCTACCAGGTATGGACGGACAGCCAACAGGGAGGCTCCTGGGACTTGGCTGGGTGCTGAGGGAAAGGGTCTCACTTGGCTCCAGTGTCTTCTCAGAGAGCCCTTCTTGAAGTTTGCTACCAAATACCATCTGCTCCTCTGGCTAGTCACTGTCACTTATCATTCAGAGCACTGGGTTATTTTTGTGCATACTGATTAGGTGGATTGTCATCTGTCTTCTGGAATGTTGTCTGCCTTTCCCACACCAGGCCCTCAGTACCTAGAGGAATACTTAGTAAGTAATCAATTCCACTCACTTGAATGAGAGGTAAGTGCATTAACCATCGTTAATGTCAGTTTTCTCATCAGGACTGGGTCCAAGAGGACAGGGATTGATATTCAGCAGGTGCTTCATTAGCATTTGTGGAATGAATGAATAGTTCCGGTAAACAGTTCTTCCCTACCAGCTGCACATTCTGGAGACCTTGGCTTTCCTGTGTGGGGTCCCCAGTCTGGGCTCCTCTGTCAGAGAGTTCTGGTGATCTGTAATCTTGGTATTGACTGAACAGGGCTAATTGGATGCTGTTCTGGGCATTCATGCCATAACAAGTGTAATCATTGGGGATTTCTGTGGGAACTGGTGGCAGGAGGCATTTTGTAAGGGAAACTTGACATGCAGAGGGTGATGCTAGGGGATCCTAGATGTCTGGGCAGAGACTCCGTGGGAGGGAGCAGCAAGCTGCTACAAGGGCTTGGGAGCAAAGATGCATTAGCAAATGGAAATGATTGCTCTGAATGAAAAGCCCTGTATGGGAGGGAAGTAATTTCCTTGTGCACCAGTTGTCCTGGATGGAAGAAGGAAGGTGAGCAGGTTGGGCCCCCTCACTGGCCTGAAGACTCATTGACTGTGGCCCACCAAGCAAACAGCAACTGCTTGTACTGGTTGAGCATCATTAATCCAAGGAATCTAAAATACTCCAAAATCTTAAACTGTTTGGGCATCAACATGACACCACAACTGGAAAATTCCACACCTGACCTCATCTGATGGGTCTGTCAAAACATAGACACTAACAATGTTCTTCAAAATCATTTTTAGGTCCTGTATATTTGAAATATAAATTAATTTTATGTTTAGACATGTGTCCCATTCCCAAGATATCTCATTGCATACATGGAAACATTCCAAAAAAAGAAAAAACAAAACAAAAACCCCGAAATCCCAAACACTTCTGATCCTAAGCATTTTGGATAAGGATGCTCAATACACATTGTGTTTTTTTGGCTGGTTGAAAGAAGCAGAAAGTGATCTAACAATTGACTTTGACAATGAAGCACATGGAATGCAAAACTGTATTAAATACAATAACCTCCAGAGTGCTGCTTGAGGGCCTTATATTCTAGCATAGGTATTTTTTCATTTGCTCTTAGCCCCTGGATTCAGGCATTGTTACTTTATTTACTGGTAAAGGTCTATCTAAGGTGGAGAAGCAGGGTGGCTGCAGGCCCCAGCCTCTTGTGCCTGACATGGGTGAGTTCCTTCCAGGAGAGCTGTGGCCCCATACTTCTTCAGCAGTGAATAGCCATGTGTAATAATTTCTTAGATCCATTAATTCATTAGGAATTACTAATGAATATTGTTCTCATTCTGTCTTTCCTTGTTTATTACCTGACATATTCTACCAGGAGAAAATCCCTTTGTCCACCTGGTTTATTGGGAGATAAATATTGTCTAAGAAAGGCAGAGTGGCACAGTCCTGTAATCCTAATGACTTGGGAGGCTGATGCAGGAGGATCACAAGTTCAAAGCCAGCCTCAGCAACTTAGCAAAGCTCTGTCACAAAATATAACATAAAAAGGGCTGGGGATGTAGCTCAGTGGTAAAATGTCCCTGGGTTCTATCTCCAGTATCCACCACTCACCCAAAAAAGAAAGACTCAATGTTTGTTTTGTATTGACTGATTTCTAAAAATATGAAAATTATATCCTTCAAAGGTGACCAATGAAGGCTTTTCCTTTTTTTTTGTATCACTTGAATACACAAATTTAAACATATTTCAATTAGTTGCAGATATTATACATATGGTTGCTTAGGAAGTGTCCATATTCTCAGCCCTAACATGTTTAGCACACCTTTGCTTTCTGGTAGAACAAGATGCCAAAGTTCAGAATGTACATTTCTGCTCAGCCCTAGAATCATCTAAGTCTCTGTGGAGTTCAGAATGTTCACTGGAATTGATTTGGTGATTTCAGTGGTCAGAGCCAGGAAATGTGCTTGCGTGCACGCGTGTGCGTGTTTGTGTGTGTGTGTGTCTATGTGTGTTCAGAAAGATAACATGTGCTGTCAGTTTATACTGATGTGTCTTCATACTTCAAATGCAGGACTCAGGATTTGTCCTTGACCTCATCAATCTTATGGCACCATCTCCTTCCAAAGATGCCAAAAATAGATGTTCTGAAAGATGCCAGCACAATGGCTTATTTGATTTTCCTACAACCCACATGCAATAGTCTTAGAATAATAATGCTAACTTGCTACTACTGGTTGGTTATAGAAAGCAGTTTATGACTTTTTCCCCTGTAGTTCTGTTTGTCTTCAGGGAATATTCCATTAGGTAATTAGAATAGTTCTTCTCTGTATATTTATGCCACTAAGTAGATATCTTTATTCATTTGTTTCATTTTACTTTCAGTTTTTAAAGCTGAATTTTGCTTTATAACATTGTGTAATGTTCCAAAGTCAAATCTTCAAAGCAAGATATATTCTTAAAGTCTGGCTTCTAGCACTCTTTCCCGTTTTGTTTTATCCCTATAGATAATAATTTTTTTTTTATTTTATGGTTTTCTTATTTTGTGATTTTATTCTTCTGATGTGTGTGTTTATGTGTTCATACACAAGTGCATATTTTTACTGGTATGTCCTCTTTCTTGGATAATGGGTGATTCACCATACACACTTATAGAATTTTGCTTTTCCTAACAGTATTTTGTGGAGACTAACTCATATGAGCAGAAAGGGATTTCCTCATTCCTTTTTTTTTTTTTTTTTGGTACCAAGGATTGAACTCAAGGACACTTAACCACTAAGGCACATCCCCAGTCCTATTTTTGTATTTTATTTTATTTATTTATTTTTAAAACATGATTTTTTAAAATTAATTTTTATTGTTGGTTGTTCAAAACATTACATAGTTCTTGATATATCATATTTCACACTTTGATTCAAGTGGGATATGAACTCCCATTTTTACCCCGTATACAGATTGCAGAATCACATCAGTTACACATCCATTGATTTACATATTGCCATACTAGTGTCTGTTGTATTCTGCTGCCTTTCCTATCCTCTACTATCTCCCCTCCCCCCTCCCCTCCCCTCTTCTCTCTCTACCCCCTCTACTGTAATTCATTTCTCCCCCTTATATTTTTCCCCCTTTCCCCTCACTTCCTCTTGTATGTAATTAAAACATGATTTTTTAAGTTTATTTTTTAATAGTTTTTTAGTTACAGTTGGACACAATACCTTTTTTTTTTTTTTTTTTATTTTAATGTGGGGCTGAGGATCGAACCCAGCACCTCACACGTGCTAGGTGAGTGCTCTACTGCTGAGCCACAACCCCAGCCCCCCCTATCTTGTATTTTATTTAGAAACAGGGTCTCACTGAGTTTTTTAGGGCCTTGCCAAGTTGTTGAGGCTGGCTCTGAAGTTGTGATCCTCCTGCCTCACTTCCTGAGCCAGTGGGATTACAGGCATGCACCACTGTGCCTGCCTCCTCATTCTTTTTACAGCTCTATAGTACCCCCCTGTTTGGATTTCCTTTGTCCATATGCTAGACACCTGTTGATGAATTGTTGGGAAATTTCTAGAATTTCACAGTTACTAATAGAACTATAGTGTATATCTTTGTATATAGGTCTTTTTCGAATTTTTCTAGCTGTATATTGTACCTTTAAACAGGTGAGCTGATACCACCTTGGTGGCTGATGCTGAGGTCTCATAGACAACCGCATTATGAAACCTGGGAGATCTGTGGAAACTTGAAATCCTGAAGCTGAGAGTGAGGGGCTGGGGCTCTGAGCATCACTCTAGGTGAAGGTCTGCTTAGCTGAGACCTAGCCTGGCATGGCCCTTTTCCCTCTTTCCAGATCCGGGGCCACCATGTGGCCCAGCTGGATCCCCTGGGCATTCTGGATGCAGACCTGGACTCATTTGTGCCTTCTGACTTGATCACAACCATTGATAAGTTGGGTGAGCCTTGCAACCCTTCCCTGTTGTCCTGGCAGTGACTGATCAAGCTGGTGCTTATGGCCCATTGCAGGTGGAGGGGTCTTATGCCCTATAGGGCAGTCTGAGCCCACTGCTTCTGGGTCCAGTTAGCTCCTTCTGACCCTTACTCATCTGCTGTATAGTATCCCTGAGAGGGATGTGTTCCTATTTTCTCTAGCTGGTACACTGCCCAGAAAGCAAGAGGGATTTGTCCAAGCCCATTCTCATGGTAACAGATGTGCTCTAACTCTCACCTCCTGCTTGCAAACAGACAGTTTTTGAGCTTCTAGACTAGACCTGGAAGGAGGTCTGAGGAGGTCTGGGGATGCTGCCCTTCCTCTTGGGCCTGACCTCCCTCTTTCTTCCTCTCTGCTATCTGTGGCTCCTTTCCCAGCCTTTTATGACCTGCGGGAGGCTGACCTGGATAAAGAGTTCCAGCTTCCCACGACCACCTTCATTGGGGGCTCTGAAAGCACCCTCTCTCTGCGGGAGATCATCCGGCGCCTGGAGGTGAGCCCAGGCGTGTGTACCCAATGGAACTCTCTGGAGCATCTGAGGAGAGAGGGACGGCCCTCTCTACCTTTTCTGTTCCAGATGCCAGGGCAATTGTCCCTGTTCCTGGCTTCTCATTAAGACTCTTCCTGGGCTGGGCGTGGTGGTGCATGCCTATAATCCCAGCAGCTGGGAAGCTGAGGCAGGAGGATCAGGAGTTCAAAGACAGCCTCTGCAAAAGCGAGGTGCTAAGCAACTCAGTGAAACCTTGTCTCTAAATAAAAGACAAAATAGGGCTGGGGATGGCTCAGTGACCAAGTGTCCCTAAGTTCAATCCCTGGTTACCCCTGCCCCCACACAAAAAAAAAAGATCCTTCCTGTCCCCCTAGACTACCTACTGCCAGCACATTGGCCTGGAGTTCATGTTCATTAATGATGTTGAGCAATGCCAGTGGATTCGGCAAAAATTTGAGACCCCCGGTGTGATGCAGTTCTCCAATGAGGAGAAGCGAACCCTGCTGGCCCGGCTTGTGCGCTCCATGAGGTTAGTACCACTCCAGATGGATTGCCCAGTGTAGTTGGAGGGGCCTGCTCATGGCCTCAAGTAGGAAACGAGGAGGTGCCTGGCAAGGGAAGGCAGGACTGGTTGGCCTCCTCTGCTGGCAGTGGGGAGGCCCTTAGACAGAGCTTTGGAAACAGGTGCTCACTTAGTTTGGCCAAGAGCTGGTCCAAGAAAGAGCCAGGCAGGTAAGAAGGAGTAGGACTCTAGGAAAGCATGGTAGCAGGGGACACTCTGAACAAGGGCAGAAGTAACTGGATGTGGCTGTCGGAATGTTTGGGCAGAAAGCTGTCCCCGTGTGAAGTGACTATAGTGGTGCCTTATGGTGTGTGGAGGTGACTTCCTGACTGGGGTCTCAGAAGCTAGGTCCTCCCATGAATGCAGGGGCTTAGAGAAGCACCTGGCCCAGGTGTTGGGTGCCAAGGGACTTTCTGAGAGGTGAGATGTGGCTGGATTCTGAATTCTGCTGGGGAGGTGGACTTTGAGGTCTTGGGGAGAAAGTGCTTGGCAGTGTGGGCAGGAGAGTAGTGGCAGAGAGCAGGTGGGGAGGATGGCCTGTTGGGGAAGTTGGGTTCTGAAGAGGAGAGAGGTGGCATCTGGGAAGGTATGGGCAGGAGTCTTTGGTGACCTGGAAGGACCTTCAGCCTGCCCTGACCTTGTGCTCCTTGCTGGGTGGGAGTGGTGTGCTCTGCAGGAGTGAGTACTAGATCATATAGTAAGAAAATGACTTTGCTCTTCCTTTGTCCTGGGCACCCAGCTCCTGTCGCTAATGAAAAGCCCCATAAGCCCCACCCCTGTCCCTCTCCATCCCTTCCCTTCCCTTTTCCCCAAGCAGGTTTGAAGATTTTCTGGCCCGGAAGTGGTCCTCAGAGAAGCGGTTTGGCCTGGAAGGCTGTGAGGTTATGATCCCTGCCCTTAAGACTATCATTGACAAATCCAGTGAGATGGGGATCGAGAACGTCATCCTGGGGATGCCACACAGGTGGGGCTGCCTTCTTTTCTATCGTTAGCTTTGTCCGTTTTCCAGGCTCAGGAGACTGAGTTGGAAGGGATGAGATGGAAATGAGGGTGTAGGTAGGGTCTTTGGGTAAAGGCGATCAGACTGGTAGCTTCTCAGAGACCCTAGGTCTGACTTCATTCCAAGAAGAGCCAAGTACTTGGCCAAAGCACCTGGGGCTGGGGATTAGTCAGGTGCTCTGAGACTCCCTTTCCTCTGACCATGTTGCTCTAGTTCTTGGGAGGGGCAGAATTTTGTAAAGGTATGCATTGTGCTTCTTGAAGTTCCTGTGGACATCAAGTGGAGGGCACATCCCAAGGACGTGAAGGCAGGACCTGAATAGGTGGCCCTGGGTTGGCATTTCCTAGAGGGAAGGTGAGATGAAGGTGTCTATCCCAGCTATAAAGTGACTACATGTCTCCCTTGATGAAATTTTGGAAAGCTTCTTCACCAGCAGTTTGTATGACCAGAGTCTGTGGGACGAGGCACTACTAAGGTGGATTACCCCCCTCACCTGACTCTGTTAGGTCCCAGGTATACAAAGGAGAATGATGTTGTTGGACCAGTGGGGGAAAGTGGCATTGGTGTCAGGTAAGAACCAAGCCCTCTCTGGTTCCAGGGGCAGGTTGAATGTGCTGGCCAATGTGATTCGCAAGGACCTGGAGCAGATCTTTTGCCAGTTTGACCCCAAGCTGGAGGCAGCAGATGAGGTGGGTGCATGCCCTGGTTACTGTGTCCCTGAGAGGACCTGGTATTTAGGAGATGGAATAGGGAAAGGCTGGGCTGAGAGCTTACAGGTGAGATAGAACTTGACATGGACAGAAGTGGAGAAGAGTGGAAGAGAGGCTGCAATATTTGATCCCTAAGGCTTTTGGGAACAAGTGCTGTCATGAGATAGCTAGGAGGGCCCTCTGATAATCTGGGCCAACCTCCTGTTTCTAGCTAGGGAAACTGAGGCCTAGAGAAATGCAAGGACTTTACAGAAGTTGCTCACTTCGGCTTATGTCTGTGCCTCTGTCCCCAAGTCCTGTCCACCAGCCTGGAAGGGCCCCCTCACTTGTTTGTTTGCCCAGGAGAGTCTTGGGAGGTCAGAAAGTTGCCTGTGGGGGTCAGCCAAGGACATGCTTTCCTACTCCCACTCGCTCCTAGCTGGCATGTGTATTGTACATGCTGCACACCCAGCCGTGGCCATGCTAGCCCCTCAGTCCCTATTGCTTTCCCCCTTTCCTCTGCCCTCTGCCTCGTTCAAAGTCCTGCTTGTTTCTCCTTTTGGTGGCACTGCTAGTCTTCTGGGTGAGCCTATCCCTCCCTCCCCTGAAGCCTCTGTGTTCATTTGCCCTCAGTACTAGTCTCTGGCTTTCTTCAGCCTGCCATGTGTGTCTGTCTGTCTGTCTGTCTGTCTGTATCTGCATGCATGCATATCAAGTTGCATATCTATTTTCCCCTCTAGGGCGAGGATAAGAACCTTGCCTTTAAAACCCCAGTATCCAGTTCCACAGGTGCTTGGTTTGTTGAAATAAGTCACAATAAATGTGACTGCCCCAAGGACATTGAGTACATTGTACCGAATAGGATCCAGAATCTACATCTGCTGGCTCCCAGCCCAGGGTTTTTCCAAAGTCCTGTTCATTTTACTCAAGCACCTTGAACTCTCTAAGCCTCATTTTTTTTCCTTTGTAAAACTGAGATAAAAGCATCTGCCCCAGTGTGGTTGTGAGGAAATGAAGAGATTATGATGGTGCTGGTGGTCTGTGTGCATGTGTACGTGTAAAACTTGACTGAGGATAAGTTTTTAAAGAATTTCTAAATTTTATATTGAAAAAAATATGAGCACTGTTTTCTTTTTAAAAAAAGGTAAATTACAAAAGAAATACGAGCATTGCTTAAAAAAGGTTTACACAATGAGAACGTTTTCTCTGTGAGACCCCATTCCTTTGGCCAGTTTTTGTGTGTGTGCTTATGTTTGTTCTGAGGTATGTGCTTCCAGAATGTTCCATTCAGACACAAACACAGTTACTCCATTACAGCCTTATTTGTAAAAGGCCACAGGAGCAGCCTGTGATGCCACTGGCACCTTGTTGTCCCCACATACAAGGTTGTCATTGTTTTATACCAGCACGTGTGTGACACCCCAGGCTTCTTAAAGCTACCGTGTCCCCTGCAAGGGCATTAGGTTGTTGTAATGAGTGTCCCTGCACATGTACAAAAGAGTACATTGGTTATATGGTGTCTGAGAAATGCAGTGGCCAAAGCTAAGGAGGTAGGATCATATGACCCTCTGGGGAGCTTGCAGACATGGTGTATGCCTGCTGTGCCCCTGTCCTCACATACACTCTTGGATCTTTCTGTCTTTGCCAATATAAATAACAAAATGATTTCATTTAGACATATCTTTGTTATGAACTCAATTGAATATCTTTTCATATGTTTTTGAACCATTTATACTTTTTGTTCTGTAAATTCTCTGTCCTGGTTTTCACTCTATAGGGCTTTTTGGGTTTTATCTTATTGATTTGTAAAAGCACTTTGCACTTTGAGGATACCAGCCCTTTGCCTACACTTGTCTTGTAAGTATTTTCCTCAGCTTGATTGTTTTCTCCTTAGCATGTGCCTGTATTTGCTTCTCCCACCCATGACAAGTTAATTCCTTTTTAGCTCTCTTATGATTTCTGGACTTTGAATATCATTTAGAAAGTAAGCCTTCCCTTACTCCCATATTGTAAGATACGTCTTATTTACCTCAATACTGCTGTGGCTTTGATTACTTTGGTGTGAGGAGTGAGGAAGGGATTCAGTTCTGGTGTTTTCTAGAGGCCTGGTATATGGACATAGCTCTGTTATGAGCTGCTCTTCATTCTCTGTGGTCACTACCTCTTGATGGCCCTTCTTCTTGATGCCTTTATCCTTTCCCATGCTGTGGTCATTTAGGTTGAGAGGATGATAGTTGATAATGCAGAGGGGGCTCTTATGAGAAAGTGGCTCAGGGGCTCCAAGCCCCAGGAGGAGCCGACCTTTCTGCTTTAGCTAGCCTAGAAGGGCGAGAAAGGCAGTGTGACCAGGAAGAAAGGTGGTTCAGAGACAGCATAGACTTCAGAGGAAACAGAAGCCATGTAATGTCCCAGCCCAGCATGGGCTTGAGTGTCTTCATCTCCCTCAACCTGTTTGGCATGGGGTGGGGATAGGTTCATCATGTTCTACCTTGACCTTCAGGGCTCTGGGGATGTCAAATACCACCTGGGCATGTACCATGAGAGGATCAACCGCGCCACCAACAGGAACATCACATTGTCACTGGTGGCCAACCCCTCCCATCTGGAAGCTGTGGACCCTGTTGTACAGGGGAAGACCAAGGCAGAACAGTTCTACCGCGGGGATGCCCAGGGCAAGAAGGTGTGCTCCTAGCTAGGCCTGAAGGTGTTCCAAAGAACACCTTGACGGTCAGGTCCCAAGGGTGGGGCTATAGGGGACTGGTTCTGGAACTTGGGCTCAGATGACCTGGACTCCAGGGACCTAGGCTCAGATATCTTGACCCCAAGAGGTTGGGGAGTGTCCTGTGAGGGCTAGTCCCTGAGGGATTATGCTCTGGGACTTGGGCCCTGGGGGGCTAGATGCTGGGCCCTGATGGGAGGGCCTCTGAGGACCTGGGCCTTAAGAGGATGGACAAAGAGGACCTGGGCGCTGGCTCTTCATGGTAGAGGAGTCAGGGATACTGTACATCCTGGGACATAGGCCCTGCTGGCTCACACCCTGTACTGCAGGTCATGTCCATCCTTGTCCATGGGGATGCTGCCTTTGCTGGACAGGGTGTGGTGTATGAGACCTTCCACCTGAGTGACCTGCCTTCTTACACCACCAATGGCACTGTGCACGTCGTGGTCAACAACCAGGTAAGGGGTGGGCTTCATGCCAGGCCATATGTCTGTCACTGGAGATCTAGGTGGTGGGTTGGTGGGAACAGTGAGATACCCTGGCTGTCATCCCACTGTCTCACTGCCCTACCACTTACTGGCATGCAGTCTCAGGTAAAGTACCTGATCCCCAACCCACATGTCCTGATCTATGAAATTGGTAGATACATTTGTGTGCACACATGTATGTGTATGTGTGTGTATTTGGCCTTCTGTATCTGTAGGTTTTGCATCCACAGGTTTATCCAACTGAAGCACAAATAATTGTGGCTGGGCCAATATAGTGTCACACACCTGTAATCTCAGCTACTCAGGAGGCTAAGGCAGGAGGATTGCAAGTTTGAAGCCAGTCTGGGAAACTTAGTGGGACCCTGTCTTAAAATAAAATAAAAAGAAGGATGGAGATGTAGCTCAGTGCATGAAACCCTGGGTTTAATCCCCAGTACCAGAAAAAAAAATTTTGAGGAAAAATTAAACCTGTACAGAATATGTACATGGTTTTTTTCTTGTCATTGTTCCCTAAACAATACAATGTAACAAGTATTTACACAGAATTGACGTGGGTATTATAAGTTATTTAGAGATGATTTAAAGAATACAGGAAGATGCGTGTAGGTCACACACAAATATGATGCCAGTTTATTTAAGTGACTTTGAGTGTCCAAAGATTTTCCTGAGAGGGTCCTGGAACCAGTCCCCCACAGATACCAAGGGACAACTGTACTTAGTACAGAGAACGTTGAAAGGAATACAATATGGAGGCTGTGTGTGTAATAAGATGTTACCTTTAGCTTCACTTGAGCAAGTTGGTCTCAGATCACAGTGTCACCTGCCTTTTCTTGAAGGCAGCTGTGGTTAATAAGAGCTCATCTATGAGCTTAGAGCATTAACTGCCTTATTTACAGTGCCATTGGATCTTCCTTGGGTAAACCTGCAGGCAGGAATTTAATGAGCCCTTTTGATAGATGAGGACACTGAGGCTTTGGGAATTGAAGTATGTTATCCAAACTTGTACAGTCACTTGCTGGCACACTGGGTTTTTCCAGGCCTGTGTTCGTCACTACTAACATAGAGAAGTGACGGATGGAAAAAGAAGCAAGCGTAGCTCTCCTGGTGCTCTGCTGTCCCTGTGGGTGTTGCTATCATGTCTGACCGTGGGGCTGTTCGCTATTATGCTTCATGTCCTATATTCTAGGTACCCTTGATGGACCCTCCAACCCAGTTTCTTGACCCACTGGGTCTCTATTTAGCTCAAAGTAAATAGAAACTGGGGCTCAGGGTGTAGCTCAGTGGTAGAGTGCTTGCCTGCCATGCACCAGGCCCTGGATTCATCCCCAGCACTACAAAACAAACAAAAAAAGGGAACCACTGGGTGCAGTGGCACATGCCTGCTGTCCCAGGTACTCATTACTATTACTAAATAATAATAATAAAGAGATGCTGCTGGTTTTTTCTGCTCCTACAGATTGGCTTCACCACAGACCCCCGAATGGCCCGCTCCTCACCATATCCCACTGATGTGGCCCGAGTGGTCAATGCACCCATCTTCCATGTGAATGCAGATGACCCAGAGGCTGTGATATATGTGTGCAGTGTGGCAGCTGAGTGGAGGAACACCTTCAACAAAGATGTCGTTGTGGACCTGGTGGGTCTTGGGGACTGAGGCCAAGGCAGGGTGATGGCTCCTCCTAGCAATGCTAAGCAGGCCTGATGGGTTTGGGGTGCTAAGGCCAAGGCAGGAGTGAGTGGCCTGATCCCATCATGCAAGGCAGACCAGGTCTTCCAAACCTTCAGCACTAAGGGCTAGGACTGCTTTTTAGACAGGTTTAGTGCCACTAGGACCTATCTGTGTGCAAAGTCCTGGGTATGGGACATTTGTTTAGTGATAGGTGATAATGGAGCTTTCGAGAGCTTCAGAGTCTGCCCTGCCCGGATGTGACCCTGTTTTGCAGTGACTGCTGAGCACACAGCCTGGGCAGGGACTGAGCCCCCAGCTTCCCCTGCAGGTTTGTTACCGGCGGCGTGGCCACAATGAGATGGACGAGCCCATGTTCACACAGCCACTCATGTATAAGCAGATACACAGACAGGTGCCGGTGCTGAAGAAGTATGCAGATAAGCTCATCGCCGAGGGAACAGTCACCCTGCAGGAGTTTGAGGTAGGCACATGGGCACTGGGAACAAGTCTCAGATAGAACTGGGTGGAAACCTTGGAGTCGTTACAGATGTCACCAGCTCAGTACTGGGCACAGAGGGTTTAAAGAAGTAGTCAATGTGGTCCTTGTCCCCAAGAGTCCCCAGTTAACAAAGTGCACAGAGAACTAAGTACACAGTTACAGCTGGGTAGGGTGCAGCAGGTGCCATGATGCAGGAGAAGCCCAGCTTCAGGCAGGATTCCCAGGAGGCTTCCTATAGAGGGATCCCTGAGTTGGGTTCTTCCCCCAAATCATCTATAGACATGTTGGTCCTTCCACCTTCAGGGAACTCAGAGCAAGGGCTGTGAAGTCTTTCCTGGTTCTTCCCTCAAGCCCCTTACTGAGCATACAGCAGGCCTACCAGGCCTGGCTATAGCCATGAGGTTCCTACAATCCAGGAGGCAGAGAATTCTAGAACTTGATGGCTTATGAGTCTGAGCAGATGGAGCCTCTGACTGCCCTGGGCATTGCTGCCTCCATCCTGATTCCAGGAAGAAATTGCCAAATATGACCGTATTTGTGAGGAGGCATATGGAAGGTCCAAGGATAAAAAGATCCTTCATATCAAGCACTGGCTGGACTCACCTTGGCCTGGTGAGTTAATGGTGTAT
This sequence comes from Callospermophilus lateralis, assembly GCF_048772815.1. Classification (NCBI taxonomy): domain Eukaryota; kingdom Metazoa; phylum Chordata; class Mammalia; order Rodentia; family Sciuridae; genus Callospermophilus; species Callospermophilus lateralis. The sequence goes on along the minus strand of NC_135319.1, from coordinate 22,214,160 downwards.
GGCTCAGTGATCCACCTGAGCCTTGAGTTCTGGTACAGGGATAGGACTGAAATGGCATTGGGTAAAAGCAGTCACTGCCCAGCTAGACACTGAGGCTGTGTCCTGCACACCCCCAGGCTGTGGGGGCCCCATTCCTGAAGGTCAAGGTAGGTTGGGGCAGAGGGGTGACCATGTATAGCTAGTGGTCACATGTGCTCCCTGGAAAGGAAGGGTTGCTGGTGGGGAGCTCAGAGGGCTTCCCTGGAGGGGCGGGGCTGGGTCAGATGTGACCCAGACCCTGAGGAAAGTGTGGGGCAGGTACAGGAGTACAGCTGTGGCTCTTCATCTGCGGTAAGTCCCACAGATGGTCCAGAGCCAGCCAGTGTGGGTAAGGAAGCCGTAGGCCCCTTAGTCCTGGGACAGCAGGCTGACCAGGGACATCAGAGCCTTATTGCTATCCAAATGTGAACAGTCTCTGTCCCTCTCAGGCTTCTTCAACGTGGATGGGGAGCCCAAGAGCATGACGTGCCCCACCACAGGCATCCCTGAGGACGTGCTGACCCACATTGGCAATGTGGCCAGCTCTGTGCCCTTGGAGGACTTTAAGATCCACACAGGTGAGGGTGCTATGTGGTCTCCAGTGCAGTCATTGTCCCAGACCTAACATCGTGCCCTGTAGGGAGGTGGGTTGGGACAACAAGGGAGACTGCATGGAATGTTCCTGCTGAACCCTTGGTGGGTTTGAGCTGCTCCTGAAGTCCCATTTGTGCCTCTGGGATGCCCTTGATCATAGCTTCTTTCATGGTGGGTGTAGGGAGTTGAGCACATGTGGATGCCATTGCAGCTCCATGCCAGGGACCAGGCTCATTTTGGGCCCTTTGGGTTTTCCAAACACAGTTGCTGGGGAACATGACCTTGGCCAGGCAGAGGAGCAGAGAAACAGGGGCTTCCATGGAGGAGGTGGTGGGGCCAGGACTCTGCTGGCAGGAAGGATGTGGGCCTGCTGCTGGCATGGGCAGATGCCTAAGGTCAACACCATAAATCCCTGGCTAATGAGCCTGGCTAGCACACCCCTTTCGTTTGGATGCTATGGCAGCTGTAGGGCCACTACAACTGTAATAGGGTAACTGCATACCTTCTGACCAGCCCATTAGAGTTTTAAGGAAGCTCCCTCACAATGTGCATGAAGCCAGGCATCCTGGGGCACCTGCTGATGATGTGAGCGCTCCTCTCTGTGCACAGCACAGGGTGTTTGTACATGTACCAGACTCAATCCTAAGTCTCTTGCTAGGCATGTGATCTTGAATTCATGACTTCCCTCCTCTGAGCCTCAGTCTCCTCACCCACCCTCCCTGTAGGGTTACTGTGAAGAATCCTGACTCAGTGCATGAGTATCTGGGACTGGCTCCTTGTTCCCACAGAGAGGGGTTGGCTGTTTCAGGTTGGCCTATTGTACTGGCTAGAAGCTGGAGTTGGGGGCCGGCACTGGGCCCTCCTGCAGCTTGCCAGTACCCTGCTTTTACGCTGAACACTTACCCCAGGACCTTTGCTTCAGCTGTCCCAGAATAGTTGACAGGCTCTGGAGGCCCTCAGACCCCCTTCCCTTCTGCAGGCCTCTCTCGCATCCTGCGTGGCCGTGCAGACATGACCAAGAAACGGACAGTGGACTGGGCTTTGGCAGAGTACATGGCCTTTGGCTCCTTGCTGAAAGAGGGCATCCATGTGCGGCTCAGTGGACAGGATGTGGAGAGAGGCACGTTCAGGTAAGGGCAGGGTAGGTTCTGGGTCCCAATCCCTGGGCATTGGTCATGTTCCTATAGAACCTATAGGGGAGCTCATTGCTCGGCAATGTTTGAGGTATCCCAGGGTCAGCACAGGAGATCTGGATGAGGGGCTGGCCTTTTGTCTTCTTCCTGGACCTGGTCTGAGGACCCAAGGAAGACTCCCTTGTCCAGCTGAGGTTTTCACAGCTAATCCCATTCGCATCCACAACTGCCAGCCAAGGCCGAGTTATCAGAGGGCTGCTGACTTCTCTCTGATTCCCCTGCAGCAGCTATGCAGAGCTGATTTCTTGGCCCAAGCTGGTGACTCATATCTAGTGGTCTGGTGGTTATCTCTGGTCCTAGGATATTTATTTTTATTTTTTGATGAACTGTGGTCAGACCAGCCTTCCCTATCTTGCTTGTTGGATCTCACATTTACTATCGTCAACATCACATTTTCCTGATTTGGGCCCCCAGCTGTTTCACATCCTTACTCAGTGCCATGTTGGCATGTCATGCTGGTGTGGCTTGCAGAATTCAACCAGCTATCTTGCTCTTGTTCTGGTTGCTCCTCTCTGCTGGCTTTGCTCTAGCCAGGGACCTAGGCAGCTGCTTTGCTGCCCCTTGGCTGCACATCGGCCCTTGCCAGGGTTCAGCCAGGTGGTCCTCTTCAGGTATCAGCCTCAGGTCCTGCACAGCAGTTCCTGCCTCCTTAGAGGTTGGACAGGGCAGGTGAGGTAGCAGAGGAGTCAGCAAGGTAACAGCAGGACAGTGCCCCAGAGGTGTGGCCTCCTGGGATCTCAGGTTCTTCCTTGCTTCTGGGAGGTCGGCAGGGCAGGTCTCATCGGGTCTCTGTGTGAGTGAGAAGCTGAAACTCTGGGAGGTGCCTTGACCTGAAAATCTTGCTCCCAACCCCCTGGTGCACTGTGTGGGCAGTGGGCAGGCCAGGGGCAGGCAGGGGAGGGAGGTGTAGAGGGGAGGAACCAGTGCGCTGTGGCAGCTGTCTTGTGTCAACATCTATGGGACCCTTCAGGTTTCATGGGGTATTGATGAAGGCTTGCCTGCCTCCGGCTGCCCAAGCTCCCCTGCTTTGGAATTGGTGCCAGCCCACCTGCCCTCTGTCCCTTTCCTGGTCTGTCTCCCCAGTCACCGGCACCATGTTCTCCACGACCAGGAAGTTGACCGGAGGACGTGTGTCCCTATGAACCATCTGTGGCCTGACCAGGCCCCCTACACCGTGTGCAACAGCTCCCTCTCGGAATATGGAGTCCTTGGTGGGTTAGGCAGGTCCTGAGATAGCTGGGGACAAGAGAGAAGCTGGGAGGGAGCCAGGGTTATGGCCTGGGAGGGCTGCAGAGCTCAGAGACTCCTGAGGGGGCAGGTACTGGGCTGCCCCCTACTGGGGACATGTGGGAGATGAGATTGTGTCCTATCCTGTCCCCTCAGGGATCCCAGTTGGAGAGCCTTGCTTGCCTTGTGTGGAAGGGGACTTTATACACCAGATCCCCTTCCCTGGATACCAGCCTTGGTGGGCTGGGACAGAAAGCCCAGTAGAGTCCATTATGGGACATGGCTACTGACTGGCCCTGCTGCCTCTGTGTTCCTGAGTCCCATCTTGCCTCCTCTGCCCTGTACCCCAGGAATCCTGCCATGGGCTCTGGTTCCCCTGTGTCTGCTATATATGCTTCCCCTCAGCTCAGCCATTGGCTAGCATGCTTCCTCCCTCACTCCTCTTCCCAGAGTTTAGCCACCCACTCTAGGGAGATGCCTCTGGGCCAAATCCTCCCCTTCCTCATCCACATCTCTGCACACATTTTTGGGTAGTTCTTGGCATATGGTTCCTGCTACCTCCCAGGTATCTTTGGCCTTGGCTTCTGGGCTAGTTAAAGCTAAGCCTATCCATGTATGATATAAGAGATGAAGGTGACGTGCATGTTGCCAGCTTCCAGAAGACCCATCCTGGCCTTTGAGTCCCAAGGAACCCCTGGGTTCTTCCTGGCTTCTTGGGAAGGAAGAACTTGGGTAGGAGGGCTGGGTTTCACTGGTCCGACGGCTGTTTGGTGACAGTATGCAGCAAGCCCTATCTTGGTGTCTTCTCTTTAGGTTTTGAGCTGGGCTACGCCATGGCCAGCCCCAATGCCCTGGTTCTCTGGGAGGCTCAGTTTGGTGACTTCCACAACACAGCCCAGTGCATCATTGACCAGTTCATCAGCACTGGCCAGGCCAAGTGGGTGCGGCATAACGGCATTGTGCTTCTTCTGCCCCATGGCATGGAGGGCATGGTGAGGACTGTGGTGGCTGGTGGCTAGGTGGGCTCTGGTGGGGATATCCTTGGCCCATTGCAGGGTTGAGGGGTTTCTGCCTTCTATGGCCTGGGAGCACAGGGATCTGCCTTATGGGGAGGGAAGGGAAAGGCCAAGACAGGGATGAACCTACCCCTTTCTGGCATGAGGTCTTACCCTCTCAGTCTCTCACCTCCCCCTCTGTGTGTCTGCCTCCTGGGCTTCTTTCAAGATGAGTCCTGACAGAAGTGCTCACTCACTCAGTGACAGCGCTGAGAAAGTGTAACTTATGACCTCTTCCTGCCACCCTGCACGCTCACACATGCTGGCCCTGGGTGGATCCCCTCTGCAAATGCCCTGCCTGCTCTTGCCTCACATTCCTGGTTTTTCCTTGTGGTTCAAGCTCCAGAGTGAGGGCACTTCCCTCAGGCCTTCGGTCCCAGAGGGGCCAGGCATGCCCTGTGTAGGTCACCTTGGCTATCTCTTATTTGCTTTCAGGGGCCTGAGCATTCCTCAGCAAGACCGGAGAGGTTCCTGCAGATGAGTAATGATGACTCTGATGCCTACCCAGTGAGTGCTCCTGCCATCTCCCAGGATGGGGGCCACCCTGCTGAGCCTTGGGGGGCCAGGGTGTGGGTGCAGCATGTGACTTCCTCCAGTCACCACTGGCCTCCTTCTGGTCTTTGCAGGTGTTCACTGAGGACTTCGAGGTGAGCCAGCTCTACGACTGCAACTGGATCGTGGTGAACTGCTCCACGCCGGCCAGCTACTTTCATGTGCTGCGCCGGCAGATCCTGCTGCCCTTCCGCAAGCCGGTGAGCTGAATTGTGCCTTCTCCCGTAGCACCTTTTCAGTACGAGGGTTGAATGTGGGAAGCCCTGGACAGGTGGGGACAGATGATTGCTGGGCATGTGTTTCCCTTCCAGCTGATTATCTTCACACCCAAATCTCTGCTGAGGCATCCAGAGGCAAGGTCCAGCTTTGACCAGATGGTGTGCGGTATGTGCCAAGCCTAGCAGTGTTGGGTGGCCTGCACTGGGGAGATGTCCTACGTGGGGCCCAGTGGCCTTTGCGTGGCATCTGCTTCTGGGGTTCTTCTGTTTTCCTTTCTGTCTGGGGCTCTATCAGCCCTCTAATAGCTCTTCTCCTGGTCCCCACAGGCCATGGGGCAGCTCTGGTCACTTGTATGGAGCTGTAGGGCTAGAGGTGTGTGCGATCCACCCTCCTTAGCCACCAGCAAGGCTGACCTGACTCTGCCAAGGTTGCTCAGAGGTGGGAGGCCAGTGGAGTGCTGCCTAGTTTGCTGTGCACTGTCATTCATTCATTAATCCATCTTTTCACTCATGAACCAAACACACATTACTGGCCTTGGGGACCTGGGTCCCCCTCCAGGAGCTCTCAGTCTTACTGACCTGGGGGGGTCAGATGAAGCACATGGAAGACCAGTGCTGAACTTGAGATGTGATTCCGCAGAGAGTCAGGGAGAAGCAGGTATAAGGCACTGAGGTTGGCAGAGTAGAACCCCCTTGGTAAACAGAAGAAGCACCAACTGGCCATAAAGGGCCTTAGTGGCATGGACAGGTATTGTTTTTTCCCTTGTGTCTGGGTGTTCCCTCCAGTGTGGGAAGGTGGCTGAAGTGGGCAGTTCACAGCTCCTGCAATGGGACTGGACCACCTGGGCTGATGAGCTGGTGCTGACCCTTCTCCTGTGGGACTGGCTGCAATTACCCTGTCTGCCTCAGTGTCCTCACTTGGGATGCAGTGATGCGGGGACACTGTAGCGGCTTCCTGAAAGGTTTTGCAACCTGCTTGATCTGGTGCATGGTGTGACCTCTGGCAGAAAAAATGGATAGGGCTTCAAGATGGGGCCTGTACTGCAGGTCTGAGGGGAAAAGAGGGCACAGTAGCTACTCGTCATCCAGTGTGGTGAATGGGGTGTCATGCAGGGAGTGGGCACCACTGGAGGTAGCAGGTCTTGGACAAATGATGATGCCATCAGATCAGTCTCCTGCAGAGGCCTGTACTTCTAATAACCAGCATCTTAAATATTGATGCTCCCAGGGTTCTGCCCATGGCTACAGTTCCGTCTCCACCCCTGTACTTGTGATATCTCAGGGTGTCCTCTGTCCCTTGCTCTAACTTTTGGATCAAGAGTTGCTAGTTGTAACCACAGGCCTAAGCCTGGGGTTAGACTCAGCAGCCAGGGAGAGCCTGGGGATGTTAGGGATCTTTTAGGAGCTTCTCTGTGTGTGCTTCTTTCTCTGTGTGCTCACGTCACTGCCATGCCATATTGGTCCCCAGGGACCACCTTCCAACGAGTAATTCCTGAAGATGGGGCTGCAGCACGGGCTCCTGAACAGGTGCGGCGGCTCATCTTCTGCACGGGAAAGGTGTACTACGATCTGGTGAAGGAACGCATCAGCCAGGGCCTGGAGGAGCAGGTGGCCATCACACGCCTGGAACAGGTGTGCCAAACTCCTCTAGTGATTAGAGAGACAAGCAAGATTGACTCACCAGCCCCCCAGCTCTGGGCAATGTACCAGGCAGGGCTGGGAGGATGGCTCCTGTCTTGGGAGCCCTGGGCACACTTCCCCTCAACTGTGCCCCATTTGTCCTTGCTTCCCCAGATCTCTCCGTTCCCCTTTGATCTGATCAAGCAGGAAGCAGAGAGGTACCCAGGAGCAGAGCTGGTGTGGTGTCAGGAGGAACACAAGAACATGGGATACTATGACTACATCAACCCACGCTTCATGACCATCCTTGGCCACACCCGCCCCATATGGTACAAGACTTGGGGGACCAGTACCTACCCTTGCTTCTGTTGGGACTGCCTGTGGCTCTGGGCTTGATGACCCCATCCTGGCTCTGCCTGTCCCATTGGCCGTGCTACTTGGAACTGGCCTTTATTCTTTGAGCCACATTTGAAAACCTGGGAGTTGAGCCCTGTAGTCCCTGCTGGCTCCACATGTTCTGACTGTGGTGGGTTAGCTTCCCCATCAGGGATGGAGCATCAGCAATACCACCTTTATACAGAGTAGACCTTTGTTTTTGTTCTGTAGCCAGAGCTGAATTACGGAACCTTCTGCATGTCTCAAACCTCCATCCTTTGAGCCTAGCTTCCTTTGTAGACTCTGTGAACTCTTTGTCTCTGCAGCAGGATGATGATAGGCTTAGACCCCATGGACAGATTAGCCCTCTGAGGTGCATGGCACATAGTAGCTACTCAGTGCTTAACATTAGCATCACATATCTTTGGGAAGATGGTAAAGGGGTATGAGAAACTCTAAGTCAAACGTGTGTTTGTCCCCAAAGCCTTTAAGTTTAATTTAACCCATTTGCTTTCTTCCTGGGCAGATCTAGTGACATAGAGAGGGCCGTTTCTCCTCCCTGTCCTATAGCTGGGTAGCTGAGTTTGCCCCAGGCCCTCAGCTCACTGGGAGTGGTGTCCAGACAGTTCCCACAGCTAGGCCAGCTCTCCTCAGATGTGTGCCCTATAGTCCTGGGGTGAGTGTGGGCTGAGGCCAGGCCCACCCCTCCCCTTAGCTGTCTCTCCTCCAGGTATGTGGGCCGTGACCCAGCAGCTGCACCAGCCACTGGAAACAGGAATGCACACCTGGTGTCACTGAAGAAGTTTCTGGATACTGCCTTCAACCTTCAGGCCTTTGAGGGCAAGACGTTCTAGAGACAGTCAAGGCCTACCTGGGTCTGGCTGTGGGATCAACTGGGGATTTAGGAGGCCTGAGAGGGGGAAGGACTACTTGACGCCCCAGGACCAACCATTCTTATGTAGCGATTGAGGCCAAAGAGTAGCACTGCTGGCTTCAGTACTATACCAACTTTGGCCTTCATGTTTATTTCAGAATCTGTAGGACTGAGAAAGTCAGAGGGGGTCTGATAGAAAGGATATAGTTCGAGAGTATTCCCCCAGTTTCCCCAAGCTTTCCGGAAGCTTTTGTGTTATTTCCCCATCTGTGTTGTTCATATCTCAAGACAGCCAACAGCGGTCCTTGTGTCACTCCCATCCTGGCAGACTTGGATGCCACTCACCCTGTCCATATTCATCTGTAGATTCAAAAGGAAGTTCGCTTTTGTGCTCTTAGACATGGAGATTTCAGCAATAACAAGCAGGTGAAGCAAAACCATGCCAGGTGACTTATGTATGCTCTGTTTTATGGGGCGTGTCCTAAAGGTATGTCAGCTTCAGTGTGAGATGCAGCCACAGCTCATGTGTACCAAAGTAGAAAACCAAATAACAGAAATAATAATAATAATAAAAAAAAATGCCTAAGAGAGATTTGCTGTTTTCATTTCATGTTGTAAAATCAAGAGAGGAGAATTTTGGTGCATTCTGGGTGGGGAGTGGGGAGAAAGAAAAAGATAAACATGTAGAGGACAGATTTTCCTCCAAGCACAAGGCATTGTTTGCAAGTCTTTGGCTTCATTCCTATCCAGCTTCTGTTGGCTTTGCTTCCCACCAAGATGCTGGGGAGCTGAAGTACAGAGACATTCTGCTTTCTACAAGTCATTTGTTTACTTATCCCCTTCCCAGAGTACTTTCTCTTTGTTAGATGCTCGGCACTGGGGTGTGCTGGATCTTCAAACTCAGAAATTTAGCTAGGTAGATGCAATTTTTAATTTTAATTAATTTATTTATTTTGGGTGCTGGGGTCAAACTCAAGGCCCTGTGCACATACTCTACTATTGAACTGCACCCTCAGTCCAATGCAAGTGGTTTAATTCTGAGTTAGGGGTTATGCTGGAGGTAAGTACAGAGTGCTGTGGGAGTCAGAGAAGGCTCCCTGAATGAGATGGTATTAAGAAAGAGAACTAAAGGGAGATGAGTCTCCCTAGAGAAGACCCAGAAATACCAACCAGGGGGTTGGCATGGGGCAACACAGAGAAAAAGAAACTGAGGTTAGGCCAGGGACTGTTAAGTGCTGTCAGCCTCAAATCCAGGTTCGTGTGCACTTGGAATCCTACTGCAGAAGCATTCTAAGTAAAATAAATAAGGTAAAAATAATGAGAGCTGCAACTGGTAGTGTGTCTGCTGTGTTCTGGAACCTCTGTGGAATGTTTGGCATGCCATGATTAAGTGCTGTTTAACTTCACCCGTTTTGAGAATATGTTCATTTTATAAATGAGGAAATCAAGGCTTAAGGTCACACGCTGAGGAAGTAGTGGTTTTGAACTTGGCTTCTGTCTCCAAGCCCATACTGCTTCCCTTGGAAGAAAGCTCTTCCTAGGGCTGTGACAGTGGGCAGAGGTGCAGTCAGTGAGGCACCTGGGCTGGGCAGGGAGCCTCAGGCTCTGAGTTGGATGGTTGGCCCGGCTTCCCTAAGGCATATATTGCCTTTCCTTCACATTGGTACTAGAAGGCTACAGACAGGCTGGTGGGGACCTCCTGAGAAAGTGGGGTGACTGCCAGATCAATAAATGAAGGAACACTAACTGAAAAAAAAGGGCTCCAAACTCTATAAACTAAGAACTAACTGGGAAATAAAATGAGCTCATGGAACAAACAGAAGGCTTTAAATGAACTGTGATAACTTCAGAGGGCAGAATATTGCTACTGGGAAACAATCACAGATTGTTTAAAAAATAACTGATTTGTTGAGCACCCTGGTGCACACTTGAAAGCCTGGTGCATGCCTGTAATCCTTGTTTCTCAGGAGGCAGGAACAGGAGGATCACAAGTTCAAGGCCAGCATCTGAAGTTTAGCAAGGCCCTAATCAATTTAGTGAGATCCTGTCAAAAAAAAAAAAAAAAAAAAAAAGGCTGGGGATGTAGCTCAGTGGTAAATTGGGTTAAAACAAAACAAAACAACCTGATTAGATATTTAGAACATACCAAATATTGTAAAAATAAAAATCTTAATGGAGAGGCTTAATAGAAGAGATACTTCTGGAATATAAACAAGAAGTTTGGGGTTAAGGAATTCTCCCAAGAAAGTAAATCAAGGCACAAAGATATATTTTTAATATTCCTTTAAAGAGATATGAAGGACATACAGATTTCACAGTTCAGACAGATCTGGCAAATCCCAGGAGAAAAACCAGGGATCCTTAAAGTGATGGAATTTATTGTCTCTTAACTGGCTCAATGTCAATATCCTGGCTGTTGTCTTGTGCTATAATGTTGTAAGTTGTTACCATTGAGGGAAACTTTTTTTTTCTTTTAAGAGAGAGAGAGAGAGAGAATTTTTTTTAATATTTATTTTTTAGTTATCGGCAGACACAACATCTTTGTTTGTATGTGGTGCTGAGGATCGAACCCGGGCCGCACACGTGCCAGGCGAGCGCGCTACCACTTGAGCCACATCCCCAGCCCCCATTGAGGGAAACTTGACCAAGCTGCATGGGATATATTTCTTACAAACTATGTATAATTCTATTATATCAAATAATGTTTAACTAAAAATGAATTGTTTGCTCCCTGTTACTGAGTTGTAAGAATTCCTCATGTAATCTAGATACAGATTCTTTATCAGATATGTTTTTGCAAATATTATCAATCTATAGCATGCATTTTAATTTTCTCCAAGAATGGAAGATTTTTATTTTCATCAAATCTAATTTATCACTTTTTATAGTTTGTGGGGTTTTTTGGTGTCTGTAATAAAATACCATTGGCCAGGTGGCTTATAAACAACAAACATTTAATTCCTCACAGTTCTGTTGGCTGTGAAGTCTAAAATCAAGACACTGGCAGATTCAATGTTTGATGAGGGCTCCCTCTTAGTACATGGTGTATCCTGCTGTGTCCTCACCTAGTGGAAGGGACAAACAAGCTCCCTTGGGCCTTTTTTTATAAGGACATGATCTCATTAATGAGAGCTCTACTTCTACCACCTAACCACCTCTGAAAGACCCTAGTCCTTACTACCTTGGAGGTAGTATTTCTTCATGTGAATTTTGGTGGAATGCAATTTTTCAGACCATAGTAGTGTCCTAACTAAAAATTTATTTCTAAAACTAATATTGCAAACATTTTCTCCTAATTATTTTTTTTGGATAGTTTAAGTTGAGGTCTATAAACATATATTGAGTTATTTTATATATGGTGTGAGATGAGAGGGGCAAGATTTTTTATTTCCTATATGATATTCAGGTGATCCTGTACCATTTGTTAAAAAAGATTTTTATTCATTAAATTAACTTGGTACCTTTGTGTATTTGTATGTAGTCAATTACCTAGCATCAAGAATGAGAAAATAGGTGGAAGGCTTATCCACTGACAGAGATAAAGAAGATCTAGTAAATGAAGAGTTATAGATTAGAAGTCTTAATGCTTTTAAGAATCAATTCTTCTCACATGAATCCATAGAGTCTACACAGTCTGCATCTGAATTATATCAAGCCATTTCATAGAAATTGACATGTCGTTGTTACAATGTAAAAATTTAGACAGCCAAAACAACTTTGAAAAAGAAGAGCACAGATAACTTACACTGCCTTATATCAAGATTTATTTTAAAACTACGATGAAAGCCTGCTGAGGTTTTTGATTGGTATTATGTTGAATCTGTAGTCAATTTTAGGAGATATGATACCATCTAGTTTTTGAATATGTTGTACATCTCTATTTATTTATATCTTTAAATTCTACTCAGTAATGTTTTGTAGTTTTCAGCACACAGGAAGAACACACACTAACTTAATTTACCTATAAATATTTAAATTTTTTAGCCACCATAAATAGTATTCTTAAAATTTCAGTTTCTAATTGTTAGTATATTGAAATGCAATTAATTTTTATACATTGGGAATGTGCTTAGTAGTTTTAATGACTTTTAAAAAACATATTCAGGGCTGGGGTTGTGGCTTAGTGGTAGAGAGCTCGCCTCACATGTGCGAGACCCTGGGTTCGATCCTCAGCACCACCTAAGAATAAATAAGTGAAATAAAGGTATTGTTTCCAACTACAAATAAAAAAATATAAATATTAAAAAACATATTCTCTTGGATTTACTACCCCCCCAAATTATATTAACTGCCAATAGAGTTTGGGGCCTTAAAAGAGGTAATTAAGTTAAAAATGAGTTCATTAGGATGAGTCCTAATCCAAAATGACTAGTATCCTTATAAGAAGAGGAGATTAGGACATAGACATGCACAGAACAAAGACCATGTGAAGGCATAGGGAGAAGATGCCACCACAAGCTAAGGAGAGAGGACTCAGAAGCAGGCAACCATGCCAACACCAGGATCTCAGATGTCTAGCCTTCAGACTGTCAGAAATATCTATTGCTTAAGCTGCTTGGTCAGTGGCATTCCAGTATGGCAGCCCAGGCAGACTATTTACAGTTTTCAGGAAATTTGTCCAACCCACTAATTAGCATAAAAGTGTTTCCTTATTATTCTGTCAATGTCTGTAGGCTTTATAGTAATATCTCATTTCTAATTTTGAAAATTTGTTTTCTTTCTAATACTTCTGACTAAAATTTTAAAAGTTTTTGGATTTGTTTTCAAAAATCCTCTTTTGAGGGCTGGGGTTGTGGCTTAGTGGCAGAGTGATTGCCTAGCATGTGTCAGGCTGGGTTCAATTCTCAGCACTGCATATAAATAAATAAAATAAAGGTCCATTGACAATAAAAAAATTTTTAAAAAATTCTCCTTTGGGTTTTATTGATTTTTCTCTATTTTTTTTTTCATTTTCTATGCCACTGACTTCTGCTATTAGATTTTTCTGCTTATTTTAGGTTCATTTGCCCTTATTTTGTGTCCCTTCTTTAAGAGTCATATCCCATCAATATCTGCCTTCTTTTGTTTGATCTTTAGTTCCTCAAAAGATTGGTCTTTTCATATTTTGTCCAGAGTTTGTAAATGTTATTGGCAAGTAAATATAGGCTACTCTTATATTACTAAAAGCTGTTTCCTAAAACCACTGTTTCTGAAGGACATTGTGGTCATATCTGTTACAGGTAAAAATGCCCCCGTTTCCTGATTTCTCTTCTAGAGCTCTTCTTATATATGTGCACATAGAGGAGAATGCAAAGATTTTTCATCTCAGTATTTTTTTATAGTAGTAAAATAATAGAAACCCTGAATGTTCTGCAGTGAGGGTTGGCAAACTTTTTCTGCAAATAGCCAAATAGTAATTTAGGATTTGTATACCAGAATCTCTGTAGGAACAATTTCACTCTGCTGAGGTAAAGCAAGATTACCCATACAATATATAAAGGAATGTCACAGCTGTGTTTAATAATACTTTATTTGTGAACTCTAAATTTGAATTTCATATAGTTTTCATGTGTCACAAGACATCTCTCTCTGTCTGTCTCTCTCTCTGACACTTTCAACCAAATTCTTAGATTGCAGTTCATAGAAAAATAGGCATTGGGTCAGATTTGGCCTATGATTCATAGTTTGCCAACACTCATATAGAAAGTTAACTATGCTTGATTTATTTTCTCTTAAATTCTAATTTCAAAATATAGATGTATAAGAAGTTGCAAAGATAGTACGGCAATCCATGTACCCTTCACCTAGTTTCCTCTAGCAATTACATTTTACATCACTACAGGACAATATAAAAGCCTGATATTAATACAAAGTGTACTAGTGTCATTTTTAAAATGTGTAGACTTGTTTAACTAACACTGCTAACAATGTTGGTTAACAGTGAACTATCCATTCCACAGAGATCTACCTCATGCTACCCTTTAAACTTTCATCTGTATGGTTGTGTCATTTTGAGAAAGTCATATAAATGGAATCACACAGTAAGTCACCTTTAGAAACTGGCTTTCTTCTTTTCTTCAGCAAAATGCATTTACCTTCAACAAGTAAATTCTTTGTGTTCAATAAAGCTAAAAGCTTTAAGTTGAATACTCTACATGGACATGATTTTTGGCTTTGAAATAGAGTTGCTGGTTTACTTGGGACTCCCAAGTTCTCTTGGGGAGAAACTTCTATAAATTTTGTGTCTGACATTTTTAATTCTTTGAAAAAGGAAAAGACGTGAGGTCTGAAACGTCCAGGGCCTTGATTCTACTTCACTGTGCCTATCTCCCTCCAGCTAACTGCTGAACTGGATTTTCTTTCTTTCTTTTTTAATATATATTCTTTTTTAAAATACATATATATTTTCGTTATAGTTGGACACAATACCTTATTTTATTTATTTATTTTTATGTGGTGCTGAGGATCAAACCCAGTGCCTCACGTGTGCTAGACGAGTGCTCTATCACTGAGCCACAACTCCAGCCCCTGACCTGGATTTTCTTGTATTGACATGTTTAACCAAAGGTTCTGAGATGCTGGTTGAGGAATCAGTGGAAATGGGCGTCCACTTGCAGAAATTACAGAACAGTCCTTCTTCCGCCCGTTGTGAGCCCCAGGCAGCAAGCCAGTGTTCCCTGTTAGACATCACATGGGTGGCTCATTTGGGAAAGCACACCAAAGGGGACTGGGTCCCCTGGAGTGAGACCAGCTGGGGGACCATATTTGCTACCTGGGGGGAAATCTTCAGCTCCTCAGAACACTGGAATGAAAGGGACTCTTTGCAGCAGGGAGGCAAAGATCTCTGGTGGGCAGAGCCAGGTCCACAGAGCTTCCTTTCCGCACTGTCCCTGCCTGTTGGGTCTCAGCTGAGCCCTTATCAGGGTTGGGCAGTGAGTATTTACTTTCTGGTGTTGTGGTCAAGGTAAAGATTTGGGAATTAAATGGATCTTTATTTGATCCTGTTAAATAAAATTGTAAAATATCTCAAATGTATAGACAAGAGGCTGTGAGAACAGACATCTTTATATCCATCAACCACTTATCTTGAACAAATCCTGATGTCTATGCCCTATATGCTTTACAAGAGTTTTTTTTTAAGACAACAAAGCATAACAGTTATTATTGAAACTCATACTTTTTCATATTGAGTTATAGAAATTGTTTGTAAATTCTAGAATCTGATCCTTGGTGGTCATACATGTTAGAAATATCCTTTTTTTAAAATTGTAGCTTATTTCTCCATTGTTTTTATCCTATTTTTTGTTGAATAAAAGTTTAAAAATTTTCTGGTGGTCCAATTTATCCTCTGCTGATTTGGAAGCAATAAATATTGATATTCGTTTTATTATACTTTTTTATGGGTTTGATTTTATTATGTTACTTAGTATTTCTATCCTCCTCCTTAACAAAGGAATTTTGCAAAATTTAACTACCCACCCTACCCACTTAAAAACTCCCATTTTAGTCATTTTCAAAAAAACTATAAGCATGATTAAACACAGAAATTGTTATTTTAATATGACCAGATTTATTATTAATTAAATTTAATTACCTGTTTATTTATCACCTTTGCTTAATATTGTATCTTAAATCCTCTAACTTCTCTCAGTTCATTTCACTTTAACTGAAATAGAATCTTGTAATTTTGTTTTCTGTCTTTTCTGATGCCTGACATCTGGGGTCTTGCTAACCTTGGAGGGACTGCCCCTTCCAGTGTTAGCCCACTTCTGCAGAGAGTCAACAGATCTCCTGAGAGCAGGTCTTTCTCATGCAAACCAACTAAATCAAGGACTTGTACCTCCAACTACCTCTTCTAGTCCCTCAGGGCCCAGAACCAAACAAGACAATCTCTATACCCCATAATTCTTCACAGCTTGCTAAAATTATTCAAACTAGTGATCCTAAACCTGCTTTCACTACCTTTCTGCTTCCTCCCATGGAAACCATTATAAAGGATCCTGCCCACATTCCCCCGTCACTCCCTCTGCTGGCCCTGTGCTTCCCACAGTCTGCATGGCCTGCTCTGCCTCCTGTTTGTAAGGATATGTGAGAATAGCAAACATCTTCCTTCATGACAGTCATTTCCATGTCTGTGTCTTTATCATGCTTGATTAAAACAAATCCCAGGTACCCTTAACATAAGCCATTAATTTGGTGTGAGTCTGTAGGTGCTAAACCCTCTGAATCTTTTAGGTATTTAAAAAAAAAAAAAAAAGTCTTTCATGCCACTCACAAATGATAGTTTATCTGTCATAAAATTCTAAATTGACAGGTTTTCCTCTTCAGCCCTTTTGAATGTTATGCTCGAATTCGGGACCCCCAAAAGACCACCAGAGACCAAGATCGATGTAAGCAGCAAAGAGGTGTTTATTGCGAGCTAGCTCGGTCCTCCACGCACACACAGCAACTGGTGACTCTGAGAGGCCCCGAGCCCAGGGTTTGCAGCAGTTTTATACACTCTTTGGGGAAGGCCGGGACTTCACATACATCATAACATCTCTTAGCAAATCATCACACACCGCGAGAAAATCATAAAACAACTCTAAAACATGATTAGCACATTCACTGGCGGGAACAAGTTGGGTAGGGGTGATTGGTCAGTACAAGAGGGGGATTCGTTTGAACTGATTGGTTTAAGCTACGAATGGAGTACTTGCTGAAGTACATGATTTCCCAACATGTTATCTACCATAAACTACTGGGAGGGTCATCTAGCATCCCAGGTATTTTCCCTGTCTCATGCTGGTTGGTGGTTGCTAGGGGGTTGCTATGGGTCCTCATCTAGCCTGACTGAGTCAGGGATACCTGGAGCAGCAGATCTCTCCTGTTATTTGTAGATAAACAACTCAGCAGGGTGGGTATGTGCCTAGGGGTGCTCTGTGGATCTTTCCAAGGACAAGGGTCACACCCCCTTCCTTGGACATGCTTTTCTCTGAGATAGAGGCTGCTTTTTCATGAAGATAAGACTCCATTCTCTTTGGCTCTCTTTTTTTGTGCACGGAGAGTCTCCTCTTACTCTTACTATTGCTCTAGTAGCAGTTTGTTTTCCCTGTATGGTAGCATTTAACATTTTCTCTTTCTTTTCTTTGTCTCTCTCTCTTGCTTTTCCATTGCTGGGAATTGAACCCAGGGCCTCATGCATCTTAGGCAAATGCTGTACCACTGAGCTGTACCTCCAGCCCGTCATTTCCTTTTACCCTTGATGTTCTGTACTTTTGTTACAATTTCTCTAAGTTTAGATTTCTTTTCTTTCTTTTTTTTTTTATTCTGTTTTATGCTCGTTATGCAGTCTGAGATTGTTTTACTCAATTTTGGAAATTTCTCTTCTATTATCTTTTCCAAATTATCTATTATCTTTTTCAAATATATTTCCCCCATATATTGCCTCTGTTACCCCTATCAGATAGATGTTAGAAGATCTCAAAGTAGACTTCAGGTCTCATAACTATTTTTTCAAATATATCTTTTAATTTCTGTCTCTGTACTTGTGTCATGGGTGAATTTTCCGATACTATCTTCCAATTCAGTAATGTTTTTCTCAAATAGTTTCAATCTAGAATTTATCCTCTTTAGTGAATGTTAAAAATTTCTGGGCATATGCTTTTTTAAGATTTCTAAATTGTTTAAAGCTATTTAATATTCCAGTATGCATTATTCATTTCTGCCTGTTTCAAAATATTTCCTTTTATTTTGATGACTTTTATAAATCTCTTTGAGCAGCTTATAATAATTTTGAACTATTGTCAAGCTTCTTTAAAAACTTAATTTTCTCTGAAGTGAATTCACGTTCCAATTGTTGATTTTGTTGGCTATATGTTTTCTGTATTTGCATTCTCCTTTTGTTTTGGAATGTTGATTTTCTGGCTTCTTTTAAGTGGGATGTTTCATTTTGTTTTGTTCTCTTTTTTCTCCTGCTTTATCTAGTGGTTTTTCATTTTTATGGTTGTCTTCACTAAGCCACATTAGTCATCCAGGATTGAGTTCTCAACAGCAGTCCCCCCTTATCCTTGGGGTATGCATGGATGCTTGAAAACTTGAACAATATATTGTTTTCCCCCTATACATACATAACTGTTTTACAGTTTAATTTATAAATTTGTCAGAGAAAGAAATCAGCAACAATAATTTACAATAGATCTTAGCAACCTCAGTTTATGATTTTTCTCTTTTCTTGTCAAGTCGAGAACTTTTACTTTTTTTGCATTAAGGAAGCACTTTACTGCTTTCTTTGACACATCTGAATTGCCAGAATCACTACTCTTGAATTGTGGGGTCATTATTTAGTAAAATAATGGCTACTTGAATATAAGCACTGTAGTGACCAACAAGTGGGTAGTGTACTCCCATGGATATGCAGGACAAAGGGATGATTCACAGCCCTGGAGGGCAGGGGCCAGATAGAGCAGACAGTAAGAGATTTCATCATGCTACTGAGGAAGGCACACAATTTAAAACTTATGAATTATTTATTTATGGAATTTTCCATTTGATACTGTCAGACAGTAGTTGACTGTGTGCCGCAATCTCTGGCTGGGCACAAGATCACGAGTCACTCAAACAGGAACAAACTTTATTTGAAAGAACCGCCAATAACACGTCCGCCCGGGAAGCTTCCCGATCCACCCACGCGGCGTTCTGCTGCTCCTTTCCGGAACTCCAGCGCAAGCGCCTCCCCGGAATTCCCTCCTACTGTACTTTCCCAACCAATGGGAACTCTCCAGGAGTCCCGCAGCAGGAGTCCGGTATCCATATGAATGTAATTTTTAACATAATCATATCATCTCAATGGCTAGCTGGCATCACCTTTCAATCAAAAATGCCATGCATCATATTAATTGGCTGTGGCTCCCAGCATCTCCCCCCTTCTGTTTAATTAAGAAGCAAGTAATGTGGCTAGGGACCGTGCCTGTTAGGTTTGTCCAATTTAACATATGGTTCTTACCCGTCATTGGAAAACTGACCTTTAGGCGTCAGCCTCCTGTCTTAGGTTGATACCATTGCAATTGGATCATACCCGTCACTGACTACCGGTCCAGCAAATAGCCATAATTGTGGATAGGCCTATGCACCAGTGGGGGGGTGAGGTTCTTTGCCTCACCTCTGTTGGCCCCCAGATTTGGCCTTGGTGCCAGTGGGGGGGTGAGGTTCTTTGCCTCACCTCTGTTGGCCCCCAAAATTAGACCATCACTAGTAGAAGGGAGGAGGATACAGAAATGCCACAACACCACATCAATTGACGACTCCTAGGGAAAATTGCATCACTGGTGACACATCAGCAAAGATACGCCAGCATTACCATAATTTGTTGTATCAACGGATAGATCACAGTGCATACAAGTGATACATAGTCCAGGCAAGTTTTGTAAGCAGTTCAAAGTGGAGGAATCTATCAATATGTCCATTTCCTCCCAAGATCATTGATATATCAGTTTATACAGTTTGTTGTGATAATTATTGAAGAAGTTGTAGTTTGGTTTCATCTTTGTCTTCACCGGCACTGGGATGAAAAATAAGAATTCTGACAATGATGTTAAAGAGAAAAAGAAAAAAAAATGTAACATTTTAACAGGTACTAAGAAAACATTTTTTTTTTTTTTTTTTTTTTAGAACAATTTACATTATCTTGAACAGAATTATTAAATATAATGAAAAGGAAAGATGAAAATAAACAAACAGATTTGTTAACCTGCTTATTTGTACACATATTAAAATAATTTTTAACAGCTGTTTACCCAATTTAAATTAAACCATTAAAATGACGTGAATAATAAAAAGTACTTGGATCCATTTTTTTTTTTTTTTTTGAGCACTCCTCATATATGATCTATGGACATACGCACATATAGACACATAACACAAAACAGAAGTGTGCACATATAACATACAACACATAAGACAATAGTAAAGGCCTTGTAGTTTCACCTAGGTGAAATCTCCATTGCAATGTTAAAAACTCCACAGTTAAAAAATAAAACTGATCAGAAAAACATCAACCTAGGTCTGTATGAGCTCAAAAATAAAATAGAACCTATGATATGGAAAAATGCAATAATAAAATAGATATTGAAAAAAGCATCCTGGTTAATCAGTCGCAGATGTAAGAATGGCCAAGCTGGAGTTCTGGATATCAGCTGTTATGGATTTGAGTCAAATTATCTTCTTTTTGATCTGTAGAAATCGTTTTAGTTAGTCTTTCTGGAATCCAAATCGGCTGCTGTTCTCCCTGTGGAAACACGCAAACAGAGCCCCGACTCCAGACAATTACTGGGTCAGGACCTTTCCATTGTCCTGTTAGAATATCTTTCCAAAGAACTTTAGGCTTATGCACATTTTTTGGATACATATGCCTTTCCGCAGCACTAAGTCCTGATGAATCCAAATTTAAAAAGTTTAGAGTAAAGAGGGTTATTTTAAGTTTATCTTTGGGGGATATATACCCCTTTCCAATTCCCTCCTTTTGTTTTAATAAGTACATTTTAATAGTTTGATGAGCTCTTTCAACTATGCCTTGTCCCTGTGGATTGTATGGAATTCCTGTTATGTGAGTAATGCCAAATGATGAGCAGAATTGTTTAAAAGAGGTAGAAGCATAACCGGGACCGTTATCTGTTTTTAACTGTTTTGGAACGCCCACAGTGGCAAAATTTTGTAAGCAATGAGCTATAACATCTTTAGTTTTTTCTCCGGCATGAAGGGAGCCCATCAAAAATCCAGAAGAAGTATCAACTGTAACATGCAAATATTTTAATTTTCCAAATTCTGGCAAGTGTGTGACGTCCATCTGCCAAATATGGTTAGGTATCAGTCCTCTAGGATTGACTCCAAGATTAACTTGTGGTAAAAATGTCACACAATTTTGACATTGTTTTATTATATGTCTGGCTTGTTCTTTAGTTATTTTAAAACGTTTTTGTAAAGTATTAGCATTGACATGAAACCTTTTATGAAAATTTATAGCTTCTTCTATTGTGGAGAAAATATGTATGTCATGTGTAGATTTATCTGCTAATTCATTGCCTAAACTAAGGGCTCCAGGCAATCCTGTATGTGCCCTGATATGTCCTATAAAGAATGGATCTTTTCTGTCCCAGATTAGACTTTGTATAGTGGAAAACAAAGAGAAAACAGTAGAAGAAGGGGAAATCCTACCTGCATCTTCAAGGGATACTATAGCATTAACTACATATTGACTATCAGAAAATAAATTAAATACAGAATCTTTAAACATCATAAAAGCTTGTAATACTGCATTAAGCTCTACCTTTTGAGCTGATTGTTTGGGTACTAAAAATGTAAAAGTTTGATCAGGGGTAACTACTGCTGCTGTACCATTATTTGACCCATCAGTGAATATATTTGGAGCATTCATGATAGGGGTCTTTCTTGTCATTTTTGGAAAAACTACAGGATGCTTAGACCAAAAAGACAACAAAGGATTAGATGGCAAGTGATTATCAAATGAAACATTAGATTTACACATGATTATTGCCCAAGTATTTAACTCATTGGCTAACTCATCAATTTGATCCATAGTATATGGAGTAATAATTTTATTGGGAGAAATCCCAAACACTCCCTTTGCTGCTTTTATTCCTTTGAGTATTAATTGTCCTACAGCCTCAGGATATCTAGTAAGAATAGTATTAGGAGAATAAGATAAATGTATCCACAATAATGGACCTTCTTGCCAAAATACTCCTGTAGGAATATTTTTTGTTGGTAGTACAATAAATAATAAAGGCAAACTTATATCAATTCTATCCAAGTGCATATTTTCCATATATGTTTCAATGATTTTTAATGCCTTTCTTGCTTCAGGCGTTAGCATGCGGGGTGAATTTGGATCTGATGGACCTTTTAGGATATCAAATAAAGGTCCTAGCTCTCCTGTTGGTATGCCTAGATAAGGCCTTATCCAATTTATGTCTCCCAATAACTTTTGAAAGTCATTAAGTGATTTGAGTTGATCTACTCGTATTTGAATTTTTGGTGGACGGACCATGGTTGAGGATAACAGGACTCCTAGATAATTAATTGGAAGATTTAATTGTACTTTATCTATTGCTATCTCTAGATTATAATTTTTTAATAAGTTTGTAAGTGTGGCATAACATTCCAGCAATATGTTTTTATCTTTATGTGCCAATAATACATCATCCATATAGTGAAATATTTGTAGTTCAGGATTTTGATTTCTAAGTGGTTGGATTGCTTTGTTAACATAAATTTGACACATAGTTGGACTATTAGCCATCCCCTGAGGGAGTACTTTCCATTCATATCTCTGATCAGGACCTTCATGATTTAGTGCAGGGATAGTAAATGCAAAATGTGGACTATCCTCAGGATGAATAGGAATTGAAAAAAAACAATCTTTAATATCTATAGCTAAAACATACCAGGTTTTTGGTAAAGCAGACAATTGGGGAATCCCTGATTGAGCAGGTCCCATAATAACCATCTCATTATTAATGGCTCTTAAATCTTGTAATAATCTCCATTTACCAGATTTCTTTTTAATAACAAAAATGGGAGTATTATGGGGAGATATGGAAGGTTGTATATGTCCTTTTGCTAATTGTTGTTTAACCAGATCATGGGCTACTTGTATCTTTTCTTTAGTCAGGGGCCACTGAGGAACCCACACTGGTCTTTCTGATTTCCAAGTAATTTTTATTGTCTCAGTGGCCCTTTCTGAAAATCCAACCCATGTTTGTCTGTTCCTTGATCTATTTGAATTGGTGCTGCTATATTTTGTCCTTGTTTTCCTAATCTTTTTTCTTTTTTAAAACCTTGTTTAGCCCTAGTAGTGGGCGCATTAGGATTGATGTTATTTGTTAACGTTAAACCTAATTGATCTAGGACATCTCGTCCCCATAAATTTATAGGAAGATGATCCAATACATATGGCTGTATAGTTCCCTCACATCCTTCAGGATCCTTCCAATCTAATACCATTGCACTTCTATGGGGATTAGTAGCCACTCCTAGGCCTCGAAGCGTTTGAGTGGCTTGTTGTAATGGCCAATGTTTTGGCCATTCCTGACTAGATATGATGCTAAGGTCTGCACCTGTGTCCAGTAGCCCATTAAAGTCGTATCCTTGAATATTTAGTTTTAGCATGGGGCGAGAATCTAAATTTAAAGACAGCATAGCCCAATCTACACCTGTGGAGCCCAATCCCCTGGTACCTCTTTCTACAGTACGACTAGAAAATTTATCATGTAGGCTGGGTATTATTAGTAACTGTGCTATTCTATCCCCTGGTGAGATAACTGATATGCCTCTTGGAGAACTAGCTATAATTTTTATTTCACCTTCATAATCGGGATCAATTACCCCGGGACTTATCATAAGTCCTTTTAGTGTGGAAGAACTGCGTCCCAATAATAAGCCTACCGTTCCTTGGGGAAGAGGTCCTTTTACTCCTGTGGGAATAATTTGAATTCCCATCTCTGGAGTTAGTACTGCTCTTGCGGAGGCGCAGATGTCCAGCCCTGCGCTCCCTCTAGTTTGTCTGATGAGGGATTTAATGGATAATGTGTCCTGGGCACTACCTTGATGGTGCTGTTGGGTTCCTCCATTGCCCCGTATATTTGTGGTTTTGGGCCCCGGAGCATTGGGCCCTCCAGTCCGTTTTTTGGCAATGGAGCCTGATGCCTTTCTCCACGATATCGTGGGTAAACACTTGATCCTTGTCCGTTTTTTGATAACGGAGTGCCCTCTATGGTAGTTTGAGAACGGCATTCATTAGCCCAATGTCTCCCTCTACGGCATCGTGGGCAAATACCTGGTATTCTATTTCTTTGATACCTAGCTTTGTTAAACCCTCCTCCTATGGGACAATTCCTTTTAAAATGTCCTGTCTGATCACAATTGTAGCATGTTTTTGGCCTGGCATCTAAAGCCTGTTGTACTGCTGCTAAGACTTGTCCTTGTTCATTAATGTCTCTACATAATTTAATATATGTGTTTAAATCTTCATGTTTCCATGGTCTAATGACCTCTCTGCAGCAACGATTTGCTTGGTCATAAGCCAGTTGTTTTATAAATGGCATTGCTTGTTCTACATCTCCAAATATCCTAGAAGCTGTCTGAATAAGCCTATCTACAAATTCAGCGTAAGGTTCGTTAGTTCCTTGTATTACCTTAGATAACTGTCCTTGTAAATCTCCATGCCCCTGTAAAGTTTTTCATGCCCTAACTGCATCTGCAGCAATTTGTGCGTATACACCAGGATCATATTCAATTTGTTGCCGTTGACCCTCATAAGGTCCCTTTCCTAACAACATCTCCAGATTTCTTTGAGGGTAACCGGCTGCTGTATTTCGCCTAGCTGTCTCCATGCAGAATTCCTCATTGGCAACCTTCCATAACAAATATTGTCCTCCATTTAGCACAGATCGACACATGTTAGCCCAATCTGTTGGTGTCATGTCTAAGTTGGTAATAGATTCAACCATGCTTATGGTGAAGGGTGCTTGCGGGCCATAGGTTGTTACAGCCTCTTTTAATTGCTTTACTGTTTTGAAATCTAGAGCGCGATGAATTCGTTGCCCTCCTGCCTGCTCAAGTACAGGGCATGCTAGTCTTTGGGATCTTGCCTTAGGATTTTGTGCATTAACTACAGGAATTGAGGGCCGCTCAGCTCTTACGCCCTCTGGTGATAGAACGGAGTTAGTAGCAGCCTCCTGTTGTAACTCCCCAACTGATGGTCGTTTTTCCTCTAAGCTTTCTTTCTTCAAATTTTCCTCTGTCTGACTAGCTGGAGAGACCTTCTCTTTTGCTTGACCTGACATGTTTTCTACCACAGTTTGGACCTCTAACAATTTACTTAACAGTTTTTCGGTTTGTTTTTTACTAGTTTCTAATCTACTATAAAGGTAACGCAACCCAGTTAGGTAGCATAAAACAAACCCGAAACAGAATGAAACAAAAACGGAGCAAAGAATAGTTGTATCAATTTTCTCTTTCTCCGGGCCAAACAACTTCAAGCCTTGAGCCAACCATTTTTCCCAGTTTGCCTGAGAAAATTCTAGGGATAGGCAGCTTGAAACAAAAACAAAATAAATCAAAAGAAGAACACATTGTTTTTTGAAATGGTCACCCATTCTGTCGCCTTCCCTCAGGGGCGAGCAATTTTACTCACCTCCAAGCTTCAGGCGCTCCCCGTACAGGGCCACCAGTTGCCGCAATCTCTGGCTGGGCACAAGATCACGAGTCACTCAAACAGGAACAAACTTTATTTGAAAGAACCGCCAATAACACGTCCGCCCGGGAAGCTTCCCGATCCACCCACGCGGCGTTCTGCTGCTCCTTTCCGGAACTCCAGCGCAAGCGCCTCCCCGGAATTCCCTCCTACTGTACTTTCCCAACCAATGGGAACTCTCCAGGAGTCCCGCAGCAGGAGTCCGGTATCCATATGAATGTAATTTTTAACATAATCATATCATCTCAATGGCTAGCTGGCATCACCTTTCAATCAAAAATGCCATGCATCATATTAATTGGCTGTGGCTCCCAGCAACTGTGGATAATTGAAACTTCAGAAAGCAAAATTGTGGGTAAGGGAGAACTACTGTAAATTAAATTTTATCATAGCTATGTGTAGTACAGGAAAAACAGAGTATGTATCGGGTATGGACTATCCCTGGTTTCAGGCATCTGCCAAGAGCTTTGAAATGTATCTCCCATGAATAAGAGGGAACTACTGTAATGCAGAATATAGATCTTGTCTTGCAGTGATGATGCTAAAGAGATCCTAGGCCCAGACATGAAGCCAGCAGGGAGCCTTGATTAATTTAGCTTCTTTGCCCAGTCTCCTATTTAGGTACAGAACCTCAAATAAACCCATCTTCCAGGCAGTGCATCAATTTTGTTTTAGCCATATTTCCTGAGAAGCAGATCTGCATTTTGACACCTGACTTTAAACAAAGATACAGATGCCATCCCTCATTTCATATGAAATATTTTAAGTCCTGTTACCCTATTAGAAGCCAGACTCCCAGATTCCTTCCCTGCTGTCTCCAGTGCTCTGATGCCTTGTGGCTTCTGTACCATCTATTACATTGACCTTCTGCCTTGTTTCTGTTCTCAAAGATATTTATTTATTTTTTCAAACTGACTATGTCTTAGAGTGCTCCTTTTTCAAAATTTTATCTGTCACTGTGATGTATTTGGGGTAGAGTTGTGTGCTAAAGTAAGATGATTTCTTGAAGGATGTCTTAGAGTTTTTTTCATTGGAAGCCATAGAAATGACCTCTGGAATTTGCATGTAGAAAGTCTGGGAAGTAGTTCATGAGGTGGAGGGATGTGACCAGAATAGATCTGGGCATTTGAGCAGCAGGAGCTAATGGACATGCTCTGTTTCCAGGACGAATTCCTTGACTTTTAATCATTTTCAGTCATTTTATCACTATTCCTAAAGAGTTGAATTTTGGGAAAGAATATTCCTTTGGCCATTCATCTTTCTTGGGATAACTTGATTGACAGTTGACCTAAGAATATATGTAATAAATGGGGGATGAAAATTGGGGTATGGTTTTCAGAAGGAAGGATATGGATGTTGGGCAGAACAAACTGTAGGTGAGCATTCTATTTGGCCACTGAAGTGGTGTGAAAATAATAATAACAGTTGATATACATCAAATATTTTCAAGTCTTTACTATGTGTCAAACACTGTTCTCGGTCCCTTCTACATGATTCTCTCATCCTTACCACATTCCATGAGGCATGTCTTATTTTCATGCCATTGATTAAGATGATGAAACTCAGAGACATTAAGTAACTTTCTGAAAGTCACATAGTTGGGATTCACACCTAGCTGATTATGTCTAGTCCTTTGAGCCCTGACCCCTTACTCTCTCTGGACTCAAATGCTTCCTTATAAGGTTTTTGTGAGAACTAAGTGAGGTAAGGAGAGCACTGAGCCCATGGTGGCTACTTTATGCCCAGCCACATTGGTCAAAGTGGGTCTGATGGGGACTTACTAGGTTTTCTCCATATGTGGGGAACGGGAGAGAACAATGAAAGCTGTTTTGTCTTTGAATATCCAAGGAAACTTCTAACATAACAGGAGGGAATTCTCAACATCTGGAGGCCAGAGTGGAACTATGTTACAAATTATCTACCTCTGCATGCTGTTTGTCACTTCTCTTTCCTGCCAAAGTGCAAAATGAAAATATCCTGTGGGCATTTCCTTTTCAGAACTGCGGGACCCAAAAAGGCCACAGAAAACAGATGCTGCAGCTTTATTGCAGATGATCCTGAAAACCAAACTTTATGCTTTTCCTGATGGTAGAAGTAATATATGTCCTTTGAGCACAAATGAGAAAGTACAAAAAAACAAAGAAGAATAAACACTGACTTTTACCGAAGACTTACCAGTGTACCAGTGGGCGGTTATCTTTGTAGGCTTTTATTTTGTCCTCATGATAGTCCCAGGGGGGAGGTGTTATTACCACCTCCATTTTATAGGTGAGAAAACTGAGAATTGAGAGTCTGAGTAATTTCCCAGTAACTCGGTAAGAGGGGAGCTGACATTCACATCCCAGCTCTGACTCTCCACCCCTGACCATGCAGATTGCGAGTTAACAAAGAAAGCGGCAAAGTGTGTCTTTTTTTCATGCTCCATTTCATAAAATGATACACACATTTTTATATGAGCAACCCTGAAAACATTTTTCAAAAATACAAGTGTGTCCCAGATTGTGTCAAAGATATTGGGGCACTTTTTGCTGGGATCATAGCCTTCGAAATGTGCGTTTTGAACAACATGGCAGCCATCCGTGCTAGGTGGGGTCGGGACTCCTACAACATGCAAGTCCTGCTGTCTGGAAAACAGCAACAGTTGCTGTGGCAAACCGAGCAACATATTGGAAAGGGAGCTATTTTCCCAAACATATCACAGCTACAATCATTTTTCTCAGGAAAACTTCCACTTCATATACTTTTTTCCTTTGCCAAAAGCCCTAACATGTTCTAACACCTTTTCTTCTTCTAATTAAGTGAGTCCAAGTGTTCTCAGCCACCTCTGCTGTTTTCTCCTTGTTTACCAGCAACCCCCCACAGGAGCCATTTTCTCTGATCAATCTGGGCCACAGAGACCAGGATTTGAACCCTGTCTCTCCCCCTAGCTAGCCTTGGGCCTGTGGGCTGTTGCCTTCACTGTTGAGCTACTGTTTGTCTCATACAATCAACATAGCTACAAGAGAGAGATTTGTTTCCATCACAAAGAAATGATAAAGAGTTTGAGATGATGGGTAACCTAAGTGTCCTGAGTTGATCAATACACATGCACATGTCAGCTTTTTAAAAAGCCCAGATAATAAGGCTTGTTGCTCACAGGTTATGGAGAATTCATGATTGTATATGAAGAGCTTGGCATGGTTACCTCAGTCAAAACAGGCAACAGCTTCCAGAACTGTGGCCTACGTTCCCTGGAATGGAGTCAAGGGGAGGAGTTGACTGAAGAGAAAACTGAGGGAAGTGGGAGGCTGAGGATGTATGGGGAGCAGGGAAGGGCTAGGCTGGGTGGATGAGACAGAAAAGAGCCTCAGGAGTAGGATGAATCCAAGGAAGACTTTTTTCTTTAATTTTTTTTTTTTTTTTTACTTTTAATTGACACATAATACTGGCACATACTTATGGGGCATGGTGATGTATACATGTATACATTGTGAAATGATCCAACCGAGCTAATTAATATATCCATCACCTCAAACTTTTGTAATTTCTTTGTGATGAGAGGATTTAAAATCTTGTCACTTAACTATTTTGAAATACACAGTACATTATTGTTAATTACATTTATCCTTTGGGTTTGTCAGTGAGTATGAAGTTACAGTTAAATAAGAGGAATAAGTTCTGGTGTTCTGGGAAACACTTTTAGAGCATTTGCTATGAGTATGGAATAGAAGCCCTCTCTTTCCTCCCTGGGGGGTCTTCTACAAATTCTGCTCTGTGTACAGAGGCCGTGAGTGAGTGGACTTATCTGGGGGTGCCCGAAATGAGGGGAATGGCCATAGCTCCTATAGGAGTAGGTGATTGGTTCAAGTTCCAGACTGGAGCAGGATGTGCCTGGAGCTGCAGGGAGCTGCCTCAGTTTCTGTGTGAAAAGTGGCCCGGGATCTGCACTTTGCTCTGGGCACCAGATGATTTCATCTTGCTGAGCACTCACTGTTGTGTTTAGTGACGGATTTATTGAAAAACATTTCGGATTTAAATAATAGGAAATTTAATTCATTCTAACCTAAGAAAAGTTATGGCCTGGGGAATGTGGTGCTCTGATTGGCCAGACACGAGTCCCAGCAGCAGCAGAGCTGGGCATGGAGTCCCAGGGACCATGTACACTGAGTATATCACTGTCCACCACAGTGGTCAAAGGATAGAACCAAGTCTCCCCATTCCACAATCACAGAGATTTTCCAGCTAGCAGGACCCAATGGGGTCATCAGATCCCCAAGGAAGATACTGGGAAGCTGTAAGCAACAATGTGTACTACACACTCTCCCCCAAGGCATTTAGACACTTCCCAACATGCTTTTTGAATCAAGAATGCCTGCTGCCCCTCAAGCAAGTATAGGGTATCTGTTCAGGTTAGCAGGGTGAAATGTTGATTGCCTTCAGGTGTTGATCCCTTTGATTGTGGAGAATTGATAGGCAACACATGCTGTGATAGGCTCAGGGGAAGAGGCACAAGGATGTAAAAGATGACTTGAATGCTGTTTTGAGGTGCTCTCTGACCCTCCCAGGAGATAGACACACAAATGTAAAGTGCTAGGCGTTCACTCAGCCTACGTAGCATGAGGGCTGCGGGAGACCAGAGGAGGAGCCCACCATTCTGTTGGGGGAGATGGGCGGAAGAAAGATAACAAGTTTGAGTTGGGCAGCATCTTACCTGGTGAAGCTGGGATGATGGGAGGGCAAAGACCTGTACATGTATAGGGTCCAGCTGCTGGTCTTTTAGAGCTGTGGGGTGGGAAATGGACAAGTGAAGCCAGATCATAAAGGGTCCTTTCTTTATAGCCAACTGAAGAGTTTAGACCTGATTCTGAAGCCACCTAGGGATGTCTTGGTCAAGGTCTATTATTGTGGGCAATAAAGTTGACTCTGGCTGAGACAGATCAAAAGGGAGTTGTTTGAAAGGAAACCAGGAGAATCAATTACCAAGAAATCTGGAGAAAGAAGCTGAATAAAAGACAGGGACAAGGAGAAGCTCTGAAGCCAGAGGGACAGCCCAAGTCACACCACAAAGTCAGGCCTGGGATGAGCCTACATACAGCATGACTATCAAGGTCAAACATGGCAGCTTGCACCATGGACCATGGTGGGACATCAAGGTCATAGGATGCATGGTTGGTATGCTTTCCCAGGCTACACCCAGAAACCAAGCATAACTGTCACTGCCAGAACCACAGGTTGCATCATCCATTCTTTCACTGTCCTCATGCCACAAGTCCCAAAGACAAGGTGTAGGGCAGGTGCACCCAACTGACCAAGTAGGCCATTTGCTCCTGTCACTCAATACTTTGCTTCTACCAAGATGCATAATGTGAGGAGGTCCCCACATATAACATGATGACAGGAAGCTAAAAAAGATCATTTTAGCAGTCCTGTGGAGAGTGGTTCACAAGAGACCACAGAGACTGAATTACAAGCTAGGAATTGAGTGAAATAGTTCAGGTAGGAGATGTTGCAATTCCAACCTAGTGCAGAAGCATGGTATTATCGAGTGCTGTAGTTTGGATCTGAAGTAACTTTTAAAGGTCCATTTATTAAGGGCTTGAACCCTACAGAGGTGTTATTGGAAGGTATGGAAGGTAATTAAGCCTTTAAGAGGTGGAGCTTAGTGGCAGGTGTTCTAGTCATTGGGGATGTGGGACCAAAGTCCCTTTCTCCTCCTTTCTTTTGTTCTCTGGCCTTGAGATGAATGATTGGCTCTGTCACTCACCCTCACCAAGGTGTGCTGCCTTGCCACAGGCCTAAAAGCAATGGGGCCAATTGATCAGAGCCTACAGCTCCAAAATTGTGAGCCCAAATAAACCCTTTCTCTTTGTGAGCTGATTATCTTGCCTATTTGATATTGTGATGGAAAGCTGGCTAAAACATTGAGGAAAGGGCAGATTGGTGATCTTTCAGGAGAAATAATATGGTAAAGGAGTAATTGTGGCTGTCCCCAACTTTCAAAATTAGGTAGATCATTGATCATAACTTTAATTAATGTGGGGGTTGTAGTTGGGAAAAAGAGCATTGGAGAAAAAATGTGTTGGTTTTACTATGAGTCGTCTGTGAGACAACTGTTGTTTGTGGCTACTCAGCCTCTCTTCTTTCTTACTCTGGAAACAGATCCGCCATTCATTTTCTTCTGGGAAAATAATTCCTTTCCCACTATCAATTTTGTTGGTTCTAATAGGATTGAGTTTCCATCCTCTCTACTCCAGAAGTGAACGTGTGGTTCAGACCTGGCCAACTCAGTTCACAGAGATTGGTCTTAAGTGGACACAGGACTGATCCAATCTGAGCTGATAAAAATCAGGCTGTGCTTTTATTGGCACTCTTGGGAAGAAAAGCTATTCTTTCTATTCAGGTTTCTCAGCCAGTGAAATGTCAGCCTGGGCCTGCTGGTGGCTGTCTTGTCACTACTTGGGGTGAGCTTGCCTGAGAACAAAGTCAATGCTGAGGACAGCAAACAAGCAGCAGAGACAGAGCCCTGCTATTGCTTATTGATCTCTTGTGTTCAGTTATGCTAGAAACTGGACTTTTCAGTTATACTAATCAATATATTTTTTATTTCTTGAAGCCAATTGCAGTTGGCCTAACCCATTTGAAGAGGAAAATTTCCTTACTTGGCCATTGAGATTTGGAATTTTGTGCTCTACAAAGGAGTCAGGGCTAGAGAAAGATCTCGGGAAGTTAGAGCTGAAACTGTGGGTGTGACCTCAGGACGTACGGGGGAGAAGGTGGTTGTGGAAAGAACCACAAGATGGGCCAATATTTGGGAATTACATCCAGAAACACCTCTAACTTCAAAGCACTGAAACCTTCTTATAAATCCTGGAAACTTCTTATAAAGGTCTAATGTTTGTAGCAAATTGAGAGGAACATTAAGACAGTTAAAAACGGTAAGGTTCTATTGGTTGTTTTGGGAGCATTTTACAGAAAAAGGGAAAATAGATGACTCTTTAGAGACAGTTTCCAGAGTACCTCTACTCAAATGCCACTGTGCTGCCTAGATTTAGTGCTTCTCTGCTGCTTTCTTTAGAAAGTACAGCAATCAACAAGTAGTTTGGATATTTTTCCATTGTGAGTTGAGGCATCGAACTCATTTAACCCATCTTCCCAGTGATGCTGAGTCTCCAGTGAATATTAAATGACTGGCACATTTTGGGGGGTGTACCGGGATTGAATTTAACCACTGAGCCACATACCCACCCTTTTTATATTTCACTTTGAGGCAAGTTCTTGCTGAGTTGCTTAGGGCCTTGCTAAGTTGCTGAGGCTAGCTTTGAACTTGCAATCCTTATGTCTCCGCCTCCTGAGACTAGCACATTTAAGTTTTTCCCACATTTTTATTGGTTAATTTTAGTTGTACATATTGATGAGATTTACTGTTACATATTTGTACATGCACACAATATAACACCATAATTTGGGAGATGGTCATATTTTAAAGATAAGAATTGATCAACTCTTGGAGTTGCTCTGAGCCTCTTTTCATGTTATTTAGGCTCTTGCTTAAATTTTTTTCATATTTGGAATTAGTTTCATGAACCTGGTTTGTTTTATATGGGTACTATAGCTGGATTATGTTTATTGTTGTTAAGGTAGAATCCCAGAAGTTTAGTGTTGAGAAAGTTGCAAAAATAGCTCTAGCCCCATTCTAACAACTAAAGGGGATAGAACAAGAAAATTTAGAATTGGGGTCCTAAGCTTGGGCATGGACTCTACCTCCAGGCTTGGCCACTTTTTACCTAAGTGTTCCAGCCTCAGTAAGTACCTCACCTCCACTAAAGCTCAGTTTCTTCATCTGCTATATGAAGAAAACATTGCATGGGGCTGTGTAAGGCTCTTGCAAGGGTTCAATGGCATTAGCCACATCAGGCGATCACATCAGCTTATGTATAATAGGCAAGGGTTGATAACTGATAGACATCACAGTAGAGGAGTTCACTTCTTGGCTTTGACAATTTTTTATTGTATACTAACAAAGTTGCCTGTGCTCACTGTAAAGATTTCAAGCTATGTAGAAGTATATAAAATAGAAAGGAAAGTTTCTCTACTGCTCTCCTACTTCTTCAATTTGTTCTTGGATAACTCTGGCAATAACATTATTTCTGATATATTTTTCCTTGTGCAAACGTGTGTACATTCACTACATACAAACGGTTAATGTATTTGCGATATGGACAGCTTTGAAAAACCAGTACATGTAGACGGGTTGTTTTAGTTAGACTTTCTTCATTATGACCAAAAGACCTAAGAAGAACAGTCTAAAGCAGAAAAAGCTTATTTTGGTCCATGATTTCAAAGGTTGAGTCTATGGTCAGCCAACTCTATCGTTCTAGGTCCAAAATGAGGCAGAACATCATGGCGGAAGGGCATGGCAGAGGAAAGCAGCTCAGAGCATGATAGCCAGGAAGCAGAGAGAGCCCAGCTCATCAAGGACAGAATATAAACTCCAAAGTCATGCCCCCAGTGACCTACTTCTTCCAACCACATCTATCTGCCTATAGTTACCAGCGAGTTAACTCGTATCCATGTATTAATGCACTGATTAGGTATCAAAAAGGAATCCCTTATTCTTTAGCCATCACCTCTGAGTCCCCCTTCTGTTAGCCCTATACAACTACTTTCTGTCTCTACATATTTGCCTATTTTGACATTTCATATGAATGGATGCATATGATATGTGGCCTTTTATAATTGGCTTCCTTGACTTACCATAATGTTTTCAAGGTTCATTCATGTTGTTGCATGTATCAGATATTTGTTCCTTTTTGTTCTAGAGTAGTATTCCATTGTAAGGAGACACCACATTTTGCTTTTTCATTCATCAGTTGATGAACATTTACAACTTTTGGCTATTATAAGTAAATGCTGCTTTAAGTATTCATGAACACCTTTTGCATCAATACATTTTCTTTTTCTCTTGGGCATATAACTAGGAATAGAATTGCTGGGTCATATGGTAATTGTATATATTCCTTTTATAGGAACTGCCAGACTGATTTCCCAAATAGCTGCCCAAGTAGTCCAACCAGCAATGAGTGTATAAGGGTTCTGATTTTTTTTTCACAGACTCAACAACATGTGTTGACTGTATTTGTCAGTTTTGCATTACTACAATGAAATACTTGAGGTAACTAATATACTTAGAGAAAAGGTTTATTTAGCCCAAGTTTTGGAGGTTAAAAATCCAAACAGCATAGCACAGGTTGGGCAAGGGCCACCCTCTGACTGCATCATCTTATGGCACATGGTATGGCAACAGTAAGAGTGTGTGTCAGAAGCAAGCAACTACATCTCTATAAGGGCAGTTGGGGAAAAACTCAAGCTTTATAACAATCCTCTTGAAAGAACCACCAAGGAGTACCTTCTGAGGGCAAACATACAGTCATCTAAGGACTTCATTAGACCCCACTTATCAAAGGTTCTATGGAGCACTTCCCAATAGCATCACCCTAGACACAAGACTTCAATCACAGTGGACCCCTGGGAGTTACTCAGACCATACCAAACCAAAGCATTGACTGTTTTTGGTAAAAGTCATCTTAATGGGTGTAAAATGGTATGTCATCGTGATTCTCGTCTGCATTTCCCTGTTGACTAATGTAGTTGAGCATATTTTCATGGGGCCTATTGACCATTTGTATATATATTTATTTATTTTTTAAGAAATACCTATTCAGATCTTTTTCCCATATTAAAATTGTGTTTTGTCTTTTTGTTATTTAGTTGTAAATGTTCTTTTTATATTCTAGATACAAGTACTTTATCAGATAATATGATTTGCAAGATTTTTCTCACATTTTTTGAGTTTTTACTTTCTTAATGATGTCCTTTGAAGGGCAAGTTTTTTTTTTTCATCTTGATAAAGTCCAATATATATATTTTTATTTTTGCTGCTTATACTTTTGGTGTCATATCTAAAAAAAATCTATGGCCAAATATCAGGTTATAAAGATTTATTCCTAAGGTTTCTTTAAGGGGTTTTATGGTTTGGGCTTATATGTATAGATCTTTCATCCACTTTGATTTTTGTATCTGGTATGAGGTAGAGGTCCACCTTCAGTTTTTTGCATGTGACTATATAGCTATTTGAGCATCTTTTCTTGGGCCAAGTGAATTTTGAATATATATATTTTTCCAAATACTGAATTCTCTCTTTAGTTCAACACTCTTTCAGTTGCTTCTTGGTTTTCATGTCTTCAATGACCCTCTCTGCTATGCTAGAATCTGGTTTCTCTGTCAAGCTAAACCCAGATGCTTAATTTTTCACATTACTTTTTAATAGCAATATATGTACAATTTTAAATTTAAACACAAACTTAAAAGATAAAAGTGGTGTAGAGTGAAAGGTCTCCCTTTCATTGCTGTCCCACAGCCACCCCAGATCTCCCTCTCTGGAGGTAGCTACTTCCTCTTTTTTGATATTTTATAGAGATTTAGCATGTATACATATGTTCTTTCTCATTTTTGCATAAACTGTAACATAATATAGATATACTTTGCTATGCTCAGGTTTTTTTCTTTTTACTTAAAGCAATGTAATGTATCTTGGAGATCTTTCCATAAACATACTCCAAAGGTCTCTCATTCTTTTGACTGGACATGTTGACTTCACTGCATGAATGAAGCAGAGTTTATTTAATTGGTCTCTTGTTCATGGATATAGGGCAGCTTCCTTTCATTATTACAAGCCAGGCTCTAAAGAGTTTTTTTTTTTCCTATGTAAATAAGTATATGTAGATGTAGAGCTTTAGGATAAGTCGCTTAAGGGGAATAATACTTAATCAAGAGATATATACTTTTAAAAAAGAGAAACATGCTTTAAATTTTTTGGCAAATAATGCTAGATGGCTCTGCAGACATTTTATCAACTTATACCACCCTACTGACTCAGGAATGCCTGTTTCCCACATCCTCACCAACATAGAGTATTGTCACTTTTTGATTTAGTATCTCAGTTTCAGTTTGCATTGATCTGATTATAAGTGAGGTTAAACACTTTTTCCTGTGTTTAAGATCCATTTGTGAATTCTTTTCTGTGAATGGTCTATTTATTTCCTTGCCTTTCTTTTCTACTCCTGTTGGCTGTTAGTCTTCTTATTGATTTGTGGGAATACTATATTAATTAAAAATAAGAGTTGAAAATCCTTTTTCCCACAGGTATTTTAATTTTTTTAAATATTTATTTTTTAGTTGGAGGTGGACACAATATCTTTATTTCATTTTTATGTGGTGCTGAGGATCGAACCCAGTGCCTCACGCGTGCTAGGTGAGCACTCTACCGCTGAACCACAACCCCAACTGATATTTTAATTTTTGATGGCAATTTCTCTTTTTTTGTTTAAACACAAAACCATATTTATTCTTATGGAATTGAATTTATCCATTTATTCTATTGTGTCTTTGGTTTTTTGACTCATAATTAGAAAGGCCTTCTTTATTCCAAGTTTATAAAAATTTCAAGTTTATAATTTTATTTATCACACTTAAATATTTGACTCATCTAAAATTTATTCCAGAAG
Organism: Callospermophilus lateralis; assembly: GCF_048772815.1. NCBI lineage: Eukaryota > Metazoa > Chordata > Mammalia > Rodentia > Sciuridae > Callospermophilus > Callospermophilus lateralis. The sequence goes on along the minus strand of NC_135319.1, from coordinate 22,177,661 downwards.
AAGGGTAGGTATAAATCCAGCTTTCCTATAGATAGCTGTCCAATTTTTCTGATAATATTTAGAAAGAATATTCCTCCCTAGTGATTCAACCTTTATCATAAGACATGTTCCTTTGTTATCAAGTTTGGATTTCTACTCTATTTTTGGCTATTTTACTTATCTATATTTCAATACAAACTCTATAATCATTTTGTTTTATTTTCAAAAAGTCCTGTTGGTATTTTTACTGGGATAACATTAAATTCAGATTTACTTAGGGCGATTTGATGGTTTTTCATGAATCTACCTATTATATCCAGCAGGATGAGGGAGATAAGATGAGAAGGGTTTTAGAACTGGTCTAGAAATGTTCCCAGACCTAAAACAGTTTGTCCTAAGACCAGCATCATAAGCCCTCAGTGATGACCAGGTCCCCTGTAATACAGTAGCAGACGATCAGTGAACACCTCCCAGAGCCTGCAGGTGGCAGACGCTGCTGGCCTCCTTCCATTCACCATCCTGCCCAGCTACTTTATTAACAAGGTGTTTTAGCAGTGCGTGGCAGCTTGGCTGAACATCTCTAACCTCCAATTCCTTTGGAAGTAGGTTTAGCCATGTGAGTGGAGGATCAAGTGGGGCTTCTGAGAATTCTTAAAAGGGAGGGGGTAAGCTAGGCAAGGTGGTGCACAACTGTAATCCCAGCTACCCAGGAAGCTGAGTTGAAGGACTGCAAATTCAAGCCCAGCCTGGGAATCATTATGAGACCTTATTTCAAAACAAACAAACAAACAGACATGAGGGAACATGCCCTTCAAGCCATTCTTGTCCCTTCCTCTTTCTAGCTGCCTGCAACACATACCTGATGACTAAAACTCAGTATCCATGATGGACCAGAGGGCTCCAGCTGAGATGCCAGAGCAGAGGGGCAGATGGAATCAGGGTCTCTGGAGACTGAGGAACTCCAGACTTTCATATTGTTCAGTGTTCTTGAGAGAAACAAACCAATAAGATACTTATATCATCTAGGGCTGGGGTTGTGGCTCAGCGGCAGAGCGCTCGCCTAGCATGTGCGAGGAGCTGGGTTCGATCCTCAGCACCACATAAATAAATAAATAAATAAATAAATGTGTCCAACTACAATTTAAAAAATTTAAAAAGATATTTATATCATCTATATTTGTATCTGTCTTTATAACTATATTGATGTGGCATTGGCTTCCACAGTTAATTAAGGCAGAGATAGTTCCATTATCTTCTATCTGCAAACAGGAGAACCAGGAGAGTCAGTGGTGTAGTTTCAGTCTGAATATGAAGGGCTGAGATCAGGAATTCTGCTGCTATAAGTTCCAGTTTGAGTGTACAAGAAGACCAGTAATCCAGTCTGAGAACATTTGTCAGAGAAAGCAAATTTTCTTCCCTCTTCTTGTTCTTTTCAGATCTCCAATGAATCAGATGAGGCTCACTCACACAGGTGAGGAGGAGTTTTGCTTTACTGAGTCCACTGATTTGAGTGTTAATCTCATCCAGAAACACCCTCACAGACATACCCAGAACAATGTTTGACCAAACATCTGGGCACTCTGTGCCCGGGTCAAGCTGATTCATAAGATTAACCCTCAGAACTTCTCACCACTAACTGGTTTCAACCAATGATATTTTGGATATTTTCTCAATAGGCTGATGAACTTGATTCTACTCTTCAAGAGCACAAAGGTGGAGAAAAGAGAGTGCCTCATTGCTGAGCTGCTCCTGCAGAGGTGGCAGGGGCACCAATAAACCAGCATCTTCAGCTTGTGGCAGGAAGTACCTGCAAGGTTGTACCTGGTGCTGTAGGTCGGGGTGGAGTAGGGGCAGGGAGGGTGTGATAGATGAGCCTCTGGGATCTGAAGGATTCTGTCAGTCAGAATATGGGTATTCCAAGAGGAAGCAGAAACAGGAGAAGAGCAGAAAAGAGTAAAAGCTATGACTTACTTGGAGGAATTATGAGAAACTTAGAGTAACCAGATCATATGTGTATAGGATAAGGTCTAGGTCAGTCGTAGGACTTAAAAGTCCTGAAAAACCATAATGAATCTTGGGAACAATTTGTGATACAATATTAGAGCAGTTCCAAAGCTTAAAATAAAATTTAATGGAAAAAGGAGTGCTTTATACAAAATTTGTAGTCATGGTCCTTAACCTAGTTTTGCCCATTCAATGTACGATTGCATTGGTATTAGAGGTTGATTGAGCCGCATATTCATGCCCTGGATATATTATATCAATCTCCATCAGAAGTGTCTGCAGATTGAACAGGCTGAAATCTGATAGTCCTTGGGGAGGTTGCTCTCCCTCTCAATTCCACTCCTTCCCTCAAAAATCACAGTTCCATAGTGCCCTTCTCTTTAAATAAAATACAAAATAGGTCTGGGGATGTGGCTCAGTGGTTGAATGTCCCTGAATTCAATCCCCAATAAAAGTAAAAGACCCACTAATATAAATGTATATTTTAACAAGTAGATGTGTATAGAAAGGTAAATGATTTTTATATGTATAACCCAAAGTCTGCCCCCGTCTTCTTGGTTTATGGGTACAAGTGAAAGATTTACCCATAAAACTCCAAATTTGCTCAGAAGTATCCTTCTGCATGGTCGAAGGACAAATCGACATCCTCCAAGGTACCCCTTCTCTGGACAGAAGTGGTAGGGGCTGTGTGCTCCCACACTCTGGGTGGCCTGCCTGTTTTGACTCACTTCTAGCAGATTCCAGGGCCACTGACTTCTGAGGCTACCACTGCTGCTGTGCTCATGTTGGGAGTACCCTTCCTGCTGGGCTTTGCCTCCACCTGAAGAGTAGATACAGCCTTTGCAAAATAAATCTTTCCATGTCAGTTGTTGCTGTAACTGTTAGCAAGAGCTGGCTGGAGGCTTAGGGACAGTCAATCATGCTCAAGGAGCACCAACCACAGGATAATTGCCAGCCTAACCCCAACATACCTCCAAGCTCTGAAAGCAGCTTCCCCACCCCTCAGGAGTATTTCCAAGCCTTTCTAGGTTACCTGGAATCCAGACCCAAGAACATGAAACCAAGAGGGAAGAAATAGCCCATTTCACTTGTCTAGGACTAGCCTTCCAGCCCTTTTTAGGCTGATTGATATAGGGCAGCTCCATTTTCCTTGGGGCAAGTGCCCATCTCTATTTGTAGGATGTGGTCGTGTCCTGACATCCCAGTGCCAACTATATCAGAACACAGATGAACTATGAGCAGCAGAATCACCCAAAGCATGTGTTACAAAGGCAGATTCCTGGATCTTACCCCAAATCTATTAAATCAGAACCCAGGAATGGGACTCAGAATCTGCCTACAGGAGAATGTAAAGCCAGTACATTCCTTAGAGGTAGAAGTTTGGGTCGTAAGTGTTACATATTGGGGGCATCGATAGTACAATTTGGACTGAGCTCCTCCTAACTTGTCACTCCCATGGGAAGAGGGGACTGGGAATTACCATTTTTCTTCCGTCTTCTGGGTCTCAGTTCTTGACTTCCTCTGAAGGACCACTCAAACAAGAACACACATTGTCACAGAGATCTGCGACTGTGTATGCAGATGTAGTCTAACACTTCACTAAGAGGCAGTCCCCATCAGAAAATGTGAGCCAAGAGAAGCAGCTCTGCCTAAAATGCCCTCCCAATAAAATGCCTTGATCACAGGAACAATAGGCTTTCAGAGACTCAGCTTTTCAGGTGTTATTTAAGAGATCTGTACTCTTTGTTTTTTATTTGCATAACCAAATGGTTGGGTCAAGCGGTTTCATTGGAACAAAAAAGTGTCTACACACATCACCGTTGTAGACCGGAAGGCTACCAGGGTAGAGAAACCTGTAGACAGGGGAGAGGGACGATGGAATTTATGTGGAAAATGATGCCCATACAATAAGGGGGAGAAGAGAGGTTCAGTGGATTAGACAATGGAGAATAAAGGGAAGGAAGGGGGGATGGGAGTAGGAAAGACAAAAGAATGAACTGGACAAAACTTTTCTATGTTCATATGTGGATACACAACTAGTGTAACTCCACATCATGTGCAACCACAAGAATGGGATCCTAATTAGAATAAATTATACTCCATGTACGCATAATATGTCAAGATGCACTCTACTGACATGTGTATCTAAAAAGAATAAATAAAAATTAAAAGAAAATGATGCCTAGACCAAAGAAGTATATTAGAGTGGATGATCCACAAATGTACTTGATTATGTGTTTCAGTTGGCATTATGTTTTTTAAAAAATTGAGCCAAAAGTTTGAGGGACTGGGGGTATAGCTCAGTGATAGATGCTTAGCTTTCATGTGGTCCTGGGTTGGATCCCCAGTACAGACACACAAAAAATGAAGTTTGAAATAGAAATCCAGATTCCTAGCCTTTTTGGAAAAATCCAGAAGATTGATGACCACCAGACCAGTTTCCTCCTGCACAGAAAACAGTGGTATTGGAGTTGAGGGGTGGTCACCCCCTCTAAGCCCAGGCACCTGTTCTACTAGTTCATACCATTCCCCCTCCTCCTCACAGTCCCCACATGAGGCGATATTCATGGTCCTCCCCATGCTTTACCCCTGTTTTCTTATCCTAGCTTAGCACTCAGCCTGTTGCTGCCTGGACTCTGTAAGCCTTAGAACACAGGGCCCCAGAACAGAGGTTCACAGCTGGTTACACTGAGTGCCTGATTACACCACAGTCTAATATGTTCTTTTCCATGATCCTTTTAAATGTTCACACAGTTTGGCAAGAATCTCTCTCCTCCCTTTATGTCAGACACCTGGGCTGGTAGTTTCTTGTCTTTCATCTGGATTTGGCCAGCTGATGTGTTTCTCCTGGAAACTTGGCATCCACAAGATGAACACACATTGTCGTCTGGGATGTTCCTTCCCTATAACCCTGCAATGCCTGGTAGCAGGAGGTAAATGTCACTAGCTAGATACATCTCACCAGGAGATGTATCAAATGGAGCAGACTTTGCCACTGAAGGAATAAGGATCCTTTGGGGGTTCTTCCCCCATCTCCCCACTGCTCCCTACCCCCAGTCCCTCAAACTTTTTTTTTTTTTGGTATTGGGAATTGAACATAGGGTGCTCTACAACTGAGCTACATCCCTGGCCCTATTTCCTTTTTGTTCTGGAACAGGGTCTTACAAATTTGCCCAAGCTGGTCTTGAATTTGTGATCCTCCTGCCTCAGCCTCCTGAGGAGTTGAGATTATAGGCATGCAGTGCTGTGCCCCATTGGGAACTGATTTTGAACCCAGTTCTCTTCTACATGGCTTTTTCATGGTATTGGTTAAGATTCTATTTACTTATTTATTTAAGATTTTAAAGGCCAAACCTAAGGAAGAGAGCAGGTATAGCCAGTGAGGCCCCAGGCAGCAGACCTGGAAGACACCCTGAAAAATTATTCTTTTTAACTGTTAAAAAGCAGAAGAAAGAAATGGAGCAATCTCAAATATCTTTTGCCGCAGTCTCTGGCTGGGCACAAATCACGAGTCTCCACACAGCTTGTAGATTCAAACAGCAATTCTTTATTCCCGAACTCACACCGGCCGTTCACGCTCTGGGGGAATCCACGTTCTCTGCCCAAAATTCACACCGCATGGGCTTCTGTCTCCCAAAATATACTGTCTGACCCTAAGCACTCAAGAGGAACTCAGCAGCAGGATACGCCCTATTCTAAAGGGGGAACACCCTAATCTCCTATTATGCTAAACTGCCCTATTCTAAAGGGGGAACACCCTAATCTCCTATTATGCTAAACTGCCCTATTCTAAAGGGGGAACACCCTAAACACGGATCCTGCCCTGGTCCTTGAGCAAGGTCACCTTTCAGAAGTCCTTCCACTAGACAGCATGGGAGTAAGCTGGCAAGGAATTTGTCATACCTACTTGGCTGATGGCTCCCAGCAATCTTTTTAAAACTACTGAGAGTGATATTTCTAATTTTATTCTAAAAGGTCACTTTCTTTATATGTTCCACTAATAGTGGCATTGATTTGACATTTTATAAAACTTAAAATGTGATCTAATTAAGTATTGTTCTAAAAGTGTTAAATGTATCTGTGTGTCTAGGTTGTTAAGCACAGATCACTTTTCCCTTGATAGGGAGCAAGCTATGTTTCCTGGCCCTCTGAGGGAGGTATGTTCAAGGAGACAGAAGATAGACAAAGGTTCTTCAGATGTTTCCAAAGAAAAGTTCTTCCTAATGGCAGAGGAGAGTTAGATTACTGCTAGCTGGAGGTAAATGTCACTAGAAGATAGATGGCTTCTACATCAAAGTCTTAATTCTATTTTCAATGTTTATTTGAAAAGTACTCCTTCCAAGGTTTGGATATGGTTTCTCCTAAAGATCATGTGCTGGGAGCTTGATCGCCAACAAAATAGTGTGGAAAGGTGGCTCAATTTTTTAAAAAGAGCTGACTGGGAGGTGACAAGGTCATGACCACTCTCGTGCCCTCCCCTCCCTGAGTTCTTGGGTCTCTCAGGAGTGGGTTGGTTTCCTCAAGGTAGGTTGTTATGAAGAGTGAACCTTGTTTCTTGCTTCTCTCTCACATGTGATGCCATCTGCCATATTGTGGTATAGCCAGCAGCCATCACCTGACTCTGATGTCATGCTGTTTGAATTTCCCAGTCACAGAATTGTGAGGTAAACAAATCTCTTTTCTTTATATATTATCCAGTGTCAGGTATTTTGTTATAACAAACCAAAGTAGATGAAGACAACCACTTACACACACTTATGAACAAGGAAAAATCAAGGCACTGAAAACATTTATGATGTGGAAGGAATGATAGGCTTACTCTGTCTTCCCCATTCCACCCATTTCTTCACCTCTGTGACTTTTCCAAGTAATGTTGGATCAAACATCATTTGCCTCTGATCTCAACTGGAGTGCAGAGCCCTGGGCACAAGCATCTTCCAGAAGCTTTTTGTACTCTGGATTTTCTAATAATCTGCATGCAATTTTTCCTTACCTGCCCTTCAGTTCTGGTCATGGAGGGACAGAACAAGGAGGCTGCATGGAGCACCTGGTACCAGTTCAACATTAGGGTTACAGAGCCCCCAGAGAGGACATGGGATTCCACAGTGCTTGGAGCTGACATTACCATTCCCAGTGCAGATGGGGGAACACTTGTAATTTTAGTATTCAGCAGAAGTAGTTTTGGCAGTGAAAATGGGAATCATTGCACAGGAGGAAGAATTTTCCTGATTCAATGCCTGTACTCAGCAAAGGCTCAGTCACACAGGAAGAAACTCAACATAATATGTTAAGTTAAAAAAAAAAAAAGTACAAAATGTGTACAGATAATATGATCCCAAATGGGTAAAAATCAGTTTCTGTACCTGCCTCTTTATGGACGTTCAGATCATAAATAGAAGAAACCCAAAGTAAAATATAATAAAATGTTATTAAATTTTTCATCCTTATCTTACCTTTTCTTTAATGAAAATGTATTTTTCTTGTACTAAAATGTTTATATTGAAACAAAGATAGAATCCCATAGAATCTATAGAAACTGAAATTGGTCTTTGGAAAAAAAATAAGACTGAATCAAGGGTCACTAAAGGCATGAAAATCAACACAAACACTGAGAGAAAGAAATTTTTTGAGCCTGTTTCTTACTAAGGCTATGATTAAATATGTTCAAAGGTTCTAAGTGATTGGTAATCTGGGTCAGCTCTGGTAAGTGATGTTTGACCTGAAGTTTTAAAATTATATCTTCTATTTCATCACATGTGAGGAAAAAAAAAAAAAAAACCTGTACAAGGGGTTTTATGGAGTGTCTGTTGGCCTTTGGAGTCTGGGGTGTGGGAGGGTTTGAGGCTGCCCAGGTTCATCAGAAGGCTTGCTCCCCAGGTATGTGGGTTCCCTACAGGCCTTGAAAGTCCTGCTCCTTCAACACAGGACCCAGTCTTCAGTGGGGTAATCTGCCTGTCTGAGGCCTTCTTACCAGGACTTCACCTTTAATGTCATTAGATTGGTGTCTACATTTCTCCCCTCTTCCTTACTCTATAACTAAGAATTTACCCTGCAGTTTGTGTATAGAACCTGATAGCAAAAAGAATATTATTTTTTTTTATCCAGACCATAGCTACAACCTTCTTTATACAGTGCTATTTTCCCCTCCAGAGGAATGGGCTGCTACTTCCTGCTTCTGCTCAGGACTCTTCCTGCCCTGTTTAGAGCATCCTGTTGGACTGGCTAATATAAGAGAAGGCAGATACTTTTCTTATTTTAAAGGAGGATAATTGAACGTTTATTTCAGTTAATTTTATATTAGCAATTTAAAATATTTATTCCAGTGGGAATAGGAAATTAATCTATAAAAATAACCAGGTTTCCAAATACTGTACTGACATTGACTTTTGGTTCAGACTTCCCAAGGCCTAAATTCCTGCCCCTACCACCAACCCCAACCTTTTCCCTCCCTTTAATTTTATCTGTTCCTAGCTCTTCACTTACTATAGAATGGAAACTCAAATGCTTCTGGCAATGATGCGTTATTAGTAAGGTATGGTGCTTTGTTATTAGATTGCATTTTATTATTTCCTTCAGCTCAGTATGTATCTGATATTGGAGGGCTATTCCTATGGGTCAATATTGAGAGATGCTGCAAATGATGTGGTTTTATTATTTTTGTGACCCCTGTGCAGCCATACAGGAAACCAGAGACCAGCATCGCCTTGTTCTGATTGGTAGAGCCCGATGTCCATGTTCCGGAAGGCCACTTTGCTGGCATCCCAGAATGGCCAGAGGCAGCTGACATTGTCTGTTCCACGAAGGGATCAGTCGGCATTTAGCACGGCTATTCTGGCCTCTTCACACAGTGGGTCTAGCTTACCATCACCTCCTTGGGAGAGAGAAATCATTTTCTTTTGGCCACCTTTACACTCAGTTTGATATTATATTAAATACAACTAGGGCTTACACCAGGAGTGCATTTTCAAAGGCCACAGGCATTTAAAATGTTAACTAGGCTTTAACAGAGTTAGTGGATTGTAAAAACTCTTACTTCTGAGCACAGGGATGCATGCATAGTGCCAGCCTTCCAGGCCAGAAGCCCTCCAGGGCAAAGAACTCCCTAGAATGTTGCTGATAATGCCATATACTACAAGCATATTGACTTTAATTGTCTTAGCAAGTTTAGATAGAACAAACAAATGGAACATAAATTACTTTAAAAGCAAATAATAATAAAACACACCTTATTAAAGAGCAGAAAAAGCTATTATCTTTAAATTCCATCATATATTTGAAAGCTCAGGGCTTAAGTTCATTTTTTTTTTCTTTTCTGTTTTCAGTGTTCTGGAAAGAAGCTCAGTCACAAGCATTTTACTGTGTGTGGTTGGAATGCTCTCCTTCATGTGCTGCAGGTTGCGGGGCTCTTAGTTTGAATTAAAAACTCAGAAAGAAGCTTACCAAACTCCAAGTCCTTAATGTTGCAATGGAAGACGATTTCTTCATTCACCATGAGTTCTACCACATTCCAGTCTTCTATCTTCTCTAGGAAGACATCATGTCCATCTTTGGTCAACACAGCTGGAAAAGAGAGTGAGATGGGGACATGGGGACAGGCTCCAGACTAATCTGATTGTAGTTGTCCTCATGGATGACAACAGTTTGTTGGCCCGCTCATGGCTGTAAGTTAACCAGATGGTGGGCACGTACATGGACTGACCTAATGTGTACTCACCCTGCCTGGGAAGCAGAGCTAGAAACGAAAAATTCAGATCTTGGTTACAAATTACTCCAGACCCAGAGGATCTGCTGGGCAGTAGCCTTTCTCTAGGAAAGGGTTACTGACCTTTCCACAGGTTTAATCTCACAGAGATGATGCTCAGTGTCAAAGGGTACTTAGGATTAGGCAGCTTCTTTTCTTACTGAAGAAATATAATTGGTAAACTATCCGGATGGAAATTAACAGTACAAACCAAAAGCTTTGAGAAACAATTGTAGTCTTTGGCCTAGGAAATTGTACTTAAAATAAATCCTTTCCTTTTTCCTATAAAGGAAAAAACTAGAAAAACAGGGAGATTTTGGCAACAAGATGTTCTTTCTTTCCATATTATTATAATGGCAAAATTCCATGAAAAAGAGAATGGTCGGGTAAAATGGTTCATATGCTGAGATTTTATTTAGATGTTTGTGAACTTTTTTCCCCACCTTTTTTATTGGTGCACTATAGTTGTGCATAATGATAGGATGTGTTTGTTGTATATTTGCACATGCACACAATATAACAATATGATTTGGCTACTATCACTTCCCAGCATTTCCCCCCTTCCTCCCTACCTCTCACCTCTTGGTCCCTTTCCTCTATTGACCTCCCTTTGATTTTTAGGAGATCCATCCCAACCTGTTTTCCGTTTTCCTCTCTAACTTTTGCATATGAAAGAAAACATACAGCCCTCAACCTTCTGAGTTCCTTTCATTTTCCCACAAATGCCATAATTTCATTTTTCTTATAGCTGAGTAAAATTCCATTGTGTATATATACCACATTTTCTTTATCCATTCATTCTTTGTGAACTTTTTTAAATAGCAAGAATAATACTTGTGATATAAACAAAAATCAGGCAATAAATATGCATAATTACATATTAAAAATACATGCCCAATATCTATTAAAGTACATATTCAAGAAAGAAGGAAAAAAATAGTGGTTATCTCTCTGTGCTGAGCTGCGATGGAAAGAGAAATCAGATTGGGGACATATTTTTTAGAAAAATATTAGCATTTCAATCAGTCTTCAGAGGAGAAAAGCAGACATTTATGTCAGTTAATTGCATTTAATTACAGAGACAATTGCTGTTTCAAAATGTTGGCGTGTCCACTTCTTCATCTTTCAATCAGTTCAAGAACATCTAGCCCCAACTGTGAGCATTTTAATTGTGTGATTTTAATTTCACTTGTGGAAAGAAACTTCAGAAAGACTCAGTGAGAATCTCTATTAACAAGATAACACTGCTTGGGCCCCTGATGGCAACCCTAATTGACCTGCGTCAGCTAATGCCTCTCTCTACAGAATGCCATGTCATTTTCTTTGGCATATTTATGTTATTGTATCCTGTTTAAGTGTCTTGTTCTTAAACATCTTTGAAGAAGGCACTCAGCTTGGACCAATGACTTGTTTAAATGAAGCAGTCCTGCTGGTGTGGAATGGTAGTTGATTATCTACCTTTGATTATCTAGGGAGACATGCAGGCAGTACAAAGCACAGGTTTTTTGGGCTTACAGTTCCTCAAGCAGCACCCCCTGAGGAGGGAGCATCAGTGGAAAGGTACAGTGAGGCCTCCATGTTTGTTGGCTTTGCACTGTCTGAAGACACTGCAGAGGAAGGGACTTAAATCTGACAGGAAGGCATCAGGAAACAGCTCCCTCTTTGGAAGTAAGGTGCTGCTACTCTCCTAGTCACACCCAAGGCCAACTCTCCAAGGTTTGAGGGATTCTGGAGAGAATGTTGGACAAGGAACTTGGAGGAGGAGTCTAGGGGGCATGAGCACCCTGCAACCTGCCCATATTCCCTTTCCTGAAGGGCCTAGCTGACACAGCCTCACTTTGCACCTGGGTTTGGAGTTTGTTTTATGGGGACAGTGTCACTCTTACATGACATAGTGTAGACCTAGAAAGAAACAGGATTTGATCCACCAAATAACCCACCATATGAGTTGGGGTGGTGGTGCTGATTAATGCAGGTCCACCTTATCTGTGAGCAAATGAAGCTCCTTAGGAAGAACCCTCTTAGGAGAGCATCTCCTCTCACCCTGCCTTCCATGGGGTTACCAGGAAAGGCTCTTTAAGAGCATGTGTCTCCCCCACTGACCACAATCCCTTCCCTGCCCCTCCTCCAGGTGCCTAGTGTTAACACAGTCTCCCCGAATAAACAAACAGAACGATGCTGGGCATCACCACCAGTTCTTGTGGATCAAGGGACGAAAGTCTGATTTGTATTGGAGTGATAACTGCAGCAGCAGGGTCTACATCATACATTCAGCCTCAGGACACTTGTCCCCTTCCCATCAGTCCAGGATGTGATGCGCCCAGCTAGCTGCATGGCCAGGGCAGGCTTAAGGGATCAAAGAAGAAGAATCCCCAGAATTCCAGCAGCTCATCCAAATGCCACCGCTCTATGTGGAGGACCCATTTTTTTTCCTGAGCTGCTGTGTAGTTGTCTATTCAAAGAAAGGTCAGATAAACATACTTCCTGAAGCAAAGTCTGTGCAAAGGCAGTGGCTAAACTCCAGCATAAATCAACCAGAAGCTGTAAGGCCACCCGCAGAACACCCACCTCTTTGAAGTGGCACCACATTCTTCAAGAGGGATCTGGATAAAGCGAAGGGACTCAGGAAGAGCTCCATCCTCTTGCACCCTCAGTGGATGATTTAAATGCTGCCGGATAGGAGGGCAAGGCATACAGACAGGTGTGGTTCTTTCCTCAACACAGATGCAATGCGAAAGGCCATTAATGAGTGCAGCTAATGTGCAGCTAGGGATAAGAGAATGGCGCTTGGGGTGGCTTAGCTAAATAACGGTGGTTCTAATTTTAAGGGTCAGTTTCAATTCCTTCCAATTGTTTGGAATGAGTCATTTGGCAGATTTAAGTACAGCAGGCGGAGAGTAACCCTGGCCAGGACAATTACTTAAAACTCATTGTTAAACATCAGTATTGAGGCTAGAGTGGAGACGTTTTTGCTGAGCTATTATAACTCATGGATAATAAAGAAAGAACAAACCTTTTCAGATTGTTTAAGGCAAGGTAAGTTCAGAAAAGATTGGGCATATTTCCAAAGCAGCAGGGCTTCAGGAAATGATAAAGGGTTATGAGTTTTTAAAAATAATACCGAGAATTCAGATGCAGATTTTACGGAGGAGGGCTTGCAAATACATTTGCTTGCTGTGATGTTAGTGTTTGGCCTAAAGTGGTGGCTGGCAGGGTCGGGAGATGGGAGGGGAGAGCATGTGCCCCCTGCTTTGCCGCTATTAACACCCTGGCTCTTGTCACCTGTGGTGACTTGTTGGCAGCCAGTATTAGATGAGTTATCATGCATAGATATACAGAGCTTACTTTGTAAATCAACCACCTGCTGATACCACACAATCCTCAAATCTCCTTCAGCCATAAAAATGCTCCTCTGGATTTTAAAACTCTCCTTCCCCTCCATTACTGGGGGAGGAGCAATCTGCGCCTGTGGTCTGGGTCTTTGCCTTAGCTCCACTGACTCCTTTACCTTCTGCAGAATGTCCCTAGAGGAAACCACCCACATTCAATGGCCCACCCAATTCTCCCCCACTCTTCTCTGACCATTCTCTTTTCTTAATTTTTAAAAGTACTCGTGTTGGGGAAAATTGATTTTAATCTCTAAATTTTTGTTGGACTATAAAAGTAATGCAGATTTGTGATTAAAAAAATAAAATTATAGAAATGGACAAAATATTTTAATCATCCATAATTCTACCCTAGTCCCCTCTTGGTCTAAAACAATAAAAGTGGGGTGGTGGTATTCATGGTTTTCAGGAAGGTGCTTTATGACCTTAACACTATGTCATGGGGACCAAGCCCTGTCAATACACATAGTCTTGCATTATTTTGCACTTCCACATTGTACTTCACATTCTGAATGTGCTCCGATTTATTTAGCCATTCAAATTTCTGGGGTTTTTTCCCTCCCAATTTTCACTATCTCCAAGAATGTTGCAGAAAACATTCATGGGCATACCTCCTTGTTTATGTGCAATTTTTCTTTAAAACAAGAAGTAGTTAGAAATGGAACAGCTGGATTCTACAGTATGGATTACATTTTAATAGACACTTCCAAGCTTACCTCCAAGGTCACTGTCCAATTTTCCTTCCCACTGAGAGAGTATGAAAGCACTCATTTTCTAAGTCCTTTTCTCAGCCATAAGTTCATCTATTTCTTGAGATAACTTCTGCTCAATAGTTTGGTGTTCACTGGCCATTCTCTTCTTGAAATTCCTGTCTCACCTGCCTCCTTCCACATCCAGTGCCCATTCTTTCTCTGGGTTCTCTTAACACTCTGACCCTCAGATCCAGTCCTGTCAACATCCTGCTGTCTGCCTGGTTCTGTCTTTCATTGCTTCATTCCCCTTCACCTCCTGAGATTCCAGCATTTGACCTCATGCAGGTTGATTTACTTAACTAATCTTCATTGCTCCTTATGATATGCCTGGCAGAGTTCTAGGCACTGGGAGCTAGAAGAGAATGGAACAGGCAAGAATCCCTGCTCCCCTGAAGCACACATCCAAGTGCGCAAGAAGGATAATGAGGTAAATAGGTGAAGCATATGTGGTTTCAGGTAGTTATGAACAGAAATAAAGGAGGAGGGAAGAGACGAAAGAGAGAGAATCAGAAAGAAGAATTGAGATTTTAGGTGGGAATACCCAAAGAAGACCTGCCCATGAAGGTGACTGTTGAAGCAGATCCAAAACATGAGACAGTGAAAAGTGAAGACAGTGTTGGAAACAGCTTTCCATGTGGAGCAACTGCCAACACTTGGGTAGAAGTTTGCAAGGAGTATTCAGGGGTCCTGGAGGAGGTGGGTGTGGCTGGGCCCACAGGGTGAGCAGTGTGGGAGAGGGCAGGTCAGGAAGGCCATGAGGAGTCTGGCAGCCATTGCAGGCTCTTGGCTTCTACCCTGAGTGAGCTGGGAGCCACTGGATGTTCTTAGAGGCAAAGGTCATGCGCTAACTCAGGATTAACAGTGTCGCCTGGCTTTGATACTGAGACTGCAAGGGGACAAGCGGGGTCACAGGAGTCCAGTCTGGAGGCCAGTGCAGTAATCCAGGCAGGAGATGCTGGCAGCTGAACAAAAAGGTGGAGGAGGGAGGTAAGAAGGGGCAAGAGGGCTGGATTGTGGACATGCCTTGGGATACAGCTGACTGGATGGACTGACTTGGTGGGGAGTGTGAGGGAAGGGGAGTGAACAATGACTGCGAGGTTTTTGGCCTGAGTAACTGAATGAGTGCAGCTGGCATGAACAAGACAGGGAAGCACCCAGGAGTTGCGGAGGTGAGTGTTAGGGGTCCAGTTTGGAAACCATGGACACACAGAGACTGAGCTGCCTTCTCAACATTCTGGCAATGAGAGCTCCTGATTAAAGATATAAATTGGGGAGTCATTAGCCTGTAGATGTCATTTAAAGTCAGATACTCTTAATTCAAATTTCCTGCCCTCATTTTTCTTCTGAATTCCAGAACATAATTTCTAACTGAAGCTTAATTTCCCCCCACCCTCTTCTTTGTTTCTTGCTGGGAAGGAAGCAGGAAGCAAACCCAGAGCCTCCCACATCCTAGGCAACTGCTCTACCACTGAGCTTCATCTTCAGCCCTTAATATTTTTTTTAATAGTTCATTTTCCCCCGTTTCTCTTGCCAGAAGCTTCGCCTTCAGAATTGGCTTCTTAGAAGACAGTCTGATCTCATCATACTTCAGTTCAAGAACCTTTGCTGGCTGTCCATTGGCATAGGCAAAACAGGCCAGACTCTCTTTCTGGACACTGTCTTCCATCCGACCCAACCACTTGCTGTGCCCCAAACATGATCCAAGCGGTCCCCTCCTCCCTTTCCCTAAGTTGACCTGCTCCCCCGGAATAATAAAAAATGACACTTGTTGAGCCCTTACTATGTACACACATTTCTTAGCAGAATCTCACTCCATGAGGTGGGGATTCACATTCTTCTTTACCAATAAGTAAACAGAGGCTCACAAAGGCTAAATGACTTTGGTTTTGCCCACAAAGATACTAATTTGATGGGGACAAGTTCAAAACCAGATTGGTTGGACTTCAGAGCCTCTGTTCATACTGTCTCCCTGCCCAAGAGTATAGGAGATAAGCAGCCAGGGAGAGGTGACAGGTAACATTGACAGGATTTGTGGACAAACTAGAGGAGGGATTTTCCCCTCAATACTAATAAGTTATATATTATAACAAAATGTTCATTTATGCTTTCTGCTTTAATGATTTTGGTATGTAAATGATCTAATCGAATTTTTATGATTGTGCCAATTATGGAGGCAGTAAGGAACACAATTTAAAGGGCCTGCAGACATCAGCAAAATGGCAGAGTAGATAGCCCAAAACTTCCATATCTTTGCAGAAATATAAAAATAGACAAAAATAATCCTTCCTCCCACCACTGAAACTGTAAGAACCAACTTTGTCATAATTCTAGAAAATAGTCAAAGGTCTATAGCAATAAAGAGAGCACTAATCAAGAAAAAGGCAACCTGAAAGCAGTAAGCAAGCTTTGTGGCATTGTTATGTGTCCTTACCCACTTTCTCCCTGACTTGGTGTCATATTGAAGACTGTAGCTCACGTTCCCAGTATGGACCCTCATCTTTAATTCCAGAGAATGCAAAGCAGATCCTATTGGCAGATTCTTGTGTTGTATGTTCTAATCCATTTGGGGACTTCCTGAAGGACTGACACAAGGCACTTGTCTTTGCCTAACTTGGGATTTACACAGGGTAGAAAAGCCATGAGCAGGGTTCAAAAACATTGTGAGGCAAATGGAAAACCTACAGTTGCCTGGACAAAAGATTATAATCAGGACATACAATATAGGTCATAAAGTCCAAGAGGAAAAGTCAGAGAGAGAGAAAGAATTTCTTTGAGAAATTAGGGCTTTCAAAAGCATTCATATATCTGAACAATTTAGAAAACAGAGTGCATGCCCAGTGTGGGATGCATGCTCAGAAAAGACTGAAGATCCTAGCTTTCGCCACTGATCTATAGGCTCAGTGAAAGCAGGGGGTAAAGGCGGAGGCAGAATTGTAGACAACCTGGATAAGTGCTAAAAAGTGTTTCAACCGGGCACAGCGGTGCATGCCTGTAATCCCAGTGGCTTGGGAGGCTGAGGCAGGAGTATTGCGAGTTTGAAGCCAGCTTCAGCAATGGCAAGGTGCTTAGCAACTCAATGAGACCCTGTCTCTAAATAAAATACAAAATAGTTCCAGAAATGTGGCTCAGTGGTTGAGTACCTGGGAGTTCAATCCCTATACCAAAAAAAAAAAAAAAAGAGAGAAGAGTTTCTCAACAGAGCAACCACACAAGAAATGGAAGGATTTTTGTTTCATTTTAAAGCTCGTGGCATTCAAGGAAATCTTTGTCAAAACACTGACTAAATATAGGCCAAGCCTTCAAAAATTAAGAAGAGCAAACTCTGGGGGGAAAAGGAAAAATTAGTTTCCAGGAGGAATAAAATAAAATATTTGCTGTCTTGGGGGCGTGTGTGTTTGTGTTGCTGAGGGTGAATCTGGGCCTTGTGAATGCTGAGCAAGCACTCTACCACGACATATTATAACTTTTGGATGTGTAATTTTCAACAAAAGCAACAGCAATTACAAAGCATACACAGAAAGAGGAAACAAAACAATTGTCAAAAACTGTCCCTGAGGAATAAGAAGCATTGAACTTATTTTAAATAAATTATCATAATATTCTCAAGAAACCAAAGAAAACTGTAAACAAAAACTAAAAGAAACAAGGAAAAATGATGTATGAACAAAATAAGAATATTATGAGAAAAAAAATCAAAAAAAAAAAGAAAAAGAAAAAGAAAAGAAAGAAAGAAAGAAAAAGAAAAAAAAGAGAGAGAGAGCCAAACAAAAGTCCTGGAGTTGAAAAGTACAATAACTGAAATTAAAAATTCACTAGACAGTTTTGACAGCAGATTTGAGTAAGCAGAAGAAAGAATCAGAAAATCTGACAACAGGATAAGTGAGGGGCAAAAAGAAAAAAGAACAACAACAACAACAAAATAAACAGAATCTTGGAAAACTGTGGGAAACCTTCATATATGTATGTATGTTATGTAAATAACAACATATACATAATGGAAGTCTCAGAAGGAGAGGAGAGAGAAAGGGACAGAAAGGTTATTTGAATAAATAATGATTGAAAGTTTCCAAATTTAATGAAAGCCATGAAAATACATATCCAAGAATCTTGACTATCCCAGCAGGATAAACTCTAAGAGATCCATATTAAGACATGATACAGTCAAACTGCCAAAAGACAAAGTCAAGCAGTGAGAGAGAGGAAACTCATCACGTACAAGATGTCCTTAATAAGGTTAGTAGCTGATTGCACACCAGAAGTCAGGGAGGCGTGATGCTCACAGGAAGACACATTTAAAGTGCCAGAAGAAAAAGTAAGCCTGGTGCATGGGACAGAGTTCTTCAGGGGAATAGAATCAACAGGACACTACATTCATCATAAGTTGAAACTATTTAAGTCACACAGGCACTTAATATACCCTACTGCCAAGCATTATAGCTTAGCAAAACAGTGCACTATAGAGTGCCTGTGGTTTCCTGTCACGATCCTGTGGCTGACTGGGAACTGCCACTTGATGCTGCTGCTACCTAGCATTGCAAAGGAGCATCATCACTAGCCCAGAAAAGGAAAAAAAAAATAAAATAAAAGATCAAAGTTTTAAATTTGAAACACAGTTTCTACAGAATGCATGTTGCTCTTTCACACTATTGTAAAGTCAAAAAGTTGTAAACAAAATCATTATAGATTAGATTCAATCATCTATGGAGAGGAGTTTTAAGGAACGGACTCAGAGACATAGGCATGGTTTCTATGTTGCGGTCTCGAGGAAAACTTTTTCTACTTCAGGAAATCTCAATCTTTTTTCTCTTAAGGCTCTAAACTGATTGGAAGAGGCCCATATACATTATGAATGGTAATCTACATGAAGTCTAATGATTATAAATAATAATCACATCTAAAAAGATACATTGCAACATGTAGACTATGGTTTGACCAAGCAATTGAGCACCGAAGCCCAAGTTGAAAATGAAGGATCACAACTGTCAGCCAGTATATCTGACAAAACTATCCTGCAAGAATGAATGAGAAGGGGAAAAGTCCTGGGGAATGATATTGGCCAAATTGTATTGTTATATTGTGTATCATGTGCATGTAGGAACATGTAACAACAAATCTCATCAGTATGTACAACTATAATGCAAAAAGTGAATGAGAAACCAAGACATTACCCAATAAATAAAAGTTGATGGTGTTTATCATTGGTAGACCTGTGCTACATGAAATGCTAAAGGAAGGCCTTCAGGATGAATGAAAGGACACCGGAAAGTAACATGAAGCCAAAGGAAGAAACAAAGAGGACAGGTAAAGGCAGTGATATAGATACATAGAAGAGCAAGTATCACTTCACTTTTTGTTCATAACATCTCCTTCTTTTTGCCATATGATTAAAAAAAATCAATAACAGAGTAATTATAAATCTATGTTAATTGGTACATAATGTATAAAGATTGGATCTGCAACATAACAACCAGGCATGGTGGCACATACTTGTAATACAAGCATTTTGGGAGGTTGAGGCAGGAGGGTGGCAAGTTTAGCCAACCTCAGCAACTTAGCAAGATTCTGTCTCAAAAAAAAAAAAAAATCTCTATATATAGCTTAGTGGTAAAGAGTTCCTGGGTTCCATTCTCCATTCCCAGTAATACACACACACACACACACACACACACACACACACACACACACGGGGGGTGGTGGCGGTGGTGGTGTTTGTATACTAATTAAAATTAAATTGGTATTATTTAAACAAAGTTTTTGACAGTCATTAGTATGGCATTATGTAAAAACGTGGATGTGTAACGGATGTGATTCTGCAATCTGTATACAGGGTAAAAATGGGAGTTCATAACCCACTTGAATCAAATGTATGAAATATGATATGTCAAGAGCTTTGTAATGTTTTGAACAACCAATAAAAAACAAAGTTTTTGAAAGTTTAGGATATTAACTGTAATTCCCAAATTAGTAACTAAAAACATGCCAGAAAGGATACAGAAAAGTAAAGAAGAGGGGCATCAAAGTGGTACAGTACAAGAATCAACATAGAAAAATAATAATGGAGAACTTTAGAAACAAAATCATGTAAGACATACAGAAAATAGCTAATTGGCAAAAGCAAGTCCTTCCTTAGTAATAATTACTTTAAATGTAAGTAAATCCAACTCTAAACAAATCAACTTACTGCTAATAAATGAAATTAGCAAAGTTAAAGGATACAAAATAGCACATAAAAGCAGTTTTATTCTACACATTGACAATGAATAAATTAAAAAGGAAATTAAGAAAATAATTCCATTTAAGATACCATCCTAAAGATAAAACACCTAGAATAGATTTAAGCAAGAACTGGGGTTGTGGCTCAGAGGTAGAGTGCTTGCTTATCATGCATAAAGCACTGGGTTTGATCCTCAGCACCACATAAAAATAAAGATATTGTATCCACCTATAACTAAAAAAATTTTAAAAAGAAATAGATTTAAGCAAAAAGATGCATGTCTTGTACACTGAAAATGACAACAATTGCTAAAGAAAATTAAAGAATACCTAAATAGATGGAAATACATCCTGAGTTTAGGGAATTAAAAGACTTAGTATTGTTAAGATGATGATACTATCCAAAGTACTGTACAGATTCAATGAGACCTCCATCAAAATCCTCTGGTGATTTTTTTTTTTCAGAAGTGGAAAATTTATAGAGAATTTTAAAGGACCCAGAATAGCCATAATGAAACTGAGACTCATTATTTCTTGATTTCAAAACTTACTACAAAGCTATAGTAATCAAAACAGTGTGGTACTGGCATAAGGATAGACATATAAAACAGTGGAACAGAACTGAGAGCTGAGAAATAAACCTTGAGAAATAATTGATTGAGGTTAATGACTGGACAATTGATTTTTGAAATGGGTGCCAAGACCATACAATGGATAAATAGTCTGTTTAGCAAATGGTGTTGGTAAAATTTGATACCCATGTGATTACCTCTTGAATGAAGTTGAATCATTATATTATACCATATACAAAAATTTACTCAAAATGGATCAAAGATCTAAATTTGGAAATTTAAAACTCTTAGAATAAGTAGGGGGAAATCTGCATGAACTTAGATTTGGCAATAGTATCATAAATACCAGAGCACATGCAACAGGAGAAAACTACAGATAAACTGGACTTCATCAAAGCTAAAAATTTTGTGCATCAAAAGACATTATCAGGAAGGTGAGCCAGATGCAGTGGTGCACACCTGTATTCTCAACAACTTGGGAGGCTGAGGCAGGAGAATGGCAAGTTCAAAGCCAGCCTCAGCAAATTAGCAAGACCCTGTCTCAAAATGAAAAATAAAAAGGGTTGGGGATATGGCTCAGGGGTTAAGCACCCCTGGGTTCAAACCCAATACAAAAAAAAAAAAAAAAAAAAAAGATTAGCTATATTTCAGCAGTCAACCATCTCTACGTCACTGAGCCTCAATAAAAACTCTGGACTCAAAGTTTAGGCAAACTTAACCTTGTTGGCAATATTCTGTGTGTATTGCCACACATTGTTGCCAAGAAGAATGAACACCACTTAATAATTCCATTTCGAGAAGAAAATTGGAAGCTTCACACTTGGAACTCTCCTGAACTTTGCCCTGTGTATCTCCTCCCTTAGCTGATTTTAGTCTGTATTCTTTCATTGTAATAAACTATAACTATGAGGAAAATAAATTTTTTTTTGTAAATCATAGGTTTGATAAGGATCCAGTATCCAAAATATATAAAGCACTCTTCCAATTCAACAACAATAGAAGAGCAGCCCAATTTAAAAATGGGCAAAGGACCCACACAGACATTTCTACAAAGAAGACACACAAATGACCCATAAGCACATGAAGGAGGTCCAATATCATTAGTTATCAGGGAAACAGAAGTCAAAACCATGAGAAACCAATTTACACCTACTAAGATTGGCAATAATACAAAACAAAACAAAGAAACAAAATAATAAGTATTGGTGGAGAATGTGGAGAAACTGGAATCCTCATGCATTGCTGATAGGAGCGTAAAATGATATAGCTGCTCTGGAAAGTTCTTCAAAAGGTTAAATGTAGAGTTACCATATGACTCAGCAGTTCTACTCCTTTGAACAAAGGGACTCAACCAGACTCTTTATAAGGTTCATAGCATCTCTGTTGGCAATAACCAAAAGGTGGAAATGGCTCACATGTCCATCAATTAATGAGAATGAGCAAATCTGGTATATACATAACATGGAATATCATTCAGTCATAAAAATAAAATATAAATACATGCTACAATATAGATGCTAAGTTAAAATAATCCAGACACAAAACAACACATATTATGTGATTTTACATATATTAAATACCTAGAAAGGACACATGCATAGAGACAGAAAATATATTAGAGAATTTCAGAGACTGGGAATGGGAGATAGAGAGTTATTGCTTACTGCCTACAGAGTTTCTCTTTGGATCTTAGAAATTTTTTGAAAACAACTAAGTGATGATGGTTCTATTACAATGTGAGTAGAATTTGTGTCCCTGAGTTAAAACTTTAAATGCTTAAAATGTCAGAGTTTGTTATGAATATTTTACTCAATAAAAAATAGGAAAGAAAATAAATAGATGAACCGCCAGAAAACGTACAGATGGGATGTGGAGGGTGAGCTTGCATACCTAGGACTGGGGCAAAGAGGAAACAGTTCTGCAGAAGTCAAGAGTCTGTGGACAAAAGGAGAAAGTGAAAAGGGGTAGAATTCTCTTTCAGCAGTCTAAGATTCCTGCTATTTTTAGAGAAGCACTGTAGCTGCTCAGTCTTATCATTTAGTGGACTTTAGCTAGAGGTGGTTGCGAGGTGAGAGGTGGGTGGGGGATCTTATTAGAGGGGCAGGAAGAGAAGTCAATTGTATAGGTTGGGTCCTTAGCCAAGACTACAAATCATTTTAAGCATCATCATGTAACAGTGCTGTGGACTGAATTGTATTCCCCCACATAATTTGTATATTGAAGCCCCATCTTCTTTATGACTGTATTTGGAGAAAGGACCTTTAGGAGGTAATCAACGATAAATGAACCCTAATCTGATAGAATAAGAGTCTTTATAGAAAGAACCTCCAGTCTCCCCACCATGGGAGGGCAAGAGAGAGGGTGGCTGTCATCAAGCCAGAAAGGGAGCTTTCCCCAGAAACCAACCTAACTGGACCTTGATCAGGGAGTTCTAGCCTCCAGACTGAGAAAATAGACTTCTGTTGTCAAATCACCAATATGTGGCATTTTGTTATGGCAACCCAAGGAGACTAATGTGCACAGTAGCTCTTTACAACAGAAATTTCTCAGCCAACTGTTTTCTCAGAGCAAGTAACTTTCTTTGTCAATTGAAATTCTACATGTCTATCAAACTTGAACAAAAAGCATTTTCTTCTAGGATTGTCTTCTCTGAAGGCCGGACCAAGACTGATTTTTTTTTTTTTTTTTTTTTTTTTAATCCTCTGGACTCCTATAGCATTTTGCCTGAAAGATCCTTACTTTGGGTCAAGACTTAGTCCTGGATTCCCTTTCATTTGGAATGTTCTCTCTAAATTACTGATGCATCCCTTTCCATCTTTTTCTCTGAACTCCAGAACTGCAGATCTGACTGAGTACTTTCATCTAGGAAGCTGAAAGCACATAAAATTTAATATGTCCAAAATGTTCCTCCAAATGTCTTTGGTGTTTTCAATTTTAGTGACTAACACCTCCATTCATCAACATCTTCTCAAGCTAGACACAAACTAGATGTAGTTGGCATCCTCTTTGCCCTTGCCTACCACATCCACCCTCTCAGGCAGTAGCATTGCTTTTATTTTGACCCATTATCCCTTTTGTGGCTATCCTGGTCCAAGCTACTCTCATCTTGATCCTGGACCACCCTCAAATTGTCCTTTCTTCCACATTTGACCCCTCTAATTTGAGTTCTAAACAGTTCTCAGACCAGCCGTGGTTTCGTCTCCCTGCCTAGAGTTTTTATGTGACCCTGGAGGATCTGGCCCCTGTCTATCTATCCAGATTCATTCACTTCAACAATTCCATCATTTTTCCATGCCTCCAACTTTTGCAGGTATCAGTGCTTCTGCCTGGAATGCCTCCGCTACCTCCTGGCAGTGGTGAGGATTGAACCCAGGGACTTATACATGACGGGCAAGCACTTCACCACTGACCTATACCCCCATGCCTCAGGATTGTTTGTGACAGTCTTTACCTGGTTAGTTTCTATTCATTCTTTTTTGGGGGTTGGGATTGGGGATGGAATTGAACCCAGGGGTGCTTTTCTACTGAGCTACATCCCAAGACTCTTTTTACAATTTTTTATTTTGAGACAGGGTTTCACTAGTTGCATGGCCTCAAACTTCCCATCCTCTTGCCTCAGCCTCTTGAGTTGCTGGGACTACAGGCATGCACCAATCATGACCTGCTTCTACTCATTCTGTAAATCTCAACTCAAATGTAATTCCTCAAATGAACCCTTTTCTCCACCATGTCACCCTCCACTTTCTGTGCTTCGGCACACCTGTCATTTAATAGTCAACAATGATAAGATCACTTTAAGGACATACAGCATGGTTCAACAGTGTGTCCTAGATACCTGGAAGAATGTCCCACACATATTAGATGTTCAGTAAGTGTTTGGGGCATAAATGATCAAGGAACAAAATCTCAGCACTCCCATTTTCCATCCATTTGACTTGGAAAAGTCACTTAATATTCCTTTTTTTTTTTTTTTTAAGAGAGAGTGAGAGAGAGAGAGAATTTTTTAAATATTTATTTTTCAGTTATCGGCAGACACAACATCTTTGTTTGTTTGTGGTGCTGAGGATCAAACCCGGGCCGCACGCAGGCCAGGCGAGTGCGCAACCGCTTGTGCCACATCCCCAGCCCACTTAATATTCCTGATTCCCTGTTTCCTGATTCATAAAGAAGGGTTATTTAATTTTTAAAATTTTATATTATTATTATTATTATTATTATTATCATCATTATTTTATCAAGGTGGGCCTTAGGCTCATGTTTTCATCCACTCTTGTGTCCAAACAATGAAAGCCAGAGGAAGCTGTTTAATCATCCTGGGTAGTGTGGGCTCTGGGAAGACTTCCTGGGGGAGGTGGCACTTGGTTAGGATCTAAAGGGGGTCTAAAGAAATCTAGGCAGAGAGCACACACTGCATGGATGCTGGGAGGTTGCGGCTCACAGAAAGCCAGGCGTGGGGTGGCCCACCTTGCAGGCCCTCCAGGCGGAAGGTGCGGTGTTCCACTGAGAGCCCCGCCGCGCTGTATGGCCCGTAGCGCAAGATGACCACAGCGTTCCTCGGCATGGCGCTCGCTGCGGCCAGAGGCTGCAGCCCGGGATACCAAACAACACGCGTTGCTGGGTAACCGCTCTTCCTGCCCCTGAGGACTGGGCGAGGCCTCGAGTGGGCGGGACTAAGGCGGGGCTCGGGAATTCCCTTGCGAGGCAGGATAAGTCACAATAACCGACGTTTACGGTGCAGATATAGGAAGTTTGTGTCAGGCTACAGTGCTAATCACTTTGCAGATTTGTCTTATATATATATATATATGTGACCCTGGAGGATCTGGCCCCTGTCTATCTCTCTCTCTCTCTCTCTCTCTATCTATCTATCTATCTATATCTCCCAGGGGATTAAACTCGGGGGCATTCGGCCACTAGGTCACATGCCATATCCCCAGCCCTATTTTGTATTTTATTTAGAGACAGGGTCTCCCTGAGTTGCTTAGCACCTCCCCATTGCTAAGGCTGGCTTTGAACTTGGGATCCTCCTGTCTCAGCCTCCCGAGCCGCTGGAATTACAGGTGGTGATTTCTCATAATTTAACCATGATATTATCCCTATGAAGTAAGTTGCATTTTGTATTTTTTATTTAAAAAAAAAAAAAAAAAAAGGTCAAGCAACAAGCCAAGCAGGGGTTTGATTTAGAAAATTTTTGCATTTCCTCTACTTTTTTGCCTGCTTTTGGATTGATTCAATATGTTTTTTTAATCATTCAGTTTCTCCTCGTTTGAAAGTTGTTTCTTTAGTTAAAGAACAGAATGGTGAGCCCACAGCTCAGGTTTGTCCTTACTCTTGTATGCAAGCCGTGGAAGTCTATTTGGTGAAGATAAAACTACAGGTT
Source organism: Callospermophilus lateralis (assembly GCF_048772815.1). NCBI lineage: Eukaryota > Metazoa > Chordata > Mammalia > Rodentia > Sciuridae > Callospermophilus > Callospermophilus lateralis. Next base: position 22,151,634 of record NC_135319.1, on the reverse strand, counting down.
CTATTCATTTGCTGGGTTCTGCCAGTTGGAATGCAGACCTAAAAGACATCCACTACTTCTAGCTCTGGCCTCTAAAACCTCTTCTGCACTCCTGCTGGCTCTCTCCTCATTGTCAGTCAGACACAGAGGATGCCAGGAGGACCTGGAGGTCCCATGGATTGAGGGACCCAAAACCTGTCAGGCGACTGGATCTCTGAATATCTGCACTGAATAAAGCCGGGCAAATCTGCATCAGTCTGTGACAGGAGCAAGAAGGAACAATTATTCTGCAACCGCTGAGATTTCGAAGTTGTTTATTACAATGATTAGTGAAATCTAATAATTACACCCTTGAAATTACAACATATATCTTTAATTTCCAAAAATCAATGGTAACTGTTATTTTTTATCCTCCTTTTGAACAGTAAAAAGATTTAAAAACCCTTTATCATTACTATTTCTCCCATCATATGTTCTTGTTTCTGTGTTTTAATTCTTTCTGTGAGTACAATCGGTTCTATTATGATACATATTTCTTTGAAGTTAGTTTATACATGTTTGGTAAATAGAGGGATGATGCCAGTAGAATTCTGAATTGGGGTGGGGGTCATAAATAATTTCCCCCAGCACATTGTTTTCACCATCAAATGACAACTGAACTCACCAACAGAGTTGAGTACAGTAAATTGGGGAGGAATGTGGAACAGTACTGACATTGTTAATCTTCCTGCTGGCTCAGTATGGCCGGGTGTCCTGTCTTAGGGGATTCATATTGGCTGGTTCTCTCTAAGTTTTATATACTTTTTATGAGGCAAAAATCATCATTTCATTTTAATGTTTTTTATTTATTATAAATTTAACTGTAGCATTAACTTTGCTAAAAATTTTAGAAGTATCATTATTGCTTTGTTGTTATTGTTACTGTTCTGTTTTCATGTTTATCACTTGCTTTCTACGGTTTCACTGTAAGGTGCCTATGTATAAATTTATTTTTATTTATCCTGCTTGGAATTTGTAGAGATTCTTGAAACTAAATTAATGCTCTTTATTAGTTTTTGGAAAAGCTTGAGATATTACTTTTTTCTTCCCCACTTGGTACTGGTGATTGAATCCAGGAGTGCGTTACCACTGAGCTCCATCCCCAGCCCTTTGTATTTTTTCGTTTGAGACAGAGTCTCACACTAATTTGCTTAGGGCCTCACTAAGTTGCTGAGGCTGACCTTGAACTGTGATCCTGCCTCAGCCTCCTGAGTCCATGGGATTACAGGTTTACACAACCATGACTGGTTGAGCCATTAGTTCTTCACAGGCTACTTCTGTTCCATTTTTACATTTCACGGACTCTAAATATGCTAGACCTTCTTACCATATTCTTTATGTTTCTTCTCTTTGGTATTTTTTTCTCTTTTTACCCCTCTTTCCCTGCTTTTTTTTTTTCTAGAATGTATATATGCTTGTACACTATATATGTGCAATTGTTCATTTTTATATATAATCCAGTTTACTAATTTTCTTTTCATCTGTGTCTTCACTTAGGTGAAAGCCATCAACTTGGTTATTTATTTTCCAATTCTAGAATTTTAGTCTGTTCCTTTTCAAATTTTCTGTGTCACTTTGTATAATGTTTCCCTCCATATGTGTTTGGTGTGTCCATATGTGTTTGGTGTGTCCCAGAAAGTGGTTTTGTATTTGATTCTGCTGAGGTCCTTTGGGTCTTACTGACCCAGGCCAATTTTTTTTTTCATGCCAGGCTTTAAATCTGGGGCACTTAACCACTGAACCATATCCCCAGCCCTTTTTTATTTTTTATTTTGAGACAGGGTTTTGCTAAATTGCTGAGCCTGGCTTTGAACTTGTGATTCTCCTGCATCAGCTGGGATTACAGGTGTGTACCACTGTACTGGGCCCAATTGTTTTTTTTTTTTTTTTTTTTTAATTATAGTCTTAGAGGTCCTACTTTACATAGAAGGTGTGTTGATTCAAAGTCCTCATGTGGCTCAAGTTTGTGGTTTTGATTTCTCATGATTGTGTCTCCTTGTCTTCTACAGCCCCGAGTACATGGCAGATTTCTTCATTGCTCCCTTGAGCCAATGGAAAGGGTTTTTCTGTTTTTGTTTTTGTTTTTTTTTTTTTTCACAAGGTTGGGATACCTCTAGGAGGTCTTGGTTTTGTGGAGGGAGTTCCTAGCTGCTTTTCCCACCTTCCATGGGCTACATGGCCTTTCAACTGGCAGCAAGGGTAAACCCCACCAGCCCCACTGGGGTCTGGGTCTGTCTGACGCACCTTTAGCTTTTGCTTATTGTTGTGTTTTGAACATCCTTCAGTTTATTCTGGAATATGAAGATTCCTTCCTTCCTTCTTTACCTCCCTACGTCTTTCCTCCCTCCTTTCTCCCTCCCTTCCTTCTTTCTTTCCTTCCTCATTTTCCTGGGGATTGAACCCACAGTGTTTTATCTCTGAGCCACATCCCTAGCCCTTTTTTTCCGGGGATTGAACTCAGGGGTATTCAGCCACTGAGCCACATCCCCAGCCCTATGTTGAATTTTATTTAGAGACAGAGTCTCACTGAGTTGCTTAGCACATCACTTTTGCTGAGGCTGGCTTTGAACTAAGTATCCTCCTGCTTCAGCCTCCCAAGCCACTGAGATGTGCCCTGTGCCAGCCCCTTTTCTCTCTTGACCCCTATAGCTTTTATTTTTATTCTATTGTTTTTTTTCTTAAGAGATAAGTTCTCAATAAAGTGCCAGGTTGGCTTCAATACAGGCAGAGATACTCCTGCCTCAGCCTCCCAAGTATCTGTGACTACAAGTATGTACCACTGCACCCAACTTCCCTATATCTTTTAGACATTTGCCACTATTGCTGGCAAAATATAGACAAAGGCCAAAGAATTGTTGATCCAGTTCACAGAATTTACAGCATTATATTTTATAGCATTTGTCAGTAGATACAATGACAGGTGACATCTTTCTTGGCATTAGGTTTTATTGAATACAGAGTTACAGTCTTTTAAATAAGTTGAATAGAATGCTTTCAATATACAGTTCTTTAATCATACATATATTTCTTTAAAGCACAAAACTATAAATTAAGATGGAAAGGCTATAAATACACATGTACATATTGCCATAAATCTATAACTATTTTATAAAAATAGAACTTAAATATTAACTTTATATATTTTGGCAACTTAGCAGTATTGTAAGGTGGCCACATTTATTATGCATCACTTTTCCAAATGACTGTCTCATTTTCCATCTCTTTGGGGACACATGGAACAATCTCCTTTTCCCAGAGTCCCCACAGAAATGCCCATGGCCATGGCTCAGTGTTGCCTTTGCATAAAGACGTAGTGGACCCATCTGTTCTTGGAGGGGGAAGACCAGCTTCCAGCCCCTTCCTCAGAGAGAAGAGGTGTTCCCTCCAGCCAAGTGTCTGCCATCCATGATTCTCAAACCCTCACAGTGAATGGTTTAATATCTGAATATACAGAGTGAGTTCCCTTTCCCTATATTCAGAGAATAGCAGCTATGAACTTGGTTCTGTCCGAGCAGTGTGAACAATCCTGCTGGGGAAAGCCATTCTGAAAGTGGGCGTTACTGCCCACCTGCCACACGAGACCTTTGCGCATATGGTTTCCATCCCTCAGAGCCTGGCAAGATGGGGAGACTGTTGTTCTCATTTGACAATGGAGGGAATTAAGTCTCTGGGCATTTAAATCACTTGGCCACGTTCAGTGTGGCTGCCTGACCCTACAGTCAGAGAATTTTGTCTGCAGAAAAATCCACGGAGGGAAACTGGAAGAGAATTCAGATCTGGCACTGAGGTCACTGAGTGAGATCAGACAGGTGGCTAGCATTCAGAAGGTAGACTGCAGGTCCCCAGAAACCCCCAGAGTCTTTGGGCTGCGAGTTGCCAAGAGAAACTGGAAGGTAGGCATCAGGGGAAGCCACAGGGACCTACAGACCAGTGGCTTAAGTTTAAATGTTAGAAGCCAGTGGCCAAATCTCCCCCATCATCCAATAGGAGATCTTCCTCCTAAAACCAGGGTCTCAAGGACTCCTCCCCTTTGGGTTGCTTGTGTTCTCAAATAGCTAAGCAAGGTCAAATGCCTGCCTCACCTTAGCCCACCTGTGGCAACCCAAAGCAAGGTGCAGACAGCTTTCACATGGCCCAGAGAAGGGACTCTTGCAGTATCCCTGGGTCAGAGTGGATGGAGCGCTTTGAATGACACAGAACTCACCAGGATTGGGGAGGGGGCTTTTCTAGGAACTCCACAGGAGGGCACAACAGCATAGTAGGGGGTGGGCTCTGCCTGCTCCTTGTACTTTAGATGTTTTACTTTCCCATTCTGCTTTCTCTGCCATTTAGACTTCCAACTAAAAAATTGATCTGATTTACAGAAGCTGAGAGTAGAAAGATGATTCCTAGACATAGAGGAGGGTGGGAGAAGGAAAGAGCAGAGGCGGGTCACCAGGTACAGGGTTATGGTCAGACAGAGGGGTGAGTTCTGGTGTCGTGTTGCACAGGAAGATGACTGGAGTCCATAGCATTGCGTGGTTTACTTCAAATCTAGAAGAGGGGATTTGGAATGTTCATACCGCAAAGGCGTGATAGGTGCTGGAGGTGTGCTAGATCTGCTAATAACCTTATTTGATCATCACATAGTGTACACGTGTATTGAAACATCACATTGCATCCCATAGTAAGTACAATTATTATCTGTAACTTAAAGAATTTTAAGGTGCCTCTCACACCTCCAGTACAGTCACAGCCCTGCAGGACAATCTTCACCTCACCTCCCTGTCTGGCTCTCTGTCAGCTGTACCCTCAGGCACCAGAGGCCAGAGGAGAGCCTTGTATTGGGCTCCTCCAGAATCCCTGAAGGGGAATCTTCCAAATAAAGAAGCCCAAACACTTAAGGGTATCGTGCTTGAGCCATGGAGGTCATTTCTGAAATTAATGTCAATCTGATTTTCTTTTTCTTTTCATCCACCCCCTCTCCCTCTCTACCTCCCTTTTTGGTACTGGGGGTTAAACCCAGGGACATTTTACCACCAAGCTACATCCTGTCCTTTTAATTTTTTTTATTTTGAGTTAGGGTTTCACTAAGTTGCCAAAGCTGGCCTCAAATTTTTGATCCTCTTGCCTCAGCCTCCCACGTTGCTGGGATTACAGGTATGCCAAGGTCTGATACTTTAAATCTGAAAACAAAGCCTCCTGTCCCTCCCCCAAAGAAAAGAGGTAATAACCCAGAGCTAGCCTCTGCCTTCATGCTTCATTTGGGTACACTGCATCCTGGACAGAATGGTTTTCTTAAAAAAAAATTCTCTTGAAAACAAACAAAAAAGAGTAAGGTGCAGTGGCACATGCCTGTAATCCCAGGAACTCTTTTGAGAGACTGAGGCAGGAGAATTATGAGTTCAAGGCCAGCCTTGGCAGGTTAGAGAAACCCTATTTCAAAATAAATACAAATTTTAAAAGACTGGGGATGAGCTCATAGTAGAGCAACCCCCCTAGGTTCAATCCCCAGTACCACAAAAATATGTTTTTAAATAAAAAGTTTTAAACAAAAGATAAATAATAACAACAATAGAAAAACCTGAAGCAATTCTCTTTGGCCTCCACCTATTGGCACCAATCACACACTGGGCCTGTTTAGTGTGAAGCAGGGGTGAAACAAATAGGGAAAAAAAAAAACTGCAAAAGGCATGACCTTAGTGAGTGAACCTGTCCTCCACATGTCCACTCTGCCTGCTCAGGGCCGTATGGTTTGCTCACTTTGAACTGTCCCTGATGCTGCCTGAAAAGCTCAAGAGTCACAAGTCACAAGGTCAAGGGAGACAAAATATTTTTTCTTTCTGAATAGCTGGATAAGATTTTTTGAATGCAACAGAAGGTTTCTCCCAGGGAGTGAAAGGAGAAATGTGTTTGGGACATAGGTCACTGTATTTTGTGAACTTGGAGTGTGGTGTGTGGTGTGTGTGTGTGTGTGTGTGTGTGTGTGTGTGTGTGTGTCTGTGTAGAAGGTAGAGCAGGGTCTTGCAGGACTGTATGGCTCAAAGGAGATGCTGTGAATGCCAAGGTCTGATACTTTAAATCTGAAAACAAAGCCCGCTGTCCCTCCCACAAAGAAAAGAGGTAATAACCCAGAGCTAGCCTCTGCCTTCATGCTTCATTTGGGTACACTGCATGTAATTGAGTGACTCATTATTTCATTGGGCAGAAACATTACCTGGGCACACTACATCCTGCTGGGGAGGACACATGAGCATTAAGCTTCTGAGGACTGTGGAAGGAAGACCTTGATGGGGATCTCCTACCTCCAGGCCACCTCCAAGCCAGTCTGGTTTCCCTTCCCAGTGCACAGACCAGAGGGCACCTTGATGAATAGTGATGATTCCCATGCATAACGAGGGACCCTTTCTTGCTAACCCTGCAGCCTTGTGTGATGCCTCTAGGTGACCCGTGGGTTGGGTCCTGAGGAGAGGGGAGCTACAGAAAGCTGGAGTGAGGGATGGGAGCAGGGATTTGGCAGGGTCTGGCAGCCTCAGAAGGCTGGGCTCAAGGAGCTGAAACCGAGTGGCAGGAGTCAAGGCTGGTGCCCCTGGCTGGGCCTCATGGCTTTTTCCTTTGTTGCCAATGACTTGCCGTCAGCTGGCTGCAGCGAACTGCAGAGGTCTCTCATGTCGGTAAGGCTCGCTCCCACAGCTTTTGCAAACTCTGTAGAAGAGGTTTCCTTGCAGTTGTGAAAACTGGAGATGCAGAAGAGGATGGTCTCAGGCTGGGGGTTGTAGCAGGCACCGTAGCCATTGGGGACCACAGGACCATAGCAGCAAAACATTTCCATGGTTGTGGGCACCTGAAGAAGAGATCAGGTCAGCAGCAGCTTGTTCTGAAATGCAACCTGTGAACCTGCTAGAATGTGGGGCGTTCCAATATCCCGGGGTCTCTGCTGGGTATTTGCTTCCCTATTTTCCACTCCTGGGGTTTGACTGAATTAACCAAATCAACCGATTGCTTCAGCATGGGTGGACACAGCCAGAGTCATAAAAACAAATGCATCTAACTGCATGATTTCAGAGGGAGAGGGACCCCAAGCCCACTCCCCAGTGTACAATCTGCTCTACTTGTGGAATTGGAAGCTCCCAGGGTGACCTGGTGCTGGGGCTTGGGCTGAGTCTCTTCTTCACCTGGGGGCCATTTGAGGCACAGTGGCAATCAGGGTAATTTACTAAATGGCACCCTGGTGGCACCCAACTGTTAGATGGCTTCCCACAGGGAGTAATTTATGAACTAGAGGAAATCTGGCCCATCTTCTCTGTTGATTTCCCCCAATCCTTAATTACTGTCAGTGTTGCCTGGCTGGTCTGATTTTCTTTCCACAGCCTGGCCATGCACAATTACCCAGGATTGGGCTTTTAAAAGGTTGCCATCAGCTGGAGTTTTAGTTTTGTGCCTGATATGTTTTAAAGTCAGAGTGCTAAGATTTTGTAATCTGGATCATAAACACAGTAAGTGTGTTTCAGAAGGCATTTGAGTCATGAATGCTACTTTCCAGTGGGAAAAACAACCATCAAAAAACCCACACCCTAATTAATTAATTAAACTAGCTGTCCCTAGGTGTGGGGCAGGGTTTGTTTTTAAACCTAACAGGTTTCTGGTGCTGTGTTCTGGTGCTATGTTCTCTGGCCTTCTTTAGCGATACTGGCCATTTTAATGGGGCAGAACAAACCATTAGTCTTACTAATAGAGTAACCGCATCGTCAGATAAATTTGCCGTGCAATAGCCGAAGGCCATAAAGCCATTCCAAAGCACTTTTTGCCCATGGATGGTTTCCTGAAGAATTTATGTTGTTATGTTCTGTCCTCGTTTATTCATGTCGGCAAGCTCACTGCCGTAATGACAAAATCAAATTACTGAGTGGGCTTTTATCCTCAAACACAGCTTTATCAGCCCCTTTTATTGCCCATGTCCAGCCGTTCACAGATGAGGTGGAGTTTTAGTAAATTGACGAGTGTGGGGGTATTCCTCCCCTCGACTGCTGCTTCCTGCTAATGGATTTCATTCTGTCTCTGTGACAGTGGTCCTCCAACAGAAGGGGCCTGTCTGTAGCACGGATTAGAAAATATTGGGCTGGCCACTCACCTTCTGCTATTGGTGGCATGACCCTTTATAATAATGCCTGTGACTTGTGTGGAGGGCCCATTTAAGCCTGTTGGGCTTCAAAGTCTTTGGTCCCCATGGTGGGACACTACCTCTCAGGTTGAAGGCAGTGCCGCATAATGGTTAGAGTACCGGCATGGTGTGTTCCTAGCATGGGTCTGTGTCTACCTTGGCTAAAATGGAGTCTGTGGTTATTCTCATTTAGGAGATGGCAAACCAGTACTCTGAACTTTTAGATTATTTTGTCAAAGGTGACATAACTTGTAAGAAGCAGAGACAGGCAGAGGAGGGAGGGATGGAGAGAATGGTTAATGGGTATGGGGTGGGGGGGTGGTTAGATAGGAGGAATCAGTTCTAATGTTCTATGGCACAGTAGGGTAGATGGTTGACAACAATTAATGAAATATTTCAAAATGGATAGTAAAGAAGATTTTCAATGTTCCCAACACAAAGAAATGATAAATGTCTGAGGTGATAGATATGTTAATTATCCTGATCTGACCATTACACATTGTATATAAGTACAGCAATATCACACTGTACCCTGTAAATATGCATAATTACTATGTGTCAATTAAAATTTTAAAAATTTTTTGAAAGAGGCAGAGGTAGAGTCAGAACTTGCCTGACTCCAGTCAGTGGGCTCTCAACTGCTGAGCCCTCTAGAAAGCTCACTGCTTACACTCTGGGTTCTCTTGGGTCATGACTGTGCATACAGGGGCTGTACCTGGCTGGTGGAGAGGACAAATCGGTTGCTCATGAGATATGTCTCATCTGTAAACATCTCAGGTGGCTCCTTGTACAGATCCCGGGCCAGCTCCCGCAGTGCTAGCAGGTGGTTGTCGATGGCCATTCCTGTTATGGCCTGGGTGGTTGGGGACAAAGAACAAGAGATGGGACATGGGCTCCTCTGTGCATCCTTTTCCCTTACTCTCTACTCCACAACACTAATGGTGACTCCAACAGTCATGGCTCATGCTTACCCAGTGCTTGCTGCAGCCAAAGTAAGTGAGTGGACACTTAGTATCACCACTTTACTTCTGCCCCTTGGGCCCGGTGCATTTCTGCAGGTATAGGATGAATCCAGAGCAGGTTGGACTGTACCCTGAGGATGTCTGAGTTAAAGGTCAGCAAGCATCCACTGTACACCCACATCCACATGGTGCTCTAATGGAGGAGTGAGGTTAACCTGGCCAACCCAAGTACCAACCTGCTCAGACCTGGGAGGGAGTTTGGGGAGAAGGTTGTGTGCTGGGTCCAGGGACTACTGAGCCCCATTCAAGCATTGGGAAGGGTGTCTCTGATTGTCATGGTGGGGGGACTCTCTGATCACAATCAATGCTTCATCCTTTAGCAGGAGACTAAGGAAGGCAGGCCAGAGAGCAAAAGGTCTGTTGCTGAAATCTTTGCCACTTTGTGGGCCCCAGATCAATTCACTTTATCTAGATTCGTAATCTAAGAAATCATTTTGAGTCAGGAGCTAGATAACTTAGCAGAGGCTCTGCTGACATTTTCAAGGGGAAACAGCTACTTGAATAATGAGATATTTTCTCTCTCTCTTTTAAAAAAAAAATTACAAAGATAAACTCTTATAAAATCATAGGCTAATAGAGCTAGGGCTTCAGAATTTGAATGCAGGAGGGACTCAGAGGGGTGGTGTGTCTGGAAGTGGGACCAGGGCACTAGTTCTGACCTTACTTTATTTGCATACTGTTGTTATTATTATTATTATTATTATTATTATTATTATTATTATTACATGTTTATCTAGGGGCAATTGGGGGACTGTGGAGACTTGCGGGGAGGGCTATCCCATCCCTATAGCAGTAAACTTTAGATTAACTTCAGGGTAAGTGTAAATTTGGGGGTTTCATAGTTCATAAATTGGCCGTTTCCTGCTACAGCCCGTCACAGGGGGAAAACTTCCTTCCCTGTAAACTTTGCTTAGGTTTACAAAGCACGTTTTGGGATTTGACAGCTGTTCTCTTTCAGTTGAGAATGAATGCATAAAGATGTGATGCATAAGGTCTTTTGCTAAATCTTGGCCACTTTGTGGGCTCCAGATCAATTCACTGAATCTAGATTCATAATCTTCAGAGGCCCCAGGCTCTCTAAAGGCACCTAGTTAACAGTCTGAAAAGACAAGGTATACAAACCACAGCTCACTTTGTATGTTTTATTTATTTATTTACTTGTCTGTTTGCTTTGCAGTGCTGGGGATTAAACCCAGGACCTCATGCATGCTAGGCAAGCACTCTACCACTGAACGGCACCCCCATTCCCCCATCTCACCTTAGATGTGCCCCATTAGGACAGACAGGAAGAGCTACGAGCCTGTCCATAAAGGAGATGGCTCTTTTCATTTCTCAGGCCACCTCTATTTAAGCTCTGATTTGTGTTGGTCCAAAAAAGCAGCCGCTTTCTAGAGCAGCTGATCCACCTCTGTTTCACCAACTCTGTACCAACTGCAGCAAGAGCTGAGTTAACAGGATGTTTAGATTAGAGCCATGAATAGTTATGAGTAAAACGACTCATGGTTCAGGCTCTCATTTAGGGAAACTTTCAGTGTCCACCATATGCCTGGTACTTCGAGGTACTGAGCAACAATGGAGAACAGAGGAGTCAAAGTCGGAGCCCTCATAGAGCTTATGGTATAGTGGGGGTTGGGGGACAGGGAGCCACCAACTACCAAAAAACATACCATCATAAATGAGGAAAGAGATGGGAAGGAGAAGTATAAGGTGATAAAAGAGTTCATGAGAGGGCACCTAAACCACATTGTCTCTGTTATCCAGTCTTAGGTATTCAGTTATAGCAGTTAACACTAACAAATCAACCAGCCCTCTTCTTTTCAACCCCCATATCCACCCTGTTTTTGTGGGTGTCCACAATGCCTGAGACACCCCAAGGCTCTGCAGTGCAGTTCATTGGGGACCCCGGCTTCTCTTGCTGTTTGCTAAGTCAGTTGCTAGCTGTTCTACTTTCTAGCTTGGACACTTTGATGTTACCTTCTTTCCCATTCTCTTTGCCCTACTGTATTTATGGGTTAAAAAATTCCTGTCTTTTTAGAGAGTTTCAGAGTGAGTGCCATAAACCCTTGTGTTCAGTTTAGTATGTTAAATCAAAAGTTTGCGTTGTCTTCTTTAACCCCTCCCCACGTTGCCCAGTGGAAGCCCTTAATCAATTCTCCTTCAGTGTCATAGAGCTTCCTAATCAGCATCTCTGCTGGTTGGCACACCACCTACCAATCCCACTGGCCCTTTGTATACTCCATACTGGGGTAAGCTTTTAACAGGAAATCCAACATCTCCTGTTCCTCTGTCCTTGGTCAGCTGTACACACAGAGCTACTTTTCTTCTAATGTCTCTTGTTCTCCCAAGACTCTTTGCCTTTGCACCTGATGTTCCCTTCTTGGGTTATCCTCTCCTCTCTTCATCCTTCAAGTCTCATGTGAAGCGCCACTTCTTCTGGAAAGTCTTTTTTGGATTTTCCAAGCAGAGGAAAGAGCTTCGTTCTCCATGTTTGCTATTTCCTCCTGAGTGCTCTTTTCACAAGGGATTGGACTTGACTTTGAACAGCCTCTCCTCCAACTATATACTAAGCTCCCCAAGGATAGGGTTTATAGGCTTCATTTTTTTTTTTTTTTTAGTACCTAGCACTTCTCCTGGCCTATAGCAGGAAAATAAAACAACAACAAAATATCCACTGAATACAGAATATAAACTTGGTGTAGTTTGAATCTGAAATGTCTCTCAAAGGCTTGTGTTAAAGGCTTAGTCCATAGGTTGGCACTATTGGATGGTGGAAATTTTAAGAGGTGGGCTTCATGGGAGGTCTTCTGGTCACTGAGGAAGGGGTGTGTGCCCTTACCAAGGATAGTGGAAACCCAACCCCTCCTCCTCCTCCTCTTTCTCTTTTGCATTCCACCATGAGGTGAATGGCTTTGCCCCACTATGGGCTCCCATCATGATGTGCTGTCACCAAAGGCCCGAAAGTCATGGGGCCAACTGACCATGGACTGAAACCTCTGAAACTGTGAGCCTAAACAAATATTTTCTCTTCTTAAGTTTATTATCTTAGGCATTTTGTTATAATAATGGAAAGCTGACTAGCAGAGTATTTAATTTTTCCCCTACAGAACAAACATAACTCTTCAGATAAAAGGGACATAGCAACTGAGAAGAAGTTGCTAAAATCCAGAGCCAGGTGCGGTGGTACACACCTGTAATCCCAGTGGCTCAGGAGGCTGAGGCAGGAGGATCACTAGTTCAAAGCCAGCCTCAGCAAAAGCGAAGTGCTAAGCAACTCAATGAGACCCTGTCTCTAAATAAAATACAAAATAGGGCTAGCGATGTGGCTCCGTGGTCGAGTGCCCCTGCATTCAATCCCCAGTACACCCCTCCCCCCCAAAAAAAAACCCTCAGAAAAAGTATTATAGTTGCTTTCAAATATATAGAGTAAAATTTGATCAAAACTTTTCATATAATCCTTCAAAGAATGTATTGGAATGAGTTTCTATCAATATATTGATTATCAGCCCGAGTAGATGCTTATTCTCTATTGTTTGCATGCAAGTGATGTCTTTGCAGTGCCAGAAAATAAATTATTTCCCTAAACCAGGGAAAAGACCCCCTTACAGTTTTTTTTAATATTTATTTTTTAGTTATAGGTGGACACAATATCTTTATTTTATTTTTATGTGGTGCTGAGGATTGAACCCGGTGCCTCATGCATGGTAGGCGAGCACTCTGCCTCTGAGCCACAACCCCCGCCCTTCCCTTACAGTTTGAATTCACTATTAATTTTCAGTGCGGGTAGCATAAATAAACACATGGAAATTAAAAGCAAAAATCAAACCTAGGTGGGAATAAATACTGCCTCCCTCGCAAGTGCAAGTACAATTGTGAAAGGTACACAAGCTGCTTCCATTTGTCAGCCCAGAACCCCTTTCCCTCACATTTGACCTCTTTTGTATAAACTGTAAAGTTCTATGTTATTATTAACATTATGGTTGTTTCAAAGGACTCCTAATACTCCTATAAAATCTGAGGAAAATAAGGAACAGGGTGCTCTCTATGTTCTAAAAACAAGAAAAGAAGACTCTGAGAGGGAGGTGGCCAAACCACTAGCAGTTGGAGATGCTGTTCTCACCCAGGGTCTTGTGCCACAGCCCCAATCCTGGCAAGCTCTGGCTCTGGGCACAGACTGTGGTCACGAGGAGGCACAACATCACTCACCATGACTGTGTACTCAGTCTGGGCTCGAATGGCATCCTTTAAAAGCAGCAGTTTCTCAGAAGCCTGTCAACAGAGCAGAGAGTCAGCACACAAGGCTTTAAGGAGCTGATGTCCAGGAGCCCAGCGGATGGGCAGCTCACAGTGGCCTCAATGTCTCCTTGTATCTCCTTAGGATGGTATGGGACTTACTGGAATGGCAGCCTTGTGGTCAGTCATGGCTCTCACAAAAGTCAATGCCTGTGGGGTGGCAGATCTGATGTTGTCCACTCGCCCCTCCCGGAATCGGCGAATGGATGCACTCTCATAAGTGGGCACCAGTCTCTGGTGGAGCCTGCAGAAGATAAAGGATGAATGGCAAATGGTAATTTATTCTCAAGGAATCATAAACACTGAAAGAAAAATAGCCTTGGCAGGCTTTATTTTTACAGTCCTGACTTGACTTGGCATAGTATTTCATTTTAATGTTAATAGAATTCTAGAGGAGAATTCCCGAAGATGAATGCTAGGGGGTCTCTAATAGGAAGAGCTGTGTACATTTTTATACATTGGAAATGCTGTGTTGATATAAAATAAGAGATGACTGGTTGCTTTTTAAAGAATTCCCAATCTGTGGGAAAACCTGGAATTTCTGGTGAGACCTGATGAGTGAGTGATTAATAGCACAGAATGGAATAATTGCACCATTAATCATTTACACCCAGGAGGGAATCCTATTTTATTTAAAACAATTCAGCCATGGCCTCTGCATTAAGGCAGGGAGGGGTTTTAGTGATGTTGAGTGTAAACTGCTGCCCAGGTCACCCTTTCATGGCTGTGCCTCTCCTTTCTTCACAAAGCAGACCTGAAAGAGGTCGTTCACTTGACCTGCGTAGGAAGGTGTGTCGGACATCTGTATGGATTATCTTGACAACCTGGTTATCCCAGCAGAGCTCATGATACTGGCCAGGATAACAGTAGCTACTCCCCACGACAATCAAGGGATACTTCTTTCCTTGTGTGTGAGAACCAGGTGAGGATCCCCAGGCTGGCACACCCCCTTTCCTACCAGTCAGTAAAATCCTTAGTGTTGAGGGTGAGAGAGCAAAAAAGATACAGAGCTCAGAAAGGGATAGTGATCACCCAGAGTCACACAGCAAGTTATGCCCCTGTATTTTAGCCCTCTTGCACTGGGTGGACTTTTGAGGGGACAATGAGGTATAACAGAACTGGGTGGCAGGGGAGGGCCCAAGGTGGCTACTTCAGGTAAGAGAGTCCAGACAGACCTCTGAGAGCTGACGCTTGGGCTGGAGGTGAGTGCGGTGGGAGGGCAGAGGCATAGGCAGGACAAAGTTCTAGAACTAGAAGAGAGCTTGCAGGAGGGTCTCAAGCAGGGAATCCACCAGGAAGTTTCAAGGGGGCAAGGGATGAAGTCTGGTTTGCAGATTTCATAGTTCATATTTCATGAAGTGGGGGTTACAGGGGAAAAGAGGGGGAACAGAGAGCCCTAGGGAGTGTGCTGCAGTGGGTTAAGCCAGGGATGAAATTAGCTTGGGAGGGGCTGATGGCAGTGGCAGTGGAGGGCAGAGGATGGGCTTGAGAGACCTTTGGAGAACTGACATGGAGAAGTGGCAGGGTGAGGTGTGGGGTGAGAGAAGAGGTAGAATCAAGAATTAGTTCCAAATCCTTGATAGGACCAACTAGGGGACTGTTGGTCCCATTTCTTTATCAAGGTTGGGGAACTGGGGAGGAGCAGATTGCCCCCACAGGAACTCAGGTGGGCTGGGTAAAATGGAGATGCAAGGCAGCATCCATAACTTTGTGGTCCTCCTCACCTGCCTGGCTCTCCTTAGCTCTGCATGCCAGGACCTTTGAGCCATGGCTCAGGCAGTTCCCCGACTGTGACACCCTTCTTTTTCTTTCCTGAGGTTGGATTTTTACTCAAAACCCAGTTCAGTGGCACTTCCTCTATGCAGCTTGCTTTGGTCATCCCCAGCCCACTGGGCCCCCAGAAAGCCAGCTCTCCCTCTAGACTCCAGAAGCACCTTGTCCATCAACCCACTCAGACTCAGGTCCATCTCATCTTTGCTCACCTGTAGAAGGCCAGCTGTAGGGCCACCTGGATGAAGGCATCAGGGCTGCATTTCTGCTTCTTAATGAATGTTTTCCCATAGTTGTCAAACTTATAGACAATGAAGTCAAGATTCTTTACTATTCTGTAGGAAAGAAAAGATACTTTTATTGCATGTTAAAATAAAATGCATATACCACAGAGCCGACCCAAGTTTCTCACTCCTGGCTCATATCTTAGTCCTCCAGAAGATGAGGACACAGTCCCTGTCCACCAGGAATCTGCTGGGGTGTCAGAGACATGCCTTGACCTATATAAGTGTGCAAGACCAGGGCTGTCCTGGGCAGATGAGCTCAGCTGGACAGGGGGTGGCTCTGCTCTGGCAGGGACGTGGTCCTAGCTGCATAACAAGGCAGGGAGAAACATGGGGAATTAGCGATATTTGCATGGGCAGGGCCAGCACTGCCCACAAACCAAATCCTAGCAGCCTGCTGCCCACAAAGTAGGCCTACAGAGGCCATTCATTTGACCCACGTAAGAAGGTGTGGCTAACATCACTGTGGACTCATCTCTGGCTACCCTAACAGAGCTCATTTCTTAACTGGCTGCCAGCAGCGTGACCTCACCAAGACTCATCCTCAGTGTCCTGTAGGGAAGAAGGTCCTGCAGTCTGCCTGACTGCTTGTCACAGTCACCTTAGTCAGGGTTACTCATCTGGAGCTTTAACAGTGGCTGAAAACCTGGTTTATCCATGATATGCCCGGGTCTTTATCAGAGTAATAGGAAACTTCCCTGAGTCTACATGAGAATCTTAAGCTCCAGCCACCCTTAAATAAACCAGTCTCCTCCTTCAGACTGCCCAAAGGAGCACTGTCCAGCAAGGTCCACACCTTCTGCCCCTATTCTTGCCTGAGCACGAAGCACTGGGAATGCAGCCCAACCCCTGCTCAAAGCCTCCCTTGGGCCTCCTTGAATTATCCCTGCCTCACAGGAGCTCAGCTCTCAAGGGGCTCCATCAGGTGCTGGGGACACGAACAGACTTAGAGGGGACCCAGTTTCCTCAGTATTTGCCCCTCAGCCTGGTCTTTGACAAACTCTTTGGACAGACTGAGCTCTGTCACCATAGCCACTTGGAAACCTCCTCCCCTGGCTCTGCCCATTCAGACCTCATCCCTCTTCCAGGGGCTGCTCAGGACCCTCAGGGATCCTCCTGATTGCCCACCCACAGACCTTACCTTGGTCTCCAGAAAGAGGAGCCAGGGGCCTTGCGAGCACATGGGGCCTGCTTGGGGACCTGGAAGTGAGCAGGCTCCTTCTTCCCCCAGAACTCATAGGCCCACCAACTTATTCCTCTGGCAGCCCACTTATCCCCCGAAACCACCCTGTGAAATTGAGACGTCAGGATCATTCTATAGAAATCCTGAGACCCCTGCTCTGCCCGGCTAAAGCTAAGCAGCCTCCACAGCAGCTCTCAGTAAAACAATCATCTCCATCTTTGGGCCTCCCAGCCTGACCACACCCTGTCCTTATCATCTGTGCTATCCCCACAGTCTCCTTCCTGGCTCCTGCAAGTTTCCCCGCACAAGTTCCTCCGGGGGCTTATCACCTCCAGCAGGGCAAGCTCCAGAGCCCATAATATGAGGACAGTGCAGTTCTCCACAGTATGGCCCCACTTTCCCTTCTGTGCCCTAATTCTGGCCATTCTGCCTTTGCTGATCTCCAGACTAGCCTGGATATTTAAGAGCTGGTACAAGCTTGAACAATCTTCCTTTCTACCTCTTCCCCATCTACCTGCCCCTGGAACTCCTATTCATCCTTGAAGGCCCACTTCTGCAAAGCCCTTGCTCACTGTCTAGGCACAGTTCAATTTCTGTCTCTCTGTGGGTTCAGGTCTATATGCCTCTCTTTCATTTGGGCACTTATCTTCCTACTTCACACGTTTGGTCCTAGAATCTGCTTCCTCCACTAAAATTATGGAGGATAGGCTTCATGGCACATTAATTTCTGTGTTCCCAGAGCATTGCCACAGTTCTGGCTCAAACTAGAGCTTTGCACATGTTTGATGAATGAATAAGTGAGTTGATGAATGAATTCCTACATTCATACTCACTTACTGAATGAAGAAATGAACAACTACATTTGTCCAGATATGGTTGCCAGTCCCCAGCTCCCACCACACATTACCATTGTCCTTGGCCAAAGCCCACCCAGAAGGGCTCACAGCTGTCCCTGGCCCTCCTGCCTGGCTCCTTCCTGCCTGGGTCCCGTTAGGGCCTGAACCACCCCCCTCCCCTTAGGGAGAAAGGCCCCCCTTGTCAAGTTGCAGTGTAAACTCAAGCAAATTGAATAGCTTGGATTCAAATGACCTATTCAAACCAGTTGTTTATTACTCTCCCAAAGCAGGGGATGATTTCCTGGCCTTGACTCTGCTCAGTCAGGTGAAACCTGCAGAAAAAAATAGCTCCACGTTTGCATTTTATGGAAATGACAGATACTTCAGCAAGGTTATTTCCTGAGAGTTATAACTCCCTTTTAGTTTGACTACATTTCCATGAGGGGTGGGGGTGGGGTGGGCCCTGGAACGGAGGCCGAGTTGCTGGGGGTCTTTGGAAACTTCCAGGGTGCATCAGCAGCTGGGGGAGGGGCAACTCCGGGCAGCCCCTGGAGGATGACCCTGGAGGAGACTTTGAGTTTCTCTTACCGTTGAAGTTTTTCAGCCGAGGAGGCTAGGTGGCCTTGAATTTCTGGAGAACATTTCCACCTCAGCCTCCTGGGAGCTGGGAGCTCACTGACAGAGTCTGCTCGGACCAGCTTCTTGCTGTTCTTCATCCTGTGGGCACAAAGGGGCCACCTCCTGAGGCTTGGAGGGCTGCAGGACAGCATTGTTCCTCTGCCACTGCAATCATCTTAACTGTTGGTTGGTGCAGCCTTGGAGTTTCAGAGGGTATAAGCTGCCCCGAACTGATAGGTAACGGATAGCTATGAGTGGTGGGAGCTTGAAGTTAAGGGGATAATCTAATAAACTGGGCCTACTGTGCTGACCCCCGTATGCTTTCTGTTAAAAACCAATTTACCTGCAGCCTGCCAATCTTAAGTCAGAAGCATGTTACATTCCCCAGCAAACAACCTGTTATCTGCAAAAGAAATGCAGGCCCAAAAAGCCAATAAGAGGAACACAAGTTATCTGAGAGCGGGGAATTTTGTGACCCTTAAATAGGGATCTCAGGGAGATAAGGCTAATTCTCCCAACCATAAAATCTATAAGAACAAGTTCTAATTAGAACCAGTCAACGTGGACCACAGCAACCTAGAGTTGCCCTGGACTGTTAACCATGCTCAGTGGGGACTTGGAAGTTTGAGGCAATCCTGCTGTCAGTCAAAAGTCAAGGGATAGACCTGGGTAGGACTTTCTAGAAACATCTCTGGGACCCCCATTAAAACTGGAGGGCAAGAGTGGGTATGAACTTCCTTCTCATCTCTGAGAGGACCCACTCTCTCCCTTGAGGGTGTCCCCTTTTCTTTTTTCCTAATCTTCCTAATAAGTGTCATGTCTGAAATTTTTCTGGTATGATTGCAACGATTCATGAGAGAAGACTGCTATGGCTGCCTTGGCTCCTTGGTTCTGCGGCAGGTCCTCACTCTGTAACAAACCACTGTACAGATGAATAAACTGAGGCTCACAGAGGCCACCAAAATTTGTAAGAGGCAGAGCATGATTCTATTCAGTTCTGCCTGACTACAAAACATATTATTTTTATTTTTTTTCCTGTTGGTCATGTTATACCAATAAGATTTACATAAGACTTGGAGAGAAATATAGGAGCAAGCTGTTGTTCTATTTTCAAGGGTTGGTTTGGGTTTTAGTGATCCCAAAGAGTTCTGTGGAAGAGATTGAGAATTTAGAACCAGGGAGAAGGTGCTAGAAGAAAATGATCAAAACTAAAAGGAAGAAAAAAAATGCAGTGTGTTTAAGGGATAGAGAAGCAGAGTTCAGAGGCTGGGGAAGACCCAGGCTGGGGAGGGAGTAGTTGTCACTCAGAGACCTCCCTCTGTGTGGGTCATTAGTTGGCCCAGTCCTGACTCAGGACAAACAGCAGGTATTGGTCTGAGCTTCCTGGACTAAAGCAGATGTTCCTGACAATTCTTTGCCCACCTCTCCCTGACAGCCCTACATCTCTTGTCCAGTTTGCAACTTCCATCTGGGCCACATTTAAGCTGCTTTCCCCCAAAACATCTTTTACTAAGCCACTTTCCAGATGGACACAGAGCCCCTCTCTGGTGCCACCCCAGTTTTTCCTGGCCTGGTGTGTCAGCTCTGGGTGATCTTCCTGTGTTCTGCCCCTGGACTCACATGTGTTTGAGCAGATGCTCTGTGCACTGCACCAGAACGATGCCATCAAATGGGGAGTGTTCACACACCACGCCACAGGTGCCGTCTCGGCCCACCACAAACTGCAACAGGGAAGAGAGAGGTGAGCCTCTGGGAGTCAGCCTTTCACACCAGCCCCTTGGTTCCAGGTCAGGTTCCCCTGGCGTCTTGGGGTACCTCTCCTCCAAGGTACTTTATTTCCTAAAGAGAATGTTGCATGTGATTGCAGTGGCCTGAGCCACTGCATGTGAGTCTCAGACAGCTCTACACTGGGGACCTCTTTACCACAAAAGCTAAGTGCAAAGGAGACCCCCATGTTCCCTGAATGAGGCAGTCCAGGGGTTCCTAATGAGCACACGTGGAGCTCCTTCTCAGCCTCGTTTCCCCTTCATTGCACACGTCACAGACACCTTCTTTACTGTGATCATTTGCCTGATGAACCCTGTTTGTTTTGTCCACCACTGATTTTATTCCCAGGATCTAGATCCGTGTTCACTCCAGAATAGGTGCTGGATTATTGCAATGAACAAATGAATGAAGATGATGATCTGATCTGGATAGTAAGCAAATTCTTAGGGAGAAATAAAATACCCTTGACAGGGGTGAAGGCAAAGTATACTGAGGATGCTTTGCTCCTTGCTGCCAGGAACCTGGTTCTCAGTTCTGCTGCTGCCATGGGGAGTAGGGAGAGCTTCAGCAAGATGCTTTGGGTCTTTGGACTTCAGATTGCTTCACTTAATACAGGCCCAGCTCAGCCTAGCTCCGCTCAGCTCCAAGGATTAAGATGAGGATTAGAGAAAAGGAGTAGGATCCATAGATACCATAAAGATTACTTGACTTTTTTTTTTTTTGATGACTTTACAAAACTATATTTATCTTACTTGTGAAAGGACCATAATCAGTGCAAAAGGAGGAGATGATGAGAGAGATAAAATTTGGTTCTTAAAGTTTAACTCAAAGTGGGTCTGGCATGTGGCTCATCACACCGAGGAGACACAAGTGCTTCATCCATAAAGGAACAAACAAACAAATAAAAGCTCACTGGGTGCCCTAGTGCACATCTATAATCTCAGCAGCTCAGGAAGCTGAAGCAGAAGGACTGCAAATTCAAAGCCAGTCTCAGAAACTTCGTGAGATCCTTTCTCAAAATTAAATACATTTAAAGGGCTGGGGTGTGTGGTTCAGTGGTTAAATGCCTGGGTTCAATCCCTGTTACAGAAAGAAAGGAAGGAAGGAAGGAAGGAAGGAAGGAAGGCAGTCAAAAAGCTCTTGCAATCTCTTTCAGGGGACCAGAACATATCACACACACCCCGGGGCTTCTTTCCAGTCTTTCCTATTGAATGCCACATACTGGAATCTTTACTACTATTCTACAAATGAAAAAGGAAATTAACTAACTTCCCACAGAACTTCTCTCCAAAGGCATCCCTTGCTGACTTCTCTCTTTCTTTCTCCTCCACTCCCTGCCTTTCTGTGCCGAGACTCATCCTTCATCTTCTCAAATTCAGATTGATGGAGCCTCTCTGGACTTCCTGGCTCATCTGATAAGCTGTCCTGCCTATGAAAGCCACCTGGAGGCCAGTACAGACTCTCCACATTAGTGCCTTCTGTCCCTGCCACTCAAAGGAAGGGAGGAAAACAGTATCTTTTAAAAACTGCTCACTGCTGGGTGAGGTGGAGCACACCTGCAATCCTAACTACTCAAGAGGATTACGAGTTCGAGACCAGCCTCAGCAACGTAGGGAGATTCTATCTCAAAATTTAAAAAGGCTGGGGATGTAGCTTAGCGGTAAAATGCCCCTGCTGGGTTCAATCCCCAGAACTGAAAACAAAACAAAAAAGATGCTCCAAGTCTTATTAAGTTCCTCTTCCTGGGCATCCATTATATCATTTCATTCCACAGCTGCTCCCTGAAAGATCACAAGCAGTTAGCTACACTGTGACAGCTAAAACAGCCAGCGCACTGGCAGGAGAACCCATCAGAGACAACAGAATTGACAACGCAAACCATCAAAAAGGATAACACGGGGACAGAGCTTGAAAAACGAGACGTTCCTAAGAAGTGCTCACCAAATTGAGCCATGCCACGCCGAAGAGGAGCCATGGTTTGCCTGCTGTTTTAAATGGTCACTGTGAGAGTAGAGTAGCTTTAAAACTGAACACGAGCAGATCTGGGATTGGTAAATTGAGGGAAGAAAAGATGGAGAACAGGAATGAATGGCCTAAGTTCCGCTTCTTCCTCACCTGCCTGGGTGTTTTCCTCTAGGTGGAAGTACATATTGTGCTCTAGGATGATGTCATGTGAATGAGAAAACATGAATTATTTGGTTTCATTTGAGGACTTTTCTTCTGCACGGATGCTAGGCTGCCCTATTTCTCAAGGATTAAGGAAGGTATGTTGGAATCAGGTGGTAGCCATTAGGAAAAGCTGACATGATTCTCGCTGAATGTGCCGAGGATTTATTTGGTAGAAATGTGGCAGCCTCCCATCGCTTTTATGTCCCCACCTTACAGTGTGTGATGGGGGTGGGGGATGAGACCCAGGTGTGACCCAGATCTTCCTGGCACAAGCTGCAGGAGACTGGGATTTTCAGCTGGGCTCAGTCACTTACTCCTGAAGAGCTCCGGACAATCCAGAGGTGACGGCAATAGCACATCTCAGGACCCTTCAGCTGCCCCACCCCCACCAAATCCAGCACCCTGGGTACAGAGGCCAGTGGATGCATGTGCTGGCTGACAGTGCTGGGCTTGGCTCTGCAGAATGGGGCACTCACCTGCAAGGACTTGTCATACCAGCGGTTTGCCCCATTCTTGCTGCAGCCTCCGCCATGAAGGAGCTGGAGAGCCCTGTTGGTGTCACTGAGTTCCCCACCACCTGGGGCATCCAGGCACACCAGGCAGATGCAGCGCTCGATCATGTCCAGTGAGTCCCGGTTGGTGGAGTCTGTAGGACAGGCAAGGATGGCCTCAGCACCTGCCCCAGGCCTGGGGTCCCTCTCCCAGAGCCCACACATGGAGGGCAGTCTTGAAAACCTTAGGAGGGCAGTGAAGTCCGCTAGACTGTCCTGAACCTTTATCCTACCCTAGTGGTCTCTGCAAGAGTCCTGGCCTTCAGCTGTGGCCAGTTCTACCTCCAGTGTGCACCATTGGCCCTCCCTATTAGGGTAAAAGGAGATATACTTGGACCCTCAGTTCAGCCTGTGTTGCAGAGGGACCCCAATTCATCCTCCACTTGGGCACCCTTGAGCCATACCTATGCATAGGCATGTTTATTTGTCTTGAACTATGATTCTCAAATATTTAAATTAGTGGTTGAAGTTTTAAAATTAGGCAATAATTTCATGCAAAAATCTGAAGGAAGGGTTCTGCTTGCCCTCTCTTCAGTTCATGGTTTGGAGTCAGAATCATAGACAGAAGGGCCAGGCTGCCCCTGAACCTGCATCTGGATGATCATCTGGGGCCATTTCAGGCATGTGGAACTAACTCATCAAGACAAATAAACTAAAAGCCACTAGGTGTGCAGGAAACATGTCACTTGGGAGCCCCAAGCCTGGCCTACAGCTTGCTTTAAAAAATTCTCAGGCTGCTGGACATTATCCTTCAGGAAAGGCTTTTTGAAAGCCATGCAGGCCCCCAAATAGTACCCCCCCATCCCACCACAGTGGCCCTGGAGGACCTTAGACAAGGATGGTTCCTCAGGAGGGGGAGTTAGGCACAGGGGGCTTGACTTCTCCACAGAGGGCACCGAACACAAGGTTCTTCCTAGAAAGTGGAGTCAGGCTAGCCAGAGGGGCTACCCTGTGATTCTTCCACCAAACATAGGTTTTTGTTTTGTTTTGTTCTAATCTCCTGATGGGGCCTCATCACAGATGCCAGTGGCTGCTGCTGCTGGAAGTGTTTGCCCTTCTTCCAAACTAAAGTCTCTTTTGTGTTGGTGCCGTGCGTTCTCCACCATCCCATACTGAGTGAGTGGGGGAACAGACAACCTATCTTTTGGTTTAAAGTACACCAAAATTTTTAAAGTCCACTAAAATCAAAGTTTAGTATTAAGTTCAAAATTCTAAGGAGCCACATCAAGACCCACAGGAGAGGGCTGCAGATCTCCCAAGACCCTGATCTTGGGGCTAGATACAGTGATAAGATCTGGTGCAGGGAAACTAGCCTCCCTCAGCCCCAGGGAAGGGTTGAGAGTGCTCTATGCATGGGAAGACAAAGTGCATGGTATTGGGAAACAAATGGCCATTGTGTGGCAGAGATTCCTAGCTTAGTGCCAGGCCTCCTTTCTCCCCTTACTCATAGGACTCCTGGTACTTAGCTTGGCACCGAAATTACCAGTTAAAGCTACGTTTCCCAGTCTCCTTTACAACCAGGAGCAACCAAGTGTCTAAATTCTGCCAACAAGATCTGGAAATGCTATATTACAGCTTCTAGGAAATCTCCTTAAAGGTAACTAGCACGTGTTCTCTGCCCTTCTCCCTACTTTCCTCCCTCCTGCTGCTTGGAAGCACATGTAGTGGCTGGAGCTGTCACCTCCATTTTGTCTTCTTCAAGCATGTGGTGTACACCTCCCCTTAACCCCCAATGTGGTTGCTCGATCCTAATTTCTTGTGATGGGTCTTCTCAATAGCTGCTGGATATGTGGTCACCTGTGCTGGTCCCTGCTCTGCCCAGGTGATTTCTTCAGGTTCATGAGAGGTGTCCACAGATGTCCTTGAATAAGATGTCCACAGATGTCCACTCTGGGGAGCCAGCCCATCTTTGGGACATCCATTCATCCATTCCTGCTTCCTGTCTCCCTTGCCCCATTATACTCCTGCATTGACCTCATGGTCAACCACCTGTACCCCCTGCTCACCTGTGTACATTCCATTTCCTCATTAGAGCCCTTCTCCTATTCTGCCTATCAAATCCTGATGGTTAATCTCTTTTGAGCTCCCTGATCCCCTAGCAGTGCTGGCCCTATCCTCAAGGACTCCTGACACCCAGAATACACTGGCTCTGCAGCCAGCTCAGTACAGACATGAAGGCCTCACTTTACCAGCCAGGTTGGATTCCCTCAGTACCTGAGTCCAGGGCTGGACCAGCTCTCTCTATGCCCACTGCCTCCTACTATATGGCATGTGACCTTGCCAGCCCCACAGCCCCACACTTCAGGCAGTCACTGCTGTCCAGCACATGCAGTCCCCTGAGCACTGATCTGATGCCCTTCCCATCTGTGAGCTCACCAAGGACAAGACCTGGACCTCTATACAAGGTTGGCACAGGAAAGTGTCCATGGTTCGTAATGGACTTCAGTGTGCTTCTGTTGGTCTGGCCTGGGTAGGGCTGAGATGTGTGAACTCAGCACAGAGAAGGACCTGGAGGAGCTCTGCTAGCTAATGAGAAAGATCCATGGTTCCTCAAGAACAGAAAAACACTACATTTGGGGCATCAAACATCAGGTATAATGGGGGAGTGCAGGCTGGGGGTGACGCTGAAAACAGGGTAGGGATTCCCTTTCCTCTGCAAAGTTCCTCTGCCCTGCCCACTCCCCTCCAGTAGGCATCTCTGCAGATGGCCATGGTGCTCAGTCAGTCCTGCACCAAGCTCTGTGCCGGGCATCCCCTTGGGCTTACAGGCTGTCCTGTGCCTTCACAGCATGGGAAGGTCTTGGACAGGCCTCAGTCAGATTCAGATGCGCAGAGAGGAAGACAGTGATGTGTCAAGAGGGAGAAAACAGTATGGGGAAAGGCTTGGGAGACTGGGAGCAGACCCCCCGCTTGCAGGTAGAGCTTGGCCTCCAGCTTATGGATGGAGGCTGGAGGATTTAGAGGTGACTGGAAAAACAATGATGTGAGGCTATTAACCAACCTCTGTTGAGCACCTACGATGTGCCAGTATCAACCTAAGCATGCATGTTGGTGAATATGCAATAGACATCGTTGTCATGCCTCATCTGCAAGTGAGAAACAGAGAAACCAAATATCTTGACCTTAGGCAATTTCCAAGGCCTCACTTGTACATGGGGGATGACAGTAATCATCCAATAAGAGGGAGGAGTAGGTTTGATCCCAGGCATTGAACTCCAATGCTTGTGTTGGGAGCAGATCATCAAGGGTTGTGAATGTTAGGCTCAGCAACAACAGGGAGTCACCAAAGAAGGTTGGACCAAGGTTAAAATGGTCAAAGTAGAGTCAAAAATTCCTGGCAGCATGGGAAGGGTGTGGACCTGGAGGCCAGGCAGGGACCATGGGCAACTCAAAAGCTGCACACCTTAGCCCTGTTGGCTATGCCTTGCTGAGCTCCAAGAGCCTGCTGGGTATGTGGCCTCACCAAAATTTCTTGGAAACAGCCCTAAAATCAGTGTGGGGTGGACAAGCTGCAGCTCCCTAGAAAGCCCACAGCAAGCCTGACCTGCTAGGAGGCTGGAGGAAACCTGATACAACCCTGAAAAGGAAAGTAAAGACTTTCTGGGCATCACAAGGCTGGCAGCAAGAAAGGACCGTCCTCTGGGCATCAGTGTCCCAGCCTCCTCCAGGCAGGAGAGAAGGATGCCTGAGGAGTGGCTGAGGTCTTGCCATCTCCTGCAGGCTGAGCAGGGCCCAGCAGCTCAATGCTGCTCAACAGAAGCCAGGTTTTGGCTCATTAGACAGAGTGAAATGGGAGCAGGACAGAGCTGAGAAACCAGGTGGCCTTGCAAATGAACTCCCTGCATACAAGTGCTGATCGTTCAAATGCTGACAAGTTTATCGTGTAAGGCAGAAAATGAACTACACCCAAACCCATCCACCATGACTCTGGCCCAAATGTAATGGAAACACAGGGCGGTGGGATGGAGGCACACGGCAGGAGCTGTTTGTCTTGTGGCATCCTCATGGAGCATATCGGGACTCACTTAATGTGGTAAATCAATCTTCTTCAAGGAGGCCCTGCTTAATAGTGAGGTATGTGAGTTGAGTAAAAAGAGGAGCTTGCCCTGACACCCATACTCAGGGCATTGACAGCTTCGATGGTGCGGAAATTCCAGAGACTAAAAGGCCTTGGGAACCCCTGAGGCTTCTGTTAGAGGTCGAAAGCTTTAAGACTGACTCAGGTGAGCAAAGATAACAGGCACATTTAGTATCTCTGTCTTAGGAGGGCTGCATGACTCTGTGTTGCTGCTCTTTAACATGCACATCTGTGCATGAGCACACAAGGACATACATAGTCCTCTCTAGGACACTTGTCATCTTTGATCTGTTACCAGGGAAATGGGCACAGGTCAGATTTCTACTATGCTGACTGTCCCCCATCACACAGGGAGATAGAGGTACTGACCTCCTCCTCAAAAGCATAAAGCTTCTAATCCCTTGGCAATCCCATCTGAACAGCATTCCTCCCCTGGTGAAGGAATTGTGTCACCTTTGGGGAAGTAAATCTACCATCACAAGTCCCATATTCTTTCCTGCTCTATGGCCTGGAGGGTGAATTTTATGTTCCCAATAATCCCCAGAGACTGAGAATCCAACAAAATTATTTCTTGCTCATTGCAAATGGTTCTTGCAAATTAGAACTGCATTGACTTAAGTTACAAAAGTATCCTTTAAAAAGTTCAAGGGGGCAGGACTTTGGCTTCCAGGAAGATGGAGTAGGCTTTTCTCTATTCCTCCCACTGTAAACCCTGGATGTTACACTTTTTAAAAAATATTTTTTTTAGTTGTAGTTGGACACAATACCTTTATTTTATGTATTTTTATATGGTGCTGATGATTGAACCCAGAATCTCACATGTGCTAGGTGAGTACTCTACTGCTGAGCCACACCCCAGCACCCCCTGGATGTTACATTTAAAACAAACATGAATCTGGAAGTCAGAGGAAGGAAAACAGACCAGCCTGGGACCTCAGGACCAAAACAATATAGAGACAGATCTGTGGGTGTAATGGACTGAATTGTGTCTTCTGCAAATTCATATATTGAATCCCAGACCTCTAGTGTGAGTGTATTTTGAGTAGGACCTTTACAGTGGTAATTCAAGTTAAATGAGATCATAAGGGTGGGGCTCTAATCCACTAGGACTGGTATCTATAAGAAGAAGGAAAGACCAAAGATGTGTGCACAGAGAAGGGCCACGTGAGGAGACTGTGAGAAGACAGCAAGCTAAGGACAGAGGCCTCAGGAGACTCCACCACTGCCAATACCTTGATCTTCAACCTCCAACCTCTAGAACTATAAGAAATGCATCTTTATTGTTGTTTAAACCACCCAGCCTATGGTAGCCTGAGAACACAAATATACAGGGTATTTTTTCCCCCTAAAATATCCCACAGTTGGAAGAGGAAAAGCCAGCAACATAAACTCTCAAGTAAGCATAGAAAACAAAATGGAAAAAAAAAAATCTCAATAAAAGCCTGCTCTCTATGTCCAGGGAACAGAGGGTTGGGTGTGATGGGAGGCAACCTGGAAAGATATAGACTTTTAGATAATAGCTATTCTTGTTCAGTTAAATATCACAGGAAAGACTGTCATTCTACACACACACACACACACGCACACACACACACACACACACACACACACACACACAAACACACCTCAAATCCCAACCCTCCACCATTTACTGCAGCAAAAGCCAGTGAGTAGCCTAGACTTTGTACCATCACTGGTCCATAATGAGGCATCTCAACCTCTGGGGCTATCAGAGAAGACATGATATCATATGGAAACTTAGACTTCATCTCTACTGGATGGTAATTAGTCCCCTGGACCCTGTCCGACTAGTATTAATAGAGACCACATAGGGAGCAGGAATCCCCACTCAGCAGCAATAAGAGCTACCTGCCCTAGAGTATTGATAGAGTCCAAGTGAAGACCCTGGATTTCTGTTTTTACCTGCTGCAGCAGTGTCAGAGTGAGCTAGCTTAAAAAGAGTAGGTTTCAATAAGCTCTAGAGTCCCAGAACATCATACATCCAAGTTTCAACTCAACAGAGATGACAGATATGTTAGGACTATGTGACAGATATGTTAGGACTATGTGACAGATAATTCTAAACCAATAAATATAAAAAATATGTCAAACAATTCTGAAGAAATTTGAAACATATGAAAAGAACCATAAAGTCTCAGCAAAGCATTATAAATCTCAGCAGAGGGTGGGAGAGGAGATATAAAGAGTCAAATAGAAATTTTAGAAATGAAAGATAGGATAACCAATGTAAGAAGCTCAGTGGATGGACTCAAGATCAGAATTTAGGGGGTGGAAAAGAAAATAGGGAGGTTGAAGCTAGAACAATGGAAATTACCCAATCTGAACAACAAAGGAAATAGATTATAAAAATAAAATATAAATAAATGAATAAATAAACAAATGAGCCTAAGAAAACTGTGGCACACAAGATCTAGCATTCATGTCATCAAATTCCCAGAAAGAGAGGAGAAAGAGCAGAGCGGAAAAGTGCACAGAGAAACAATGGCAAAAAATGTCCCCAAATTTGTCAAAAGACATCATAAACCTAAAGATTCAAGAAACTGACAAAACCTGAAACAGGATAAGTTGAAAGATGTACATATTAATAAATATCATAGTCAAACTTCTGAAAACCAAAGACAAAGAAAAATTTTGAAAGCAGTGAGAGAAAAATGATACTCTGTCGACAGGAGAAAAGCAATTGGAATGACAACAGATTTCTTAGTAGAGGATAGAAGGACGGGGCACACATTTTTCAAGTTCTGAAAGAAAATAACTGTCAACCCAGAATTCTAAATCCAGGTAAAAATATCTTTTGGAAATATCTTCCTTAGAAGGCTGGGCTCAGGGTGCATGCCTATAATCCCAGCAGCTCAGGAGGCTGAGGCAGGAGGATCATGAATTCAAACCTAGCTTCAGCAACTTAGTGAGGCCATGGGCAACTCAGCAAGACCCTGTCTCTAAATAAAATATTTTTTTAAAAAAAGAGAAAACAAAAATTAAAAACAAAACAAAAACAAAAATTTAAATGCCAAAGTCTAGCTCTCACATATAAACTATTGCATTAAGTGTAAATTATCTAAATATACCAATTAGAAAACAAATATTGGTAGATTATATTAAAACATTACCCAGCTCTGTGCTGTTAATAAGAAACTCCCATCAAATATATTATAGGTTTGTTGTGAGTAAAAAGAAAGAAAAAGATCTATCATGCAAACATCATGAAGAAAGCAGGAATCACTATATTAATGGCAATAAAGTAAAATTCAGAATAAAGAAATGAATCAGTCATAGGGGAAAATAATTTAAAATAAAGGGTAAGTCCATAAAGCAATCATAAATTCATGTGTACCAAAAATATCACAAATGTGTGAAGCAAAAACTAACAGAATTAAAAGAAGGAATATATAAATCCACTATTGTAGTTGGAGACTTCAACACCTCTCTGTTGACAACTAATAGAACAATTAGACAGAAATTTAGTAAGGACATAGAACTCAGCACCATCAATTGACAGGATCTAGTTGACACTTATAGAACATTTGTTCAGTGACAGCAGAATGCATTTTTTTTTTAAGCACCCATGAAACATAGGTTGAGATACTACCTCCAGGGATAAAACAACCTCATAAAATTGAAAATAATTTAAATAATACAAAATGTGTTTGTTTCTGATCATAGTGGAAGCAAAGTGGAAGTTAAAAAAACTGAAAAATAACATGAAAAATGTTTAACATTTAGAAACAGAATAACACACTTCAATAATCTGTGAAGGGAGATTTTAGGGAAATTTTAAAAATACACTGAAATAAATGAAAATTAAAATATACATGTCAACATTTGTGAGATGAAGCTAAAATATTAAGATAAAGGAAATTTATAGTATTAAATGCTTACTTAGAAAAGAGGAAAAGTCTCAAATCAACAATATAAGTTCTCACCACAAAAACCTAGAAAAAGGGGCTGGGGTTGTGGCTCAGTGGTAGGGCGCTAACCTGGCAAGTGTAAGGCACTGGGTTCAATCCTTAGTACAACATAAAAATAAATAATTAATTAAAATAAAGATATTGTATCTATCTATAACTAAAAAACATTTTTAAAAAGAACTAGAAAAAGAAAAGTAGGAGGAAAGAAATCATGGAAAAGAGGGGGAAAAAAGAAAGAAAGAAAATCAATAAAAAGAAAATAAACTTGATTCTTTTAGAGGATCAATCAGATTATTAGCAAGACCAATGAGAGAGACGAGAGGGAGAAGAGGGGGAGGCGGGGGTCAGGGGGAGGGAGAGAATGCATTACCTATATCAGGAACAAGATGGAGGGTATCATTTTAGGTCCTATAGATACCAAAAGTGAATAAGAGAATACTCTGAACCATTCTGCACATAAAAATCTGATAATTCAGATTAACTTTAAACTTCTACTATGCATTAAATATAAAACAGATAATTCATGTATGTGTGTGTATGTGTGTGTGTATGTGGTGCTGGGGATTGAACCTAGGGCTCTATGCATATTGGCAAGCACTGTACCACTGAGATACCCTTCTGGACCTCTATAGCTATGAAGGAATTGAATTTGTCAGTTTAAACCTCTCCAAAAATGTATCTCCAGGCCCAAATGATTTTCACCAAAAAAACTCTACCAAACATTTAAAGGAAAATTAACACACCATATCTGCACACTCTTTTCTAGAAAATATTACAGGAGGAAAAACTTCCAATTGATTTTATAAACTTGCTATTACCCTAATGCCAAACAAAACTAACATAGTACAAAAACAAAGCAACTATAGACCAATGTCCCTCATAAATATAGGTGCAAAGGTACTGAATAATACATTAGCAAATAGAACTAAGCAAATATAAAAATAATTATACACGATGTTCAAGCGGTGTTTGACTCAGAGATGCAAGGCTGTTTTAATACTTAAAAAAAATCAATGTAGTTCATCATATTAACAGATTAAAAATGAAAAATCACATGAGTATTAACTGTCATATAAAAAACATTTAGCAAAATTCAACATCCATTTATAATAAAATCTCTTAGGAAACTAAGAGTAGAAGGGAACTTCCTCAATTTCATAAAGAGCATCTGCAAAAAAAAAAAAAAAAATCTATGGCTAATGTCATATTCAAAGGCAAAAGAAGGTATTCTTCCCCTAAAGATCAGGAATAAGACCAAAATATCTACTCTCACCACTGGTACCCAACCTAGTACTCGAAGTTCTGGCCAGTGCAATAAGGCACACACACACACACACACACACACACACACACACAAAGGGTGGGGTGGAGGGGAAAAAGACTACAGATTAGAAAGGAAAAAATAAAATTGCCACTATTTTCATGTAACACAATTTGTTACATAGAAATTCTTAAAGAAGCTACAAAAGCAAGCAAATAACAACAACAACAAAAAACCCCACCTAGAATTAATAAAAGAATTCAGCAAGGTCACAAGATACAAGATTAACATAAAAAATCAATTATATTTCTTTCTATCACTGACAAATACAAAGACATTAAATTAAAAAATACAGAGCCAATTCTAATCATTCAAAAGAAATTAAGTTTTTTTAGTGTAAATCTTGAAAAACAACATATAGAACTTGTATACAAAACACAAACCAAAAAGAAATCACAGAAGATATAAGTAAATGGAGAAATACACCATGCTCACACTTCAGAAAAGTCAACATAGTCAAGATTTTAGTTCTCCTCAAATTGACATACAAGTTTAGCAGTTTCCATCAAAATTTCAGTAGGATTTTTTGTAGATACAGATGATGTTATTCTAAAATCTATGTGAAAAAGTGAAGAAGCTAGAATAGCTAAAACAATTCTGAAAAAGAATAAAGTTAGAGGAATCAGTATATCTAATTTAAAGACTAATTATATTAAACTATTTTATCAAGCATGGGTTATACCGGCAGAGGGATAAACACATATCTCAGTGGAAGAGAACAGAGAATCCAAATACAGACCCACAAAAACATGCCCCATTGATATTGATAAGGTATAAAGATCATTCAATGGAGGAAGGATGACATTTCAATAAATGGCACTGGACCAACTGGACATTCATGGGCAAAGGAAAGAAAAACCTTGACATAAAACTTATGCCTTATATAAAGAATAAATTTAAATGGATTTTTGGCTTAAACATACAATATAATACTATATTACTTTCAGAAAAATATGAAAGAAAAGCTTTGGCTTTTGGTGAAGAATTCTTTTGGCAAAGAATTTTAGATAAAACCAAATACATGATCTATAAAAAAGAAAAAAATGATAAATTGGACCATAACAAAATAAAAAAATTTTTACTTATTGAAACACTGTTAAGATATGGAAAGATGGACTGGGAATGTATCTCATTAGTAGAGCACTTGCCTAGCATATGTGAGGCCCTTGGTTCCATCCCCAGAACTGAAAATAAAATTAAAAGATGGAAACACAAGCTACAGAAAAGGGTAAAATATTTGCAAAATACATATTCAATAAAGGACTGGTACCTAGAATATATAAATAACTCTTAGAACTAACAAATTCAAAACAACCCAATTAAAAAATGGGCAAAAGAATATGAAAAGACATTCAATGTTATTAGTCATTAGGGAAATAGAAATTAAAACCACAATAAGATATTACATCACCTCTCAGAATGGCTAAAACAAAAATAGTGACAACACTAAATTCTGGCAAGGATGCAAAAAAACTGGATTGCACCCACATTGCTGATGGGAACACAAAATGGTACAGTCACTCTGGAAAACATTTATCAGTTTCTTAAAAAACTGAACATGTAACTATCATGTGACCTACCAATTTCATTCCTAGGTATTTTTCCCGGAGTGAAAACTTATGTTCCCATAAAACCCTGTACATAAATGTCCACAGTTGCTTAATTTGTAAATAAGTTTTGTTTTCAGTTTGTTTTCAAACTGAAAACAACCCAGGCAACCTTGAATGGGTAAGTGATGGAGGAAACTGTGGTATGTCATACCATAGAACACTACTCACCAATAAGAAGAATGAACTATTGACAAATGTAACAACTTGAATGAATCTCCAGAGAATTATGTTGAATAAAGAAAATCAATCCCAATAATCACACATAACGTATAGTATTTAAAATGTTCTTTTTTTTTTTTCAGTACAGCCATTCTCTCTGTTCTGCCTATAGGTCAGGCTGCTGTCTCCGTACCACAGAGCACTTCACCACTGAGCATCCTAGGCCTCTATTTTATTTTTTTTCTGATACAAGGTCTGATTCAGTTGCCCAAGCTGGCCTTGAACTTGCATCCTCCAGCTTAAGGTTCCTGAGATGCTAGGATTGCAGGCATGCATCACCATACTGTGTTTTCATAATATTCGTCAAACAATAAAATTATAAAAGTGGAGAACAGATCTGGTAGCCAGGAACTAAAGAGGGGTTGAGTGGGAGAAAAGTAGGTGTGGCTTAAAAGGGCAACTTGGGGCAAGCATCCTTATGGTGATGAAAACGCTATGACTCTTGACTGTGTCTATGTCAATATCCTGGTTGTGATATTGTCCTGTAGTTTTGCAAGACGTCATCATTTGGAGAAATTGGGAACACGTACAATCTCTATTATTTCTTGCAATTGCAGGCCTATTGACAGTTGTCCCAAAATAAATGTAACTTATTTAAAAAAAAAAAAAAGAACTCAAGAATCAAGATGTTCTTTTTTCTTTTCTTTTGCTTCTAACTCCCTTCCCATAAATACAGAGGATATGAAGATCTTTCACTCTTCCAGAACTTGGGAGAAGGGTGGTAGGTGATAATAAAAAAAGCACTTCTCAGATGCCTTGTGCCCCAGGTATTATTGCACTGCACCAAAAAATGGGAGAAAAAGGCCACAGTGATGGTGACCAGGGAAAAATTAAAGAAAACAGGTATTTGGTATGTTGGCATACAGAGCATGTGATAGGTGAAGAGTAGGGGAAGCAAAATTCACCCTAGAGATAATGAGGTTGATTAAGGTTAGGACTGCATGCAAGGAACAATGACCCTCTACACCCAAGGCCCAGGGTCACTGTCTTTGATCACATAGGTATTGCCCATCCAACAGGTTCCAATTTTCAGGTTTGCCAGATTTTTTTCAGAGAGGTTGAGGGCATTGGGCAAAGTATCCCCAGAGTATCTCTCTAAATCTATTAAGTACTCTCATTTAGTGAACATTCTTGGTGTGCCAGGCACCAGGCCATCTGCTTAGCAGCCATTCCCTCTGTTCTGTCTATAGGTCAGGATGCTGTCTCCATGTCACAGGCCAGGAAGCCTGGGCTGCAGGAGACAGCAACAGGGGCAGGTCAGGAAAAGCCCTTTTGCCCTGGACCACTCACCCCTCCCTGTCTGAATGCTCTTATCCATGAAGGCCTCGATGCTTCTACTGTGGGGGTGAGGAGGAAGCATGGCCCCAGGCCCCCACCCCCAGAGAAAGAAAATCACATTGCCTAGAGAGTGCAGCAGGTATTTCTAGGCCAATTAAATCAGAGAGGCTGTTATTGCTAATGTGTAATTGGTTTTAAAATCAGCAGACTTGCCTAGCTCTGGATGACAATATTTAAACAGCAAAATGCCCCCATCCTGAGTAGTTCTTGTAAACTATGACCATGGCCTTCTGCAGCTGCAGCTGCCTTCTGTCAGTTCCCTCCTTGAAAGCAGTGGCTCAGCTCTAATTGGCTGCTGGGGATAAATATTTACGGCACTGTGTAAACGAAGAGCATCTGCCTGTGAGGTCTGTTCACAGGATCTCCACGCAGCATCCAGGAAAACCAGCGGGCTCGGGGGGCCTCTCCAAGCTGGCCATCCTTTTCCTACAAATTGACAAGTGCTGCAGTCTTCCAGACTCAAGGCCGAACGTCTAATTAAATTTCCAGACCAGGATAACGGTGTTAACTCCTCCTGGGTTCAAGAAGGCCACAGCTTCATGGCTCAACGAGGAGGGAGGTCCTCAGAGGATGTGCAGGCCCCCTCTGAGGCCCCTAGCTCATCTTCAGAATCTCATCACTGCCTGCTGGGTGCTGCAGGCTTCAGATGGGGAGGTGGATGTCCTGGCCCTACCATCAACTCTAAAGGTGGGGAACTGCTCGCCCCATGGGAGATGTAGCTGTCTAAGCTATTCAGAGGGAGGAAATCTCCACCTCCCAGAAGACTTGTGACAATACCGAACAGAAAACACTGGGAACAGAATCACGCACAAAGGAAGGGCTTGACGTGCAGCCGCTGCTAGTATCTGAGTAAGTGGGTCCCAACCTGGGCTACACA
Organism: Callospermophilus lateralis; assembly: GCF_048772815.1. NCBI lineage: Eukaryota > Metazoa > Chordata > Mammalia > Rodentia > Sciuridae > Callospermophilus > Callospermophilus lateralis. Next base: position 22,115,614 of record NC_135319.1, on the reverse strand, counting down.
TGAAGATATGAGGGTTCTTTAAAAATAGATTCCTTGGCCCCACTTTTGTCCCACTGGAAAATCACTGAGCCCAGGAATCTATCTTTTTTTAATGGAATGCTCTAGATGATTTTGATGTCATCAGCCAACCCCAGTCTGCAGCGAGGGCTGAGTCACGCTGACCTCAGCCCACCTGGGCTAGGCCTCAAGTTCCACTTCCTCCTGGGCTAGGACAGGCCAGAAATGTGGCCTCCGCAGCCCTTCATGACTCTGTCTGAAGTGCCCTTTGGTATTAGCCTGGTACCCTGGGCATATGACCCTATAGGAGGGCACTTGTCATGGTTTGTGGACGCTGGAGCTGCTGACTGTAGTAACCACAACATGCATACTTCTGTGCAGTGTTAGTGAGCTCTTCATGAGCAGCTCTGAGCAAGGGCTGTGTGGGGTGAGGTGGGGAAAGATGCAAGTATCCTGGCTCTCCTGCATGTGCTGTGTCACCCTGGTGGTCCCTCAACCTCTGTGAGCTTCACATACTCAATGTCAGGGCAGAATGTCTGATGGGGGTAACCTGGGGGCTCATGGTGGGGGCCTGTCCTGGTTGGAGGTGGGGCTGAGGAGCAGATACTGTGTCTCAAAGGAGAAAGGGTTGATGCAATGAAGACTGTGGGCGGACAAGCCCCTGCCCTGTCTGGTCTCGGTTGACCGGATGAGAACTCAGGGACACTCTTTGTCTGAGCATAGTCACCATGATTCAGCCCTCTGCCAGGATGAGAAGAACCTGGTTGATGGGCCCTCCTGCTGGACAGCACCTTCCTGATCCCTGTGCCCAGATCTCAGGGAATGAGGAGGGGACCTCAGGGCTTCAACTGAAGAGCTGGGATGTGTGATGCTCTGAAATGTTTCTACCCATCCCAGGGCATTAATACAGATGCTGCTGTGGGCCTCGAAGACCCTGGGGCCTAACAACCACTCCCAGACTAGGAGAACACAACTTCCCAGAGGTTAAGGATTGGGGAACATTGTTGGCAATGCTGATCTCCAATCCCTGGGTACTGGCCCTCCCATCCCCCAGCTCCACATACTCAGCCTCCTCTCCTGTCCTCCTTTCTGGGCCTTCGTGCCTCTGGCCTGGTGACGGACCGGTTCCCAGCATGGCTGACCTCCTCTGTGAGTATTCTGTTCACCTTCTGCTTTAACCGAGCGTGGAGGGACCCAACCCGGCAGTCCCCTGCTATTTTCCTTCACACTCATGTACCTCAGGGCCAAGCCAGGTATATGGCTCCCTTATCCTTGTTCTCACTTCTAAACAATTCCTCCTGCTGCACCCACTTTCCCTTTGGAGCTGGACCTCTTAGATTCTTACCACCATTGGCATCAATTTCTCTGTTGCTGTGTTGTGCTCAACACAAAGATCTGGACTCCCGGTTCTCCTTCATCTTCCCGATAGTCAATGGAATCCTCATTCTTGCTCACTTCAACAGTCATGAAGATGACCCAGCCCACATCCTCTTCTCTCAATTCATTTTTCCACCCACCTTGGACGGTGCAACTCCAGCACCCACTACCAGGAGCACTTCTGAGAACTTTTCACTACCAGAAACCCAGTGCCTCTGAAGTCTAGCACGCACTAATGTACCCTGACTTCCTGGTTCACGTACTGTCAGCTACTGAATAACCAAACCTCACCAGGACCTCCCAAACCCATTGGCCTCTTACCTACTCTCACCATCCATGGGATACTGTCCTTCACTTGTCTCTTTTTATAGGCTGATGGTGTCCTCCCCAAATACATATGCTAAACTCTAGCACCATAGAATCAGAACATGTATTTGGAGATGGTGGGGGGGGCTTTAAACAGCTAATTAAGTTAAATGGTGTCACTAGGGTGGGCCCTAATCCAACAAAACTGGTGTTAGGCCCCAGGGAGATGAGAATACAGGCTCACACAGAGGGAAGACCACGTGAAGACAGATGGAGAAGCTGCCATCCAAAAGCCAAGGAGACAGGCCTCAGGAGAAACCAACCCAGCTGATGCTTGGATTCTGATTTCCTGCCTCCAGAACTATGAGACAAGAAATTTCTGTTGTTTACTACTGAGTCTGTGGAACTTTGTTGTGGCAGCCTGAGCAGACTAGCACAATCCCAACTCAGCTCAGATTCCAACATTACAACCATTCTCTTGCTGTACCTCTCTCCCTCAGTTGTATTCACCAACTCTGGCTGAACCAGAGTAACCTATCTACTTCTTGCCGAACCCAAGAAGCTGAGCAATGTATGTGTGTGTGTTGGGATGGGGTCCTATAGCAACTCTAATTAATGTGCTAAAATTTATGACCCCAAACCCTCCTATATGGCCCAACACAGCTCATAAATCTCAGTCAACTTTCCTGAGCAAGTTTTCTTTCCTTTCTACATTTCAAGAGGCTCTATCATGGTTTTTTTTTTTTTGTTGTTGTTGTTGTTGTTATTGTTTGTTTGTTTGTTTTGGCTTGAGAATCCCACCCCACCTCTCAGCTCCTTCTGTGACTCTGCAGATCTGGGACCAGGTGGTACCAGTTGAGAGCCTCCTCATACTCTACAGCCATCACAGGTATAGTCCTGCAGGTCATGTGCTCAAATTTTCTGTTTCCCCTGTAAAACAAATGTCTCTTCAGCTCCTTTTGGTCCTTTATTGGTCTCCTCATCCACCTCCTTCTACTGGATTCCTTCCTTGCATTTGTCTACGTACAACCAAGAACTTGCCTTTCCTTTTAGAAACACTTCCCTTGACAGTCGTCCTCTTCCAGAAATTCCCTTATTTTTCTGCTTCTTTTAATACCAACTGTCTGATCAGAGTCACCCACGCTTGCTGGTTCTACTCACTGCTCCATCAACAATCTTTTTCTGCCAATGGACCATTCCCATCCACATCCATCCAGTCTTTCTTCCTACTACTCCAGCCTGATCCTTGCCAGGTTCACTGACAATGTCAAGGTTGCCAAGCTTGGCATCTCCCCTCTTCCTTGAGCTCTGTACAGAATCTATATGGCTGGCCAGTCTCAGCTTCTCTCTTGAATCTGTGACTCATCTCCTGTTTTTACGGGCTGCTGTTTCTCACTCCCTTTGCATCTTTCTCTATTTGACCCCCTGTCCCTGTTCTCCTGTTTCTAGATGATCTCATCCAGGTCGGGGACTTTAAATATCATTTAGGTGCTGATGGCTCTTGAATTTATATCTCTGTGCTGACCTCTCCCTTGAGCTCCAGACACATAGATCTAACTTGACATCTCCATTTAGATGACTCAAAGCATCTCAAATCCAACATGCTCTGACAGGATCTTTATGCCCATTCCCCACCTTGTTCCCCATCTCAGGAAATGGTGCCATCATCCACTTAGTGGCTTATATTAAAACATACAAACAAACACAGGAATCTCTCTCACTGCCCTTTTCCTTCCCAATGTATCTGATTTGAGACACACAGACCTACGCACATCTTTCCATCTTCACTCTCAACCCTCATCCATACTATTATCCTCTTTCATTTTGAAATGGAAACTGTTTCCTAAATGGTCTCCCTGCCCCTTTGTGGGCAGGGGCTGCTCCCAGAAGGAGGGCTCTGGGGAGGATTGGTTTCTTGCCTTGCCCATGACACAGTTGATGGTGCTAATTCAATTAATCCATTTGCCCAAGAGGCGGTGCCTGTGTTCCCTCTTTTCTGTTCAACTTGCTTCAGAAGCAGCACTTCCATTCACAAAGCCAGATCAAGTGCCATTAACAAATTAATTCTGATTAGCGCAGCCCAAGCACTCAGGCCTCAAGGCAATCCTGGTCAGTCGTCTGGGGCCTGGCCTGCTAATAAAGTGGAAACCGTGCTGGAAACAGAGGCGATTATTTTGATGCCTGTCTACGTCCCTGGAGGGGAGAAGAGTGGGATGTGATTTCACTACAGTCTCTAGAGGGAATTAACTCACTTTCAAATGATAAGTTATTAATTCCCCAATGTGGTGGTCAGCTCTGTGAGAACAGAGTCGGTGCAGCACACCTCCCTGTAGCCCCTGAAGCTTCTATTTAGGAATAAGTATTCATCAGGTGCCCAATAACTGGGAGAGAAAAATAATTGGTAAGTGAGAAATAAATCTAGGGCCTGGTATCATCAGTAACACTACATTCTTTTATTATCAAATGCAACTGGGCTGCTACTCTGATTGGCACAGCTGATTCAGAACCAGTTGGTTCTATTTAGACAGTGCCCTGTCCTCTTGGACCACACAGACTGTGGGAGGAAGGCAGAGAATCGGCATTAGCCAAACAAATGCAAAGCTGCCCTCAGAGATCTGGCTAGCAATACAATCAAGACAGGAAAAGTGGTGTAGGTGACAGAGTGCTGATGTGAGGGAAGGATGCTCTGGGAGAGCCTGAGGCCCTGACCTAGGCTGGCTCTGCATGAAGCCAGGAGCCAGCTCTAGAGAAAGAACCTTCTAGAGAGGAACTATAAAAATGCAAATGCCTGTTTTTTAGAGAGCTAGGTGCATCCATCCAGCATAGCCATCTTTGCCAGCCAGCTGTTCTCCTTGTGGTCCCCAGGGCAGGAGACACATGTCCTACTGAAAGGCTGACTTTGTCCACACTCATTCCACCTGCGTGGATGTCATCCCTCCATCCTTCCTGCCCCTCTCACTCATGACACAGGGCTTTGCTCCATACCTACCTTGTCCAACAAAGCCTTTCAATATTCTAACTATAAGGACTCCTTGCCCTCTCTCAAGTCCTGGAGCACTTGCTTGGCACCTGCTGTCTCCGTTTCTCTGCAATTGGGCCTCCTCTCCTATGCTCTCTCTTGCCCTGTTCCTATCACTGGGTGGCTCAAGGGTAAGGGGCTTCATCCCCTCTATCTCTCATACTCCCAGGCTAGTCACAGATTCCTCAGTTGTCGGCACACAGGGAGTCTGAATAGATTGCCTGGTCCAATGCAATCCCTAACTGAATGAAGACTCCTAGAAGTCTTGCTTCTAGAATGCCTGATGTGGACAAGAAAGGAAGGCACTCCATAGAATTAAGGCTGCTTTGGTTGGAAAGTAGTTTCCAAAAGGACGATTAAAAATTTTTTGAGACTCCAATAATATTAGCTTTCTAATAATAATATTTGGATTCCAATAATATTAGCTTTCTTATGGGAATGCTTGGAAGCTCTTATAAGAATCAAGCCAGCCAGAGGGATAATGATTGGCTTGAAAAAGACCCAGGACTAAGAAACCAGGTGAAGAAAGAGGCCAACTACCTTCCCAGAGTCCAATCTGACCATCTCCCTACAGTTCAGAACTCACCATAGCCCAGCCCACCAGTAAAACACAACCTTCTTCCCATTCAAAACCTCCCCTCCCCCAGTATTCCCAGAAGCCCCACAATTCCAGTACTCCTTAATGTCACCCCAAAAGCTAGAATATCATCCAACAAAACACGAAGGTACAACAGGGTCTTCAGCTTCAAGACACCTTGCCATCCCATCTTGAGTTGAAAGGCGTCCTGAGCACCCAGTGCTATGGCTAATGGGGATGAGGCCATGGTGCCCAAACATGGAAGAGGGAAAGCCAGTGGGCATGAGGATGAGATGAACGTGGAGATGTGCTGGGCACTGCTGCTAACCTTTCACGAGGACCGTCCTGGCCTCAGCCCACTCGCTCCTCCCGTCTGACGTCAGCAGGCCGATTGGAGGTAAGCGTTCATCCTCGTTGGAAGCCATTTTGACTATCTTTCTCAACTGAGTGAACAGATCCCCCTCACTGAGACGGCGGAAATTAATGACAACATCCAAGACAAAGAACTGTGGGGGAAACAGGTCAAACATGTCACTCATGGCAGCTGGCCCAACGTGCCAGGCCTTCACTGAGACTTCACTGGTGAGCTAAGGTTCGGGACTACTCAGGCCCCAGGTTCCCAAGGTACTTGGTAATTCTGAACTGTCCCAGTTTGGGGAATGACCCAATATTATTGATTGTGTTGGACTTCGATGGTGTCCCCTGCCACCCCCGGAGAAAGCCAGATTAAATTTAGCCAAAACAAAACTGGCTTTTGTGGTTTCTAGTTCATGTAAAACCATTATGTCTTGGAAGAATGGTTCAACCCCACCATGGGAGGGCAGCGTCTATCAAGACTAACATATACATACCTATGACTCAGCAATTGCTTCTATAAGTACATATGGTTTAGCCTACAACTTGGAGAAACATGTGTATCAGGGAGATATGAAGGAATGTGTGCATATCAGCCTTTTTGCATTGGCAAGACAATAGAAAGAGCATCATTGTTCTCCAGGAAGGGAATGGATAAGTAAAATACAGTGTTCTTATATAGTGCAGAGTTAACTAGAATGAACTAGTTAGAGTTATGGGGCTAGATCTCAAACACACTGGTGAGCAAAGAAAAATAAGCAAGCCAGCAGATAATATGCAGAGGAAGATTAAAGTAGAAAACCAATACACAAAACACTCTCTGCAACCAAGTGCACATGCCAGTATGTCTGCATGTACTCTGTATGGTGCTGTCATTCTGTCACTTTGAAGGTCAGAGCCTTCATAAAGGGCTTCATAAAGGGCCAATTCCCAAGTTGAGACATCATTTTTAGTTGATTGACATGCGCATCTAGCCCTTTCCCTGAGCAGTGTCTACATGGCCTGGTCTAGAGCAAGGGTCCGAGAGATTGTTTCTGGAAGGGGTGAATACTGTGCCATATGGGGGCTAGGAAATCCAGGGTTTGACTTGTGAGTGAAGATGGAAAACGGCTTTTGTTTTATGGCTGGCTGACCAGGTGCCATGTGGGCTTCATAGCCTCTTGCTGGCCTTCAAACCTGGGAACAGAGGTCTCAACCATCTCAGATGGCAGACTTTCACTGGGCTCCCCACTTATTAAAAATGTGAGATGAGCCCAAGAAGGAAACACAAATACAGGGGGCTGAAAGTCCATGGTATGGTTGTCAAGCTAAGGTTTACCATTTAAAAAGCAAAAACAAGAAAATATCCTTTTTTTCAGGTGAAATACTTTTGTGAATCCTCAATATATAAAATATATTTTATATATATATATACACTAAGAAGGTGTCAGGAACTCATCTTGGCCTGTTTCCAGGAGCCCCATGGAGCCCTTACTAGCTCCTCTGTGGAACGCTGTCTGAAGACCTGAGCTGCAGGGCATAGAACATGGCCTTGGGGCATTGGCCAGACCTATGGGGTCCTTTCTACTCTTGGACAAATCTCACTTTCTTATCTGGCAAAAAAAGAGATTCAAAGATCCCTTCTGGAGGTTCATTTTGAGGACTAAGTGGAATGAATGAGGGTTAAAAGCTGGACCCCTGATTTAGCATAGGGTGTCCCATCCGACAGTCCTTTACAGAGTTCACCTCTCTGGGGGGTAGTCTCCAGGGAGGCCACAGCCTGGGTAACTACATGGAAATAAACAGAGTGCCGGTGGCAGCACCAAGGCCATGCTGGGTTTCACTCATGACCCTCATTCTGTCACTCAGGAGCTTGGCATGAGAGCCCAGGGAGCGCATTCCCTATCTGATGACTCTCCTTGCTAACTGGTGAACAGAAATAGGATTGACTGGAAGTAGGAGAGCCCACGTTGCGGGACTATTCCCCAGTTCACTGTGTGCCTCAGGGAAGTGGGCTGAGCACCCTTGGAGAAGGAAGAATGGATGAGCACACTTGGCCACTGTGTACCTTATTCCCTCCTCCAAGTTGGAGAGGCTGCAGAGGTGACAAGGGGCCACTTACCTGGTTGCAACAGGCCACAATGACATGTTCAGGCTCAGGCATAATGCTGCTTTTTTGGGCCACCAGTGTGTCCTGGGTGTGACCAGGGAGCCGGTAGGAAGAGAAGAGCCCATAATACTGCTTCATACAGAGGGGCTGCCCTGAAAGCTGGCCCCTGGCACTGTCCATGGGGATGGAGTGGCTGGAAGAGGAGAGCAAGAGAGAATCAGGCAGCCATGAAAGAATGGACAAGGGGGAGAGAGGAAATTTGAATCAGTTCTATTGTTTCTCTGTGAATGTGTGTGGTGTTGGGGATTAGACCCAGGGCATTGTGTATGCTAGGCAAGCACTCTACCACTGCTACACCCCCAGACCTCTATTGCAACTTGATTAGGAAAGATGGGGTACCAAGCCCAGAAGTGAATTTTTATGTCAATTTCAAAACTCACTTCTCTACTTTTGTTGAGGGGGGGGTTGGTGGGCAGTACCAGGGATTGAACTCAGGGGCTCTCAACCACTGGGGCACATCCCCAGCCCTATTTTGTATTTTATTGAGACATTGTCTCACTGAGTTGTTTAGTGCCTCGCTTTTGCTGAGGCTGGCTTTGAACTTGGGATCCTTCTGCCTCAGCCTTCGGAGCCACTGGGACGACAGGTGTGCACCACTGAGTCCAGCACTTCTCCACTTTTTAAAATAGTAGAGTGACCCATTTCTGTGGCCCAGAGAGACCCTCAGAGTTTTCTCAAATCTCCCCTAACCCACCCCATCTCATGCATTGCTTATGTGCCCTCTGTGCCTTTGCTGATCATTGATTAACACAGTTTTGTTCTTACCCCTGTATTATGCAGTTCTGTTTAGAAAACTCTCTCCTCTTCTCCAAAATCCTCCTGCTTATCACCTCTTCTAGAAGCCTTTTTTGATTTCCAAGCATAAAGTTTTCTTCTATGGTCTCTGCATGACTGTGTCTATCGTTCCTCCCACCCACCCCCCACCCATGTATCCATCCATCCATCCATCCATCCATCCATCCATCCATCCTTTCATGCTTTCAACCAACAAATAGTTGCTATGCCAGGCACCATTCTAGGGTCTGGAATATAGCAGCAAATAATCCTACTATGATGGGGTATGAGTCCTAGGATATGTTGGTGAGGGGGCAGATCACATATAGCAAATTGGTAAACAGGATAACATCAGATAGTGAGAACAAATGACTGGCAAGAACAGGAGGATGTAGCCAGTTGGAGTGGGGAGGCAGTCTCACTGAGGCCCCAGTTCACTGAGCTGCTACCATGTAGGCAAGGAAGGTGGAGTGTCCCACCACCCTGGCACCAAAGGTGCAACATTTGTAGCGACAGTATGGAAATTTAAAATCTCGAATTCCATGATAAAACACATTTTGTCCTTGGTGACATTTTTCTAGTAATTCATTGTGGTTGTGTTTTTAAATTTTTTTTAAAAAAGTCCTCCTTAGAAATAGTTTGAGAAGCAACTATGGAATGCTGAAAGACAGAAAGGAAACCAGTAGGATTGAAGTTGAGTGAAGAGAAGGCAGGTAGAAAAGGCCAGGTCCTGTGGTTGGTTTTTTTTTTTTTTTTTTTTTTGGTGCTGGGAGTGGAACCCAGAGCCTCACCCATGCTAAGCATATTCTATACCACTGAGCCACACCCCAGCACTGTTTTGCTTTTGTAATGAGTTGAGTGGGAAAAAGGAGACCCAGGAAGAACAAGGAAGAGAGCTATAGCTGAGATGGAAAAGTGGCCTTGGTCTTTGTGGGGAGGGAGAGGGAGAAGAGCAGCTGGTTCAGCTCTGAGGGAAGTGACCACACCAGAACACAGTGAATAGATGTGGGGTGAGGAAGAAAGAGGGCCTTCATAGTTCCTAGACTTACCACCTGGGGATGTGCTGATGCACTTACTGAGACAGTGAGACAATGCAAGAAGCAAGGTGGGCAGAGGAGGGGCATCAGAGTTCATAGGGGCTCTTCTGTAATGACTGGGAGATGCCAGGGGCGGGGCGGGGGGGGATGCCTGGGGCTCAGTGGAAGAACAGAGCTGGACAGCTGTATTTTGTGTCTATGTTTCTGTCTTGCCCAGTATCTGAGAATCTTTTGAGGACAGGGATGAGGCTTTATTTCTCATCAGTATGTTGCAAAGTGAATTAGTTAATTAATTAAGGTCCAAAACAGGCACTCAGGCAAATGTTCCAACCTTATGGCATTTACAAACATTGTGCAGATAGGCATGGATGTGGTGTGTGTATGTGTGTGTGTAGAGTTCATGTTCAGGACTGTCCATGATAAATGTCTTCAAAGTCCCTAGGCCTAGTGGGCAGGGTCAGTGCCCTTTCTCCACTATGTGGCTGGGTTGCTATAAGTGATGAGGTGCTCTGAAGACAGAGATGGGGCTGTGAGCTAGAGGACTGAGTTCTGGGAGGAGACAGAGTATTGCCAGTGAGGAGGGAGATGGCTGAAGAAACACCTGAGGGGGTAGAAGTTCTGGAGATCCAGTTTGGGAAGGTACAGTGACCACCACATTAGAGAGGAGTGAGAAGAGTGTCACAGCGTGCATGGTTGGGTGCACACTGGGGAGGCTGCTGTGTGCCTAGCTTAAGGCTGAGAGATTTTAGGCCTCAGAGGACAGTCATGGTCCTCTGACTGTCCTCTGGAGAGGCTACTGTTAATATTTCCATTTGACAGGCAGGGGACAACAGCTAGAAGTTGTCAGACTCTGAGGTCCACACTTGCCATTTGTGGCAATCTGAATTCAGATTCAGGTTGATGACCCCAGGGCCTGACCTCTGAGCCTTTCTACCCTTTGTTTTCTGAGAGTCCTGCCTCCTCCTCTCTAGAAGGTATGTGGGTCTAAGCCTCAAGGCTGGGTAAAGCCTGAGTTGGATCCAACTGAACAAAGAATACAGGTTGGTCTTTGTTCCCTCCTTACCCTGTCACCTTCTGGCTGTGTGAACACAGGCAAATTACTTAATCTGAGCTTTGGTTTTCTTAATTGTGCAAAGGACACTACTTTGGGCTCCTCTCTCTTTCTAGCACCTGATGCCCTTATATACTATGCCTCTGCAGACCCGGGTCTTCAACTCTCCCTGCTGTTCCTAGGAGCCTTGGGGCTTGGCCAGGAGAGGGACTTTCCTTCTAAAATCACAGATAACCTACTGTGCTTGTACAGCTCTTTCCATCTGTGCGAGCATCCCCATGTCCATTGAGTTTGGTGGGATTGAAGAAAGAAGCTCAGAGCATGGAGACCACTCCCACTGTGTAGCACGGCTAAGTCTAACAACTCTTCTTTCTCCACCCTCCACGTGTTATGTAGACTCCTGACAAATTCACACTGTGTGAACATCTAAATTTTGGAGGGAGGGAGGCATTTTAAATAGACCAAGGAAATATGGTGCTTATTCTAGGAAGAAGAATGTTCAGTGGTCAGGTCAGCTGGTTAAAGGTCCTCCTGATGCTGAGGAGTGGACAAGGAAACACTGGCTCTGTGACTAGGGTCAGGAATCCAGATCAGGAAAAAGACAAGATCCCTGCCCTCTGGAGCTCTCTGTCTAGCGTGGCAGGGTGATAGATGCATGAACAGGCCGTGTCAGAGCAGAATACTACCCATCCGGGGCTGGGCCCAGTCCTACCTGTCCAGCAGAGTCTTGTAGCTAAGCACACCCGAGATGAGGCTGGCTGCAAACCTGCAGAGAGAGGAGAGGCTGAGTTTGCCTGCTTCTCTCCCTCCCTCCCCTCTGCCTCCTTTCCTCCTTCTTTTTCTCCTCCCTTCCTTCTTCCTCCTCCCTACCTTTGTCTCTGCTCTTCCTGCCCGCTCCTTTTGTCCCAAACTCAACCATCAACCCACCATATGCCAGGTCTGTGTGTGCACTAATCAGATGTGGCTCCTGCTGCCCCTCCCCCAATGCTGTCAGCCCATCACAAGCCTTGCATTAAAAATGGTCCCTGGGGGATGAAGCAGTTCTTGGGGAATGGAGAGGAGAGGAAACTGGAATCTCCTTGAGGATGAGAAGGAGAAGGAGGAAGAGAGGGCCAGGAGAGGCTCCAGAGTCAGCAGGAAAGGGCTAAATGGTAAGGTGGAGTTCTCCTTAGGAAAGGCCACTACGGGGGTTGGGACCCTCAGAGTTCTGGAAAATTCAGTCTACTGGGAGAAGTCCATAATTTCATTCTTTTAGTGGCTAATGAAAAGGAAAGTGAGTAGTGAGTGGGGGGAGGGATGCCCCAGAGAACTGTGCCAGGGGACCATGTCATCTTAATTGTCCATGGATGATGAGGCAGGGCTTAATTGCACAGGGGGGAAAGTGCCCCCTCAGATGCAATTTGGAGAAGTGTTTTCAGAAATTCATCCATCCACACTCTTCCTTCTGCCCCAGTGAAGTTCTGGCTGCAGGGGAAGAGAAGGTTACCCCCATCACTACAGTCAGTGGAGCTGGCCTTGTGGCGAGGATGAGGGTTGTGGTGAGGGAATTCCCAGCATGGCTGAGCCCTGCCCAGAGACTTAGGGGCCCTGTCTTTTCTCCTCAGGCCACTTTGGCCTGCCTTCTCTCTGCATTGTCCCCATTCAGTCTTGAGAGCAGAAACTGAGACTCCAGCCGGGGGATCCTTCTACCCCCACCCCCTACCCTCACCAGTCATCGTCATCAGTGGGCCCAGAGGCCCTTCCAGCGGCTCAGTGAGCTCTGAAATTGCAGCAGATGGCAGAGACTCTGGCAGCAGCGGCTGGCAGGGAGCGATGTTTCCACCCCTCTGGAGTCTCAGTTTGGAACCTGGGCTCTGGAGCAGCAGGAGCTTCACCCTCAGGCAGTCTGGGGCAGTGTGTCCCAGCCAGGAGTACTGGTGAGTAGCAGAACACATGCCTCCTCCCAGGGCCTCAGCCAGGTCAAGACTGCTGTGGGGATCCCCAGGGTCCATGACCTCCATTTAGAAGACTGTGTGTTTATTACCTGAGTGCAGCTATGCCTAAACTCCTTTCAACCCAATGCTTTGGATAGCCACTGTCTTGAGGCATTTGGCTCCAGAAAGCTCAACCAATACACAAGCTGTGACCTTTCTTGTGCTGGGGCCAGACCCCATACCTTGGGCAGGTACCCAAGCTGCAAATTCAGGAGCACAGTAGCCTCACCTTAGCTGGTCGTTGGTGTCTTGAAAGTGCTGCCGAGCAAAGATCACAGCTGGGCTGGAGTTGACGGGCAGAGCCAGGCGGTTATTGAGATACATGTCATTGAGCCAGAACTCAGACACCTGCCAGGAAGCACAGGGAAGAGGAGCCATTCTGGATGTTTGGTGATATCCCTCTGTTGGCCACACAGACCCCTCCCAAAACAGGGCCCTTGCCAGTAGAGATTACCAATTCTATCCTGGTGGTCCCAGGGGAAAATTGGGGCACCTCATTGGATTATTCACTTCATTCATAACTGAGCCCCAGTTATGTTCTGGGGCCCAGGTGCTCCCCAGTCCACCAGGCCCACCCTTCATCTTTGTCCCATTCTGGATGGTTAGTAATACACCCCTGTGCCCTGCCTGTGGGTCTCATTTCTGCTTTTCACTCTGCTCTGCTTCTCTGACTTCATTTCTATCTCCATTTCCCCAAGACTTGTCCCCATCTTTGTATCTTGTCTCAATCCCCCGTCTCTATTCCTATCTTTCCTTTATTCCTATTCCCCACCTGTTGTATCCCCATCTCTCCTCTTTTTTCTCCATCCTTTTTTCTCATCTTGCCTTCCCCACACTCTTGCCTTTTGCGGTCCCCCAACCCATGTTACCTATCTGTTCCTATCTACCCCCATCCCTGTCTCTTCCTGTGTCTCTGCATCGGCTTCCTGCCCCTTCCTCATGGGACCCTTGTCAGCCTGTCCCAGCAACACTTACCCAATTGGCTGTCTTCTCCTGTCGCTCCAAGAGTTTCTGTTGCAGGGTCTCACCAAGGCCACCAGGGGCCCCAAATCTCTGCACGATGGCCTGGCTGTTTCTGAACTGCTCCTCAGGGACCAGATGTTGCATGCACTGCAGGTAGGTGGCCAGCGTCTGCTGCAATGGGGGCACTGGCAATTTGGGCAGCTCCTGGAAGAGGGGGTTCACAGGCACTCAGTGTGCATGTCCTTATTTGTAGCCCATGACTGTCCCTGAGATGATTCATAGCATGTGTCTCATTCTGTCCTCTTTGTTCCCTATTCAGGTCCTGTCTGTTTCTAGGATCTGGCTCAACAGAATTATAAATTAAGGATACTTCTGTTTCCTTTTCCTGTCTTTCACTATGCTTGGGTCCCAGAAGGTCACAAAACACAGAGGAAAATACCTTGATGTTGGTATCAGCGAGACCTTGACCCTCTGGCTGACAGTGGTATGACCTTGGGCAAGTTCCTTTCCCTCCGTCAGTATCCGTTTCTTTCCATATAAAATGATCCTCTTATAGGATGAAAGGGATAATGCATATGAAAATACTTACAAAACATAAAGGGTAGGTCTAAGGTGAAAATTACTGACATTGTCGGATAGGAAGGGTGCTACTCTTGTAGAGATTTGGATGGGTCAAATATTGCTTTGGGTGGGAGACATGGTTCAGTGCTGCCTAGATGACCAGAGTCATTAGTGCTGGGAAAATGCTGACAGCCACACTTCATAATCCCCAGGTCCCCAGCAAGATGTCTCATGCCCTGAGTTCCTTGTTATAACCCTCCCAGTTATGAAACCTAGGAGGAAGATTTTGTTCCATGTGGGAAGATACAATGGAAGCTCAACCAATACACAAATCTCTCCAAGTCTTGGCTTATCGTCCATAGGACATAAATAACAACTCTTATCTGAGAGGGTCACACAGAGAATTAAATGAGAAAAATGAATGTCTACAAATAGGCCCATTTGGGGATATTACCAACCTTATCCCTCCAAAAGAAATCCTAAGGGGAAAACTGTAATCTTGGGGTGCTCCAAAGTGTGGCTGGAGTCAGGAGAGCATCCCAACTGCTGAGAAACCCCACCACTGAGGACCCAGTCATGGTCCTTACATGGGCACTGTACTTCCTATTTGCCCAGTTGCATTTCATTTGGGGGTGTCATGTCTGTCTTCAACTTTGTCACCTAGCCAGGCCACAGTTTTTCATCCCATTTGCAGAAGAAAAAACTGAGGCCCAAAGAGTGGAGAAACTAGTCCAAGGTCACAAAACAATTTGATGGCAGAGCCTGAACTGAAACCAATCTGTACCCAACATCCGGGGATTTGCTTCTTTCTCTCCAGTTGTTCTCTCTCTTTCTCCCTTTTCCACCCCTTCCCTCCCTGCTCAGTCTCTGACAATAGGATAATGCTTAATTTGTAAAGTTGGCAGACAGTGGGCTGCCTTCCTTGGAGGAATTTCTCCTCTGGAGGGTGGAGAGTTTCCATGAGGTAGCCGTGTTCACCCCACCATGGCTGGTTGAGAGCGAAGAGGCCCCTGGAAAGCATTTCCTGCTCTGTTCCTGCCCCTGCACCCTGGGCAGAGCAGAGTGCTGATGGATGAACACAGTTCCCTACCTGTCTGATCCTGTCTCTAGAGTTCCTTGCTTCAGCAGGGTGTGGGGGTTTGGTGCCAACTATGGGCTGCTGCTGCCCTGGGGACACGTGAGAACGGGTTTGGGCAGTAGCTGGGTTGTTCAGCCCACTCCCAGAAAACCAAGTCTGGTTCCCTACTCAGCTGCTCTGGTCTTACTTCTCTTGCATTTGGTGGGGGTGGTCTCCTAGTGGTCAATAGGTGAGCAAACAACTACAGAAAGCTCAGCCCAGGTGGTGACCTGGCCAAGAGTGCTGGCAAGTCTGACAGGAGCCACTGCTAGAAATGGCTACCCTTCTTCCAGGCACTCATTGTGGGCTAGGGCTCAGCCTGGGTAACAGGGAATCAGAGATGGGTAAAAAGAAATGAAGCAGGAAATTTCAGCTCAGGCATCTCAGGTCCAGAAGGGCCTTTTTCCAGGCACTTCTAGACTTCTGAACTGAACCAACAAAGGACTTTGGTACCTGGAGTCTCTCTCAGATCCATACATGTTTTCTAGGGAGTTCACAAAAGCCAGGCTCTGGACTGGACTCAGAGATGATGAAGAGACAAGAGCCTGCTTTCCAGGAAACCATAGTCTAGGGGAATGGGGGCCTCAGCATAAACTAGAGGTAACAGTAGAGGAGTTGATCAACTGCAGAGGTTGGGGCAGCATTAATGAGCAACTTCAAGGTCAGAAGTCAGAAAATTCTGATTAGGGTTTCAAATGAAGGCACAGGAAGGAGGAAGAGTAGTGGCAAAAAGATGTGTATGGAAGAGGAACCAGCACAAGCAACAACTTGAAATTAGATATCTTGTTCTATCACTTGGAGGATGCTACCCAGGGAGAGTGGCACTGTCCCAAAGCAGTGGAGAACGCAGTGCTTGATGTTCTAGGGCTAAACCGTGACAGCAGCTGGTGCTGGACTGTGGCAGGGTCTGGAGTAGGGAATTCAGCCTCACCCTAAACAAACACACTGGGCTCAAAGCCATCTGAAATAGAATTTGGTCTGGGGAGGTGGCAGGGGGAGTAGTAGTGTGTGGCAGAGTTCAAGGGTTTTCCCTGATCTGGTGATTAGGAAGTGTGGCTGTCAGCATTCCCCAGCACTTCTGAGCCACACCCAGCCCCTCCAGGGCCTCTGGGCTCCTCTGCTGGCCTGGGGCAGCACTGCAATCTGGGCCTGCTGCCCAGGAGAGTGCAGCATTGGGGAACAGGAAAATGCTGGGTGTCAGTCCCACTTAGGACTATTCTAGGGCATGTGAGTGAGGAGGGTACAAGTAAGATAGAGGGCTCTAAAATGACTCACAGTTTCCTCCTCACTGTTTGAAGTTTTTTCAGCCATCTTATGGGTTTTTTTTTCCAGGATAGGCATCTTGGTGACTCCTGGTCTCAAGTAGCAGAGGTGTAGATCTGGGGACAAAGAAGGAGAGTCATTAATACAAGGAACCCTCCACTGCCCACAGCCTGACTTCTGCCCCATGCAGAGGTTAGAATTTGAAAACAGTATCTAGGGGTCACATTGAAGATATGGCTCTAATCTTTGATCCCATGCCTATTCCTGTGAGCACAATGACCTCCCTGAGCCCCCAAGTTGGAAAGAGTGGGTTCTGAAGTGAGCCTCCAACTAGGACTTACCCTATCAAGGTTGCAGCTACCAAAGGCCAAGTGATCACCCCAGGGCAGCATTGGAGGAAGCAGGGCTGGGTTTGCCCATTTCCAATCCATGAGAGGTCACTACTGAATTCTAGCTTTGCTCCTGCCTGGAATCCAATTGGTACGTGCTTTGTTAATTGAAATCTCTTTTTCTCATTAGATTTTGAGCTTCTCAAGGGCAAGACTATATCTGCTGTGCCCAGTGCTTCATCTTTGGTGCTTGGCCTGGGGTGTGGCATGGAGTAGGGGGAATGCTAGTCAGCTGAGGAAAAGAAATGCTTGTGTGAATTAACATGAGCATGAATGACTCCAAGGTCCTCTAAGGCCTTTTGCTCTAGAAGGCATTCTGGGATGCTTGGGAGTGGCCTATGGCCAAGGCAGGAGGGACCTTAGGGCCTGCTGGAAAGGCTATGACTTAGGCTATCACTGGTCAGCAGGCTCCAAGGGTAGGTACCATAGGAATGTGGATGGAGATGATTTAGGAAACTGGATGACTAGGGTCCTTAAGAGCCACCTGACAACCTGGGGGTACACATTAATTTTGAAAGTAAAGTAGAAGTGAGCCAGCTCAAGAGGGGCAAAGGCCAGTTTTTAAAGCTGTGGAGGTAGCATCTCTACCCCCTGCAATCCACTTAAACCTAATCTGCAGAGGTATACAACCAGGATTTCCATCAAACCATCATCTATTTTTTTCCAAGAGCCTGAGGCATATGTTTAACCCATTCTACTACTACTACCCCTAACCAGAGGCAAGCACAGCCCTGGTGCTTGCATGTGGGTCAGCTGACCTTTGTAACACAACATCCAGAAAGATGGATGCACTAAAGTCTAAGGTTGGAGGATCCTGGAACTGAATGGCCCTGCTGGCAGAAAGATGTAAAATCTTTGCAGGCAAGTGTAGGGCACTCCCAAACTAAGCCCAGAGATTGCAAGGACTGCCTAAGACTGTATGGCCAAAGTGGCAGTGTTCAGGTGAGAGTCCACCCTAGCACTATGCTGTTTTGAGGAGGCCATGAGGGCAAGGTCAAGTTTGTAAAGTCCCTGCAGAAGGTGCCACATGGGTAACACTAGTCAGGCCTCATATTAGGAGCACAGACCTCAGCCACTGATTTCCTGGTGGTCTCCACCTGCCAGCTCCTCTTCTTCATGGGGCCAGCACCTACATATATATGAATATATGTCTTTCTACCTTTTTTGGTGCCCTCCCATCTGTATTCCTGCTGACCTGGTCGTGAAAGCCAGGGAAGGGATCTCTCCTCTGCTCTGTTGGTCCCACCCTACTCTGGTCGGGCATCTCAGCGACCCAGGTCAGAATTGCCACCTGCTGTCCCTCCTTTCACTTTTCTGCAAGGGTTTGAAGTCAGCTGGGTGCTCCCAGTACTTCAGGAAGCTCAGGTTGGGTCACGCGGACCCTCCCAGAGGCCACCGAAAGTATAGTCCTCTGCGGTTCTAGGTGAGATGAGAACACACTCGCGGAGTCCGGAGCCCTGATGGTGAAGCCCTTCCAAGCCCAGGCACCCAAGCTGCGTAATACCGCAGCCTCCTGTGTGTTCCCCGACGGCTGTTCCTATCATGGGTAAACCTCCGAGGGTCCTGGAACCTCTGGGCCCCGATGCCGTCGCTCCTTGGATAGTTCCTCCGAAGGGACAGCACCTCTGTACCCTGCCCTCCGCTTCCCCGGCTCCGCTTCCTGTGCCGCCCTCTGCCCGACCGACCCAGCCCTTCTCACCTGCTCGCCTGGACTCTGTAGCCTCCGCTGCCGCTGCACCACCAAGCAGGACTGGGGGCGGAAACGTGAGCCAGGGGGTGGGGGTGGGGGAAGGCGCGTCAGCGGCGTAGAGGTGGGGGGCTGCCACCTAAGCGGGTAGTGGAGCCTCCGACGTCGCCGGGTCCCCGCGGCAGCCCGACTGGCGGCTAGCGAGCCGCCGCGCCTCTCCTCTCCTTCCAGTTCCTCCTCCCTCCCCTTTCTCCTTTTCTCTCCCTCCCCTGGCCCCTCCCCCCGTCTCTCTTCCTCTCGGTCCTCTGGCTTCTGCAACCCATCCCCCGCGATCCCACCTCCCAGTCCCGGAACCTGCCTGGACGGCTTCCCTGATGATGTCGCGGACCAGCTGCGGGATTCAGACACAAGAACTGGGTGAAGAACGCTGGCCTGCCGGCGCCGGTCGCCCCCAAGCCCAGTCTTCCCCTGTCTCCGCAATCCCCCCCAGCCCCCCATCACTGTGTTTGCATAAGCAGAATTGGGTGTGTCCATCTGAAGGAAATGACTGTCCCCCTCCCCAGTGGCTAGGCCAGGCTCAAACCCTACATTATACCCCCTTTCAAAATAGTAATAATGAATCAGCTTGTGGATCCCTGCAGGACATTCTTCCATTTGCCATCCCATCCTTTCTGGCACTTTGGGGTGGGAGGTGGAGTTGAGGAAATGCAGATTTGGGCCACCCTGGATGGCAGACCTGAGCTGCTTAGGACATTTGGCAAGAGGCACACATTCCTCCCAGACGACCCCTGTCCCATATAGATGCTCCCAGAAGAGTATATATAGATTCACCACAAAGATAAACCCTGCTCACACCCACCTTGCCAGAGACCAAGGCAGACATGCACACACCAGCAGTACAAACACCCCCCCCACACACACACACATAGATGACCCTAACCCAACTGCCTTTTCTCTCTGGAATGGAAGGACTTGCAGCAGTGGTTGTGGGTTCCGTGAAAGGGAGAATCTGGCACACTTGACCCTGGGGCTCCCAGTACTAGGACTCAACAATGGGAAACTTCTCTTCCAGCACCCACACTCCCATCTTTTCCCTTCAGGACCCAAACCTGCTCGGCAGGGACATAGCAGGGGTGCTGACAAATGACAATTCCTTGTAGGATACAGTCTGCCTCTCTAACACACATACTCCCTGAAAGATGGGGCCCATTTTCCTCCCTCTCTCCACAATAGCTCTATTCCTACTCCTTTCTGCAAGCCTGGATGGATCGGAATACTGGTAGGAAGGGAAGCCCCGACTAGGATCCTAGGAGCTCTGGCCTGTTCCAGGAGTGTCCTCAAGGGCCGGGTGGGGTACCCAGGCTTCCGCTGGTGCCCCCGGGCCATCTGCTGAGCTTGAATAGGAAGGGCTATCTCTGGCTGAGATGAACCTGTGCTCTACTATGTATGTGGAGAAAAGTCCATGATGGGTTTGCTTCCTTTGTATCCCCTTTCCCAGATAATAAAAGAACCACAGATTCTCTCGCGGCTACCAAACTCAGGGCTGAACTGGGGTTTGGAGTCCCAGATCACCCACCCTTCTCCCCGGCTTTGTGCCAATCTGCCCACCCTCACCAGTAAAGAGACTCGGCCTCCTCGGACAGACATGGTTTATTAATTCGGCCGGAGGTGCCGCGGGGCAGCAGGCCAAGTTTGGCACTGGGAAAAACCAAAGAGAGTACAGACAAACGTTCTGCTCCACACTAGGGAGCGCTGAGGTGGCCGCTCACACACCTCCATCTCTGCCAGGAGTGCAATCTCTTCTCATACCTTGGTGCTCCAGGCCCCATTGGATAAGAGAAAGGGGAACAGGGAATGGGTAGCGGAAAGGGGATTAGGACAAGGAAAGACAAGACTGGGATGGAGCTGGGGAACTCGCTGGAGGAGGCGGTCCCTGAGCCCGAGTTGGCCAGTGTGCTCGCAGGGCACCTTGACTCAAGGGGGTAGGCTGGGTGGCTTGGAAGAGGAGCGGGGCTGCTAGCTGTGTGTGTAGTAGTAGTTGTAGTCATCCTCGCACCGGTCAAAAGGGCCAGGCGGGCTGCAAGGCTCGCCATCCGGGCCCGGCACAGAACGCTCACGTAGGCGCACCGCGTCGTACAGACCCTGCGGCGGCTCGTCGAGCAGCACATCCCGTTCCGACCGGGAGCGCGTCAGGAGGCCCACGTTACGCAGGAGCAACAGGACCGGCGCATAGAGCAGGTTGGCCAGGCCCATGCCAAGGCTGAGCTGCTCAAAGCCAAGCGAGTGTACAATATGGCCAGCTACTATGGGCCCGAGCGCGTAGGCCACGGAATAGGAGATGTCAGCGATGGCATAGACACTGCCGTAGACTGAGACGTGGCGCACGTCCACGAGAAAGGCTAACGTGGGCAGCAGCGCGGTGTCCACTAGTGCAATGCCGAAGCAGAGGCCACAGAGGGAGACCACTAGCGGCGCGAAGGAGCGGCAGGCTGGCACAATGCACGAGCTGGCGCCAATCACTGCCAGCCCCAGCGCACCATACAGCCACTGCAGGTGTGGATAGCGCGCTGCCAGGCGTACGGTGAGGTAGACACCTAGCACGTGGGGCACAAAGGCCGGCAACCAGGCCATTCCCATCTCCCACTCCGACGCCGCCATCGTGTTCTTCATCCACGTGGCGATAGTGGGCTCGAGGAAGGCTAGGGGAATGTTGCAAGTGGTCAGCGCGCCGGCTACCACAGCGATGTAAGGGTCCAGCATGAGGCGATGGATGGGCGTGCCCACTGGCAGGTTGGCTCGAGCGCGTGCAGCTGCAGAGAAGGGCTTGGCCACCGCCAACAGCAACAGCGCGTCGAAGAGTGACACGGCAGCAAGCACCAGAAAGGGCACGCGCTTTCCAGCGAACTCATAGAGGATGCCCCCGAAGGGCGGCGCCACTAGGCTTCCAAAACTGATGAACGCCAGCGCCACGCCCAGCGCTCGACTGCGCTCGGGCTCCTCAGGATACTTGTCCGCGATCATGGCAATGCCGGAGGTGTCGGCGAAGGCTGAACCCAGGCCCTGCAGGCTGCGTGCTGCGAACAGCGTGGCGTAGTCCTCGGCGAAGGCGAACATAACTGTGGAGGCAAACATAACGCCCAAGCCAATAAGCAGCGGCACATCGTAGCTCATGCGGTCAATGAAGGGCCCGCTCAAGGGATTCACCAGCAACTGCAGTATGGCCTTGGAGGCAAACAGAACCCCAATTTTCACATCTTCACTTTCCGTGGGGTAGCGAGGCCGCAAGATCGATCGGACAGGCCCGGCAGCCGTCGGGGACGAGGTGTTGGCAGTGTAGGCGCTAGCATTAGCCAAAGTGGGCGGCGGCAGGGTGGGCTCCCACACCTCGGAGGTCAGGGTGGGGCTCTCGCTGCCCCCGCGCATGTGAGCGATGTAGTCGGGCACGATGGGTACGATGACCATGTACAGCATGTTGTCCAGTAACAGCGCCACGCACACGATAACCAGCACCAGGCGCCGCTGCCTCTGGGGCTCTTGCAGTGCCGCATCCACCGCTTCCGACAGCTTGGTGGCCGCTGCCCGGGCCTGGCCGGCCGGTGCCGCAGGTTCCATGCCCCCACCTAGCTGCTCCTCCGAGGACGCCTCCACCGGAGTTGGGCACCAGCGTCCCGCAGTGCAGAGACCAGGGCGCGGGACTTCGGGGGCGCGGTCCTCGCCGCGCAGCGCCCCCTGTGCCTCAGGTGGCTGTGGGGCTCATGCCCCCGGGTCCAGGGAAATGCAAAGACTCCGTCCGGCAAGGAGCCGCCTCCGCTTTGAGCAGATCCTGGGACCCGCCGCCAGTGGGCTCAGGTGCGGCTGCGAAGGCGGGTGCGCAGAGGGGTTGGGGCAGAGACTGGGAGTGTTAAGCCTGGGGAGCGCAGCAAGCACTCCCTGCCGTGCGGAGGCCGCTCGCACGGGCCGAGGGGCATGCTTCTGCTGCCCGCCGGTTCACTCGCCCTGCCGCCGCGTTCCCCTCCCTTCGCGTCGGCTCTTGCCTCCTCCTCCGCCTCCTCCTCTTTTTTTCCTTTCCACTCGGGGCTGTGACGCGGCGAGTCCCGGCCCCCGAGTGGTGCCCCGGCCACTTGCGTCGCTCATGCTAATGCAACGTCGGCGGGGCGGGGGCCAGGGGCGGGGCGCGGCCGGGCAGGGGTCTCCTCCCTCGGTGCGCCGGGGCTACAAGCCCCTGGAAGGGGTCTTAGTGCAGAATGGTCCTGCACAAACCCCTAGAGATGTGCGCACCATGAGAGGAACGGGCCCTCTGTCTCTTCCAGTTCTAGGACCTACGGGGTCAGCCCCCGCTCTTCTAATGGGAAGAGGGGCGCGGCCGCCAGTTCCCCGCAGCCCAACGGGAGATGGGGCAACCCGGGGCTTGAGATCGCCACCTCAGAAGGATTTCGGCGCACAGCGGGCTGGGAGCCCCCGAGGTGAGCCGTGCTGCGTCCATCTGTTCTCGCAGCTGGAATGTGGAGCCGCTACCCGAGGGGCGCTGGGCACTGACCCCCAAGCCCTTTCTCTGGCCCCGCCCCCTGGCTCCTTCCACCCCCGCGGAAAGGGAGGGGGAAGCTCAGAGACTGCTGGGCCTGCTTTGGACTGACCAGCCCTTCTTCAGAATGTCACCGCAGCTAATTCCCGGCTATGAAACAAGTGGGGATTGAGGGGGAAAGTCGATCGCCCCCAGGCAGGGTTCGCTAATACAACCCTGTTCCTCGCAGTCTCCCGCACTGCCTTGGCACCCTCCTCCCTCCCGCTTTCCTGGACTCTCCCTTCTGCTCTCTCAGTGCGGGTCCCCCAGCTCCGCCTCTTCTCCCTTCTATTCTCCTCACCCCCTCCCCACTCTTAACTCCTCCCAGGCCCTCGCCGCACCAGACCCAGCCCTCCCTCAGCTCCTGCGAGTCTCCTCCCACTTTTCTACATACCCTGATTCGGCTTCCCCCAATTCCAGAGCTGCTTCCCAGCCCCGGGTGGGCTCGTCAGTTATGTCGTCCTCTCTTGGAGCTGTAAGAAACCCCGCCTGGGAGCTGCGCCCACTCACTACGCAAGGCCCAGCAGCCTTGGTGTCTTGAGAGATTCAAGGAAGGCTCACCTTTAGAGAGAGTTGCACACGCCGAGGTGCCCCATTCTCAGCTGATAGGCTGAGCTGTCTAGGAGTGTATGCTGGGCCTGATGCGTCCCCAGAAGAGCTTTGACCCTGGGTGGCACGTAGAACCTGTGTTCCCCTCCTCAGATTGGCAGGAGAGAAGCTCAAAGGCAGCTGAGGTTGGGGGATTGGTGTTGTTGAGATTACAATTTGTCTCTCTTCCAGAGTCTCCAACCTCATTCTTCTGGCCTCAAAAGCAAACTAGCATTTTATTAGATCCAGCTTCTCCCACTGTGACTCCCACCTTGCAGGAGGCATCGTGATGCAGTACAAAGAACGTGGTCTTTAGAGGCAGACAACTTAGGATGGCCAGATCTGCCACTTACTAGATAAGGGGACCTAGGAGGAATTATTTTGCCTCTGTTTGTTGGTTACTTTTTCTGTAAAATGGAACAATGGATTACCTACTGCTTAGTGTTCCTGGCTTAGTAAGAGCAATGTAAGTACTTGCTATTGTGATTATCATTGTAAAATGTGCTGTTTTATCCTCATGCCACAGTTGAGGGACATGTGAAGAGCAGATAAGACCTGGAGGCACCCTGGCTAACTGGATGGGTCCTCTGGTTAAGTGGGCATTGTGATTTCAGGCTCTGTCTAGGCTGTTGGAGGGTGCAAAGGGAACTGGGAAGTTGGCTTCTGTCCCTGAGCTCTCTGTGAGATGAGGCAATGGAGACCAGAGTGTCAGTGTGAGAGGCAACAGCTTTGCCATCTATTGCCCAATCTTCCCAGGCATCCCAGGGAAGGAGAGAAACTCCTTTACTTGTGGCATTGCTGGCACATGCTCTACAGAGAACCTCCCTTTTGTCTGAGGGAAGGAAAGAACCCTATTGTGGGGACAGCTCAGCTTTGACTTTCCTTGGGTGATTCATAATTCCTATCTGGGACTTAGCCTTGGCCTCTGTCTAGTAAGGGTTTAGGTGGGAGTCCACTCACTGCAGCCATCAAATGGAAATGTATGTTGTAGAAGGGCTCTTTTAGGGTAAGAGAATTATTTTAAATTTTATTTGAGAGTCTTTATTCATTACATATAATTCTCTAGCGCATCCTAGTCTCACCCTTAGCTGACTTTTCACATTTTTGTCACTTGCCCGGGTCTAATCATTTAAGACTTCTGAGCTCTTTGGACACTCCCATTGAGGCTTTTAAAGGGGGCTGTCTTCCAACATGCAGTTATTGTTTATGCATATGTTACTTGCCCTGTGTGATTAAAAACAGGAGGCAGGAAAGAATTTGAGGCTTAAGTTTTCTGCCTTGTGTCTAAAAAAACAATGGAATATTAGAGAAAATTTCCCAGTAACTTCAAGGTGAAGACCATTTCTCCCAGCTCCCTAGCCCACATAATTCATAGCTATTTCTGAGCATGAAGCCAAGTTGTCTCTGGGATCATGCTTAATTCTCAGTCCTCCATTCCTATATGGCAAGAATTAGGCTCACTTATTAAGCACTTGTTCTGTGTCAGAGGCATTGTGTGTTCAGTTTTACTTCATTCTTTCTCAATCCTGGTGCAGTATAAATGCTATCCCCCTTGTCTTACTGGTTGAGGAAACTGGGCATAGAAGACTTGGATCTTAGCTCAAGATCCGTGTAACAGATCCTGGCTTTAAACCCAGACTGTGGAACCTGCCTTGTGGTCCTCATGCTGAGTCTTGTTATGCTGCAGCTGCTTTACCCACACCTGGTGGATTAAGCAGATGAAGACCCAGGAGAAAAGGAAGGTAATGGGCAGGTTCCTTCAGCAGGCCCCAGGGACAGTAAACTTCATTCCTCAAATTCCAGATCTGAAATAACCCCATCCCTTCTTCAATTAGCAACAAGGACTGGGTACAGGGGTTAGAGGTAGGCAATGGCCTTCTTCAGCAAAAGGTCTTAGGGAGAAGGATCCCCTGATCTGGGACCAGCTGTGAGACCAATCCTCTTTCCCTGCTGAGGATGTCTGGAGCTGTCCATGGTGCTGGCCCCAGCGCTGTCACTTGCTAAACAGTCTCCAAGGGCCCAACTATCTTCCTGTGCCTGTGACTTCCCTTCCTTGAACTCTTGGTAAGTTTTCTCCCCAAGATTCCTCTATCTAAGCATAACTTATAGGTGAAAGGAAGCTTCCCATCCAATCCTGGGAAAATGGAAGCTTTTTTTTTTTTTTTAACCACATATAGCCATTGTTACTGCAGGGTACATCTGTAGCACTAAGTTTCAGTTGAATGAGTAAAGGAAGAAATTAATTTTTTAAACACATAGAAGTACTTATGATGTGCCAGGCACTGTTAAAAGCATTTTACAAATATTAACTCATTTAATGCTCTCACCAACATTTGTATTACCTTTTTATGGTCAAGGACACTGAGATGAAGTAATTTATCCACAGGGAACTCACAAGCAGTGGGGACTTATTCAAATACAGGGGATCTAGCTTCAGTGTCCATCTTCTAGTCACCATGATATTCTGGTGCAAGACAGCTGAGAAGAGAGGACTTACTTGACAAGATATACCCAAATGCTTGAATCTTGGTAGGAACATTATTATTCTATGTGGCTAGAGATAGTTTGGTGATTTGGGCTTGACAACATTCTTTTTATTTTATCCAGTGGACACAGCTGTGGCCTCAGCCTGATAGAACAAAGTCTGTCTTCTGCTGGACTAGTGCCATGGGGAGCTGATTGGGGACTGGGGATTCCTGGTGTATGGGAATTTGGGGAGGGAGTGGAAGGACAGCCATCCTGCAACATGCCTGGGTGAGGTCTGCTATGTATATGGGGGGTCTTGAGTGGGTTGCAAGGTTGTGGTAGCTTTAATGGAGTGAGCTACCAGTACAGCCTGGTCTCATTTCTGAGAAGGACATAGGGACACATCAATTCTGGGATTTTTGCCATTAATTACTTCACTAAGACATGGGTCCCTGAGAAGTGAAATGACTGTGTTTTCATGAGGAAGCAGGCTGGTGTGGTGGTGGCAGCATGTGGGCGGGGTGCCTGCTCCTGATTTATTATTTCTTTGTCTCCCTGGAAGCACTTAAGTACAGGCTTAGTTCCAATGAAGCTCATGAGCCTCTTTGGATTCCGGCACTGGGGTGAGGGGTATAGTTTGCCCAGGCCTAGTTACATCTCCCCTATATGCTGCCTTGGGAGGGCCCCAGGGCTTCAACATCACCTAATTAATTTAGGCTTCCACAGCCATATATTCTCAGATTCAAAGGAACATAGTGGCCTGTGTCAGCTGTTCCCGGAAAACTGTGAGTCGGGTGGCTGGAAGCCAGAGCGCTACGTGCCTGCCTGGCTGCCCTTGGCTAGTCTGTCCCAGGGCCCAGAAGTGCCTTGTGCACAACATAGAAAGGGACTGTGGCTTCTGCAATGTAGGTGAGCCTCAAAGCCCACCTGCTTTTCTTTTGACCCTCAGATAGTTCACATGAACCATTGATTCAAAGCAAAGCCTCAAAAATCCCTCTGGTTTCTGCTCCCACACTTACTTTCCATTCCAATCCAATGAGTCTTTCAGATTGATCTCTCTCCTCCATTGAGGCAGACTCCTGCCTGCTGTCAGCTCAGACTCTACATCTCCCCTTAACACTATATACCTCCCTACACTATACCTCCCTACACCCCTGCCTCCTCACTCAGTCAACCCACTCCTGCATGGACACCAACTGTTTCTCTATAAAGTTCTAGGCAAGCTTCCAGGCTCACAGACCCTGCATAGCCCCCTTGCTTCCTGGGACTGCTGCCCAGCTTCTTCCCTGAGCATTGTAGCCTTCCAAAATGCCTCTTTCCTCCCATCTTCCCTAATTGATCCCAGAGCTCTTACCTGTGCACCATTGAACCAATGTTCTTACAGCTCCTGCTTGTTTTCCTCTCCTTGGTTCCTGAAATAGTGTAAACAGCTCCCCCCAAGCCCCAAATTCCATCAAATTTCCTGCTCCTCTGGAATCTATCCCACATAACATTGAAGCTATTCTCCCAAACCAGGCTTGAAGATAGGTACTGTGTCTTGCTTATTAGGTACCTACACAGCACCAGCTATAGCACCTTGCATGGAAACTGATGGGTCAGTGGTGTTTGAATCCACTTCTACATTTATTAAAATAAAAATTAATCAAATAAGTAATACAGAAAAATATTCTTCTTATAGAAACTAGAGCATGATAACTGTTTGGTCTCCTCTGCCACAATTACTCTTTCTTTCCTTCTATTTATTTATAATTTTTAAATTAGTTCATTATAGATTCACTGAGTTTTAGTTAGTGCATAATAGTTACACATAATATTGGGATTCACTTGGACATAATTATACAAGCATGGAATATAATTTGTTCCAATTCAATCCACAGTTCTTCCCATTTCTCTCTCCTCCCTCCCACTGTTCCTTTTTTTTTTTTTTTTACTTTTTTTCCTCAATCCCAGAAACTGTATTTATTAACCCAATACAAACACCATTTCAAAATTATGTTAATTACATTTATGCCAGCTGATTCCTCTTGATATCAATTCCTTTAACATCAGTGATAATCCACTGACTGAGTTTCTTAGGACAAATATGACCTAACTCTGCATACACAGAATTACCAGAAACTTATAAACCTGCAGTAACAGTCCAGGAGACACAATTACTCTTTTCAAAGTATATTTTTCAACCATTTTCTTAACTCTTTCCACACACATATATGAGCTCATATAAAATTTAACAAACATTTTGTTCACATAAACATATTTAAGAATTTTTTTCTTTTCTTTCTTTCTTTCTTTTTTTTTTTTTTTTTTTTTTGGGTGGTGGTGGGGTTTGAACTCCAGGGCTTGTGCATGCAAGGCAAACACCCTACCAATCGAGTTATATCCTCAGCACTATTTAAGAATATTTAACATGAATTTTGTTATATATGTCTCCTCTGCTCTCGTTTTTCATTGAGCACTCTATCCACTTTAGTCTCTAATTAAAATAGCTCTATTTTCTTAAGCTGCTGAATAGCTTTTGTGTCATTTTTGTTCTTATGAGTAAACCAGTGCTTTTTAACGTTTCCCTATCAATGGACATTTAGATTATTTCTGATTTATAGATGTTACAGTGTGACAATGAATCTTCTTGTGCTAGTGTGGAGATGCTTAATGATGCACCAGTAACTGGGATTGCTGAAACCCCAACAATCTCTACCCATTTTACATTTTAAAAGAAATTTCCAAATTGCCCTCCAGAGTGGTCGCATAAATGTATCACTCTTCGAGCAATGTGTGGGGGGTACAAGTCCCCCATGCCCATGCCCACATTCACTCTTTACCAGTATTTTCCCCTTTCATCAGTCTGATGGGAAAAAAGTGGTATTCAATATCATTATAATCATTTAACATTTTAATTGGCCAAAAAACTTTTTGTATATTTATTAGCCATTTGTTTTTCCTTTTTCTCTCTTTGCTTTTCTATTAGGTTGTTTGTCTTTTTTTCACCTGAGTTGTAAGTAGTTTCAATATTTAAACTGGAATATCTTTGTCCCAGATATGTACATTAGAGATTAAAATTATTGATACTTCTTCATTACTAGATTTGATGTTTTTATTTATTGGGCAGGATAAATGAGAGTGGATATGACATTGCTGCATCAGTTAAAACCCTTCAGAGACTCTTCATCAGCAATAGGAGAGAGTCCAAGTTCTTTAATTTAACATAAAAGGTCCTCTATTATTCATCCATCTCTACAGTCTCAATGTGATGCCCGTATTTGATCCTGATTTCATCACCTTCAATCTCTGTCTGTCTCTTTAACTTGGAGCAAGTTGACTTAAATTCTCTGGGTCTAGGATCTGTCATTTAAAAAAAACTTACAGAGTTGTCCCTCCTTTACAAGTTTCTAGCTCTGATCTTGTGCAAGTTACCTAACCTCTCTGAAACATACCTACCCATCTATAAAATGGGTGCATTTACAGTACCTTATAGGGTTCAATATAGATGGAATGAGATTACTTGTAAATTTTGATGCTATTGTTCATTATACCACCTCCTGTTTGCCTAGAGGACTTCTACTCAATTTTTATGATCAAATCAATCTCCACCCCAAATAGAATTATCTCTTCCTCCCTTGTGTCATGACCACATACCTCTTGCTGTATATATCACAGTATTTTACAATGATATGCTCTGCTTCCTCTAATGAAGTGTGTACCCTTGACAGTTGGGTCTGAGACAGACAGGTCTCATTCCCTGACTGGTACAGAACAGCCTGAATAGTTAACCATGGAATGGAAGAATGCACCTGTTTATCATTTTAAAAGAATTAGGGCTTTTTCATTGTGCCAAAGTTCTGTTACCCTGGAATGTACTGGGAAATCCTTAATGGGAGGATGAGAGATTCCTGAAAAATACTCTCAGATATACCCTCAGGAAACTGGGAAATGGTTCCCCTGATTGAATAGTTGAGTAGGCAAAAAGATATTAAAGGAAAATTGCATTTTGCTATCAGAGCTGCCTCTGCTGAGAAAACCAAGAGTATAGATGAAGGCCACCAGTCATCTTTCCAGATTCTGAGGCTTGTCCGAGCTCAGTCCAAGCAACCAGAGTCACTTCCATTTTTAGACTTGACAAGCATGGGTTTGGGGTAAGGACAAGATAGTTCTGAGGACAGAGTCATAGATAGAGGACTGGTATGGGAGGATGCATCTGTGTCTCCCTGGCACCCAGCACACTGTGGTACATGGAAGGGCTTTGTAAGAATCTAAAGGAGATACTCATCACGGAGCCAGTCATTCTGAATGGGTAAATAGTGGCCATATATCTACTCTATGTGCCTGGCTAATGTGATCACAGCTTCAAGATTATCTGTCTTGGAGTCTCTGAAAACAGGCTCCCAGGTGTGGACATGGATGGTAGCGATGCAAGAAGAAGGCCCCATCTCGTGGGAAGATTGGGCTTTGAAGAGCCTGTGTACTGTGCCCACAACCTCACTACAGAGGGGCTGAGTTTTGTACAGGGGTTTCAAGAGGGCCAGTCGTGCTTGTAGTCAGCCCTGTGTCAATGACTTGTGTCTGTCTGAGTGGCTGGAAGTCGGGTCTTTCCAGCCTGGCAGCTGGTGCCTTGTCCAGACAAATCCGTGATGTGAGAGAGGTCAAGAGCAGCCGCAGTACCAGCTGCAGCACCATGCCAGCCACGGTGGAAGGCTTTTATCATTATTAGTTTTCAATCTCATAACACCCTGTGAGGTCATTCTTCTTCTGGACTCTTTTAGCTGAAGATTGGCAGGGCGGGAAGATGGAGTAAAGTACCAAGGTCACAAGCTGTCTGACTCACTGTTTGGTCATGTGGCTCTAGTGCTTTGGGGGCCTGTGGTATTCTTCCACGGCCTTCAAAGCCCTGTTTTTTCCACAGCACCTCCACTTCCACAGGATCGATGCCGCCGTACTCCCCCGAGTGCTGGAGATGATCCAACCCCAGGTACCTAGGAGCAGGTACCCTTTATTTCCTTCAGCGTCAGACAGATTGACCTCTGTCCTTGTGAACTCTTTCTGGGGCTATTGCAACAGCCTCTTGGGAGGTCCCCCGACTCTAGTATTGATACCAGTTCTTGATGATCCCCCAAACTGCTCTAAGAGTCAACTTTTAAAATAGAAATCTTCCCCTCAGTAGGTACACAATGGAGAAGTTGTTAAAGTAATCAGCCTCCTGCTTCAAATTCCCATGGCCTGGGGTCAGCCACCCACTCATTATGGTTTCCAGGCCTCCTATCTGTGGTCTCCAATCTCCCCAATGCTGCTCTTCCTAGCACTCTCTGCCACTTACAGCCTCGACTGCCCAGGATGACCGGGTCCTGCTGGGCCAGCCCCACTGTTGACTATGTCCTCTTTCCCAGCAGAATGGGTTACTCCCTGCAGGGAGCACATACCCACACGTGGACCTCCACCCTGACATCACCAGGAGGGATTCTGGGCCATGTTCAACCCATCTCACATCTCCCGAGCCCACCATGGGGCCCCAGGCTGAAAAACACCTGGAATGGTTCTCCACATGCAAAAATGTCTGTATGGATCCCTCTGAAGTGAGGCACATTCTTTTTATCTTTATTTTCATGTTAAATGTTGGTCACAACTCACCAAATTGGTCCTATAATCAACAAAAGGCTGTTGACCTGTACCTCCTTACCACATCTTCGTCATGTCAGTACTGTCACTCCTTCCCATTTTATTTGAGATGAAACTGAGATGCAGAGAAGTGAAGTAACTTACTCCAGCCCACACCACTAAGAAGCAACAGAGCTGGGGCTGCAACCCTGGCAGGTGGCCCCCAGCCTGCTCCCTACCACCCTGAACAAATGTGGTTTTGATGACGATTACAAGTCTCAGGGCTAGATGATGCATGGGACACAAGGCCACACTAAGCCTCCTCAGAGATGTCCTGAAGCTCCTATCCACCCTTGGGAATTGGCAGAAGAAAAGAATGAGCTGGAGCTACCACCCTTCCCTCTGGGTCCAGCAGTAGCTGCAGGTGATCCTGCCCAGAGCCCTGATCTTGCCCTTGTGGGGAGTTAGGGACAGTCAGCTTGGGCTGAAGCCATTGGTATCCAACCCTTTCCTCATTTGCTATTTATGCTCAGGGACAGAACCGGGCCTAGGGTGAGAGGTGAGGCAAATCCCCAGTGAGCAGGATCACCAGAGCAGTTCTGGGAGTACTGGGCATCTAACAGTGGAATACTGAACCATGACACCCCCATCCCTACCCAAGACTACATGCCCATGATGGTTACTGTTTCAAGTACATGATCTGGGATCCTCTTAAGATCTGTCACGACTGTGTTCCCAGCACCTGGCACATGTGAAATGAACACATGAAATGTTGCTCACCTTGAAGACACTCAAGGAGAAGAAAGGGTCCAGAGTTCTGTTCCTCTCTTGTTGAGGTTCAAAGATGTTAAACATATCTCAATAATCTCAGAGATCTCTACTGTGTCCACATGGTACGATGAGGCCCCAGGGGAGATCTCCACGAGATCAAAAGCTCCGGGCTGATAAATTGAGAGCCTAAGGGGATCTGACCCCCGAATTCCCAACGATGTTTACGGTGGGGATAGAGAAAAATCTCTATATTTATGTTGAAATGATTAGCCCCTTGGGGTGTGGAGAAGTGACAACCCTGACTGTGACCTGTCCATATTGGTCAAGCTTTTCGGCAAACCCTGATTCACTGCTGTCTGAGCAGGGGAGGGAAAGTCTCTTGAATACCCTTGAAGGGCAATGTGAACAGGAACTCTGAGACTTCGCAGGTGGAGATGGGAGTGTGGATGTGGCCTCCACCCTTCCACAGCTGTGAGGAGACCCGGCAGCATGGGGTGATGGCTGTGGGGAAGGTCACCCAGGCACTCTGATTTAGTTGAAAACATGATCTACTTTGAGTGTCAAGAAAAATAACCAGAGCATTGGTTTCCCAGCTAAGATGTGATTAATTAAGCTGCATTTAAAGTTAGTGTCAAACTAAAGCTTGATGACAAACATATGGCAGGCATCGCTTACAAAAGGAGGGTGCCGCCTCCCTCAGGATGTGCAGTCCCACTGCATGAGTCAGACCACTGGTGGGCTTCATGCCCCACCATACTGGCTCAGAGTGGACTGCCTGTAACTGATAGGTGCCATTTCTTCACTGAAATTCCTTTGATATCATCTAGTAGCACACAAAGTGGCCCAGAGTGTTTTCATTTGAGCCCAGATGTTGTGTAAATTTCAGACTCCCTTGTGCAGTGTTCAGTCTGCATGGTGGTTGATTGGTTCAGAATGCCTCTGTCCTGCCCTTGACTAGCCCTTCTCAGCTGTCCCTAGTGAGACGTAGGATCACTGAGAACACCACAGGGCTCGGGAGGGGCCAAGTTATCCAAAAAAAGGTTTTCTACTCATGGTGGGAGCAAGGGGCTGACCTGAGCTGTCCTCCCTCTTCTATGAGACCTCCATGAGAGGGATGCAGAGAGGCCTATGGCCCAGGACTGAGGCGATATATGAAAGGGGGAGAAGAGGACTTTTCTGTGCAAGAGTGGAGAAAGGCTGCTCTGCCTGAGGGCAGGTGGAAGAAAACTGAGGTCACACTAAGGTAAGTGCTCCTGGTGGTCATGGGCAGGGGTGTTGATGGAGTGCAGACTCCCAAGGGCTGGAGGGGCCGTGTACCAGTCTTGGTGAGCCACAGGGTTTCCATGGCTAAGCAAAGGGACCAATACAGAATTCCCACAGTTGGAAATCTTCTTAAGCATGCAATTCCAGATATAGGATGTTCTTTCCAAAAGGTAGGACCATTTTTATATCTCTTCATAGATAAAGCCAATGGTCTCTAAAAGCCTGATGCTGAATTCCACTGCATCTATTGTGAAAGGTGACATATTAAGGTTATTGCCTAAAGTTATTTTGAGGGGAGGGTACCAGGGATTGAACTCAGGGGCACTTAACCACTGAGCCACATCCCCAGCCCTATTTTGTATTTTATCTAGAGACAGAGTCTCATTGAATTGTTTAGTGCCTTGCTATTGTTGAGGCTAGCTTTGAACTGGCGATCTTCCTGCCTCAGCCTCCTGAGCTTCTGGGTTTACAGGTGTGTGCCACTGGCCTGGCTACCCTTAAGGTTATTACCTTAGAGGAACCAAAGAGCTAACAGGAGATCCTTGCCATCTTGTTTAATATCTGCTCTTTGATGATTAGGGATGTGGGTGTCATGCCCTCCCAGGCCCTCTGATCTAGATACCACCTTTGCCTCAACTCAGCATACCCGTATCTACTGCCTTGGGCCTTTTGTGTGACCTCCTGCCCACCCACCCCCAAAGGCATTCATCTGCCAGTCTCATTCCCTGCTGTCTGTACTCGACAGTGAACCTTCCCAAACTTCCTCATTTAAAACTCTACCCCAGCACTTTTTATCTTCCTCAGTTGCTGACACATAACATGGTTCATGGATTATGTGTACTGTCTGTCTCCCTCCTTAGAAGGCATGCTCCATGAGAGTGGGGTGGGGAGGAGAGGGTGGGGAGGTAAAGAGTTGAATGTCAGCTAGAAAAGGGAGAATCTGACCACCCATGGCCCAAGGAGAGCTATAGAAGAGTTGGAAGCTTCTAAATTCCTGTCTAAATTTGGGTGCTAGTCCAGTCCATGGCATGTAGTCCAGGCTGTACACCTGGCCCCTTCTGATGTGAGTCCTGGGAGTGGCAGCTGCTGGCAAGCAGAGACCCTTGAGGAACTGCTTGAATTAACTCAGAGTGGAGGTGGTAAAGAGATGGTGTCCTACCAGAAAGCCAGGATTCAGGAAAGCCCCAAGGTTGGGGGCATGTTCAAGGAAGGTGGGCTTAGGGAGGAGTTAGCTGCCTGTAAAGGCAGGTTTGGTAGGAAGGGGACGCTGAGCTGATCATAAGGGACTTTGAGAAGACATAACAGAGAGAAAGGAAGAGAGTACATAGAGGCAGATCTGCCCACTCCTGGGAGTGTGAATGCACAACCCAGATGATCTCAGCCTTGACGACAGTCTGGAGAGACTGACCTCTGATCTCATAGGCACTGACCTTCCCCATCTTGCTTTAGCTTGTTCACAGTCTCAATAGAACTACCACTGAGGTGGTCCCCCTAGCCCCTCTGCCTGGGAGATCTGTGTTCTTCTTTCCTGGGGCCACCTCAGGAGAGGGCAGACCACAGCCCTCCTGGAAGGGGCCTGGTCCTAAGGGAATTTTAATCTGCCAGTTGTGAACCTCCTTATGGGTGAAAATCATAGACTAAACCTTGCAGGTACAGACCACCACCCCATGAAGCTGGAGGCTTTCTAGAAGGGAGATATTCTGTCCAGCTTCCCTCCTTGGCAGGACTGTGCCCTCCAACAGCCATGCATAGAAGGGAAGGAGGCATAGATGGTCTCTAATGGCTTATTCAGGATCCTGTAGGTCCCAGTAGAAGGAGGCAATCAGGAGCTGCCTGGTAATCTCATGCTTCTCTGCCTCTGCCCCCAATCCTAATAACTCAGATATTGGTTCTGAGGAAGAACTAAATGATCAGGCTGGCACCAGCTGAAGGACCCACCAAATCCCTATCCTTCAGTGTCAGGAATAGGATGTGGAAGGTGGGAAGGGGAAGGAGAAAGGGTGGGGCAGGCCAGGCCAGGCTGAGGGCTCATGGATATAAAGGATGCCATCTGGTGCCTCCTGGGGTGGGGAGGGCCAGAACTGGTAACAGAACTGTTCTCTGAGGGGAGCCCACCCCATGGGGACAGTGCAGTACTGGTGATGCTCAGAAGAGGTCTCAAGGGACAGGAAGGAGCTCTGGGAAGGAGAGAATGGTACACATTATGAGAAGCCATATGCCTAATGGCTGGTAGTTTTGAGTTTTTGCCATGTGCCTCTACATGGAACATCACAAGTAATTCCCCAGCCACCTGTGAGCCAAAGATCTGCAAATCCTTATCTGAGATCCTGGAGCCTTACGGATCTTGGAATTGGGAATCTTTTTATTTTTATTTTTTTAGTTGTAGTTGGACACAATACCTTTATTTTATTTGTTTATTTTTATGTGGTGCTGAGGATCGAACCCAGGGCCTCCTCAGTCGTGCTAGGCTAGTGCTCTTCTGCTGAGCCACAACCCCAGCCCTGGAATTGAGAATCTTAAACATTTTAGGGCAATAATATGGTTCACGTACTGTCAGTTACTGTACATTTTATAACTACTCCCAGGATCTGGGGAGCAGCTTATAACCAAAGGCATGTATATTTGTTTCAGAGACATGTACAAATATTCATATTTTGCAGGGTTGATGAAGATCATAAATAGACTCATGTCACTTCCGGTTAGATTTTGTTACCCAATGAGCCCTGAGAATCACAAGAAATCTGGCCTTTAGTGCTTTTTAGAATTTGAAATTGCAGCCAAAGGACTGTGGATTTGTACTCATCTCCAAACTGAGGCTTTGCGAACTTAAGTGATGGGCCAAGTTCACTGGTTTAGGTGTGTTGGCCCCCAAAATCTCATGTGTAAGAAAATGCAAGAAGGTTTGGAGGAGAAATGATTGGGTTATAGCCTTAACCTAATTAATGAATTAATCCCATGATAGGTATTAACAGTGGTAACTGAAGTGGTAGGGTATGGCTGCAGGAAGTGGGAATTGGAGTGTGGCTTTGGGGTATATATTTGTATCTGGCAAGTGGAGATCTCTCTCTCTGCTTCCTAATCATCATGTGAGCGGCTTCTCTCTGCCACATTCTTCCTCCATGATGTTCAGCCTACCTTATGCCCTGAGGAATAGAGCCTGCTCTCTATGGATTGAGACCGCTTAAACCATGAGCCCCTAAATAAAACTTTCCTCTTCTACAGTTGTTCTGGTCAGGTCCTTTGATCACAGCAGCAAAAAGAGCTGGCTAATACAGTCACAGAGCTAGGAAGTGGTAGAGCTGGGCTCAGATGCAAGCTTTATAGCCTAGCAAGGGTCTTCCTAGCCCAACATTGCTGGAGGGGTGCTATTGTGATTAGTATACCACCATGATTTGTGGGACCATGGAAAACATGGTGCTGAGAAATCTTGCTTTTTTTAAATCATATATGGTCAGAGACTAGGCTATTTGGAATCATGACTGAGAAGGGGACATCCCAGTTATCTCTGGAGGATCTGTGCCATGGGGTAGCTGAGCTTGATCAGCAGTCCCCATTTCCAACCGAGGTGCAGAGCAGTTTCAGAAGCAGCATTCCATATTGGTCTTAAAGTTGCTGGAAATTCACCCTCTTATGAAAATTGCCCTGTACAAAGTACTAACACAATGTTTCTAGAAAAGATTAAGCAAAGGGAGATAAGATGTTTTTAAAAACCTATAAAATAGGTTACATTTCAAACATTATCTATTGATCAGATAGAGGAGACTAGAGACTAGAGACTCACAACAGCGAAACCACCATAAATCATCTTGCCGTGGCCAAACTAATGTCATCCCCATATATTTTCTTTCCCAAGCCCATCTGTTGGGGTAAACACTTGTCAATACTTAGGAAAGCTTTTTGTTCTAGACAGTGAGATAAGGACTTTAAAGACTGTGATAACAAAGTAAATGGAGAGGGGAAGCTGGTTACTTCCTGTGTCTCCAGTCTTTAGGTGAGGATCAAAGCAGAGTGAACTTGGTGGCAAAGTAAAAGAATGTACACATAGAACATCTAATGAAATCTACGTGCATAGTGGGTGTGCAACCTGTCCTATGTACTCCACCTGTTTGAACGCACAGCATGACTCTCCATTATATGTAAGCCTGCCGTCACTGAGGAGCAAGTGAGTAATAAAATCTTCCAAATCTTTTGATTGAGTCCTTCAAGTTCCTTCTTTGAGATTAGTAAACAGTATGCTGGGGGTCTTTGAGGTTCTGGGTTGAATGCCTTCCCTCAATAAGTTTCCTTTAAAAGAAGAAATTGAGATATCAAAAGCAATCTCACTTTGGAGATAGCCTGTATCCTCCCTTGAATGTGTACTTGCCTTCCTGATTAAATTTCTGCTAATGCCTCTGACTCATATTGAAATTCTTTTCTGTGATGTTTGTGAGGGACCCCATCATCCTGAATTGAGGTCGCCCTCTCCAGGACCTCTTGGACCTGCTCGAGTGATAGAGCATCTTATTAAAGGTGTAGCAAGGCAGAGGGGGTGGAGGGCAAAGCACAGAAGCGGAGTTAAATGAAGTTAGTTTAGGTAAAGGAATCATCCTTGAGGTAGTCAGCGACCACCATGGGTACAAAAAGCAGATACATTCCCACATACATGCTATGTGTTCTTCCCTGTCCTCCTCACTCTCAATCTTATCATCTCCAGTGATCCGGTACATCATAAAACATTATATGTTTTATCATAAACATTCTATGTTCCATGTGTGCATCATGTTAAGATACTTAACATCTCCAGGAATAAACTAGATGAGGAAATGACAGTATTGGGGTATCACCACAGGTTAGAAGGCAGACAAACTCCTGGGCTCTTAACATGTGAACTTGCTAAAGCATGGTTTGTGTTTTCTTCCATCCCCACTGGAGGGCACTCTCAGAAGCTGCAACAGCCCAGTCCTATCACAAGACCACAATGTTTGCACATACTCATGCATACAAAGACAAAAACAAAAACAAAACCTATCTTTTAAAATCTTGCCCCTGAACAATGAGAAACTACTAGATTTTAGCCCACCCCATAAGTCCATAAAAGCTTACATTTTCCATTGTTCAGGGAGCAACCTGCTGTCTCTCTCCTCTTCCTCCCCCCCCCCCCCCCCCCCGCCTCCTGCCACCAGTGCCGTCTCCCCTCTTCTTGGAAAACAGTCAAGACATGAAAATGCAGGCCCTACTTCCTGCAGGATAGATCATAGGATTCCTCCCCAAGAGGAGACCCAAAACAAACAGCAAAGCCCCCCTCGCAGATAATCAGCGTGAGAAGCATCAAAGCAGGAGAGGGGGCTAGGCTGGAATAGTCACGTACCCAGGACTGGGACACAGCTAGGAGCAAGAGTGACCAGGCTGGGCACTTTCTGAAGACACTGGATTCGAAACCTGCCTACATTTACCTGGTTAAACTGCAGACAAAGTTGGGTGGGGGTGGTTGACATTTGAGTCTGATATTGAGTTGACCACATTTTGTTTCTTTCAAAAATAAGAAGTTTGTGGCTAGGCAGAAGATGTTTAGAAAAATAAAGAAATCCGTGATCAACTTGCACTATAGTGATTGCAAATTTTGAAGAAAACTGCCTCGTGTTGGGCTGCAGGATTTGCCAAAGGTAGTTAAAACTGAACAAGCATCCAAATCACCTTGTTAAGATGCAGGTTGCTGGGGTCCATTACTAGAGGTTTCAGATTCCTCGGGTTTGAGATTTGCATTTCTAACAAGTTCTCAGCAGGGTTTTATTTGCTCTCGCCTGAAATGCCTTCTGGTGCTGATCAACCTCCTGAGAACCAGGCTGGGATGATCCCATTACTGGTCTTTGCTGCCACCATCTGGTCATTGTGGAAAATGGCATGCTGTTCTGTCTCAGGCCAATTCCATCTTCATCCATCTAGCTGTTCTTTTCTATTTTTATTTCACCAGAAGTACCTTCATTGGGATAAGTTATTTTCCTTAAAAAATTCTCAATAAAGATCTTATTTTTCCATAGGCCTTTGAAATTTTTTTCCAAAATAACTTTTACCTCTGTAAGTTTTCTTTAGGGACAATTATTAATTTATCCAGTTTTATCTATTTTATCTAATATATAATATATAGTATATGTTATATATAATATATATTTTACATGTGTGTATATTATATAATGTGTACGTGTGTGTGTGTGTGTGTGTGTGTGTGTGTGTGTGTATGTGTCATAGAAGGACACAACATAATCCCTAATTCTGCTTCCTGGTGGCTAGGTGGGAGTGAGATTCTGGGCTGGGGAGGGCTGAACTTCAGGGAAGAAGAAGAGCTGCTGCCAGGCATGGAGAT
Source organism: Callospermophilus lateralis (assembly GCF_048772815.1). Classification (NCBI taxonomy): domain Eukaryota; kingdom Metazoa; phylum Chordata; class Mammalia; order Rodentia; family Sciuridae; genus Callospermophilus; species Callospermophilus lateralis. The sequence goes on along the minus strand of NC_135319.1, from coordinate 22,075,445 downwards.
GGCAAGGAGCAGACCCCACCCACCTTTATATGATCATATTTTCAGCTGATGGTGTATGCATCCTGCTGTCACATTTAATTCTCTGGTTCTAGGTGATGATGTTCTTCTTGTCTAGATGATTTGGTTGGGGTTGTTTCTGTGGTGTTAGGAGTATCTTAAAGGAGAAAAGTAACCCCATATGTTCTGGAGGGGAGGAAAGAGATGACATACAAGCCAATCTTCTAACAGCTGAGAAGTTAGAGAGAGAGAGAGGCAGAGAGAGAGAGAGAGAGAGAGAGAGAGAGAGAGAGAGAGAGAGAGAGAGAGAACCCGTGCAATAAGGTAGAGTCTCTTTTTTGGGGGTCCTCAAATTGACCTAAGAACAAATAAGTGAAAACAGACTTAGAGGGAAGGACAGTGATTTTATGGGTAAAGGGACAGCCCATGTGAGAGGGAACCTGCTTGGGTCAGAGATCCATAGGGAACTGAGAAGCATTGCAGTGTGAAGGTGGGAGAAGTAGAGGGAGAGTATGTTAGTCAGTTTCATGTTACTACAATAAAATATCTGAGGCATTGACTTTATAAAGAGAAAAGGGTTATTTAGCTCACAGTTTTAGAGACTGGAAGTCCAAACAGCATAGAAAAGGCTTGGTGGTGCCCCTTGGCTGCACCACCATGGCATGAGTGGCACTGGATGGCCATTTGTGGGGAAACAAGTGAGTGATTGCATCTCATCCAGAGCAGAGAGGAGGGTAGAACAATTGCAGGCTTTATAACAGTTTTCTTGCAAGAACTATCAAGGAGTCACAGAACTACTTTCCATGGGCACACCCCCAATGACCTTCCCCACTTCTTACAGATTCCACCACCTCCCAATAGCACCATTCTGGGAAACAAGCCTCTAATAAAAGGGTCTTTGGAGGACTTTCACTATCCAAACCAGTTGAGGTCTGGTGTATTTCCCACACAGCGCCTGTTCTCAGCCTGAACCAGAGATCATCATGCCAAGGCTAACAGGAGGATTTCAAGCAAGGCTGGAACCTAGATTGACTGAGATTTGAATTTGCTTGTGTTCCCTGACTCTTCTTTACCTTGCTTTAAATAGCTATAAACAGTCATTCGTCCATTGCTTTCTTTGCCCATTCACCCATTTGTGTATCCATCTTGGGTCAGTTTCTTTGCAGGGCAATGGGAATGTAAGAAAAGGAGCCATGAACCCTGCTGTCCAACACCTTTCTCAGGGGTCTTGAGGAGGAGTCACTCACCCTACCTGCTTTTGTCCACGAAATCATACTCTTTCAAGGACCACCCTTCAGTGAATCTCTCCTCTGTGAGGCTCCTGCCGACGGTGGCTGCCAGAGTCAGCAGTTCTGTATGCTGCTGCCTAGGACATATGGCAGCTGAATGAATGGATAGACAAGCCAGGTGTGGTCACTTCCTTGTTATTAACCTGAGTTGATCCATTGATTTGCTGTTGGGTCATGAGAATTAAGGAAATGAGGGAAAAGAAACAAAAAGGAAACCTTGGCAGCACTTCTTCTACATCCTGTGCTCATAACTGAGAGCAACTGGCAGACTGCAATGGTCAACCCATAGTTCAGGCTCACAGGAAATATAAATGCTCTTTATTTGAATTCCAGACTCTACTTTTCAGAGGTAAGGAAAGCCTCCCCTTTCCCTTATAGCTGAATCTGATATTTGGGAAAGAGAGGGTACTATGAGTTAAATGTTTCTCTCCAAATATTCATGCATTGAAAACTTAACACCTAAAATTTTATGTTTAATGATATTTGGAGATGAATTTTTGGGAGGGATTGATTGGGTCATGGAGGCAAAACCTCCATGGATTAATAAATCACTGAGCGAGTGAATTAGTCATCACAAGAATGAGCCTTCTAAAACATCGGTTTAGCCGTATTATGTGTATCCCCTTATCATAAAATGCCTTTCACCGCCTGGGGACTCTGTAGACAGTCTGCACCAGCAAGAAGGCCCTCATCCGATACAGAAACTCCACCTTAAACTTCCCAGCCTCAGAAATGTGAATGGAGCAAACATTTATTCTTTATAAAGTACCCAGTCTGGTATTCAATTATAGCAACAGAAAACAAAGACAGAAGATTCTAGTCCTTGATGTCATTTGTCTTTGCAGTTCACAGTGGTGGAGAGGATGGCATCCCTCATCTCTGTCACATGGCCTCTTAGGGGCCTGTCTTCTGGGCTGTTCTTAGACTTCATGAATTGTTGTGTAGAGAGTTTGCCCAAGTTGCTATCTGCATAGACATCTACTGCTAACATTTTCCCCAAGGACAGTCCCTGACTCTTTGCCAGGGTCTTCACCAGGAGGCAGTCATAACTTACCTGTGCTCATGGACCCCACTGATAAGATAAGTGAGGATTTGATGCCTTTTACTCAGCTGAAAGTAACTTACAGAACTTCCTTTCTCGCACTCAGATCTGCATGGGTAAGGAAAAGGGTTCCCCTCCAGAACTATGGGCTGGCTGAGAATTAAAAGCCAAGAAAAGTAGCACTACAAAATAACTACAGGACACAGAAGTATAGTTTCAGATGTGGGCAGCGATGGGCCAAGCTGACCAGACAGGTAAAAGCTTCTGACAAAGAAGGGAGCCCGTGCTTGCTTTATTTATATTGGAATAGATTAAAGGGATTTGATAGAAAGTTCATCACTAAAACAGGATAGAGGTGGGGGTCAGGCAGGTTGCTTGGGAACTTTTTGGGCAGAGCTGAGAGGGCGTTCACTTTTATTGGGCGATGTTAATAGCGGGAGTGCCACTATAAGTTCCCAATCTATCCCCTCACTGGCTTCAATGCTGAAAAGGCCACACATTTCATGGGTGGCTTCTCACACCTCTCATCTAAGTGCCTTCTTAGATTTTGAAACTCAAAGCCAGGAAAGTTTCCCTTTTTATAATTGCTTATAGTCATCTCCTTTACTGTGGGGACCATGAACACCTGTCTTAGTCTGTTTTCTATTGCTATAATAAAATACCTGAGAATGGAAATCTTATAGAAAATAGAGGCTTATTTTGGCTCATGGTTCGATAGGCAGGAAGCCCAAGAGCATGGCAATGACATTTACTCTGTACCTGGTGGAGGGCCTCTTTCGGCATCATGACTTGATGGAGGGTATCACATAGTGAGACACAGCAGCTTGCTAACTCGAGTCTCACCTCCTCTCCTCATAAAGTCACTAATTCACCATGGGGGCCCATCCTCATACCTCATTGCTACAGTGTTTACCCATTTGAATGTCCTTCATATGCCCATTTGTTAAAGGACTGGTCCCTACAGTGGCACTATGGAGAGGCAGTGGAATCTGTAAGAGATAGGGCCTAGTGGGAAGTCTTGAGGTCATTGGGGTCATGCTCTTGAAGGGGATTGTGGGATCACAGATCACTTCCTACTCTCCTTTATTTCCTGGCCATGAGGTTTTGCTCCACCACACACTCCTGCCATAATGGGCTGCCTCGCTACAGGCCCAAAGCGACAGGACACCCAGTCATGGACTGGGACCTCCAAAATGGTGAGCCAAAATAAAAATCTTTCTTCATAAGTATTTCATTAAGCTGATGAACATATTCATCTAACCTAATTACCTCCGACAAATGCCTACTTTCAAATACCATTAACATATGCCTTGAGGATTAAGATTCCAACATGTGATCTTTTGGGGGATGCATTCAAATTATAGCACTGTCCAGTGGGAAATAACAGGTGGGGTGAGGCAGGAATAGTCAGGAAGGAATATCCTCCTCCTCACTGTTGCATAGCAACTCAACTCTCTAGGCCCCAGAGGCTCCAACCTATACCATGCAGGATCCTCTCAAACACCTGGCCATTGCCATGAGTTTGCACCAACTGGTGCTATCCATGTCTATGACTAAAATCCTCTTCCATCACTCTCGCCTCACTCAGACCCATACTCCTTCCTTTCCTTCCAGCGTATGTCACTCCCTTGGTTTGAAGCCCCTCCTATGGTGGCTAAGGCTGATCAAGTAGGCCTGAGCTGGGGTTTGAGCCCCAGGAGCTTAATCTGGGTCAATTCATCTAAGGGGACCTAATAGGAGGAGCAGAGCAGAATGAGCTACCGACTTTGGGTCACACCTTACAGAGTCATGTACTGCTCAAGCTAAAATCCCTCTAAGAGGACACCCAAAAATATGTGACTTAAAGAACAAAGTTCCCTAGTGAAGTTTCCAAGTCAGCAGGAGGTTCTATTCCATGTGGTCATCAGGGCGCTCAGTTCTTTTCATTCTATTTTCCCCATTACCCTTCTGACAAGTATATCAACCTTGACTGCATATTAAAGTCACCCAGGAAGATTTTTAAAAATCCAGGCATCCAGGTCCCATTCTAGACCAATTAATCTGAATCTCTGGATGTGAGACACAGGTTTTGGTGTTATTTACAGGTGCCCTGGCAATGCAAATATCCAACATGTTTGAGACATGATTTTTAGATCAAAGGTTCTTAAACTTTAGCCTGCATCAGAATTACCTGCAGGGCTTAAAATCACAGAGTGCTAGGTTAAACAAATTAAAGTTTCTAATTTTGCCTGGTATATAGCCTAATATTAATTTCTAATAAATTTCTGGGTAGTTGCTGCTATTGCTGCTCTGGGACCACAGTTTGAGAGATACTATGCAGGATTCATGAGTAAAGCTGGGTCCTTGCTCCATCTGGGCTTAGTTTGTGGAAAGGGACAAGGGAGGCATTTGTCCAGATTCCAAGGCCATTACCATCCAGACAGTTTCCAGCAGGAGACCCAAAAAAAAAAAAAAAAAAAAAAAAAACCAAAAAAAAAAGAAAACCCGCTGCATAGCTACTTAATTGCTTGGCATCCGGGGCTCACTTTTACCAGATGACCAAGGATTTTATGCCTTTCTGTTAATTATTTCTCCCTCTAGGTTCAACCCAGTCTAGCTACTCGTTGCTAAGAAGGCTGTCTTAATCTGTTTTCTGTTGCTATGCCAGAATACCTGAGACTGAGTAATTTATAAAGAATAGAGACTTATTTTGCTCACAGTTCTGGAGAATGGGAAGTCCAAGAGGTTGGTGCCAGCATTTAGTAAAGGCCTTCTTGCTTCCTCAGAACAAAACAGAAGATATCACATGGTGAGACAGAGCAAGTGAGCCAGAAAGGGCTTACTTTTACAACAAAGACACCCCTCCATAACCTATTAATCCATTCATGAATCCAATTGCCTTACAAAGGCCCCACTTCTCAACACTGATGCACTGGGGACTAAGTTTTCAACACATGAATTCTGGGGAAATACCCAAATCATGACACGGGTAAAGAGCTGAAGGGGCTGGGTTTGCAGCTCAGTGGTGGAGCTGCTTCTTTAGCATGTATGAGGCACTGGGTTCAATCCTCAGCACCACATAAAAATAAACAAATAAAACAAAGATATTGTGTCCATCTGCAACTAAAAAATTTTTTTGAAAAAAAAAAAAGGAGCTGGAAAACAGTGAAGATGATGACGGTGTTCTTCCTCAAACAATTTCATCTTCCAGGTGTCCTCATCTGAGATAGGTAGGACCAAGACAAAGTGTAGTTTTAAATTGGTTTAATTTATAAAATGGTTATTACACTGGTATAAAATGGAATTATATTTTTATTATACTGGGCTGCCAAGGATGTATTTATTTATTATCTAAGTATAACTAGAAAAGTTACAGAATCTATCTAAGATTTTTAATTTAGGGTTAAAAATAAATGGCCTGCAGATCAGGTTTAAAGGCACAAAGGAAAAGTTATAAAGTTAGTCTCTGCTGACATCCTATGAATCCTGTTCATTAAAATAACTGATTAAGTGATGTAAGTGAAAATACTGGAGTAGATGGTTCCCAGGGCCCGTTTTTCCACAGAAATAGGGGAAAACCCAGCAGACACTATCTGAGTCGACTTCTTCAGAACTCTGAAAAATAGCCAGAAGTTTACAGCAACCAAGAAAATCCTGAATCAAGAGTGGGGAGGAACTTAGGAATAGTTAGGAAAGCTCCGCCTTGGCATGTCAGTGGCCTTAAAGACCGCAACCTGAGCTCCCAATGTGGTACCCTGGCCCATGCTTCCAGAGTGATCAGAGTAGACCCTTTTCTGATATAATTGTGATTTCATGCATGATCACGCCCTGCATTCTCTATCCTATCTAAAATCAAGCTGGAAAAGAACAAAAGATAATACTGGCCTATTATATACATCTGCTCAGGCATTGTGAAAAAATGCAAAAATAATAAAAGCTTTTTAGATTTTAAAGATTATTGATAATGGAATAAAAGCCAGATTCCTGAACATGCAGCACACTGTCAATGCACTCATGTAGAAAACACACAAGTGAACATGCATTACAGAACTCTAGCTTCTATATGGTCTATTCCTATGGTTTTACTCTGAAGTTTTACATGACCTAGGATGCTGATGGAGATTTAATAAAATAAAGGTACATTACATATTTCTGATCTAATAACCAACTTTAAGAAGAAGTACAGTGGAATGATACAGGATGTTTTGTATCTTTCCAAACATTTAAATCTAATTTGATTTTTGTTGTAATTTGATATTTTAATTAACAGTATGTTAAAGACGAAATTGACTGAATGATAGTTGGGTCCATAGGGTTCAACTGTCTTATTGCTAAATATACAAAATGAATCCAGTAAACACTTTCCATTTCTAATGGCCTGAAAAACCTACTTTAAAAAAATTCAGGTACAGCTAAACTGGGCTGAGGATGGCTACAATAAATGAAAGTCAAGCAACAAAAACTCTAAAACATGAACACTTTCTATCCAGGATAAAAACAAAAACAAAAAACCACGCAAAGCAAAGAGAACCAAGACTGACCAAGTAACCAATCAAAAACCAATTCTCTGTTATTCAAGCTAATAATTACTTCATTATTATTGGTAGTTCCTAGAGTTTCAGCTTTGATGTCAAATGTGACAGTGGATCCATAGGTCACCGCAGGCAATTTACTGGTCGTTTCTTTTCCATTTATAAAAACTGCACCATTGGTGATCTGGCTGCAGAGATTCCTATCCATTCTGCTTCTCTCTGAATGTTAATGTCTGTGCACAGAAATAGGTTGGAGCGCTGGCATAGAGAACACCTGAGGATTCAGAATCATTCCAGAGTGCTGTATTTCTTCAACTGTTCAGGCTGAATCCCTCAGAGCCAGTTGTCCACTCATGAGGCACCTATGTGGGGGGATGTTCCAAGGACTCCACTCCTGTCAACCATCTCGTCCGGTGTAGACTCTAAAATGATAATCAATATTGCGGTCTCTGTGCAATACTCTGAATTCAGTTTCAAAATGATTTGAAGTATATTTATAGAACTGGAGCCTGTCCTCTTGGGTTTAAAGTGGTCATCCACCTTACACCATCTTAGTATGATGCCTCTAGGTTTCTCTATTAGTTCTTCTATCTGCACTGGTAGGTGAGATGCTACTGTTTCATGCTTTAAAGTAATGTCTTTATGTTAGAACTGAATCATCCAACTAAGCAGATAAACAAGGCATATAAACCAGTGAAGGCACTTGTGGTAAACTGCCCAACTGAATGTGTGAAGCCTTCGTGGTAAAGCCCCACTGTTTCTCATTGTGCTCTTCTATACCACTAAGAATGGCAATCTCCCCTTCCTGGACCAAGTCCTCTGCAGTGTTAACTCCACATTTCATGAGCTTCTGGCAGTCATCTAGTGGTTTAATGGATTCCTGTTTAATGGTGTTCCCTACTTACAAAAGGGTCACAAATCATTTGTCCAGGAGCTTACCAGACTTCCCTTTAAGTCATTAACCTGCCATTTGAGGACATCCCTTGTCTGTGATGCACTCTTTTTGATTTCTGTGCCTCCTGCAGCCCCTGCAGTCTGTGGTCCAGCGCAGGCTGGTAGCTCTACACGTCCTCCGTGTTCTTGTGGGCCTCCTGCAGCAGGAACTCTGGGTCAGCTCCATCGCTGCTCTCATCAGGCAGTGTAGCTGCTGCGGCATGCAGCCTAGAGCAGGTAGGAGGAGCAAGTAACCCTTATTTTACTTAATAATGGCTCCACAGTGTAAGAGTATTTATGCTGGCAATTTTGTTATTGTATAATGTTATAATTGTTCCATTTTATTATTATTGGATTTGTTATTAATCTCTTACTTTGCCTAATTTATGAATTAAGCTTTGTCATAGGTATATATGTATAGGAAAACACACAACACACAAAAAACAACACACACACAGAGGTATAATATGAGGAGTTTGGGCATCCACTGGGGTTTTGGAACATATCCTCCCTCCACTGATAAGTAGGGACCACCATAATGGCCAAGAACTCTCCAAATTTGACATTAAATTACATGCATAAGAGGCTCAACAGATTCAAAGGATAAACACAAAGCTATCCATACAGAGCACATTATAATCAAATTGTCAAAAGCCAGAGAGGACAAAAGAATCTTGAAAGTAGCAAGAGAGAAGCAACCTGTTATACACAAGGGTCCTCCGTAAGATTAAGAGCTGAATTGTGTTCAGAAATCAAAGAGCCACAGGGAGTTGGATGACAGATCTAAAGTGCTGAATAGAAAAAAAAATCCTGTGGACCAAGATTTCAGTATTTAGCAAAAGTATCCTTCAAAAATAAAAGAGGAATTGACATTCCTAGATAAACAAAAAGTAATAGGGTTTGTTACTAGTAGACCTGCTCTACAAGGACTGTTAATGGGAGCACTTCAGGCTGAAGTGAAGATACTAGACAGTAATTCACAGCCATCCAGAGAAATATAGAACTCCAGCCAAGATAATCCAAAGGTAATACAAAAGCTAGTATTATTAGATTTTGGTATGTAATTCCACTTTTTGTTTTTTATATGATGTAAAAGACAAATGTTTAAAATAATACTTATAAATCTATGATAATAGACAATATATAAAAATGCAATTTGTGACAACAGCAACATAAAATGAGTCAGAAAGAGCAACAGAAGTGCAAAGATTCTGTATACTACTGGACCTAATTGATGACAATTCAAATTAGATTGTTATAAATTTAGGATGCTAGTAGTAATTCTCATGGTAACCACAAAAAATAAAATCTAAAAACTGAAGAACAGGAAATGAGAAGGGAATCAAAGGGGTAATTACAAAACGAAACAAAAGGCAAAAAGAGGAATAGGAAAAAATATAAGATACCCAGGAAAAAAAAATAGTAGAATGACAGAAATAAGTGTTTCGCAGTAAGTAAATACTTTAAATGTAACTTGATCAAGCTCTCTAATCAAAAAGCAGTGATTGGCAGATGGAATTTTAAACAATGATCCAACTATTATAAGCTATCTATAGGAAACTCATTTTAGATTCAAAGACGCAAATAGGTTGAATATGAAGGTCAGAAAAACATATTCAATATTCCAAGCAAATTATATTCAAAACAGAGTCGAAGTGGCTATAATAATATCAAAAAAAAAAAAAACCAGACTGTAGGGAAAATTGTTACAAAAGATTGTTACAGAAGATAAAGAAGGCATTATATATTAAGAAAGGAGTCAATTAATTAAGATATAACATTTAGCAGGGTGTGGTGCATTCCTGTAATCCCAACAACCCTGGAGGTTGAGGCAGAAAGATCACAAGTTCAAGGTCACCCTGGGCAACTTAGTGAGACCCTGTCTCAAAATAAAAAATAAAAAGGGCTGGGGATGTACCTCAGAATAAGGTGGGCAGTCCAGGTGAGAATGAGAGTCATCATTATGACCTGAAGAAAAATAGGGTTATACAGGAGAAAATAACACAGGGAAGGGGTTTAGAGCATGGGGTCTGTCCATGGACAGAGAGGACAGTGGTGGAAAAGACCAAGGAGAGGGCAAAGATCCTATAAATGGGGCAAAGGTAGATCACAGAAGTGGTCTATGTGGAAGTGTGGTTTTGCAAACACAACGTGAGCCAAGGGGGCAGATACGACAAAGGAAAGCAGTCTGAGACAAGAGTGAGAGTTTGTGCAGCCAAGGACAGAAGTTGAGTAGCAGTGGGGCTAAGTCTGTCCAGCTCATCCCTCAGGTTCCCACAGTGACCCAAGCCAGGTCCAAGTTATGGAACCATATATATTTACCAGGTGGAGGGTCCTCGGGTCTTGTTTTCCTGAAAGAAAAATTTTGCTGAGAGACACAGTTAGAAAAGCATAAAGGGTTTATTGAGTGGAACAGAAGCAATGCTCTGAAGTATATGGAGCACACTGCCTCCAAGAGGAAAGGGTGGGTTTTCTTCTTTCTGTACTCTAGGGAGTACAATATAGGGTCTTATTTACCTAGGTACAGTTGTATTTGTAATATTAAATTTAAAAGTCAATAATATGTTGAATAATATGTTGAACAAAAGAGGACTGGGAAGGAGTGAAGGAAGAGAGAGACTTAAGGAGAAAGATGTATGATTCAGTACTATATCACAGAGAGATCTGATTTTCTTTTTTTTTTTTTTTGGGATTTATTTTTTTTTTATTCAAAACATTACAAAGATTTCAGAATCACATGAGATCTGATTTTCAAAAGATTAATTTATCACCAAATTTAATGATCTGATTCTGTCTCCAGCTCTCTCCTTTGTGCTGTGATCTCTCTCCCTCTCCCTCCCCGCCCTCTCTCTCTCTCTCTCTCTCTCTCTCTCTCTCTCTCTCTCTCTCTCTCTCTCTCTCATTCACACACATACACATCACAAAGTCTAGCACCTGAGGTTCATAGTTGTGAAGTTTTAGTTGTGGTCTGTTCAATACCTAGAGAAACAGTAGAGATCTTTGGAAATGATTGGACCATTTGACATTTTGAAATAATGGTTTCATCCCACATCTTATAAATGGCTAAAAATTACTCAGAACTCTGTGTTGACCTACCCATCCATGCTCAGCCAGGGACTGACTAGGTATTATTTAGCTCTCATGTCCTAATGATGTTTGGAACAGTCTTTCACTCTTTGGCAAAACTTGTTTTCTGCATCCTTGGTGAAAATTCTGGTTCTTAGCCACGACATTTATAAGCCTTTCATTCTTGTTTTCTATTTTCCTCCCCCATTTGATAGTTCTGGCCTCATTACACTAGAATTTTCCTGTTTCCCAGTGACCACCACCCTTACTTTATTTAATAATAGCCAAAGTCCAAGAGTAGAGATGCTGGCAATTCAGATATGCCAAAGAAAAGTCATAAGGTGCTTCTGTTGTGGTTTAGATGTGGTGTCCCCCGCCCCCAAAAGCTCATGCGTGAGATAGACTATACAAAAAGATTTGAAAAAGAAATGATTGGACTATAATCTTAACCCAACCAGTGAACTGATCCCTGATGGGATTAGCTGAGTGGTGACTAAAGGCAGGTGGGGTGTGGCTGGAGGAAGTGGTTCGCTGGGGGTGTGGCTTTGGGGAATATATTTTGTATTTGGAGAGTAGAGTGCCTTTTTCTCTCTGCTTGCTGATCATCATGAGAGGCGCTTTCCTCCACTACATTCTTCTGCCATGAAATACTGCCTCACCTCGTGCCCCGAGGAAAGGAGCCATCCTTCTATGGACCAAGATCTCTGAAACTGTGAGCCCTCAAATAAACTCCTCTTCTTTTACAGTTGTTCTGGTCAGGTCTTTTAGTCGCAGCAGTGAAAAAGCAGACTAATACAGCTTCCTTTAAGTGAAAAGGTGAAAGATCTCACCTTAATAAGGAAAGAAAAATAATCATGTGCTGAGGTTGGTAAGATCTACCAAGAATGGGTGGGTTGGGGGGAGAAACAGAGAGCACATTCATATGATCATTACAGTATATTATTATAATTGTTCTATTTTATCATTATTATTGTTAATTTCTTACTGCGCCTAATTCATAGATTAAACTTTATCATAGGTACATAAAAGGAAAAAACAATAGATCGGGCTTGGTGCTACCTGCTGTTTCAGATACCCACTGGGGGACTTGGACTGCATCCCCCACAGATAAGGGGAGATCCCTGTAACACTGAATTCACTCTGACCTCAACTTCTCTCTCTGCTCACCCACTGTAGACCTTCTCATGCTGGCCTCCTCTTGGTGATCGGGGCTCACCTTCAAGATCACTTTCTCAGAGGAGCCTTACCTGACTAGTGCCCAGTCTTTCCAAGTTTCCTCATCTCCCACCAGCCACAGTCCCTCTACAGGGCCTTCCTTCAATGTTCCTCAGGGCATTTACCTCTGTCTGACTTTATTGCATTATTTTCTTTCTCTATTGAAACATAAGCTCCAAAAGAGCCAAAAAATCGTACTTTTGTTATTTGCTGTCATATCCTCAGTGTCCAGAGCAGTGCAGGTGCATAGGAGGCAAGGTAAATATGCACTGATGAGTGAAAGAAGGAAACCGAGGCTCGGAGGTATTTGTTTGCTTGCCAGGATGCACATCAGTGCCTGAGCTGGACACCAGCCCACATGTTTCTACATTTGCTCCAAAGCTCCTGCCCTTCTGTGTGCTCAGTGACTATCAGGAGAAGAGCCCCAGAAACTTCTCCTCTATAGAGCCCAATGAGGTGCCCTTGCTGAGGACTTTCAAGATCATCTAGGGACACATACTCACAGTATCTTGTAGTTGAGTCTTTGGAATGTTTGAGTAGCCAGCCTTGCTTTGGGCAGGAGTGTTCTTGAGTATGGATGGTGTCGATGGTGGTGCCCAGCAGTGTGGTCTTTACAAGGAGGACACTGCCCCAGAGAATCTGGCTGCGCATGGGATCTAGGGCCTGGCTGTTCTTCCACAAGCCTTCAACCATAGAGAAATGATTTAGTAAACCATCTGGATGGTCAATAGCAGGAAGGTAGGATTCAGAATTTCAAGTGTTTAGAGAAAGCTTTCAAAGTACCTGGGTTGTATATGGTTAAGGAGTTGTGGTCTGACTTGCCATAAAACCATATATAGGGTTCCTGGGATTAGAGATTTACATTTTGATGGTTAAGTGTGGCAGGGGCAGGGAAATCTGAGGCACTGAACAGAATAGGCCATCTTGTAAAAGGGATGTTTATGAGGATAGTACCACAATCCTCAAATGATCCTTAGCTGAGTCTGAGGACTCAGGATGGAGGGAGAAAGGACATGAAGATGTTTTCAGGCCTAAGAGGTTATGTGAGCAAGAACAAACGAAGGTGGAGAGGTAGGGTTAATTCCACACGAGCGCTGGCCCACAGGATCTAGGGACAAATGGAGCATAGAATCAGCAGCAGGAGTGAACAAAGGCCACTCCAACACTCTTCTGCAGGCCAGGAAACTTGGAAGGTCTTACCCCTCAGAGGCCCTGCCAAAAGTAGAAACCTGGGCAAAATCTCCCAGTGGGGCTTAGACCTGAGCTTCATCTAGTCCTCGATGTGTGACTTGGGAACCTCAGCTTGTTCACCTGAAAACTGGGAATAATAAAAACAATGAAGAATTGTCAAACAATGAAGAATTGTCAAAGGATATGATGAAAACACACTGTGAAAGGCTGCAGAGCAGTGTCCAGCCCCAGGCATTCCCTGAATGGCACACCCCCAGCTCAGCTCTGTGTTCCTCCTTTCCACAGACTTCCGGAAGCCAGCAATGCATCCCAGAAACTCCCAAGGGATGGTTTATTTGGATGGAAACATCCCCCACCCCCAGATTCACTGGAATAAAAGATGAAGGGCTCCTGATAGGAGAAGATGCTTGGGCACCAATTCTGCTCCCCCCCCCCATCACACCCCAGCAGCCCACCCCAAGTCAATAACACTTAGAAAGCCACCATTTCTTTATGACTTCTTCTCTGTCAAGGCTACTGTGCTCAGGAGCCACGCACTGCTGTGTGCTTGGGCAGTCCCCCTATCTTGCTTCTTCCGAAAGTACACAGAGCTGCCATGCCACAACCTTGTATTTTTCTAGTTTTATGATGTCAAAGATGACTCATTAGGTTGGTGTTAGCTTTACTGATTAATCTTACTTATGCACATGTCTTATTTCTCCCGGAAGATTTACTGGGAGCTTTCATTTCTGCTACACTAGGAACAAAATCACAGGCAAGTCTCTGAAGCATTGCATATTGCAGACTCCATCTCTTTGGCCCTCCACATTAATTTCCTTCAAATGACACCAAGGGGCCAATATGCTGCACGCACACCTTTGCTTTGATGAAATTTTTGCTTTCATTTCTAATCATTTGTGGAAAAAGCTCTTGCTTGAGTTTGTTTAGACCTTTTGGGCAGGGAATTGATCTCCAAGCCACTTCCAAATTGCTTCCACGTTGGAAACTTGCTGAGCCCAGTATTTTCTCTGCTGGACCAAAAGGTTCAGTTCCTTTATCAGATGGAAACCAATACACACCACACTGGCTATGATTTCCAGTCCTAATCCTTAATAAGGATTTCAAATCTTTAAATTAAAGCCATGATCCCAAGGTATTAATTGTTTGAAAGGAGTTCACACCTTTTTCTTGAATATTGGTTTGAATTTTTCCTGGCACATTTGCTGAGTTCTACATCCTGACTTCTGCCCCTACCTGTGTCACTTCCATATGGGCCCCCTAGGCTAGAGTAGCCAACTACAAATAAAATATTAGATCTCTTCAGTGAGAAACATGAAACAGTATAAGTTCTGGAAAACAATATTACCATAATACTCCATAACAGTTATTCTAGTGAGCAGAAAGTCAAGATGATAGTTGGGAATAGCCACGAGGTAGAGGGAAACACAAGAAAACATTGGTCAACAGAAGGAACCATTCTGAGGATGTCACCGAAGAGGAGGAGCTTCCTTGAGAGAGGTGGAGTCAGAAATGTATCATCATCCATACTCTCGCTTTGCAGCAGGAGAAAATGGTAAAACAAACAGGCAGGAAACTTGGGCTTCTTAGAGGGCAGTTCTCCCTGCAGCAGTGCTGTTACACTACAGGACAGAAATCAAGCTTCAACAAGGTCAGGAAAACTCCCCTATAAAGGACTGGGATGAATGAACTAAATGATAGTGAGACATATACTGCCTGGTACTCAAACCCCCACCAAAAAAGGGGAGGAAATAACCTGATTGGACCTCAGAGCGAGTGGGTGAAGAGCTCCTGGACACTGAGTGCCTTACCCAGGATTGAGTAGTGGGCTGGCTCTCTTGACCCTGTTTATATGGACAAATCCCCAGATGATCTTTTTTTTTTTTTTTTTTTTTCAGTTGTAGGTGGATACAATACCTTTATTTTATTTATTTATGTGGCACTGAAGATTAAACCAGTGCCTCACAAGTGCTAGGCAAATGCTCTACCACTGAGCTAAAACCCCAGTCTGGAGAGTGAAATATTTTATATATACACACACACACACACACACACACACGCATGTGCATGTGTGCGTGTGTGTGTATATATATATATATATTTAGTTGTTGATGGACCTCTTTATTTTATTCATTTATTAATATGCGGTGCTGAGAATTGAACCCAGTGCCTCACACATGCTAGGCAAGAGCTCTACCACTAAACTACAACCCCGATCCCAAGAGAGTAAAATCTTTTAACACTTTGAACAAACTTAAAGTTTTATGAAACAAAAGCAACATCCAAAAGATGATAAAATGGAGGCTTGGAAGCTGAACTCAGTGGGAAAGGATTTGGCCTGGCGTGCAGACCAGGCCCTCCTTGAGTTTAATTCCTCAGGGTGGGGGAGATAAAATAAAAGAGAAAGGCTGAGAGTGTGACCCAGTAATCTAGAGCATTTACAGAGCATACACAAGGCCCTGAGTTTTTCCCCCAGCATAGCATCACAAAAGAAAAAAAAAAATGTATTATCTGGTGTGGATCCTGGAGGCCACCTCTCAGCTTCTATCAGGTCTCCAAGTTGCTGAGAGATAATCCTTTCCCAGCCAATCCTGAGGATTCTGGTTCCAGTGGCCTGAAGGTGGCCTGGGATTCTGTATTTAATGTCAACACCAATAACAGCTGACATTTGATAAGAGATATATGCCAGTCATTGTCCTCATATCTATATTTATAGTCCCTGATTTATGAGGGTTTGCCTTATAATTTTTAACTTCACAATGGTGCAAAAGCAAGAGGCCTTCAGGAGAAATTGTACTTTGAGATTAGAATTTCGATCTTTACCTGGGCTAGTGATAACACAGTATGAAACTTTTAGCCATACTGGGCAGTGACAGTGAGTTGTAGCTCCCAATCAGTCATGTGGTCATGATGGTAAACAACTGATAAGCTACTCTGCTACTTGATAAATTAGGGTTTTAATAGGCTAGATGTATTAAGCACATAGTCAACTTACGATATTTTCAATTTACAATGGGCTTATTGTGACATAACCTCAGTATAAGTCAAGGAAGATGTGTATATTAAATTATTTAGTCTTTACAACAATTCTGTGAGGTAAGAACTTATGATAATTGGAATTCTAAGATGATCCCCAGTGACCCTTGTCCTTGTGTGAGCCACTCCTTTTGAGTGGGGCAGAACCTATGACTATGATATCTCTCCCATGATTTTATTAAATTATATGACAAAAGGGGCTTTGAAGATATAATGAAGATCTCAAATATATTGATCTTAAAATAGGGAGGTTATTTTGAGTGAGTGACCCCCAGATGAGTCCTTAAAAAGGATTGGTCTCTTCTTGACAAACGAGATTTGAAATGTGAAATGAATTGGACATGAGAGAGATTCTCTATGCCTGGCTTTAAAGATGGAGGGGGCTATATGGCAATGAATGCAGGTATCATTCTAGGAACTGACAATCAGCAAGGAAATGGGGGCTTCAGTTCTACAACTGCAAGGAACTGAATTCTGCCACAACAGGTGATCTTAGAAAGGGGTCCTGGGCTTCATATGAGAATGTAGTATTGACCAATTCCTTGATTTGAACTTTGTGAGATACTGAGCACAATTAGGATACAGTAATGCTGAACATGAACTTCTGATCTATAGAACTGTAAGCTAATAAATAGTTGTATTAAGCAGCTAAATTTGCAGAAACTTGGACTGAGGATGTAGCTCATTGATAGAGTACTTGTTTAGCATTGCATACACACACACACACACACACACACACACACACACACAAATGTGGCACTTCTCATAGTAACAGACACCCAAAATGGATCTTGGTACTGTAAAGTGACGTACATCCATAAAAAGTGCCAAAAATGTGGGCATGATTCTGAAATCAAGAGCCAGCTGAGGCTGAAGGAATTATTTTTAAGGGAATTTTGAAAATCATGATGGAAAAAACTTAAGTCACCCTGAACAGACTTAGTGGAAAAATGAGATTTAAGGATACCACTAGCAAGGACTCAGAGAAGGAAGTGAGTACTATTTCATTGGAAACCAGAGGGAGAAGACTCCTAGTTATGTAGTGACAGAGGGCAGAGTTATCTATTGGAGTTCTGTGGAGAGAAAAATTTGTAAGTGATAAACTTGAATGTTTATATATTCTCAGAAATTAAAATATATGTATGAGGGTATATATTTCTTTATATATTCTTTCATATATATGTATATTATTGGTTATATTTATATTCTTTTGATTCTGCTTCTCTGGAGAACCCTAATTGATATAGACTCCTTTCCCTAGATGTGACATTAGAGACTTCTCTGCTATTCAGATCCTCAGCTGTGGACTCTCCAGGAAGGGCTAGACCTCAGCCCTCTTCTCTGGGGATGCTCTCAGCTCTAGGAGTTGTAGCTTCACATTAAAGCCACTATTCTGATGTTCTTTAGAGTTCTCTCTACTTTTTTTTTTTACCAGCTAATCCCTTGTTACTCAAATCCCCTGTTATATTAGTAATTTTTTATGTCAAAAATTTCTTAATAAAATGATGGTATGGTTTTCACTCTTCTGTCTGGATCCTGATTGATACCAGGAGTCATCCCAGGGGAAAGACAACAGAGGCAGAACTTGGAGTTGCTATGGTTAGGCCTTTGGGCTTGAGTGCAGTTCTCAGCTCCTTGTTCATGGGAGATGGGGTGCCAGTAACCCACAGCACGTGGGTCATGTTGTTACCTATGGTTGGCCGTGATGAAGTATCAACAGAAGCAAGTTCTCAGTTCTCAGGAGTCCAAGTGCTTGCTGGACTGACCTGCTTTGGTAATGATGATGATTCCAAGGATTCTTTTTTTTTTCATTTTTTTATAAAGAGAGAGAGAGAGAGAGAGAGAGAGAGAGAGAGAGAATTTTAATATTTATTTTTTTAGTTTTTTCGGTGGACACAACATCTTTGTTTGTATGTGGTGCTGAGGATCGAACCCAGGCTGCACGCATGCCAGGCCAGTGTGCTACCGCTTGAGCCATATCCCCAGCCCGATCCCAAGGATTCTGATATAAGATCGTTTTATATTTTAAGCATACTTGAGCACTTACAAATAAAAAATAGGCGACACAGGTTCCTTTTCAACTCAAGTCATAGTCTGAAAACTAGATTGCTAAAAAAAAAAATCTCATTTCTTGTAGCTGAGCTGATAACATTTAAAAATCAAACACAAAATTTAATATTTTTGCAGAGTTGCATTTAAATTTTAGAGCATTGGTGAGTAAAGAATGTGATTCTGAAATCTAGAATGGGAAAATCTTGTTGGATTCAGAAAAGAATGACAATCTTGAACCTCCAAACTGCTCTGCAATGTCCTTACCTATGGAAGAAGTGTGCTCTCTAGTATGTGAAAACATGAGGTCTCTTTTGTGTGAAAATCTTGTGAACTTCACCGAAGGCAAAAGTCTTTAAGAGGGGTGCTCATATTCCTCAGAATCCACCCAAACCACCTCCTGTTGCCACTAGATCCCTAATTAATGTCAAATCTCAGCATCTTTCAGGGGAACAGGTAAACACAATGACTCCCCCCCCCATTTGAATAACTTACACATAAATAATTACAAGATTTTATTAGT
Source organism: Callospermophilus lateralis (assembly GCF_048772815.1). Lineage (NCBI taxonomy): Eukaryota > Metazoa > Chordata > Mammalia > Rodentia > Sciuridae > Callospermophilus > Callospermophilus lateralis. Next base: position 22,056,596 of record NC_135319.1, on the reverse strand, counting down.
GTATATTGTCAGAAGCCTGGATACATGAATAGCAGTAGGATGTTAGACCAAGCAGGGTAGAGTATAACACTAAACTAAACCTCATTCATTGATATGGATGAATCTCAATGGGTGCAATACCTACTGGACATTCTGGACTTAATGCATTAGCTCATGCAGCTGGAGGTGATTCTAAGAGTTTTCTTTGTTGATTGGCTGAAACTTGAACATGATTGACCTATATTTAGTGAGAATAACATGCTAGAACTTCCCTGGCATGATACAAAGAATGGAATTTAAAGGCTATGGAGATAGAAATGTTGGACAGGACTTATCTACTCCCTCCCAACTACATTCTCAGAGAAGGTTCAGAAGATATTCCAGTCACTAAGGCATTGAGAAATACAACAGTGAGCAAAGCATCTGCACTCCTGAATGGTTCTGGTTCATTTCTTTTATAGATCAGATATTTCTGTAGGGAATGCTGATACCAAGATGGGCTCTTTGGTTTCAATAGGGATGAAATCCCTGAATAGCACAGAACAGGAACATAACTGTCCAAGACACATATACCCTAAAGGGTAGCATAGATGTTCAGGCACTCAGAATGCCTTGACCCACAGAGAACTTTGGCAGTGGCCAACTGCTCATGATATTCTTAGGAATTTCATAGATGGGCAGTCTACTTTAATACTTTTGATCTATATGGTAAGAAATACTTTAGGTCGGGTAGCCAAAAGTCTGAATCAAGCCTCAGCTTCTCACTCCATTTCTAGACCTAAGATTAGTCACATGCTCAGATATTGTGACAATAGCCACACCCACCAAATGCCTGAAATTCATGCAGAACGTCCCTGTTGGGGCCCAACTATGGCCCGTGTCCTGCACAGCGAAGAATTCAAGATCACTCCGCATGAATTGGGCTGGCAACTAAAAGACCACACAAACACAGAAATACCTTTTTCAGGGGTCAGGGCTGGCTCTGAGACTTCAGGTGTCAGCTCCCATGCTGGGGGGCAAGAGGAGCAAGGGAGGCAAGAGGCAAGAGAGCAAGTACACCCTTAACTTTGTTTTTATTAGGGGAAAGACATTCCATAGAAAATTCCATCCAAATAAGGTAAGGGATTGTGTTATAACAAACAGGGGGTGTAGCCCGGTTCCCAATGGGTGACGCCCAATCCCAGAGCTGCACTTCCTTGCGGAGGGAAGGTAAGGCCCACTTGCTTCACACTGCTGCAGTGCCAGCTCCACACCCCATTACTCAAGGGTAAGGGGATATGCTCAGCTCCTGTTCAGGGAGGGCCCCCAACACTCAGAGCCCCTTAAATGGAGAGTCCCTTGAGGTAGAAACCTATATCACTGCCACCAATATACCCTGTAAGTCTTACTCTAAGTCTTTTCCAAAGCCACCTATGACTATTTATCAGAAAGTCTGCATGTGAGAGAAACAAATTACAAGACCTTTCCAAGGTTACTAAACATTGACTCTGAGTTGACACTAATACCTGGGGACCCAAAATATCACAGTGGCCCACTAGCCAGAGTGGGGGTTCATGGCAGTTGGGTGATAGACTCTTGCCCAGTTCTGACTTACAGTGGGCCCTGTGGTCCGTGGACCCACTGTGTACTTATTCCCTCAGTTCTTCAATATATAATTGAGGTATACATACAGAACAGCTCTGTGTGAATCCCCACATAGCCTCATGACATGCTAGGTGATGGTCATTAGGATAGGAATAGTTAAAGAATAACTTCTACCTTCTTTAAGGTAGTAAACCAGAAATAATACTACATCCTTGGGAGAATCGCAGAGATGGACATTACCATAAAATACTTGGCGGGAGGAAGGGTGATGATGCTGTTACATCCCCATGTAACTCATTGTTTGGCCTATGCCCAAGTCAGAAGAATCTAGAGAATGTGGATTATTACAAACTTAATCAAATAATGACTACAATTTTATCTGTCCCAGATGTACAGCTTTACCTGATAAAATAAATACAGCCCCTGGTGCTTCTTACATAGTCATTTACCTAGCTAGTACCTTTTTTTCCCCCATACCTACTGCTATTGTTTGGGCATAACTTGAGTGTCCCATAAAAGTTCTTATGTAGAGTCTTGCTCCCCAGAGTGGTGCTATTGGAAGATGATGAACTTTGGTAAGTGGGGCCTTTTGTGGGGTCCTTCATCATTAGGGGATGGCCCTGAAGGGGACTGTGAGACCCAAACTGGTCCCCTCTCTCTCTATTCCTGTTCCAGACGACACTGTTCATTCTGACATGTGCACCTGCCACTGCCATTTGCCTTGTGGTCCTCATCAGAACTGCATTGATGTGGTGCCATGCCTTTCAGCCTCCAAAACTGTGAGCTAAATAGAGCGTTTCTCTTTATAAAGTTAGTTGCCTCAGGCATTTCATCACAGCAACTTAAAGCTTACTTATACACCTACACATCAGGACTATGAGTATCAGTTTGCTTTTACCTCTCAGGGTGAATAATACATGTTCATACTCTTACAGTCAATTCTGAGCTCTGCTCTATTAAAGTCCACTGAGACCTCAGTCATCTTAAAATTTGACAAAACATCATAGTCTTCCACTACATTGATAATATTACAATGATCAGATCTGATGAATAGGAACTAGCAGTTTCTTTAGATTCCTTAGTGAGATGCATACAATTTTCATGACTGCATGTCAACATGAGCAGTGGTTGTCAAATTCATTTGTCCAATGTACCCATTTCTATAACAAATAGATCTTAATACCCTTTACTCACGCACACACACACAGAATTTTCAAAATCATGATGTCCTAGCAGAATAAAATAAAAGGGAAGTAATTTATAATAAAAGAATATTTATTTCAACAAGTAAATGCCTGGGCAGGCCTATACTCAAGACAAATGAACAATGAGATGCTTGAGCCTGTATATAGAATCATTATGAGTGTGATAAGCTATAACAAAAACTAGAAATATACTAGAAAGGGTGTTGTTATTGGGGATGTCATTTTAAAAATGCTGCCAAAATCCTAGCTACAATTCATTTCACATAATGATTGCATTTCTGGAAAATCCTTAAATATTAAATTGAGCAAACAGGACTTTATGTTTGCTTGCAGTTCAATTCTATGCTCAAACAATTATACAGGATGTTTGGGATTCTTCTTTCTCACATCACTTATTGAGAATATTAGAATTTCTGACCCCTGACCACCAAATGTCTGTGGTGTGCCCCCATCATTGTATCCACTACTCCCCTTCATGAGGACCAGAAAATGGACATCCTATGTGTAATGCCCCATCCATTTTTGGAGTGGCCATGCTGTGGTTTGAATGATTTCCCTAAAGTTCATGTGTTAGGAATTTAATCCTCAATGCAACAGTATTGGGAGGAGGTATTAGATATGGAATTGAAAAAAACCTCAAGACAGTGTGGCCTGGGGAAAGGGAGTGACAAAGAAAGCCATATATTGGTAGCTTTCATCTCTTTCAAGATAAATCCTTTCAAGATGCTGGCCACCAACCCCTAACCCAAAAAACCCAAATTCCTGAATGCCCAAACTGACTTGCTCATGATATCACCTCTCAGTATAACCTATATAAGCCCAAACTCCTCCTTTGGCCAAGGGCTCATTTTCCACCAGGAAAGTGGGTCCATAGGTAGTGTAATCCTGTTCCTGAATAAAAGGCTGAGATAATCTGTGAAGTTTGCATCCAGTCCCGTCTTTTTGTGCTAGCAGGTGGGACCTTTAATAGGTGATTAGGTCATGAGGGCTCTTCTCCATGCATGGATCAATGTCATTATTGTGGAAGTGGGTTCATTATAGCAAGAGTGGGCTTATTTTATAAGTGAATTTGACTCTCTCTCTTTCTCTCTCTATTCCTCCCTTGGCCCCCACCCCCTGCTCTTTTTTCTTTCTGTCTTCCACCATGGAATAATGCAGAAGGTCCTTGCTAGATGCTTGCCTGATTCTGAACTTTCCAGCCTCCAGAACTGTAAGAAATGAATTTCTGTTTATTAAAAATTACCATATGGTATTCTGTTACAGCAGCACAAAACAAACTAAGACCAGCCAGAAAACTGGAATCATTCCTGCAGAATTAGTTACTAAGACACAACAAAATGGGGATCCCACCAACTTACAAATTGCTCCCAGAAGGAGGAGCGCTCTGTGGTCTCATTTCTGCTGCCCTTACGTTTTGCTAAAACACATCACTTGATGTGTGACACTTTCATTATTTACTGCTCTGAGGCTCGGAGAGCAAAGCGGCCAGGCTGGTCTCTGCTCACTCATTCATTAGTTTTAATTAAACCCTCTAATTTTATTTATGCTGCCACAAACTGATTAACAATTTGCCAGCATAGAGCAGGAAGTCTCAAAAAGTACCTCAAGGAATCTGTGGGTCTCAAAACACAGACCTTACAGAAATGTGGTGGGCTGTGGGGAAGGGTTTCTGCCAGGTTGGAAAATTTGTGACAGCCGATGGGTTTGAGATCTGGGGTTCCTCAGGGGCTGGGGCATTAGGAGACTGTCTCTCTGTGCAATGCTTATGTTCATGCGGCTGTGAGAGAGGGAACATGCCTGGGCATGGTATCCTGTGTCCCTGGAGGGATAGGTTGTGTGAGCAGAGATCCTGTTCTCTGATCATGGGAGAAATGGACTTTGATCCAAGTAGTTAGTTACAAGAGTCTGGTGAATACTAAAGGGGAGTTGTGAACAGACAAAAAAAAAAAAAAAAAAAGAAAGAAAGAAAGAAAGAAAAGGACTCCAGTCAGCCTGAAAGTGGTATTGGGAAAGTTTTCTAAAAAGGCTGGAATTTGAGCTAACCTATAAACACAAGATTTACACTCTGAAAGAAAGAACATGAGCAAAGAATCTGACATTTATTCCTCCACTCTTCAAGGGCCAGGCACATTGCTTGTTCCAAATACTTGGGAGATAAAAATGAATGAGTGAATGTTATCCTGGTGGATTTTAATCCAGCAATGTGCAAATGTGATTCCTTCTCCCAATAACCACTCTATCCATTTTACTTTTTCAGATTCCTTTTCTGTTCCTTAAAGTGGGAAGAAAAAAACCTCAGTCTCTTCCATATAATATCCAGATCACATTTGATAAGTTTGGTCAGTATTCTGACATGAGAGTAAAACCTCTGCATCCTTTCAGGCAAATATTCAGCTTAGTTGGCTGTTAAGTTCCCCTGTCCAGGGCTGGGAATGTAGCTCAGCTGCAGAGCACTTGCCGAGCATGTAAGAGGCCCTGAGTTCAATTCTCTGGGGGTGGAGATCCCTTGCCTAGGTCTTCAGAAGCAGTGACCTGCTGGTAGAGACCATGTGGCCTAACTTTCTTCCCAGATCCTCCTTCTTCTTTATCCTCCGCAGTTCCCTGCCTTGGGTGCCTGAGCCCCAAGTGTGGCCAATATAGGGGAGATGTGAGGAAGGTCTTATTTAGGGACCACTGGCTCTTGATATAAAGGGTGTCCATTTGCCAGCATTTTTTTTTTTTCGGTACCAGGGATTGAACTCAGGGGTGCTCAATACTGAGCCACATCCCCGGCCCTTTCTAAAATTTATTTTGAGACAGGATCTTGCTAAGTTGCTTAGAGTCTCGCTAAGTTGCTGAGGCTAGCTTTGAACTCATGATCCTCCTGCCTCAGCCTCCCAAGATGCCAGCTCATTCTTGCATTTCCTTTCAATGCTGTCTATCTGTGCACTCTTCAAGGTCCCTGGTGGTTTCCTTTGTGTGACAGCAGGTCTTCTCTGGCACTCTGAGCCCTCATAAGGCAGTCATCTGGTTGTTTTCCATCCACATCTTTGTGCTGAGTATTATGGCAGCATTCTGGGTCATCTTCCATATCAGTTAGCTTTTACTGTACAACAAATCATTCTAAAACAGTGATAAATACAATTGAAATTCCTTAGTTCTAACATTTCTGTGGGTCAGCTAAGAATTTATCTGGCCTTAGTCATTGTTACTGATCTCTGAGGTTAGCTAAAGGCTTGATTAGGGATGGATAATCTAGGTTGGTCTCACACATCTTGAGTTGACCTGACACCACTGGGATGATGGAGACCACCTGAACTCATTCACATGGCAGTTGTCATAAGAGTCCCTAGAGAAAACTTTAAAAATTTTATGAAGTACAATAGATCTAATTTTTTTCTTTTGCTGCTCATGCTTTTGGTCTTATATCTAAGAATCCACTACCAAATCCAAGGTTATTAAGATTGACCCTAAGTTTTCTTGCAAGAGTTTTATGATTTTAGGATATACATTTAGGTCTTCAATCCATTTTAAATTGTTTTATATGTGGTGTAAGGTAGGGTTCGAACTTTACTCTGTTGCATGTGGTATTCACCTATCCCAGAACAGTTTGTTGAAGAGATTATTCTTTTCTTACCTTGGCACCCTTGTTGACTATCAGTTGAGCATAGATATATGAATTTTTTTCTTGACTATTCTATCCCCAAAATCTATATGCCAGAATAATCTTTTAAAAATGCAAATCCGATCATATCACTTATTTCTTCAAAAACTCCAGTAGGTTTTTTTTAAAAGAATAAAATCTAAATTTCATGCATAACTTACAAAACTCTAGATATCTGACCCCGTCTTATCTTGGTTTCAGTCACAGAGCCCGATTTCTAGTCTTTTTTTTTTTTTTGTGATTTGAAGTTTTTTTTTTTTTTTTGGAATGGAACCATTGTACACTGTACAACCATATCTACTGATGGAATAAATAAGTGAAAAGTTATGCTGCTGTGTAACACAACAAAAAAAGAAAATCATTTAAGAGGCAGAAAAAATTCGGTAATGGTGAAAAAAAAGGACTTCATATCTCTAACTAGGTCCTTAACCATAATGAACTTCCAATCATGACATGATGATGGGAAGTCACCACTCCACATGAATCCGTCATCAGCCTTCCAGGTTATGGGTGTAAGTGCCAGCACTTTGTGGAATGTATAACCACAGCTTCCCCATCTTCAAGTTTTGAGGGGGAAGGTGGGGAGGGGGAGCAGATTAAGTTTGTCCTTGGAGCCTTTTAGGCCATGGGATCTGAAATCCACAAAAAGCTTTCTCTTAGGATCCTCCACCCCTGCCTCAGCCGGCTGAAAGGTTTGGAGGGGATGAGGGCGAGGGGTGCAGGGCGGGTGGGGAGTAGTGCCTCATAGTAGCGGACTGCATCGAGGAAGGAAGCACATTCTATTTCTGCAGTCTAACCACTCAGCATGGAACGCTGTCCAGGGCAGCCAGCGTGGAGTGCAGGGCTGCTGGTGCTGCTGGTGTATGGCCTCCGCGGGGCCCAGCTGGTCCCAACCGCTGGCCCATTCCTACCTTCAGGCACTTCAGAGAAAACTAATGACAGCCTCAGTACTATGGGTGTCTTCATCCTTCACCACCAGGCCAGTTCCCCTTGCCTGTCCAGAGAAGCCAAGATCAGAGGAGGCCCGGGCTGCCTTCCTGTGTCCATGGATGTGTGTGTTGGAGTCTCCTTCAACTGTCTGGGTTGTAACCTCTCATTTTCCAAAAGAGAAATAAATTCCAGATTCATCTTTCATAAAAATAGAGTTTTGCTGAAAAGAAAAACAATTCCCTAAATCTACAGGATCTGAAGGTAAAGCAGCCTTGAGATACCCTGAGACATGGTGCCTCTGGTCACTTCCATGCCAAGGCAGAGCACAGTTACCAGCAGAACTGACTGCTTGAGGGGCAAAACTGATAAGTAAAAGGATTTTTTTTTTTTTAAATACAGAACCTTTCAGCATTGCTAACTTCAAAATTGAGATTTTCAAAGTTTTTTTTTTTCTTCCCTTACTTCAGGAGACATTTTACATGAGGCATTTGAAATTCAGGAACATTCTGATTCTTCTTGAAGTGCAGGAAACAGATAAGCTCCCTTAAACAAACAAACAAACAAACAAACAAAAAACAAAACAGGAGCTTCATCTTTAGAAACTCTTAGAAAATGGAAGCTGGCAGATATTTCCCGTGGTGGTCAGGAGAAAGATCCGCATGTCAAAGTTGTACTTGAATATGCACCAATTAGCCAAAATAAAAACAAAAATTCCCAACAAAACCCAAAGTCTCCCTCTCACCCCCCAGTAATACACAACTCAAAGAGAGTTAGAACTCCAAGGCAATAAAGAAAGCTTAGGAAAAGATTTAAGTTCTGAGAGTCTGTGTATTAATTAAGAGCAAACCAGGCCTCAAAAGTCAATAGGTAGGCAGTGTGTCCAAGGGGGCATCTCCACTTAGAGAGGACTATCCCAATGCAGGCTGGGCACAGGGTAGGGGAAATTCAGTGGCTCATTTGTGGATGATGGGCAAATCTTTCCAATTTGTTGGTGCCTTGTTTCTGGCCTTTAAGGCCCAACCATCAAGGCCTGATCCCTGGAGGAGACAACAGCTTGTCCTCGGAATGAGATTCAATCCAAGTGTTGGCTCTAAGAGTCAGAACATTATGCAGAAGTGAGTGGGTTTCTTCTGCTTGCAATCTTGCCTCTGGGGGTTGAGAGAGGTGGGGGGGAGAGTGGTGTCAGAAGGCAGCAGGTTTCTGTGGATTTGAAATCCAAGCAATATCCTAAGAGAAAGTTCAGCACCAGCTAGTCCTGCTGCCTGCTCTCACCTCCTGGCCCTGCTACCGTCTTAAGGAGACAAATGTTCAGTCAGCCAGAGAAGTCACTTTGACTTTGGAGATCCAGGAGAAAGCAGAGATGGAGGTGGTCCTGATAGTGGGGGCAAGAGGGTGGAAGTGCCAGAAAAATCTAAGAACTTTATAGGTCCAACTGGGCTGCTGGGAGCTTGGAAACACCCAGCCCCCAAGGCTGGGAGGAGGGTGGGGCATGGGCTGGACACTAGGAGGCCAGCCTTTGGAGACTGGGCCCTGACACCTGTGACTCCAGGGGTTCTGGAGGCTGGTGCCAACCCCAACCAGGGCTCAGGGGGTGCCAAGTCCCCCTCCTTCCGACACTGGGCCAGCTGAGGAGGGTCAAACTTCCCGCAGCTCACCCTGCCTGCTCCACAGCAATTCCCGGCAGGGAAGAGAGAGGTGAGGGAGGTGGTGGCTGCTGCATCAGGGGACAGAGAGGGCACTTTGTAAAGGGAGATGCAAAACAACTAAGAAACTACCGGAGGTCACCTCAAGGCCATGAGGCACTAAAAAAAGAGAAAAGAAAGAAAAATGAAAAAGAAAAAACAAAGCAGAAGGAATTGGTAGAAGAGTGAAAAGCCCCCCCACTCCTCCCCCCCCACCAAAAAAAAAGTGAATTCCTGATGGGTATCACTCTCAAATAGCTTATATGGTTAAATGGAAAAGTGGGTAAAACAGCAGCAACACAAATGTAATCTTGGCTTGGAAGACAGTCTGGACACTTCTGAGCAGTCAACACGCCTCCCAGGACAGTCTCATCAAGATTCTGGTGTTTTGCTTCACAGCACATTCTTCAGTGTCTGAGAAGTTTCCCCGATCTGGGTTTTCTGGGATCTGCACTTGGTAAACTCGAAATGTTAGCTGTTCCATTTGTGCCCAAGAGGAATCATTGTGGCTGAGTTTTTCTAGAATAAGCCTGCTGATATGCCTGCTACAGAACAAGGACCAGAGGATTTCTGTTGAGTTCTCTTCGGAGTTCTGTTGAGAGGGCTCCAGCTTCACCTTTTTAGAAGATGCAATCTAAATCACAGGAAGTTGACACTCCTTCTAAACAAATCCTGAGAGATTGTAGACATCTCTGCAGCCAGCCCCGACTCTGCAGATGGCTGCTGTTCTACTTTCTCTGAACTGTTCATTGACTTTTCCATAGCACATTGTGAATACAATCTTCAGCTTCTTCGGGTGCTCCCTCCCATCAGCCTGTGCTTCATCCACTTTGGCGTCCATGCCCTTGCTGGGTATGGCTGAGTTGGGCACTGGAGCAGGGCTGGAGTTGCTGCTGTTCTGTTTGATGGAGGAGGCGTCTGCTATGGAGCTCTGGTTGCTGTTAACGTTGTGCATGTCCATCTTCCCAGGAAAGGAGTTATTCTCCTGAGTGGTGACCATGGAGCCACACTTGTGATCTTTGATCTTGTGATCTTTGCCTTTTTTCTTATTCTTTTATGCTCCATCATAGGGACCCACTTGTAGACTCCATAACCCTCTTTTTTTTTTTTTTAAAGAGAGAGTGAGAGAGGAGAAAGAGAGAGAGAGAGAGAGAGAGAGAGAGAGAGAGAGAGAGAGAATTTTAATATTTATTTATTTATTTATTGTTATTGGCGGACACAACATCTTTGTTTTGTATGTGGTACTGAGGATTGAACCCGGGCCGCACACATGCCAGGCGAGCACGCTACCGCTTGAGCCACATCCCCAGCCCTCCATAACCCTCTTGATATCATCTTTGGCCCGGCTCCTGGTCTCGGCTCCTGGACCCGCCTGACTTGGTTCTGATGCGGGGCAAGCCTGGAGGAGCGCTCCCGCCCGGTCCTGCTCGAGCTCCGCGACCACACTCGTGCCCACACACACTCTCACACACCTATGCACACACAAAGTGCCCAATTTCTAGTCTTTATTCATACTAAGTTGTGCTTGCTTTATTCCATTTGCATGACTGTACCTTGTGGGGAATCCTTCTCTGCCTGAGGCTCTGATAACTATCTTTTACCTGTAATTTAGATTGCAACTGAAATGTCTCCTATTCAGATACCACTTCATTCTCACTGCAATGGTCTGAATGTGTCCAAAGGTTGTGTGTTGGAAACTTAATCCCAATGCCATGGTATTAAGAGGTGGGACCTTTAGGACACGATTAGATCACAGGACTTTGCCCTCGTGAATGTATTAATGTTGTTATCATGAGATTGAGTTTGTTGAAAAAGCAAGTTCAGCATTCTTGCTCTCTGTGCTCTCTTGCCCTTCCACCTTGTCATGGATGATGATGCATCATGAAGGCCTTCACCAAATGCAGCCCTCTCAATCTTAGCCTTTTCAATCACCAGACCTGTAAGAAATAAATCTGTATTTTTTAAATAAATTATCCGGTCTCAGGAATTTTGTTACAGCCACACAAAACTAACCCATCCACTAAAAGATAGTCCAGTTACTCTGTTAGCCTATTTCAAGTTCCTTAATAGTACTTATCACTTTATATTTTTATTTGCCTAATGCATTTTTCCCTCTCTGTGCTAGAATGCAGGTCCTAAGAGTGAGGGAATCATGTCTGCTTCATTCACCTCTGTGTTCCCCACATTCAACAGAGCACCTGCTTCATTGTAGTCACTTAATAAAATGAATTTGTTGAAATGGAAAATGCCCACATCTATTGCTTGGTGCTCTCATTCCACTGCTGCCTGCTTGTTAAATAGCATCCTGCTTGTTAAATTGAGGGTAGGCTGATCAGAGGGAGCTGCACGAATTGACAATTACAAAACAAACATGATTTTATTTTACTTCTCCAAATTAGATATAACATGCCCATACCCTCAGACTATTTTTTTTAACTATTGCTACAGTCTTTTATGTTTAAATTCAGTTCAAACCAGTTCTCATTGATGTACTCAGAATCATTGCAGTTTCATTTTCAAAATCTCCTTAATACCTAATTCATTAGTCACAATAATGGTTACTGATAGTAAAATTATATTGAGATAGCAGAGTGTGCTAAAGTCAGGGAACACTGAGACTAACTTTCTACCTTCCAAAGTTTGAATAGAACTCTGCTTGTTTGTATCTGTTCTCTTATTTTTGGATCAGCTTTGGAAATTAAGGTGTTTAGTGGAGATTACTTAAAAGACCCTAAATGATTGGGGAAAAAAATCAATCCCCAAAATTAATCAGGGAGTAGTTTGAGAAAAAAATCAGGGAAAACAAAAACTTGAACAATATTATGTGCTGGGATTTGGATGCGGCTCATACCCACCAAAACTCATGTTGAGGTTAAATTTCTCAATGTTGCTATCTCAGGAGGTGTGGCCTAGTGGAGGTAGTTAGGTCATAAGTGTACCACCCTCAGAATTACATCTTACAGGAGTCTTGTGGTCTTGAGGGATGGGAGCCACATAGCCTCACTGGAGGCCATCAGGTGTGGTCACTGAATGTTGAAATTTTACCTTCTAAACTGTGACCTAAATAAACCTCTTTTCTTTATAAGTTATTCTACATCAGGTACTTGTTGTCATAACACAAAACAGACTAAGAATATGAAACAATAAGATGAGCAGCAAGAAAGAAATGTAACACCAATGATAGAAGAATGACATAGAACTAAGGGGACTGTTCATCACCCCATCCAACCTCAACCAAATGCACACACACAACACATGTATAGATATATTTTTCTTTTAAAAAAAATTTTTTTTAGTTGTAGATGGACACAATATCTTTATTTATTCGTTTATTTTATGTAGTGCTGAGGATCAAACCCAGGGCCTAATACTTGTGAAGCAAGTGCTCTACCTCTGAGCTACAACATTAGCACACATTTTTCGATGTAATCATATGGTTTTCATATGCTTTTAAAATTATTTGCTCATTTTTTTAAATTGATTTTATTTGCTCATTTATTGAACATTGGTTTTTCTTATGATTGCCAACATAATTCTAAATGGGATACTTCTCCACTCTTTTTAATTATTTTTACAGTTTTTATTGCACTTCTAATATATTCTACTATTTTTTACTTTTTGTCATATATATGGGGGAGATAAAGCAAATTAGTGCATTTTCATTACCCTGAAGATTTAAAAAGTGAAAGTCAACTTAGCCCTTCTACTCTATAGGGGATGGAAGGAGTCTCTTACACAGTACACTAGACATATAAAGGCACAAGAATAATTTTGGATAATTTAAATGAGTTAAAACTTGTAAAGCACTCAAGAAAATGCACAGCTCAGAGTAAAGTCTTTTTTTTTAATATCTATTTTTTAGTTGTAGTTGGACACAATACCTTTATTTATTTATTTTTATGTGGCACTGAGGATTGAACCCAGGACCTCGCTCATGCTAGGGGAGTGCTCTACTGCTGAGCCCCAGCCCCAGCCCCCCCCAGAGTAAAGCCTTTAAGTGGATAAATAAAATATATTAAAGTCCAAAGCAATAAATGTAATAATGGAGATGATTTATGGGTATGGGGGAGATGTAAGGGGCTAATTCTGTTTAAAGGGTCAGGAAAAGCTTCAGAAAAGAGAAACTTTGGGCTGACTCTGGAATGGTGGGAGAATTCCAAGCAGAGGGATCTGCATGCAAAGTCCAGAAACTTGGAGAGTAACAAGTAGGGGTAAACATTACAACTGGTCCAAAGTGATGATTTGTAGAGCCTGTCCGTTTCTATGATGTGAATATACTCATAATAGCCAATTTCAAGCTACCAATGTGAGGTTACAAAAGGCAAAGTGCTACTATGGATGGAATTGTGTGCCCCAAATTTCATATGTATTTGTAAACAGGGCTGTTAGAAAGTAATATGGATCATCAATAGTTGGGATCATCAGGGTAGGATCCTAATCCAACAGGGCAGATACTTTTAAGGAAGAGGAAGAGACCCACGAGCTTTTTTTCTCTCTGCCATGAAAGAGCACATTAGAAGGTAGTTACTTGCAAGCCAGGAAGAAAGCTTTCACCAGGAACCAAATTTGCCTACACATTTGGCTTCTTGGGCTCTGGAAATGTGAGAAATAAATGTCTGTTGATTAAGCCAGCCAATCTATGAAGTTTTGTTATGGCATCCTGAGCTAAAACAATTAAGAAGACATATGCAGGGAACATTAGGCTTGGTAACACTAGGAGCTGACTGTAGCATATCCTGAAAGACACAGTAGTGAGTAGCTCCCTAAATTTTGAGCATAGAAACCCTGGAAGAGAGGGAAAGAAGTGATGCAGAAAAATAGATGGCTCAGAGAAAAAAGGGGCTTGAATGAAATGTTAAATAACTTGAGTTTTATCCTTCAGGGATTGGATTTGAGATAGAGAAGGGATATACCTGTGGAGGGCTGGCAACTGCATGAAAATAAAAGAGATGCAACAAGACTTGGGGTAGGAGGCTGGTTGCAGTAGCTAAGGCAACCAGAGGAGATGGAGAAGATGGGATAGGTGTGTAAGCTACAGAGGAGGCATAACTGTTGCAACTTGGGGGACTGATTGGATATGGGTAAGAAAAAATAGATGACTTAGTTGACATACAGGTTTCTAAGTGCATAAGTGCATATCACAAACTTGACACTAAAAATCCCACCACTTCTTGTATCTTTTTTAAAAATTATTTATTTATTCTAATTTGTTATACATGACAGCAGAATGCATTACAATTCATAGTACACATATAGAGCACCATTTTTCATTTCTCTGGTTGTACACAAAGTAGAATCACACCATTCGTGTCTTCATACATGTACTTAGGGTAATGATGTCCATCTCATTCCACCATCTTTCCTACCCCCATGCCCCCTCCCTTCCCCTCCCACCCCTTTGCCCTATTCAAAGTTCCTCCATTCCTCCCATGCTCCCCCCTCACCCCCATTATGGATCAACATCCATATATCAGAGAAAACATTCAGCCTTTGGTTTTTGGGATTGGTTTACTTCACTTGACATGATATTCTCCAACTCCATCCATTTACCTGTAAATGCCATGATTTTATTATCTATCTATCTATTTATTTATTTATTTTAATTAGGTATATATGACAGCAGAATGCATTTTGGTTCATTGTTGACAACTGTGATTTCATTCTCTTTTAATGCTGAGTAATATTCCATTGTGTATTTATACCACAGTTTCCTTATCCATTCATCTACTGAAGGGCATCTAGGTTGGTTCCACAATTAAGCTACTGTGAATTGTGCTGCTATAAATATTGATGTGGCTGTGTCACTGTAGTATTCTGTTTTTAAGTCCTTTGAGTATAAACCAAGGGGTGGTATAGTTGCATCATATGTTGGTCCCATTCCAAGTTCTCCAAGGAATCTCCATACTGCTTTTCAGACTGGTTGCACCAATTTGCAGTCCCACCAACAATGTATGAGTGTGCCTTTCCCCCCACATCCTTGCCAACACTTATTGTTGTTTGTATTCTTAATAGCTGCCATTATGACTGGAGTAAGATGAAATCTTAGAGTGGCTTTAATTTGTATTTCTCTAATTGCTAGAGATATTGAACATTTTTTCATATATTTACTGATCAAGTGTATATCATCTTCTGAGAAGTGTTGTTCATATCTTTGGCCCATTTATTGATAAGATTATTTGGGGGTTTTTTTTTGGTGTTAAGTTTTTTGAGTTCTTTACATATCCTAGAGATTAGTGCTCTCTCTGATGTGCATGTGGTAAAAATTTGCTCCCATTCTGTAGGTTGTCTCTTCAACTCACTGATTGTTTCTTTTGCTGAGAAGAAGCTTTTCAGTTTGAATCTATCCCATTTATTGATTCTTGATTTTATTCCTTGCACTTATAGGAATCCTGTTAAGGAAGGCAGGGCCTAATCCGACATGATGAGATTAGGGCCTACTTTTTTTCTGTTAGGCACAGGGTCTCTGGACTAATTCCTAGGTCCTTGATCCACTTTTGAGTTGAGTTTTGTGCATGGTGAGAGATAGGAGCTTAATTTCATTTTGCTGTATTTAGATTTCCAGTTTTCCTTTTGGAGAGGCTATCTTTTCTCTGATATATGTTTTTGGTGCCTTTGTCTAGTATTGAGATAACTGTATTTATGTGGGTTTGTCTCTGTGTCCTCTGTTCTGTACCACTGATCTACAAGTCTATTTTGGTGCCAATACCATGCTGTTTTTGTTATTATTGCTGTGTAGTATAATTTAAGGTCTGGTTTAGTGATGCCTCCTGCTTCACTCTTCTTGCTAAGAATTGCTTTGGCTATTCTGAGTCTCTTTATTTTTCCAGATGAATTTCATGATTGCTTTTTCTGCTTCTACGAGGAATGTCATTGGGATTTAGATTGAATTGCATTGAATCTGTAGAGTGCTTTTGGTAGTATGGTCATTTTGACAATATTAATTCTTCCTATTCAAGAACAAGGGAAATCTTTCCATCTTCTAAGGTCTTCTTTAATTTCTTTTTTTAGTGTTCTGTGGTTTTCATCATAGAGGTATTTCACCTCTTTTGTTAAGTTGATTCCAAAGTATTTTTCGAGGCTATTATAAATGGGGTAGTTTTCCTAGTTTCTCTTTCAAGGATTTGAAAGACTAATGTATAGAAATGCCTTTAATTTGTGGATATTGATTTTATATCCTACTACTTTGCTGAATTCATTTATTAGTTCTAGAAGTTTTATGGTGGAATTTTTTGGATCCTCTAGGTATAGAATCATGTCGTTGGCAAATAGTGATAGTTTGAGTTCTTCTTTTCTTATCCATATCCCTTTAATTTCTTTTTCTTGTCTAATTGCTCTGGCTAGAATTTCAAGAACTATGTTAAATAGGAGTGGTAAAAGAAGGCATCCTTGTCTTGTTATAGTTTTTAAAGGAATGCTTTCAATTTTTCTCCATTTAGAATGATGTTGGCTTTGGGCTTAGCATAAATAGCTTTTACAATGTTGAGGTATGTTCCTATTATATCTTATCTATATTGTTTCAGAGTTGATGGGGCTGACAGCAGAATTTCCATATTCATATATTCTATTGGTAGGCTTCAGCTTGAGCTATTTGCAGTTTGGTCTTAAGTACTTATCTATTTCATGATGACTGTAGTCAAGAGAAAATATGTTCTCCAATGTTGTGGTTTTTGACAGATTTAGCAAAAGAGAGAATTTAGCATCTGGAAGCTGCTGTCAACTGAAAGAATTCTTTGAGTATTTCTCTCTTTAAAAGTTTCTGGCGTCTTATTAAAGAGTTGTGGACAAACTGCACATTTTTGGACACGTTTTATCTGGCTTATCCCATTTTGGTCCTTGGCACACTGTTTTCTTCCCACCTTTAACCATGGGCATCTGGTTCTGAGTCATGAACTCTTTTCAGCCATCTCATGGATTCCCAAGGGCTCTGCAGTTCCCTCAACCATCTAGCCAGTTCTTTGCAAGGAAATAAGACACCTGCCTATACAACCAGTTAGCAAAGTCTAAAAATGGAATAAATGATGATCCACATAGGTAAGTGCTGCTAACTTCCAAACCATATAAGAATTCCCTACCTGAGGCTCAAAATGAAAGTCAGACATGTCTCATGAAATTCTGGGCTCACCCTCCATGGCTCCACTGGCATGTTACTGGGGGGAGTGCTGAAGCTGGAATAAACCATGGTGTGTGTGTGTGTGTGTGTGTGTGTGTGTGTGTGAGAGAGAGAGAGAGAGAGAGAGAGAGAGAGAGAGAATGTGTACATGCCTAGGGCAGAAACTAGGTTGAAGAATGCAATGAGATGGTGTCTGCATGTGCAGTGCTCTCCTTGGGGACAAGATATCCTTATGTATGCTGCTGGAAGTGGATGTGGGTCTACTGTGAGGCTCAGATGATACTGACAGAGTCTGGGGTCTATTCCCCATCAGCCTGGAGACAGGTTCAATTAAGACCTCAAAGAGTGCCAACAGGGAGTGGTTTTGACAGAGCTTTTGTGGCCCCCACACAATGATGCTTCCACTCAGTGGTGGGCATTGGAGGCTGACATCGTTCTCAAGATGTGAGAACAAACAGCAGATAGCAGCAAAGGAGGCCTGATCAGGAATGATCAAGAGACTGGGAGGGTATGAATAAAGAGTTGTCCTTAATATTCAGGTGAGCACAGAAATGATCAAATCTGACTTATCACAGCTCATTGGACCTTATTACTATTTTCAGAGGAGGGAGGGCAGGAGAAACTTGGCTTAGACAAAGTATGTTGATCTTTTAATTAACTAAATACTAATCTGTTTAAAAGCTTTATTGAATTAATAGTGAATAGTATTCTGCTTCTTCTAAAGTAAGAGGATACAAAAGGATAACTACAACTATGTGAGGAATGATGCATAGTTCCTGTTTGCTACTCCAGCTGCACTTTTCATTTTTCTCCACCCTACTCTGTGCCCTGGAGGCTGATCTCTAAAATCAGGCATCAGCAGGCTCCTTGGCCCTCCAGCTTTCAGTTGGCTTTGGCAATGGGAGACAACGGGATTGGAAATAATAGAGGACATTGAGGTCATTCTGTATTTATTTCAAGAGGTCTTCTCCATTCTGCTATTCACTTCTGTCTGGGTCCTCCCACTTTTCCTCCAGGCCTATTTGCTAGGGCTACTCTAACAAAATATTAAAGCCTGGATGGTTTAAACTAGAGAAATTTACTTTCTCCTAATTCTGCAGGCTGCAAATCTGAGATTAATATGTTGGCAGAGTTGTTTTTTTTTTTTTTTTCCTGAGACCACTAACCTTGGCTTGTCATGACTATCTTCTCTTTGTATTCTTATACATTCTTTCATCAATGCATGCCTCTGCATTTAAATTTCTTATAATGGCAGCAGTCACAATAGATTAGGGCCAACCCTAATGACCTCATTTAACTTAATCTCTTTAATAACCCTATATCCCCAAACAGTCACATTCTAAGGTACTGGGGGTTAGGACTTTAGCATATGAATTCAGGGAGACACAATTTAGTCCATAACAGATGGGCAGAGCTCCTGGTCCTTACTAGCCCCAGGGTTATTTACTGTGCCATAGAGTTTTCCTAAACCATGCCCACATTTTTATAAAAGTTATTAATGGTCAACTGCCCCATTTGTGGATACCATTTGTTTCTTCTGATTGATGCATAAGTCTCTAAAAATACTCCGTGTTAAATGGGTAATCTCATTCTCAAAATTGTTGGGAACTGCTGGGTAAGAACTCTGCTTTCACTTTTAAGCACTAAAATTAATATCTACCAACTATACCCATTTTGTGGTGGCGGTGCTGCGGATTGAATCTGAGGCCTTTTGCATGGTAATCACTGCCTCTACCACTGAGCAATGTACACAGCCCAGCTCAACAATTTACTTAAGAGACCACTAGAATTTTCCTTTTTAAAATACATTCAATTTCATGTGGGATGACCAGAGTGGATATCTATCACTAACAGAAGTAATATGATGGTATTACAGAGCATTATTAAGTCTTCTTCCCAACTAATTTTCCCATTGTCTGATCTTCGGCTCAAAATGAGAAAGATACACTCTCTTAATCAGGCTTCAAAGATCCGTTTGATAGAAACTTCTGCTCCTAGAGGACTTTTGCTGTGGTGCCCTCTTCCAGTGCTGGCATTCCTGAGCTGAAAAGTTCCAGTTTGGTATTCCCACCATTTCTTTCCTTGGGGGGAGCTCAGCTTCCTTCTTTTGTTCTGAACTAGCCTATGAGTGCATATCTTCTTTCTTTCTTTTTGTGGCCTGGAGATTACCCTACATCCCCATCCTCTTTATATTTTGAGAGAAGATCTGGCTAAATTTCTCAGGCTGGCCTAGAACTTGCGTCCTCCAGCATTCCATAGACAACTTTTTCCTTGAATGCTCCAAGCTAAAATTATTATCTGGTTCAAAATCTTCCCTACCACTAAGATCTAAGGACAGATACATAATTAAGACATTTATGCAGGTTCAGTGTGGGTTGCCTGCACTGCTCATTGCCTTAGGGCATAGGGAAGAAGGAGATAAGACCTTTCCCAATTCTTCAGGAGGTCAGAGGTGCCAGAGCATAAGAGAGGTAACAATTCCATTGGTTAAGGCGACTTCACCAGTGAGGCACTCAACTGGAGCTGGCTTGCTTCCTCCAGCTTACTTTCTCTTTAGGGTTCATGGTTAAGTAGCAATATTTACATTTAAATGGCCAATTGCATATCCCTCTCTCCCTTAGAAACATCTTTTAATTCTTATAACCGCTTTACTAATGAGTTAAAAAAAAACAAACAAAAAAACCAGGGGTGATACACTGTTTTCTAGCCACCCAATTAGCCAGTGGGCCAGGTGATAGTAACACCACCCCGCCCCAAGGTAGTAAGACCAGACAGTCGGCTTCCTTCAGACCACGTGGCCTAACTGGTGCTTCCAAAGCAAGTTGGCAGGCCAGCGCGTGCGCCGTCACCCACGCCGCGATGTTGGGGGCGGGGTTTACGGCGGGCGGAGGGCGCATGCGTTACAGTCGATTGGATTGTGTTCCGTGGTGGCAGCGGCTTCTCGCTTTACGTGTGTTGCAGTTACGTGGCCCTCGGGTGAGTGGCGACCAGGTTTACTGTCGAGTGGCGGGTGACTGGTGCCGGCTCGGGCTTTTTCAGCGGCTACGTTCCGCGCCTTTGGCTTCTGGCCGCGGCGATGGAGCCTAGAGTACCGGCGGCCGCGAACCGGTCCTCTACCCGGGCGCGCGCTTTCTGGTAGGCTAGCTTGCGACCGGAAGTGACGCAGCGGCGCGCGCTCCTCTGGGGTTGCCCTGTTCTGAGGCGTGGAGCTGGTAGCTGGCGTCCTGTTTGCGGGTCTTGGCTCCCGGCGGGGCGGGCTAGCGACCACGCATCTGCTTCACCGAATTCTTTTGAGGTCCCGCGCCCTGTTTGTTCTCTATTAAAATACTAGAGTTGTTCGAGAGAGGTTAGTGTGGTACCGGTCTGGAGTTTTCTGCGTTGCTATACTCAAGTTGGAGTAGGGGAAGTAGGATTGAGCAGTCCGCTTGTATATGCTGTAACCTGGTTTTCTTCACAGCCACCATCTTCACAGCTGTCACCCTGTTCCAAGCTGTGAAGTCGTCGTTTTCCCTTCTGAACATCTCCCAGTCTCTTCTCTTTGCACTTTCTCCAATCTATTATCCCTGCAGTAGCCTAACTGGTTTTTAAATCGGGTCACAGTGTCATCACTGCTTACAACGCTTCGAAGCCATTCCATTGCACTTGGAGTAAACTCCAAGCTCAGCTTTCCCAGACCTTGTGTGACCTGACTCTTCTTGCCCGCCTCTTCACAGAGTTGTGCGTATGTACAAACAACTCTCCACACCAGGATTCAGCTTACCCCTGGCCACAGAATCCCCCAGTGCTCAAGGGAGAGGACACTGAAGGTAATGTTTTCCCAGATAATTAAGTCTTGTAGTTTGTTAGGAAATATTCTGTAGATAATTTCTGTTTAACTCAAAATTGGAGATAAAAAATCCTCAATGTTGCCGTGGCGTACGCCTGTTATCCCAGAAGCTCCAAAGGTTTAGGCAGAAGGATCCCGAGTTCAAAGCCAGCCTCAGCACAGGTGGCGAGGTGCTAAAGCAACCCACTGAGACCCTATCTCTAAATAAAAAATATAAAAATAGGGATGGGGATGTGGCCCAGTGGTTGAGTGCCCCCGAGTTCAATTCCTGGTACAAAAAAAAAAAAAAAAAAAAAAAAAAAAAAAATCATTGTTTTAGTCTTCTTTCATTTTCTCAAATTCACCAGCTCTTCCCGGCATTAGCAACTACACATGTTGTCTCTTTGCAAGGTGTTCACTCCACTTTTGGTCTGAGTAAATCCTGTTCATCCTTCAGATACTGGCTTTATCAGATAGGCCTCATTGACCTTACTCCTACCTCCACAATGTCAGTTAGGTTTCTCTTATTTTTTTTCCTTAAGAGCTCTGTATTCTCTTCTTATGTTAGTTACCATGATTGCATTTGTATATCCCTGTCTCTATATAGACATACTTTTTAAGATGTCTGGTCTTTCCCAAGAGACTAAACTCTGTAGGGAAAGGAATTAGTTTGCCTAGCACATTTTTTGGTGTAATTGACTCTCATTTATTTGTTGAACTAATGATTTATTTCACTTCTGAAACTCTTCGTTAGCTTTTTTTTGGGGGGGGGGTTAATCCAGGGATGCTTTACCACTAAGGTACCTCCCCAGTCCTTTTTATTTCTTTATTTTGAAACGGGGTTTTGCTAAGTTGTTGAGACTGACCTCAATCGATCCTCCTGTTGAAGCTTCCTGAGTCTCTGATATTAGTTGTGTGCCACCAGGCCTGGCTTTTCTTTAACTTTCTGATGAAAGCCTTCAGGTTTCCTACCATGACCAGATGCTAGGTGCATTCTCTACCTCTCTATCCCATTTCCAATCCAATTCCTTTCTGGCTTTTTTTTTTTTTTTTTTTTTTTAATAAATCTTCCAAGTATGATTCCTAACCTGTTGTTTCACCTGCCTTTCTCAACATCAACTTCAGGAACCTTTTGTTCTACCACTTCTACTTTGAAAATCCCAATACTGAAAATTTCCCCAAGGAACTACTCATTGCTAGAGAAGGAAATTATACAGTGTTAGGAAGTGTTGGCAGTCCTTGGTTTTAGGGAGCCAACAGCAGGTACCCTTATTATTCATTCTGCATTAGCCCTTATGTGTTTTTAAATAGACATTTGTTCCAGAATTCTGTTCTTCTCCATCCCCCATCCCAACTTTGTCCCCTGACCCAGGAAGTGCCCAGATGTCCTATCTGATGGGATATTTTTTCTGTGGTCCACGTCAGCTTCTTTTTGTATCTGCAGATAGGTATATCAGGAGTTATTCTTTTGCCAGAGAAATAGGCATCCTTCTTTCTGTTCATTTACACCCTGGACCTTCTGCTGCTGCACAGCTTTCTGGTTAGGTCATCTCTTATCTCTTTCAGTCTTTACATTTTCTCATTTTTCTTGCCCTCATTTTTTCTTTCCCCACTTGCCAATAGATCTCTTATTACTTTATCATTCCATCTACTTCCCTCCCATAGCCAATCTCCTTAATTAAACGAATAGTCCACTCCCTTATAGGGTGCCTCATCTACTACTGACTTCATAAACCACTACAGTCTGGATTTTGTCTCCATTGCTCCATTGAATCATCTTTTACTAGATAACCCAGTGACCAATCATGTCTAAATTCACCAGACCTTTTCTTGATTTCCTTATGTGAATATGCCCTGTCATTTTCTACTTTTAACCATTCCTCTTACCCTTTTTAAAATTATTAGTTGTTTCCCCCAAATTTCTTTATTTTAAATCTTGTCTTTGCACTACAATACTATTAATATTTTTGGTCGAATTGACTTTTTTTTTTTTTAACTTAAAAAATAAATCTGGCCTGGGAAGTAGCTCAGTCGTATGGCACTCGCCTAACATGCTTGAGACCCTGGGTTCAATCCCAAGGATTGGGAAACAAACAAACAAAAAGCCCCCCACCCCCCCAAAAAACCCACCTCTTGCATGCAGATAAGAAAAACGAAAACAGAAGTGTTTCTTATTTAGAGGCTCTTAGAAAAGCTCTGAACAAGAATCCTGCCCCTTCTGTTGCAAAGGGAGACCAAGCTGAGCCTTTCTCTAAAAGATAAACAGAAGGCCTCAGAAGGGAGGAAGTTTCTTCCTCTGATGCTGGGAATTGAACCCAGGGGCGCTGAACCACTGAGCTACATTTCCATCCCTTTTCACTTTTTATTTTGAGTCAGAGTCTTGATAAATTGCTGAGGCTGGCTTTGAACTTGTGATCCTCCTGCCTCAGCCTCCCAAGTTACTGGGATTATAAGTGTGCATCATTGTACCCTGCAACTTTCATCTTTTCAGTGTTAGCCTCTTTTTACCTTCTAAAATGATGACCTCTGGCACTTGTTAGAGTCTTGGGAACTCTGGGTTTGCTTGCTCTGCTGGTGTGTCCATATTCTTTCTAGAACTTTCCCTTGAGCTCAGATTTGCATCCTGACTGCATTCTGTACCACTATGGTGACTTCTGAGTGCCTTGCCAGCCCCCCCCCCCCACTTTTCCCTTCTGCTTCCTTTCTGACTTAGTCTTATTTTTTGTGTGTGACTGGATTTACTGGTAACTCAGTTATCCAAACCAAACTTTATATTTTAGATCTATCTGAACCTTACTTCCTTTCAGCAGATATTGAACACCTCCTCTAGGTATTAAACCATGGGCCAGGGGTTCAGGTCTTAGCTCATCCATGATGTTTCTTGAGCCCCAAACACAAAGCATTTTTCCCTCTTGTCAGTTCATGTGGCCAGTAGTTGACCTGCCTTATTGTGTTGTTACCCCACATGCTGAATCTCCAGCACAAAGTGAGCCACTTTGGGGCAGATTATGCTAAATTCATGGCAACTTTGTATCTTAGTGCTTGGTCTCTGGGGTTGTTTTATTCAATGAGGAATGAGTAGGTGGGTGGGAGGAATTTGTGATCATTTCATAGAAATAAAGTTTCAGAAAACCTTAATTTATTCATGGTTAAAATCAAGTCTGAAAAAAAAATCAAGTCTGTCTCTTTATTATTATGTTACTTTTTAATATATTTATATGTTACACAAGTAATTGAGTGAATATATTCTCTTTCAAGCAGTTCCTAAGTATGTGAATAAAATGTAGATGCTTCCTTTATTTTTTTGTGTTCCCTTCACTTCCTCCTTCAACTACTATATGTTTAGTATGCATCTTTTCAGATCTTTGTGTGCATTCCATACACACAGATGCCCACATGTGTCACACATGCCTACATATGTCAAGAACCATAAATGTGTTCATGGTTTTATATCAACGCCACAGAAAATATATAAAGGCTACCTTAAACTATTAAAACATGCTTAGTAAGCATCCTTGTACTGATGTATAAGTAGAAACAGTCTCTGACTTAGAACTTAACATTTTTTTAACTTTATAATGGTGTGAAAGTAACTTGCATTCAATTTGAATTTTGCTCATTTCCTGGACTAGTGATATGCAGTATGATCCTTCTCATGATGCTAGGCAGCAGCAGTGAGCTACAGCTCATAGTCAGCCACATCATGAGAAAGAATAACTAAGGCATTTGGGTGTTCTATATTTCTCTGGAATTAATACCTTGAGCTAGAATTGGCTGGGCAAAGGTCATGTGCAATAAAATTTTGATAGATATTGCTAATTTGTCCCCCAAAAGGGATGTATTAATTTATATTCCCACCATGAGTGGGTGAAGGTGAGTCCTGCTTCTTGTCTATATTGAATATTACCATGCCTACCAAACTGATGAGTGAGAAATTATATTGTATAATGAAATGGAGATATTTTTGATAATATTTTTGTTAATTTCTCTGAGATTCTCATTTGTTCAAAGTTCTAGATACATGTTTAGCCTCAAAATTTTTAGTGTCAGATTCATACAGGAATTCTCTCCTTATGTCATTGACTCATAAATTATAGTTGATTGTGCTACTCTAATGTAAATCATTTGTGTTTTAGTACAGTGAAAATGCTAACAGGAAAGACAGCAGCCAGACTACTTCAGCTGTTGGGAATGTTCATAGTGTCACTCAGGATTGTGTTGCTGGCATGCTCAGCTGGCTGCCCAAATGTCCTTGTCGATGCTACTGCATTTTTTTTCTTTTGTTTAATTTTTCTTATTTGTTATCAGAAGATTTATAATTTGTGCCCTTTTTAGAAATTATTACTTGGAAATTTCAATTTATGTAATTGGAAGGTTATTACTTGATACTTTAAGAAATCAGTGTATTAATTATACAATGTTGAAGAAACTATATAATGATCAAATAGCTATGATCAAAATATTTCTATCCTTTTAGATAGTCTGTACAAGATGCCAAATGAAGAAATCTCTCACTCAAGTCAGACTCAGGAGCAAGACTGTTTACAGAGACAACATATTAGTACTAATGAAGAATCATCAACTGAGCAAAAAAATGGTGGGGATGCAGAGAAGAAGGAGCACCTCCCTTCTTCTTCCTCCGACTTTGGGCCCTCTACTTCTACTGAGGGCTGTACATCGGCAGCTGCAAGGAGAGGTCCAGCCCTGCTGCACATTGACAGGCATCAGATCCCGGCTGTGGAGCCCAGTGCACAGGCCCTGGAACTGCAAGGCCTGGGCGTGGATGTTTATGACCAGGCTGTGTTGGAGCAGGGTGTGCTTCAGCAGGTGGATAGTGCAATCCTTGAGGCTAACCGCGTAGCACAGCTTGTTGACGCTGAGAAGGAGTATCGTTCAGTCCTGGATGACCTCATGTGAGTGTGGCCCATATCTTTTTTGAGAGTTTATTTTTAAACATAGCAGAGAAATCTAGGTAATACTTATAATATTCCAGAAATGTAAGAGATGTATAGAACCTGTTTTGGGGGAGATAGCGTCAGTAAGGGCAACTCTCCACCTTGACTTTGGTCCTTGCCCCTTGCCTTAGGAGCAGTGATGCACACAGTGGTGTTGCACACAGTGGTTAGGGGCTCAGCTTAGCCCAGCCCACAAAGGCCTATCTTGTGCATAGTGTCCTGAAGAGGTGCTATTTAGGACTCATTGCCATGTGCTGTGTGGTCTTAGGAGAACTATGTCTGAATTTGGGCAGTTTCCTATTTGAGATACGAGAAATATACTGCCCCTTTATCACAACCCTGTAGTTTCTTTTCAGCTTGCTGTCCTCAGATTGAGTGTTCAGTCCCTTGGCAATTTTTTTCAGATTTGCATTTCTAGAAATAATAACTCCCTTGCCTTTCCTTTCTTCTGTCCTATTTTTGACTTTCGGTAAGGAAAGATGAAACATGGAGACCTCATTTTCACTGACATGGGCTCTGTTGAGCATAGTGTATTGGTGGAGAAGAGAGGGACTGGGCCAGGCTGTGGGGTCTGTGGGGTGAGGACAGGAGTGGGGAAGTTGTGGAGAGTTAAGCTTACTCATCATTGTCAATAGGGCTGAGTTTGGGTCAGGTCAGGCAAGCAAGAAAGAGAAACTGAGCCCTAGACTGACTAGTGCTCAGGCAGTGTGAGGCAGTATTGAGGTAGCTGGGGAGGGAGTGTGTGGAATCTGTGGCTGTCTGGTTGGAAAGTCTATAGTAGTGGTGCTGTTGGTACTTTAAGCATGTATCATCTGCTAACAGAAAATTTGTAATTTGTGCCCTTTTTTAGAAATTATTGCTTGGAAATTTCAATTTATGTAATCGGAAGGTTATTACTTGATACTCTAAGAAATCAGTGTGTTAATTATTACAGTGTTTCTGGTGTGTTCTCTTGGCCTCTTTTTTGTTTTAATTTAAATTACCTTTTTGGGGGGCCTTTTGAATAGTGGGTGCTCTTGCATAGTTGTTAGTGACCTTGAGTGTTGAGGACCTCAGTTCTTTATAATGACATACCTTTTATATTTGATCTTGAAAATGTGTCCACTTCCTCTGGAGGTTAGAGATAGGAAAATGCTGTGGATTCTTAAGGCAGAGGACACTATGCCTGGTGATGTGGTACTTTAGATGGCCAATAACTTATATTGTTTATCCTGAAATCCACAAAGGATACAAACAGCAAATTGTACAAGTGTCCAGAAGATTGAATTTGTGTTTTGAAAATTGGAAGCTATAATTCTATTATTCCTGTTTTAGGAATAATTTTGTTTTTTTTTCTTTCACATAATGAAAGAAAAATATTGTCACAGTATTTTATGATTTACAGTTTATATAAGAAAATGTTTAGGAACTTTTAGGACTTTCCAGACTTTGGGAGGCTTCCATAATGGGCTTTAAAAACCTGTGTATGCATTTCTTCATAAAAAAGGGCAATGTATTACATGTTGTCCTAGCAGCGTCTTGAATAAAGTAGACACTTGAAAAATGGTTGTAGAAGGAATGAATCAGTTTTAAAATGGAAATGAGCTGATTTAAATCAGAAAAACAAAAGAAAACCACTAGTAGTTATCTTAAACTTCTAGTCTATTTCTGACCAATAAGAATGTGCATTCTGTTTTAGTTTCTGTGTAGTTCATAAGAAGTAGAAGAGACATGTTTCTGGCATTTGTCTTATTATTATATGATATAAATGTTACCATAGTGGAAAATAGATAATTTATCTTATTTTTCAGGTCATGTTCAACATCTCTAAGGCAAATCAATAAAATTATTGAACAGCTTAGCCCTCAAGCTGCCACCAACAGAGACATCAACAGGAAACTAGATTCTGTAAAACGACAGAAGTATAATAAGGTGATTCCAAATAATGCATAAAGTATTAACACTTTTGAAAAAGTCACCATGTGAGCCCACTTAATAATTTAAAACATATTCTGGGAAGTATTTATAAAATGTAAAGCAAATGTTTTTCCTTGTAGAGAAATTTTGAGTCACTTTTATATGTTTAAATTGTTTCCCTTATACATCCTTAGTTATACAATATTTTTAAAAACCCATACACATAGACACACATATATATACACTATACATGCCTGTATGCATCCTTGTGTACATAGTTGAAAGTAGTTCCTATGTGACTTTGCATGCTTCCCCACTATGTTCACTTTCATAGTCTTTCTAGTGTGACCATTTCCTTTTGCTCTAGTGTGGTGTATTGGTCTCTCACTTAAATCTCCTTGTTTTCCTGTGGGCTTTGTTTTTCTGTTTAGCTCTTGGTAACACTGATTGTCTTCACCCCTGCACAGTGCTTCTGCTTCTTATTCTGAGAGGCTGGTCCTTCATCCTTACCTTAAATATTACATTCACTACCCAGATGCATAAGGTCAGAGAACTTAAGAGTTGGGAAGATCTATTATGAAGGATATTTTTTTATGAGTTTTGGTAGGAATTATGTATACCTTTATGAAAGTAATTGCAATAAATAGGAATGACTAGTTTTGTTCATTTCAATTCTGCCTTATAGCCTTGTGCTTACAGTTGATCGTTTGCAGCAGGTGGGGGTCCTTGTATTTTTAAGTTCTACTTGTGGGGCATACAGTCTCATTTCATGTGGTCCTCCTTTTAATTTCCACCCATCAATTGATTATCTTTACCACCTGTCTCTCTCACTTTTGGAATTGCACCCCACAAGTCAGAGCTAGTATTTGTTTTATACAGAGAGGATCCCCCCCAAATCAGAAAGGGGGCATCTGGCCTCTTGTGGGAACATGTGAATTGATGTGCAGAGACCTTTGAACTTCTTGGGCTTCTGGGAGACCAGGATTTCAAGGATGGAGAACAAACTTTAGGCCACTTCAGAACCTTGTCTAACTTAATTATATTTTCCTGTCTTTCTTTTTTTTTAATATTTATTTTTTAGTTTTTGGTGGACACAACATCTTTGTTTGTATGTGGTGCTGAGGATTGAACCTGAGCCGCACGCATGCCAGGCAAGCGTGCTACCGCTTGAGCCACATCCCCAGCCCAATTTTCCTGTCTTTCTTTATCAGCATCTTGATGTTTAGAGATAAACTATTCAGAAAGAAAATATTTTAAGTGGGATTTTGTTGAGAGAAAGACTAAGAAAAAATTGTAAGTCATTGTAATGTAGTGTTTATGTTCAGGTTTCCTCCTTGCTCCATACTTATTTAGAGTTGAAGCGTT
The DNA here is from genome assembly GCF_048772815.1 of Callospermophilus lateralis. Taxonomy (NCBI): domain Eukaryota; kingdom Metazoa; phylum Chordata; class Mammalia; order Rodentia; family Sciuridae; genus Callospermophilus; species Callospermophilus lateralis. The sequence continues at coordinate 22,027,442 of NC_135319.1, read as the reverse complement.
CTTTTTTTTCCAGTGGTGCTAGGGACTGAATGAGGTTCTCATGCATGCTAGACAAGTGCTCTACCACTGGTGAAGTTGAAACATTCTTTTTCTTGTAAAAATGATCCAAGTACTCTAGGCCCAGTTAATTGGGAAGCTGTAGGAAGGCCACAATATGAATTTTGATGATATCAAGGAAGATAAGACAGAGGAATCTAGGGCAGTCAGGGTTAAGAAGCATGGCAAAATGTATTTGCTTTTGAGTTTTGTGATAGGATAGAACACTATAAAGAATGTCATAAATACGGTAGGTTATCTAAGAAGAGTGATTTTTAAAAATATTGAACTCTTTTGCCCTCTATAGCCCATTGGCTGCTCAGGTCAGAAGCACAGAGAAGTTTAATGATGTATCCAGTATGCAGTGGGGAAGGGGGTAGGCAAGGAGGGCAATTCCACTCTTCCTCAGTTGGTACATGCGATTTAAGTGTCCAATTTAAGTGCCCAAGAATGGGGAAAGCTCTATGCCACACAGTGAGGAACACCTGTGGGCAGGCATGTCTATACAACAGGATTGCTTCAAGATTAACTTGCTGCAGGAAAGTGAGAGTTGTTCAAATAAGGCTGTGTATAGTAATAGTAATGTAAAGTTTATTTTACTCTTCATTAAAGTTTTTAAATTTCATAGTGCTATTTTATTTAACAATAAACCACTGCATTATCCTGTTCTGTATTTGGTATTTATCTTTCAAGGAACAACAGCTAAAGAAGATCACTGCAAAACAGAAACGTTTGCAGGCCATCCTTGGAGGAATAGAGGTAAGAGTGGAACTGGATCATGCCAGCCTGGAGGAAGAGGATGAAGGTGAGGACACTGGGAACAGTTTCTTTGTGTTCTTGAATTAATGCCTCTTTATATATGCCTGGGCTTTGAGAAAAATGCCTTTCTTTGTCTTAGTGTTAGATTGGCTCTAGGAATATTTTACTCTCTACACTTGCAAAACCAAACCTTTTCAGTCAGATCAGGTTTTTAGAGAATTTAAAGAAAAAAAAATATGTGTATATATGTGGGTGTATATGTACACACACACACACACACACACACATACATATACACATACACACTTTTTTTTTTTAAAGGTAAGGGTGCTTTACCACTGAGCTACATCTCCAGGCCTTTTTTAATTTTTTGGCCAGGGTCTTACTAAGTTGCTGAGGGTCTTGCTAAACCTCTGAAGCTGACCTTGAACTTGGGATTCTCCTGCCTCAGCCTCCCAAATCATGGGGACTACAGGCCTACATCACTGTGCTCAGCTTGAAAGTAAATTTTTAACTCAGTTCTCTAGAGGCTGCTGATGGACGTTTAGTGTTACATTTAATAAATTGGAAATTCTAAACATGGTTATATAATTAATTTGATAATGACACTAATATCTTGATTGAATTACATTTTGAAAGCCCAGCATCATCAATCAGCATCTGTAGAATTGCTCTCACATTTCTTTAAGGATCATATTTGGCAGGCTTTCCAAGCATCCATTCTGTTGTATAAGAAAAGACATTCAGGTTTTATCATAGCCATGATTTCATTAAATTACTGCTTTGGATTATTGTCTTTTGGAAAACCTTTTTGGAAAATGCATAAGCTCTGGAACTAAATATCTTTGCAGGTGTGTGTGTGTGTGTGTGTGTGTGTGTGTGTAGAAATTGTTAGTCGCTGCTCGTTTTACTGCCTGAAATTTAAATTAAGCTTTCTTAGTATAAGCGCTTCAAGCAAATGTTTCCTACTATCTCTAGTATTCACTAAGACAAGAGTATTGTTCTGAGATGTGCTTTTTAAAGTTCAATCTCACAATATTCATTATCTTAGGACCAGTGCTTTCTGCAACTGTGGTACCATACTTCTCATTGGTAAAGGATATTTGTTCCTGTCTAGATGTCTATAATCTGCTTTTACTTCCTATTGCTACTTTGGTAAAACTTTGCCCTGGGTTAAAAGATACCTCCTCAGACCTTGCCTCCCTCAGTCTTTTGACAGCATTTGATACTTCTGTGCCATCTGGGAACCTTATCTTTTTCCTGGTTTTCCTTCTGCCCTCTGCCTAAGTCTGTTGCGTTGTTTTGGTCAGCTTTTCTGGTATTATCACAAATGCTGATTCCTCAGGATTTTTTTTTTGAGCCCCTTTCTCATTCGATTTCCTCTCCCCAAATATAATCTACTCATATGGCTTTGCAGCCACTTACTATCTTACAGATATGTTGCTGTCAGTTTTTGAGTTCCTGATTCTTATGATAGCCCTCCATCTGGACACCAGCCATCACCTGGGACTCTGATCTCTCTTACCATCCTATCTCCTCCACTCTGTCTGCTGAGGCAGTAGAGCAGAGGGCCTGAGAGCACAGTTTTAGCTCTGCATTGCCAGGTGGAACTTGGCTGTGTTCTCTACCTAAGTCTCTCTGAACCTGCACAGTATGTGTAAGTGTAGCAGCCCTCCCTCATACTTCCCTGAGGCTTCCTTTCCCCAGCTCTCCACATAGTGATCCATTTCATAAGGTGATTGTGAGAATTACCTGATAGTAATTTCTTAGAAGTGGATGAGAACAGATTATAAACAAAAGGAAACTTTGACTTTGCCACTGTGATCTGGAGGGTGACAAGAGTGTATACCCACACCTTTCCTATTTATTTAGTATAGGAACTGAAGAAAGGAAATACAAAGTGTAAGGATGACAATGAAGAAATAAAACTATCATTAATCATAGAATTTTTGATTGCTTATGTAGAAAATTCAGAAATTGATGTGCTTAGCGATATCATTGAATATAGGATCAACATATAAAAACTTGTCATTTTTATATGCCAAGAAAAACAAAGTATAAAATTTAATAAAGATGCCAGTTACATTGAAAATCAAATACTTAGAAAGAAATTTAGCAAAAAAAAAATGTGTTTTTTCTCAAAGTCCAAATGTTCTCTCTGATATGCAGATGTTAACTCACAATAAGTGGGTGGGGTAGGGAAAAATAAAAGTATATTGGATTAGACAAAGGGGAATGAAGGGAAGTGAGGGAGAATGGGAATAGGAAAGATAGTAAAATGAATTGAACATTACTTTTCTATGTTCATATATGAATACATTACCATTTTAATTCCACGTTATGTACAACCAGAAAAATGAGAAGTTGTACTCCATGTATGTATAATGTGTCAAAAGACGTTCTACTGTCATGTATAACTAAAAAGAGCAAATTAAAAAAGAAAAAGAAAAAAAAATGAGGTTTTCTGCAGTGTTTCCTACATACAAAACTAAAAAAGGCCACTGAAAAATCAAAGACAAGTAAATGGAGATAACTGTGGTTGTGAATTGAAAATACAATGTTGTAGAGATGTCATTTATCCTAACCAGCTATAGTTCCAGCGCAGTCCCAATATACATTTCAGATTTTTGTTTTGTTTTAAGGCAAAGGACATGAGGGAGGAAATCTGAAGTTGAGGTTAGAAGTCATTAACAATCCAATTCTAAAATTTGTATAAAGGTGTGTTGGGCCAAGAATAGCCAAAGCAATCCTGAAGAACAAATATCAAGAACTGTCATATAGCTGATGTAATTAAGACAGTGTAGTATTGACACAAGGATATACAGACAGACCCCTGGTATAGAAAAGAGGGCCCAATAAATAGGCCTATGCACATAGTATCACTTGATTTATGGCAAAGCTGGCAGGCGATGCTATTGAGAAGAATGGTCTTTTCAATCAATGGTGCTGGGTTAATCCACATTTAAAAAAAAAAGAAATCTTGACCTTTTTCACTGTGCACAAAGATAAATTCTGAGCAGAACATATATCTGAATGTTGATGGTAAGACAAAGCATCTAGAACATCTCATAGGGCAAACATTTTCATGATTGTGGTGTAAGCAAAGACTTAAATAGGACCCAGAAATGCTCTCTGTAAGGGAAAAGATTTATTAAATGGACAGTATAAAAACTAAGAACTGAGCTGGGGTTGTAACTCAATGGTTGAGCGCTTTCCTTGAATGCGTGAGGTACTAGGTTTGATCCTCAGCCTACATAAAATAAATAGATGGTATTGTGTCCATCTACAACTAAAAAAATATTTAAAAAAAACTAAGAACTTCTGTTTGTCAAAAGATAGAATTTAGAGGGTGCAAATGTAAGCTACAGAGTGGGATAAGATATTTGTAGAATATGAATGAATCATAGGTAGCCAAAAAGGAATGGCAAGAATATAGACCAGTTGGAACTTTCAAACTTTGCAAATCTGTTTGGCAGTGTCTACTAAATCTGAATATACTCAATTATATATGTTTATTGTTAAAGGGTGTGTATGAGAATATTCATAGCAACATTATACTTAGCAGCCCAAATCTAGAAACCACCCAAGTACATTAACAGTAGAATGGAAAAATTATGGAATACCAGCAATAGTAAGAGCTAACAAATGGCATCTTCATTCAACAAGTTAGTGTGGCTTTCATAAGTGCAATTCTGACTAAAGGCAGGCACATAGAGGAGCCCAAACTTTCCATTGATATGAGGTACACAGCCAGGCATCACTCATCCATAGAGTCAGGCCTGTCATTATCCCTGGGTCGGCTGGAGGTGGCACCAGCTGCACCTAGGGGGATGCTAGTAATTTCTGTTATTTAATCTGAATTCTGGTGCATAAATATTTTTTTTCTGAATATCCATTGAGGTTATAATTTGTGTACATTCTTGTATATTTTATTTCAGGAGAGCAAGTTGAAGGAAAAACTGGCTTGTATAAGAATTATAGATTTTAGAATATGGATTCCTTCCTGTTAAATCTTAAGTTTTTTGGTTTTCAGATTATGTGATAAAGTAATTTTTTTGCTGGAGATTAATTTCAACTAGTGAGAGAGGGATTTCTACATGACTTTATACTTACAGGGGAAGATTCTCCATGTTGAGGGGAAAGTACTCTGTATTGTTTGGATGGTAACCATTATTCACATATAACTGTAGGACTCAGTTAACTTAATTTAATTTTTAAATAGCTACAGTTGACTGGTAAATACTTGCTGAGCAGTACAGAGATAACACTTTGAATTTTTTCCTGTTTGGATACATGGTGATGCCTGTTTTAATTTTACTGTCTTGAATTTAGGTCCATCTGAATATTGATATTAGCAAAAATATGGAAACTTGGATTTTATTTTTTTCTTGTGGGCTACTCTTCTGTTGATAATTTTTATAGTTCTAGGCCTGTCTTTAGTTATACAAAGTATATTTATAATGTGATATTTAAAACTTTAAATTCAAGTGTATTTTTTTTAACTTAAAAAAATTTATACATGTTTTTAAGGTGCTATGTGATATTTCAATAAATGTGTATATTGCCTAAGGTATAATTCAGGTTGAACATATCTGTCTCTTCAAACAGTTATCCATTTTTCTATGGTGAAAACGTTCAAGCTACCTTTTCTTGCTTTTTGAAATATGTAGCATGCTATTGTTATGAAGAGTTACCTGCTGTGCACACCAGAACTTCCTAACTATAACTCAGTACCTTGAGCAAGACCATTCTTCCTTCCCCCTGCTCTCCCCAGCCATTGCCACCATTCTGATCTCCACTTTTATGAGCTCAGCATTTTTAGATTCTGAATATGAATGCAGTCATATAGTACTTATTTTTCTGTGAGTAGCCTATTTCACTTAGCACGATGATCTTCATTTCCATTCATGCTGTCCCAAATGAGAGAACTTCATTTTTTTTTTAATGGCTGAATAATATTCCATGTTGTATATATACCACATTTATATGGTATGATATTTTGAAGAAAAGTTACTGAGAAGTCATCTTTTTGAACAGGAATATATTAAGTGCTATAATATTTATACTTTATTACATTCATGTTTTTATGTAAATTATTGGTAGGTACCTACTTGAACAAGTGAATATTTCCACTGTACTCTTGGGAAGTTTTATGCTAGTCACATTATTGTTGCTCTTTCAGAGCCAGGGCCGTCCTGTCTTGGCAGTATGCTCATGCCTGCCCAGGAGACTGCCTGGGAAGAGCTCATTCGCACTGGTCAGATGACACCATTTGGTACCCAGGTCCCTCAGAAACAAGAGAAAAAGCCTAGAAAAATAATGCTCAATGAGGCATCAGGCTTCGAAAAGTATTTGGCAGATCAAGCAAAACTGTCTGTTGAAAGGAAGAAGCAAGCTGCTAATAAAAGAGCAGCCAGAAAAGCACCAGCCTTGGTCATGTCTAAGGCTGGCCCAGGACCACATGAAAACAAAACAAATCAGAGAAGCAAAGTTCTCTCAAAAACAGACAAGTGCTTGAAAAAGCACATCAGGAAGCTCCAGAAGAGGGCACTGCAGTTCCAGGGGAAGGTGGGGTTGCCAAGAGGGAAGAAGCCCCTTGAGTCAGAGGCCAGGCCAAAGTCAGAGGGAGATTCTGAGAGTGGAGAGTCTTGGTCCTGTCTCACAGAGCAGGAAGAGGAGGCAGAGGCTGGCCTGTGTGGAGATGCCACTGACTATGAACTGAGGCCTGTGCTCAAGGGCAGGAAACGCCAGAAGAAAGCCTCAGTGCAAGAGGTTGATGACGATTTTTTCCCAAGTTCTGAGGAAGAAGCTGAAGCCAACGGAGGAGGAAAAGGAAGTCGAAAAGTAGTGAGATGCCAAGATGATGGAGATGAAGATTATTATAAACAGCGATTAAGGTGGGTCTGCAGGGATTGTGAGTACATTGTACTGCTTACTTGATGTTAGGCAGCAGCTTTATTAATGACACATAAACATTCTAGGTCCAGCTTACTTTTCTAGATTCCCATGTACAAAAGGTTGGGCTTCCTGCAGCTCTAACCTGCTAGAAATAGGAGCCAAGGTCTCAGTGAACCTCAGACCCCAAATCCTTATAATTCCAGGTCTTGAGCCACACTTGGGGGCAAATCTAAGGTGAAGAGCTTAAGAGAAAGTCTAGGGAAAGTGCATAGAGAATACTGATGTGAGAGTTGTGTGGCTTTTACTCTGAGTGGTCACACTGTACTAAGTGTAACAAAAGGAAAAGATTGTGTTGTGTATACTGTTTTTTTTAAATCATTTTGAAGCAGAATAGTAATTTTAGAAGTCTTTTAAGCTTACTTTCTTAAATCCCTCCTTCCTTGTCTTGAGAAAATAGGCATCTACAGAATTATAAACCTCTGTTGTGTCAGAAATGTACTTTGTGTGTACAGTGTACCTTCCTTTTCACTGTGATTTTTTTTTATGCTAGAGACTGACTTTGTCTTTTGCCTCTGTGACTTTATTGATATGATATTATATGATACAGGTGAGATGAAAAGGAGTGAACAGGTGTAATATGAAGTCAAAATTGCCATCACCACAGGGTTTTTTTTGAGCCTGGCAATCTGTACACCGCAGTCTTCTCTGCAGTATCTCACCGAGTGCTCTAGATTTCTGAGGAAGTCAGAGGGAAAAATGAATGGCAGTACTTCTTGATTATTTAATATTGGGGGGCTTTTTCCTGCTTCTCAAGAGTTTTTCCTTATTTCTCAATGTGGGAAGATCTGGTTTATTGTATTTCTCATACAATAAATAGCCTTTTTATTTATTTTTATTATTCATTTTGAAGCAGAATAGTAATTTTAGAAGTCTAAAGCCTTCTTAAATTCCCCTTCCTTGTCTTGAGAAAACAGTCATCTACAGAATTATAGACCACTTTCTTAAATCCCTTTAAATGATGCTAACCTACTACTTTTCTTCTGTTTGTAACCACTAATAGCAGGGACGGGAGGTACGTGTCTATAACTCCAGCTCCTTGAGAGTCTGAGGTAGGAAGATCGCAAGTTCAAGGGAACAGAAACTTAGTGATACCCTGTCAAAAAATAAAAATGGCTGGGGATGTAGCTCGGCAGTCGAGTGCCCCTGCGTTTAATCCTTGGTATTGCCAAAAGAATAACAACAACAAAAAATTCTTGGACGCTGCTTTTCAGAGTGGATGCAGCATGGTGATTTTAGTAATATGAAGCCCTGTGACTTAAATCCAGTTTTTGAGAGCTGTTATTCAGGTTCCAATAGTACCTCACATAGTACTCATGACTGAGGAATGATTTTTGTCATTTCTCACTGCAACTTCAGTGTGCATACTTGATATCTGTAACATTGTTTGAGGAATATTGCTCAATACTCTTGAACAGTGAGCAATGTCAGTCTTCTTAATTACTGTAGAAAATTAATAAAAGTGTTAATCTCAACATATTGATTATAAGTGCAGCAATGTATATTCTCATTAAACTGGGTCAATATTAAATATATTTTAAGTATATCAGTATTTTGATCAAGAGCAATTTATTTTGATTGAATTTTAAATGTGGGTGCAGTTTGATTTCATGGCAGTAAGTTTTTCTTAATAATGTTAAGATTGTAAAACAATTTATTATTTCCAGAGCCATATCATAAGCCAAATTTTTTTGCTAAAGTTACAGTAAAATCTCAAATGAATTTCAGAAATATCAATAACTGTAATTGCCACCAAAATACGATAGCTCTTAAAATTTTATAGCTAGTTATTAAGGCTGTTAAGCTGCAGATATCCACATTGAAAGGTTTGTATTACATCTCCTTTGGTGCTCTTTGGATTGGGGGAAGTTAAAAGAAAATAAAATGCTCAGGATTGAAAAGCATATTAAGAATATTTGAGAACTGCCAGTCACTCTATATTTTGTTGCTTGTTGTTAATCTTTGTAGATAGATTGAAATAATAATGGTATTTCTTTGAGTGAAGAAGAAAAAGGATTATGTATTTTAGCAATGATTTAATGATGGATGATCCCCCAAAAAGTCACATAGTTTAAAATTTGGAAACTGAATTTTTCTTAGTGGTTAGGATTTAGGAATATGGACTCAGTCTGAGAACTTTGTACAGAACTTCACAGATTCACATTGGTTGTAGCCTGCTAATTGTAATACACTTTCAAACTCTTGGAAGAGAGTGGGTGCCTCCTAGACATCTCATCCCCTTTATCCTCTCAGCTTCAGAGTCCATAGGCCTTTCATTAGCTATAATGAATAGTTTGTCTTGACTAAGCATCTTTGTTTTGCCTGATGTTCAGCAGGCATTTCCTGTTGGGGCTTTTGAATAGCATGATCTTTTCTGGAACTAGGCAACAGGAGTAATGATCCTGCTTCCTCTGAACTGGCTTAGGACCTCAGCTCAGTCTTGGCGGTTCTAACCATTTTTCAACTACCCGTGCATTTTCTCTTTCCACATGTTTTTCTTTCCTTCTGTGTATCCAAGTGCATATGAAGGTTGACTCCTCAGGGGTGTTCCCCTGGTGTGTGTTTCTCTGCTAACATTCAATGGTGGGGGGTGGTGAGTCATTGCTTAGAAGTAAATATTTTGTTGATTCCTATTCACGTCAGTGTTCTGCAGGTTCTATCATTTTCTGTTAGGATATGGCACTTAAAACATACCACTATTTTAGAAATCTCAACACCAAACCCTTTGGTGCAGGGCATTAAATTCCATTGGTACCTGTGCCCAGACCTTGCTGCCTCAGTTTTGACTTACTTCCCAGTCGAGATGTGAAGTCAGTTCCCATTGCTTCATCTTTGCTTATACTATGTGAGTGCACATCTTCATTCTAGGACTGACTTTTAGGGTTCCTGGCCAAGAATCTTCAGGCTGTTAGTGACATGAACACAGATAGGACCTAATGAGATGTGAAGGGCATAAATGAATTTAGACTGAGGTGTCTTAGGATGGGGGGAGACTTTGTGGAGGAGGTACATTCCAGTGCAGAACCCTATCAGAATATTGACAGAGATACAAGTTAAAAACTTTGCATTTTTCCCAAAACTTTAGGTGTATCACTGAGAAGAAAAGGACTTGCTTTGCTCTGAGATCCTTAGAGATCTCATTTGGATTACCTTAAGAGATTAGAATGGTGGCATGATCTGCAGAGAGGCCCAGCTTCTGAACTGATCACATCAGGACAGGGATTCACATGTACTTCACTTGGCCTACTGTCTTCTATCTCAGGGGAATGGACATCTGTTCAGTGGGAGGTTGAGGCCCTGTTTGGGTTCACTGGGAGAGTGCCACAGTTCCTTAGTGATCTCTGTCCTGGGTCAATGGGTAAAGAAACCAGCAACATTCATACCAGCTATTTGCTACCTTTAAGATAGTCAAACAAATGACACTGATTATTCTGGCATTTTTCCCAGCAGTAGTCAAAACTGCTATGGGCACAGACCAGGCCCACTTCCAAAGACTATTCTGTCTCCTCACTGAACCAGACCTAGCACTTATCACTTGAGTTTAACCCCAAGCTCACTCTTCTGTTTTCACCTCCCAGTTGTTATTTAAGTTGCTGAGTTAACTGCAGGTACTTCCTTAGCAAGAAACCATGCTTCCTGGCCCACAAATCGATTTTGTGACCCCTGGGAGCCCCAATGCTGGAGGTGCAGACTCAGAAGGTCTAGTGTGGGGCCACTGGGCAGGTCTTTGAAACAGCTTGCCCATGTCATTCTGGTGCACTGTGTTGGGAACTACTGGATGTATATAAATTGATTTTATATACTGTTTTCCTTTCTGAAGCTGTAGTTGTTAGCCAACTTGGTTTATATCAGTTTTTCTAAAATCTTCCCTTTTGTGCTCTGCACAGTTGTATTTACATAGACAAAGGCCTAGAAGGGGATTCTAACTACCTAATTCAGCTAAATTAGCTGCACTAAGCTCAGCTAAAAGCAACAGATGTTCTGGTTGTTATGGGTGTGTGCACATAAGAATCACCTGGGCACGTCTTCAACAGGCAGGAGCTTGACTCAGCTGCTGAGTCAGGGGCAGCAGGTCTGGGTGTGGAGAAACTGGGTGCGCACTTGTGCTTTGACTGAGTTTCACTGATTCTGATGTGAGGTCTGTGGCATTCTTCATTATCATAGGCTTTGGTTTAGAAAGAAATGTGCTCCCATTTAGGGGACCTTTGAAGTGGTTGGAAAGAATCTTAAGGATTTTGGGGATTTGAGATGTAATGCTTTTATTTTCCTACTCATCCCAAAGTCAGCATAGTTTTGCTTCTGTGATAAATCTCCAACCCAGCCCCACTGCCAGTCAGTTCTCTAGGTGCCTGAGTCTCCTCAAATTATCTGGTATATTGAGCTAAGCTGCTGAGATCACAGCCTGAAACTGATTAGAGTTGGTACCTTTTCATGGTTTTAAGGCTTTCTACTCTTTCCCCACCTTTCTGCACTTGTGATGATGTCTTCTGTTTTAATTTATTTTTTAATATTTATTTTTTTAGTTTTTTAGGTGGACAAAATATCTTTATTTTATTTTTATGTGGTGCTGAGAATTGAACCCAGTGTCTCACGCATGCTAGACGAGTGCGCTACCACTTGAGCCACATCCCCAGCCTGTCTCGTGTTTTTAAATTGTAAAAATATAACAATATTAAGCTGGACTGTGGTGGTGCATGCCTATAATCCTAGCTACTGGTGAGGCTGAGCAGGAGGATGGCAAGTTCAAGGCCAGCCTGGGCAACTTAGTTACACCCTATCTCAGAATTAAAAATAAAAAGGGCTGGGGGGGAAGAGAAAAAAACCCTTAGCTGTAGAGCACCCCTTGGTTCAATCCCCAGTACCACAGAAAATATGAACAACAACAAAAAACAATTATTAAGATGAGAAAATTACCTGTATCTGTGTTTTTTGTTTTTATTTTCTACATTATTGCAACTTTTGATTCTAGACATATATATCTTTACGTTGCTGTAATTATTGTGGGCTATGCAAACACTGTATCATAGTCCTTCCAAGTTAATCATTTTGCATATGGTCTCACTGTTAATAAAAGACAGAGCTGAGGTTTGAAGTGTCAATGCCATGTAAATGTATTTCCTTCCATTTTGAGATTGGGTGGAAGGTGCAATATCCAGGTGTGACCACACGGTGGTGCCAAGAACCAGCACACAGCTGTTCCCATCTCCATGGCCTAGAAACCAAACCTGAAAGCTGGGATCTGGGAATTGGGTTGGAGGAGGGTATGAAGAGATGGCTAGGGAGTCTAGAAGACCTGAAAAGTATGGTGTAGATCATGTTGGGATTTGCCTCGTGATCTGGTGTAAACTGAATTTGTATGATACCTGTTGCTAGAAAGTGTTTTCAGTAAATTTTGATCCTAAAGGTTTTTCTTGATTCATTGAATATTGAGTTAAAAAAGGCTGATGGGGACTCCATTCATTGTGTAAATCTATAGAATGTCTTCTAACTGACCAGTAGGCTTAGTCATCTGGGAAAATAATGTTCCTCATTGTCTTCATTCTTAAGCAGTGTTGCTTCAATGGCCAGGGTAGGTTGGATCCTGGTTTGTAGGATTTGCTTGTACACATGCACAGTTCTGAGAAGGGGCAGGCCGTCATCATTTTTAGAGACTGAGAGGATTGAGCAGTCACTCAACAGGGGTCCAAGGAGGTACCTCCAAGGTCATTGTGACCTGAACTAGACCTTGGTAGGTTCTTGACAGTATGGCTGAAAAAAATTCTAAGATGCATCAAAAACCAGGCACAAGTATAGATGCCCCTCACCTCTCAGAGAGGAGCAGACCATTAAGACACCATGGTTGAACCATCTGGCTACATATAGGATTTTCTGGGAAAGAAAGTGCAGGTCCCCAGGCAAGCTTTTGTGAAAATGAAATTCCATGTTAATCATTTGATATTTGGGCTTCAGAATATTTCTTGGTTAAACAGTCTACTCATAAATCAGTTGTGGGCATGTTGTATAAATCTTTGAATCTGGTGATGTTGAAATCAATTACGTTTTTGTCCTAGTTGATCTGTTATAAGCAAACACCGTGGGTTTTTTTCTTCTAACTAAAGAGACAGGCAGGACTGGTCATGCTCAAAGATTTGGTTCTTCATCTAGTAAGGGTCTTTTTGTCTTCCCTTAAGAGCCCACCTATCTGAAAGCCAACCAGAATAAATATTTTAAAATGTCTTAAGGATTTGCCTGAACACGAGTGACATCAGGTATGGGTGTGTGGGGGAGAGCGTATAAGAACACAGAGTTAGTGTATTTGGATGTTTACCACTTGATGATGTTTCACATCATGTGTGGGCTATTGGGTTTAGTCCTCGAAGGCTCTAGGAGATAGGAACCTGATCCCTGAGGGTGATGTCATTTAGCCAAGGTAAGATTAGTGGAGGAAACTTGGAAAGGAGTGTGAAAGTGGAAGTGATCCAGCATCTGGTCTGCTGCAATGGACTCAGATGAGCATTGCTGCAGGGACTGGTTTCTCTCCTAACTTGGTGGGACCAGCTCTCAACTGTCCAGAGACCTTGCTGAAGGCCATGTTTGCAGAACCTCTGCTCTATCTCCATTTTGTTGTCTCTATGGAGCCTCTTTCTCTTCCTTTTGCCAAGATCCCATTTTTACTGGGAGTGTTCCCTGTCTGCCTTTTGGTTGGATCCTTGATTGCACTGGGTGAGCATTCAGCAATTTTATGCCCCACTTAAGCAAAAATCAAATTGATTTGCTTGTGTGTTTTGTTTTAAAGCCCAAATTACTTGATCTCTGAAAAATCTGAGTTTAGTGAAAGTTTAATCTAGATTTGATCCAGAAGCCTAAAGACAGTGACTTAAAGATTGTTTTTATCTATTTCCAGGAGTTTGTTTCTTTTTTAAAAATAAGCCAGTGTTCTTTTTTATTTTCTTCTTCTAGGAATCCGTATTTTAAAGAGAAAAGAAAAAGTTACTCCCTTAAGGATGTTTTCTTAGAGAGCACTTTGACTTCTTTTAAATGACAAAGCTGAGACACAAATGAAGACTAATTCTGCTTCCTGCTCTGTGCACACCTTTCATTCTCAGCTTCGGGCATAATTGTCTGCATCAGTCTTAATTTACTCTGTGAGATCTGGACTCCTAAGTGAGGGTATTTCATCTGCTCAGATGTGCCAATTAAGTCCACCCAGATAGACCATAAAAAGGCAGATAAGAAAAGTAAAACACTGAGTATCTCAATTTAGCAAATTAGACTAATCTGTAAGGAATTCTTAGCTGTCTGAAGTAGAAAACCTACTGCACTACAAAAATGCAAACTATATTAAATACCCAGCTTGGTGCCTGAATATATTTTTAAAAATCAAATTGTACTCATTGTGCTGCTGTTGTAGAATTTCTTTCATGGAGATTGCAATAAGTGGAGAATGATTCTGAGGTTGAAATTTCACTCCATATTAAGAATAGTTTAACTCTGTGGTGTGTAGTTTTTTCTTTCCCATCAGTATAGATTTAAACTGCTCTAGGCTCAGTGACCTTTGTAACACAAAAACAATATAAAGGCAGAGCAGTAAGGACAATTTTGAATTTTAAGCACCTCATGTGTGCTTAAATTTTATTGAAGTTTTGGAGGAGGCATGTTCATTTACTAATAAGTGATCCAACGCTGCTCATATTTGACAATCCCCATCAATAGGTGTACCTTGTCCCTTTTTTATAGGTTGGTATAGGCAGTGTATATGTCGATTTGTCTGGTATTAATGCATCTCATGTGATGGTTCAGTCGAGACTGTCTGTAATCAGAAGAACTGCTATGCTGCCATTGCTTTTACTTGAAAAAGTTTGCTGGTGTCCAGTGAAGAGTGAATTTTGACTTAACCTTGCTCAGTGCTGAGGCAGGAAGGGATCATGTTATCGTACAAAGATGAAGGCAGTTTTTTTTGCCCCTAGTGCTCATATTTTTTAAAGATAAAATTTGAATCAGAGTTTTAAAATTTGGTTTGCCCTTGTATAATTGTTTTCCTTATGTGAGAAAAGGGAAGTTCTATGGAGTGGTTTTTGTTTTGTTTTGGTACTGGAGATTGAACCTGGGGCACTTAACCATTGAGCCATATTCCCAGTTCTTTTGTATTTTGAGACAGGGGCTCATGAAATTGCTTAGGGCGCTAGTTTTGAATTTGCCATACACCTGCTTCAGCTTCCTAGTAGCTCCAATTATAGGTGTTCACCTCCACACCAGCTTCTGTGGAGTTTTTTGAGACTATATTATGTCATAGAGAGGACAGATTCTAGAGTCTGATTATCTGGGCTGGAGGCTTCATCACTGTCTTATTGGTAATCTTTGGCAGTTACCTTCATGTTTCCTAGTCTGCCTTTCTTTAACTGTGAAATAAAAAAGAATAACAATAGTAATAATAGAGTATCTGCCCCATTGGATTGTAAGGACTAAATGAATTAATAAATGTGAAATACTTAAATCAGTGCTTATCACATGGTGAAATCACTGTCAGCCATTATCACCTATATTTGTTTTTTGACTCTGAATTTACAAATATATACACATGTACATATGTGTAATCTCAGAACAAAATTTGTCCAGAACTAGCCAACTTTACTTGAGGTGACAGTATATTCATATAGGTTGGAACTCACAGGCGGTGGGATCTGAATGCAGAGATTCCTCATCTATAAAATGGCAACGGTGATAATACCAAGGGTGGTAGAACTACAAAGATAATGCTCACTAACTCTTAGCTATTCGTATTTTCACATGCCACTAGCCGAAACAGGACAAAGATTCCACAAGCCAGTAAGATGCTTGAAAAGAGAGTCTGTGTGAGCCACAAAGAAGTGCTCATAAACATTGAGGTATATGAAAAGGGGATCTCTTTTCCAAGTAAAAGACAGTTTACAATTGGTACTATCTAGTGTGTATAACCAAATTATTAGCTGTTACACAGTTAATTTTATTGATGTTATGCTTTTTGTACCTTTCACACATTTTTGTTCATGTGATTAAGGCTTACTTTTACAAATACAGTATCAATAGTTGTCTTATTTCTCCTTTGAACACACTAGAGGGCACTAGACTTCTTTCCAGGGGACACTGAAACTTAACTGTCTCTTTACTTTTGAGGGCAGCATAAGTAAAGATGGCACTGTGGGTCCTCACAGTTATGTTCTATGGTAGATGTGCCAGAGCCTTCCCTTGGGAGTTTTCTTGTTTCTTCTCCTGGGACTCAATTTCCAGACTTCTTGTAATTCTAGATGCATAGGATGGCATGACCACAATGTTCTGTTCACCTTGACTGGCCAGTGTGGGGTTGGGTAACTTAGGGGATGAACTTAAATCCTGCCTGCCCAAAGTTACAGTAGGTTTTTTGACATTGGTTACTTTTAATTCACATTAACGTGCAATTAATTAAAATTTTTTGATTTCACTCTTTTTGTGAATGTTATGTAATCTGCCAAATATTTCAAGATAGCTTCTGATATTTGTGTAGCTTCCCAAATGTATTGTACATATACCATCTCACTTAGTCCTTAGAAGACCCTGTCTTTGGCTCATTTTGTGATCAAGAAGACAAATGCAGCAGTGGTGAGTAACATTTTCTAAAGTTTGGATCTCCCTTTCTCAGGTGAAGCCCTGTAATACAGCTGTCTGCGTACATCTTGTTTTCATTTTTTTGTAGTTAGCACAAATCTGTGTTTATTATTGGGTTCTGCTCTAGTGGCCACCATTGGAATCTGATGGGGGCCTTAGGAGGTAGAACATACTGTGGAAATAATACACTCGCTTTGTTTTCTTTGTGTCTGTGACTGATAACAAGTCTTTAGTAAAGACAGATGAATATGGGAACAACAAAAGCATTATTTCCTTCTTAGGAATGGACACATAATTTAGGACTAAACTCCTTTTCCTATTGTAAGAAGAATTCTTTGGTAAGCAGTTGAATCTTTTGACCAGCCTTTTTTACTTGTCCTGAGGAAGCTTGGACCAAACTTGGAGTTTTTGATTTCTTCCCATTGACTTGGGTACAGAAACCAGTCAGTCTTGTTACAAAGTGGACCCACTGGTGGACCCAAAAAGTGGAGCTCAGGTTTGAAAATATGTTAAACAATTTTCATTTCACTTATTTCATTTTTAATTATTTTTAAAAAATGAGTTTTCCCTCTTTTTTAAATATTTATTTTTTAGATGTAGATGGACACAACACAATGCCTTTATTTTTATGTGGTGCTAAGGATCAAACCCGGGTCCCGCCCATGCTAGGCGAGCGTTCTACTGCTGAGCCACAATCCCAGCCCAAGAGTTTTCCCTCTTTTCCTTTTTCTTTCTATCCTTCTGTCTTTTTCTTTTTTCTTTTTTTTTTTTTGGTTACAAGATTCTAAATTAAGAATTTCTTTCTCTTTGCAGTCACTCTCTTCCAGGGGTCATTCTTTATCATAGATTGTAACCATGTTTATTCAATAGATAGAGTTAGGTGTAGGACATCAGAAGTCACACATGTAGAAGAAGCAGAAGATGAGCAGGAGGTAGTCTCTAAATAAGATGAAACAGAAAGTTTCTAGAACCATTTCTGATGACTTACTTTGACAATTTGCAAGCCATGTCCCTCTGTCTGCTTGTCTTTTATCTGTAGCCCAATTCTGAACTTAATAATTTGGCATTTATTGAATGTTTGCCATGAGGAGAGCATCGTGCTAGTCTCTCAGAATATAAAAATGTCAAAGTCAGTGTCTCTGTCTTAAGACTAATGGGAGACAGATGCGGATTTCACAATATGCTAATACTTGGTGGGAGTTATAAAGGGCACTTGGAAGAGAGGATGTTAATTCTGCCTGGTCAGGGAACATTTACTTGGATCAGAGGTGCTGCTCTGGGTAGGGATTTGAAAGGATCAAAAGATGGGTGGATATGCATGTTGATTATGGTACTAGATATGCAGGTGGACAGAGTTGAGGAAGCCACATACAATACATGGCATAATGGTGGCTAGCCATGTTTTTCTACTTATGTGAACATTCTGAATGCTGGAAATTCTAAAATAAATTAACTTTAGATGGTGGAAACTTGCTCTTGGGTATATTCTTAGGGTTCCATTGATGAGAGACCCATCAGTTTACACTGGTTCTGATGCAGTTGAACTAGTTTTAGGCTGAGGTGCATCTACAGGTCATTGTTGCAGGATTAGCACTAGACCCTGCAACCTGGACCAGTGTCTCATTCCTGCACAAATGTGGACAAGCCAGGGAGTGTTTTCTGGGCTTGCATCTGATTGGAATTGTAAGTTTATGTTTATTACTGGCTTCTTTTCTAAGTGGCTGCCAGTGGAGTTGATAGCGGGCTGAACATGGCAGCCATGCGAGGAGTTAGAAACCCTGCCAGGGAACACCAGGCCCACTTCGTTTTATGTGGCTGCAGCTGTGACTATTACATGTGCGGATTTTTTTAAATGAGAGGATAGAGAACTTGAAAAAGTTATTTCTTTTCTAAAAAGGTAAGTATTGGATAATTTACTGCCCCCTTCTGATTTCTCTCAGTTAGCTGGTGCATTTATTGAAGTAACAGAATTTAGACATTTTGGAGCCATTCCTAATGGTCTGGATTTCAGCTCACTTAGGCATAGATCTTGACTTTGACCTGCCCCTAGCCATTTCATGTTACTCTGTGTCTGCATCTGCCTTTGTTACAGCCATATAGTAACCTACCATACTTCATGACAGCAAATTGTTTACAAATTTATGGAAATTTTTAAAAATTTATTTTTGGAGCTGGGGATTGAACCCAGGTTCTTGTGCATGTAGAGCTAAGCATGTATTCAACCACTGAGCCACATCGTCAGCCCATGGCAAGATTTTTTAAGTACGATAGTCCAGCAGGTGTCTTCTGAAGGGCAAATATCTATGTATATATAGTGATCACATTCATAATAATTTACTGAACATCCCATTTGATGTTATCCTAGTTTTAATTCAAATATGCATGTTCTATTAAACATTTGTGGTGCATTTCGTTGTCATGTGCATATTTTGTTGCATTGTCTATTGCCTGTTTCTTTCTCTATGTGAATGTGGTAATAGTGCCAGCTGTAGGGTTATAGTGAGGATTTTAGCAAGTTTAAGTAAGTGAACGTAGTACCGTTTTAATTGATTAAGCACTTCTTATATTTTAGGCTTTGTTTTGAGTCTTTGCATGTGACACCTAGTTTAACCCTCCCCAAACCCAGTGAAGTAGGTAGTGGTGGTCTCCCCATCACAGGATGGAGGAAACGTAGGTGCTAACAAGATTGGTCAACTTGGTGAGGGTTAATGAGCTAATAGCAGCAGAATTTGATTCTAGCCAATGTGCACCCAGACTTTTGTGGGCCTGTGCTTTTGCATGTCTAGCCTATAATGCATATTCATAGCACTGCTTCCTCTTATGGTCAGATAGCTTGCTGAGCTCAAGGCTTCAGGATAACCTGGTTAATATGCTGAAGAGGGCATCTTTAAGATATTTGATAGCACCAAGGGTGGGGAAAACTTCTCTGTGTCTGTATTCAGGTGATAAGAGCTCCACCTCTCCCTGTGTACCACATTCTGTATAGCCCTCTTGTTGGCCAGCACCTTGTTGCATTACTTCTGTGGGCATGCCTTAGATGGTCAGCTCTAAGCCACAAGAGGAAGCAAGGAAGCATTGCTGTAGCTAACAGAATCTCTTGCCTGAGCTACATATGCCTGAGATTCTATCAACCTGGTATTTTGTCTGTAACGTGTATGTGATTCTGCTGGGACAATTTGT
The DNA here is from genome assembly GCF_048772815.1 of Callospermophilus lateralis. Taxonomy (NCBI): domain Eukaryota; kingdom Metazoa; phylum Chordata; class Mammalia; order Rodentia; family Sciuridae; genus Callospermophilus; species Callospermophilus lateralis. The sequence goes on along the minus strand of NC_135319.1, from coordinate 22,007,912 downwards.
CTTCACAATGCTACAGGTACTTTTAGGTCATAATGATTTTTCCCCACCACCTTTACTCATCCTTTGGCCAGACTTAATAAATGTTCAGTGCTTTTTGTCTTTGTGAAGCGGAAGGCACTGGGATGCAATCACTTCTATGGTGGCTTATGTGGTTTCCTAGGTACTAAGTTCTGTGGTGACATGATGCCTGTATATTTTAGGAGGGTGAGAGAGAGGAAGGAATAGAAGGTGAAACCTTGTCAGTGCAGAATGTTGTGGTGGGAAATTTAACAGCCACAAAGATTTATTGGTTAAGTCCAAGGAAATAGCTGTCATCTATCAGTGAAGTTTAATACATGATACTCTGGTGTGGAAATTTGAATGCTATTATTGTGTCAAACTTCTAAAGCCAGTATCTTCTGAGTTTTCATTTCTCTTCCTGTAAAGTCATCTTTGAGAAATTGCAAAATGAAGTCTTTTTAAGTGGCTGTGATAGTTTTTGCGATTCTTTCAATTTCACATTATCCACAAATTTTCTAAATACAAGTATTTTTTGTTATGCAGATATTTGGTACTGAATTGATAGTAAGGTTGGGTACTGAGGAATTTTCTCATTATCTGAAACTGTTTGTTAAATTTCAGAGAATGAGTAGCAAGAATTTTGATATGTGCACCAGGAAAAAAATACGTGTGTTTTTTTAGTTTCTAAGTTCTGATATTAAGGGTTTCATAGCCTCGGCATTATTGGCATGTGAGACCAGATAACTTTTAATTGGCAAAGGTGAGGAGCCTGAGAGTTGTAGGATATTTATCTGGATAACACCTGCAGGATGTCCCCCTAGTCCTCTCACACTTACAATAATCAAGTGTATCAGATTATCTCTGAGGGTAAAAGGGCAGAATTGCCCCCTTGAAAACCATTGCACTTAACTAATTTATAAATAACATGAAACTCAAAAGAATAGCAAAGACTGTCATAACCACTTAGAGATACTTCAGTTTGTCAATTGCATGGAAATAATTTTTTTTTTTTTTTTTTTTTTTTTGGTACTGGGGATTGAACCCAGGAGCACTTAACCATTGAGCCACATCCTTAGCCCTTTTTTATATTTTACTAGAAACAGGCTCTCACTGAGTTGCTTAGGGCCTTGCTAATTTGCTGAGGCTGGCTTTCGACTCAAGATCATCCTTCCTCAACCTCCTGAGCTGCTGGGATTACAGGCATGGGCCACCGTGCCTGGCCAGAAATAATTTTTAAGGAAAAAAAATACTAATAAAAGAAAGGGAGAGATTACCTTTAAAAGTTAAGTACATTAAGTTTTTTATATAAAAAGAACAACATATATTAAACCTTATGATTGTATGAGAACTATTTCCCTAGACTTGGTCATATCCTGCCTCTTCCATTTGCTGTTCTCAAAATTAACAATAGTGCTTCATTGATCTTATTTGTAAGTTCTCTTACTACCCTGCAGTGCAGTTTCAGATAACCAACTAGTGCTTTCTTATTGATGACAAGTAAATTTCAGCCAGCCCTTCTTTGTGTTATTTTAAAGAGTTGAAATTTTCAACCAGGGAAGAATTTATCAAAGGATGGATGTGCTTTGAGGTCTACCAGCAGCTCTCTGGATGGGAATGCCAATCTCTCTGGCAGTTGGCCTCCATGCTGGGTTTGTAATGTGTCCTGGAAAACATTCCCTACCTCTCACTGGGCAGTATATAATCCTTTCAGTTCTCTCTTCCTTCCCTCAGACAGTCTCTATTTTTATTGCATAGTCAGTGGCAGATAAATGCCTTCTTTGTATGTTACTGTTCTCATCCCTTCCTGTGAGATTTTTTAGTTTGAAGGCATGTATTTGTATTGCTTTATTCCATTCCAACCATTTTCCAACATTCCAACAGAATGTCAGTTGCATGTATGCTGAAGAAATTAATTTATTTTAATGTGCATAGAATCTCAGGCTATTTACTGTGGGTTTTTTTTTTAAACAAAGTCAGAGTCCATTTTAGTTATATGAATGCAAATAATTTGTAATTTAGATTTTATTCAATGAATACATTTTTTTTTCTGAGTAGTATAATTATCAGTCCATTTTGTTGATGCTTCCACTTCAGTTAAGTGAATTATTAGAGTATCTGATACAGCAGTTATGACTAAAAAAGTTGCTGTATGTCCAAGATACTGTGTTGTTTTATGCTAATGACTATCATTTTTAGTACAGAAATAATAATTATAAATAAATAAAATGTTTTTATACTGTATTGCTGTTTTGGAGATAAAAGATTTTTCTGAATCTTTTCTAGATCTAAGTTTACATATTTTTAGAAATTTTCCCTTAGTGTATGCCAGAGAGGAGTGAGTAGTTTTGATAATGAAATGAGACCTTACAGGAATATTTCTAGGGCAGCTATAATACTTCAAATAAGAATCAAATTGAGAAGGCAGAAAAAGAGAATTGTTTTCCATCTTTGACTATCAATAAAATAGGAGTAATGATGGCAGCAGAAACCGGAAATACTGTTCTAATTTGCCGTTTTTTTCCCAGCTTGTGATCTAGAACTACCTATTTTTATATAACCAAAGTAATGGAAATATAATTTTTATTTTCATAATAGGAGGTGGAATAAACTAAGACTGCAAGACAAAGAGAAACGTCTGAAACTTGAAGATGATTCTGAGGAAAGTGATGCCGAATTTGATGAAGGTTTCAAAGTGCCAGGCTTTCTGTTCAAAAAGCTCTTTAAGTATGTGCCATGTGTTTTGTCCTTTAAATTTGTTATTGAGCCATTGGGTACAAATTAATATTTTAGGAATTACACATTAGTTACCTGTAGGTCCTTAAGGTACTTGCAGCAATTTATTGCAAATACAAACACTGTCAAATGAAATTTTAGCCACATGCTGTTCATTAAAATTAGATGATAATAAATTGACTAAAGTGCGCGTTGGGTATGTTTGTAAACTGATGAATCTATATAGATCTAAGCAGACGAAAAGCTACATATTTAAAAACCTCTCCATTGAATTATTTTTTTGTTTTTAGTAATTTTAAGGAACCAAACCGCTAATTCTTACTTCAGACTAATTTTAAAAAGAGTTGTATACTAAAATCAATATCAAGAGTTGTATGTTAAAATCAAACCTCTGGAAGGGCCCCTCCCCCTTTTAACTTCTTTGTAGAAATAAAAAAATGTTCACATGATTTTCTGAGTGTCCTATATCATACCTAAGGGTATAATACGTTTGAGTTGACCAAATGTGCTTCTAAATATTTTATGTAGATGTCGTTCTAATGTCAGAAGAGAAGACCTAGGCAACACCTCGAGGATTAAGTTGCTATTTGAGGCTGACTTGTTCCTTACGTAAAATGGCTGAGTGTTTGGGATGAGCAACTGCTGCCTGATAGATGTATGCTTTGACTCTATAGGCTGGGCATCTCCCATGATGAATGTAAATAGTAAGGAACATTTTCCAACTCCTCACTCGTAGGATTTACTTAACAAGATGCTTAGGAAGGCTTCTTAGGTGCATACAGGAAATTAAACCATTAAATAGCTTCTTTCTCTCTTTTTCCTATCAATTTATAGTTGGTAGCAGGATGCAAATTTCTTTCTGTGAGATGATTAAGTTTGATGTCCTTTATAGATTCAGGCATCAGCCATGCCCTAAACTTGTGGAAAATGTCTGCTTAAAAATAGCATGCTCTTTGGGCTGGGGTTGTGGTTCAATGGTAGAGCACTTACCTAATTAAGCATGTGTGAGGCCCTGGGTTTGATCATCAGCACTACATAAAAATAAACAAACAAACAAATAAGTAAAGGTGTTGTGTCCAACTACAACTAAAATATATATATAGCATGTTCTTTATATTTCCTTTCAAAGAGTCCATGTATATACACATATGCATACACATACACACACACACACACACCCTCCATATATACATGGGATATGTGTATTGAGCTGGGGATCGAATTCAGGGTTTCAGGCATACCAGGTGAGTCCTCTACCTTTGAGCTACATCCTCAATCCTTTATTATGGTTTTAATTTCTCTATGCAGGGTTAGGGGAGAGGTAAAGAGTAGTTATTTCATCTCACTACACTTAGAGCAAAGAGGAGTCCTTAGAATAGGTGAATTGATGCACTTGGGTGACCATAACTGAACAGAGAAGAATTGCAGGTGAAATTTGAATCTCTAGTAATTTCTGCAGAGAAGTCATTTCATAGCCTGGAGAGGTGGCTGCTCTGTTTATTGCTTCTCCCAAATGAAAACCAACCATGGGAAAGTAAATAAAGGCAACATTTAATGGCCACTCTTTCATTTTCTCTAAACTGATTGCTTATTAAGGAACAGGCCAAATAGTATGAGTGTTGTACTGGCAAAAGGAATACCCACATTATAGATTCAATTGATTTAACAAAGACAGGATGCTTCTGCACGTGTAGTAAGTGATTTGGCAAATAACCTGAGGAGTCGAGTTTGAATATGCATTTTTATATAAATGTCAGGTTTTCTAGCAAAGAAATTTCACAATTAATAGAATCAAACTTATGCTTACTTAGAATGTTTGTACTTACTAAGAGTCAATGTATTGACTATTAACCCTATTGTATTAAATATTAAATGCATGATGTTTATGTTTTTAATTAGTTTTAAACATACATTCTTAGAAAGTATTTTATTGTTTATCAAAAACAGAATTTTAAATATTTTATAAGTGTTTTAAAACTTCTGTTCCTGTTCTTCTGTATAAAAAGAGTAATAGGAGTCTCCATTTTTCTTTTATGATTAAGTTTTACCAGGCCAATTTAATTTTAAACTATAGATATGTTTTTACTGTGCTCTGTGGAATTGAATTAACAGGGTGTATAGTTGTACACCAGGGAGTCAGAAGGTAGAGTTATCCACTTAAGTGCTGTTTTCTTCAAGATAATGTCTAACTTCTAAATTTCTGTTTTGAAAGTTTGCCCAGCAAATGCATTCATCTGTATAATTTAGCAGTCACATGACAAACTTCTATCTTTTGACCTTACTTTTAGCCAAACTAGTAAACACAGTATTGAGTTAATATGGCAGTGCTAATACACACCAATTTTTGTGGTTATTTTGTGATGTTTGGTACCATGGAGATAGCAGAGTACAATATTTTGTTAATATTTTTAAATAGTTTATAAGAATCTTTACCTTTTTTAAAGAAAAATTTTCATTCTTTTCAAAGGCTTTGAAACTGGATTCTGTAATCTGTTTTCATCTCAACTGTGTAATTGTTTTATAGTATTTTACACTATTTATTATTTGAAAAGTGGAGCAATAAAACCAGTCATTACCTTTGCTGGAACCAGAGCCCAGGCCTCCTCACTCCTCACCCAGCATACACCCCTGCTGACCATGGTGCATGTGTGAGTGAATTTCCTTCAACTTCAAGGATCTACCTGTGCTGTGGGTGTAAAGAACATGCTACTCTGTACCATCTTTGTGCAATAGCCCTAGCTATTGGAGATTTCCATGTGGAAATGTGACTTACAGATTTTTCCTGAAGTCATTTCTTTAGTGCTACCCATCTTCTTATAAACCCACAATCATGCTATTTGAGAGCTCTTGGAAATGAGGTTGGGGATGTGATAACAACCAGCACATTGCCTTTCGAGGGTCATGTGGAATCCAGTGTTCTAGCTCCCTCCCAGACTACTTCTGGGATACCATACTGATTACCATTCCTTATCAAAATTTCCCAGTTGCTGTTCTCCAGATTCTTCCCACTTTTATTAGGTTTAGGCCCCAGATAAAGAGAGGTGTTGGCCCTATGTTGGGTGGAGGTAGTATAGGTAGTATGCCAGTGGGGAGATTCTGATTCCTGCCCTGAGGAGCTGCTCCCATAGTTCCTTAGTTAAGAGGAGGTTAGTTGGCTAAAATTCAGTGATTCTGGAAACTGGTTGAGTGTGACAAGTTACTTAACCACTCTGAGCCTTTGTTTCCTAATTAAAAATGTACTGATATCTGCCTCTGTGCAGGGTATTTGATTCTGTGTCCAAACCACCAGGCCTAGTGCCTCCCCGGCAATAGACTCATTATTCTCTGTTTACATCCAACATATTTATGGAACATGTTCTTTCTGAATTAAATGATCTTATACACATACTAGACCATTATGTTTTGATTTTTAACCCTCTTCTCCAAAGTGCATATCCAGTGTGTATTTTATAATTAGAAAACTAAAGTAGAAAAGTTCTCAAAAGTTTTCGTTACATTGTAGGTAATGGTAACAGCTAGAGAAACACTTCTAGATTGATCTGCAGAATACTGGGGGAAGTTAATTACTGAAAGAGGTTAAATAAAATCAGCTCAGTAAGAACTGAGATCTAAATGAGATTTTAGGTAGACATACCAGATATCAAATAGTAAATATTGGGACAGTAAAACAACAAGAGTAATGCCATCTTCTAAGGTGGGTAGCTCATTAAACTTGGTATCTTCTTTGGAAAAAACTTAAGTAGTTTTTATTTTAGATTTTTAAACATGTCATAAAATCTTCATATTATTGAGTGATGTTAAGTCTTTCATAAAAATGGTTTTGCATTATTCCTTTAAAAAAAAAAAAAAAAACTTCAGTTTTGGATTTATAGACTAGTCGACTGTTCCATTAGTGGAGATAAGAAAATACCAACTCCTACATTTTGTGCTTTTTTTTTTTTTTTTTTTTTTGAGAGGGATAGTGATATATTATTTCTCTTTGACCTGTTTTTCTTATTTAAAATTTTAATAGCTCTAATCTTTTTGTCCTTATGATAAAGTCCCTGAATCAATTTCTATTTTAAAATATTAAAAAGAACTTTTGTACTGTTGAGTCTTTAAACTTTCTTTTTTGCATCTGCTAGTGGTACAGCAGAGTCATCTGTTATATACTAATTTTGAGAGCAACCCTATTATTCAGACTTGTTTATTGCCTTAAAATTTAATTTTTCCTATAAAAAGATAATGTGATTATCAAGTTACTTGACAGTTGTATAAGCTATAAATTGTGGTGTTATCTGTTTTGCTTTCTTGATGCTATTCAGATTGAAAAAACAAACATATTGCCTCATACAAAAAAGTACGAAACTTTATAGACTAAAAATATTTGGAATTTTTTTCCTAGAGAGTGAATAAAAGATAATAAGTTTATGCTTGTTTACTAAGCTATCCTAATGTTGAAAAAGAAATGAAATAGTCCCTAATTACCCTATCTATCAGTTTAATTAGAAATGTGTTAATGTTCTGTAAAGAAAAATTTGTGATTTTATGCCTAGGTGATCAAAAATGTATGACCTTATAAATATAATACTCATGTAAAACACACATCCAGCCTCTTTCTCTGACTGGTACTAGAACCTAGCCAAATGATTAATTCATGAGTACTTTCTGTTATGATCCGTATTATCTACCATTTGCCGTTTTCTCTTTTCTTGTTGGTGTTTTTTGTTGTAGGTACCAGCAGACAGGTGTTAGGTGGCTGTGGGAATTGCACTGCCAGCAGGCAGGAGGAATTCTGGGAGATGAAATGGGATTGGGCAAGACCATCCAGATAATTGCCTTCTTGGCAGGTCTGAGCTACAGCAAGATCAGGACTCGTGGTTCAAATTACAGGCAAGTGCTCCTCTGCAGACTGTCAGTCTGTGGAGCTCAATTAATATTTCATCAGATGTATTGCTGTGGAGGAGGGTCTTGTGAATTATTGATGACATTTCAATTACAATATTCCTTTAATTCTTTTAGTGGGGGACATCAAAGGAAAAATTTTACGAGACAATGGAGCTGTAGGGCAGGAGAAATTAAACATGTAACACTTTTAATGAATTCCAGGCATTGATGCTTCATTTTGCAGATGAGCCCCACTAGATATTTTGGGTCAATACAATGTCTAAGGTTAGCTCCTGCAAATGGATTGTTTACAAACTCAATTATGTTAATATCAATAGTTTACACAATATGGAATTTTAAATTAGACATAATACCTTTAGTTCCATTTATTAAATTTTACATTAAAATATTTGTTCTGGCAGAAGACCAGGTGAGCATTACAGTAAGCACAAAGTCTATTCATGGGGAAAGTTGGATCTTTGAAGAAGCCATTCTCCCTAATTTCCTTTATAGTCAGTGCTTGTGATAGCATTTATAGAAAGCACTCTTTTTCTTTTTGAATGAAGTTACTTGTCTACTCACTATGCTCCCCTTGTGGCTCCTCTCCCAGTCTTTACGATTTCATATACATTCTAAGGCCAAGGCCAAAAAGACTGTGTAGATTTTAATTTTTATTGTCCTTAAAAATGTGAATAAATTTAGTATTTTAAAATAATATGTATTTTATTGTTCAGTATGGTAGGACTGAAATACCTGATCTTGAAGTAAAGGACTCGAGTACATTTCCATATTTAAGTTGTAAATTGGCTTTATGGAAGTCTGTATTAGTAAAAATTTTTCAGGTAAGTTATATAGGATGTTTAATCTTGAACCCAGATAATCCAAGAGCTCCTATGTTTTGATAGACTTATCTAATGAGTGAGAGATGGTTGTGACCTAGGAATCTCAGGTACTCCCAACACATGATTTGGAAATGCCTTTAAAACAGTGTCTGTGTGCCTGAAATCAGCAATTGCAGAAAGTTACTGTCCTTCACTTCAGTGTATCAGCAGAGAAATGTTTAATAGAGAGTCAAATACCGACTGTGAGCTATTGAGTAAAAACTGTTATTTTTAGTCTTCAGAGTTTGGCATTTTGCTTTTATTTCTTGTTCTTTCATTCAGTTAGCAGATCAGTACTTCTTGTGAGGAATGTTTTGAAATTTTTTTAAAAAATTGGAAGTTCCCATTGTATTTATATGGATGTAAGAGGAGGGAAAACATTTAGAGAGTTTTAAATGCTAAATATTTTGTCAGTGTCATTAAAAGGAAGTTGTATTGAGGCAGAGGATTTTCTCAAATGTTAAAATTCTGTTATGTTTTGTCTGGAAATATGTAAAAACATTTCAACCCAAGGGAAAAATCAAAGTTGAAAATGGGTATATAGGGTTTTCTTATTTATTAGTTTAGCATTTAAAAAATGATTTTGTTTAAATAAGTCCCCCACCTTTTTTTTTTTTTTTTTGGTGATGCTGGGAATTGAACCCAGGGCCTTGTTCATGTGAGGCAAGCATTCTACCAAATGAGCTATGTCCCCAGCCCACAAATTAGTTCTTTGATTGTCCTCTCTGTTGGTTTTTTGTTTTGTTTCTGTTGTTTAGGTAACTAGAATGTCCCAAGTTGCCCCAGATGGTTTGTAGGATTGTCTTTCCTTAAATGATTTTTGGGGTTTTCTATTTTCCCATCTTTTTCCTTCCCTTCCCTTTCTTTCCTGTTATGACATTTGTATGGAGTCTAATATTCTGGGCCTAGGAATCCTAAAGTTATCCCTGCAGTGTAGTTTTAATCTAAAAATTAAAACATGTTCTCTTGAGTGGTGACAATCCTACTAGGAGTGGAAGTCAGGACTAATAATGAGCATCATCTGTAATCAATTAACTATCAATGCCCATAACCTCTTCTTCATAATGAAATAGTGCAGCATATTGGACTAGTGCCCAGATCATCTTTATTAAAATAGTATTGGTGGAAGTGGCTTCTGAAAATGGTGTAATATATCAGCCAAACAACTAGGGTCTTTACATATAGAGGTATACTGAGGAGCTTGGTTCCCCTCCACTTCACATGCCCAGGCAAATTGGTTAACATTTTCCTAACAGTTTTAAAACATGACCTCTCCTGAAACTAGGTGAACTTAAGAGTCTCCTCTTTGCTTGTGTCCTAAAGAAAAATCATCAGCCCTTGAGGTCAAATGAAGTTATGCATGAACTGGCATTGCTTCATTGGCTATGTACATTTTTTTCTGAATTCTTGCAGCAGAAGATGTTGGGGGCCAAATTTGAGATGGTCTTAGTGTTGCAATTTTAAGGTTCATGAACATTGGAACATAAAAAGTTGTGTGATAACAAGAAACTTCATAGTAAAAGAAATTTGGTTTGTTGTTAGGTGTTTTTAAAATGCGTATTGTATGCCTGTTTGTTTTTAGAAGAGGGAGAAACATATTACATGTGGTTAATAAAAATCTAAACCAGTTGTTTTATTTCTGGTTTATAATGGATATATTGCATTCTTTTCACCTTGCCATTTTTATTATAATGATGGGCTCCTGAATGTTATGATGGAGAGGAAATACAATTATTTACCTTTCAAATTTAAGTTAGTACTTTAATGTCTTGGTTATCATTTAGTTAATTTCTAATTAAGAATGAACACCCAAAAAAGTTAATAAACTTTTTATTGTACTTTGTAATTTCCTGGCTATGACTAGCAGGTTTCTAACCTTATGATTTAAATATTTGACCATGAAGCTGTTGATGTACCAAATTCATTAGGTAATCAATGATGATTAAAGATAAAAGGAACTGGAGTCTGTTTGGTAATTGATGCTAATCACTCTAGTACATTTAGCCATTTCTTAGGCTCATCTCATTGATATTGAAGTTGGAAAGGGTGGTTCAGTTGTTGTGATTGTTAATGGGTTTGATTGCCCCTTCTGTGGTCCAGGAACAATCTGCCTCAGCTCTGAGATTTCAACTCAGTGTGAAAATCTCCCTATTTTAATGAGGGAGGTGGGGAGAATGGCAGAAATTAAAGGGTATAATAATATCAGATAGATGTGAAGCCGAAGAAAATAGCTGCCTTAAATGAATAAGTGTGAGTCATCAGTGTAGCAGTTTGTAGAAGGTGTGTTATAAAGAGAAAAAAAAAATGGTATACAACCTAAAAAGCCATATGTATGAATTCATGCTTATTTGAATGTGAGCTTGTTTTTAAATATTTTAAACAGCCTTTGATTGGTTGTTCCCTAATCCCTGCTAAGTGTATATTGATGATAATTCTCTTTTATGACCCTTGGAGGATATAAAGAAGCTTGTGCTTTTGATCCTTTTAAAAAGGAATGCCGTTTTGGAAGGGGCCAGGGGCCAGGGGCCAGGGCAGAGTCCCATTCTCCCCAGGGTGCTTGAGGGGCATCTGTCAGGGCCCTGCCATTGGTGAAGATCTCAGCTTGGATAGTCTGAGGACATTCTCTAGGAAGTCTATTGTGACCTCTGGCTTCTTCTGCTCTGACTCTGAGAGCCAGGGGCAGTAACCATGCACAGCAGGAGGTGGAAGTATTCATAAGCAGACAGAGGCATTTTGTCATGTTGGAGTATAGGGTAAGCCTCCTTAAAGTTAGGGCTTGGCCCAAAATCTCATTTTTCTGTTAGAACCACCAGTTTTCATTTGCGTAGAAGATGATGTTGAATATTTTAAGCACCATGTGGTTTACTGTATTTATAAAAAAAGTTTTTGTTCAGGAGTCAAAGATCCCCCAACTTGGAAGTAATCTCTGAATACTTTGACCATATTTTCTTCTAGTATTTAAAAAGTGTTTTCATGTAATAATGGCAATTTGAGATCATTTAAAGAAGAGGTTATTCATAGTCTCAAGAAGCTCAGGAAGGGTAACACTATTATGAAAGGATCACAGTGGGGTCCTAACTAGCATAGGTGCTCTAAGGAACGGTCCTCAACATGTCTGGAGAGAACGAGACAGGGAAGTCTGTATGGAGGAAACTGAGGTCTTGAGATGAGTAGAAGGTAGCTGGGAGGAAGTGGAGGGTAAAAAGCAAGCGAGGGTTGAAAGGTCAGCAGAATGCGCTTTATAGGAACTGAGGACAGTTCAGGCTGGCAAGGTGCTGGCCATGTGGGCAGGTATTAGGGTGATGGCAGTGAGAGAGGTGAGGCTGTAAGGGTGAGCAGAGATGAGATTCTCATGGTCTTACAGGCTAGACCAAGGTGTGCACTCTGTCCCACAAGCAGTGACAGCCATTGGAGGCTTTGAACTAGGGGTATGAGACATTCAGATTTTGCTCTGAGAAAGGATCATGTTGGAAGGTGCCATAACTCAGATGAAAGATGATGGTGGCTAGAACTGTGACAGTATATAGAACTATGACAGTATGGAGTGAGGGACATGAGAACTTGGAGAGGAATTTAGGAGGTGGAAATATTGGGAGTTTGGTTGGTTCTGCTGGAGTACAAGAAGACTGATTAAGGGATAAGGCCTGGTCTTCAGAATAGGCCCTGGAGAATGGATGTTCTCTGTCCACTGGACACGGAAACTGGGGTGAAGGGGGCTTTTGATGTATGCTGCAGTGGGGACATCCGCATCAGCAATTAGATATCTAGTGCAGGATAGTTTAGAATTAAGGAAAGAAATCTGGCTGGAGACCCAGTCTTGGCATCCTGGGTGCACAGATAGAGTTGAAGCTGTGGGGATTAGGGATATCTCAGAGGAATTTGTGTACTGTGGAGTAATTCAAGTGCATTTTGCTTCACACAGGCAGAAAGAGGGAGGGGAGGGATAGGGCAGTTTAAGATGTGACTGTTTCAGATTGAGAGGGAGTCAGGCCAGGTGGCATCCAGGGCCTGGGGCCTTGATCAGCCTTTTAGAGCTTGAGCTGAGTGTGACCCTGGTGTGCATGAAATTGATGTGGTTGGTTTTAACTTGTACTTCAAGCATTAACTAGTACTTGGAGACCTGCTATTGGGCTGTACATGTAGCAGGATAAACTGAGAGAGAAAAGACTCCCTCAACCTGGAGTTTATGTAAGTCCTTCCTCCCTAAATTGGACAGTCATACTAGGCCAGTTCTGTGGACCTATGAGAGTTGCTGAAATGTGCTGTGCATTGAATGGCTTTAGAGGAACGGAATTCCAGCTTCATAGAGAACATGTCTCTGGGAGGTGTGTGTGTGTATGTGGGGGGATTGGCATTTACCCAAACTGTAGTTCTGCTAGGAAGGAGAGAGAAGAGGAGGACGTTGACATAGTGGCCACCACCAGACTCCTGGCTACCTGTATGTCAAAAAATTGGGGTGATTCCATAAATGATTTTGTTTTATAAGAATTTATTATGAACATTTTCCAGGTTATTAAACATTCTTCAAAAACTATTTAATGGTTATATGATATTCTGTCTTAACAAACTCTTATAGTATTTACTGTTTGACCCTGTTCTAAGCACACTACACATGTTAACTGATTTAATCTTTATAGTAACCTTATAAGATCAGTACTGTCATTGGTCCCATCTGAAGATAAGTGAGGTTCAGAAAGGTTAATTAATGTGCCCAAGATGACAACTTAGTGCAAGTAGAGCTGAGGTTCAGACCCAGGCAGCGTTACTAACTACTGACCTGTGCTGTGCAAAAGACATGAGATAGTTCATTCAACACTTTCTTTTTGAACTTTTAGGTTGCCTCTGCTTTTTCTGTAGTACAAATAACACTAAAGTGTGTGTTCTGGTACTAACTGTTTGTATTGGGATTGCTGGGCCCCTGGGTGACTGCTCATAATGCTCTTGCTTGTCGTGTGCTGCTCAGCTGCTTTCCACACAGTGGTATCAGTGTACAGTCTACCATATAGCCTTTCCTGGGGAGAACAGTCCCTGGCTGCTTCTCCAGGTGTTGCCATATGGAGAAGCAGGCAGCATGGTGGACTGAGAGCAGGCCATAGCAAGTAATAGACTCACTTCAAAGCAGTTCTCCGTTTCCTGGTGGTGATGTTGCTCTGGGCACACCATCCTTCCAAGCCACTAGTTCTGTCCTGCTTGTCCCAGGATGGTGAAGATATATTGAAATTCTGTGGGCTAAAAATTTTGGTAGATGTAAAGCTCCAAATTTAAGATGCTATTGTGTTCACTTATATAATGTCACTAATGTGGAATAGAAAGGAAGAGAAAAGTATTTTTGTTATATAATATTGTTCAGCTTTCCTTTACTATAGATGTTAACTTTTAATATTATTTGGTGTTTTCTCTTAATTCTTGCATCCACTGATGATTGTTGGACTCAGATTTTACTTACTGAGTTATAACCTCACTGAGTTTTTAATATCATGAAACTTCCACAGCTTGCATTTTCTTTTTTGTACTGTTAAGGGTTTTTGTCTTCAGCAGTTGATCACTCTATATGCTGGCTTTCATGGTTGTGTTTTCTTCTTGGACATTTGGGTGCAGGTTCGAGGGGTTGGGTCCCACTATACTTGTCTGTCCAACCACAGTGATGCATCAGTGGGTCAAAGAATTCCACACATGGTGGCCTCCATTCAGAGTGGCAGTTCTGCATGAAACTGGCTCCTACTCCCACAAAAAGGTAATGCTATAATACTTCAGTACTTTTTTGTTTTGTTTTAAAGCCCTCCATTACATATTTGGTTTTTCTTTGAACCATGTATTTCTCAAATATATATCCCTGTATCTTTCAAGCATTTAAAATTATTTTATAATTACTGACAATGTAAAACTCAATGATTATGAATATGTTCTTATTGTTCTAACGTCTGTAGTGATGCCTGGATATGAACGTTGTCCAGCAAAACACAAATCAGCACAAACTAGTACCATAAGCCTGATATTATGTGCAGGATCATAACAGGTGGTTTAAATGATGGCTCACTGGAGAGACTTTGGCATTATTAACTTTAAACAGTTTTAGGAAAGTGAATACAGGTTGAACATTCCTAATCCAATATCTGAAATGCTTCAAAATGTGAAGCCTTTTGAGCACCAGTATAACATCAAAACTGGAAAATTCACACCTGACTTCATGTGACAGGATGCAGTAAAAATGTAGGTGGACTAAAAATATTGTATAAAATTACATCAGACTATGTGTATAAGGTGTATATGAAACAAATTAATTTTGTGTTTAGACTTGGGTCTCAACCAGCAGATATCTCATGTATACGCAGACATTCTCAAATCTGAAAAATTTCTAAATCTGAAAAAAGCATTTTGGATAAGGGATATTTGACCTTAATTGGCAAATTAATTTCTTAATGTGCTTATTTTTAATATACTTTTTTTAGTTGTAGTTGGACACAATATCTTTATTTTATTTATTAATTTTTGTGGTGCTGAGGATTGAACCCAGAACCTCACATGTGCCAGGTGAGCTCTCTACCACTGAACCACAACCCCAGCACCTGTTAATGTGCTTTTAAAACATGTTTTTGATTAATAAAAGCAGATTGACAATTTGCGATTTTTACAAGTATTCTTTTTTAGTTTGTTACTTTTTGTTTCCTGAATCCTGTATCGTCATATATTGAGAGTTGTATTTCCTCCCTTATTTGTAGTTCTGTTACTAGCTGCATTATCAAAAAGGGGGTTTATCTCTGCTCCTATGGCTAGCATTATAGAAACATTGTGCTTTTTTTCCCTTCCTTCTCACTATCTAAACTGTGAACTCAATAGATAACACTGTGTCTCATTTTACATTCCAGTTGCCCTATAAGCATTTGCTGAATAAATAATAATCAGTTTCACTGTTGGTTTTGCCAGTTACATTACTGATAAGAAGTGGGAGGTTTTTTTGTTTTTGTTTTTTTAATGAATTCTGCCTTTTCTGAATCTTCTGAACTCTTCTGAAGTGAGCTCTCCTTCACCCTAGGAAAGCAGTGCCAGCTGTAAGGGCCGTGGACGTTTGGCTCACTGACTGACGAACTCCAGTGGCTCCCTAATTTTTCCCATTTCCCTTTAAATTCTTATAGGTTCACAATCATATATGAGCAGAACTTTTGATAGAAATTAATCAAGAATATCTGATTTGGTAACTGAATAAGGTGGGGTGGAATCTTGTTTATACTAGCTGTTACTGTTAAATCAACAGATTTTGACCATGATTTAAAAGATAATGGAAAACAGAGTTAAGATAATTAATGATGGTGAGTAAATGCTGTGTTTTAAAAGAAAGTGAAAATACTAAGTTTAAGTTGTTTGCTAGCCAGACTTTCACTTGTTACAACTATCCTGTTACCACCCATTCAAAACTTTATGATTCTTGTTTTCATTTCCATTATCTGTTGACATCCTTAATGTTTTGTGCTATAAAATTCTGTAGCAGGATTCATTAGTAAATCTTTGTCTTATAAAGGCAAATTTTTTCATATGTTTCTTCTTTATCCTTTTATTTTCTTTTGGGTTAGCAAAGTACATGTACTTCAAACTTTCACCTGGATTGTGCTTACCTACAGTCCCTCTGGAATTATAACCTGAAGAACTACCTTCCTGTAAACCACCTACATTGACTCATTAGTGGAAAGAGAATTGACATTGAACTTGCTGTTTTGACAGCAAGTTGACATTGAACTTTGCTGGGAAAACTTGATTCCTTAACTCTGATAGAGGGCAAAAACTTAAAGCCTAGATATTTTACTTTGGGTTAGAATAGTTCCACCTTCTGAGGTGGATTTACACCAGAGACAAATGCATGGTGGTTTCTCTTTTTGTCAGTGCTTTCCAGTTTATAAGGACTTGAGCTTGAAACTTTTTACTTTTGAGGAAATGCAGTATTACAATTACTGTATCTTTTTACTCGTAATTTTCTACTATTCCTTTCCTATTATAAAGTACCTAAGATTTCTGAAGATTAAGCTGCTATGCAAAGATTGAAAAGATATACCTTTTATCTTTCAGACTGTATTCTTGACTTAAAAACACAGTTTGTTATTTATTATTAATGTCGATATCAGTTTATTATTTGTGGTAGTGTCACATTGAGAATGTGTTAATTGTTCCTTTGCATAGGCCTGGTTAGGGTCATTTCCAAGATTGTGACTTTGCTTTCTGAATTCAAGTACTAAAATGATAGTTGATCCTTCTGCTCCTTCCTTTCCTATCTGTGTGTGCATATCTTGGTCACTACTCCATGCACACCTGGTAGCTTACAAATATGTGTTAGACTGCAATAAAGTCTGTGTCTCTCTTTCACATTTCAAATATTCTGTCAATGCTGGTCTGTCCCCTAAGCCAGCACTTAATGCCTGACTTCCTTTCCTTCCTTATCAGTTGAGATTTCTTTTTCTCATGGTTGAGGGTTCTATACCCACTGGTTCTGTGTCTGAATTCAGTAGTGACACTTTGTCATAGGGACATGCAATACTGGACTAAATAGGGGAAAGGAAAGAATTTCTCTTTAGAAATATTTAAAACGGTAATAATGACAGTTGTTTTCCTTATAATTCAAAAGGAGTATCATTATTTTCCTAATACCTATTTGTAGCTGGTGTAACATAAAAATTTGAAGATTTTTTTCTTTTGGAAAACAAATGATTGAACAATTTCTAAATAGTGAACATCTATCATTCTTCTTCCCTAAATTTTTTTTTTAGCTTCTCATTACTCTCACCATTTAATCCTATATTATCTTTGTTAAAAGTCTCTTTGATTGGCAGCATGATTTAGCATTGTCAAGTGCAAAAAAAAAAAAAAAAAGAATTGTCAAGTGCACACCTAATAAGTATATAAAAACATGCATCTATCAGTTTGAACCAAATGTTCATGTCTGAAGATTTCAGACTTCTGAGTCTCCTTTGATGGTCACTTGAAATCTCATTGAATAGGAGTCTAAGATTTTCCCATCATGATTTGTGATCTCTTTTTTTCTAGCACAGAAAAAAATTGTGTGAGTTGATTAATATTTATTTGTTGAACAAGTATAAATGCCACATTCCAGGTGTTTTGATATTGTTAGGGCTCTAAAAATGGATATGATAAATAACCTTGAAAATCCAACTGTTTTCTTGGGGAAAGAAAAGAGGATATATGAAAAGATAATGAAAGAAGGCAGTCTTGTGAGACTTAGCACATAACTCCCAGTGGGTGGTGGCATCGTTAGCACTATGTTGTAAAGCTTATTTAATGATTAAGAATTTTTTTAGATTTGTCGGAATATGGATAATGAGAAATTGTTTATATCCTGAAATAATTATCTCTTTATCTTTCCTACCTTTTTCTACTGTGTGGGATCCAGTAATTCTGTGGACTATTTTAGATTATTCAGAGAGTTTTGCCTTGTTTTGATCAGTTTGTGCTATTTACAGTCATAGGAGTGGGAAAAACAACAATGGCATAGTTTTAATTGCATAGGTTTGGTAGTTACCGCACCTGGGTTTGAATCTTGGATCTGCCATTTTATGTCTTTGTGACCTCAGGCAAGTCACTTAGCTTCTCTGAACCTAGTTTGATGTCCTATAAAATTAGAATTTTTTTATAGATTAGTGAGGATTACTTGGATTAACATGTATGCATAAAAAGCTCAGTGTGGTCCTTGATATATAAAGTCACTTAAGTATTTGTTGTTCTTGTCAGCACAGCCCAGGCCTCTTCATTTCAGTGGTTGAGGAAAAATTCTGAAAGATGCATTGCTGATTGATGTGATATGTTTTCTAGATAGAAAGTTCATTAACTGCTTTATCAGAAAGGTTTATGGTCATTCAGCTTCTAGATCTGTTTTTCTCACATCCAGATACATTTGATCCCAAATAGAGTGTTGAATTTTTGGGAGGGAAGTACAAAATTGGAAAGTGATTAAAAAGCAAACCTCACAAAAAATTTGCCATCTGATGAAATTGCCATCACAGATTTTTTTAAAACTCCCCTTTCCTGAGATACTAGAGCAAAAAAAAAAAAAAAAAAAAAAAAAAAAAAAAAATGGCTTTTTAAAAAGCTGAAGTGGGGTCAGGAAAAAAACCTTAACAAGTAAAAATGAAAAGGGAACCACCAGGTCTCTCAAGCATCCTAAATATTTCAGACCCATTCCATGTACACAATTATAACACAAAGTGATATAATTCCTAACAACTTCAGAGTCAGTATATACACCTGATATAAGAAATGATAGATGCTAGACTTGTTTCATAAGTTTTATTGTAAAATTATGTTGCTGGGGTCCTTTTTTCTTCATTGTCAGCACAAATCCTTGTTTATTAAAGATTTAGCTTGAAGGAAATTTTAATTAATTACAGGTGCAGTAAATCCTGCCTGGGAAGCTGCCGTGCTGTGTTTACCGTGAATGGCCTTCATGTGCCTGTGCTTCACTCGCTCTCCCCGCTGCCTGACAGTGTGATTTATGGCTGTTGTTTTCTACCAGTCCACTGTTTGCCCTCTAGGAGGGATTGGTCTCCTGAGCCTCCATAATAACAGCAGCATTTCCACAGACATCTTTTAATGACAACAGCACTGCATTCAGTAAGTCAGGCTAATTGCAGATGTACCCTATTAATTGCAAAAACTAGGAGAGGTTACATATTTTACAAGCTTTTAATTTGAAACCGCCCGAGATGATTTGTCTTAAGTGTTTGGATAGAGACGTCCATAATATTCAACAATTCACCATTATTGAAACTCCAGTCAAGGCAGTTATAGAATTCTGAGATTGAATCAGGTGAAAACAAATAGTGTGAGGTGTAAGTGGCTAAGTGGAGATTATTTTTGCAATGGAGACATTTTGCACAACTTATTCTTTTTATAAAAGCATCTTCTTAATTCTTGTTAATTGTGCATCTCTTTGAACCCAGTAGGAATTCTGTATTTCTGTAGCCAGCATTACAGAATATTCCAAATAAACTTTGATTCTTAAATAAGCAAAAGAAACTACTCATTGCTCCATTAGTGTACATTTGAAGCTTGGCATCCCATTTATTTAACTAGGATAAAGCTCCCAGCCACACAGAGTGGTGTCCAGAACTCACTCTGGGATTGTATTTCTTGAATGTTAGTGGGCCATGGCTGGTCTGTGCATCCAACAAGAGTTCCAGGAGCCATGAGCAAGTAGACCCATATTTTCAGGTTTGGCTATACACAGTGGACATTTCACAAATATGAGTGGTAATTTAACTTCCACTTTCTTTCAAGTCCCAGATAGCCGAAGTTGTTTCCTCTCACTATCTGAGTGCACATGGCTTGTTCCTAGAGTGGACTTGGGCATAGTCCCATGGCTCAGTTTGCTATTGCCTTTCCCCACATGCTGGCATGGCTTCTGGTAGCCTCTGCTCTCTTGGAGGGGAAGATAGTGATAGACTCAGGGGTGCTGCCTGCCTACAATCTCAGTAAAAAAATTAGATGTGGAAGAACTATAGAAATCAGCTGGCTTCTCAAAGTTATGGAACTGGCCAGTTGAGGTACTAGATGTGCAGCCTGTTTCTCTGGTCAACATTTTTCTACACTGGGCATCGGCAGCCAAGGCAGTATCAGTGTAGTCCAGTGAGTGGGATGAAGGTGAGTCCTGGGCAAACCTGTACATGTTTGCAAGGCTGTGCACCCGAGACATTTACTGCTTCATTTTCCTAAGATAAAAATCAGAACATGGTTAAAACAGGTGTGGCCTTCATTATAGTACTATACAGAGGTTGAACTTTGTGAATGGGATGATGGAAAAGAGTGGTTATAATAATACAGTTCTCACTTGTCGAACCTTTTTAAAGGTCCCAGGTATTGTTTTGAATCTCCAAAGCAATTTTATTAACTCTTTAAATGTGGAGTGTGTTATGACACATGAGAAGATAATTCTTCTCTGTTTTATTTCTTCAAAATTTTTTGTGCTCTTTGCACTCTTTTATGCTCTGTTGAATTAAAAAGCATTTTAATCTAGTTCTTAAAGATGATATTAGTAAAATTACCATTTTTTAAAATATTTTGAATTCTATATAGTTTGTATGAAATGGTTTTAATTGCTTGATGATATTAGACTTTCCAATATTTAGCTATTCTGATATTCCTTATGATAAGCCTTATTGGGTTAATGTATTGCTGGGCTTTAAAGTAATAAATTTTTGATTTGGAGGTATGGACACATCTGTCAGTTTTGGAGACTGGGTTTTGCTAGCCTTGTAATAAGGATTTGAAATGCATTCTTTTTCTGTATTTGGGAACAGTTCTATAGCTAGTTCTATTCCTGTGTCACTTATTTATAAGAGCATACATCTTTTTCATGTTCTTCAGTATTATTCTGCTCAGTTGGTCTAATTTTTCTTGGGTCCATTTTCATTAGGGTAATTTTTTTGTAACTATTGTCTTATGTCAAAATGTGGTATTGGTTAACATTTTTGTATTCTCTACATTGGTTAACTGTTTCTTTAACATTTCTAAAGCTCTTCAATGAGAATGAGTCTGTTCTTCTGGCTGAGTTTTCAGAAATTGGTTTGGTCTTTTCAAAGAGTTTTTTTTTTTTTTTTTTCTCCTCATCAGTTCTGCCAGTTTTTTTTTCCTATGATTTTTTTCTTTTTTCTTTTTTTATTCTGTCTTTTCTCTTTTTAATTTATTGGGTTGATTATACATATTGATCTCGGCTTTTTAAATTTTTTTATTTTTTCAGATTTTAACCTTTCTGAGTAGCATATTTGTGAAGAATGGGTATTTTTGATTCCTTTTTTTTTTTTTTTTGGAGGCAAAGAGTAGAAACTATGGAATGAAATTGACCAAATTATGCTATGTGCATGTATGAATATATCACAATGAATCAACTCACTTTTATGTATAATTATAAGGCGCCAGTTAAAAGTAAATAAATAAATAGATGGAAGACCAGTAGAGGAAGGGGGAGGGAAGAGTGAAGAGAAAAGGGAAATGTTGAAGGGGGAGACCAGGTATTCTGTGTGCAGGCTAAGGCTCTGTTGATAGCTATGAAGGGAGCTTCTTGGTGGCACTGAAAGCCTTTGTGTACCAATTTTTAAAACTGTTTCCTTTAAACATCCTTTTCTCAGAAGCTGTGGTCAGGCCTCAGGACAGGTTGTGGTTCTCAGGGCTTTGCTTTTGTGTTTGTTGCTGTGTTTTTTGACAGGTAAAGGTGAATGCTGCTTCTTAGTATTTTACTCCCTTTAAAATTTAAAACATCCTTCTTGTTTCTGTTCACTTGTTTATCTCATGTTCATTTTGCTAAAACTACCCTTTTTTGTTTGCAGTTCTTAGTGTATCTTTGATTAATTCTGTTTCAGCTTTCATTGTGGGCCTGGTTTGGGTCTTCTTTAAACTCAAGGTTAGAGTTTTGCCTTACTCCAGGGAAAATCTTGCTGTTAATAATCTGCCATCATGGTGACCTCTGATGTATCTTTAATCTGCAACTTACCATCTTGTTTTCTGTTTATTACATTTTCTGTTTTTTTTTTTTTTTTGCTATTTTTAATACTTTTCACCCTATAGTAGTCTAATAGTTCTATATCCTTTATCTTTTCTAGTGTTTATATAGAGTCAGCAACCATTAGCCAGTAATAGGCTTAAATTTTTGACAAGTGTAGTTTAACATATTTTTCTCTCACAGTTAAGACTTAGTACAGTATCTATTCTGTGGTGGATAGGGTGTGGTTTATAATCCACTTTTATTTTCCACCAATTTTACTCCAAGTTATATTAAGCTAAGCAGGGATTATAGTATAATTTAAAATATGTTTTATATTTTAGATCATTTGTTAACAGTTTCATTTATATTTGAAAGTGTTTAATATTTAGATTATTATGTTCTAATAATTTATTTTAAGATACATAAGTATCTATATGACATTTCCCCATTTTAAATTTAAAAAATTTATTGGTGCATTATTAGTATACATATTAGTGGAATTCTTTATTATGTAGTCATGCTTTATTTTCCCTTTTAAAGTTTTTCTTTGTAGTATAGTAAGAGGTAGTACAGCCTAATACTTAATAGTTCCAGCTTTGGGATGGACAACCTTCTGCTTTGGAATTCTGACTTTACCATTCCTATCTTTGTGACGTGGTATATTGGTTACTAAATCCAGTTTATATAAAAAATGGGGTTAGTGGTGGTTGCTCTGTCCGCACTCAGTGAATTGCTAGGAGCATGCTCTCTGTTGAGAACATACTGGGTAGAGAGTGTTGCTTTAGCTCTTCCCAGAGGGCAGCATCTCTGTGCACACCTCTCGGCTTCTGAATTCAGCACACTGTGTATCTTGCCAGCCTCTGGTTGGCCTATATTCTGAATCTTTGCCTATCTGAAGCTGGAATTTAAAATTTTTTTTCATCAAGCATAGCTGCTTGTTGGATTGATGCAGAATTCCAGGGTCTCCCCTTCTCCCCTCCCCTGAGAACTACATAAAGATTTTTTTCCTTTGCTTTTTGACATATTTAGTGTTATAGAAAGAAATGCCCAGTGCAGGAGGTCTTTCGTCTCTGAAAGGAATCTTCTCTTTCTCTGCTTTGTTTTGGTCAGAAGCCATGGCATTCTCTTTCTTTTATTTCTCTTTTTAGAGTTCCAATATCCAGAAGGATATGCCTTTTCAGTGTTTCTACCTAACATTCTGGGATTTTTTTTTTTTTTCTTTAGACTTACATCTCTCCTCAGTGTATTAAGTTTTTTCCTGTTTATATCCTTTTCACTCTAGTCTCCTGGAATTCATGTTATATGTGGTTAAAAGTTCTAAATTTGACTTCCTTATCCCCATGAAGTTTCTTTCATTTTATTTTAAAACAATTAATCATTTTCCATTCACCTTGTTATTTTAAGTTTAACAAGGGTGGAGACAAAGAAGAATTATTAGTCAGTGTTTACTGCCTTACAGATTAAACAAATGTAAAATACACTTTTACTGCTGAAAAGGTATTATTTAGGATGTGTGTATTATGTTTATACATTTTTATAAAGTGCCCTAAATTGTGTTATGATTGAAAGGGTGTCACTTTAAGTCATGTTCACTGTATTTTACTTCCTTTTTAAAATGGGCTTTCCTATTTTATTATGATTTTAGGAGAAACTAATTCGAGATATTGCTCATTGTCATGGAATTTTGATAACTTCTTACTCCTACATTCGTCTGATGCAAGATGATATTAGCAAGCATGACTGGCACTATGTGATCTTGGATGAAGGACACAAAATTCGAAATCCAAATGCTGCTGTCACACTTGCTTGCAAGCAGGTATGACCTCTCATAACAAGGAGTTTATAGGTTGGCAATAGTATTTAATTTAGAATAGACTTTCTGCTTTTAATAACACATTAATTAATTCCTTATGCTTAAGAAATTAAAAATATACATTTTACCTAAATGTAGAAAATTCTGTATGCTCACCCTTAATTGTTTTTTAAAACTCTGACTGTTCACATTACTTAGTGTCTCTTATAAGGATCAGTTGTTAGAATGTAACCAAATCCTACTCTAACCTATATTATTCAGCTTGATATAAGAAAAAAAATTCCCCATTTTTCATCTATATGTAATTAAAGAATTATAATTGCATAAAATGTTTTGAGGAGGACGAAAATGATGTAAGAATTAAAATGAGTAAAATGTGTTAAATAATGGTATTACATGGTAATGTTTTGGGGCAGTGATATCCATCATCTGTTAAAAGGCGAATTTATTAAGAAGGTGCTTTATTTCCCAAACTAGTTTCGCACACCTCATCGGATCATCTTGTCTGGCTCACCGATGCAGAATAACCTCCGGGAGCTCTGGTCCCTCTTTGATTTTGTCTTCCCCGGGAAGTTAGGCACATTGCCTGTGTTTATGGAGCAGTTCTCTGTCCCCATCACCATGGGGGGATATTCCAATGCTTCTCCAGTACAGGTAACGTAGCAGGCAGGTTACAACTTCGGCATTTTAGTATTAAAATGTTGTTACTAATATTGTGTTTTGTATTTTGTAGCCAAGTCATTCAGAATGTAAGGGAAATAGCCAGGCTTATAAATTGGTATCTCATAAAAATCAGATAATTATTTCTGCTTGATATACTTTTCCAGATAAACTTTTTTAAAAATCGTGTAAAATATTTACTTAGAGGAACTACCTAAAATTAAACTTTTCTTTGCAGAATAGAAATGAAAATTTTTGGTTGGTTGTTCCTGGGTTTTTTCTGTTAGATAAATTAAAAAATGATACTATGTGTGATCACAAGAACAGTGAGAAATCATGAAGTGAGAGCAAATTAGTTCAGCATATAATTTAGTGCAAATTGGGTAGTACATCTCATGAAATAGTGAAAGACTTAAGAAAGGGAACACCAGGACAGATCAGATTGGATTGTTAGGGGAAATGATATGTCCCTTAACCCAGTTCTGGGTAATAGGCCATGGAAAATGAGTGCCTTCTCAATGAGGCAGCAGCTAGAGTATAGCCACACTTCATGGCTAGAACAATGAAGAGACTTGCTTGGTTGGACTGGAGATGCTTGTTTGGTGGAAGGTAGTAGGAAGTTGTGGATGCTGGAACTGGGGCCCAGAAAAGGAGGCAGTGGTGCTCAGGGACAACAGGAAGGTGTCTGAGCAGGCTGCTGGAAGATGGTGGTTCTCAGGGATTGCTCAGGCTGCAGTAAGGTCATGAGGAGAGAGGCTGGAACTGAGGGACCTTTGGGGACTTTTGGTAGTAAGGACAGTGAGGACATGAACTTGGCTGGTAGTCTGAGAAAGACCATGAGGAACAATGGTGCTTATAGAACTTCAAGCAAAATGTAGAGACTAATAGAATAAAGGAAATGGTGGTGGTAGGGACTGGGGTTGTCACAGGCAGGAACCTTAGGAGCTAAAGCTAACCTGACGAAAATTTGTGGCCTTTGGGGGCAGGCTCCAGCCTTAAAGGGAGGCAAGGTTTCTGCACAGCCCTTCTCAGGTGGAGGGTGCAACTGTGGGGGCATGCCTGGGCCAAGAATAAAGTCTTCCATCAAAAGAGTTGCTCACATGTTTTGAAATATATAACTAGAAAAAGAATTTTAGACCATTTTAATACCTTTACATCAGTACTTTTATCTTTAATACTTTTACACTTTAAGATCGAATATTTTTTTTTACTTAACTTTTGCAAGGGCTCTTTTCTTCCTCTCAACCCCTGCTATCCTTCAATTAAACCATTTTTTTTCCCTTTTAACTTGCCATTTTTAATCATTTCAAATTGAATGAAATGTGGCAAGAATTGTAAAAACAAACTCGCATGTACCCTTCATCCAGATTTACTGATTATTAGCTTTTTCTAACATTTTACTGCATTTACTTATCATCTTTCCATCTCCTCAAATAGATATCCACAGATTAATGCTATTTTTTTTCTGAAACTTCTGAGTGAGTAGTAGTATAATGCCACTTTCTTTCAATCCTTCAGTGTGTTTCCTAAAAACAAGGGCAGTTGCTTACATAATTATAGGAGGCAATTTAGCATTGATACAGTTCTGTTACCTAATCTATTGTCATTCACATTCTGCCAATTGTTCTCATAGCTTCCATGTCTCTTTAGTCTCTCTTGGTTAATCTGGAAAAGTTTCTCTAATCTTTCTTTTGCCTTTCATGACCTGAACAGTTTTTAAAACTATAGACCTATTATTTTTCTAGACTGTACCTAAGTTTGGGTTTCTCTTATGTTCCTTCATATTTGGATCAGATTATACATTTTTGGCAGAAATATTGCAGGAGTGATCTTTCTCAGTGCATTCTACTTGGCGGCACCAGCTGTTCGTTTGTCCCATCATTGGTAACTGCTTGATAAAGTTTTGGCTTGATTTCTAAACTCTGAAGTTACACTTTTGCTTTGGAATTAGTCTTTTATGGAGAGACATTTTGAGAACATGTAAATACAATCTTTCTTCCTTGAAGTCTTTGATTCAGGAGTTTGTGTAGTATTTGTCCTCCCCTGCCCCTCATTATCTGCAAGGGTTGTGTTCTAAGGCATCTGGTGGATACCTGAAATCAAGAGTATCCAACTCTATGTCCTGTCTTTTGTGATATTCCATTTAATATTTTTGGACTACAGTTAACCTCTGGTTCTGAAACCATGCAAAGTAAAAGTGCAGATAAAAGAGGACTCCTTTTCCCTTTCTAGTATTTTTAATTTGCTTCTTTTTGTGTTAGAATGGAGTTGTCACGTGCTATTCAGTCCTAAGAATAAAGATTGTTCGTTGGTAATTATTGTGTCAGGCTGTGGCTAACATGACGAAAGGGCTCTGGAAGCCAGAAGCTTCCATGAATAGTATTTCTGGTCCAGTGTGGGGCATACAAAATGAAAATGGTAAATGAAAATCCGAGAACCGAATAATGAGGACTGTGACCAGGGGAGATATCTATTATCAGAGACTGTAGTGCTCAAGAAAGTCCTCCTGAAGAAGGAATGAGGAAGCCAGGACTAATAGGGCTGAGGAAGGTAAGGGCAGAACACCAGTAGCCCACAGGGTGGACTGCTCCCTTGGTAGGTGCATTCAGCTTTGGTATGGAACTTCAGAACTGCAAAGAACCTCAGGAGATGTCTCATTTTATAGTCAAGATAATGGAGACTCCTTGTTTTGGTGACTTGTCTAAGAGGCAGAGCTGGGGGATTATAATCACCTCTCCATCTTGTCAGGAAGAAGATTGGTATGTGCAGTGAGGTATCCATTTTCCATAGCACTGGGGGCCTGGGAAAGTTAGAGAAATACAGTTAGATCACCCCCTTATTATTATTATTTTTTTAATAACAGGCAGCCATGGGAGCCAGGTAGAAATTAAATATAAGATCACTGCCTTGGAGTTGGCTTGCAGGAAAGAGCAAAGCTGAGGGACTGGCCCCTCCCAGCTAGCTCTGTTTTAGTTTACTAGTATCTACAACCAGCAGGAGAGAGATGTGGGCAAAGGGAGGATGTGGGAAATCTCCTCAGCATATTGAAACACTTGCTTCCTCCGTGAGACCCTAATGTATTGTTAAATTCTGAAATTTAATCATCTCTGCATCACAAATCATGTATTTCATGATTATCTTAAACGTAATTTTGATCAGCATCCAATGATACACTTGAGGTGCTGGAGATATATAAAACTAAAAGTTGTTGATTAGTTGAATTCTTTGTTAGTTTCTGTTATCCCAGGTAACACCTTTTTTGGGGGGTGGGAGTGCGCACCCATTCATATGCCTTCACACTGTACCTGTATGGACATGGGCTTGAGTGAGATGTTCTTATGCTTTTTAAAAATGTTTTCTATTTTTGCATGTTAATATTTTAACTTGAACTTTTCTTTGTGTATTATGGTCATGCTCCTCACTATCATTGATTTTATAGCTAATTTTTTTGCATTAAAACTTTGGACTTTTTTCTTGTTCTGTGAAATAGTAATTTACTTAGTTCTTAAGCCTGTTTTTTTAATTATTAATAATTTATTGAAGTCTTTGTTTGCTTTTAAGTAAATTGCAGAGGGAGAGGTTTCCTGGGCTATGGGTCTTTGTTTTTCTATGTATAGTTAATACCCGTCTCGTGTGACTGTGTCCATTATGGAGCCATATGTTCCATTTTAGGCTAGAGTGACCTTTCATTTCTGGGATCATAGGGCTCCTCTTGAACAGACTTAGTCTCCTAAGTCTCCAGTGGGCAGTAATCTCTGCTTATTAGCTGGTGGCTTCCATTGCTTCAGCTTCCCCCACACTTAGCTTTTGATCTTCAGTCTTGCAGAGTAGCATTTCCTTTGTAGCTTTTGGAGAATACAAGATTATAAACAGTCTTGTTTGAAAGCGGTTTTTCCCTGGAGGGTGGTTAAGAATCACATAAATCTTTACTTTAAGGTCTAACTATATAATAATAACTAAAGCAAATATTGAAGAGGAATAAGGCACAAAATTATTGGGTTTACCTTTGTTGTACATTTTAGTTAATGAGATCAGTTTTGCACCTGGTGATATTATGAAATCCACCATCGCCTAAAGTATACAGAACTTTTACAAATTTTTTCAAGCCATTTTCTGACCATTTCCAACCACTTTTGTACAACCATAGTCATTCTTTTTGTTTTTAAGCAGTGGAATCTGTTGAGAGGTAAGAACAAATGCATTCCTTAGATGTAGTAATTTCTCCTTTTTCTTTTATTACAGGTTAAAACTGCTTATAAGTGTGCATGTGTCTTACGAGACACCATAAACCCATACCTTCTGCGGAGAATGAAGTCAGATGTCAAGATGAGCCTTTCTTTGCCAGATAAAAATGAACAGGTCTGTAAATATAGAATTTAACCAAATAGTCCTCAAGCACAGGTGTGCCTGCCCCTTCACTCTGATTTTCCTGTGTATAATAGATTAGGGGGGCTGGGAATGTGGCTCCAGCGGTAGCGTGCTTGCCTAGCATGCGTACGGCCCGGGTTCGATCCTCAGCACCACATACAAACAAAGATGTTGTGTCCGCCGAAAACTAAAAAATAAATATTAAAATTCTCTCTCTCTCTCTTTCAATAAATAAATAAATAAATAAATAAGGTTCAGAATGAAACAAAAATTTCCTCAGGAGATTGGTTCATGTGGATGTGTGGGTAAAGAGGGATTGCTGTATAGACCTGACATTTCCTTAAAAAAAAAAAAAAAAAAAAAAAGATTAGGCCAACAGGTGGGTCCTGTTGCTGCAAGGCAGGCTGGTCCTCATTTGCATGTGACACGTGTACCTCTGTGGCATCTGCCCTCAGTTAGACTCTTCCTCTGACCCATGGACTTTGTTTTCTCTCTCTTAACACATGGATTTCTTTAACTACTTTTCTTAAAAGCTTCATTTTCCTTAGGTCCCCAGTTCATTCATACTATACATTGTATTAGATGCCACCCATGTTTTCAGCATGATTCAAGTCTCTGGACACATTAGGTAGCAGGGCAAGTTATCATGGTTCTCACATTTATTCTTAATGTAGAGAGAGACTCACAAATAAGTATAGAAGATGGCAGGTGGTTGAGTATGGAGAAAATTGAATCTGGGCGAGGAGATGGGGAGTGCTAGGGGCAAGGGTTTAGGCTTTTTATGAGATAGTCTGAGAAGATCTCTGATCCAATGGCATTTGAGCAGAGACCTACAGAAGGTATGCGAGTGAGTTGTATGGGAGTTGAAGAAAGACTATTCCTAGGGGTAGACTGGAGCAGCGCATTGGTACTCTTGAGGACCAGTAGGGAAGCCAGTGTGACCAAAGGAGCAAGGATAAGAACCACAGGGAGGAAGCCAGACTACTGGCTAGAGGCCAGATGTCAAGGGCCTGCTAGTCATGGGGAAAACTGTAGATTTTACTTTTTGCAAGGTGGAAAGTCATAGGATTATACTGAGCGAAGGATTGATGTCATTGACTTGGTGTCAAAAGAATCGTCCTTCTAAATTCCATCCTGGTATTCTGTAATCTTAAAAGATGATTGTACCTCTGCTTGGCACCTATAAATGCATTATAGATGTTGGATGTTTAAACTGAATAGGACTTTTGACTTCTTTCATCAAGGCTACCTTTCCTTTCATTCTTGCCTCTTCTCTTCCCACCACACTTATCTCTACTTTTAGCCTTTTATCTTCACATTCTCTAAACATTCTCCCCTTGTAGCCAAGTTCCCAAACTACTGTTGTCTGAGCTGGTTAATTCCAAGTCAGTCACTGCTGTAACATTTTATTTGTCCTTTTTCATTCTTACTCTCTTCTGTTTCACACCCATGACTTTGGTCATAAACTGGTGCAGTTGATGTCTGACAAGCTTCCCACCCAACAAGACTTCCTGCTCCATGCAGTATTTCCCATTGTTGCTGGATTAATTTTGCCCAAGGTTATTCCTGTCAACATACCTTCACTGTTCCTTCCCCATCACCGGTTTAAGATCACCAATTTGATTTATTCACACCATTTATTTTCACTATGGAATCTCAACTGTGTTTACTATGCTATAGCCAAACGAATCACTTTCTGCTTTTTCAACATGTGTCTCTCTTCTTCGCTTTTAAGTCCCCTCCACCTGAAGATTCTGACACACTCACTCCACCCTCCAGAAAACACAAGCAGATAAGTTTCTTTATTAAGATCCTCCAAAGGGGCTAGAGTTGTGGCTCAGTGGTAGAGCACTTGCCTAGCATGTGTGAGGCGCTAGGTTTGATCCTCAGCACTACATAAAAATAAATAAATAAAATAAAGGTATTGTGTCCATCTACAACTAAAAGTATTTAAAAAAAAAAAACAAGTGTATGATTGCACAAATGGTGTGACTCCACATCAGGTACAACCAAGAAATGAAAAGTAGTGCTCCATTTGTATAAAAAATAATTAATTAAGCAGCAACCACAAAAAAGATCCTCTTAGTCTCTCTACTAGACTGGAAACTCCTGGAAATCTGACTCTGTGTAACCATCTGAAAATCCCTTGTAAAAAATATTACAGTGATTCCTAGGTGCTAAGCACCTGCAAACTATTGGTTTAGTTTTCTTTGTGTTTTAGAGGAAGGGCTTTTTTTCTGTTGTCCTTGAAATTAAGACTGAAATACAAATGTAAGAAATTGAGAATTGTAAACCCTGAGGTTAATATTTTAGAAAGACTACTCATGCCACAAATGAAAGTTTTTTGAGAGAAAGAAAGTAGAAGCAGAAGGATAAGTTAATGAGATCTTCCAAAATCTTTGGAGAGAAAATGTGGCTTGGACCGGTAGAAAGTTGGAGCTGACAGAAGGTACTTGAAGGGCCCAGTGATGTCCAGATTTCCCCCTTAGGATGCTGGGATATATCTATTGCTATAGAGGCTTCAGAAGGACATGACTGACAGGTTTAATTTATGATGCATGTGAAGTGCCTATGCAAACACTCCCTTGCCCAAAAGGCTGTTGCAAATGAGTCTAGAGGTTTGAGGAGGATCTTAGGATGTAACTAACACCTATGAGTTAGGAACGTGCTAAACAGGGATTGGTTTGCCCGTGGAATAGGTGGAGAATGAGAAAAGACAAGCAGCCCAGAGGAGCACTAACACCTAAGAAAAGGGTAAAAGAAAAGAAGCTGGCTAGGAAGATAGGGAAGCCCAGGAAGACAGGTAAGAAGTGGGTTAGGAGGAGTGCAGAACAACAGGGTGAATGGACTGAACTGGAAAGAACCTGATGATTTTGGCATCTCTGAAGTCATTAGTGACAGACACATAGGAACAAAATCAGTGGCATCAGTCGGGGTGCCCATCAGACTTGCTATCTGCAGAAACACCTAGGTGAAACAGTGGAATGGAAGTAAGGATTATCCCCTATTATTTCAGGAAGTTTCCTCCCTTTTTTAGAGTATCCAGTGGTCATGGTTTTCAGATATGGTGCAAAGGTTGAGGAGTTAAGATTGATCCTTTATTGGATTGTGTTCCTCTGGAATAAGGAAAACTAAGGTGAGGTAGATGCAGAAGTAGAAACATTTTAGGGAGTGGAAACTAGGGAATTCTGCCGATTCTGGTGGCTTCAGGTTTGATTTTTATCATTTTGTTTTTATATGATTGCTTTTAAATAGAAGTTGAGACAACGGTGGCTGAAGTGGAGTAGCTTGGGGAAATGAGTGTTGGCACAACAGTTCTCATGCTGCACTGGGCTTTAGGAAGGTACTGGGCAGGTTGTGTGTGGAGGCGTTCTCTGAAACAAGGAAGTGGCAAGCTGCACAGGATGGGAGATGGTGCTAGATATTGACCATAAAAAGTCGAGAAGGCAGGTGGGAGAGTGGATCTGCCTCTGGGAAATTCATATGGCAAGTGCAGTAGGTTGAAAAGAGCCCATACTGGTGACACAGGGTAGCTGTCTGGCCACACAAGGGTATATGACTGGCCACAGAAGAAAGTCAAGCCTTGAGGTGATGGTGGTGAATTTAGAGAAAGAGAAAGGTTGAGAGATAGGAAGTCCATGAACCCAATGGCATGGAGTAATTGACCTCAGAGATGAGTCTAATTAACTTATGAACTTCAGGAAAAGAGGAATTCTAGGTGAGGTGAAGGTCCCTGTCAGGTCTGCTGAGCAGAGTGCGCATAAGGGGCATGGAAGGTGGAGTAGTCTGGGCACGTTGAGGCCAGGAATGGTCTGTACTTGGATCCTGAATTTGGCCTGTGAACAGGAAGCTAGTCTTTACGGACTGTTGGGGTAATAGGGCAGGGACCAGGAGATAGGTAGATACAAAAATGGAGAAATGGTCTTTGTTCAACAATGAGAGGTATCATCATTTTTTGTTGTTTTAGTAAGTAGCATTGTTAAAATTGCCCATGTTGTATTCTTTTGATTAGGGAACCAAATACTTATGTTGTAATATTTTAATTACTTTATTCTAATAATTTTTTTTAATTATACTTTCTTTGTTTTTTCCCCTGTAGGTCTTATTTTGCCGTCTTACAGATGAGCAGCAGAAAGTCTACCAGAATTTCATTGATTCCAAAGAAGTTTACAGGATTCTCAATGGAGAGATGCAGGTCAGCCATAGAACTGAAGCTGTATAACTTGTGTATGAGAAGAGGTGGGGGAGAAAAGGAAACTGGTGTCTAGAATGTGTCAGGATTTCTATATCATGTCTTCTCAGTTGATTTGTTGGTGAGCTGTGGGGAAGTATGAAGTCAGAGATCTAGCATGAAGATAGTAAAGTGCAAAGGAGGGAGGTCACTAGTGGGAGATTGGTAGCCATGAGCTATGGAGCTGGAACCCAACTGTGGGTGTGACCACGAGGCCAACAGTTCCTGTGGCTCTCAAGGGTCTCACCTAGCAGGTAGATGAGTGTCAGGTACATTGCTGGGTTGTCCTGGGAATGATGGCAGAAATTATATATAATGAGAGGATTATGAGGATTCATAATTTTCATCAGTTTCTTAAGGGAGTCCTGAACCCTAATAAACAAGAATCACTTCCAGGTTAGAAAGAAATATAATTCTGGTTTAAATGTCTCTGGTTCTAATTCTCATCATCCCCTTTTTGTGTGAAAAGAATTTATGGGCTGGGATTGTGGCTCAGCGGTAGAGTGCTCTCCTAGCATGCGCAGGGCCCTGGGTTTGATCCTCAGCACCACATAATAATAAAAAAACAAAGATGTTGTGTCCACCGAAAACTAAAAAATAAACATTAAAATTTTTTCTTTTTCTCTCTCTCTCTTAAAAAAAAAAAAAAGGAAAAGAAAAAGAATTTATGTCACTCTATTCCTTCCAAAACTCCAAAAACTCCTGTGGTTGTCCAGAATTCAGAAGTAGATAATGTCTTCTTAGAAAAAAACAAAATAACAACAATGGAAAAACATTATATAACTAAATGAATGTGCTAGAATTTAGCTCTCTGGAACATGTTCCCATGGTGGACTGTCCCTGGGAACTTTTTAAATAAGAATGTGCTGCTGAGATTGTATGCTGGAAGCTAGTATCTAAATGCTATTTAGATGGCATGTGTTTCTGCTGGGTTAGGAATTTTCTGTGACCCTTTGAAAACATTTTGGTGAGAATTTTGACTAAATTTCAAGCCTTGAAGAAGTGAAAGAATACATTAAATTTGTGTATGTTCCATTTCATCTCTACTGCAATACTGTTGTATTTGAATCCAACCCTGTGGTCTAGTGGAAGAATAGCTAAGTATTGGCATCTGCAATGATGAGGTTTTCAGGGACTGGGGCTCCCATGCAGAATATAGGGAAATAGCCCCAGAGTGCTGGTGTGAGTGGACACATTGAGGAAAAATCATTTTTACACATTTTTTCTACAATAACATTGTAACTATAGATAGCACTAAGTGCTCACATACATATATGTGGTTATATGTATGTTAAATAAGTAGGTGCAGAATATAATCAGCATTTAGTCTAAAGCTGTAGGGCTTTAGACTAAACTGTACCCCTTCTTTGTGTATACCCTGTGAATTTTGTCTTATTGATTTGATATATAAGATTCCTAAGGCTGAGGATGCTCACTCTGCTTGCTGTCATCCTGAGCAAGAGCCATTTCTGCGAGGTGCTTTCAAAACAAGCCTTAGGAATCCAGGTTTAAGAATACAGACCTTTCTGTATCCTTTAATCCATGCTGAGCTTTGAAGTCATGGTCCTTGTCCTGTCCCATTGGACTAGTGATGTGTGTGGATCGAGATGAATGCAGGCAGTGTGGCTGCCTGTGTTCATAGTATCTGAGTGCTTGTGCTTCCAGATTCAGTAGTTTCTTTCATTCTTTTAACTACATCTGTTTCTTACTTCATCAGTCACTGATATATATAAAGGCTTCTAAATCATTCACATTTCTTCAGCTCTTAAATCTCCCCTTCACTTCTTCATGTGCCTCCAAGATCAAAATGATAGATAGAGAATGCAAGCCACACCTGTAAGTTTCAATTACATTACAAAGGTAAATAGATAAATAGAAAATTAATGTTGATTGTGTATTTTATTTAACCTAATATATCTAAAATATCATTTTAATGTATAATCAAAGTTTCAGAATGATTAATGAGATATGTTACTCTTCTTTTTTTGTATTAAGTTTCTGAAATTGGGCATATATTCTGCATTTGCAGCACATCTCAATTCAGACTAGCCACACTTAATGTGCTTCATAGCCTCATGTGGCTAGTGGCTACTCTGTCAGACAGTGCAGGACAAGAGGAAGAAAAATGAGTTAGAGATGGCTCTTTGAGAGTTTTCACAGTATTTCTGATTTGTTCAGATCTTTTATTTGCTTGTGTAACTGTTTGGGGGTTTAAACTGTCATCCCTTTGATTATTCACTTAATTTATTAGCTCTTTTTTTCTTTTTGGTACTGGGGATTAAACCCAGGAGTGCTTAACCATTGAGCCAATTCCCAGCTCTTTTTATTTTTTATCTTGAGATAGGGTCTCCCTGAGTTGTGTAGGGCCTTGCAAAGTTGCTGAGGCTGGCCTTGAATTTGTAATCATACTATCTCAGTTTCCCACACTGCTGGGATTACAGGTGTGTGCCGCCACACCCAGCTGATATCTCTTTTTCTACTTGAGCTCTCATACTAATGAATTTTATTTGAGTCACACTCTGAAATCTGTGAGAAGGCCTGTTCTTGCTGTTTTGTTAATGTCCTCAGGCACGGGCTGAGGCAGGGGTTAGGGAATACTTACCCCAGCCTCTTATACTTTTCTGTTGCATGAACCTTTCTTCATATCCTTCTCATTTGTGCATTTGTCATGCAGATTCATTTTCTTTTTTTAGTTATAAGTGGACACAATATCTTTATTTTATTTGTATGTGGTGCTGAGGATCGAATCCAGTGCCTCATGCATGCTAGGCAAGTGCTGTACCTTTGATCCACAACTCCAGCCCCAGATTCATTTTCTGATGTAGTAATAATATACAGGTAAATGAAACTTCAGCCTCTGACTCACACATTCAACTGCAGAATTTCATTGAGTTGCTTAGGAATGTAATATTTAAATATATCTGATAGTTAACATGACTGATTTCTCTAAATTTAGATTGGTATGATATTTCAGATTTTTATTTTTAAGGAGTCAGTTTTTATATAAAGATTACAATGCAGTTAACCACATACCATTTTTTACTAGTAAAGAAAGTAAATTATCAGCAGTTGAATATGACCCCTGTAGACATGTTCAGTCCAATAGAATTGTTTTGTTTCCAGAGAATTGCCCTATCAGGGAAAGAAGATGAGCAAAAGTTAATGTCTTCCAGCTCCTAATAATGCAATTAGGGAAGAAAATAAGAAGCTAGTAAAGAATGATTTTTTTTAATCCATGGCACATATGGAATAGCCTCCTTCCCTTCCTTCTTTCCTGAATATTATTTTTACATGGGTAATCTGAGTGCACATATATTCTTTTGTATCACAGATTTTCTCTGGACTTATAGCCCTAAGAAAAATCTGCAATCACCCTGATCTCTTTTCTGGAGGTCCCAAGAATCTCAGAGGTCTTCCAGATGATGAACTAGAAGAAAATCAGTTTGGATACTGGAAACGTTCTGGGAAAATGATTGTTGTTGAGTCTTTGTTGAAAATATGGCAAAAGCAGGGTCAGCGAGTGTTGCTGTTTTCTCAGTCAAGACAGGTGAGTGAAAGAGAGAAGTTCTATCTGTTCTTCATATAAGAAAGAAGTCTGTTCTTCATGCCTTAAAAATAGGATATAATCATCATGCACAGTTGCACATGCCTATAATCCCAGTGACTCAGGAGGCCGAGATAGTAAGATCGTAAGTTTGAGGCCAACCTCAGCAACTTAGGGTCTCACTTATTTGCTGAGGGTTGTGCTATCTCAAAATGAAAAGGGCTGTGGACATAATTCAGTGGTTAAGCAACCCTGGATTTATTCCCCAATACAAAAAAGAAAAAAAGAGGGGGTGGTGGTGGTGGTATATAATAAATTAAAATGCTTCTAAAGCAAGTCTGCCACTGTTGTTAAGATGGCAGCCTGCAGTTTGGCTCTTTCTCTAGAAATGGCATCTAGAATTGTTTTGTTGTTATTGTTGTTGCTGCTTTTTGTTCTAGGGATTGAACCCAGTGGTGCTTAACCACTGAGTCACATCCCCAGTCCTTATTTATTTAGAGACAGGGTCTTCCTAAGTTGCTTAGGGCCTTGCTAAGTTTCTGAGACTGGCTTTGAACTCAAGATCCTCCTACCTCAGCCTCCTGAACCACTGGGATTACAGGCGTGCACCACTGTACCTGACTAGAGTTGGTTTACAAAAAAAAAGATGTGATTCTGGTATTAAGGTGAGTTTGGGCCTGAGGTAGGGCTACTTAAAAAGTTTTAAGAACTAATCCCAAGGAAATAGGCCCATTGGGGAAGATATGGCTATTTATACAGGTTGAGAAAGACTCACCAGGATGTATATCTTATTCGCATGCTCTTTTCCTCCCATCAAACAGATGTTACACATACTAGAAGTGTTCCTGAGAAGCCAGAAGTATTCCTATCTCAAGATGGATGGAAGCACTACCATAGCATCAAGACAACCATTGATTACAAAATACAATGAGGTAACAAGGAGTTAAACTGTGCTGCTATGTGTAGAGGGACAAGAGTGAATACATCCACAGCCACCTGAGCAGTGTTTATGTTTCCTAGGGCTGGGTAGCTGCTGAAGGGAGATGTTGTGCTTCTGTACACTTCAGGATCTTTGGGAAGTGGGATATGCATGTACTTAAAAAATGTCCTTCTTGAAAACCCAGTTTTTTGGTTTTTTTTAAGATGGACACAATATCTTTATTTATTTTATTTTTTTTTTGTATGTGGTGTTGAGGATCGAACCCAGTACCTTGTGAGGCAAGCACTCTACTGTTGAGCTATAATGCCAGCCCCGAAAACCCAGTTTTTAAATGTTACTAATATAATTAGTTGAGTAGGAATTATGAGGTGAGCCTGGTTCACCAAAGGTCTCTGGGATGTCACCATTCCTCATACTGGGAATAGCCTAGTTGTCCACATATAGAATATGTGTGGGCAGAAACAAAAAGCTGTAGCTAGTCTCAGATGTGTCTGCTAAGTGCCATGTGTCTTTCCTGTAGGACACGTCCATCTTCGTGTTTCTTTTGACCACGAGGGTTGGTGGCATAGGAGTCAATCTGACTGGGGCCAACAGAGTCATCATCTATGATCCTGACTGGAACCCAAGCACTGATACACAGGTCTGTCTTTTACTTTAAAACCAAAATGTGTTAGTAGAAATGGAGTTTCTCGGTTAGCATTGTGATCATTCTTTAATGTTCTAATTGATTCACAGTCCAAATTTTGGTAGTTTCCTGTTCTTTTACATGAATGAACACATCCTTTAGGGTTCCATAGGCAGAGGAGTTTTCAGCAGTTTACCACAGCATCCATTTCTAGATATGGAGTAAAAAGAGCACAAGCAGAGTTAGGATATTTTTCAGATCTAGATGTCTTGGTTCAGTTTTTGTCAACTGACTGTTCATGTCCTTTAAAAGGCCTTAGGTGCCTGTGGCCTCATTAGCCAAAATTTTATCTCAGAGAGTGAAAGCACTGACCAGCTATCTTTGTTTCTAATCAGCACTTGCAGGGGAAGGGTCCTCATTAAGATCTCTCTCTCTGCTGCAGGCCCGAGAGCGAGCATGGAGGATAGGCCAGAAGAAGCAGGTGACTGTGTATAGGCTTCTGATGGCAGGCACAATTGAAGAGAAGATTTACCATCGGTTGGTATAGATGGCTGCCCAAGTTTTGACTGTGCACCCAGAGTTTTGAGCAGGGAGTATTTTTTAAGTGTTGTTTTAAAAATAAAATAATTGCTATAACTTAAAGGATATAGTTTTTCTTCTATTGTGATTTTTTCTTTGACATAGCATAGATGGCTTAATGGTGAGTTTTCAAAAATGTCTTCAAATTTGATCATCTTATTCTACTTCAAAGTCCACTTATGTGTAAACTTGATAATCTTATCTGAGAGAACTGTTTCTACCTGCTATAGTATTCAACTTTTGGAGGTGGGGGTTTATGGAATTAAACTCAAGGGCATTTGACCACTGAGCCACATCCCCAGCCCCATTTTGTATTTTTATTTAGAGACAGGGTCTCACTGAATTGCTTAATGCCTCACTTTTTCTGAGGCCGGTTTTGAACTTCCAATCCTCCTGTCTCAGCCTTTCGAGACGCTGGAATTAAAGGCGTGTGCCACTGTGCCCTGCAATATTCCACTTTCTTTTAGGAAATTGTGAAAAGTGGCAGAGTTGAAGTTAACATTGGCATTTTCACATGCCTTTCAGGTGTGATCAGCATAGTCTTGGGCTCAGATGCCTCTTGGAGAGAGGTTGATGGAACATCTGTTTCTTTCTCTATCTTTCTTTAGAATGCAGGGATTTTCAGCAATGATAAATTCAGCAGTCCAGACTTTGCCACCCACTGGAGAGTTCATTCTTATGTGCTATACCCCAGTTGCTAAGGGAAAGCTACTACTCTCCACTGTGCCCTGGATTATTCCTAGAATGTTCCATGTCCTTAAGTCCTATTGTGGAGGATTGGAGATGATTTTGTGAGAAGAGAGGTTTAACTTGGGGGAACAGTGCTGCTTTCTCGAGATGACTGTAAGAGGGACAATGGTATGGGGCTTTGGCAAAGAGTGTGGATCAGCAAGTGGGAACTGACAGGGCAGGTCAGAGTCAGGACTTTGCAAAACCGAGGTCAGTTTCCTGAACCCATCATAGGAAGGTCAGAGCAGGGCAGGAGATGGGACCTTTGGTCCATGAATCAGGGAGACCCTTGCAGCTTTGAGAAGCTTTTAGCTGCATGAATGTGTATGAAAAATATTGTTTGAAATGTTTTGAGGTGGGCTGGGGAATGTGGCTCAAGTGGTAGCGCGCTCGCCTGGCATGCGTGCGGCCCGGGTTCGATCCTCAGCACCACATACAAACAAAGATGTTGTGTCCGCCAAATACTAAAAAATAAATATTAAAATTCTCTCTCTCCCTCTCTCTTTAAAAAAAAAAAAAAAGAAATGTTTTGAGGTTGTAAAAGCTCATTTTAATAAGGTATTCTTTCAAATCTAAATTCTATGAAACATGGAAGATCAACTGATATATACATCCAGAACTATAATTTTATAAGACTGAAAGTTTTGGGGATGATTTAGGCATTTATACAGATGCAGTTATATCTCATGTTGTTTTATAACTGAAGTTTCGAAGTGTATCTAACATTATTTCATACTAGCATAATTTTTATCTTTATAGACAAATCTTCAAGCAGTTTTTGACAAACAGAGTACTAAAAGATCCAAAACAAAGGCGGTTCTTCAAATCGAATGATCTTTATGAGCTGTTTACTCTGACTAGTCCTGATGCATCACAGAGCACTGAAACTAGTGCTATTTTTGCAGGTATTACATAAAGTCATTTAATTCAGAATTATCAATTTTATATGAATAATGTAATGTAACATTAGTGTTGTTTTCTCTCTTTAAAGGAACTGGTTCAGATGTTCAGACACCCAAATGCCATTTAAAAAAAAAGATTCCATCAGCCTTTGGAACAGATAGTGGAATTCCAAAATGCAGAAAATTTCCTGATTCTGATACATCTATAAACGATGCCTTATTGACTGAAGAGAAATCTAAGGCAACAGAAACTAAAGGAAATACAGAAACTTCTACTGAAAATAATCCTTTAAAAAGTAACCCTCATAGAAATGGGAACGTAACTAGCAGTGATGGGCTTGGAGAAGAGACAAAAGCAGTGTCTGGACGGGAGGAGCCAATAGTGATTAGTGGAAATAGGGACTGTTCAGATTCTGCAAGCATTGGTGGAAAATCCCAGCCATCTGGTGAAGAAAGCACCGATGAAAAGCAAAGTCCTTCTTATAAAGGAGAAAGCTCCCAGGTTCAGTCAGAACGTCTTAAGAAGAATGAACAAATTGAAAGTCATTTTTATAAGCACAAGTCAAAAACAAAACATCATAATGTGTCAGAAGAAGAGATCTCAGAAAAACATCTGCGGCAGCAGCCAAAGGCCAAAAACTCTAAGCATTGTAAAGATGCCAAGTTTGAAGGAATTCGAGTCCCACACCTGGTGAAGAAAAGGCAGTACCACAAACGAGACACTGAGCCTGCGAGTGAGGCCCAGGAACGGAGCAGTGATGATTATGTTTTGGAAAAGCTTTTCAAAAAATCAGGTAATACTTTAGATACATTTACCAACAGGTGCTAGGAACAGAGAACAAGGAGCCATTTTTAGTGTGGCATCCTTTAACTGATGATACAGAGGGGGGTCATAACCAGAGATGTTTTCCTTCTAAAATTTAGATTTCAATTGTATTGACATTCTGAAAATTATATTTACCCCCTTTTCTGAAGAACTGGAGGAGTTTGAAACTTTGGGAAACAAATAACCACTCACAGGCAAGATGTAATGCTTTAAATAGACATGTTCTGTCTGAACTTTAATAGGCAATTTCCCAGCCAACTACATAGGGTCCTTTCCATGCTCGTGATTCTTCTTTTAGACTGAGAAGTATTAATAATCATTCTCAGCAGCTTGACTTACTTTATCAATCCTAGAATACATAGTAGCATTAGAATTCCCAACCTTTACCCCCACAAAAGACAACCATACTACCTAGAGTTCAATATTTTTTTATGTTTCTTTTTGTCTTTGGTCTGGAGTGTTTAGTCCACACAATATGGTCAAAAGTTTCTTGGTTCCTCTTTTTCCTCTCCTTTCTCTCTGTTGTCCCAGTTGATAACACAGGTTAGTTTATTTCTGCTTTTATCCATTTTAGGGTCCCCCTATCCTTGTTTATTTTACTTTTTGAATATATAATACATTAATATAAAGTTATAAAGGTCAAAACTATACAAATAGATATATTCAAAGAATTGTTACCTTCACCTCCATTCCATCACTTCCTCCCCAGTTATATGTGTTTATACCCCTTCTTGATACAAAGGGTACCTACTATAATATCTTATATTAACCTTTTAAAAACTGTCATACATCCTGACAGTCACTCTGTATTTATTAATAGAAAGCTTCCTACTTTTTTATTGCTTTTATGTGGACATACCATAGTTTATTCACATTTGAGCATTTAGATTATTAATACCTTTTTTTAAATCTCCACTTTGCAATAATCTTGTGTTCATGTTATGGTTTACATCTGGAAATGTCCCCCCAGAAGTTTTCATGTTCAGCAACGCAGCAGTGTTCAGAGGTGAAAAGATTGGATTATGTAGGCTGTAATCTCATCGATGAATAGATCCATTGATAACTGAACTATTGAGTGGTATTAATAGGCAGGTAGAGCATGGCTATAGGAAGTAGGTCATGGGGTATGTGTCCTTGGACTGTGACTCTCTGTGGATCTTTATTTTTCTTTTTGCTGCCACAAGCTAAGCAGCTTTCCTCTGCCATGGTATTTTTGCCTTGAAGCCAGCTATGAGCTATGAAACCATGAACCAAAGAGAACTTTTCCTCCTCTAAGTTATTCTTGTCATGTATTTTGGTCACAGTGACAAAAAGCTGATAGCATAACCTA
Organism: Callospermophilus lateralis; assembly: GCF_048772815.1. NCBI lineage: Eukaryota > Metazoa > Chordata > Mammalia > Rodentia > Sciuridae > Callospermophilus > Callospermophilus lateralis. The sequence goes on along the minus strand of NC_135319.1, from coordinate 21,965,408 downwards.
TATATTTTCAGAGAAAATTTCTAAAAGTGAGATTGCTGCATCAAAAGGTAATTTTATATATATATATATATATATATATATATATATATATATACACACACACACACACACACACACACACACATATATATGTATGTATGTATGTATGTATATATTTTTTTTGTTCTTTGGAGATAATGTCCTTTTCCCCTTCATAAGGTTTATATCAAATTGAATTATCACCAGTAATGTATAAGTGTCTGTCCCAGACCCTTGCTAAGAGAGTTTGCTCTATGTTTAACTTTGACTATCTAAAATTTGAAGAATGATACCTTGTTTTATTTCACTGAGTGAAGCTGAACAACATTTATAGAACCATTTTTATCTTATTCCTTTTCTTTTTTTTTTTTAATTTCCATGAGAATTGTTTGTTTATGACTTCTGCCTGTTTTCTAAATCAGTTTTTTGGCCTTTGTTTCCCCTTTAAGTTTTTTGTTGTTGTTTTAATAAATTGAGGATATTAACTCAAACATTCCTATTTATTGATTTATTTGTCATATATGTTGCATATATTTTCTCAATTTGTCTTGTTTTACTTATAATAATTTTATTCATGAAAATGTTATCTAGAAAAATGGATATAGCTGAGTGGTAGAACACTTGCCTAGCATGTGCAAGGATCTGTGTTTGATCTCCAGCCCCTTGAAAAACAAAACAAAAAAAGGTAATTCAAATTTATCAGTCTTACCTGTTATTTATTTTGAGTCATGGATAACAAAAACATTTTCTACACTTAGATAATAGTGGAATTCACCACGTTTTCTTGAATTTGTATCATGTTTCACCACATTACTTATATGACTTTTTTTCTACATTTAAGTCTGTCTAATCTACTTGCAAAAAGGTAATTCCTTACCTTTTCCAGCATCGTTTATTTAAAATCTGTTTTTCTCCAGTGACTTAAGATGCCACCTTTATCATATAGAGCATTTCTATATCTTTTGTAGATTTGGTGACTGATCCCCTGCTTTATTTATTCCTGCCTTGGCAACACACTTGGAATTAAAGTGTTCTACTGTTTGTCTGCTGTCAGTTAAGGCATAGCTTTCTGGTGTTTTCCTAGCTGATTGTGCTTGTTTGTTTTTTCATATGTCAGAATCAGTTTATCTAGCTTCATAAAAGCAGTTCTTGGTGTTTTTATTGGATTTACACTAAATGTATAAATTAGCTCAGGGAGAAAGATTATAAAGTCATTCCAGTCGAGAGCAAGGGATGTCTTTCCATTTGTTCAGGCCTAACGTGTCCTCCCAGACATGTTTTAAAGTTTTCTCGCATGTAATGGCTTTACATGTATCTTGGGTTTATTCCTGTTTTATGTTCTTTGTTATTGTAATATGGAGCTTTTCCCACCATTGTATTCTTTTTTTAAAAAAATCACCTGTATGCAAGTTGGAAAACGAAACAAAATAGACAATTTCTAAGGAAAACAGACCAGCAACATAGAAGAAATAGAGTATGCAAGTTGGAAAACGAAACAAAATAGACAATTTCTAAGGAAAACAGACCAGTAACATAGAAGAAATAGAGAAAGTTATCAATGATAAACACAGCACAAAGAATATAGATCAATATCATTTATGAACATCAATAAAAAAATACTAAGTACAATACTAGGATATAGAACCCCATAGCAGTCAGAAAATTATACTCTATGGGGAGTCATTCTAGAAATCAAGGCTGGTTCAAGATTAAGAATCCCATTATTTAATAAACCATATTATGATGCTGGTGGTTTTAGTATCATCTATAGATTTCTATAGATGCTGCAAATGCCTTTGACAAAATTCAACATCCATGCGAGAAGAAAACCCCCAAAATTGGGAAGTGATGATATTTCCTTAATATAATAAAACATATACCTTAGTCATAACACCAGAATCTTACTTCATGGGTAAACGATAGAAGTTATTTCCACTGAGAATGGAAAGATGTATATTATCTCCAGTATTCACTTTCCATTTAAATTGAGTTACTAGCCAGTGCAATTTAAAAAAAAAAAAAAAAAAAAAGCAAAATCAATTAAAGACATAAAATGAAAAAGTAAAATTTTCTTTTTGCAGTTTTTTTTCCTTTATTTTTTTTTTCCAGTGCTGGGGATGGAACCTAGGGCCTTGTGCATGCTAGACAAGTGCCCTACCAACCGAGTTATGTCCCCATCCTTCTTTTTGAAGTTTTTAATGACAACCCATCCAGACAATCCTAGAATATCAATGACAAAACTTTAACAATAACTCAGAAAAGAATGAAACATAAAAATTAATATACGGAAATCTATAAGCTTCCTATTCTATTCACAAACAATAGAATTTCTAAAATTTTATTTCCTAGTATTGTACTTAGTAATTTTTATTGATGTTCATAAATGATATTGATCTATATTCTTTGTGCTGTGTTTATCATTGATAACTTTCTCTATTTCTTCTATGTTACTGGTCTGTTTTCCTTAGAAATTGTCTATTTTGTTTAGTTTTCCAACTTGCATAGAGGTGATTTTTTTAAAATCCACTTGTTCCATAATAATTTCTCCCTTTTTATTTATAATTCTGTAAATTTATTTTTCCTTTTATTTCCCTTGATTAAGCCATGCTAGTTAGTTGTCTATTTTGTATTATTTTTCAATAAACTAGGATTTTGATTTATTAAACTGGATCTGTGGTTGTTCTCTACCTTATTTTCGCTTTTTTCTTTATTACTTTCTTCCTGGTATTTTTGTTTTTATTGTATTTTGGTTGGAAGTTTTGTTTTATTTTTGTATAGGTTTTTTTTCTTTTTGTAACTTGTACTTGGGAATTTAATTCACTTTTTATTCTTTATTGATATAAGTGTCAAGACTATGAAATTGTCCACTGATCACTATATTAAGTTTGTCTCAGTGATTCTGATACATAGCATTTTTATGATTGTTATTTTTTAGAAATTCTATAATTCTGGTTTATATTTTCTCCTCATTGAAGAATTTATTAATAGGTTTTTGCTTTTCTTCTGGATAGCAGGGGAAAGGGTAAATATTAAAGTTGAGATTAAAGCATTTTCCCTAGTTATTTTAACAGAGGGATAATTAATAACTCTCCCCCTTAGGATAGTAGTGAGTGTGAATAGAAGTGGTTTTTGTGAAGTTCCTGAGTTCTAATAGCCACTTCGCAAATAGCAGCTAAAGATGTTCTTTTCATCTCCTACAATCCTAGACTATTATAGAGGAAAATAGTATCCTGTTCAATGAACTGAAATGTGACTCTCGCTGTTTTCTTTGTTCTTTTATCAGTGGGTGTGCACAGCGTGGTGAAGCACGATGCAATCATAGATGGAGCCAGCCCAGATTATGTCCTGGTAGAGGCAGAAGCCAACCGAGTGGCCCAGGACGCCTTGAAAGCCCTGAGGCTCTCTCGACAAAGGTGTCTTGGGGCAGTGTCTGGTATCCCCACCTGGACTGGCCACAGGGGGACTTCAGGTGCACCAGCAGGAATAAAGTAAGAGATTGCTCCCTGCCATGTTTACAAGCAGGACAAACAGTGAAGACTAGCAGAAAAGTCAGGGCAGGTGAACATGCTCACCTGCTTGCTTATCTGCAGTAATAGGAAATCTCTCAGGGAAGCATTGTGTTCATCAGAGTGGGTGATTTGGGAAATACAATGGTCTTACCTTCTTCCTCACTTTCATTCCCTGCTTTCTAAAGCTGAATTTCAGGAGAAGTAGTAATCAGTTTTATTTGAAAGATGGCAAAGTTAAAAATAGTACAAAAGGGTTGGGGTTGTGGCTCAGTGGTAGAGTGTTCACCTAGCTTGTGTGAGGCTCTGGGTTTGATCCTCAGCACCACAAAAAAAATAAAGTAAAGGTATTGTGTCCATATACAACTAAAAAAATTTTTTTAAATAGTGCAAGATTCAGAATAATGATTAAACTTTAATAAGATGATTAACCAACTTATACCAATCAGTAATTACTATGCTCTTCAGTTTGCCATTTTTAGAATAACTTTCCTACCTGTAATGTGAATGTGATTGCTTTCATGTGCTGAATGAGGATACTGAGTGGGTCTCATTCCAAGATGCATCAGTTACTTCCCAGTAGAACAAAGTGGAATAATCAAAGCAGACAGGTTGAAAACCAAAAATGACATGCTTTTGAAACTATAACCTTGATGAAGATAATTTTCCAGAACAAATTTAGCTATTAAAGAAATATTTTGATCATCACGTCACAAAAACTAACATTTTACCTACTGTGATTCTTTTTCTTATTTAGGAGTAGATTTGGTCAGAAAAAGAACTCTAACCTCTCTGTGCAGCGTCCTTCAACATCTCCAACAGATAAATGCCAGGTAATAAGATAGCATGTTTGTTTTTAATGTGAGGGAGTTTCTTGATTGAATTGCCAGGAAAATTTCACCAAATTCTGGATATGAAGATGGTTATTGCCCTCAGAAAGTTAATACATGGAAAAAAGTATTGCTGGGAAGACAGCCTGGAAGGAACATGCCTAGAGACCACCATCCTCTAGAATGAAGCTACCAAAAACTACCTTGAGTGTTGGAGTTTATATTGACTATGTGCTTATCACTCCCTGTTCTGGAGCACACCATATGCCCTAAGCACTTCAGTAAGAGGAAAACTGGGTCAAACTGCACCATTCAGCATTCTTTGTCTTTCTGCGTTAATGAGAAAACTTAAAAATTCCCAGGTTCAGATTCCAATTTTAGGTTAGTATAAACACATTTAGGAATAGAGAACCTTTCTGACTGTCGATTTTGTGCTTTTGAATAGTAGTTTGAGGCCCCTTCCAAGTTAGTTTTTATTGTTTTAGGGAAATTCACATGAGTTATAACATAGTATCACGGGAGAAGACATGTCTCCAAAGAATCCAAGGAGTTCCCAAAGAGAACTTGACTCAGGACCACCAGGGTTCTTGGCATATGTGATAGAAAAGAATTTGCAATACACACCAAAGGCACAAAGGTTTATTTAAGAAAGTAGGTAGAAATTCAAGGAAGAATGGGGCACTCTCAAAAGAGATGCCTTTGGGATAAAGCAAGGAATACACATTCAAGAGAAAATGCAGGAAATCTTTAGAGGGAGAGACGGCAATCCCTTGGTGTGGGATGTTAATATTCATAGAGGGCTGGTGCTAGGTACTGGATTAGAGGTGGATCCAGGTTGGAGCTACACAATTTGTACCAGTTTTCCCTGCACTTGCACATTGCCTTTATGTTACAAGGGCATGGATTTAGGGGCTTGCCAACCCGGAGTTTGCAATTATTCATGGTTTCTTTCTGCATTTCAGTGGTATATGGACTTTTCTTTTCCCTTTATTCCCTAGTTCCTATCTCTGTAGGAAAGAGTGAGAAGGCTTAAAAGTGAAGAAAAAGTGTGATATTGCTGCTTATCTCACTGAGTTTCAGTCAGGGTGCATGAGAAAATAAGAACAGAATAACTCCTAACCACAGAAAGTGTCTCCAGGAAGCCTCCTAGGAGCAGTGCCTGAAGGACAGCCCTTCCACCCTGCCTCCCTCTGCTCTTGTATGCAGAGTGGTAATCCATGGAGTGGCGTACTGTTTCTCCCTTTTTATTTATTTATATACACACATACACACGCGCGCGCGCGCACACATAATATATATGTACATATGTATTTTATTCTAATTAGTTATGCATAACAGAATGCACTTTGACACATCATACATAAATGGAGTATAATTTCTCATTCTTCTGGTTGTACATGATGTAGAATTACACCAGTCGTGTAGTCAGTCATATATGTACATAGGGTAATAATGCCTGATTCGTTCTATTATCCTTCCTACGCTATACCCTCTCCCCTCCCTACACTCCCCTCTATCTAAAGTAACTATTCTTCCCTAACCCTGCCCTGTATTGTGAATTGGCATCTGTATGTCAGAGATTCATTCAGCCTTTGGTTTTTGGGGATTCGATTTTTTGGCTTTGCATGATATTCTCCAGCTCCATCCATTTACTGGCAAATGCTATAATTTCATTCTTCTTTAAGGCTGAGTAATATTCCATTGTGTATATATTTGACATTTTCTTTATCCATTCCTATGTTGAAGGACACCTAGGTTGGTTCTGTTGTTTAGCTATTGTGAATTGAGCTGCTATAAACATTGATGTGGCTGCATCACTATAGAATGTTGATTTTAAGTCCTTTGGGTATACACCGAGGAGAGGGATAGCTGGGTCAAATAGCGATTCCATTCCAAGTTTTCTGAGGAATCTCCATACTGCTTTCCATAATGGTTGCGCCAATTTGCTGTTCTAGTTTTAGGAAATATTCTTTAACTGTGTATGGACTCAAATGTCTGGCTTACTTCCTTTCCTTTGGTGTTATGTGGAGTTTTTCTTTCTTTCCACCATTACCTCACCACCTGGCACCTGAATTATTTTTCAACCCCTCACAGCCTTTGGGGAACGAATTAGGGACATAATCTAGAATTCCACCTATCAATGTAGTGCTCTTTTTCCTGCAGGATGGTGTCATGAAAAAGGAGGGAAAAGATCATGGCCCTGATCACTTCAGTGGAAAAGCAGAAGATTCAGAGTCGTCTTCTGGGGCTCTTGCTTCCTCCTCACTCTTGGCCAGAATGAGAGCGAGAAATCACCTAATTCTCCCAGAGCGGTTAGAGAGTGAAAGTGGACACCTGCCAGAGGCTTCTGCCCCTCAGGCGCTCACCACAGAACATGATGACCTGCTGGTGGAAATGAGGAACTTCATTGCTTTTCAGGCCCACATTGACGGCCAGGCCAGCACTCAGGAGATTCTGCAGGAATTTGAGTCCAAGCTATCAGCGTCACAGTCTTGTGTCTTTCGGGAACTATTGAGAAATCTGTGCACTTTTCATAGAACTCCTCGAGGTGAAGGAATTTGGAAACTCAAGCCAGAGTACTGCTAAACAACACTAAATTTTCAGTCATGTCTTCTACTGGAAGTGTGTGATTACCAACTTGTGCTTAATAATCATATGTTTGTCAAGGAAAGTTGACTGTCCCTATGTTTACTTTAAAATGGAATCTACCTCATAACTAAAACTTTAAAGACAAAAACTCTTCTCCAAAACTGAAAAGTTTTAATAATGCTATTAGAAGAAAAATACTTGGATGAATTGTTTTTTTCCATTATGAATTGTGTTCTAAAATCAGGGACTTAACAGTTGCTTCTTGGAGCACATTTGTTCTTTACCCAAAAGATGGTGTCAGGGACCATATATAACTATTCATTTAGAAGTTTACAGAATAGAGCTGCTTGCTGTGGTGCACTCCTATAATCCCAATGACTCAGGAGGCTGAGACAAGAGAATCTCAGGTTGAAGGCCACCATCAGCAACTTAGCGAGACCCTTTTTACTTTAAAGTAAAAAGTAAGAAGGGTTGGAGATGTTGCTCAGTAGTAAAACTCCCTGGGTTGGATTCCCAGTACTCAAAAAAAGAAGAAAAAGAAGTTGTAGAATAGAAGTCTCAATTCTTTTTATTGGTGCTAAAAACATGTCTTGCGTTTAGTCAGCCTATTCAGTAAATTAGTTTATCAATATCTGATAACAGTATTTTGATGCATAATTTTTAAATGTTTAAATTTATCATCTGCCATACAGGAAAAGATAATATTTCAAATTTACATCATATTAATTGCCTTTAAACAATCCTCCTTTAAAAAATATAATTAAATTTGCAGGTTTTTTCCCCCTTTTTTGGAAGCTGGGGATTTAATCCAGAGCCTCATACATGCTAAGCATGCACTGTACCTCTGAGCGGCATCTCTAGTCGGAGAGTGTTTTTATTAGTAAAGCATGAAAGCCTGGTAATAAATAATAAAGCAAATATTTGTCAAAAGTTTTAGTGTACTCATTTTACTCTGGCTTTAAGCAAAACATACATTTTCCTCCCTATTTCACTATTGGTTTTAGGAAAATAAAATGTGTTATCATAAAAAAAAAAAAAAAGGAATATCCAAGAAAAACCAAAAGTACATGCATGAAAGAACACATGAGTACTACACTGTACTACACTGTACAGGACCACGGCCAGGCATCCCTTCCTCACCATGAGGTGACCACCGTGCAGTGTTCTCTTTGTTCTCTTGCTGGCTGGTGTCTGAAGATCTGTTGTTTCATTTGTTGAGCTTGGTTTGCTGAGGGCACTGATTGTTGTAGATGTGACCACCGTTGTCTAAGTCATCTTCTTTCTAGTGGCATTCACCTCTTGTGCTGGCATTCACTGTGATACTCTCCTGTTTTAATGGTTTGGTTTTCAGCTAATTGTGTTTTAGAGACTGTTAGAGTCTGTTATATTTATGGTTCTGTGATCGTATAACCTTAATCCTCAGTTTATTTTCTTAGCTTTGCTTTTCTTGTTTACTTCTCATAGTTTGTTTGTTTTTTTTTTTAAATCTTTCAAGTCTTGTTTTCTCAAGTTCATTGCATTCCTTAAATTTCTTCTAAGCCATCACAGTGCAGTTTGTTGCTTGGATGTGTTTTCTGCAACTTGCTATTTTTTTCTTTGTCATTTCTTTGTATTTTGCTTGCCTCCCTCCCATGCGGTAGTCTTAAATCTTAAACTCATGCTTAAGTGAACAGCTGTGTCTAGACCTGATACTTGCTTTTCCCTGCAACCCAGAGGGGAGGGTTCTGTGCAGGTGGTGCCCCTGCCAGGATGCATGTGGCTTTGGTTGGGGAACCCTGGTTTGAGATTTGCTGTTCTTTCTTTAGATAGCTTAGGCCAGGGTTCCCTTCCCTTAGCAGAGTTATATTCCTATCAGGATTTTCTGCTTCTTTTCTTGGATTCTGGCTTATTCATTTTGTTTGCTTTTAGTTTGATTCATATATATTCATATATATTTTCTTCATTTTGCCATTATTATCTAGAAGCCTTAGAAGGGATTTCTAAACCACTCAATAAATCCTAAAGAGAATCAAAACGTGTGACTGTTTATGGGGTACATTTTTATTTTTGTAATTATTTGCATATAAGAAAATTTTATCTCCCCCTCCAGGCTTGTTCTCAGGGTAAAATACTGATCTGGTTCACTAGTGAGGAACATTTGGACATCATCCTTATAGAGTCTGAATCTAAATTATATTGAGCTAGAGAAGTTGTAGCCTTCTCTTTGAGCAAGAAATAAAAGTATGATGCAATAAGTGCAAGATAGTCCTCTTTCGGGTTCTGCTGCTGACAAGCCATGGTCTTGGGTAGGTTGTGTACCTGTGATCTGTAAACATGGTCTTTATGCCTCCAGGGTGAAGGGCATTGAAGAACAGTGCTCTAAATGGAAAGGTTTTAACAATATAGAGTAACTTATTCATTTAGATGAAAGTTAATTTTTGGAACATTAAGTTCTTTGTACAATGTGAATAGATTTAATGTATTGACTGTATTATATTAATACAAATAAAGGACTTGAAATTTTTGTCAAGTTTTTAAAATTCCTTAGTTACTATGTGAATGTACTGTCACTGTTAAAAAATTTCAAGCAATACGCATGCTATCTATCTTCCCACCCATGCACCAATCTTGCTCCTGTTCCAGAGCTAAATTCTATATTTGGAATATATATAGTTCCTATACAGATATGTGTGTGTGTTCTTCCAGGCTGTTTTCCACACATTTATGAAACAAGTGGCAAAAATTTATTGCCATAATGTGTGTATTTCCCCCTTCTTCTTTTAATAAAATTCCTGAACTTTACTTGGACACATGGTTGTTCAGCTAATGACTATACTTCTCAACCTCTGTGATAGTTGAGTATGGCCACATATTGAAGTTTGGGGCTGTGGGATGTAAAACTTCCAGATAGGGTCTTCAGTAAGGAATTGGAGTGTATACTCTCCTTGACATTCCCTTCTTGCTGGTGGGAATGCCCATGGGAGCTTTGGCATGCCCTGGCATCTCCAAAGAGGTTATGTGTTGAGGATGGAGAAGTTGATCTGCCAGTATTGAACTGTGCTCTTTGCTCTGTTACTTAAGAGTAAAATAAACTACTGACTTATTTAAACCATTGTATTTTGGAGTTCCTATTATAGGAGCTAATTTGTTTATTACATGTAATTTACATTAATGGAATTATATCATCCTTATTTCATCCAAAATTAACATTATATACAGACATCTTTTCATTCTTACTGCTATACTTTCATGGAATTGCTAGGTTAAAAATAATACAGTATAAAAAGTTTTTTAGTTGTGAATGGACATTTATTTATTTATATGTGGTGCTGAGAATTGAACCCAGTACCTCACACCTTCCAGGCAAGCACTCTACCACTGAGCCACAACCCCAGCCCCCATTTTAATATTCTGCAATGAATGTAAGTGAATTTATTTCCTCCAATTCACAATACATTGAAAGAACCTGTTTCTCCACACCCATGGCAGCAGGAGGTAGATAGTTGCAGGCTCAGTAGGTTTTTGTGAAAATCTTGTGGTTGAAAATAACCTTGGTTTAATTTGAATATTCCTGATTACCATAAAACCAAACATTTCTATGTTTATTGATTATTTGTAGATCTCTGCTGTATCATGCCTGTTCATGTCATATTTGCCTCGGTTTTTATGAGTTATTAAATTTTCTAGGGTTGTTCCACACAGAAATAAAAGGCAGTTTTCACAGCTATTAATGAATAGTCTATTATTTTTTCTGCCCAGTTAAAATCCCAAGTTTTAACTCATCATATATTATGTCATTTACTTCTAGAAATGTATCTAGATGTCTATTTTACCACACTCTTCACACTGTCATTTGGTTTTGCGCCATATTTTGACGCTTGTGGACAAGTCCCACTTCGTTTTTTACTCTCTTTGGTGTCTTGTGCATTTTCAGTTCCAAATTAATTGTACAATCAGCTTATTAAGTTCCACTAAAATTGTGTTATTCTTTTGATTGGGATTGTATTACTTTATTAGTTTAAGGATAATAGACTTTTTCATAAGTAATATAATTTTCCCCATTAGTTTCATGATGGGCCTCATTTTAAGTCCTTATATTCTTGGATAAAATTTTATTAACTGTTCAAAATCTTTTATAGTTCATATTAGGCTTACCACTAGGTATTTTATAGAGTTTGGGGTTGGAGATCTTTTCTTTTTTACTTTTACATAAGGAGATTAAAATATCCATAGATCTACTTTTTGAGGTTTATTATTCAGGAGTTTTAAAATTTTAAATATAGTGAATTTAGTCTTCCCATGTTTTGTCTCCTTATTTAAGAAGCTGTTCCCTAACCTGGTTTCCTAAAAGTTCATCCTTTTCCTCCTAATATATAAAATCATCTTTACATTATATACCACTTCCATATAATTAATGGGAAAGTTTCTGGGTTGTTTATTCTGTTAAATTGATAAAATTGTGTAGATCTTCATCTTTAATGTCACTCTTAGTGTGGTGAAGTACACAGATAAATTTTCCAACTTCAAAACATCCCTTAGACTTCCATTTCCAAAATGTCAGTGTGATGGGCCCTGTAGACCCATGAATCAAACATAATCAGTGAAATTAGTAAAAACATATATGATGTTTTTGGAAATTGTCCTAAAATTATATGTGAATGAAGTAATACTTGTTCAAGAAAACCTACTAAACCTTGGTAAGAACAGTGAGTCTATGATGTTTGAGATATAACATTTCCCTCACCTAGAAGCTCCAGGTATGTATTTCAAGAAAATGGAGCTCCCTCTCAGCTCCCAGTCAAGGGATAAAATACCTCATTGGGAGGGGTAGGCTGTCGGCATTTCTCCAACTCCCCTAGTTCCAAGTTGTAGGAGCTAAATTAATGGAGTTTAAAACTACCATTAAAAATGCAGTAGAGAAGTCAAGAGTAGATTTGAATTAGTAGGAGAAATATTCTATCACCTTGAAGATTGACAGATTATGCTATCCGAAGAACAGGAAAAAAGCAGAAAAATGAACATAGCCTTAGAGAAATGTGAGACGTCACCAAGTACACTATTAAGACACAGTTAAATGTATATGTAATGGATTTTCAAGAACAAGAGGGAAAGAAGAAAAAATAAATAATGACTGTAAACTCCCTGAATTTACTGAAAAACATCCAGGAAGATCAGTGACCTTGAAGCATAGTAAATGCAAAGGGACCCACAGACATATCATAGTAAAATTGCTGAACTCAAACAGAAAAATTTGAGCAGTAAACAGAAAGTGGAAAGGCAACTTCAGTAAGATTGGGAGCTGACCTCTCAGAGGGTAGAAAAAAATGGAGGCCAGAGGCAGGGATGTCATTCAAAGTGCTCTAGAGAGGGGATAAAAGAAAAAGTCAACAAAGAATCCTATCAAGAATGAGGGCTCAGGGGTATAAATCAATGATAAAGCATTTGTCTAGCATGTGCAAGGCCCTGGGTTTGAACCCCAGCACTGCAAAAAATAAATAAATTAATTAAATAATAAGAAAAAACCTACAAGAATTAAAGTTTTTCTCAGATAAACAAAAATAAATAAAAATTGTTGCTAATGGGTCTTTTAAACAAGAAATACTCAAATTTGGGTTGGGAATATAGCTCGGTAGAGTGCTTGCTTATCAGACAAAATCAACTTTCAAACAAAATGTTACCAGAGACAGAGAGAATGCTAAAAGGGTCAATCCATCAGGAAGATATAACAATTATATGCACCTAATAACCAGCACCAAAACACATGAAGCAAAAACTAATAGAAATGAAGAGAGAAATCAATAACACTAATAGTTGGAGATTTAAAATACCCAATTTCCAATAATTCTATCCAGTAATGGATAGAAAATTAGACAGAAGGATAACAGGGAAATAGAAGTCTTGACACTGCAAACCAACTACACCTAACAGATATCTATAGAACATTTCATCCAACAACCACAGTTTGTCTTATCAAATTCACAAGAAACTTTATTCAACATAGACCATATGCTAACCCATAAAACTTCAATAAATTTAAAGAATAGAAACAATACAAAGTATATTCAGTGTTCACAATCATGAAATTAGAAATCAAAATGGCAAAATTTAAGAAGCTTATAAATTTGAGAGAAAAAAATAACCAATGAGTAAAGAAGAAAACCCAAAGAAAATTAGAATATACTTTGAGACAAATGAAAACAAAGACACATCCCTTAAGAAATTCATAGATGAAATTGCCTACAATATAAAGGAAACAAGGCTTAAAATCAAAAGCCTTACCTTCCATTTAAGTCACTAGGAAAAGTACAGCAAACTAAACCTAAAGCAAGCAGAAAGAAATAATAAGGAGTGGAATGGAAATTAATGAAATAAAGATAGAAAAACAATAAAAATCAAAGTTACAAAAACTGCTTCTTTGAAAAGATCAACAAAATTGACAAATCTTTAGCTAGTTTGACCAAGAAAAAGAAAGAGAACTCAAATTACTAGGATCAGTTGTGGAAGAGATTACTGCCAAGCTTACAGGAATAAAAGCAATTATAAAAGAATACTTCAGTTTTATGACAAAAAAAAGATAACTTATGGACAAATTCTTAAAATGACATGAACAACTGAAACTGACTCAAGCTGAAATAGGCAATCTGAATAGACCTATAACAAGGAAAAGGTTAAATCAGGTATTGAAAAACTGTCCACAAAGAATTGTCCACAGGTGGCTTCACTGCTGAATTCTACAGAGCAATCAAAGACTTAACATGGATTATTCAAAAAGAAATAGAAGGGGAGGGGGTATTCCCACCTTATTTTATGAAGTCAGTATTGAGATGCTAAAACCATTCAAAGATGTCACAAAGAAATAAAACTACAAACCAATATAGCTTATGAATATGGATGGTAAAATCCTCAATAAAATACTAATGAACCAAATCTAGCAACTCAGAAAAAAGAATTGTACACCACTATCAAGTGATATTTGTCCCAGGGATATAAGGTTGATTTAACATCTGAAAATCAACTAATATAATATATCATAGCAATAGAAAAAAAGTCACACAATTATCTCTATAGATACAGAAAAAGCATTTGAGTAAATCTGACATTTTTTTTACAAAAATGGTCAAAAAGCTAGAAATGGATGATAACTTACTTAATAAAGGGTATCTATGAAAAACCGACAGCTAACTTAATTCTTAATGGAAAAATACTGAATGCTTCTCTCCTAAGATCATGAATAAGACAAAGTTGGCCACTTTTATCATTTCTCTTCAACATTGACCCATTGCAATTAGACAAGAAAAAGAAAGAAGAGGAATCCAGGTTAGAAAGGAAAAGGTAAAACCATCTCTATTCACAGATGACATGATCATGTATACAGAAAATCTTAAGGAATACATTAAGAAGCTATTAGAACAAAACAAATTCAGCAAGATTGGAGGGTACAAGATCAATATTTTGAAAATCAGTTTACTTCTATATATTTGCAATGAATAATCAAAAAATAAGATTAAGAAAGTAATATAATTCACAACAACATTGAAAATAATAAGATTTTAAGAAACAAATTTAATCAAAAGTTCAGAACTTACACTCTGAAAATTACAAAACACTGTTGAAGGTAATTAAAGAAGGTTTAAATACATGGAAAAACATTCCATGTTCATGTGTCAGAAGACTTAACACTAAAATTGCAATACTCCCCAAACTGATTTATAGAATCCCCATTAGAATCCCAGCTGACTTTTTTTGAAGAAATTGACAAGCTAATGCTAAAATATGGAATTACAAGGGACCCCAAATAGCCAATACTATCCTAGGGGGTAAAAAAGTAAAGTGAACATTAAGAGTAGCCCAATCTTCAAGAAGGATCCCAAAACTAACAGCCTGATAGCTAAGTACACTAATTTAGAGAAGAACTTGGTAACCATTTGCTGATGGGGGGCGGGTGTCACAAATGTGCCCTGTACTCCTGGAAGAACTGTGGACTAACTGCTGTCCTTTCCCAGGCATGTTCCTGTTTTCAACTAGCAAGATAAACAGATCCCCAAATCTTCATTTTGCTACCCAGATCTGGCCAATAAGCTTTGATCTGCAGTCAACCACTCAGGACTGAGTACTTCCCACACACTTTCATTTACATGTGTGGACTGGAGTGGGAACCCGGGAGCCAGGTTTCTCTATTTAAGCCAGTCCCACTCTTCATTTCTTCAGATCCACTTTCATTTTGTATGCAAGGCTCCATCTCTGGCTTGCAAACTGTCTTCTTTATTTTATTTTATTGGTACCAGGGATTGAACCCAAGGGTGCTTAACCACTGACCCATGTCCCCAACCCTTTTTAATATTTTTATTTGAAGACAGGGTCTCAGGGTCTTGCCAGGTTGCTTAGGGCTTGCTAAGTTGCTGAGGCTGGCTTTGAACTTGCAAATTTTCCTCTCAGCCTCCTGAGCCACTAGGATTACAGGCATGTGCCACCATGCCCAGCACAAACTGTTTTCTTTCTTTCTTTCTTTCTTTCTTTCTTTCTTTCTTTCTTTCTTTCTTTCTTTCTTTCTTTCTTTCTTTCTTTCTGTCTCTCTCTCTCTCTTTCTTTCTTTCTTTTATTATTATTTAAAGGTTCCATGCCTTTCTTAATTTTTTAATATTTTATTTTATTTTTAGTTGTTGTAGTTGGACCCAATGCCTTTATTTATTTATATGCGGTGCTGAGGATCGAACCCAGGGCCTCCCACGAACTAGGCGAGCGCTCTACCCCTGAGCCACAACCCCAGCCCCACAAACTGTTTTCTTTTAAAATAAATCCTCCACCCTTCCCTCCCCCCCGCTCTTTGCTTCTTGTTTAATGAATTTTGACAATAGAAAGACTCACATTTTCTGATTTCAAATTACTACAAGATAATAGTAATTAACTGTGGTACTGGCACAAGGATAAATATGTAGATCAATGTAAAAAGTTGAGAGTCCAGATATAGACCCATATATCTATGGTCAGCTGATTTTCAGTAAAGGTGCCAAGTTCAGTCAATGGAGTATAAAATAATCTTTTCAACAAATGACGCTGGGATAACTGGATAGTCACATGCAAAAGAATAACATCAGACCTTTATCTTGCATCATATAAAAAGGTGAACTCAAGACACAAGTGGTGGGACAGACCTGTAATCCAGCACCTTAGAAGTCTGAGGCAGGATGATCGCAAGTTTGAGGCCAGTATGGATAATTTAGTGAGACTTTTCCCAAAATTAACAACAACAAAATTTAAAAGGGCTGGAAGTCTTGGGGGTGTAGCTAAGTGGTAGTTTATCCCTGGGTTCAATCCCCAATACAGGAGAAACAAACAAACAAACAAACAAAAAAGCTAAAACAGATCAAAGACCTCTATGTAAGAGCAAAACTATAGAAAACATGAGAGTAAATAGGAAAAAACAAAGGAGTAAATCTTTATGACCTTGGATTTATCAAAGCCTTCTTAGATATAACACCAAAACCTAAGCAATAAAAATTTTAAAAATAGGTAAATTGAACTTTATCAAAATGTGAAATTTATGTGCTTCAAAGCATACCATCGAGAATATGAAAAGATCACCCACAGAACTGGGAAAAAAAAAACTTGCAAATCACTTGTCCAGAAGAGACCTATATCTAGAATACATTTTTTTTAAACTCTTGTAACTCAATCATTAAAAGATTAGCAGTACCTTTTTAAAAAATGGAAAAGGCTCTGAATAGACACTCCCCCCAAAAATGTATAATAATGGCCAATAAGCATTTGAGAAGATACAGATTGAAATCATAACGAGATACCATTTCATGTCCATCAGGATAACTAAAATTAAAAGTCAGATAGTTACAAGTGTTGGCAAGGATATAGAAAAAATGCAACCTACATGTACTGTTGACAGGAATGGAAAATGACGCAACCACTTTAAATTTCTCAAATGACTCAACACTGAGTTGCCCTTTGATCTAGAAATGCCTCCTCTAGTTCTATTCACAAGTGAAATTGAAACATATGTTTACTCAAAATCTTGTACATGAATGTCTACAGCAGCATTGTTCATAATAGCCAAAAGGTGGAAACAACTGTAATATCCACTGTAATGTCCAACTGTAATGTCTTATTCATAGGTGAGATGGATAAAAAAGTGGTACATTCATATAAAGGAATACTATTTAGCTCCAACAAGCAGTGAGGGACTTTATATAATACAGCATCGATGAAGTAAAAAAAATTAAGTGGGGCTGGGGATGTGGCTCAAGCGGTAGCGCGCTCGCCTGGCATGCGTGCGGCCCGGGTTCGATCCTCAGCACCACATACAAACAAAGATGTTGTGTCCGCCGAAAACTAAAAAATAAATATTGAAATTCTCTCTCTCTCCCTGTCTCTACCTCTCTCTCTTTAAAAAAAAAAAATTAAGTGAATAAATTCAATCATCAAAGACTCTCTAACACAACATATGACTTCACTCATATGAAGGTCCAGTATAGGGAAATCTACTGGGACAGAAAAAAGGTTAATTGTTGCTTAGAAAGGAGTGGTGAGTGAGATGGGGAGGGTAGAAGGACTAAGTAGAAGGTTGAGGGGTTTTTATTTTGTTTTTAGGGGATGAAAATATGTCAAATTGACGTGGGGATAGTTGCATATATCTTTGAATACACTAATAACTATTGAATTGTATTTTTTAAATAGTTGAGTTAGATGGTATGTGAATTGTATCTCAATATGGTTATTAATATATAATTAACATTGGGTGCAAGAGAAATTGGGAGCTCAACAGCAAAAGATAAACAATCAAATATAAAATAATGGGTAAAGAATCTGGGTGAGTCGGGTGACTCATGCCTATAATCCCAGTGGTTGGAGAGACTGAGATGGGAGAATTTTAAGTTCCAGGCCAGCCTTAGCAATTTAGCAGACCCTAAGCAACTCAATGAGACCCTGTCTAAAAATAAAAAGGGCTAAGGATGTAGCTTAGTGGTAAATTGCCCCTGGAAAAAAGGAATCTGATTAATTTCCCATATATATAATGGCCACCAAGCACATGAAAGATACTTGACATCATTAGTCTTTAGGGAAATGCAAATCAAGAGCACAGTGAGATACCATTTGATATTCCTTAGGATGGTTGTAGTAAAATTTTTAAAAAATCAAAACATAATGATTGTGGGTGAGGATATGGAAAAAATCAGTTTGATGATTCTTAAAAAATTAAACAGAATGACCATATGACCCAGCAGTTTCACTCAGTGAAATGTTCCCCAAACAACTGAAAACTGGTATTCAGAAATACTTTTATATAAATATTCACAGAAACACTATTCATAATAGCCCAAATGTGGAAAAAAAGAGTTCATCAATAAAGGAATGGACTAAAAAAATTTAATGTATTTATACAGTGGAGATTTTACTAAGCCACCAAAAGGAATGAAGTGTTGATGAAGTGTTGACACATTCTACAACATGGATGAAGGTTGAAAACACACTAGGTGGCAGAAGCCAGACGAAAGATGACATATTGTATGATTCCATTTACATGGAATGTCCAGTACAGTAATTCTGTAAACAGAAAGCAGATTGGTGTTTGCCAGGGGATTAGGTGGGCAATTCTTCCTGCGTTTGGGGTTCTTTTTTGTTGTGATGAAAACGTTTGGGATAAATATTTAGACAGACATGGTGATTGTACAACATTTTTAATTGGACTAAAGGGCACCTGATTGTACACTTCAAAAATATTTTCAGGCATTCAGTATTGTTTTCAGGCAATTTTTGTAAGTTGCATTTTCCCAGAAACTTGTCTATTTTGTCTAAGTCTTCAAAGTTGGTGTTGTGGATAACATCTCTTTGTCTTTGGTGTTTTGCATTTTCATTCTGCTTTGTGCAGATTTATTTTTATCCTCTATGACATTCATGCTTCCTGAATTTAAGGGTTCATATCTTTCAACACTTCTAGAAAAGTACAGGCATTATCTTTTTTTAATATTGTCTCTCCTCCTTCTGGAACTACTTCTTGCTAACCTAAGTTACTCATTGAATCTTCAATTTCCTAACTATAATTTATTTCTAAAGCTTCTTTTCTCTCCCTGTGAGGCTTCCCAATTTTGTCTCAATGCTTTTTCTGTTTTTTTTTTAATTGAATTTTTATTTTGTGTGAATTTTTATTTAATCTTAAGCAACATTGTTATATAATCTGAATCAGATTATTGTACTGGCTGAAGTTCTGGGCCAGCAATCTGCTCTCTGTCGTGTCTCTTGCCCTCACTCATGGTAATTGCTTTCTTGTGTGTTTGCAGTGTTGGGTGTAAGTCATCTCCAGGGGGGACTTATCTGTGGCTATAAGCCTTGTCTAACCAGTGTTTTATTTATTTATTTACTGTGTCCCATGAGTATTATCAGTCTGGGATCAATTTTTCTGTTCATGTCTGTCTTATTCACAGTCCAGCTGTGCCAGGAAAGCAGGGCAGGTTGCAGACAGGTCAGAGAAAGTGCCCAGAGACAGCCTAGGAGATCTTTGGTTTTATTGGGGAAACTTATAAGAGATCAGGGACTGCTCCAAGAAGAGTTCAGTGGTGACAGGCTGATAGCGCACCTCAGTCTCTCAGTGTTGGGCCAGCAGTGCCTCTTCTCCCTCATGGTATTTTGTCTAGTGGTGGCCAACTGAATGAGAGACAAGTATCCTTTCCACAGTGCCCTTGGTTCTGCACCTGTGCCCACTCGGTCCTGGCATTCATGCAAGAAAGAAGCTTTTTATGGATAATACTAACTTGCCCTAGTTCCCAGTGTGCATAAAAGAAAGCCATTGTCTTCAAGATAATATGTATCTGGACTTTTTGGCCCAAGCCTGCTCTTATTGTTCCCTTAACTTGGCTAGGTTTTGGGGAACAGAAAGGGACATTCAGGGAAATGGTGTTTTACTGTCCTTTTGCTTTAGGGATGATACAGTGTCTCAACTTGCAGCTTTCTGGACCATGTGGTGATGTAAATTCAAACCCCCAAACTATATAATCTTCTCAGTATGAATTCTCAGCGGGTGAGTGTGGGATGAGGGATGGGTGCTATAAAGTCCTTCACTAAGAATTCAGATCAGAGAAAGTTGTTTGTACCAGGAAGTAGATTCTATTCCAGCCCACCATTTTCCCGAGGACTGTGGCTGTGAACAAACCCTCCCCCACACCACCACCAGTTCTGACTCTTTTCTGAAGTAGGTCCCTATCCTTATCTCCTTATCCATACCTTAGAGTAGAATTCAGACTTCTGGATTTCAGGAACAGCACTTTACAGTGAGCATGTACAGCTCCATTTTTTAAAAATTATTTTTCACTTGGAACTTTACTAAGGTCTCAGCTTTGTTAAAAGGATTTTTGTTATATAACATTTTTGTTGTTTACAAGTTCTTTGGGGCAATCTTATTTGTAACATTTCTGAAACCATTACATTCTCTGTTTGGTCTTATTGAATTAAAGAGCTTAAAATAGTACCTGGCATAAAAGTTAGCACTGGTGGGTTGGCTGCCGCCATTTTTGTTGTGAGGTAGTCTTATGACTATTTTTTAAAAATATCTTTTAATTGTAGATGGACATAATATCTTTATTTTATTTATTTATTTTTATTGGTGCTGAGGATCAAACCCAGGGCCTCATACTTTCGAGGCAAGTGCTCTGCCACTGAGCCATAATGCCAGCCCCTATGATGACTATTTTATTATGGAGTTATCTATAGTACTAATACTTTAGCAGCTGATTCTCATGCCTACCAGGTATTGCTAAAAGACATCATCCACAAATAATGAAAGGATTGTCTCTTTCTTTTCAACATTTGGAAGTCTTGTTCTTTTCTTACCACGCCACCTCTCTCTTCCAGCCCATCATTAGCCAGCCACAGTGATGGTACGCCACATGTGCCATGCTCCTTATTTGAATCAGAAAATCTTTGATGCACATTTGCTGTAAGTTTCTGGTTGATACTTTTGAATGAGTTAAACTTTTTTTCCTATAGACAATTTTTATTAAGAATGAATGTTGAAAGCCAGGCGTGGTAGCACACTCCTGCAATCCCACTGGCTCGGGAAGCTGAGGCAGGAGGATCACAAATTGCCAGCCTCAGCAAAAGTGAGGTGCTAAGCAACTCAGTGAGACCCTTTCTCTAAATAAATACAAATAGGACAGGGGATATGTCGCAGTGGTTGTGTGCCCTGTTCAATCCCTGGTACCCCTGCCAAAAAAAAAAAAAAAAGAATTTGAGCCAGGTGCAGTGGTGCACACCTGTAATCCCAACCAGTCCGGAGGCAGAAGCAGGAGATCATGAGTTCAAAGCCAGCCGGAGCAAAAAGTGAGGCACTAAGCAACTCAGTGAGACCCTGTCTCTAAATAAAATACAAAATAGGGCTGGGATGTGGCTTAGTGGTGGAGTGCCCCTGAGTTCAATCCCTAGTATCCCTCAAAAAAATGAAGGTTGAATTTTTCAATTGCATTTTCTGCATTTACTAACATAATACTTACCTCCTTTGCTGAGTTTCTGAATTGGATTAGCACAAATTTTGTTTTTTGTTGTATCAACTATTTAATCATTCCTGGGATGTTCCCAATTCTGGAATAGGATGGAGGAATTCCTGTTTGGTTATGATGTATTTTGCTTTTATGTAACATTGGCTAATATTTTATTAGATTTTCAACCTCTTGGTCAAAGGGAATTTTGCTCTATGGTGTCTTTCTTTCCTTCTTTCTTTCTTTCTTTCTTTTTTTTTTTTTTTTTTTGGTACCAAGGATTGAGCTTAACCACTGAGCTACAGACATCCCCATCCCTTTTTCCTATTTATTTATTTATTTATTTATTTTGGTACCAGGGATTGAATTCAAGGACACTCAACCACTGAACCACATCCCCAGCCCTATTTTGTATTCTATGTAGAGACATGGTCTACTGAGTTGCTTACTTAGTGACAGGGTCTCACTGAGTTGTTTAGTGCCTTGCTGTTGCTGAGGCTGGCTTCCTATTATTTAGAGACAGGATCTAGTTGAATTACTTAGGGCCTCACTAAATTGCTGAGGCTGGCTTTGAACTTGTAATCCTCCTGCTTCAGGATCCCGAGCTGCTGGGATTACAGGCGTGTGCCACTACACCTAGTTCTTTTTCCTATTTTTTAATAGTCTGTGAGTCAGTGTGTGATGGTTATTTTAGTCTTTGGAAATGAATTGGAAAACTTTCCACCTTTTTAATGTTCTGAAAAGAGTTCATCTAACAGGGATTTTCTGAACCCTTCATAGAACTGGTGTAAACTGGACTTTGTACCTTTGGGGAGATTGTTTCAGCTTTATCACCATATCAATAAGTTGTTTCTTGAGAGTCAGTTATGTTATTCTGTTCATGCCTTACTGTTTCTCTTTTAATTTTACAAAATATTGTTCTTTTCTAAGATTTGTTCTTGGGCATTCTCAGTCTTCTGTTCTGTCATGGATATACTGGGGTCTCTCTTCTCTGAGAGCATTCATTCTATTTCAGATCCTTTTGCTTCCTCCAGCCACTCATGGTGGGTGACCTCTAGTACTGGCCGCTGGTTGAATGGTAATTCCTTTTGTGGTGTTGGTTTCCTTATATCTTGGGTAATTCTTGGCTGTGTTTGTGAGACAGAACAGGGAGGGCCCTGATTCCCACTCCAAGTTTCCCGGAAATGTCAGCTGCTTTCAAAGAATTGTTTTCACCAATGACGGGGTTCTGGAGCTGCAGACTCCTCCCCCAAGCTTCCTTGCAACCCTCACAGGCACTAGAGGTCTGATCTTGACCAATATTTGACCTTCTTGGCACAGGTAGTGAGCATTTTTGTCATTCTTTGCAACCTGTTGAGTTAAACACTTATCTGTGCATAGGAAAGATTACAGTAAGATAAGAACTCTAAAGGAGAGAGGAAGCTGGCCACTTCCTTTATCTCCAGTATTTAGGTAAGAATTTTAACAGACTTGGTTATAAAGTAAAGGAATCTACTCAAAGGACATCTGAAGAAATCCACCTGCTGCACTCAACACACAAGTGCAGATCATGGATCACGGTGTGGGGTGCAAACCCTGGTGTGGAAAGCAAAGAACTTGCAAAACACATGCAGAAATCCTGACATCTTGTGCAGCGACTGACTCTGAGCCTGAGCAAGCCTTTTTTTTTTTTTTTTTCCCCTCTGTAGGTTTTGCTCCTCAGATCTTCAGAGAATAGTTCAGGCACCCTAACCCATGCATTGTTGTCCTTGTGCCCAACCCCAATAAAACATCCTCCAGATGATATTGCTTGCCACTTCATAATTTTTATCTCAAATTGAGTGAAAGAACTCTCTGATGAGCTGATAAAACTAAGAACAGGTAACATCAAAAAGAGCTGTACTTTTGCCTTTTCATGATTTCTACCTCCAATTGAGCAAGAGAACCCCACTGTGACTGATAAACATTTGCATTGATGTATTTGAGGTCCCCTATTTGCCTGTCCATAATGCTCCTGTTGATCCTAATCTGGGGAGGGTGTCCAGAGCCTTTCAGACTTACGTGGACTTCCATTTCTCCTGGCTGCTTCCAATTCTTAGGACACCACAAGGCCTCATTGCCCACCTGTTCTTACTAATAGACGCAGAGATGTCAGGGCTCTCTGCTTGGCAAGGAGGCAGTGGAAATAGGACCCCAACCCTAGCTGATCCTAATGCAGCCACCTCTCTTGCCTTCAACACACTTCTCTTGGCTGCTCCCACCTTGACAGTTGCCACCTGCTCCATCTGGGGTGTGTTTCCCTTCTTATCCCACCATGTCATACTTTCTGATTCACAATTTATATACACACATATACACACACTATATATGTGTTTATCCATAGTATAAATTTTATGCATAATTTACATACATATATGGTTATATGCATGTGTATATATATGATTCAAGTATTTATGAATTTTTGTATGTGAATTTTATGTATATTTTTTCCATCATCTTGAAATTTTGTCTAAAATTAGGCATCAAATATTTATTTATGCTCATTCTTGATCCGATCTCCACTGAATGATGCTGCTTTAACTTCCTTTAACCTCAAATTATTAGCTTTTGTTTTTTTCATAGACAGATTTATTTAGGGAAGTAGATACACATTCAAGGGAGAATGAGGCTGTCTCAAGAGTTGAGAAGGAGCCAATTTATCAGCACTTAATTCATGCAAGTAATGTTAGAACATTTTTTTTTTTCAAATTCTAATCTTTATTACCCAAATGACAAAAGTTTCTTTCATAAGTTGAATTCACTCACTATCTTCTGCTGTTAGATATTTGGGGAAATAATTTATGCCAAGGAGGAAGGGAAGGTAACCCCCACTAACCAAATCAACACTACAGGTACATTTCATACCCCACTATCACAAGTGTCAAAAGGGCATGTAATGAAATAACTCTATTTGGAGATGAAGAATGACACTGATATTTTTAATTTATTGGATATCTATTAATTTGAGGAAATTAATAGCTGGGTTACAATTTTGAAATTATTTTAACTGGAGAATGAAAATTATATTTTGTTGAGCAAATGACCTGAAATTAATATGAAAAACATTTTTCATTAAAAATTATTGGCTGGGCTGGGGATGTGGCTCAAGCGGTAGCGCGCTCGCCTGGCATGCATGCGGCCCGGGTTCGATCCTCAGCACCACATACAGACAAAGATGTTGTGTCCGCCGAAAACTAAAGAAAATAAATATTTTTAAAAAATTCTCTCTCTCTCTCTCTCTCTCTCTCTCTCTCTCTCTCTCTCTCTCTCCCCCCTCTCTCTCTCTCTCTTTAAAAAAAAAAAAAAAAATATTGGCTACTTGGGAAGCTGAGACAGGAGCATCACTTGAGCCCAGGAGTTCAAAGCCAGCCTGAGCAACATAGGGAGACTGTGTTTCAAAAACAAGCAAGCAAACAAAAAATAATTATGCAAGAGGGAAATGGGAAAATTTCGTTCATCCTATAAGAAATTCTTCATAGTCCTTTGAAGTGCCATCTGTATGACCTTTATATTCTATGACCACCTGCCCCCTAGCATATTCAATGAAGAAAAAGTGCAATGTGTGTATTTTCTTTCTTTTTTTTTTAAAGAGAGAGAGAGAGAGAGAGAGAGAGAGAGAGAGAGAGAGAGAATTTTATTATTTATTTTTTAGTTCTCTGCGGACACAACATCTTTGTTGGTATGTGGTGCTGAGGATCGAACCCGGGCCACACGCATGCCAGGCGAGCGCGCCACCATATGAGCCACATCCCCAGCCCGTGTATTTTCTTTTATGTGTATTAGGGATTTCAGATTTGAAATAAGACTGGAATCAGCTTGAATTGAAATTATTGTTTTGGGTAGTTTCTGAATCTAAAACAGAAAAACTGCAACTAATGCTTCTCATTTACATCATTACTCTCAAGAATCTCTAAGTTGTTAGAATTCCTGGTGGCAGCACCTCAAATTTGTATCTTGATTTCAAAATTGTGTGATTTTGAATATTGGCCACTGTGATTAGTCTTTTTTTTTTTTTTTTTTTTCAAGCAATGAATTTGGTGCCCTCTGCCTTGAAAGTATTGTAAAGTAATAAAAATTTATTACACCTGCAAACTTACTTTTTGCTTTTCAGGATAATTATGGGATTACCAGAGCATTGAATTCCCTCTTTGCTTAAGATTTTAGCCCCAGCACAGAGTGCAAAGGAAAAAGACAGTGGGAGAGGGATGTGGTCCTCATTCTTTAGTACCCTGGACTTCACCTGGGCATAGCTTATTTGGAAGACAGTGAAAAAGTCAGGAAAACTAAGCATTTGTTTGATGATTCTGCCTGGAAAAGAAGAAAGAAAGGTTGGGTGGAGAGAAGGAAGGAAGCAAGGAAAAGAATGGGCTATTTGCACTTCTGGCTATTCATTTGGTTATTGGGGGGTGGGGGGCAAACATCTCTGCAGCGGGCTCTTGTTTGGATACAAACACCCTGAGGTGCGACTAAAGCCAGAAAGGAGATAATCCTGAAAGAAAAGGAGGCAGGTCAGTTTTCAGAGTTCCCAGGAGAGTTTCAGGGCTGCTCTTGCAGAAGTTTTACTTTCAATTTAATTTTTTTTATTGGTTGTTCAAAACATTACAAAGCTCTTGACATATCATATTTCATACATTAGATTCAAGTGGGTTATGAACTCCCATTTTTACCCCAAATACAGATTGCAGAATCACATGGGTTAGGAAAGGTAGCAGAATACAACAGTTACTAATATGGCATTATGTACAAATGTGGATGTGTAACCGATGTGATACTTTCAATTTTAAGCACCCTGTGTTTTCCCTTCCTTTATCACTTCCAGTTTTCACAGTTCTGCTTTATCTCCTTTTGGTTTTTAGTTAGTGGTAAGAAGTGATCAAAGAAAACAAAAAGCTGTTTTTATACCTATGAAACCGGGGATTTGCAAAGCGGAGATGACATTAGGGATCCACCATCCCACGCCCTCTGCGCGGGCTGCCTGCGCCGGGAGATCCCGACGCAAAAGCCCTGGAGGACCGAGGTCTGCAGACTCCGGGTTGTGCAGCGCGGCGCAAAATGAGTCCATGACAAAAGAGGCCCAGAAGGGAGCAAAACGTAAACGTTGTTCTGGTTTTACTAAGAGGGCAAAGTAGGTTGAAGGTTTTCCTTAGTGGTGTGTTTACAGCAATCCCATTTTAGAATACTGTGATTTCCATTAAAAGGAGGCAACTCCCTCCTAGCTATTTGATAACCACAGTTTGGAATCTGAAACATGACTGGGACAGGGAGGTGATGGGTTTCTTAGACCTTTCTAGGCTTTCTGGTCCTCCCCCAATCCCCACCCCTATCTCCCACCCAATTGCCCCCATCCTTCCCGCCTCCAGTTTCTTCTCTCACAGATTTCAGTCCCTCCCCATTCCCATTTATGAATAAGTTCTTATTAAGTTCTCAAATCTGCCTTCATTTTCATGCACTCACACTGAAGTGGAATTAAATGTTGACATTTCAACATGAATCTTTTCCCCAAGTTCAGCAGGTGTCAAGATATTATGCAATATTTACTTCAGATCCTTTTTCCTTAAAGAAATAAATGCAATGAAAAGAATTAACCGCCCCAAATTTCTTTTCATACACTTCTCTCCAGAGTTACCTCTAGTTACCTCTCCCCAGAGGAAACTAATCTTCGAAAGTTGACATATATTAATCTCAGGCATATTTTCATTCATTGACTATGCACACATAAGTATACTAAGTATACTACACTAAGTATTATATTGTTTAATGACTTTTTAAAATGAATAGAGTTTTATGGTGCATTTTTTTATTTGCTTTATACCTCACTATGATACCGCCGGTTATCGGTTCTGCTTCCCCACATGTTGAAGTTTGAACATTAGAGAGCACCCAAGGCAAGCATATGAATCAGGGTTTATTTAAAAAGGGGTAACAGAGACTTCTCCCATGAGGGAGAAGGGGGCTATACCTGGTATCCTGGTATCCCAAAAAGGGAGGTGTTCTGCTTTTTTTTATATGTCCTAGGATTCCTTTGTTCTCCTGCCTTTTCCCCCTTATCTTTCTCCTTCCTGCCTAGGAATGCCCTGTGAGAGGGCCAAAAGGTGGGAAACAGGTGGGCTGAAGGGGGAATCTTTTGCCCAAGTTCAGCAGGTGTCAAGATATTATGCAATGTTTACTTCAGATCTTTTTCCTTGAAGAAATAAATGCAGGGTGAAGTAGCCAAGGACACCTTAACAACCTTATAGCTCCCTGCAGGGAGGGGAAATTCCTGGGACAGGTTACCTTGGCAACAGGTTGGAGCAGGGGCAGGTTCTTGATAAGATCCCTTAGGGGACAGTCTTCAACTTCCCAGACTCACTCAAAATTGGCCTCCTAGATCTGACCTGACTCAATTTACCTATCTACACTGACTGCCTCACTAATTCTGGCTTCAACTATGTGTGTTCTTGAGACTTATACCATGTTGGTAATGTGTAGCTATTATTTTGTTCATTTTAACTACTCTATAGTATTCCATTGTAACTCAGTTCTCAGCTGCTGGTAGGCAGGTGTTTACTCTTGTTTGCTATTACCAGGAATGATACATTGACATATCATTGCACCTAACCCCTCAGGTACTCCATGAGAGCTTCCTGAGACCCAACATCCCAGATGTGGGGCAATCTCTGATTTCTCTGGGAATTTAGAAGTTGCTTTCTACCATCAGGTTGATTTACTTCCCCAGCAGCAGTTTGTAAGAGCTGTTCCTTTAACAACAATTGAGTTCCTAGATTTTAAAAATGCACATAAAGAAACCTAACTTATTTTAAATGGAGGATAGTGAAATTGTTTCTTTTTGTTTGATTTTCCATTTCTCTAATGACAAATGAGTTTGAACATCTTTTCATTTGCTCCAAAGATCATTCCTGGTTCTTTTCTGTTTATAACATATTTATTACTTTTTATAACTGACTTTAGAACTCATATACCTATTTAGGTAATATTCTTTGCTTGCATTTGTCCATTCATTGACTATCTATGCACGTAACCCTACACTAAGTATAATATTGCTTAATGACTTGTAAAAATAAATAGATTAAAGGGGGGTGGTGTTGAACTCAGGGTTGCTTACCACTGCGCCACATCCACAGTTCTTTTAAAAAATATTTTGTTTAGATACAGGGTCTCATTAAGTTGCTGAAGCTGGCTTTGAACTCTTGATCCTCCTGCCTCCACCTCCCTACCCTGTGGGATTTACAGGTGTGCAACACCGTGCCCAGCAAAATGGATTTAAATTAGAGTTGCAAGTAATTTGTAGATTATTTCAATGAAAATTGCTGTATTTATGATATGCATAATCAAACATGCTATACTCCCATTTACATTTAGCTAGGTCTTTTATTGCCTATAAAATTTTATACTTTTTGCAATAAAAGTTCACACATATTTTTGTTAGATTCATTCAATAAAATTTATATCAATTTTATTGCTATTATGAGTAATCCTTTGAGTATGTGTGGTACTGGGATTGAACCCAGGTCCTTGAACATGCTCAGAAGTGCTCTATCACTGAGCTACACCTTCCAGCCCTTTCAATTTTTAAATTTTGAGACAGTATCTCATTAAATTACCCAGGTGGCCTTGAACTCACCATCTTCCTGCCTCAGTTTCCCAAGTAGCTGGAATTACAGGTGTAAGCCATTGTATCTGGTTCGTTTTGTTTTTAATGTGGGACAGTGTGAATTTCCTTATATGATGTATGGTTTGGATATGAGGTGTTCCCCAAAAGCTCACGTGTGAGATAATACAAGAAGATTCTGAGGAGAAATGATTGAATTGTGAGAGTCTTAACCCAATCAGTGAACTAATCCCTGATGGGATTAACTGATGGGATTAACTGAATGCAGGTGGGGTGTGGCTTTGGGGTATATATTTTATAACTAGAGCTGGAGTTTCTTTCTCTCTTCTCCTTCTCCCTGGTACTGGGAATTGAACTCAGGGGTGCTTAACCACTGAGCCACATCCCCAGCCCTTTTTTACATTGTATTTAGAGAGCAGGGTCTCATTGAGTTGCAAGTGGCTCACTAAATTGCTGAGGCTGGCTTTGAACTCCTGATTCTCCTACCTCAGCCTCGGAAGTTGCTGAAATTATAGGCATGGGCCACCGTGCCCAGCACTCTCCCTCTGTTCTTGATCACCATGATGTGAGCTGCTTTCCTCTGCTACCCTCTTCGGCCATGGTGTTCAGCCTCATCTCAAGCCCTGAGGAATGGAGCTGGCCTTCTCTGGAATAAAATCTCTGAGACTGTGAGCCCTCAAATAAACTTTTCATCCCCCACAGTTGTGCTGCTCAGATCCTTTAGTCACAGCAGCGGAAAAAGCTGACTAAAACACAAGGGTATATCTGCCAACGCCACTCTGATGAGCAAGGGGGACCTCGCCCCAGGTGACTCCTGCCAGGGGCCAACAAAGGCAGGAAGGTGGAGACACCCAGCTCAAAGAAGGCCTGGTGGATAACCTGGGGCAAATCCCTTTTGCTCTTGGGGCCCCATGTTGCCCTCTGACTGTTTTTTTTTTTTTTTTTTTTAAAAAGCACAGATTCTCTGTTATGGGTTTCAGCACTATTTCTCTCTGTTGGATTTGCTGGTCTGCAGGAGTTTTGTTTCCCTCCCCACATGGGAGGAGCTGCCTGGTTTTCAGATGTCTCCTCTGGGTATGAAGAGGCAAACTCAGAGGTTAGCAATTAAGTGGAATTATGCTTATCTTCAATTATCCATTGATAAACTGAGACTGAGGGAGGGGAAGGGGCAAAATCCCTACTGTTGATAGTTAGCCTGGTTGTTAGAGATGACCCAGCAGGACAGGCAAAATGGGTAAAGACACTTTGAGAAAGAAGGCTAGAGAAAGGGCCTAGCCCAACAGACACTTGAACAGATCACAAGGTATAATGATAATAGTAATAAAGTGTCATTGGTCCAAGAAAAACACAAATACAGTCAATCATCAATATCTATGTATTGGTCACTTTCTATTACTATAACATAATATCTAAAATAATCAACTTACAAAGAGAAAAGGTTTACTGTGGCTCACAGTTTTGTATGTTTCAGTTCATAGTCAGTTGTTCCCATTGCTTTTGGGCCTGTGGTGAGGCAGCACATCATGACAGGAACACAGGGCAGAGGAAGGCTATTCACTTCATGGTGAAGGAAGGGAGAGGAAGAAATGGATGTTCCCATAACTCCCTTTGAAGGAGGACCTAAGACCTAATGACCTAAGACCTCCTGCTAGGTTCCAATTCTAAAAGATTCCTCCACCTTGCACAAGTACCAAGATTAAGACCAAGACTTTAACACATGGGCTTTTGGGAGACCCTCCAGATGCAAACTATAGCACCTGGACTCCCTATCTGTGGATTCAACCAACTTAGGCCAAAAATATTCCAAGAATGCTGAAAGAAATCAGGAAAACAATCTCATTCATAATCTAAAAAATAACTAGGAATAAATCTAATCAAGGAGGTGAAATACCTCTGTGATGAAAATTATAGAACACTGAAGAAATTGAAGAGGACACTACAAAAAGAGAGAACATGTTCATGAATGGACAGAATTAATATTTTAAAATGGCCATATTACCCAAAGCAATCTACAGATTCAATGTAATACCCCCCATACCAGTGACTTCCTTTACAAAACTTAAAAAAAAAGAAAAAATTCTAAAATTCATATGAAAGCAAAAAATGATTCCAAATAGACAAGACAATCGTAAACAAAAAAATATCAGTGCTGGAGGCATCACAATATCTGATTTCAAAATATACTACAGAGACATCATAACAAAACCAACATGGTACTGGCATAAAAGCAAACACATAGGCCAACAGAATAGAACAGAGGACACAGAAACAAACCCATGTGGCTACTGCCTTTTGATTTTTGACAAAGTTGCCAGAAACATACATTGGAGAAAACACAACTTCTTTAACAAATCGTGTTAGAAAAAACTGGATCTCTATATGAACAGAAGTTTAGATCCCTATCTCTCATCCTGTACAAAAATCAAGTAAAAATGGATCAAAGGGATAAGATCTGAAACTTTGAAACTGCAGGAAGAAAACAGGAGGAAATGCTTCAAGAAATAGGCACAAGCAACAATGTCCTGAATAGGATTCTTGTGACTCAGGAATAGCAAAAATTGACAAATGGAATAGTATCAAGTTAAAAAGTTTCTGCACAGCAAAGGAAACAACAGAATGATGAGACAGCTTATAGAATGGGAGGAAATCTTTGTAAGCAATTCTTTCAACAGAGGATTACTATCCAGAATACATAAAGAACTAAAAAACTTAACACCCCCCAAATAACCAATCAATTATTGGACAAATGAACTGAATAGATTCTTTTCAAAAGAAATATAAATGGCCAATAATTATATGAAAAAATGATCAGCCATAGGGAAATGGAAGTCAAAACTACATTGAGATTCCATCTTATACAAGTCAGAATGGCTGTCATCAAGAATATAAAAAACAAGGGCTGGGGATTTAGCTCAGTGACAGAGCACTGACCTAGTTAGTATGCACAAGGACCTGTGTTCAATTCCCGGTAACACACACACACACACACACACACACACACACAGATACACACACACACAGAGGAAAACAAAAAAAAATACAAAACATAATAAATGCTGATGAGGATGAGGGGAAAGGAACTGTTGGTGGGAATGTAAATTTGTATAATCACTATTGAGATTGGTATGGAAGATGCTCAAAAACTAAAAATAGAACTACCATATGATCCAGCTATACCTCTCCTGGATATATACTTAAAGTAATTAAAGTCAGCATACTACAGATATGTACATTTATCATGGCACAGTTTACAATAGTCAAGTCATGGGATCAGCCTAGGTTTCCATTTGTGGATGAATAAATAAAGAAAATGTGGGATATATACACAATGGAGAACTCTCAGTACATAAATATGAAACTATATAATTTGTAGGAGAATGGATAGAACTGTTAAGCTAATAAGCCGGACTCAGAGAGACACATATGGCAAACTTTCCCTCATATGTTGAATCCAGGGTGCTTTTTTAGTAAGCATTTTCGCTGCTGTGACTAAAAGACCCAACCAGAACAATAGTAGGGGAGGAAAAGTTTATTTGGGGGCTCATGATTTCAGAGGTCTTGGCCTATGGGCAGCTGGGCTCCATTCACTGGGGCTCAAGGTGAGTCTGAATATCATGGCAGCAGAGTGTGGTGGAGGCAAACAGCTTAAATGATGATCAGACCTCTGAGGGACTCCACTTACCAGATATAAAATTTATACCATGCCCCCAGAGATCCACCTCCTCCAGCCACACCTTACCGGCCTTTAGCCACCAGCCAGTCCCTAATTCACTGATTGGATTAAGCTGTCATAATCCAATTATTTCCTTTAAACCTTGCCTTGTCTCACACATGAGCTTTTGGAGACATGTCACATCCAAACTCTAACACAGAGGGAAAAAAATATGACATGAAAGTAGCAGGGAGACTATCAAAGGTGGGGCAGGAGAAGGGTAATGGGGAGTGGATATGATCAAGGCATGTCATACACATGTACAAATATGCCACAATGAAACCCATTATCCTGTAATAATTAAAAGGCACTAATAAAATTGGGGGAGGGTTCATGTGTATTGAAAATGTACAGACTTTATTTTTCTTGTCATTATTTGAAAAACCATACAAAGTATAACAACCATTCATTCAGCATTTATATTGTGTTAGATATTAGATATTAGAACTGTTAAGCTAAATAAGCCAGTATTTAAAAGATACAGGAGAATGTACATAGTTTATATGCAAATTTTATGCCATTTTATATATAAACTTGAGCATCTATAGATTTTAGTACCCATGGGGGTTCCTGAAACTAATCCCTCATGGATACCAAGGAATACCATACATCAATGAACCAAAAGGAAATGTAATAGCAGCCCATGTATTCAATCAATGGGTCCAGAAAGACAAAGCTGCTTTTTTAAATAAACATACTAGGACCTAAATATATATCTAAAGCATTGCACATAGTTGTAGATAATCATGAAAAAATTTTCAAATTAAAGATTTAAATGTAAAAATAAAAGCCTATAAAGGCATTATAGAAATGATTAATTTGTGTATAAATTTACTATAGAAAAGGTGTTCAAAAGTAAAGCACACAAAAGACAAAACAGAAGAAAAATGATGGATGTACTTGATTCTGACAGGTGTTTAAAATTTCTGAGCCACAATAGACACTCTAAACAAAGATAAAAGACAGGCTGGGAGAACAGATCTGCCACATCTACAACACAGGATGCACATCCAAGACATAGAAAATCATGTAGGAAATGATGAGAAATTTTTTTTTGTGTATGTTGTTAATAGAGACAATTACTTTAATAGAGATCATCACTTTAATAGAGACCATCACTTCATCTGTTATAGTGAATAACAGATGGGCAGTAATTCAAGGGGACACCAGAAAGCTTTTACATCATAAAATGAAAATGACAGAAGGGCATACACCTTCACCACCCCAGCCTTTGATTAATTTTTTCTTCTGATCTCTGTTCTCTCATCCACATCAGCCTGCTGCTCCCAGAATGGGCTCTGCCTTCAGATTTTATGCTGGTTCGCATACCAGTCTATCAGCTTGCCTGAATAGTGTAATGGGGTCCCTAACTTAGCTGAGGAACCGGGGCAAATCTTCTTTGATTTCAGCTTCATCCCAAGGCCCATGAATGTTCTCTTTAAAAAGCTGCAGGTGAATGAGGTAGAAAGGGCAGAGACAGGAGATGGAAACCAGCAGAGGAGCGAAGAGTATGGCTCCCACGGCACTAATGGACAGCAGGCCTCCCAAGGCTGAGAAGGCAAAAAGCAGCGTGACCCCCACATAGCTGCGGGGAGTACAGGCCTTCACTTTCTTCTGTAACATGGGCCACAGTGCACAAATCTGGGTGGCAAACGTCACCATGATGAAGACATGCAGGGACCGAGGAAGACGTGAGGCCAGGCAGACAGAAGCAAAGATGGCCATGTTCAAGGACAGTGTGCTGGATACAATGGCAGCATTGGCCCCATAGTCAAAGAAGATGAGGTGGCCCAACAGCATGAAGACTGACATGGCATAGATGGTGTCAGTGCTGACGGACTCTGTCTTCAGCACTGGTGAAAACCCCTAGGTGAGAGCCATGAAGACCAGGGCGCTCTTCAGGTCAGCCCACTGGGTCCACCGGCTCTTCTTCCGCCCTTCACCACCATCAATGAGATCAAACAAAACATAACCCATCAATGAAGATGCCAGGCCAGTTCCAAAAAGCCAGTGCGGGGCCAGGAGACCCTCATCCATATACCGCCCACCGGCTCCCCGCCGGGGTCGCTGCGCAGAGCTGCCGCTGAGCACTTCCTGGAGAAAAGGTTTAATGAGGAACGGACGCTCACCTGGGCAGCAGCACCAACTAATGAACACTCCTGGCAGCCATCGGAGCCAGATAATCTATAATGGCCACCAGGGACCTGCGTGTGCTAACCGTTCTAGGGGAAAAACAATGAAAAATGAAGGATGTCCCCTGTGGTACAGGGGGACTTTCTGTTAAAGGACCTGTAAGCTGACGCTGCACTCGGGATGGTTCGCTTGCTATGTTTACTTAAATTGCAAGTCTAGGTTTCTATTCTTGTCAATTACTGACAAAGAAGAATATAGGAGATCCCTCCCTTCTTCCCTTCCCTGTCTTTTTCTCCCTCCTCCCCCTCCCTTCCTTCCTTCTTTCCTCCCCTTTCCCTCTTTCTGAGATGTCAGGAATTGAATCCAGGCCCTCATGACAAGTGTTTACTTTCAAATTGCAGTGGCCTGCTGTGTTTAGGGGTGCAGGTGGTGTGGTGCAGCAAAGAGTGCTGTAGTTATTTATATAATGAAATGCAGTTTAAAAAGAACATGAAAGACCTTATTTACTGATGCAGAAAAACTCACACATTTTGTGTGTGTGTGTGTGTTTGTGTGTGTGCGCACGTGTATGTGAAAAGCTTTTTCTGAAACTGCATACAATATGATATTTTTTCTGTTTTTTTAAAAGCCCTTTATTAAAAAAATCTGAGCTACATTCTTCAGAAATGTCAATGTCATAAAAGATTCCAAAAGGCTATTCTAGATAAGGGGAAACAAAAGATGCAAGCATTAAAGGCATTGGCAGACACTCTCATTATAGAAAAACTTAACATTTGAATGTGAACTGTGTATTTTTTATTTTCAATTGACACATAATGTACATATTTATGGGACACGGTGATATTTCCACATGTGCATACCATGTGCAATAATCAAATCAGGATAATTAGCATTTCCATCGCTGGAACCATTTATCATTTCTTTGTGTTGGAAACATTTAAAATCTTTATTTTAAAATATATAATAAATTCTTGTAAACTATACTACACCTCATATTTTATTCTGTAAGTTACTGTGAACTTTCTGAATTTAGCAACTGGACTGCATCCTTGTTCCTAGGAAGTATACCCTAAAGTATGGAGGGTTAAAGGTAATTCATCAGACCAGCAACTACCTCTCAAATGATTTGGGGTCAAATTGTGTCTTGTTCCAGAGTCACTAAGTTTCCACCAGCAGAGACCTCACGTGACTGCCAGCCCCAAGTAATGCAGATGGCACAGAGCTGTTGTGAAAGAAAACTCTGAATCTCCGGATTCTTTCACTGTGCAGTATAGTTTTTTACTTTGAATTCCTTACATGGAGAGAATAGAGGGCTCCAGGAATTCCTACTGGGCCCAGGGCTAGTGGTTTGGAAGGGCTTCCAGAACCTGCCATCCTCCCTGGATGTTTTCTCCTGACTGTGGGTGACTATGGGTAGGAGTAGTGGGTGCAGCCCATGCCCTTCCCACAGAGATGAGTGAAGTAATTTTGATCATTGATCCTCACAACAACTCTTAGAGGGATAGTTTTACCTCTTTTGTAGATGAAAAAGCTGGTTTGCAAGTGATGGAGGGAGAGAACAAAGTCTGGTGCCTCTGACTCCAGACCTGGGCCAAACCAAGGCGACACAAGACTTGCTTGTGTTTCTCCTCAAACAGCGATTCTCACACTTTACATTCAAAAAAGATTGGAAGTCAGCCAGATTTTTCAATCTTTTCTTTTGTAGTCAGGAAATTGAAAGAACCACAGGGTGAGCAGAGATTCTTTTCTCGTTCATTGCCGCTCCCTAAGTGAGGGTAAGTGAGGTATTAATCCCTCGTTTACGAATGGCGAAACCCAGACTGGGCAGAGCAGATGATTTACCCACAGCTGTGGGTGCCAAGGCAGGCAAAGTGGGGACCACATTCTGCCACAGGAGAGGTTCCCGTGGGGGTCCCCTTGGGAGGTGAGGTAGATGGAGATTTGCAGGTAGCGCCCTAAGGACCTTTGGTGCTGCCAAACCCTGAACATAATATTATGCCCCTTTCCTATAAGCAAATTCAAAATATAAATCATACTAAACTGAAGTGTGATTGCTGATTTGCCTCCTGTTCACTTCTTGGATTTGCTTTTTTTTTTTTTTTTTTAATTGAAGTACACAATGTGAAATCATTAAATTAGTTACTGTTTTGTGTGTGGGCTTTGCTGCTGCTCTACTCACAGCTTCAGACTGCCCACTGAATAACCCCTTGTGTTAATAACCCCCTCCATCAGGAGCTCCCACTGATGGAGAAACTGGTGGTCCAAGGCCACAGAAGGTGCCTCTTCATCTCTTCAGGAGAACTTCTTCCCGGGGGGACTCTTTGCAGTCCCTGGTTACCATCCTCCACCTTTGTCATGGGAATTCCTAGAGTAGAGAGTGCCTGCCCAACAGGCAGCCCATCCTAGGCTCAGAGAATGTAAGGCCAATTGAGAGGGAGTACCTGTTCACTTTGGAGGACTTTGACCATGTCTGGGACCCGACTCACTCTCCAGCTGGCTTCATGCTGTGCATCTTCCTGAAGTGTCCACCCCAGTGGGGCCACCAGAGACCCCTACACCCTCACAGGCAACGTGGAGAGGAATGAGCTGATCTGTCTGGTGGGGTGGATGGGAATGAGGAGGGAAAGCCTCTGGTCAGGGTAGCTGGGGAAGCCAGAGGGACAGGGAAAGGCAGTGAGGAATGAGGCCTCACGTGCGGGGGCCTATCACTTCTCCTTCACTGGCCCAGCCTTCCTTGGCCTGATCATTCTTGTCCCCATGCCCACATGAAGGTGAGAGCAAGGGCCCACCAGCTTTCCACCGCACTAATGCTCCTACCCTTCACTTCTGAGGCGCAGAAGACAAGTTCCACTTTTCATGGCCTCAAGGCTGAACGGAGGGAAGGCCCTTAGTTTGACCAGGGAGTCCTACAGGGAGAGAAGCTATGGAGAGCAGCTGCTCCAGGAGATGTGAGAGCAACTGCTTTCAAAGGAGATGTGGTGTGCTCAGCAATGGGCAGGATGTGGCACAGGGTGGGTGCTTCCTGTGAGTAAGCAAGACTCTCCCCCTCCTCTTCCAGGAGTGTATGCTGAGCTCATGACCGGACTGCTGTCTCCTGGTGGAGGTCCACAGAATCCTGGGATCTAGCTCAGAGTCCAACAGAGAAAGCCTCCTAATGGCAAGCAGTTATTTGATGTTACCCACACAGTAAGAGTGAGAGGACATCCACTCCTGGGGCCAGAAGGAAGCAGCCACATTGACACCTACTGCAGCCAGACCTTACTCCTGAAACATCTCTTGTCTTAGGTGAGCCCCCTCCATCCCTCCACAGCCTGAAGACCAGTTTATCTGGCTCCAGTATCCAGATGGGGATAGGCCAGGACGGGGCATGGCAAGGCAGACACTTTATAGAAGTGTAGGGCAGTAGGTGTATCGTCACACCCTCTTTCCACTCTTCCTGTGATACCCCAAACAAGCATTCACTCACAAGTTGTTTTTATTGAAATAACTTCACACTTTTACAAACGTTATGAGAACGGTAGAGAACTCTCATGTTCCCTTGATCAAGATATCCCAGTGGGTACATTTTTATTGCTTTTACTTTGCCACTTGCTCAGGGGCTCTGCCTCTTATCTCTTTCTCTCCATTACTTTTTCTTCCTTTCCCTCTCCTCTTCTTTTGTTATTTCTCCATCTTCTTCTCTTTATACACACACACACACACACACACACACACACACACACACTTCCCCTGAACATTAGAGAGCAAGTTGCAGGCAGCATGCCTCTTTGCCCATAAATATTTCTATGTATTTTTCCTAAGAACAAGGGCAATGTGTTAGAGGATCACAGTACAGTCACCAAACCAGAAAATTTCACACTGACACAATACTATTATGTGAGACAGGGTCCATGCTCAGATTTTTCCAGCTATCTCAGGTGTCCTCTGTAGTTGTCCAGCCAGTCTGTCCAGGATCACACTGTGCTTGGTCATCCATCTTTGCAGTGGCCTGTAACTGGGACAGAGCCCTCATGCCATTCATAATTTGGAAAGTGCAGAATCCTTCTCAGTTAGGAGTTGTCTGATGCTTCTTTGAGTTTAGGATTAGGAAGAGCATGTTTAGGATGTGTTGTGGGGCCTCCTCATGGCAGTGTGTGACACAAGTCCATTCTAGGGTTAGTGATGCTGACCTTGACCCCCTGGGTAAGGTAGGATCCTTTGTCATCAGCTCTCTTGCCCTCTTTGAGATTAGTAAGTAATTTGTGGGGAAATCCTTTCGGGATTATGTGAATATCTTGTTCTTTATCCAACTTTTGCCCTCTGATTTAACCTTCATTGATGATTTTTGCCTGAATCCATTAATGATAGTGGTGGCTGCCGAAGGATTTTATGACTCCATCACTCCATCTCCATTTATTATTGCCATTTACTGGAAGGAAAAGCTGTCCCTTATTTATTTATTTACGTCAGAATGGGCTCATGAAATTCTATTTTATTTGGGGGATTATAATCCATTAATATCATCTTGTATTTTGATTCATATATTCCCAGTCTTGGTTAGGGCTCTCTGAGCTGGCTCTTGTGACCTTTTGAGATGTTCCTTTGGTTTGAGACCAGTTCCTCACCTCCTGGTTGTAGTTTAGGCTCCCTGGGTAATTTCCCTGCTCTCGCTGGAACCAGCCATTTCTCTGAGAAGTCTTGTCCTTTCCTCCCTCCCTCCCTCCTCCCCTTTGAACTCTTTATTCTGAAATACCTTCAAGCTTGGCTTCTGTTTCATTAGGGAATGGTATTTAGAAATCTAGCTCTGTGTGTCTTCATTTCTATGTGTGCTCATAACTTATGTATTATTTTATATTTATCCTATGAACATATGAATATGGATTTATAATGACATTAAAAAGTGCCCATTTAAAATAAAATCTTGATTACCAAAAAAGCAATTTATAAAAATGAGATGTAGTCAGTAGTAAACTCTGGGCATACTAAGCACTATGAAGATGGAATAGGAATGAATGAAAACAAAGAATGTGAAATAATCCAAATTAGGGAAGCCCCGGTCCATATTGTGCTGGACATAGGTTTCAATACTGACGAGCACTTTGGCAACTTCCCAAAATACTGGATGCCCATATCTTGAGAAAACTGACTTGTTTAAGAGATTAAGCTCATCCACACCATATGAGTTTCATGCTCTCAGCAAGCCTATAAGGTTTATTCTGTTATTACTGCTATTGTATAGATGGGGAAACTGAGGCATAGAAGGTCACACAGTGAGGCAGAGCTGGTGCTGCAGGAACTCAAGTCTATAATGGTGATCAAAAACAATGACCTCTGGGATCCTGCTTTGGAGTGTGGGATGTTGAACTGCAAAAAAGTGAAGGTATTTTGCATTGTTAATATTCATAGATAAGATATTTGTTGGGAACTGTTTTTCCACATACATACACTGGCTTGGATCCTTTGAGGAAGGAAACCATGTATTGCTCTTTCAGTTTGTCTTAAGAGGAATTGGTAGGTACCAAAGACTTTTGGCTTATCTTTATACATCTTATATTATATAGTTATAAACATTTAATTGAGACATAAAAATTGTGTTAAAACACAATTTAACACAAAAATTGTGTTTAATTGACACAAAATATATTTATAGGATAGAGTGTGATAATTTGATACATGTATACAATGTACAAGGATTAAATTAGGGTAATTAGCACCTCCATCTCTTTTAACATGTATCATTTATTTGTGTTGAGAAGCTTCAAATTCTTCTAGTTTTTAATAAAAATAAAATAAATAATTGTGAATTAAAGATAGCCTTTGGTGCTGTAGAGCATTAAAACTCATTTCTCCTGTTTAACTGTATTTTGATATCTTTTATCCAGCCTTTCTGGCACCCTTACACTCTCCCCTTCCTGGTCTCTCGTGACCACTCTTCTACTCTCTATTTTCATGAAATCAATTTTTTTTTAGCTTTCATATATGAATGAGGATATTCAGTATTTATCTTTCTGTGCCTGGTTTATTTCACTTAACATAATGTCCTCTGGTTCCATCCATGTTACTGCAAATAACAGGATTTTATTATTTTCATGGCTGAATCATATTCCATTGTCTAAGCATCTTATTTCTAAGTCTCATCTTCTTTGTATGTAGCATAGGGTTCAATACAGAACCTACTTTATGAGGCTATTGTGAAGATTGGTTTGAGAAAATGTACTGGAAATATTGAATGCCTGGCACATAGAAAATTCTCCATAAATGTTAACTGTTTTTTAAAGTGTCCCTCAACTAGTCAGAGCATGAGTTTGAATCCAGGTGGTGTGGTTGCATGGCCACTCTGTTTAACTCCTACCCGTTTGTATTCAGGCCTTTGGCTGTTGTGCCCAGCTGACTGCCTAGATCCAGAGGAAGGTCTCAGCTAAGAGCTTTCTGGTCCTGACCACCAAGAATTTGGGCAACCCAAGTCGCACAGCTATAGCAAGACTGATAGGAAGTGGGATGGGAGGGCGTTCAGAAATTCCTTGCTGGTCATCTTCACCACCAACAAGCATCCTCTAAAGTAACGATTCTGCCCTACCCATGGGTGAGCTGACCCCCAGACTTAGCCTAAATGAGGATGACCCTTTGGATGGCGAGAGCTTTGTGACCTTGTGGCAGGTGTCACAGGCCTCTCTGATAGGCAGAGGAGGCATCAGATAGAAGGTTGTCTCAGTGGGCTAGGAAGGGAGCCTGGCCAGAGATTCCTGGGCTCCTGACACAGTGCCAGGCCACAGTCGACAAGCAGGATTCTTCATACATAAGGCTCCTTCTCTGATCATGAGCATGAAACCTTGTCAAGCAGATGTGCATCTGCATTTTACAAGTGAGGAAAACTAATTGTGTTAGTCAGCTTGCATCACTGTAATAAAAATACCTGAACCGAACAACTTAGAGGAGGAAAAGTTTATTTTGAGCCCACGGTTTTAGAGTTTCAGTTCATGATTGCCCAGTTTACTCTGGGCCTGAGGTGTGGGGGAGCAGCGTGGTAGAAGGGTATGGAGGAGGAAACCCACTCACTTCTCAATAGCCAGGAAACAGAGAGAAAGAGGATCCAGAGGGACAGAATATAATCCCCAAGGGTACACCCCCAGTGATCTACCTCCTCCATGTCCTACCTGCCTGTAGTTACCACCCAGTCCAGTAGTTCTTTCAAAGTATCAATCCATCAATGAACCAATCTAAGAAGTAGGCTACAGCTCTCATAATCTAGTCATGTCACCTCTGAACATTGCTACATTGAATAACATGAGTTTTTCTGGAGGAACACCTCATATCCAAACCATGACACCAAGCCCAAGGCATAGCGAGGACAGTTGAAGTCAGTACCATGTAGTGGTTACCATGCACTTTAAAACCAGACTTCCTAGTTTCAAATCCTGGCTCTGCCATTCACTGCCTGCTAAAGTGATTAATCTACCAACCTCTTCAAGCTTTTGTGTCCTTTTTTTTAAGCTGAGGTCAATTTGTTTTCTCTCTTATAGGGAAATACAAGATGTTCCCAAAGCTCATCTGTGAAACGATGCAAGAAAGTTTAGAGGTGAAATCATTGGGTTATGAAAGCCTTAACCGAATCAGTGCATTAATCCACTGATTGGGATTAACTGGGTGGTATCCACAAGTGGGTAGGGCATGGCTAGAGGAGATGGGTCACAGGGGGAGTGTCTGTTATGAGGGGAGCTGCTTCCTGGTGTCATGTCCTCAGCTGCTTTCCTCTGCCACATACTTCTGCCATGATGTTCTGCCTCACCTGGGGCCCAGAGCAATGGACACAGTCATCTGTGGACTGAGATCTCTGAAACCATGAGCCCTGAAATAAACTTTTCCTTCTCTAAAATTGTTCTTGAGAGGTCTTTTGGTCACAGCAATGAAAACAAGGGTTATTAAACAAGGGTTGATGATTTAAGCTCACCAAGTCATCTGAATTGAATATCCTCAGCAAGCCCATGAGGCTTAAACTATTTTCTTGCTGTTTTAATGATTAGGGAAACTGAGGCATAAGAGGCTACTCATCTAGTAGAGCCCTAGCCAGAGTTCAAATCTAAGCAGTGTGACTGTAGGGCCATCCTGTGTAACTCCTACCAGTTTAGAGAAAGCAGAGACCACTGCCAGCAAATCCTTCAATGTCATGAGTGAGAAATCACTTATTTGAAAATGTTAGAATCGATGTGACCTGAATTGTCCATATAGAGAGAACTTATTGGTGAACAAAGGATCATCTATCCATCCATCCACCCACCTATCCAGCTACCTACTCATCCATCCATCCATTCATCTGTCTTCCATCCAAGTTATGGAGAAGACATGGAAGAAGATTTCATAGCCATACAGGCAACATTATTAGATGAAAAAAAAAAAAAAACTGGTCACAGAAGTCTTTACAATATGATTGGTTTTTTTTTTTTGTTTTGTTTTGGTTTTTTTTTTTTGGTTATGGTGGGGATTGAACCCAGGGCCTTGTGCTTGCGAGGCAAGCACTCTACCAACTGAGTTATATCCCCAGCCCTCCTGTATTCTTTTTAAACAATTAGCATAGAAAAACTCCAGAAGGAAATATGCTCTAACCAACACTAGTTTTTCTCTGCTTAGTGTGATCAAATGTGGTTTTTATTTTCTTCTTACTTAGCTATGTTTCCTGCATTTTCTGAAGTGAAGGTATATTAAAAAATACAATTAAAGCTATTTTCAAAAGAAAGCAAATGCGTTCTACATACTCTTTGATTTAGGCAGCGTAGAACACTGCATAGGAGAGCCGTGTGTCTGGACAGTGGGGAAGCAGGGAGGGCCAGTCAGACATATCTTCAGGACCCCCCTGTCAGGCTATGGTGGCCTTCTGCTTCGTACAGATGAAGTTCTAGTAACCTCCAAGGCCTCTTCCAACCTGGGGTTCCCAGACCAACCTAAGATGCCATTCAAAGACTGTTTCTTGGGCCCTCCAGACCCAGAATGAAGGCAGGCAGGTCCTAGGCCTTGTCTAGGATAAAGTCTAGCTCTACCTCTTCCAGCTACCTGTATGACCTTTGGAAAACACTCTCACCTCTCTGGGTGGCAGTCTCCGGATTTGTAAAGCGTGGGGAATACCACTCTTTAGAGCTCTGTGCTGGGGCAGGGGGAGAGCATGAGGATTATGGAAGAGTAAGAGACTAGTAAGTAAGTAGAAAAGAAAAGGACTCTCACCTCCTAGTGAGGGAAATGAAGTCAACATTAATTGACAGGGAAGGTGTCCAAGAAGACGTTGTGAAGCTGCGGTGAATTTTGCTAGACCTTCTGAAGTGCCCAGGCTTGGCAGAGAGCTGGCGTTTGGAACATATCCACTACTTGATGAAGTTGTGGGCGAGATAATGGGACCAAGAGGAGAGACCTGTGTGTGCCTGGTGTCGGGGAGGCAGGCAGCCGAGGAGACACGAGAGCTGGTGCTCAGGTGCGGAATGAACGGGTGGCTGAGTGGACAAGCTGGCTCCAGGGCCGGGCTTCTCAGTCTCAGAACCATCAACATTTGGGACTGATAGGATGATTTCTTTTTGGGGGTGGGGTTGTTCTCTGCATTTGGGGGTGGGGTTGTC
Source organism: Callospermophilus lateralis (assembly GCF_048772815.1). Classification (NCBI taxonomy): domain Eukaryota; kingdom Metazoa; phylum Chordata; class Mammalia; order Rodentia; family Sciuridae; genus Callospermophilus; species Callospermophilus lateralis. Next base: position 21,920,959 of record NC_135319.1, on the reverse strand, counting down.
ACCCCAGCTTCACAACATCTTTTTGGACACCTTTCTGCATAGGATGTTCAACAGTATCCTTGGCCTTGGTGTATGAGATGCCAATAGCATTCTCCAGCCCCTTCTCCAGTTGTGGCAACAAAACCATCTCCAAAGATTGCCAAAGGCCTACTGAGGATGAAAATCATACCATTTGGGATACTGGTCTAGAAGGGTGAGTTAGCAATCCTTCTAGGTGAGGGAGAGGGCAGGGTGGCGCAGGGTGTGTGCGGCTGTGCACCTGTGGGAGCAGGATGGTGGTACGGCTGTGCTAGTCCTGGTCCTGAGTCTTTGTCACCCTTCCCTGGGCTTGGAGCTCCCCTCCTTCCTAATCATTCTTACTATCAGGGTCCTGCTGAGCCCTTCTGACAGCACAACTCCTGAGCTGGCAGGATTGGGTTCCAGCACTACCTCACTGTTCCCATTAGTCAGTCGAGGGGTGCTGGGGAAAGGACTGATGTGCCTGACCCCTGACTTTGCCTTGCTTTTCTATAGCTTTGTGGTTTGACCTGCCTCACTCACCTTCTGTGGGGGTCTCTGCAGAGCTGAATGGCAGTCAGAGCCCTGATCTGCAAGTCCCATAGCTCCCAACCACCATTGTCTCTGAGTCCCACCCCAAAGAGAAGCTTGTTTATTTTGCTGTGAAAACCCAACTTCAAAGGAAGGAGCCCATGGCACTAGCTGTCAACAGCAGTAAAATGAGGACAGATTCTTTAGTGGACCTGTGTTGCCTGATGCCACTGGCTGTGCAGGTACCCTCATGGCAGGACACCTGGGGCACATCTAGACCTCTCTGGCTTGGCTGATAGAACAGATGGAAGCATATGCAATAACCACTTTCTTCAAATAATCTGCTGGCCATAATTATGAGCCAGATAATTCCCTCCAAGTTTTCAAGAGCCCAGGGCCAGTTCCAGGCAGAGGTGGAAAAACCCAAAGAGAAAGGAAATTATTACCCTCTCTGGGACTTGAACGCTCCAGGGTCACTTGTGTGTGGCACCGTGTGTCTCTGCAGAGCCTTACAGATGTGGCTGTTTCCAAGGTCCTTACACCTTCTTTGAGGCTGACACAGCTACCCCAAATCCCACCATAAAATACTTCTTGGAGGACAATGGATGTTGAAGGGAAGGCCCACCTATAGACCACCCTACTGAAAAAAAGGCCACCACAGCAGTGTTTAGAAGTCTCTGAGAAAGCATGCAAAGGAAGGCAAGCCACCCTGCTGGACGCTCTCCAGGATGGTCTGTGTCCCCCCTCCCTCACCTTCCAATACTGCTATTCTGTCAAGGATTGGTTCCAGGATGCCCCCCAATACTAAAATCCACAGATATTGAAGTCCCTTATATAAAATGGTCTAGTATTTGCATATAATCTATGTACCTCCTCCTGTATACTTTAAAAACATCTCTGGATTCCTTATAATACATAATACAATGCGTTATGTAAATAGTTGTTATATGGTATTGTCTTGATAGCTTAGTTGAATAATCTGTCCTTGAACTTGTGATCCTTCTGCCTCAGCCTCTCAAGTTACTAGAATTACAAGAATGTGTAACTGTGCTTGGCTTATAATGTATTGTTTAAGAAATAATGAGTTTTTTTTTTTTCCCCCTTGGGCTGGGGATGTGGCTCAAGTGGTAGTGCGCTCGCCTGGTATGCATGGGGCCCGGGTTCGATCCTCAGCACCACATACAAACAAAGATGTTGTGTCCACCGAAAACTAAAAAATGAATAGTAAAAAAATTATCTCTCTGTCTCTCTGTCTCTCTCTCTCTCTCTCTCTCTCTCTTAAAAAAAAAAGAAATAATGAAAAGAAAAAAGTCAGTATGTGTTCATTAAGGATTCAATCCCTCCTCCCAAATTTTTTCAGTCTGTGGTTGGTCGAATTTGTGGATAGAGAGGACTAATGCTTTCCTTTCCCTTTAGCCCCAGGGTGATTTTGTCTTTCTCAAGCTCCTCCTAAGCAAAAGATTCAAGGGAGGCAGAAGCCTAAGTACAAGAGGAGAATGAAGTGAGTTTTTCCAGTTCTTTTTTTTTTTTTTTCATCTTTCATACATTTGATTCAAGTGAGTTATGAACTTCCATTTTTACCCCAAATACAAATTGTAGAATCACATCATTTACACATTCACAATGTTTACATAATGCCATATTAGTGACTGTTGTATTCTGCTGCCTTTCCTATCCCCTACTATCCCCCCTCCCCTCCCCTCCCATCTTCCCTCTCTACCTCATCTGTTGTTGTTCAGTTCTCCCCCCCCCCCTTTCCCCTCACAACCTCTTATATGTGATCGTTTTTTCCAGTTCTTAAGGCTGAAAAAACCAGGGATGCAGGGGAGTGGAGAGAAGGAGAAGGGACAGGGTGAGGCTGGAGAGACCAGTCCTCCTGGGGCTGGGCAAGAAGGGATTTTCCTTTTTGGGTAGTCAGAGAACCCCTTGAACACCACCTCCCACAACTTTTAGATTGTAACCTAGAGCAGGATTCTTTTGCCATGGGAATCTTGTGCAGGTATGAGGGGAACTCTTTCAGCGTCCAGGGCCACAGGTAACTTTCACTCTTACCAAGGAGAAACCATTAAAGATATTGAGATTGTCATGTGAGTGGGCACACAGCCACTGCCACCCAATAAACCAGGAAAAACATCTGCATTGCAGACACAAACAGATTAAAATCTAATGGCATGGGAGCGCTGACAAATCATGACCCCTCCAAAAGGAACATAGGCATAGATAACCCCCTTCCTGAACAAAACCCCAACAATAACAAAAATCCCAAAGAAATACAATGTAGTCAATAAATACAATAAACTGCCTAAATTTGTACAAGTGAGAAGAAAATACAAGATAAAGCAAGAAGTCTTTTTGTGTGGCTTATTGGACTTTCTGAATTTACTTTCAAAGTTTTTTTGTGGTCTTATTGAATATGGTAAGCAGGGCCAGGCACCTGGACTGTAGGGAACTTCCACTGTCCCACAGTCCTTGGGTTCTGGATTGCTCTACAGGAGGGAGGACATTCTGTGGGGGTGGCAGGCTCAGAGCCAAAAGCAAAGGCAGATGAATAAGTGATGGGCTTTCTGGGCATAGGGAATACAGTCAATGAAACCTGAATCTCCAGCCTCCCCCTCACCAGCAACCCTGGCCTTGGCAGATTTTCTAAATGACCTCCTTTTGAGTCTTCTCACTATAGCTTCATTGCAATAGCTGTATGGCCTATTAAACAGCCATAACTAAAACCAAAATATATTGGATCTATTTATCCTGAATTTCATAAGGTAGTCAGGTTGGCCATGGTGTTGGTGCAAAGTTGAGAACTAATAAGGCTTGGAACCTGTGAGGAAATTAGGAAGAGTTACCTCTGTACTCTGAACATACACTTCTCAGGGAAAATGAACTCCTCCAACAAGTGGAATAGTGGGGAATCCTGACTGTGGTGGCTGAGGGGACCAGGAGCTGCCTAGTGATGGTCCAGCCAGGGGTGGAACTAGGGTTGGTTCAGCTGACACAGTACTGGGTGCCAGCTTCTGATTGAGATCCTGGGGTACACCGTGGAGATGGCTTGCCAGCAGGGAGACAGACACTCAGCATGTGCCAATAAAACATGCAAGAAGGTGGTAGTTAAGAAGGAAACCAAAGCAGAAGTTTCAGAGAGGGTCAGCATCTTGTAAAGATGCCTTTTAACTGAGAATAGGATGCAGTGAGGATAGGAGTCTTGAAGACCATCCAGGAGCAGCTCCCCAGAAAGAAAGAATAGCAAGGATATGGTGGGAAGGTGGATGAAGGGGACAGGCTAGGCCAGGTTGGGGGCTGGGTACAGGAAGGAGCTTTCTCCACGATTGCCTCAGAGGACACAGATGCAGTGTAAGACATTCCCAGTGACCTACCTCTGGCACAAAGGCTACCATCAATTTGTGCAATAAAGACCTGCTTCTAGCCTGTTCTTGGAGGTTCAGGGTAACATATCTGACTTCATCTACAGTGTCCACTTAAAGAAGGGGTATTCAGGTCCCTCTGGGGGAAGAATCAAATTCATCCACCTGTCCCTTCATCTATTCATCCACTCAACCATCTATTTTTCAGTCAACAGACATTTGCATATTTTCTGCATCCCCAGACCCAGGTAGGACCCAGGAACACCCAGAGAAATCATCCATGGCTCTCTGCCTTTGACACCAAGCTGTCTCCACCACGGAATAAGAGCAATTCCCTTTGCAGTTTGGTGCCACCTGGTGGCAGTTAGCTCCGGCTAAAAATTGACGGTGATTCTAGATAGGATGGTTCCAGGAGACTTTAGGACATCAGCAGACATCTAAGAAGTTGCTCAGTAGGCTAGGACATCTTGTCAGCCCCCTCAGAGGACATTTGGGAGATCACTGGGGCTGCTGAGATCCCCTTCCTGCCTCCATTTCCCTCTTCCCAAGATGGGTTTGCCTAAGTTACTACTTCCTGTTTCCCCTGTTCTCCCATGAAGTTACCATTCGGAACTGACATTTATGGAATCTAAAGCATTGTCTAGAGACCCAGAAAGTATTGACCCTGAGGAATCTCTCTGTAGGTGGTAGGCAGAGCCTCCTTAGGCCCACGGGACGCACTCTGAGTGGGGTCGGGCATCTAACATATAGATTCCCAAGGACTACCATATACTATATGCTAGACTACATGCTAGATAGCCCTGCTTGATGAAGAAGTCAGCCAGTGGCCTGGGAATCTGACTCTCTTGGTGTGTGACATTGACCTCATGCCTGATGGTTCTAGAATCTGTCTCTATAGCCTTCTTGTTCCTATCCCAGTGTCCTTTGGCATTGAGTTGCTTGTTTGTAATTCCTGCCCCAGTTGACCTCTTGATCCAGGTGTCCACCTGGAGGTTCAGGGTCTTCCATGCAGACCACTGTCCCCAACCTCTGGTCCTCAACAGCAGTACCTGACACTTTGCTGTCCCTAATGCCCTGGGCTCCAGTTTTGCCAGCCCATGACCAAAGGAGACTGACTTGGAGGCAGTGGGAATCCTAAATGTGGTTTTCAGTGTGGGGTTGCATTCACCAAGGTCTACCTACTGCCCCCTCTTAAAGGATGGATTGCTGAAAGGTGCTTGAAGCCAAAGATAAAAATATTTATGTGAATATCATTCACCAACAGGCTTTCCCAGAAAAGGGAAGGGTGCAAGTGATTCTCAGGAGTCACAAATGTAATAATTCTTTGATCAAACAATTTCTATACTGAAAATCTATCTTAAGAAAACAGCCATGGATATATAAATGTCCCCAGTAGCTCTCAAAATAAAACACAATTGTGACAGATGCTGACAGTTGTCCTCAGTATCTATTCTGTTTTCTCCTGTAATAGCAGACTCTGCTATATATATATATGACACATGAACACCAAGATGAAAACTGTTTCTAAGCCTCCTAACAGCTGGGTGTGGCCATAGTTGTGGCTAGTGGGATGAACAAGGAGGTAAGTGCAACTTTGGAAGTGGTATGCCCTTTAAGGATGAGTGTGCCCTCCTCCTCCTCCTTCTAACCTCCCTGGTGGCAGCAATGAAGGTTTGGTGAGGAGCCTCTTGGACCATGTGGGTAAAGGCCACATCTGAGGGATGGTGGAAAAGTCAGATTAAAGGGATCCCCACCATCCTCACAGGCTAGAGTGTGCTCCAGGACACCCACATTAAGGCAAAATAGATTCCATCTTGTTAAAGGCACTGCGATGGGTCTTTATTACAGCAATGTGGCCTCACTCCTCACAGAGCCACTCAGAACACTGTACGAGAATATTTAATGAGATAGTAGGATCTATTATTAAGTGAAAAAAACCCCAAACAAACCAATCCTGCAAAACCAGGTTGCTATATCCCATTTTTTTCTATAAAAGTTATGCATCTAATAAATTCATATAAAATATTGGAAAGCTATATGATAAAATGGTGGTGGTGGTTATCATTAGGTTGTGAGGTTATAGATGGTTTTAATTTTTTATTGTATGTGTTTTTTTCTAAAACAGCATTTTAACTTTTAATTCATTGATTGATTGATTTTACCTTTAGAAAACTTTTTCTGAAGAACACAATAAAAGGGAAGTCAGCCATGAACTCACCACTTAAAAAAATCTATTCAAGGATTATAAGTTCAGATGTCTTCAGACCTCAGACAGGAATCATCATTGTGTGAAGACACAAGACGTCACAATGGGGCTGGGCATGGAGCACAGTTTTGTTCTGTGCAATTGTTGGAACATTTTAGACACAAAATAAATATAAAACAAAGCCAACACCTATTCTGGCCAAAACAACAACAACAACAACAATAAACCCAAAACTTCTTCACTGGCTGGAAAGTTAGGCATCAACCTCTGTGTAAAGTAAGAAATGGGGGTCTCCTCTCTGTTGCTCATTCTCAACTCCTATCTCCCTTCTCTCCAAACGATTTCCTGGTTAAAGGGGTGAACCTTCCTAGATTGGAGTCATTTTCTGTTTGCAGATGGGTAAGGAGATTCCTGAGCTAGAAAGTAGCAACTAGGATTTCAGACTTGAAACACCAAACCTGTTGTACTACTTTAATTTACAGAGTTGGAGGAGAGAAGTAACTAAAATGGTTTTGGGTAAAGTTGGGGGAACAGATCAGGGAGAAGGTGCTCCTGTATTTGGCCTTCCTTATAGGACTGGTTAGGGTATCTGCTGGCTCTGCAAATTCAGTGTCCTTTATGAGTACTTCAGAGGTGCCTTTCTGTAACTGTCCTAAAGCCCTCAGCAGCGTTCAGCAACAGATATGGGAAAGAAGAGACGATTGATTGTCCCTCTTTAATTCATGGGCTTATTTAAGCCCTGACTTATCCCAGAGAGCAGGGAAGGACACAGGCCAGCCCTGCAGGGAGGAACTTGCTTTGTTCTGTGTCTGAGGCACTTGGGCACTTATGGCCAAATGCTTTGTTCACGACTCTGTCCTCTGTGACACGAGGCAATAGATCTTATCTTATTCTTGTCTTATTAATTTATGTATTCCACATATCTTTATTGCATGCCTACTAGGTGCCAGCACTGACAAGCTTGAGCAGACTTGCTCTCTACCCCCACAGCATTTATAGTGTAATTGGGACCTAACATTAGTAAACACACACACACACACACACACACACACACACACACACACAATATTAAAGGGTTTAAGCAACATGAAAGAGAATACAGCTCTTTTTTTCCTCCTGGCCCTTAGCCTAAGCTGGCACAGACATGGTTCTCAGCAAACATCCACTGAAAGAAACAGGTCCCAGGACCTCCATCTCCCCAGCTCAGGAAGGCTGGAAAGTGAGGACGCTGGAGCTGTCCTCTTGCTGACATTCCCTGAGCACAAGCTGCTGGGGAACATGGGGCAGGCTTAGGCAGCTGAGGTCCTCCATGGGGGTGTGTACTGGCAACCTACTGCCATATATACGTGACACATGAACGCCAAGCTGGAGTCTGTCTCTGACAATATCCCTTAATACGGCCATGATGAGATGATCTGAGATGCACACCTGAAGTCCCTAGAGTTTTGTTTACTGGAACATACTGAATGTTACCTGCATAAAACTGATGTTCCCCAGCTCTTCATGGAACAAATGAAGAGATGAATCCATTGATAGGTAAATCAGGAATGCCCTGATGTGTCATGGTAAGTCATGCTGAACTTCCTCCTTACCAGCCTGCCCTGTTGGGATTGTGACACTAAGAAGTGGAAATTGCTTGGACCAGCCTGGCCCAAACACTGGTCAGTCTCATTCAATAAATATTTATGTTGAGATCCAAATAAAAGAGATACTGCTGTTGGGTGAGGCTGGGGCCACTGGGAGGGGAGGGAGGCAGTGGTCCATTCCTGGGAATGCACTGAGAAGTTCTGCCCTGACCTGGTCATGCTAGGCTTGGCAACATGAACTACATCACCAAGAGAGGGCGCACAGTGGGAGCAGAGAGCTGGAGCACTGGGAGAGGACAGCATCTTGGTGAGGTGGGGCCTAATTATTTGTGGGATTGGGCTGGTCAGATGGAAAGAGGGAGGGTCTAGCAAATCCAAGTTTGCAAGAGTTTTGCAGAAAAGTCATAGCTATGAAGCACCTATTGGGTGTGTGGGGGTAGGGGGAGGGAGAGAGACAGAAGGGGTGGAGGAGAATGGAGAATGAAAGAGGGAATGGAAGGAAAAATGTGGGTGGAGATAATAGATGGGGGATGAAGGAGAGAGGAAGAGAGAGAGAGAGGAGGGGAAAGGGAGAGAATAACCTGCCAATGGACCAATGGACTGGTCAGATACTAGAAGGTAGACATTGTCAATAAAGGAGGTTTAAGAAAGGCTGGGGATGTGGTTCAAGCGGTAGCATGCTCGCCTGGCATGCGTGCGGCCCAGGTTCGATCCTCAGCACCACAGACAAACAAAAGATGTTGTGTACGCTGAAAACTAAAAAAAAAAAAAAAAAAAAAAAAATTAAAAATTTATTTTAAAAAAGGAGGTTTAAGAAGCCAGATTTGATCCCAAGTCTGCCCAATTGAAAACCCTTTCTCTCCCTTTGCAGCTGTTCACATAATTTAAGTCTGTTAGAAATGGGAAGGCTTTATTGTGTTTACTAATCATTCACGTAGCAAACTTATTTCATTCATTCAATCGTCATTTCAATTAAATTCTGAACATTTATGGAGCACTTAGCATGGGCAATCAACTGTGATTTTGTTTCAGGGGAAACATGTCTTATTCAAGAGGGTTCAGTGAAGAGGGTTGGGCTTGGGTTTGGGAGGGAGGCTTGAACCCCACCCCTGTTTCTGTTGCTCACTAGTTCGAAAGCCATCATCACCCTGCCACCCCCTCACATTCTACCATGCCATTCTTTTAAGTCTTATGGAGAACTGCTTTGTACCCAGCCGCTGACCTTGAAAGTTATTTTTTTCTGGAGGTTTATTGGTTGGTTAGATAATTTAGACTTGGAGACTGAAATCTTTCTTCTATTTTTGGCTGCATTGGATTTGATATTTCCTTGGATTGATTTAGTTTTCTTATTAGCAATTCATTATTGCATCTTAATAACAGCAAGAATTACTTTTTTTTTTTTTTTTTTTTTTTTTTTTTGCTCCAACTCAGTGACTCTAATAGATCAATCTGAGCAGTCCGGCATGTTGGGATGTTAGAAATCAAATCTTGTAGATGCATCTGTAAGATGTATCCAGATTGATGTGAAGTACAGTCCCCGAATTCTCACTGTGAATAAAACTGGGAAAAAAGAGGCTGAGAACAGATGCTGAGCCCAGTTGAGGCCCCTTAACTCTGATGCAAACCCTGAGCCAGGGGAGACTGTGACTGCAGGCTTTTCTCCATCCGAAGTTTCAGGAGGGAATGTGAGAATGGGAAATTCTTCTTCAACCAAGAGCATTCCTTCTAGAAGTTCCTCCAGGGCAGTGGGGAGAGGGTCTAGTGGATCCAGTGTCTTCTGGTAGGATTTCTAAATGGTACTGGCATCCTTTCTTGTTGATTCCTCTTCTTCTTTCCTAGCCAGAACATTCAGGGGCTGACTGCTGAGGCCATGACCTCAGCTCTGTGTCCTCTTCCCCTAGCACCAGGTAGGTGTAGACAAGTGTTGACTGAAATGAACGCAGTTGGACCCTGCCCTCCAGGGCTTTCCCTGATCACACCCCTTTTCCATCCTTACACTTGACAAGCAGTGATCATCAGTCTGGGGATGATGATGGGTAAACTCATAAAAAATTTGTCAGGGATCAGAGAATCAGATTCCTGCAGGGGCCAGGTGGGTTACACAAATGTGAGAGGTGGTCTGGAAGAAAGCAGTGTGGAATAGTGAGACCTGTGGCGAAGTGGAGTTGATGTGCCGAGATTAATGGCAATTGATTGAAGTTTCTAAAAAACTTCTGTTGATCAAATACAATACCCTTAATCCAGGACCTTGGTTGAAATTTTCTAGCCAAATAGCTGTGCTGAGTGATACTCAACAAACTAGGCCATTGAGTGTGAAAAGTGGAAAAATGTAAGGGAGCGATGATGTCAGATAGGCAGATGAAGATGAGGAGCCAACATGGATCTCTCCTAAGGGTGGGGTTGGATTAGCTCATGAGGAACACATTGTGGAGGCAATGAGGGAGCAAGTATCCAAAGCAGGTCCTGTAGCATCTCCCTAAGCACAGCTCCCGAATGGGGCCAGAAAGCCCAGAGAATTATACACCATAGTAGAAGCAAGACAACAAAAATAAGAACAAGATAGGTATAGTTGGTATTCACTGAGTAGTTGGGTCATGGACATTGTGTTCAGCACTGTCTTTCCAAAACTTTTTTTCTTTATTTTTAATAGACTTTATTTCCAAGAAGAATTTTCTACAAATAACAACACCAAGCAGAAACTACAGAGAGTTTCATACAGTCCCATCTCTCATAGATGTGCATACTCTTCCACAATCAACAGCCAACACCAGAGAAATACATTTATAATAAGGAATGACCCTACTGTGATACATCATTGTCACACGGAGTCCATAGTTTCCATTAGGGCTCACTTTTGGTGTTGGACATTCTCTGTGTTTGGATAAAAGTCAAATGGCATGTATTCATAATTACAGAATTATGCAGAATAGTTTGAATGTCCTAAAAATGTTCTTGAATGGTCTTTTAATCCTCTCATCAGCACTCCATATAGGCATTATTGTCCCACTTCATGGAAAGAGTTACAGATGTCCTGTGAGAGTAAGTGACCTGCTCAAGTTCACCTAGATCTTCTGGACCAGAGCCTGCTTGGATGGATCTAGGGTTGCACACACTCTGTAGGCAGCAGACACTGCCTTTTCTTCTTGTGAAGGTTGGAGGACTGGAGCCCCCTTCTAAGTTTAGGAGCAAACATAGAGTCAAAAGCTGGAGACCCTAGGGTACCACATGGGAGTCCATGTTGTCCTATGGTCAATAACAAGGTGAGGTTATTGGTTTGCATATGAGCAGGTGCTATTACTTTTACATGATAATAAAACTAGTGAATTATATAGAATTTGCAAGATAATAAAATGCATTTCTATCCCTTTTCCTGTATGTGTATATGTATATATATGTATTTATAAATATATATATATATATATATATATATATATATATATATATATATTTTTTTTTTTTTTTCTGTTCATAAGTCTCCTGTTCATGTGGAACTTCAATTAGCTGCGATTTTAAAAAATATATTCTATCATGTTTAGCTAACCCAAGCTTTATTGGCAATCTCCAAAACTACAGAATGACAATAGATTTACTGATAAGTAGAGAGCATGTTGTATTCACACTGAGCACACATGTACTGTGTCTTCCATCTCAGGTGAGCTGTGTGGTCACTGGAAATTACATGTGGGAATTTTTTAAAAAATTACTATCAAAATAAAGTAAAAATCATCTGGACCCCTCTTTGAAAGGATCTGTTTTGATGCATAGTAAGTCAATGTATTTTTTTTTCTCTTCCTGCTAAGTAAAGTATTTAAAAAAAAATTTTTTTTAGTTGTAGATGAACACAATACCTTTTTTATTAATTAATTAATTAATTAAAATGCGGTGCTGAGGATCGAACCCAGTGCCTCAGGTGTGCTAGGCAAGTGCTCTACCATTGAGCTACTGTCCCAGTCCAAAATGAAGTATTTTTATCTGCTGTACCTTCATTGCTATGGATTTAAGTCATGTTTACTGAAATTGCTTTTGCTAAGGAAGTTTTAAAAGGGAGATTGGAAAAAGCTCTTTCCCCCACTCTTCATATCATTGAGATATGAAATCCAGCTTATATGTATTTGGGCTCAAATACATGTATAGACGTGTCTTCAAATATTTCCTCAATTTTCCTAAAACAGAGCAAATGGAAAAAGTTAATACTGTGGGTGGTGTCGGAGATCTCAATCCAGAGTCTCAAATCCCTACATTTCTAAGGATTTAGAATTCTTTTCAGGAATCAATTTAAAATGACTCATAATTCAACTGAAAACAATTGAGGGTTTGCGTGTATAGATGATGCCATTTCCAACATTTTATTGCTGCTCTCAGTGTTTTTGTGATGACAGCTTTCCCTTCATAGAACCAACTTAAAATTAGAAAAATCAAATACACATTAGAGAACACAGATTTACTCTGCTATTAATTGATATAGAGATGTAAAGATCTCATCACCTGGGCGGGAGTCCAGCACATCCCCTACAGACATTGTCAGGGGCCAGAGCCTGGGTCATCAGCAGCCTACTTGGCCTAAGCTGAGCTGTCTGCCTTTAGGAACTCAGCCTTGAATTTTCAGCGCCAGGGATGTAAGCATTGGGGGAGCTGCCTCTGCACACATCTTGGGGTGTGAGTGTGCTACTTTCTTCCCACTTTATTTTTTAAAAAGTGAAGAACCTTGAAAGTCAAACTCCTTACTCTGTTCTGGCTTTTATGTGCCCTGCTAGACAGGAGGTAAGGTAGCACACCCTATTTAGTAACCAGAAAATGATTCTTAGAGGGGATGCAGCTTCTGCCGCTGCTGTGCATTAAATACATAGAGAAGAAGGCTTGAGGAATACAGAATTATCTCCTTGCAGAGGATGGAGGTGAAGGCGGGCAATAGGAAAATCTGTTGAAATATGACCCCATGATTTTAACTTTAAATAAGCATTTCCGTCCTAATAGAAACCCCTTCTAATGTCTCCTACAGCTTTGATTTTGGAACACGTCACATTCCTCATTAAAGCAATCACTGTTAAAACATAAAGCAACACAGGATTTATTTCTTCATTAAACTGATGATCCGTATATGAAGCCAATTAACATTATGAGTCTGGTGAACATCAAGTGTAAAGAGGTTAGAGAAAATTAAAAGCAGTCACCTTGGTCTTTAGATAAAGAAAGTACACTTTTAGGTTGTAAATTATCAGAGTGTCCAAGCGGGACAGATCCGCGAATTTGGTTAATTGGAAAATACATTTTACCGCACAAGAATCAAGAAAAAAAATACAACCGTTTCGTTACTAGTGCTCTTTTTGGGAAGGAGAAGGGGACCATAGCGAATACCTATTAATCACCTTCTCCAGGGCCCAGAGTATGGAGACGATTTGGGAAATAGGGGGCTTGCGTCATCAAAGTTTACGGTAGCTTTTCGTTTCTGCATTTGTTTGTTTGTTTATTCGCTGTTTTGCCAGAAGAATCGAACCCAGACTATTGGCTCTGGGAGAGGGACGGCGGGCGAGGCGAGGCCGAGGGTCCGGAGCTGACTTGAAGCCCTGTGCAAGGTAAGTCTTTTCCCGGAGCTCGGCTGGTGGTCCTGCCAGCGAGGCATCCAGGATCCTGTCGAAGGGCGCGGAGAGGGCGGGGGGCAGGAGGCGAGGGGCCGTGGGATGTTTCCGGGTTGGAACCTCAGAGTAGGATCCTCTCCTGCGACTGTGGAATCGGGAGTTCGGACCTTGCTGCGACCGCGCGCGTCCCAAGTAATTTTCGTAGATTGTATTGGGAGAGGATTGAGGTCCGTTAATGCCCGGAATCCGGCTGGGCGGATCTTGCAGCCGCGAAGCGCAGGGCCCCAGACAGGCCCTCGGGACCCGCTTCTTTCCCTGCAGAAGTCCTGGGATGGGGCGGGGAAAAACAGTGTCGCTGTCCAGGGTTCTGATCGGCCGAAATGCGCCGGGAGTGCGCTGCCAATACAACTTCATCTAGTCCACCTCTGAGCTTTGATGGGAACCTCTGTCGGTTCATGTCGGGGATGGGGAGCTGAGTCTGTGGGTTGGACCTCATAGGTTTCTGGGGCCAATGCAGCTCCCAGAGCTGGGCTGCTTGTGCTAAGGTTCCCCCCGCACAGATACGTAAGTGAACCTGGAACGTGTTGGCGGAGATGGTCGGGACCCCCGCCTCACCTCGCTTCACAGCCACTGAACTACAGGAGCGCACAGGGCGCACGGCGGGGAGTTGCTGCGTAGGTCAGGAGGGAATCCGAGGGGCCTTTTGGCAGACTCAGGAGCGCAAAAGGGGCATCCGACCTAGCTCTTTAAGGGGTTGCAGAGTTGGGTGGCTCTGAGGGAGATAGGGAGAGAGACAAGCACCCGTGAGCCAGCCTCTTGGCTTGGGGCTGAGAAAAGTTCTGCTCCCGGGGCTCCAGGCCTCTCCAAGTAGTGGGAAACCGCACCCTCGGCTCCGGCTGGCCCCTGCCAGCTACCTCACCCGCCTTCCGGACCTGCGGCGTTCTCCCAGGCTGGCCTCCTGGACTCCCGGAATCAGTGCCCTGTCAAATCTGGCGCCGCGGGGTCTCCGTGAACAGAGCCGGAGTTTTCAGCGGTTCCTTGCTAGCGGCTGGGCGGCACTCTGGTGTCCGGATGACTGAACCCAAGAGGGTCCGCTTCCGTGAAACGGGTCACGACTTGCCTCAATTGGAGCGGTGCGGTGTCTTCCTGGGGGCTGTTTTCGGAGGGATGTCCATCGCGAGCCAGGGCCCTAGCACTCAGCCCTTCAGCTGGACGCTACTCGCCCCGGGGCGCATGTCCGTGAGTGGGCCCGCCAGGCCTTTTGTTTCCAACGCGCTGCGTCTTTAAGATCGAGGCAGGATTCCGGGCCCGGGCCGGGACTCGACCCACCGCCTCGCCAAAGCTCCCGAACGCAGCATTAGAATGTTTATAAAATATTCAATTTATGTAGTCTGTCCAAGAAGCCATCGTCCCAAAAATAAAATCAGCAGTCTAGACGGAACACAGACACCAGAACTTATCAACAGTTGTCTGACTTGCATCTTCTGATGCATCTTGAGTGGGTCATAATACCAACTTTATTTTCAGTGGTGCATAAATTAATTACACGCATTTAATAACCAAAATATCATTATATTCCCCCTTTAATATCATAAAGGCTTTCCGCCAGGGAAGCACTTAATAGTGCAGGGGGCCGTAACGGGCTATTATCCTGGTGTAATGCTATTACAGAACCAATTATGCGCCATTAGACTTGCTTTTTTTGCAGTTTATGTGATTTGATCCAATCCCGCGCCCCTGACTTGAAAATTTCAGCCCGGTACTTTAGAGTTTAATTTTCACCCAGGCAGAGAGAAGGGCGGTCTCTCTCCGCTGAGTGTCTGCCTCCGATGCATTTTAAAAGTAATTGCGAAGGGTCCCACCGCATATCATTTGCATGGAGAAGCGAACATAAATTCAGGGACCCCTTGCTGAGAACAAAATCAAACTTTCCTTTTGTACGATCGCTTGGAAAGGGAAGCCGTGTGCAAAGAGTCCCCCCAAAACCCATCCGGCGGCGACAATTAGCAGCGCTTTGTCAATTTGCAGCCCAGGAGTCGCCAGGCCTCTGACAAGGGCGAACCCAAATCCATTCTCTCCTGGAGAAAGAAGGTTTGAGTCTGAGGGGACACGGGGTGGGGTGGGCCGAGTGTTCAAAACACAACCTCTTTTTGGGGGGCTGTTGTTGGTGGCGGTTGTTTCTATCCTCTTTTAAAAGAAAAGAGGAAAAACATTCCCGATGTTTGCTGAGAAATGACGGATTTTTTTTTTTTACACCACGTGGGCCATTTGTAAGGCCCAATAGACCTATCCAAGTTACTCGTTGTAGACAGCGCTGGAAATAATCAGATTAAGGCCAATTATGCGTGAGATTATAAAGGCGAGTGCTGAGCGGCGGCGCGCGCTGTAGACAGACAGCAAGACATCTGGCCACTTCCCGAGTCACTTCTCTGGTCCTGCGGGCGCCAGCAGCGCCGAGCCCCGCGGAACCCCGCCCGCCGCCAGCCGAACCCCGCGTGCGGACCGGAGGCGGTCACGCTCTGGCCTTCTCGCCAGCCTCCTGCGGAGGTACTCGGGGTTCCCAACCCACTCCCCGGGCCCCTCATACCCGGCCTTGGGGCCGACTGTCTTCCTGGCGGTAGCTGCCGCCGGAGCAGCTGGCCTTGTGCGTTCGCAGGACCGGCTGCGGTGGCCTGGTGCAGGGCTTGCGGCCCGGACCCTTGGCAGCCCGAAACCAGACTGCGGGTTTGGTGTTGGGCCTGGGTGAGGGTTCAGCTCTCCGGGAGGTGGACCCTCCCCACCTTGCGGGTTTCTGGCTTGCGACCGGAGGTGCCGCCACCTCCCCTTCGGTCCCCGAAGTGGGCTGAAGGCGCTGGGAGGGGGCTTTTCAAGAGTGGTGCTCTCCGTGCGCCCCTGGGCCGGGTCGGAGCGCAGGCAAGACACTTAGGCTCTGTTGCTGTTTGCTTTGCAGCCAGGTCGGAGCTACGCGCGGCCGTCGGTCCCGCCGCCACCCACCCAAGTCCGGCCGCCGAGTCCATCAGACCGTCGGCGATGTTTTATTTCCACTGTCCGCCACAGCTAGAGGGTGAGTAAGCGCCGCACCCGTGGCTGCTTGGCGAGGCCAAAGCAGAAGCCGGCCAGAGACGGACTGAGCGACAGCAGTGCTGGCGGGTGGTGGGGTCCCCACCCTGAGAGGGGCAGCAGCCTGGCAGTGAGTAGGGGCGCCCTTAGCACCCTTCCCACAGCGTGCTCCATCCCCTGTCTCCCGTCCCCCGTAGCCACCTGCCTCCCACCTCCTTCCCCGCCCGGGACCGGCTGCCCCAGGCTATGCTTGCCGCGGGGAGGGCTGGTCCTCCCAGCACAGATGCTGGTGTCACGCCTCTAATCCGGGCTTCTCTGCCCAGGGGGCTGCATCAATCTTTCACGGTGTTTTGCAAACATCCCGGAAAGCTAAGGCGAGTTGGCCCCCCGCGTCCTGGGCCCCACCGCGAGCAAAGAAGGACCCATTGCTGGGCTGCTGTCACTACAGGCGTTTGGGCGGGAGTGCTATTAAGCCTGGGCGACTTAATATCAGTCCCTGGCGGCTGAGCTGCCCAGCCTACCACCTGCCCTGTGCCCTACCATGGGTCTTACTCTGCGATTCACTGGGTTTCTGACTCCAAAGGCTATCTACTCTCCACTTCTCATTCCCCAGGGCCAGGGTGGGGATCTGGTCTTTGAAGATCTCCAGACCTTAGAAAAAATTTCCCTCAAGATCCCTAGTGTCATCTGCACCTGATTGTTGGGTGGAGGTGGGTGGCGAGAAGGGAACACCTTGAACTTTGGGGTGCCTTCATGCAGGGCCTAGTGGTACCCAGGGTGTGTCCTCTGAGGGTAGAGATTAGTATCCATCAGGGCAGCCCCATGCACTGGGCTTGGACAGAGACTTCTTCAAAGATACACTCTGGGGATACTAGGGCTTTTGCAATCCTGGAAGCGATACCAGGATTGGCCTTTTACAACTTACTTCTTTGATTTATTCTTGTTGTGGAACAAACAAGCTTGGAGGCCAAGAAATGAAGGGAGGCATGGGGCAGGGCAAAATGTGGTTAGACACTGAGAGATCTCACTGAGGATGCTCCCTCACGTAGCCAGTCTTACCTGGGATATCAGAAAGTTTGTTTTTGTTTCCCTCCCAAAAGCTCTAAAGGGCCCAGCAGGATTTTCTAGAGAAGGCTAGTGCAGAGCAGTGTTTTAAGAACTGTTATCTCTGTCAGCATTCCTGAAAAGGGAAGGCCATGCATTTGCCTGTATTTCACCTCCTTTTACCACCAATGACTCATGCTGGGTAAGCTTTATGGAAAAGTCAGAGAGGTGCATTGCTTGACATTGTACCCCAAGACTGGAGAAGACCCCCTATACCCATGGTTGGGGCACCTTCTCTGTGCTTCGGAATCTTGGACTGTTGACTGATTGTCACTGGCAACCACTTTTCCTGGTCAAAGTGGGAAAGGCAGAGGTTTGGACATTTAGCAAGTGGTGGACATTCTGGGTGACCTAAAGGGAAAACCCTGTCTGTAGGGTGGGCTGCAGAAGTGACTTAGGGATAGGCTGGCTCCAGATTTCTCTAAGTCCTGCTTGCTGTTCTCAACTCATCTAAGTCAGCTTACCTTTTCTGCCCACACCCTAGGCATACTCCCTGTTGATACTGATTCTGATGGGTATGACCAGAAGAAAAGGAGATGGGACTTTAAGCACCTTTCCCTTTGTAGGCGTGTTTCCATGCAAATTTTGCAGGAAGAGGAGTTTCAATTTAGTTTAGATTAGTGTTATTGGTGGAAAGATGATCTGCTCTAAATGGAAAAGCTGAGGACAGACTTTGGGAATGTGGCATCTTATGGCCGATCGACTTTTTAATTTCATTTTTTAAAATTGTTTTTCAGAGACTTTCAAGAGAGAGCAAAACATGGCCCATAATGTCACTTCTCAGCTATTTTTGCTGATATTAAATTTAAAAGTACTACATGTATGTACCTACATGAGAAGTACGAATAGAACAGAAACCTACACTTCAGTCAGTGAAATCCTCCTCTATGATTTTTCCTAAAGGCACCTGCTCCTGTGGGTTTTTTATAATTCCTTCAAGAAAAAAACATGCTTTCTTCCTCATTTATGTCTTTTTCTCTCTATATGTTATGCCTTATTTGCGTTGAGATCATACTGTCGCAGCATTCCACAGTTTGCTTTTTTTTTTTTTAACCTCATAACATATGTTGGGGATTTTTCCATGCCAATGTATGTGGATCTACTGATTTATTTTAGACAGCTATATAATATTCCATTATATCTTGTGAACAAAATGTTTACTGATGGATGCTTTGGCTGTTTCTTTTTTTTTTTTTTTTTCCTCAGTTACAGTGTTTCCAGGCACATTCTTGTCTGTCCTTTTTTGGCACACTTTTAAAGTATATTAATAGATTAATACCTGTATATACTCTTAAACTTTTGATGGCTCTTGTCAAATTACCTTCGAATAAGGCCAAAACAATTGATATTTCTAAATGATGAGTGAGTGTAACCAACTTATTACTTTTTGTCTGTATTGGGTATTATTATGTAACTTATTTAAATTTTTTTTGCCTAAATCATGAAAATAGTATTTCATTATTTTGTTGCATTTTAAGTATATGTGAGGTTTAACATTTTCACAACATTATCAACCATTCTGTGTATTTTTAAGTAAAAAGCCTGTTCACATCCCTTCTTCTTTTCTAATAGGTTGTCAGTTTTTCATTATTAAATTGATGAAGTTGTACTTTTTTAGGATTCAATGCAACATTTCACAATATGATGTTACATGTATAATTGTGAAATAATAGACAACAAGGTATAAATTAGAAGATTGGGAAAGATTCTGATTGGAGACCTCAGAGGCTGCATTCTGTCCTCCCCAGTCAAGTGCTTTGTTCCAAAAGGAGACAATTAAGCTTTTTGCAAAGTAATGGAAAAAAGACTGATTTGAGACTGTCCCCTTTCAATTTCCAATGAGCTGGAAAGAAATATTTCTAACTAGGGTTTTGAGGAAGAATGCAGTTTGGGCAGGAAGATTTAGTGGGGGAGAGAAAGGATGTATTCTGGCAAAGGATGTGGCCTGGAGGGTAAAATAATACCTAGCGGGACCTCCTTTAGTAGATGGAATTTTAAAAAGCCCAGGGGACTTGGCTGCCTCGGGACGGAGGTCCTTCTGAGGGATGTCATCTGGGCTTGGGAGCTCCTGATGCTGAATGTGCAGGGACTCTGAGCACGGGGCCCGTGGCAGGTAATGTGTTCACTGGTTAATGGAAACTTGCTCATTTGTTTTCCTAAGAAGCCATTGTGGACTATCAAGTAAATAGCGCACATTTGGAAAATGATCTGAATGCACATTTGGGGCCAAACTCTGTTCTGGCTTTATCATGAGCTTCGGAGGCTTCTGGACAGGACAATGTCTTTCTTTTCTAGGGAAGTGAGAGCAGTAGGTGCTTTATAAGGCCTGACCGGAGAGTGAGTGTCTTTTGAGAGTGGCCCTGTTTGTGTCTGCTTGGCATTCAAAGCAGTCGCTATTGGTACGGGTCTTTTGTTAACTGACATCTTATATAACAGATCCACTATGGTGCTGATGAGCTGTGACGAACGGTAATTAGTATTCATTTATAAACTTCTTACTCCTTGCGTTTTGCACTTCTAGGAGAAAAGTGCTGTGAAAAGCGCTTGGTGCTTTCTCTCTTCCCTCAGCTTCCCCCATCCTCAGCCCTTTACCCTTGTTGGTTATAGAAACAGGGGAAAGTGACTAACAGGCGAGCAAAAGACAGACAGACGTACAGCCTCCTATTAAAGGGTCTGAGGTGGGCGGGTGAGATGAAGGCACATTGGACAAGGTGCTCTGGGGGCTGGAGGGCAGATAAAGGTTCTGCCTCAAGCCAGTGACCCCTCCTGGATCAGAGACCAGAGTGCACTTGGCCATCTTGGGGATTAAGGTCATTGCTGCCCCATGCAAGAGAGACAGCTGGGCCTAAAGTCAAAGGTTTTTTGAAGAGAGAGAGAGAGAATAGGAGAGAGTGGAAAAGAGAGTAGAAAGAGATATTATTCTCTTAAGAGAAGCAGAGAAAAACACTTTGGGATAGATGGACCCTCTCTGGAAGGGGTGGGCAGGTGTCCTGTGAGTGAGCTTGCAATGCTGACCTCTGTAGAGAGAAGGGGCTCTCTGAGGACTGAGGGGCCCTCTGCTCTGGCTGATTCAGTTTGTTCCCAGTAGGCACTGCACCCTTTGGCAACCACTCTACAGGGGATTTTGATGACGGGTTTCTGCGAAGAAAACAGCGGAGGAACCGGACGACCTTCACTCTTCAGCAGGTAACAAGATCCATCCCCAATTCTCAGAATCAGTTACCTCCTGCCTCCGTGAAGTCAGAGCTGAGCAACTTCTTGTCATTCAAAATAAGGCCAACTGATTGTGTTAATGGATCTTTTTATTTTCTTGGACAATTTATGAATCAAGAAATATGTCCAGGGGAGGGTAGCTGACTTTGTCTTGTGATTCCAGGAAGCCTAATGAAGAGGCCACAGTCATCTCTACCATTGGTCTTAAGTTGATGGCGTGGGGCATATCCCAGGTCAACACACAATAACCCTTTGAGGAAGGCAGGTCCCACCTTCTGACCCCAAGTAGACAGATGGGAAACCTGGGACCCATGAAGTTGACTGACTCATAGATGGTATTGTCACCACAGGTGGGAGGGCTACCACCGGAATATTGGTTTTGTATTTCCCAGGGTTGAGTTTTTCCCCTAAGATGGGACTCTGTTCTGCTCCTGAACAAAGTGGAGTAGTTGTGAAGGTGACCCACAAACCTCTACGAGATTTCTGTGGGATTGGCCCGGGGAGGGCTTCTACAAGTAAATTTCATTCTCTGTGTCCCATGGCGAAAGCTACGCAAATCACTCTGTTTGTAAAGCCACCCCTAGATTTTTAATTCCTATGACAATATTTAAATGTAAATGCAAGAAATATCCCTACTTCTCTCATTTCCACTTCTTGGGAGAGCATTGAGGTTGTCATTAGTCGGAATTCCTAAGTCATCGGGGATTGAAATTCTCATTCTCTGGAATCCATTCAAGGAGTTCTTTTCTCTATCTCCTTCCTCCATTGGATCTGTGAAACTGCTTCCTCACCGCTCATAGCAGCTTTGAAATATGCATCTGCTTCCCCTCACCTAGCCGCAGCCTCTCACCAGTAAATATTTTTTCCCTTTTACCAGCTGGAAGCTCTTGAGGCAGTCTTTGCCCAAACACACTACCCAGATGTCTTCACCAGAGAAGAGCTAGCCATGAAAATAAACCTCACAGAAGCCAGAGTGCAGGTAAACCTTCTTTTTAATTATTTAACTCTCTAATATTAAAACTGGCAAACTTTTTTTTTTTTTTGACATCATGACTGCAGAGTGCACATTTGGCCAAAGAAAGCAAATGAAGACTATCTGTCATTTTCATGATGCACTTTAATAACATCAACATAATGTGGAATATTAGATTAGGTTGATTAATCGGTCATTCATAATTAACTAGTGATAATGTTCTACACTAATTTGTCCGCGTCTCTAAGGTACTAAATTACATCAATGCACATCCATTTCCTTGCTTTGGAAAAAAAAAAAAAAAAGCTGAGATGCTATTCTCAAAGCAGATCTGACCGCTCTGGGGTGAGGCCGGTCAATTGCAGAGAACCGGCGTTTTCAGATGGGAAGCAGGATAGGATCTGCTTTCCAGAAATTGCATCATATCCAACTTTTCCCCTGCACGTGGACTCTTTCAGAAAAGTGGATCCGAAGAATGCGTGCAATTTAAAAATCTTTAAACAGTGCAGTGAAAGGGCTGAGCCGAGATGAGCACAGCCTGCGTGAAGCGCCTCTAAGCAGGATTTCTTTTTCGAAGCTACACAGTGATTATGTTTAAGCGCACAAACCCGCCGAGCCCAGCAGATGTGCCCGAGTGCGAGAAGAACAGATTCACAGTGCCGCCTCTCCGGGCGAGCTATTCTTTGAGCACAATTATATATTCATTTTATTTATGGGGTTTCCTCCATGCTGTTTCTGTTCTTTTTTATGTAGGGGCTTGGGGTTAAGACTATGCAAAGATCTAATTGTAGGAAATATAATAGTTTGCTTTCGGTTCCCCTGGGTCATGTTAGTATCTCTTAAAAACCAATGGCTGAAGAGAGATAATGGAATTCTGAGCAGTAAATTGGGGGTTGTAAACAAATTATTTCCCCTATAATCAGATTATGTGATCCTGATTATTAAATCTGAACATGAATCATTGGTCATATGCGGGCAAATTAAACTGATTATTATTTGGAAATGAAAATCTTCTTTGGCCAGGATACCGTCTATCGTTTCTTTTTTTAATGCTAGCTTGCCAATAGCTGCCTAAAGACTGAACTGCAAATTGAGATAAATGACACAATTATTGAACATTCAGAAGTGGAAGATCATAACTTCTCCCTGAAAGGTGCAAGGGTAAGATAGGGGTGGTGACAATTAAAGCTGGGAATTGTTGTCCAGGCTGTTGTTGGCTATTATGCAGCCAGACAATGGCTGCGAAGCATTTGTTTAGTGAGCTTCCGTGTGGGGACACGGGCTTTGGTGGCGGGAAGGGAGATGTGTTTACATTTATACCCCTTGCTCATTCAAATATGATTAATGTTCTATAAAGCAGGGTCTTAATCGAAGCTGATGTTGTCAAACAATAACTAAATAGGGAAATAAACGACTCCATCATGCTCTTTCCTCAGAAGCAGGCGAACTGTCAGTGCAAAGTCATTAAAATATGATAATGAAAAATAGCTCAATTAAATGTTGTTATAGCTGTGACCTTCATTCAATTAAGACGCAAGAAAGTGTCTGCATTTTGCTTTGCATTTAACTGCCCTAAATTTAGAATATAGATAAAATCATTATTCAATGGTTGCTGATATGTGCAATTAAAAGCCAACTCGATTAAAAAAAGAAAGAAAGAAACCCAGTTAAAGGAGAATGAAAATGAAGAGATAGGGTGGGTTGGCAGAGGGCTCAGCCTCGAGGACCCAGGCTGTCTTCCTGGCCGGTGTGCTGGCCAGGGCAGAAGGAGAGGAGGCCCCCAACCCCAGCCCTGAATCAGAGGGAGGCCTAGCCAATTTATTTTTATTTTTATTTTTTATAAAGTCGAGGACTGTCTCCCAGGAGAGGAGAGGAGAAGAGAGGTTTTGCTGGATGCACTAAAGACAGTGGGATTTTGGTACCTTAGGGTACACCTTGAGTTTGAATTTACCGGCTTCTATGCAGCCCGTCCTTCCGCAAAAGCAGTTTGGTTTTTAAGGCTTAAAAATCCTAACCCCCCCCACCCACCAAGAAGGTGCTTAAGTCAAGGTGAACCACAAGCCTCCTGCTGACTTGAGGGTACCAGAGATGATGACACTAGCTAATATTCATTGAGTGATTGATTGTTATGTGCCAGGTACTGTGTTCAGTGTTTTACATGCGTGTCAACCTTCCTAACGATGCTTGGGGTTGCTGTTATCATTGTCCCTGAAACAGTTTGAATCATGGTCCTGAGCCAAGTCATTGGGCTTCACATTGTGGATGTGTCATTTGCCATCTGGACAACCTTGGGCATGTTAATTAACCTCTCTGTGTTTAATTCCCTATCTGTAAAATGGGGACAGCAGGACTACTTACCTCATAGGGTTGCAGTGGGTCTAAACCGAGGCCCAGAATTCTAGATCATGGCGGACTCCAGAGTCAGGGATTCTGTTAGGTGCACTGAGCTGGTCATGAACTTGTGATGATTTTGGAGTTAGACGACAGGTATGAGACCAGATACGCCCAGGCTTCAGCCTGTTGGATGACTGAGTGAGTCTTTTTGATGAGAAGGCCTGGAGTGGTGTTTTCCAAGCTGCTTTGACAATGATGCCCCAGCAGTAAACACATTCACATCAAATAAATGGACTCCGGGCCACGCAGCTCTGAGAATCTCCGCAAGGCAGTACTTTTACCCTTCCTGTGGGCAATGCATTTAAATACTTTCTATTATTCAACATTCATTCTTGAAACATGCCTGTCATAAGCTTGGAAGCTGATCCAACACATCCACGGGACAGAAGCTCAGTTCAGAGAGCACAAAGTAGGCAGGGGCTGCAGGGTGAGCCGTGGGCACCTGCCGGGGTCTAGACCTTCACGTTGGGGTTCCGGCTCCTCCCTCTTTTCTGATTTTATGCTTCCCTTGGGTTTAGGTTTGGTTCCAGAACCGAAGAGCCAAGTGGAGGAAAACAGAGAGAGGGGCCTCCGACCAGGAACCAGGTGCCAAGGAACCCATGGCAGAGGTGACGCCACCACCAGTGAGAAACATCAACTCCCCGCCCCCCGGGGACCAGGGCCGGAACAAGAAAGAGGCGCTGGAGGCCCAGCAGAGGTGAGACTGGCTGGACCCGGGGCCCAGGGAGCTCAGGCCCAGACACACGAGGGCACTCAATGAAAATTTCTATCTTTGCCAGCCTGGGGCGAACTGTGGGTCCTGCTGGTCCGTTCTTCCCCTCCTGCTTACCAGGGACCCTCCTGAACACAGCCACCTACGCCCAGGCCTTGTCCCACGTGGCCTCCCTGAAGGGTGAGTTTGGCTCCGCTTGGCGGGTGTGGTCTCACGGGGAGGGTGGAGTCTGACTGGCCCGTTGTTTTGCCTCTGCTTATCCTCGCATCCAAACCAACTGGGCTCCCGTCTTCTCCTGTCAGTCACAGCTGGGGTCCCAGACACAGGTCCATACTTGCTATCTTGCTTGGTTTCTACATAGAGTTCTACATGCATGTGGAGGTTGCTGTTAAGGGTCAATGACAGAGGGCTTGTCCTAGAGGTGATTACTTCGAAAGTGACCATTCCGTGTTTATACCTTCCCCATTCCCTCTGGCAGCATTTTTAGGTGCTAGCTCACGGGGGAAGCCTGGGGAAGGAAACTATCTCTATTTCTGAGGACCCCTTTCTCATATGTGCAGCTAGTTCACTTGCTTTCCCTTGGGACTCCTGAGACCAGATGTCCAAAGTCTTAGGATTTGTGGCTTTCCAAGATTTGCTCTCTTCTCAGTGACTGTTGTTCTACGAAGGCTGAAAATCATTAGGGTTGTTTTTCAGGCCCAGAGAGAGAGAGAGAGAAATCCCTGCAGGACTGTCCCTTGGGGATTTCTGGGGTACCTTTCCTGATGAAAAGACCCATCAGTGGCTCTTAATTCCTTGTCACAAACTTATTTGTCCAATGATCAGGCTGGAGAGCTATACTGGCCAGGAAAATGTTGAACCCCAGTGGCTCGGGGGAGTATGAGTACCTGCACTCCACCTCCTAAATCCCCAGTGATGTACAAGCCTGGCTCCCTCTAGGTTTTTCCCTGATGATGGGCAGTGGGAGAGGCCTCCTTAAGGTGTCTGCTGCTTGTCATGTGCTAGAGATGACTTTTCATTGCCAGACACCACAGAGTGTGGCATTCTGCATGGCAATATGGAGGCCAAACGAGAATGTGATGAAATCTCCTTAGGGAGTCTGTGAGAAGGAGAGAAGGGCATGGTAGGTATAGGGAGCAGCATGTGCAAAGGTTACCAGGTGTGGGGAGGAGAACCAGGCTTGCCTGGAGAATGGCTGCTATCCTGGATGCCCAGAGACAAGGTGGAGGGTGCCTGGCAAAGGCCCTGAATGCCAGCCCTAGGTCTGGGCTCTCCTCTGCTGAGGCCTGGAGACACTCTGCAGTGGTCAGGCAGCTGGGTGAATCCCCTCCCTTAGTTTACTGACGTGGGTGGAGGAGGCTCAAATCCAGACCCCTCCCCGCAGCACTTCCTTCAGCTTCAGGACCCAGTGCTCCTGGGGCTGTGCACAACCTCCCTCCCCGGCAGCCTCAGCACATGTTCACATGACATAGTCGTCTGCTTTGGAACTACAGGTTGAGATCCCTAATCTAAAAATCTGAAATCCCAAATGCTTTCAAATCTGAAAACACGTTGTCACCGCGTCACCACAAGTAGAAAACTCCACACTTGAGTCATGTGATGGGTTGTGATAAACACACAGACACAATAAAAACATTGTGTAATGTTTCCCTTAGGCCAAGTGCATGAGGCATAACATAAATGAATTTTGTGTTTAGACTTGGGTCTTGTCCTGTCCCCAATATATATCATTTACATACATACATACATATGTATGTAAATATTCCAAAACCTGAAAAATATCTTAAATCCAAACACTTTTGGTGCCAAGCATTTTAGATAAGGAATACTCAACCTGTGCAGAGGTGGGGTTGACCAATTGGAAGGGAATCCCAGAAGGAGACTGATTACCAGTGGGATTTGGGAATTATCTGAGGGCTGGTCTTAGCAAAGGAGCAATTCTATAGCTGTGCATCTAACAAACCTTGTCTTCTGAGCTGAGCGTGGTGGCCCATGCCTCTGATTCACCCAGCTGCCTGACCAGCTATTCAGGAGGCTGAAGCAGGAGGATTGCAAGTTTGCGGCCAACCTCAGGAACTTAGTGAGGCCTTGTCTCAAAATAAAAAATAAAATGGGCTGGGGATGCAGCTCAGTGGTAAATAGCCCATGGATTCAATTACCTCTTCACCTCCACTGTCACCGTCCCCAGCTACCCTCCAAACCAAAAATGAAAAAACAACAAAACCTGTCTGCTTTGGTGAGGGCCAGCTCAGGGCAACACTTTTTAATACATAGTTTTTGCCTGCCCCACTCTGACCCCACAAGTAGGAGGTGATTCACATGTTTGCTTGTCCTGGTATCCCTTGGGGCATCTCTGCTAAGCCAAACTGAGACCCTGGTGGAAGCCCACTGTGTCTGGAGGTGGGTCTTGAGGGCTAGACTTCAGGGAAGGGAGGTTGGGAGAAGCCAAGGGCAGCAAGTGAGAGGGAGACAGAGTGGGACTTATGTCTCCCCTGTCTTGTGGGAGCCCCTCGCTCGGCATCAACACAGGGCAGAAACAAGGTTAGTGGGGGCGCTACTGCAGCCGTTTACACATCCATCCATTCTCTCTTCTCCCCAGCTTCCCTTCCGGAAGCCCTTTTGTCTGGGCTGTGACCCTGGAACCTGCCCTGTGCCTGCTTTTCGAAATGGACACTCCTTGGCTGCTGCCAGCCTGGGGGTGTGTGGGTCATACAGAGGTGGCAGAAATCACAGGGTGCTCACCAGAATTGGGCACATCTTTGTGCATTTTAAGGGTCCTGTTTGGGTAGCCTGTTGAATCCCAGTGAGGCACTCTTCCTGACTACAGTCAGGGGACAACAAGGTTTGTTGGGGCTGTCAACAGGCTGAGATGTTTCCAGAACCAGGAAAGCCATGAGTAAAGTGAGCCATGAGCTGATAGAGACCTGGGCTCATCCATTTATCTCCCAGTTCCCTGTGTAGACATTTTCTCCTGGTTCCTGCCCATGGAGGCAGGTGAGAATTGAGTCAAAAATTTCCTTTTCTTTTTCTTTCTCCCTACTTCTCTCCTACTTCTCTTCTCTTCTTCCTTCCTTCCTTCCTTCCTTCCTTCCTTCCTTCCTTCCTTCCTTCCTTCCTTCCTTTCTTTCTTTCTTTCTTTCTTTCTTTCTTTCTTTCGGAACCCAGGCCTTCACACATCCCAGGCATTGTCTTTGTGTATAGGTGTGGTCTTTGCCTTCCCCAATACAAAAGAGTTCTTGTTCACTTTTCTGGAAACACAGGGTCCTTTTGGTGTATTTGTTCTTTTCCCATTTTTGAGAGGTACAGGGCTGGGCTGGGGGTGGGGGTTTCTTCCATCCCTCCCATCTCGGCTTTCTGAGCTCTTTTCTGTGCACACCCACCTCCTCCTCAGCCTCCTTCCCCCAACAAAGCTTTTCTTTGGGCTCATCCTGACACTCTGTGGCTCTGTCCCCTGGCTTTCCAGGACAGCTGGCTTTTCATCTCCA
This sequence comes from Callospermophilus lateralis, assembly GCF_048772815.1. Classification (NCBI taxonomy): domain Eukaryota; kingdom Metazoa; phylum Chordata; class Mammalia; order Rodentia; family Sciuridae; genus Callospermophilus; species Callospermophilus lateralis. Next base: position 21,892,763 of record NC_135319.1, on the reverse strand, counting down.
GACAGCTAAGCCATGATGGAAAAGAGGGAAAAGAACAATCACAGAAAATCCTCTCTTGTCCTGCCAGGCAGTCTTGTGTCTTAAACTCACTTGATTCTCATGGTGACACAGTCATCATCGTGCTAGGAGGGGACCTATAGTCAGACGGCTAGAGAATAGAGCTGAGATAGTTCTGAGATGATAGCTGATATGGGTTGGGGTATCTTTGCGTTCTAAAAGCACCTGACCCCACTGTGGGGGCCCTTCTGGAAATGAGATGTTCCGATCTGGAAATCCTGGAGCTAGGTCTGAGTCAGCTCGTTGGCTCTACTTCTCTCTAAGCCAGGTGGTGCTGTAGCCTCAGAAGGTATGTTTGGGGAAAATCACAGGACACAGGCTGAGAGACGTACACCTGCTGCAAGTTGGCTTCTGAACACCCCCGGGGTTTGATGCTCAATTGTTTTGAGGGTCACGTGTTAAGGACTTTGGTACCAGAACAGCTTCCTGACCCTTGCACCTTATGTCCTATGTCCTTTTTTTTTCACCAAGCTCCAGAAATTAAGTGAACAGTCCTATCTGGGCCCAGGAGGGGAGCCAGCCCAATTTTCTAGGGCCTGGCTCAGTCCCAGGAGCTCTGAGCTGACACCCAGGCTCCAAGCTGAAACCCAGGCTCCCTCACCCTGCCTGTACCCCCAAATGCTGGGCAGAACTATTGAGTCAAGCTGTGCTTCTCTTGGGCCTGAACTCTGCTTCTAGGAGCTGCTGACCCGTGAGAAGACTGCTTCAGCTCCATGGGTGGAGCATCATGCAGCCTGGTGCTCTCTTAAAATATGAGAAATTGAGGTTCAGGGCAAGGAATACACTTGCTCAGACCTCACTGATGCTCTCCTTAACATCCTTATGTGCCCTTTTTTACAGACACCACTTATTTTTTTGTTCCTCTAAGTGAGCACCTGCTTGTAGGGGGAGTAATGAGAAGCCTTGACATTCACCCTGTTTTTGCAGCACATGAGGACAGCTGAGTCCTCTAGAGGAAGGTTGTCTGGACTCAGGCCCACTAGAGATTAGGATCAGTGAGAGCGGAGCCCCTTGGCCCTTTCCAGTTCAAAGATCCCCCCTGCTTCTCCAGGCCTGTGGTAACTGGCGACGGAGCCAGAAGCAGTGGATCTAAGCTAATTTCAGCTCCTACACCAAAAAAATGGTACCTGTGTCTTTCCCTAGGATGTATCCTCCATGGTTCACATAGCCCAGAAAGCATATGTAACTAGGTAGGCACCTGAATTCTGGCTTAGCAGTAGACACCACTCTGGGTGCTGCTTTCTTCTGTGATTGAGGGTCTGAGCTATGGCTGCCTGGCTACATCAGCCCCCTAGTCAAAGTGAGAGCAAATGCAGGGCTCCCTACACCCAGGACAAGATCTGTTCTTCCAGTGAGTACCTGGAGCACCTGGACTAATAGTCTCAGGGCTAACTGCCCAAAGATCATTGTGTATAGTTATAGAGCCACGGACTCTGGATTGGGGGGTACGTCTTTTGGTTCTAGGCATTGTGATGGTATGAGGTCCTTGCCTTATAAACATCAAGAAAGCCCCCTGGAGTGTTTGTGAGATAGCTTAGCGCTTGCTGAGATTGCCGAGTTCCTTTAAGTAGTGGTCCCTGAAGTCCTTTTTAAGTTAGTTTTGAGGGTCTTCACTTGCTTGGAAGTTCTTTGGCTTTGAAAGTCTTCTGAAAACGAGAATGCTCTTGGATCTTATAGTGGTCCCTTGGTATCTTCAGGGAATTTGTTCCAGAACCCCCTCATATACCAAAATCTGCAGAAGGTCACTTCCCTTATATAGCGTTTATACATAACTGATGCATATACTTTAATCACTTCTAGATTTCTTATGATACCTAATACAATGTAAATTCTGCATAAGTAGTTGTTCTTGAGAATAATAAGACAAAAAGGGTCTGTGCATGTTCAGAATAGATGCAATTTTCGTCCTCAAATGTTTTCCATTCATGCCCAGTTGAATCCATGAATGTGGAACCTGAGGATATGAAGGGCTGATGGGATTGGCTATCAGTTCCCTGAACAAATGACACTAGAGTGAGGAAAAGGGGAAGTAGAGGCTATCAATAGAACAGAGAGATGCACTCTGCCCACCCTCCTCAGCCCACTGGACTCTCAGGGCTCAGCACAGGTTGGTGACCACCAAACCCACTTCTAATGTGAGTGGGGTGGACAGGTTAGGCCCCAGCGGCTCAGTGTCTGTGGCCCAGGATTTTCCTGTGAGCTGACTCTTCCATCCAAGATGAATGTTTTTGAAAAATTCCATGGAGCATCTAGACTTTGTACTCTTACATTTAGATCACGGGGTGGAAGAGTGTCCCAGAAAATATGAAGGTGATCATGTCTCATGTCTCAGTCACTTGCCGAGCTGTGATACACAGACTGGAAAGTCGTCATCAGAAAACTCTGGATGGTGGTTTTCTTAGGAAATCAGACTGATTTTCATTCCTTGGAAATGCCCACTAAAGGCAGGGTCTGGGGTTCAGGGCAGCTTGAGAGCTGGGGAAGCCAAGGTCCAGCTGGAGGTCACCTCTTACTCTCTCTGGAAAATCCCCACAGCTCAGCATTGCCATGCACACACAGAGGCTTGACTTCGTGACTCATCCTCAGGTCAGGAGAATAAGGGCCCAAACCTTCCTGTGCTTTGCCTTCTGTTACAGCACCATAGTCTGTGGCTAGCCAGGTTTCTGGGCTTCGTAAGAGTGGCTGAGAGGCAATTTGGGGGCTGTACTCCTGGGGATCCTTACATAGGAGGCTGTTAGAGTGTGCTGGAAGGTGTGTGCTTGGGAAGGATGTGGCTCTGCGGGGCAGTTGGGAGCTTAGGTAATGGGGAGCACATAGAAGGTGGGGGAGTTGCAGCCCCTGATGGACAGGAGATTATGGCCCTTCCAGTGCAGTAGCCAGCTGGAGCATGCACAGGTGCAGGTGTGACAGACCAGCTTCCAGGCTCATTGGGCAGGCCCCTGGATCAGAATGGAGGCTGCTGGCTACCTCAGGCTAAGAAACTGCCCACTAGAGCCTGATAATTGGAAATCAGGCATTTGTGGGACTTCCTTCTTTAATTAGCAAGTAGCCTACGAGCCCGGTCGTTCCAGGCTAGAGCTCTGGGACAGCTTGCCTGATGGGAACCTTAGTTTTTCCATTTTCTAACCATGTAAGGCCTGAGTCAAATACTAACACTCTTATGGGCCTTTACTTGCTCATCTGTCAAATGGGCATCTTGATTCCAGTAGGACTCAATTCATAAGAAAGAACGAAAAGAAAATTAGAACATTTGAAGTACCTGAGCACACGGATATAGTCAGTGAGTCCTAACCATCAGTATTAACTGGAAGCCTGCTTTAACACCCTGGTGGCAGTCTCTGTGTCCAGTTCGTCTTTTAAGGACCTGTGGAAATGTTTGCTCCTCTCAAACTTCTCCCATTTTCCTGAACTTTATTGTTCCTGATATTTATTCGTTTCTTGTATACCCCACTATTTCAACTCTTGGCAATGTTTGGGTTCCTTCCTATTATTATTTTTTTTTTTTTGGTAGAATTTCCTTGTTGAGGTTGACTGGGGCTTCACATGGTGATGCGCTTTGCACTGTAAGTTGCTCAGAGAGGACTCACCCTGACCAGGCAGGCTGGCGGGGCTCCCAATTAGCATGTTTCACGATTGAGTGTTTTGTGAGAATTCAAAGGCACAGGGAAGGTTTTTACAACAATAATGGGTGTCCAGAAAAGCAACACAAAGAATTTTCCCGTGCAGTCTTAATGGCTAGCCTTATGATCACAATTCATTAATGCAGAGGAGGTTATTAATGGCCAAGGAGGTGCTTGGGTTTGTTCTGGGGAAGTGCTGGCCACAGGCCGGCAGGCGTGGCTGGGGACCTGAGAGCCGTGGGTTCATGCGCTTAGCCAGGCTGACTCTAACCTGTGATTCTCTGTGCTGGGTGTGAGTTGGAGAATAATTACAGCTGCCAGGCGAGAGCTTTTATAACTCACTGCATGCTCACGCCTCGGTAGTCACGCCCACTCTGCTGTACTGGGCTGCGCAGCCTGCAGGGTGGAGGGATCACAGCTGACCTTCCCCCAAGGGAGAAAGCTGCCTGCTGGGCAAGGCTGACCCAGCAGAGGCCCACTGGCTGGGAGAAGTCTACAGGCAGACAGGCTGCAGCTGGAATCTGGCCTCACTTCCTGGCTGAGGCTTGGGAGGCAGTGAGGATGGAGGAAGCGCTGTAGATACGGTGTCTCCAACGTGCCTGCTCTAAGTGGTCACTCAATAGATGCTAGCAATTGGAGTAACAGTCTTGGTCCTGATGGAGTATGTGAGGGTGAGAAAGACAATGGGCTGTCCTAGGAAAGGGTCAGGTCATGTCCTCCCCAAGGGCAAAGAGCCAAGAACATTACCTCCCTGCCTTTGGCTTCCAGACCAGACCAAAGCGCCCAGCTTCTGAGATGGAAAGGACTGTACTGTCAGAGAACATTTGCCCAGGAAGGCTGATCTCAGAGTCAGAGGTGGCCTTTTTCTCCTCTGAGCCCCTAAAAACATTCCCCCCCACCTTTATCTTCAGTTGGTTTTCCCTTTGTGTTGTGATTAAAAAAAATCACGAGATTTAAAAAAAACCCACAATTTCTATAGTAGTTTTTTTTTTCTTTTTTGGTAGCAGGAATTTAACCCAGAGGTATTTAATCACTGAGCCATGTACAATAAAAATCCCAGCCCATTTATTTAGAGATAAGTTCACATCAAGTTGCTTAGGGTTTTGCTAAGTTTCTGAGGCTGGCTTTGAACTTGTGATCCTCCTGCCTTGGCCTCTGGAGCACCTGGGATTACAGGTGTGTGCCAACATGCACTAGTTTTCTTGTGAAATAGAATATTCATTGGAAAATTCATAAAGCATGCATCTGGAGTTTAATGAGAAATTTTACCTATGTTACCACCTTGCTTGCACACCAGAGGCCTGGACTCTATAGGTTTCCTTCCACTCAAGTCACCTTGTTGCTATCTAAATGCAACTACCCTGCTGATTTTCATGGTGAGATAGTTTTGTCACTCACCATGGGCATTCTGAACCACTAGAGTCTCAACTCTTTTTTAAAAAAGAAAATCTATATTTATATTTATACATTCATGCTTCATATAATGATGTTTTGATCAAAGACCAATATAGGACCGTGGTTCCATAAGACGATATTTCCTGGTGGCATCTTAGTGACAGTTTATGTAAATACATTCTACAATGTTCACACAAAGACGAACTTGCCTGAGGATGCTTTTCTCAGAACATATCCTGTTGCTAAATGATACATGATTGTATACAAGTGGAATCATACAGTGTATATTTATTTTGTGTGTCTGGGTTCTTTGGCCCGACATTATGTTAGTGAGATTTATCTTTATGATATTTCGTGTATGGGAGCAGATTATCTGTAAATAAAGACAGTTTGCTCCTTTTTAAAAATCATCTTATCCAATTTTTTTTCTTTTATTGGCCTTGCTGTGCTGGTTTGAATGCCTAGTAGTCATCTACTCTTACTTTTTTAAAAAAAATTTTATTCATTTTATATTTTTGAAACAGGATTTAAAATATATAATGATTGCAGGGCTCTCTCTCTTTATGTTTCTCAGACTGGCCTTGATCTCCTGGGCTCAAAGGATTCTCCTGAGTCAGCCTCCCAACTAGTCTTGAATATAAATGATGATAACAGGCATCTTTGCCTTATTTTATTTTTCAAAAAAGTTTATTGAGGTATAATTAGTAAATCACTTGTAATTAATTCTCAAAATTACACAAATTCAATGGCTCACTGACTTTTGCAAGCATCACTCCAATCAGTTTTAGAATATTTTCATCACCCCATATCCATCGACAGTCGTTTCTCATTACTGCCAAACTTCCTCAGTCCTGAGCAACCACATATCATCTCCCTGTCTCTCTAGATGGTGGGCATTTTGCTCTTGCTGTCATGGCCATTTTATATGAATGGAAGATGGAATACCCTGTCTTCTGTACACATGGATCCAACCTGTCCTTGCCTTAAGCTTGCTCCCCTGGGGAGGCTCTCAGGGTATTTATTTTTTCAAGATACCCTTTATTAAGTGAAGATAATTTCTTCTTGTCCTGACAAAAATCATGAATATGAATGGATGTTGACTTGCATCACATACTTTTTTCTGTAGCTGTTGAGATGACTGCATGATTTTTCTTTCTCAACACATTAATATGATGAATTATATTGATTGATTTTTTAAAAATGTGAAGCCAACTGCATGGTCCTAAGATAAACCCAAATTAGATGTGACATGTTATCTTGTTTATAGGTTTCTGGATTTGGTTGGCTAATATTTTCCTTTAGGATTTTTGCATTTATGATCATGAGGAGATTGGGCTCTGATTTTTCTTTTCTTATAACCCCCAATCCTGATTTTGGTATAGTTTTACTTAATTGTGATTCATCCAAACATTAATATAGCTGTCCTTTGGTATCCAAAGGGGATAGATTCCTTTATCCCATCAGAACACCAAAATTCATGATTACTGAAGTCCCTTATATGAAATGGTATAGATTTTTCACATAACCTATGCACAGCCTTCAGTATACTTAGTTTCTTGATTACCTATAATACCTAATATACTGTAAATGTCAGGTAAATATTTGATATACTGTATTGTTTAGGGAATAATAACAAGAAAATATTTGTACATGTTCAGTACAGAAGCAATGTTTTTTTCCCTTGAATGTGTCTCTTAAAAGAGAACCTGGCAGCCAGGCACAGTGGCACCCGCCTGCAATCCCAGTGGCTCAGGAGACTGGGCAGGTGGATCACAAGTTCAAAGCCAGCTTCAGCAAAAACGAGATGCTAAGCAACTCAGTGAGACCATCTCTAAATAAAATACAAAGTAGGACTGGGGATGTGGCTCAGTGGTTGAGTGCCCCTGAGCTCAATCCCTGGTACCACTCCTTCCCCCCGCAAAAAAAGAGCCCCTGGCCTTGCGTCTGCACAGCTGATCATCTGCTGGACCCCTGAAGCCTAATCTCTTCTTTTATCATTTAGCATCCACGGAGTATCTATGGATTGCACCAAGGACTCAGCACCCATGAATGAGTTAGACACATTCCTACCCTAAGGAACTGGCAGTCTGGGGGTGGAATTACAGAGATAGGTCAAGAATCCTGCCAGGTGACACAATAATGGGCTCTCACGGAGGCAGACAAGGGCATGAGAAGTGTGGGGAAGCCCAGAGGCAGAAGGGATTCTTTCTGCATAAGCATGAGGCAGGCCTTCCAGAGATGCTTGAGTTGGGCTAGAAGGAAGCACAGGAGCTGCCCAGTGGGTGGGGCCCTCTGGGGGAGAGAAGGCATGAGAATAGCATGGAGCCTGGTAGTGCTGTCTGCCTTTCATCACCTGGTCGCCTAGGGTACTTTCCAGACTCCTTGCCTATGAAATGAGGGTCATAATGGCCATGTATAGTGGTAGGGCATGTACCTCTGCCTGGTCCATCCACATGTCCAGTAAGTGCTGACAGTTATTGTTAGGGTCAAGTCAAGGATGAGAGGTCACTTGGGATCTGGTTAGGAATTGGGTTTGGCTTTTGGGGTAGAGGACCAGCATCTTGCAAAACATTTGCTTCCTAAGGGGAGGGCCCTCCAGCATCTAGGACACAGTGACTGAGGTCTGTGGTAGGTGGGTCATTCCTAGTGCTCCAGGAAAGCAGCACAACCACATAGGGGCCCCCTGGATTGTTTCTGAGGGTACAAGTGCTTTGGACAGCAGAGAATCAGAGGGACAGAACATGGTCATTCTTCATGGGGGAAGTGGAGGCTCAGCCTCAACCCCCCTCTACGCCTATCTGAGGTTAGGAAGACAGGGCTTAGGTTAGTCATGTTTCTGTTATTGTGACAGAATACCTGAGATACTTAGCTCAAAAGGAGGGAAGGTTTATTTTGGCTCTTGGTTTTAGAAGTTTCAGTCCGTGGCCACTTGGCTCGATTGCTTTGGGTCTGTGGCTACACAATACTTCATGATGGGAGCATGTGGTGGAGGAGGCCTGTTCGCCTCATAGTAGTTAAGAAAGAAAGAAAGAGGAAGAGGAGGAACTAGGGTTGTAACAGCCCTTTCAAGGGCATGCTCCCAATGACCTAACTTCCTCCCCGTAGGCCCCACCTCTTAAAGGTTCTAACACCTCCCAACAGCACCAGAATTAGAGACCAAGCCTTAGTACCAGGGGCTTGGGGGACATTCCAAATCTAAACTATGGCAGGGCTGGAGAATCAAACACTTAGGATTCATAAGGAATCTCCTTGATGAATGTCTCTCCAGGGTGCAGGGAGGACACTAAAGCCTAGAGGAGATGTAGGACTGTCCAAGGTCATATAGCATATCTATCAGAGGCAGGGCAAGTCAAGACCTAGGTGGCCCCCTCTGAGCCTCCAATATTGATTCTATTCCTTTGACAGACACTGCTGTCATCCTCTGGCTTGAAAAACTATAGTTCATTTTCTGGAAGTCATGTCTTATGGGTGCTGATGAGTTTGCCCTTCCTGTTAATCAATGGGGCTCTGGAGTACAGGGAGATGAGCAGAAGGCTTTAGGCTGGTGCCAGGGACACACGAGGCAGCAGGAGAAGTAGCCTGCCCCATGTATATTCTGGCCGTCACTGGAAGGGAGGGCAATGCTCACTGGCATCTGAATACTCAGAACATGTGTCACTGCAGCTTCTGTGGCTGTTCCAGGGATTCTTGGATCTGGGGGCTGCCTGCATTACTTGTTTGACCCTGCAAAGACATTCAAGCAGAAATAGGACACTTGTTTGTGTCCTGAGACTATGTCATAGCACAAGGCTGTGGCTGGATGGTCAGTGGAATTGGCTCCCAATCAATGAGTAGTTGCTGGGTGAATAAGGGAATGTTGAGAAGGTGATATTATCTGTAGTAGGTGGAATTAAGACAGGGGTTAGAGTTAGGATTGATTCCACCAAAAGAACCTGCAAATTAGCCCAAGGATTTTGGCATTAATCGGATTGGGGAATTCTGTCCTGACATAACTTTTTTTTTTTTTTTTTATGGGGAATTGATGAGGCTTGGAACATGCCAGCTTAGTCAGAAAGGTCAGATTCTTTCTCCTTCTCGCTTGCTCAAATATTCCCTGAGTTTTAACTTTGTACCAAGATGGGACAGACTGGTTCTGGGATCAGGGGCATGAGTATCGTGTTGGGGAAGGAAGCTCATAAGAACAAGAAAAAGCACTTCCAGGGTTCTGTGGTAGAAGACAATGCATCCAGGTATAGATCTGTCCTTGTAGTGCGTTTGATTATTATGAGCATGCTTAGTTAGCCACAACCACTAAGAACATGCTTAACTGTGGTGGACATCTGCCAGTAGTTCCACTTAAACTCTCCTTATGAACTATAAGAAACTGGTATTGTGACTCCCCAAAGACGTACATTCATTTATTTATTTTATCATAAGGCAAAAAGACATGAACTGCAGTATTGGTGTTCAATGTCCCGTAAATCCATATATTCATGTTCTTGTTTATTTAACCTGAATATTCAACAAGAAAAGTGCTCCAGAGCCCTGCCTGCCACCCACATCAAATCTCACATTCCTTTATGATGAAAATGTGCTATTGGCAGAGACGAGACAGAACTAACTTAATTTTTCCTGTCAGTCTCTGTAGTAGATCAATTAAACTGCCAAGGAGATCAAATATTTCAGACTGTATTTATTACATTAAGTATTTATGTTCAAGTCAAGCCTTTAAAGCATGATGTCATAGAGGGATGGAGGCCGATTAGATCAATTCAGCAGAATTTTCTGTAACTTAATGGAAATCTAATTGTGTGTTTTAATTTAGTGTTCAGGAGGTAGTATGATCTCCAAACAAAACAATTCTCAGTCTGTGTTTAAGGATCAGATGGCTCTTGCATAGAGTTTAGTGATGGCATGAGTTGTCTGGGTGGGAAAATGGAGTGGTGGCCTTTTGTAGGGTTCACAAGTGGGGTTGTTTGTTGGGTTCCATTCAAAGGGACTAGTTGGCTTAAGTTCCCACAGAATGGGAGAAGGATGGAATACTCCTGGGTGGATTTCATGGTGGATCTTCAGCTTAGTGTTGGTATTAATACTTCAAGTGCAGCCTGAGGCCTGTAGCTGTCTTAGTCTTTGCTGGGTGCTGAGCATAGAGTCTTTATTTCTAGCATCTGGGTGAGTCTCTGTTCCCAAGGAGAACATCTGTCCCCATTATCTGAAGAGAGACAGGAAATCATACACCTCAAAAAGGACATACTTTTTGTGAGAGTAAATACCTGGTCATGGGACTGAGGTTGTGGCTCAGCAGTAGAGCAGTCGCCTAGCATGTGCAAGTCCCTGGGTTCCATCCTCAGCACCACATAAAAAATAAATAAATAAATAAAATAAAGGTATTGTGTCCAACTACAACTAAAAAAATAAAACATTAAAAAAATACCTGGTCACATTAGAAAAGGCAGAAAATACAGTAGGATGCAAATGGAAAATCACTTATAGTCTTACAATCCATAATCAACCACTATATTTTGGCATTGGTACATTTTTAAAAATTCTACTTGTAAATACATGTATTCACATTTATATTTCTGATAAACATATTTTATAACTTACTGATAAATTAAACAAATTTAAATTTACAAATATTTTTTATTTCTAAAAGATATTTGTATGTGAAATAAATGTATATACATCTATAATTTTAAATTAACATGGTATATGGATATATATATATATATATATATATATATATACACACACACACACACACACACACACACACACACACACAAACTGTGTATATGAATCAGGCTTCTGCCTCCATGGATTCAACCAACGGTAGATCAAAAATATTTGAAAAAAATTGTGTATTTACTGAACATGCACAGACTTTTGTTCTTGTCATTACTTCCTAAAAATACAGTATAGCTATTTACCTAATATTTACATTATGTTAGATATTATAAGTCATGTAGAGAGCATCTAAAGTATATGGGATAATGTACACATACTATGCCATTTTATATAAGGCCTTGAGTGTCCACGAATTTGGGTATCCTCAGGGGATCCTAGAACCAATCTGCTCTTTTTCCTCCTGCCACACACAAAAATCTTGGGCTACTATAACAAAATACTGTAAATGGAGTGGCTTTAAACAATGAAGCTTTATTTCTCATAGTTCTTGAGTCATTGTTCTCCAGGATCAAGGTGCTGGTAGATTTGGTGTCTGGTGAGGACCTGCTCCCTGGCTCACAGGGAGTCTCTTCCTTGTGTGTTCTCACCTGGTGGAAGAGACAAGGCAACTCTCTATAAGGGCACTAATCCATGAGGACTCTGCCCTCACAATCTAATGACCTCCAGAGTCTTCTCTCTCCACACCTTCACCTTGAGATTAGGGACCCAACATATGAATTTTGGAAGTACATACATTTCATCAAAATTGGATTATGTTGACTTACGTTTCTTACCCTGCTTTTTAAACTAGTGTATTATTGGTATCTTTTACATGGCACTAAATATCCTCCACAATATAGTTTTGTCATAGATACAGCATCTTCTATCTAGGTCACTTATTCAATTTCCTATTATTGGGTCATTAGGCTATTTATAGTTTTTATCACTATATGCTACTCTGGGATAACTTCCTTTGTAGTTAATTTAATTTTAGTCCACTCATGATTATAGATTTTTGACATAAACCAAAACCAAACCAAAAACCAAAATTAAAACAAAAACAAATAGCATCCCCCTGCTACTCCCTTCTAGATCCCCGAGTCTGGAAATCTGGTAGTTAGGACATGGGAGATTGAATTAGTTGGTTTGCTCCTCAAAATTCTCTGGTGAGCTATTGGTACTGTGAGATTACAGAGAAATCAAAGTTAGTTTTAAAAGAATCCTATTTGTGGAAGTCATGTTTTTCTTTGTTAAAAAGTGGTTGTAAGTAAATCTATGAAAAAGATGTTCAACATCATTAGCAATTAGGGAAATGCAAATGAAACCTACACTGAGATCTCATCTCACACAAGTCAGAACGACTGTCATCAAGAATACAAACAATATTAAAGGCTGGAGAGGTTATGGAGAACAAGGAACACTTGTACATTGTTGGTGAAATTATAAATTAGTACAACATCTATGGAAATCAGCATGAAGGTTCCTCAAAAGACTACAGGTGGAACCACCATATGACCCAGCTATACCACCTCTCAATATTTATACTAAAGAATTAAAGTCATCATACTGTGGTGACTATGCATGTTTATAGCAGCACCATTCACAATAGCCAAACTATGTAACCAGCCTAGGTGTCCATGAATAAAGGGATGGACAAAGAAAATCAGGTATATATACACAATGAATGGAATTTTATTCATCCATAAAGAAAATAAAATTATATGGTTTGTAGGAAAATGGATAGAACTAGAGCTACTATGTTAAGTGAAATAAGCCAAACCCAGAAGGTCAGTGGTCCTATGTTTTCTCTCTCATGTGAAATCTAGAGAAGAAAAAGGAAAAAGAAGGTGCATATGGGTGGGGGGCGGAAATCCATGAAAATCTAAGGGAGATTAGTAGAATAGAGGAAAAGGCCCAAGGATGGAGGAGGGGAGGGAGAAGAAGTGCTGGGAGTTATATTGGCCAAATTATACTGTTATATTGTGTGAATGTATTTAACAAAAACCCCCACCATTATCTATAATTATAATGCACCAATAAAAATGTGAAAAATGGTTAAAAAAAAAGTGCTTATAGGATTTAAGGGAGATAGATGTTGCTTGTTGGACAATTGAAATTAATATATGTATGTGTCCAGACAAAACTAGAGTTTACTTTCCCTCCTTTTCCCTAGGATGGTGACAGAGGTATCTGTTGATGGGAGACTTAGGGCATGATCTGAACACCACAGAGAAGAGGAAGACTTTATCTTCTCCTTTCCTGCAGGTTCTGCTTCTATTAAGGCAACCTGTGACTATGTGGGGTCACACTGAGCTTCCTATAAAGTCATATTGACTCCACGTTCACTACTGAGCCATGTCTCCCTTTGGACAGTGGGTTCTTGGGTGTAGATCATAGACTTTGGACTTTTCTCTATTAAGATCATCTCATTAGATTTGTCTCCTGTTTGCTTTTGCTTTTGTCTATTACACAGATGGCCTCTCTCAGTCTTGCCCACATCTCCATCTTGATAGACACATCTTGTGTGCCTTCATCCAGGTCAGCTCAGAGCAGAGGGCTGGCCCCTTGACCCCCTCTAGACCTCTCTTCAGGCTGCCAGTGCTTCATTTGTCGGCATTCCTAGCTGTAGCTGTTTAGACATTGGTGAATCCACTTATAAGCCTTCTCCCCAGCTGCCTCCCTAGCCCAGTAGGCAGAGCATAGGCCCCTTTGAAGGATATGTTAGTTGCTGTCCAGACTTGGGTACTGGCTCCAGGGAGGTGTGAGAAGTATGCAATGCTTCCTCTATCAAAGAGGTGGCTTGGGTTGAGGGTGAGGATAGGGTGTGTCTGTGGGACTTTAGAGGTCTTCAGTCACTTTAGGATCCAAGAAGGAATCTCAGCAGCCTTACGTGCTCCTCATCTTCCTGAGCCACTTAGACCTGACCTGCCTTTGGTCCATACAGTTTCCCTTTACCTTTCTTTAAAAAAAAAAACATTTTATTTTCTTTTAAATTCTGGCAAAAGTAAACCTAACATAAACTTTACCATCTTAGTCATTTTTAAGTGTTCATCTCTATATTATTAGTATATAGCCAGCTCTCCATATCTGTGGGTTTTGCACTTTTGGATTTAACTAACTGCAGATAGAAAATATTAGGAAAAAGTGTATCTGTGCTTAACATGTAGACAATTTTTTTCTTATCATGGAATGATAAATAATTTAATACACAATGATTTGCACAGCATTTGCATTGTATTAGGTATTTTACATAATCTAGAGAAGTTTAAAGTATATGGGTGGATGTGTGCAAGTTCTATGTGAATACTGCATCATTTTATCGTAAGAGACTTGAGCATCCTTGGATTTTGGTGTACATAGTGGGTCTTGGCACCAATCCACCATGGATACTGAGGGATGATGGTATTCACATTGTGACACATCTCCAGAACTTTTCCATCTTGTAACACTGAAGTTCTGTGTCTATTAAAACCAACACCCACTTTCTGTCTCTATGGATTTGTTTATTCTAGATATTTCTTATGAGTGGAGCCACTTGTCTTTTGTGATGGGCTTATTTCATGTCCTGAAGTTTCATCCATATTGAAGTCAACATGCCTTTCTTTTAAGCCTCAGTGTTATTCCATTGTGCACCTTACCCTTAGAGCTTTTCTTTTTGGGGGGTGTACCAGGGATTGAACTCAGGGGCACTTGAACATTGAGCCACATCCCCAGCCCTATTTTTGTATTATTTAGAGACAGGGTCTCACTGAGTTGCTTAGCACCTCACTTTTGCTGAGGCTGGCTTGGAACTCACAATCCTCCTGCCTCAGCCTCCTGAGAGGCTGGGATTACAGGCGTGCGCCACTGTGCCACTAAGTTTTAACGACAGAATCCTTGTTTCTTCTGGTCCTTGTTTCCCCCATCTGTCTAGTGTTAGGGGTAGGAAATGAACCAGGCCATGTGTAGAGACCTTTCTTTTGGCCACAGCTTTGGTTCTGTGAATTAATTTGTTTATCTTAACCTCCAAATCTGGGTTTTAAGGATCAGGAGTAGAGTTATCAATGACTTTCTTGGTGGCCACCACAGGTATGACCTAGTAGGTGTAGACCATGGTCCAGGGAAAGGAGCTCTGTCACCTTTGCATCTGGTCACCTCAGTCATTGTCACTACTGAGTCACAGAACATTTAATTAACCATTTGATGCTTACATTGGAGCAAGACCTAGGCTGAGGGCAAAACCTATCTTGGGCAGCCTGACACCAGGCTGGCTGTCCAGGACTGAGCCTGAGGCCATGTCTCCTTCCAGGCTCCTATCAAACCTGTCCCCGGCCACACTTCCCTGGCATCTTCAACAGGTGTGGTTCTCAGCTCCCCAGTCATTGATAACACCCTTCTCAGACATGTCAGGCACCATCTTCAGTCTTCTTTGTAATTTTCATTTAAAATTAAACTTGCATTTCTGAGTATAAAAGAAATTCATGTTTTTTGTAGAAAAGTGAGAAAAATCTAAAACAGACAAAAAAAAAAATACAAATCATTAGCATCCTCCTCCAAAAAGGGACCATCATCCTTAGTATTTTGGTCTTGTCACACCTTAGGTTTTCTTTGTCAGTCAGTGCCCTTTGGGAGGAATACTAGGAGCGGGAGAAAAGGCCTTTCCATAAATGTGGGGCCGGGTCCTCAGGAAGACTCTTGACTCATGATGCCAGCACAGCCATCCTTCCTAACAAAATTGTGACTCCCCATAGGGGCCTCTCTCTGTGCCTGGTGTCAGTGCCTGTCTGTAAAGGAGCCACTAGAAGCAGTGGAACAGTCAGAATTTGGGATTCCACTGAATGCACAGTAGGCTAGAAGCCAGACAGTTCACAGGGCAGGGGAAGTGGGTTTTCAAAATTCCTTGTACACTTGGCCTTGGTGATGTATCTTACATTCATCTTAGATCTGCTTACCTGCTGTATGAGCTGCTTGGTCAAAACTGAAGCAGGAAGGGTGGCTGCATTTAAACCTTCCCTTGAACTTAGGCTGGTCCTACTTCTGCAATGAACGGTGCAAACTTGGAGCTCAGTTTCCTGGTGTGGAGGGTGGAGATGAGTAATGCCCACCCCTCAGGGGGGCCATAACGGTAAAGACAGGTGTTGGTGGGTCATGGTCAAGATGAGCTTCTTTTTGCCTCTGAGAAAGATGGTTAAGGAGGGGAAAGATCCTCAAATGTGCTTGCGAGGTCAAAAAGAGGCCTGACTCTGGCACTGGGAAGCCTGGCCCTGGGGAATGCCCTGAAAGCTGATCCCTAGGTGGGTGCCAAGTCTGGGGGACTTTGAAGGCCCTGGTGGGCATGGGCCTCGTCTCTCATGAGCACTGTCTCCAGGTGGCCCTTGGAAGGATTCTAGACCATGCTCAGAATGGCAGGATGACAGCACATCCTGCTCATCTGCAACCTGCAGGCATGCCCAAGACAGCAGGGAAGTTGGGGACACAGGGCTCCTCTTCTTGGTGTGGCCCTCAGCTCTTGCTTGAGATCCCTTCAGAAATTCTAGCACAGCATGCCATGTCTGTCATCACCACCGGCCGGGAGGCAACACACGGGTGAGAGGGACAAACCTGGGCCTGGACCTGCACTAGGTGCTCTGCAAACCAATTGCCCCAGAGACTTTTAAAGCCCAGTTCTCCATATCTTTGAGTGATAAATAATATCTAACAGTTCTGCTGATGGAATCGTTAGATCCAAATACCTCAGTAAGTATTTATGTCCCTAGAACTTTATGCCCATTTAAAAAGTATATTTTTTGAAGGAAAAAAAAAATTTCCTTTTTATTTCTAAGTAACTACCATTCCTTTGTAATGGGATTGTGTAGCTGATGGTCTTCATTCACTGTCTCTAGTCTTGGAGTTATACTGGATGCCACTGCCCTCATTTCATATTCTGCATGGAATTTCATGTGGTGCTTGCAAAATCCCATTTCATAAAGACATGACACCCTGAGAAGGAATGCAGCATGGTCTCATGTTGAAGTGTGAGCTGCTTGAATGGCAGCTGACTGATGTGGCTGGTTTCCTTCCAGTATTTAAAACATCCTTTCACTGCCTTAAAGTGAGTTCTTAAGGGTGTCCTGGCACATAGTTTGGGAGTGTGGATCTGCATTGGATCTGATTAATGGTCTGTAAGGTGGGTGTTATCCCATTTTATAGAAGTCAAGGCTCAGAGTAGCCAAGATCTTGACATAAGGCTGCACAGCTGGATGTTGGGGGAGACTAGGCCTCTCTGGTACTCTGATAATCCTTTGGCATATTAACTGGATCTCTTGAGTTATACATCTTGGGGCCTTGAGCACTTGTCCTCCCTGTGATGTCAGAAGCCAAATGGATTCAACTTGCCTCTTTTAAGCCCCAGACCCTTCCCTCCCTTCAAGCCCCCCAGGAGACAGAGTGTGGACAATGAGCCTGTTGTTTTTCCTTCCTCCAGGGGGTCCACTGTGTTCTTGCTGTGTCCCAGACCCCATGGGGCTCTCCTTCCTCCCCACCTATGGCTGCCAGAGTAACCGCACAGCCAGTGTGGCTGCCCTGCGCATGAAAGCCCGGGAGCACTCGGAAGCCGTCCTGCAGTCGGCCAACCTCCTGCCATCCACCAGCAGCAGCCCCAGCCCTGCTGCCAAGCCAGCTCCCTCTGACAGCAGCCAGGACAAGACCCCTCCCACCAAGGAACAGAGCGAGGGAGAGAAGAGTGTATGAGGGTCTAGAGTGCCCCCCGCCTGCCGTGTCCTCCTCCCTGCCCTCCTGCTTCTCCCAGCCTCAGCCCTGCAAACTCTGACAGCAAGGAGAAGCCTGCTGCCTGGACCCAGGAAAGGATATCAAGCTCCCTTGGTGCCTGGGGAGTCTGACAGTGGGGCTGGCTTCTTGGGTGACAGGTCCTGATGGCACTTGTAGCATCGGAGTCCCTTCTGTGGTGAGACCCCTGAGTTTCCACCCAGACCCACGAGTCTCGGAGGGGAGGCAGATTTGCTCACCCGTCACCTTCCCTGTCCCATTCCCGGGCCACCGTTGCAGGTCTTCTCAACCCCAAGAACTATGGCAGGGCCATCCTTGAGAGACATCCAGGGCTGACGTCTTATGATATGAAGTGGGATTGTCCCCATCACATTGGTTAAGAACCACAGAACTGGTAGAATCTCAAACAACTCTTGGCTCAGGCTAGACTAGCAGTAAACCCATTTCTCTTATTGGGGGGTATTGGTTGTAGGCTTGGTTAGAAGGGGAGAAAACGTGGGGTGGGAAAGGGCTGATAGGACATAGCCTGCTCCAGGGGTGCATGGTGCTCTCTCCTAGCAGATCTCACTTGGGCACATCTGGCTGGGCTAATCAGACTGGCCATGGGCTCCATGAACTGGGGGCCACCATCCTGACACTGGGGGCAAGTGGGGGTCCCCCGCAACTGAATCATCTACCTGCGGGTTCTGCCTCTCTCCTGGAAAGACCTGGAGGTTGGTGGAGAAGTGGATCAACTGGAGGGCAACTCTCTTGCCCAGGAAAAGGTGAGAGCCCTTGGAGGGGAAGAAGCCCCCAGGAGCACCTCTGAAATCCTGCGTATCTGGATGAACCACCTTCCTCAAACCCCTGGCACCTGGAGGGGGTCTCCCGTGGTACTGCTTTTTTTGTTTTTTCTTTTAAACTGGGGAAATCAAATGTAGGAAATGAGATAGAAATGGCACGTGTGCTGAGATGAAGCCCGGGGAAGACGTGTGAAGAGAATTAATTCCAAAGGGCCAAATTTCATGGAGATTTCTGTTTCCATCCAGAGTGGCCATTTCTCTCGTGTGGATGGTAACCTCGAAGAGATTGAAGGGGAAATGTGCAATAGCATGAGCCCCGCCCCTTGCCCCATACCTAAAAGGTTATGGGTTTTGGTGGCTTTTGCTGATGGTGTTCCCATGCAAACTGTCATTGTTTTTATGATGATTACTTTCATTTCAGTTGTAATCAAAACGTTATACTTTCAGATCCCCCTTTTTAGTCTCCCCCGGAACCCCCATACCCTGAGTGTATTGTGCCTGTTTATGATTACTGCAAAGCATTTGATAAAACATACTGTCTCCTTTAAAGAAAAAAAAAATCAAATCCTTCTTCCTGCTGTATTTTGCTTGTTGAGTACAAAGATGAAACGATTTGCCAAAAAGCGGCAAAGTCCCTTCCGTTTCCCTGTAATTACGAATGTTGGGTTGAGCGATGTAAGCTCAAGCCCTTACGCACACTAACTCTTCAATCTAATTGTTTGATTAAACTCGTATTTCCTCCAGAAAGGTACATAAATAAGTGAACTGTTGGGCAAATTAAGAATACTTAACAGCATTGCATCCGAAAAGTAGTTACGCTGATTAAATTTTGTGTCCTTGAGGACTTTCAGGAAATTACTTTTGATCGTCAATAACACAATTAAGTAAACTACACACACATTAGCATGAATAATTGATAAGAAATTATGTATTACCACGAAGCACTGATTTAATAATTCATGACGCGACACTCTAGTGACTGTGCAAAACTGGATAACATCGAAAAGTCTGCCTGACGTTACGGAAAGAAAGGAAAAAAGCAAGCGCCAAACCTCTGCAGAGATATTGAGTACTTAGTTTTGTTGTACAGAGGCAAAAAAAGTAACCGATGCATGATGTAGTTTCTGTTTGTTTAAATACCCAAATAAATTTAGAAGAGTTAAAAGAAAAACTGAAAAACTCAGGTCCTCTCTTTGTTCCTCCTGGCCCTGGGGCTGCAGGGATGGGTGGAGTCTTTTCTTTCCAGTTCTCCACTTTGGTCGTTGTGCAAATGGAAACCTTTTAGAAACTTCCAGGAGAGCTTTGAGGCCTTGGCTGAAAGCTTTAGCAGATGCAGCCACAAGACAGAGGTCTCAGTGCAAGCCAAGAGCCCTCCCCAGGTGCCCAAGCATGCAGAAGTCAGTCCTTCTGTCCCAGGATGAGTGGACATAGCCTTGCTGGATCCCCTCTATGGTCGTCCTTGGTGAAGTAACCTTTTGAGCAGTCATCTCTGGAGTCTCAGTAGTTCACCCTGTCTGCAGAAGTTCATAATGTGACCATAAAAAGGCAGTCGGGCTTCAGTCTGGGAAGGAGGTGCAGGCCCCAGGGATTGATTGATTGATTAATTATTATTATTCATTTATTAGTTGAAGCACTCTGAAGAGCATGCCTTAATGCACTCCAGGTTATGGGAATGGAGCCTAGAAACCACTGAAGTCACGACAGGGGCAGCAGCTTCCTCCTGCAGGATGATGGCTCTGAGAGGAGGCACAAAGGTGGGGGTGACAGGGTGAGAGGGTGAGTGGTCTTGACACAGGACACTGCGGGACTCGCAGGATCCCTTCTGCATTCCTTGGTTGGTGCTTTATTTAGGAATAGCCAGCACTTGGCTTCTCCACTGGGTGGAAAGAGCTTCCCTAGACTCTGCTACTGCCTCATTGCCTGGGAACTTTGCCTGGGAGCATCACTAACCTGAAAATCCAAAGTCCAAAACTCTCCAAAACCTCAGGCTTTTGGGTACCAACATGACACCATAATTGGAAAATTTCACCACATGAAACTTTGTTTCATGCACAAAATTATTAAAAATATTGTATGAAATTACTTTCAGTCTCTTTGTGTAAAGAGTATATTAAACATATAAATTTTGTGGTTAGACTTGTGTCATCTCCCCAAGATATCTGTCATGTTTATGCAAATATTTCAAAATTTGAAGGGAAAAAAACCCAAAGCAAAAATCTGAAACACTTCTGGTCCCAAGTACTTTGGATAAGGGATACTCAACCTCTGTTACTCTTCCCATTTCATGGATACAGAAACCAAGGCACAGGAGGGTTGGGCAACTTCTCCAAAGTGAAATGGGTGGTAGCCTCCAATAAGGAAGAGGGAGAGCTCAGTCCCTTTCCCTGTCCACAGTGTTTAATAGATGAATTGATGAGATTAACTAGGTAGAGTCCCCAAAGGGTAATGGAAACTTACGAAGGCCTGTTGAATCAGGCATGTTTGACAGACTGTGAATAGTGGGTAACTTTCTTTGCCTTTGCTTGCTGTTTGTGGGTTCTGTCCTGAGTGGGCTTGTGGGAAGGAAGGATGGCCCACCCCAGGGCCTTGTCAGACCCCACTCAGCATCTCTTGGTCTGGCTTGGCAGGGGCAGAGCTCAGCTTCCCCCATTTGATCTGCCTCTGGACCAGTGTACCTGACCTTAGGGTGTGTTTCAGTCTGTCCCAGAGCTGGCCCAGTGGGGATTCCCAATGTGGATGGTGCCCAGAACTCCTGGGCCTCTCCAGTGGTTTTCTAGAGAGGTCACCAAGAAGGAGCCGGAGACTCAACCAATCCACATAATGGATACTCTTCTTAAATTTCTAACTTCACCAGAAAAAGTGAAACATTTGTTGTTTTGGGGTTTGTTCTTCTTGCAGTGCTGGGATGGAACCTAGGTCCTTGCTCATATTTGGCAAGCCCTCTACCACTGAGCTTCCAGCCCCCAAAATAAAACTCTGACAAACCCAGAGCTTGGCTGAAGCAGTGAAGGGCACATTCTGCCTGTGTGAAACCCCAGCTCTTAAGGATGTGTGACTCTGGGCAAGACATGGAACCTCTGTGTGCTTTGATTCTCTTACTAATAATGGCAGCAACCTCCTAGGGTTCTTTGAAGATTAAATGAGTCAGAAGCTCATGGTGCCTGGCACAGAGGAAGTGCAATATGAAGCCTAGCTCTTGTCCCACCAAGTCCCACAAAAAAAAAAAAAAAAAACCTTAATGTTCTCAAGAAGGCAACAGGATGGGTGGGCTTCCAGAGGGAGTCGGAATGGCCACACCCAGTCCCTGAGCAAGTCACTGGGCCTCAGAAGGGCAAGACTTCCAGGAGGGGTGTGTGTGCAGAGGCTCCAAGGATGTAGACAGCACCTGAGAACTTGAATGGGAACCTGTGGAACCCAGAGGCGGGTGTAAGGGTGGAGGGAGGGGTGCTGGCGGGGGGGGGGGGGGGGGGGGGGGAGTAAAGGCTCTTTTAGTTGCAAGTAAAATTAAAACCAGTGTAAGTCAGAAGGATACTGGATGATCCCATGGAGCTCCAGGTAACTGGGGCTTTAGTGGGACAGGCACCAAGAAGGAGGTTGAGACTCTGCCTCCTTCCCAGTGCTCTGGAGCCCTCCCCTCTGCTTGTTCCCCTGCAGGGGTGTCCCCTCCCCTTTATCTCTCCAGAGCTTCACTCAGTTTTAGCCCAGACCTTGGTTGGTTCACGGTGGTTTGGAGCCCCTGCCACACTCCTACTACAGTGAATGTGATTGGTTCCATCTTGGGTCCGGTAAACATCTCTGGCCCAATAGGGTGTGTCCAATCATGGCTCCGCTGGCTCTGCCTGGGTCCTCCCAGGGCTCATGTGTGAAACAATGTAAAATGTTTCAGAGGTGAAATGATTAGATAATGAAAGGTGTGACCACCAAAATGGATTAATTGTAGGCAGGTAGGGTGTGGTTGGAGGAAGTAGGTGGGGGGGGTCGCCTTTGGGGTTTATATTTTGTCCCCGGTAAGTGGAGCTCTCTCTCTTTTCTGCCCGGTGGCCATGTCCTGAGCGGCTTTCCTCTGCTTTGCCCTTCCATAGTGATGCTCTGCCTTACCCCAGGCCCAGAGCAATGGAGTTGGCCAGTCATGGATGGAGCCTCTGAAACCCTGAGCCAAAATAAACTTTTCCTTCTCGACATTGTTCTTGTCAGGCATATTGGTCACAGCAATGCAAAAGCTGATGAAAACAGATGTCCTTCTCAAGGATGTGGGCAGACACCCAGAGTACGTCCACTTGTGGAAGGATGCACCAGAGACACAGAGGGGCAGAGATGCCGAAGAGCTAGGTCCTGCTGGGGCAGGCCAAGATCAAGGATGCCGTGTTTCTTAAGAACAGAAACTGAAAAGAACTTGTAATGAAAAAATGGTAGTACAGTTCTATAATGAGCTCTATTCCAGGATACAGTCAATCTACTTATGGAAAATTCATCCTTTTTTTTTTTTTTTTTTTTCTCTTCAGACTTAGCCAAACACTTTCTATGGCAACTCCTGTGAACCAGTGTACAAACATGAAATGTGGGCAGCCCAAGCCCTGCACCCAGAGGCTTATGAACCCCAGGGCTGGGTAATACCCCTGAGCTATCATTAGTTGCCCATTCAATGACAACAAAAAAAGTTCTTGCTGCTGAGTTTGGACTCATGGGGTCCCAGCACTACCAATGCTGTCTGAGGGGGACAATGTCCAACGTGCTGGGCCTTCAAGCATTGAGGGTTTGCCATCTCTGTCCAAGAGTAGGGGTGGCTGCAAAGCCAGCCCCGCTGGCTCTCTCAAGTCTCCTGGCAGGAGACAGAATGATGGGTTTGGGTAAAACAGGATCTATCCTCCTCACTCCCAAAGGCCATTAAAAAGAAGGGGCTGTGCCCTATACAACCATGGACTTTTAAAAAATTTTATTTTATTTTTTATACAAATGGAGCACAACTGTTCATTTCTCTGGTTGAATATGATGTAGAGCCACACCATTTGTGCAATCATACCCATACAGAGGGTAATCATGTCCCTCTCCTCTGCCCGATCCAATGCCCCCACCCCCTGCCACCTTACCAGAGAAAACATTTGGCCTCTGGTTTTTTGGGATTGGCTTACATTCTCTTAGCATGATGTTCTCCAATTCTACTTCAAACATGGACTCTTAAACCACCTCTTTCAGAGTCACCTCAAGTCAAAGCAAGGCATCTTGGTGGAAGGCAGAATCTACTTACTGGGGCACCCGAGAAATATCCAAGGTCTTCTTTTTTACTCTGACGGACAGAAGGAGCCTGGGCCTGGAAGTTAAGCCTTCTCTCCTCGCTGCCTGCCCTCTGCTCTCAGGCTGCTCAGCTGAGAGGACAGCCCCTGCTGGGCTCATCTGCCTCATTTTGAGCCTGGCTGTGTGTGGGGGACAGGCTATCTCTCTTAGGACTGGGGCATGGCCCCTCCCTCTGTGCTGGGTGCATCAGGGCTCTGGTGCCGGGACAGGGCCCTGGGAATTTTGTTCAGATCTAGGTGAGGGCTGTGGCTGCCAAGTCCTGACCTGGAGCAGCAGGGTGCCCAGGTGCCATAGTGCCCCATCCCAGGATGGGAGAGACTTGCCAGATGGCCTAGAACCCTGTCTTACCACATGGCTGGGAGTGCTGATCCACCTGAGCAAAGGGACCAGAGAACACAGGGAGGGCTGTAGGAGGAAATGACCCGGCAGTGGCCTGCCAGTTCAAGGATTACCTGGCAGCTGCCAATGGACAGACCAGGTGTTTCTTCAGGGGAAGGCTGTAGCTTTTGGTAGCCTCATGCCTTTATTCAGGAGAGAGGAGCTTTTGCTCTTGCCCTTGCTTTGAGGTTACATTCTTCACACCAGTAACACCCCAACATGATTGCATGGGTCTAGGAAGCAGCACAAGTCTGAAAAATCAGAAGTTTGATGGTATTAGCTGTGTGACCTCTAGCAAGCCACTTAACCTCTCTGTGCCTCTTCTTTATCTGTATAGGGGATCTAATAATCTTAATTTTGAGGGCATAGGGTTGTTGTGATGAGTAAAGGAGATGGTGCAAATAAGGGCAGTTTGTGAACAACTCTCAAGAGCAAGGTCATGGCAGCACATCGTTGCTGTCGAAACTGCCTCCTGCTGCTTCAGTGTGGCCTTGAAAAATGCAGCCTAAGGTTGGAGAGGAGGCAGCACCGGGAAGTGAGTGGTGTAGGCCCTCCCCCAGGCTTTGTGAGCCTCATGGATCCTCCCCTCCCAAGGTCTGGACGGGGCAGGGAGCGGGGCTAAGTGATTGTGTAATGGCCACATCTGTCAGTACTGGCCAAATGGTTTTTCCAGGAGCCTGTGAGCTAATGGCCCTGCAGCCTGGAGAGAGCTTCCCTAAGTGGAGCACTTTATCTACCCGGGAACAGAGGAGTGACACGGCCCCAGGCCGCTGGCACTCAGAGAACAGCTGCTCTGCCTGCCGCCTGGAGTTGGCACCGTGTCCCCATTGGCTTGCCTCACACCTGCTGCCAGGGGCCAGCCTGCAGGTGGCAGCCCACGGTGGCCCACAGGGAAAGAACAGGAGCCCAGCTGGGTGGCACCAGACCTGGCCTGGATTCTGGGATCCTGTTCCACCCGATGGCTGTAGGATCTTGGCAAGGCCCCTACCCTCTCTGATCCTCAGCTTCAGTAAGGTGGAAGCAATGAGGATTAGGTGGGATGAGATGGTGAGCATCGTTGTGCCCCAAACCATCCCTCAGTCAGGGTACAGAATGTCCCACCCTACCCTCTCTGTCCCAGGAGACTCTTATGCTCCCCTGTATAGTCGTCATAGCCTACCCTGACCCTAACAGATCTGTTCTCCATCACTATGATTAAAAATGAATTGTTTTAAGACAATTAGGGATCCCTACATGGGACCATGCAGGGGCTATAGACTTTTTTTTTTTTTTAAGAGTGTTAAACATGATTTGTTATTTGTGATCGTTTAAACCATTAAATACAGTTGGGCACGATGGTGCATGCTTGTAATCCTAGCGATTTAGAAGGCTGAGGATCACAAGTTCAAGGCCAGTTTTAGCAACTTCTTGAGGCCCTAAGCAAATCAGGGAGACCCTGTCTTAAAATAAACACTGTGGCTCAGTGGTTAAGAATCCCTGGGCTGGGTTCAATTCACAGAACCAAACAACCATACAACCCCCTCCCCCCAAAAAAATTAAATACAGAGAGTAAACACCAACTATGTACAGTGTATATTATCCAGCTCAGACTGACATTACAGAATACCACAGGCTGCATGACTTAAACAAGAGAAATTTATCTTCTCTTGGTTTGGAGTCGGGAAGTTTAAGATTAGTGTGCCGCCAGGGTTGGTTCCTGGTGAAGGCTCTTTGTAGCTTGCTGGTAGCTGTCTTCTTTTTATGTCCTCACATAGCCTTTCCTCCTGTGTGCCCAGAGGCGTGGGTGAGGGGAGGGGAGAGTGTGAGGAGAGAGAAATACCTCCACTGCGTCATCTTATAAGGACACTAATCCTGTCGGATCAGCATCCCACCTTTATGACCTCATTTGATGTTAATTTCTTCTGTAGAGATGTCAGCTTTAAATAGAGCTATTCTGGGGGTTAGGGCTTGCATATGAGAACTTTGGGGGCACACAAACGTAACTTCTGAAGGATTTCACAACAGTCTAAACCTCAACCTCAACATGATGCAATGTAACTTTTTCTTACCCCTGAATCTAGTTCTGTTGGATAACATACAATGAAGATTAGGAGACAGAGGAAATTGTTTATTTTTGAATTTTAAACATTGTGGTATAATGCAAATAACATAAAATTTGTGATTTTAGTTAATTCTGAGTGTACAGTTTAGCAGTGTTCCATATATCCAGGTTGTCCATCTATCCTACTACCCACCTCCAGGACTTTCCATATTATAAAACCGAAACTCTATACCTATTAATCTATGACCCTCCATTTTTTTTTCTCTCCATATCTTGGAAACTACCATTCTTACTTTGTTTCTATACATTTGTCTGCTTGAGGTACCTCATGAAAGTGGAAACATATAGTACTTGACCCTTGTGACTGGCTTATTTCACTTAGTATAATGTGGCTTATTTCACTTAGTATAATGTCTTTAAGGTAAATTCATGTGGTTGCATGTGTTGGAATTTCCCTCCTTTTAAAGGATGAATAAAATTCGGTTGTACCTATCTACCTCATTTTGTTTATATACTTACCTTTCAAGGGACATGGTTGCTTATATCTTTTGACTACTGTGGACAGTGCTAATATGAGCAGGGGTATGCAAATACCTGTTCAAGTCTCTGCTTCAGTTGTTTGGTATATATACCCAGATGTGGGAATACTAGACTATATGGCAGTTCTATTTTTATTGTTTTGAGGAATCTTTATACCATTTTCCATATTGGCGACACCATTTTTCATTCTCTCCAATAGTGCACAATTTCCAATTTCTCTGCATCCTCACCAACGTTTCTGTTTGTTTTTTTAAGTGACCGTTCTAATGGGTGTGAGGCGGTATCTCATTGTGGCTTTGATTTGTATTTCCCTAATGATTAGTGATGCCAAGCATCTTTTCATGTGCTTATTAGAGGAAATTATTTTCAATGTGGAAAAAGCTTTGCTGATGGGGATTCTGCCAGAGATGAGAAGGATAATGCAAAATTGACTTTGGAGATGTCTTATTAACTTTTTGAAACAATTTATCAAGAGGCGATGGGATGCCAGCCAGCTTGTCTTGGCAAAGGAATCTGTGGCAAGACATGAGCATAACATATGGGCTCGTCAATGTTCTCCTCACTTGGATCCTTGTACTACAACCTTCCCACATGGTAAGAAAAAACATTGTTGACCTTCCCTCCTCTGGTCTCTCTCTCTCTCTCTCTCTCTCTCTCTCTCTCTCTCGTTGCCCACTCACTGCTACAGGGTTCTGTGATGCACACGTAGTCATATCTCTCTCTCAAACAGATGGTAGCAAGCTACGCACGCTGTTTGGTCTTTTCTGTTTTCCTCTTAAATAATATTTTGGGGAGCTTTTCCTTCTCAGGGCATATGGGGCATATGGATATGCTTCGATAATGTCCTTTGAAGCTCATTCTCCATCCTTGCGTCTCCCCTCCCTCTGTCAATGCACCTAGTCTCTAGAAACTTCCTCTTTCCCCCCAGTATTTGACCGGTGCTTTTCAGTTGGTTCATTCCACATACGATGAACACCCAGTGCCCAGGCTGTCCCGTGAACATGGAGTGAAAGCAGAGATTCATGGTAGCGCTGTACCTAATGATTTTTTCATTTTTTTTTCTGCTTTAGTTTTAGTTAGGAACTTAACATCCCTCTTTCTACCTTTATTTATTTTTTTTCAAAAGATAATGTAAGTTCCATTAGTCTTATATAACACAAGTACTGTTGTATTGATAAATGTAATACTGAAGTGCTGATTTTTTTTTGTCTAAAATGTTTATTGACTGATGTTCCAAAGTTTTACTTTGGCTTGAGAAGTTGATTTAGATATAATGTTCGGAAATTCTGTATCTATGTCAAGAGTCCCTGTATCCTGGTAGGCTTGTTTTACTACCATTTTTTTTTTTTGGAGTTTGGGATTTTAGGCTCTTTCAAAGCTATATAATTTTTTTTTCCAGATTATTTTGGAACAACTTTTTGAGAGTTCAGCACGTGGCCAATGGACCCCTTGCAAAGGGTCAAGCCAACCTTGACCCTAGAGTCTCTTCTGATGTCTTATGAAGAAAACTTCCCAAAAGATTCAGTGGGCTCGCATTCAGTTTTCTCCGAAATGTTAATTAAGGACTTCTGTAACTTGAGTCTCAACTCTGGTACCAAGTTCCCTTCTCCTCTACCAGAAGGTCTGCACCAACCATGGGGCAGAATAGAAAGATCTTACAGGAGATCAGAGGATGCTTTCCCCCAGAGGGAGAAAGGCCTCTTGACATGGTTGTCCTCATGGAAAGAACAGATGGTCAACGGAGATATCTTCTAAGCAATGAGTTTTTCTAGCTTGAAAGAGAATAACTAAGAGACATTGGCCATAAAGGAGTTGGAGTGAACCAAGAAGTGTACCATTCCAATGTGCCTGCAGTTATTGTGCATTCCATGGATGGGATCCTTCTGAGAATGCTCGAATAGGAATGAATATGACACAATCAAATTTAGGCATAAATCTTATCCTATTCTCTTTTGTTGGTAACTTTATGCAGAGGGTTGAGAAAGCTACCCTGTGGTAGGATAGACTGTATACCAATGCTTTTTTTTTTTTTTTGGTGGGGGGCATTGAGTATTGAACTCAGGGGAATTTGACTATTAAGCCATGTCCCCAGCCCTATTTTGTATTTTATTTAGAGACAGGGTCTCACTGAGTTGCTTAGTGCCTCACTTTTGCTGAGGCTGGCTCTGAACTCATGATCCTCCTTCAACCTCCTGAGATGCTGGGATTACAGGCATGCACCGTACCACCGTGCCTGGCTATAACAATAATTTTGAATAACCTATGAAATGGGTTCTATAATATTTTATTCTTCTTGCATCTCTTCCTACCTTAATACTAATAAATTAAAAGGAATCCGTGTAGTTTTAATGTATATAAATGACTTCAACATACTTTAGTTCAACTTTCTGATTTCACCCAAAGAAGTGTCAATAAGTCTCACATTTTCCTGTGTATTTTAGAAGTCTGCATTTGTGAGATGAAACCCAAGAACTGGAAGGAATGTCAAGAGAATATTGGATAATTTGGTTAGAATGTAGTAATTAGGGTAAACAGATTTTTTTTTTTAAAAAAAAACTTGTGTTGCAATCAAAGGAAATTTGGATGTGCTATTTTAATTTTCAGTAGTAAACTTTTAACATTCACTCTATAAATGTGTATATAGAGAAACATTTAAATTGACCTATTTGAATTTTAAAAAAAGATTTCCTGTATCCACACATAAAGAAATGATAACTGTTTGAGGTGATGGATATGTCAATGACCCTGATCTGATCTTTATACATGGTATTATAGAAATGTTACACGGTACCCATAAATATGTGAAATCATTATGTGTCAATTAAAATTAAGAAATAAAAAATAATAAAAAATTTTAAAAAGAAGAAAATAAAGAGTTAATGTAGTCCTAAGTGAAAATAGCAAAAATGCCAGGGATTGGAGGATATGGGTGAGGAAATAGGACTCAGGAACACAGACGGGGGCCAGATGCTGAGGGGCCTTGTGAACCAGGCTATGGGTGTGAGCATTATACCCTGCAGAGGATGCAGGAAGCATTGGAATATCAATACTTCTTTGTTGATGGGTCGACTTTATTTTTGATTATAAAATAAAAATTATACAATAAGAAGCACCTGACAGAATGCTATGTGCCAAGCATTCTGCTAGGTGCTTCTTACCTAGTACTTCTGATGGTTATATCAGTTTTAAAGTCTGATGTCTTAATTTGTTTGTTCTGCTATAACAAAATACCTGAGACTGAGTAATATATAAAGAACAGAAATTCATTTGATTATTGTTCTGAAGACTGGGAAATCCATTGGGCCACACTGGCACTTCATTAGATGGCAGAAGACATCACATGGTGGGGGAGGAAGGAAAGAGGAGGAGGAGGAAAAGGAAGAGGAAGAAGAGGAGGAGGAGGGGAAGGAGAAAGAAAGAAAAAGAGAAGGCAAGACTTTATCTTATAAGACGCCGATTTAGCCAGGTGTGGTGGTGTGCACCTATAATCCCAGCAGCTTGGGAGGCAGAGGCAGAAAGATCATGAGTTCAAAGCCAGCCTCAGCAATGGCAAGGTGCTATTCAACTCAGTGAGATCCTGTCTCTAAATACAGTACAAAATGGGCTGGGGATGTGGCTCAGTGGTCGAGTGCCCCTCAGTTCAATTCCTGGCACCAAAAATAAATAAATAAATAAATAAATAAATAAATAAGTCCATTGTTACAAGTCCACTCCTTGTAAGGACATTCATCTATCCATAAGATAAAGGCAGAGCCCTCATCACCTCTGAAAGTCCCCCTGTGTCAACACTGTAGCATTGAGAGTTAAGTTTCTAATACAGAAACTTTGGAGGGCATATTCTAATCATAGAAGCTGATATTGTATCTGTCCTACTTTACATGTAAAAAAAATTAAGCATTGGGAGGTTGAAGCAGGAAGATTGCAAGTCTGAGGCCAAACTCAGTGACTTATTGAGACCCTATCTCAAAATAAAAAAAATAAAAAGATCTGGGGATATAACACAGTGGCAATATGCCTCTGGGTTCAATCCCCAGTACCAAAAAAAAAAAAAAAAAAAAAAAAAATTAAGTGATGCTCACTTAAGTCTTTCACTTTAAGTGATGTATTGAGTCAGATGACATTAATTGTTGGAGCCAGAATCTTACCTGGGACTTGGGACACCCAAGCCCTGGCTCCTTGCTTTCCTGGCACTGGTGTTTCACAGTAGAGGAACAATCTTCGTGCACATGAGGCTGCTATGACCCCCCACCCCTTGGCTGTAGAGAGGCATCCTGTCTGTAGTTCAGGTCAGAGTGGATGCCACAGCTTCCCCAGGGCTTCCAAGCAGAGGGGCCCCTCAGTCCTGCCCACTCCAACACAGATGGCTTGATGCTCCTGCTGGTGTGGGGAGCTGGAGATCCCAATTCCTATCTCTAAGGGCTGCTGCAAGGATCATGCCCCTCTCTGTGATAAGACTGGGTCTGTGCTTGGTCCCAGTTGGAGCAGGGCTTCCTGAGTGTGGGCCACATTGCACCGGTCCACTGGAAACACCTAGAACGCTGGTGCAGCAGCATTGCTGTTATGTGGGGAGGTATTAACAGCAGCATGTATTAAGAAATAAATAACTGCACAGTAGACCTTTGAGATGAAGCTTCCTTTTAGAATATTTTATTTGAATGAAAAAGTGAGTTGATATAAAGAAAAAGTACCAATTACATTGTGGTCCTAAAAGTACCAATTACACTGTGGTCCTAGGCTCACCATGAGCAGTGGCCAGATAGTGCTGGTGATGCATGACCCTGCCACGGGGCAGCTACGCAGTAACACTCCCCTACAGGGCCCAGTGGGGTGCCAGGGTGCTATGGTCTGAGCTGGGTCCACCAAAGGTCTGAACGTTAAGGCTTGGTCCCTAGGACAGTGCTCTGGGGAGGTGCTGAGTTGGGGCCTAGTGGGAGGCCCCGAGGTCACTGAGGGTGTGTTTTTGAAGGGGACAGTGGGACCCAGACTCTTAGGCTTTCTCTGCTTCCTGGCTCATAATGAGCCTCTTGCTCTGACGCCTGCTCCTGCCATGGTGTGCTGACCTTGCCAGAGACCCAAGGCAAAGGGGCTGCTGGATCTTGGACTTGAACTTTCAGAACCATGAGCCAAAATAAACTTCTTTTTACTTTATAAGAAGCCTGTGTCTGGTATTTCATTGTAATAACGTAATACTAACACCTAGGATGAGACTCCTTCCTTCTCTCCCTCCTTCCTCTCTCCCTTCCCGCTTCTTCTTTCCCTCAGCCTTCTTGCCTCCCTCTTTCTCTAAATTTTCTTCCTCCCTCCCTCCTTCTTTCCTTCCCTTTCTCCCTCCTCCTCTTTCTTTCTCTTCATCTCCTTCCTTCCTATCTTCTCTTGCCTTCCTCCCCTGCACCCTCCCTTCACCTTCTTTGACTCTGTGACTCACTCTCAGTGGGCAGCTCTACCTGCCTGTCAGCCTCAACTTGTCACAGGGTCACAGGGCAGCATGCACTGCCCTCCTGGCTAGGCCCCAATACCCCTCAGGCTCTGCTCTGCCTTATCGCCCTCAGGAGGCCTCACCAGGCAGGTAGCTCCCAGAGAGTGGGTGTGGCAACAACTCCTAAAATGATCCAATGATTCTCCACTCCTCAGTAATCCCCTCCCCTTGACCGTCGACTTGTAACTCAAAAGTTATGGGGTGTTGCTTCTCAAATTAGACTAGGAAAAGATGGCAGCTTCCATCTTGGGTGCTTGTTCTTGCCCTTTCTTGGACAGCTCCCTGAGTGGGGAAGCCAGCAGCCATGTTATGAGATAAGAACTGAGTGGGGGACATGGTCCCACAGCCCCAGAGGAACAGAGGCCCACCTGCCTGAGCTTGGAAGGGCTCCGCTTCCTAGTAGTCTTCAGGTTAGCTTGGGACAAGAATTTCACGGTAACCTTATGAGACCTCACAAGCCAGAGGCACCCAGCCAAGTCATGCCTAGCTCCAGACCCACAGCCACTCTGAGATAATCAATGTTAGTTGTTTTAAGCTGCTAAGTTTTAGGATAATTTGTTATGCAGCATCTGTGTGTGTGTGTGGGGGGGGACACTGCCATTAAGACTTGGAAAAGAGAAGCTGGACCTGGGTGTGAGTTGGCAGCTGGAATCATCAAGGTCCTGTCTGTGACTCCAGGCATGGGGTAGGGAGCCTGGTGCTTCCCCTTGGTGGGGTGCTGTCATGTAACTTCTTATCAGAGCTCCATCAGGTAGAAGCCGTGGAGGACCTTACTGGGGTGGGGGTGGGGGGCTGGGGTTCCCTTCCTTTCATTACTGAGCTCAATGTCTCTTTTATTAATAATACATGCTTGATGGTGATGTCTGAATGCAAGTTCATCTCTCAAGTCTAATTGTTCTGTCGGGCATGCCTCCCGTAGATTCATCATTCCGTCTCTGTTCTTTATTTAGCAGTTTTATTGCCAGCAATTAGTAATGGCATCAGTTGGAGTCCCTCTTTATGGGGAAGATTCATCTCTGTTTACTCAGTGGGATGATTTTGGAATGAGGAGGTTTGCAGGGATAGAGACTGGCCCCTTACTGGCCTCCCTTACCAAGCAGCTCCAGGCCCTCCAATGACTCCAAAGTCTTGGGCTGCCTATGCCAAGCATCAGCCTGTCCTCCTGGCTAGGCCCAAATACCCCTCAGGCTCTGCTCTCCTGGCTAGGCCCAAGTACCCCTCAGGAGGCCTCAGGAGGCAGGGAGCTCCTGAGCAGCTCTGTGCTTTACTCCCCTTGCTCCCATTTAGGGGACTGTTAGGACTTGGATCTGAAATGTCCCCCAAAGGCTCATGTGTTGAAGGCTTGGTCCCCAGTGCAGCAATGTCCAGAGGTGGGGTTTTGGGAAGTGATGTATCACGAGGGCGCTAACCTTATCAATGCTTTAATCTCTTGATGGAGTCATAGCTGAATGGACTCTTGGGACGCGGTGGATTCTTTAGGTGGTGGAAACTAGGAGGTGGGGTCTAGCTGAAGGGTGTGGATCGTAGAGGGAGATGCTCTTGAGGACTACATCTAGACTTCAGCCTCTTGCTCTCTGGCTTTCTGCTTCCTGAATGTCATTAGGTGAGTAGCTCCACACCATGACCTCTCTGCCATGATGCTCTCCCTCACCACAGGCCTAACAGCAATGGAGCAAGCCACCTGTGGACCGAAACCTGAAACCATGAGCCAGGATAAATCTTTGCTCTTCCCAAGTTGATTTTCTCAGGTATTTGTTACAGTTATGAAAAATTGTCTAACACAGGGACTTAGACTCTTGATAACCTCTGAGTTACCCTCCCTGCCTCTCCCCAGCACCATCTCCTAATAGTAAATTCTCAGGTGTCTTTTACAGCTGCAAGATGTTTCTGTAACAGGTTTGGAGAAGAGTAATTTGCTTGTGTCACCACACAGTCTAAAATTCCCCATTGCTGGGCTCACTATTGCTGCCTGTCCAACTCATGACCCAGGAATGGAGTTTTCTAACGTTAGGTGAATCTGCCCTTCAGTTGCAGTGGCCCTCTATGACAGTTAGGCCTCTAGAATCACCTGAAGCCTGCAGGACCCAAGGCTGGGGTCTGGGGTATGAAATTCTCACCTTCACTCTAACCTGCCTAGACATAGGGTATCTTCCCTAATGCCCCTGTTCTCCATCTGATGATAAAGGTGTTTTTATGGGGGCAGTGGGCAGTGTGTGAACTTCTGCAGGGGTGAGGCAGGTTAGTTGTGGGGAGGAGGATGTCTCCATGGATGGATGTCATTGTGCCTACTTGTGAGGGTAATAGAGATTACTGGGCAGAAGTGGCCCAGCCCTCTGTGCAGGACAATGACCTTGCTAAGCCTAGCTCCAGAGTCATTCTCAAGTTGCTCCATTCAGAACCCCACCCCATTTGCTCCTGTACTGGTGCAGTCTGCACAGTGTGGCTGGGCTCTGCCTCGAGGAGTTACAGGGCTGTGATGTAGCTCATGCTTTGCAGATGAACCACCTTGGGTTGGGATTCCAGTTCCATTCTGTATGAGTCAATGACCTGAACCTCAGGTTTTTCTTCAGCACAATGAAAACAATAATCACTTACCTGTAAGGGGATTATCAGTCCCCTAAAAACGGGAGCTAACCCTTTGAGGCAATGAGGCCTGGCTTGTCAGAGGTGATAGACTTAATTCCTACCCTCAGTTGCTCTTTTACTAACCAGCAGCCTCCTCCACACTGGCCCTAAGGGATGGGGGATGCTTCTCCTTTAACATTAGCACAGACACTCCATTATTTCCTTGCTCCTGATAGCACAGTGGAACCTAGTGGAGACTGCTGGAATATCTTTAGTTATCTATTGCTGAGTGACAGATTACCTCAGCATTAGTGGCTTAAGACAATACCAATGTCCAGTGTTAATCATGGGTCTGTGAGTCAGAAATGACTAGCTAGGTGGCTCTGGTTCTAGATTTTTTACATCATTTCCCTGAGGTAGTGGCTGGAGTTGGGAGGGCGAGGACTGGGAAGCTTGGAGGTGGCCAGGCATCTCTCTCCTCACATGTATCAGGGCTTCTCCATGTGCTCTGCCCAAAAGAGCCAGCTGCGCTCCCTGACAGCATGGTGGCCTCAGCTTACTTGGCAGCCCTGGGATTCAGAGAGAGAGAGACAGCTGGCTGGAAGCTGATTGCCTTTTGTAACCCAGACTCGGGTCACATAGGGTTCCTTCTATGCTACGTAAGTGGACTGTCACAAAAGCGTACTCAGGGGCAAGAAAAGGGTCGGATTCCTCCTCTTAATGGGAGGATGGAAAGTTTTCAGAAGAGCATACAGGATGGGAAATACTTTTCAGCGTTTTAGAAAATACCATTTGCCACATTCATCCTACGGGAAAATGGACTGCAAAGAGATCTATGTCTGGGAGTCCCCAGAGCCAGGGTACAGCACCTTCTTCAGCTGGGGGACCACCGTGGCTCCATCCCTCCTCCCTCTGCCCAGCTCCATAACCTCCACATTAGCATTCTATCTCAGTTATTTCCACTGGAGACAGTCCATGTCCTCCACTGAGGCCCTAGGTAGTGAGGTCTGAGAGCCAAGCAGGCCTTGTCTCAGGGCCCTTCCGTTCAGGATCCCACTTCCTGTTGAAGAACCACCCCTTTCCCCATGATTGACATGGGGGAAAGGCCCTGCCCCCAGCTTAGGAGGAAGGGCTCTCCTGCAGGTCTGTGGCCTGACATGGTGATCTACACTTTCCAGGGAGTTCTGGGTCAGCAGGGGACTCTCCTTCATCCTAGGCCTACAGACTGTGGACCCTGTCCTCTGCTATGTCCTCAGGCAGCAAATGACAAGGAGAAGAGGCTCCAATTCCTCTGTTGCTCTGGCAGTTCCCCACGGAGCTCCCCAGCCTCCCCTTTCCCACTCAGCTCAGATCCTGACTTTCCACCTAGCCCAGGACCCTGTTGGGTAAGTGTCCTGCTGGCCTACGAGTAGCCCCTGGTCTCATCAGGGGCTTCAAAGGGTCTTGGACTCCGCTTTGGGGCTGGAGGTATATCTGATGCTATTCCATGCTCCTGCTTCTCTGCCTCCCTCCTCCTCCCCTTCCCTTCTTTCCTCCCCGTCTCCTTCTTTGTCCAACATAATAAGGACAGAGGGACTCTCCAAACACAATGATTTTATTCCGGAGTGAGTGAGTGAAAGGTTAAAACCTGGACTATGCCGGCCATGATGGATCACAGACATATTTTGGGGAAGCAAAGGGAGACAACGGTTTTCAAAGGTAAAGTGAGGAGGGTCACAGGATTGTTTTGAAACAATTATCTTGGCTCCAGCATTAATGGCATGTAACGTGGTCAGGCAGCTGAACAGTCAACAGAGGGGCAGATGTCCTTGCAGAAGTACTTTTTTGTACAAGGTTGTGGTTCTGGCAGAGTCTCTTGTGATAATTCTTGTTACCCGGTAAATCATCTATGAGGGGCATTTTTTCATGACCGCCTAGCTTTATTTTGCTAGGTTGACACAAATGACTTCGTTTTGATTCTGACAGTTTTCACTTCCCTCTTTCTTGCTGTCTACCTCTATTTACTGAGCATCTACTCTGGCCTCAGGTGTGGGGTGGAGGGTGCTTGTGGGCCATGGTGAGACCTGGTCTGAAGCTCCCACCTCAGTATCTCCAGGATCCTGGGCCTTTCTCACACCAGGCACTGCCATCCAGGGCTGGCCAGCACAAAGCCCAGCTTCTGGGTCAGCATCCAGTGCTCGGGGCTCAGTCCTTGGAAAAACACCTCCTGGTGCAGTCGTGGGAAACACTCTCTGAGAGAGGCAGACTCTGGCCAGCCCCGGGGTGCTTTCTGGGGGCGCCTCAGGGGCAAAGCTCATGCTGGCTTCTTTGGCTTCTGTTCTGAGAGTTGAAGCAAGAAAGGCTGAATAACTTTTTTCCAATTAAGCTGCATTGCTTTGTCATCTGAATCCAATTCCCCGCCAGTCCCCCCCTCGTCCCCTCTAGGACTATCCTTTTTATACATGGGCCTTCCCTGCATGTGACAAGTCTGACTGCTGTCACAGCAGATCCAGAGCTGTCGCCTGGTGCCTTGTGACCCCAAGCTTCTGGATATTTCTCCCTTGTAGCAATTTTAGACCTGTTTGGTGGGAGGAAGCACAGCCAGCAGTGACCTCCATGGCCTCCAGGATTAGGAATGCTGGCCGTGGTGGCCCAGCCCTCCTGCCAAGTGCCCAGAGATGACAGTAGGCTGTTTTGGGATCAAGGGGCATACGCTGAGCAGTGAGGGGCTGTGGCCAAGGGAACCAGAGAGTGATGGTGACTGCCTGATGTTTATGGGCACTTAGTAGGCACCAGACACAGGGGTACTAACTCACTTAATCTTCAACACCATTCTGTGAGGCTGGGATTTTATTGATGAAGATACTGAGGGTCACAGTGACCTGTTTAGTCACTTAGTATGTAGTGGTCCAAGGGTATGTGAACCCAGACAACCTGATTCTAGGTCAGGGCTCTCTCATAAGTGGGGTCTGTCTTTAGTAATTCCCATGAAGGCCTTTGTGTATTTGTTGATAGGTAGTGGTTTGCTATCCTGGACTGCTTTGATTTCAGGTCTTTCTGGTGATGGCAGGGACTTTACCTTCTAAGGAAGGCCAGATAAATTCAACTCCAACCAACATTTTGAATCAAGATTTTAAAACAGAATATAACAGCAAAGCCATTCCTGAATTTCTGACCCATGATATTATGAGAAAAGGTTTTTAAATTTTAAGGTGCTATGTTTTTGGTACCATTTATTTATCAATAGATAACTAATACAATTAATATTCTGACAGGTGGTGTCCTAAATTTCTTATTATTTTCTATCCTTGTCAACACTTGGGATTGTCAGAATTTATGATTTTTCCAATCTGATGAGCAGGTAACATTATTTCATTATAACTTTGATTTGCTTCACACACTTTAGAACTCTGCTTTTAGATACACACACATTTAGAATTATGCCTTCTTCATTAATTGGCCTCTTTATCATTCTAAAATGGCCCAATTTATTTCTTGTTCTATAAACCATTTTGACTGATATTAATTATATCCACCTCTGTTTTCTTTATTTTTATATTTCATTCTTCTGAAACTTAAGTTTATTCCTGTGAACATTAAACCGGTAAGAGTCATCTGTGTTTTATGAGTAAGTTTACTCATACTTCTTGCTATATATAGCAACTGCAGATTGAAAATATTTAAAAAATTGTTTCTTTACTGAACATGCACAGACTCTTTTCCTTATCACTATGCCCATTACAATAGAGTATGTATAGTGCTATGTACACACTTACATTGCATTGTGTCACCTAGAGATGTCACAGGAGAAGAGGTGTACGTTATATACAAATGTTGTGCCATTTTATAGGAAGAGCACCTATGGCTTGCGGCATCTGCAGGGATCCCAAAACCAATTCTTTGAGGGCATGGAGGGATCCATAGGATAATCTATATTATACATTTCCATTGCCCTATTTATTTACAGTTTTATTTTATTTTACTTTAATTTCAGCAACTTCTGAACCAACCTGAAGTTTTATTTGAGAGTATTTCTATGGATATTTATTTCATTTTATTTGTTATAAAATGTCCACATGAGAGACCCAACCAGTGAAGAATGTGTGGAGAGAGGATATGCTGGGAGGTTTCTCTGGGAGTTAGGTGGGAGCACATCAGTCACTTATGATGGACACGAGCTCAGGGTCTGGAGCCATTCAGTGAATGTCCCTTTGTCCCTCCACAGGAGGTTTACTCAGATATTTGCCCAATATTAGGTGTGTTCTGTATCACTGGACAGCACCCTGCTGATTTCCAAATTGTTGCTGTTTGAAAACTCTACAAGCAATGTCATAGCTTTGCCTTTACCTCCATGTTCTTTAAACAAGGCATTATCAGTTATGTATCTGTATCTAGGTCCAAACTTACACACCTGCTATCTATCATCTATCAGTCATTTAATATATCATCTATCTACTTACTGTGGCTTAAATGTCCCTACCAAAACCCAAGTTGAAATTTAATCTTCATTATGAGGTATTAAGAGATGGGACCAGGTGGGACTTCTGAAGACTCTGCCTTAGTGAATGAATTAAACTATTCATAGATTAATGGATCAGTGGGTTCGTGGGTTATTTCAAGAGTGGATCTGTTAAAAAAGCCAGGTTGGCTCTGACTCTGGCTTGCACCCTCTCATCATGTGATGCTTCTGCAAAGAGTTTCTACCAGCAAGAAGGCCCTCAGCAGACATGGTCCCTCCACCTCGAACCTCCCAGTCTCCAAAACTTTAAGCAGAGTAAACCTTTGTTCTGTATAATTATCCATTCTCAGGTATTCTATTATAGCAACAGAAGGCTAAGACAATAACCATCTAGATATCTAGATGTTTTACCAAACTGATGAGCATGAAATACTATTTCACTACAGTTGATAAAAATGTTTAACAATGTATAACACATGAATAGCAAACCATATAACTCATAATGGCAAAGCTCAATGTGAGCATATCTGTGTATTAGCTGCTCAAAAAAGGGAAATAAAATTAAGTCGCATTTAATTAAAATTAAGTGTGATCCCTTCCTCAGTCTCCTTTGTACCCATAATGTAATTTGCTTCTTTTCAATCCCCAGTACTTCCTCTCTCCCTGTGCTCCTCCCTGCCCCGATTCCCCTTTTCTCCTCTATTTGACATCCATTTATTTATTTAATTATTTTAAATTGGTGCATTACATTATAAATAAATGAGGAATTCATTGTGATATAGTCATACATATATTGTAAGTCTTATCTTTGATGTCCTAAATGTACTGTTATATGTCTATGTTCTCGGCTGTTTAAAAAATTCTCCTTTTATTATTGGCTGGCATGATTTTATTTAGACTTATTTTGCCTGGGATTTGTTGAACTTTTTGGATTGTTGGGTTTATGTTTATTATCAAATTTGGGAAAAAACACAGGTATTATTTCTTTAATCCCTTTTTCTGCCCTCTCTTTTTGATTCCAGTTAAATGCATATTTAATTCTTGATTTGTGTCACAGGTCACTGATGCGGTTAACTTTTTCTCCCCTGTGAGTCTCATTTAAAATAGTTTCTATTACTAGATCTTCTAATTCACTGATATTTTTCTAGATGTCTAATCAGTTG
This sequence comes from Callospermophilus lateralis, assembly GCF_048772815.1. NCBI lineage: Eukaryota > Metazoa > Chordata > Mammalia > Rodentia > Sciuridae > Callospermophilus > Callospermophilus lateralis. The sequence continues at coordinate 21,852,626 of NC_135319.1, read as the reverse complement.
TTAATCTCATCCAGGGTATTTTTCATTTCAGATATTATATTTTTTATCCTTAGAATCTATATTTGGATTTTTTTTTTATATTTTATTTTTCTTTTCTCATATGCCATGTTTTCCTTCACATCCTATAATATACAGAAAATATTTAGACTAGCTTTTAGATGTCCTTGCCTGCTCTTTCATTTAAGTATCAATTTCTATTGAATGATGATTGTGTTATATTCATTTAAAAGGAGTTATATCTTGTCCTGCAAAAACCTAAGTTGTGTGAAACCAGTTGGATCCTTTAGAACTTACTTTATAATGAAATGGTCTATAATCTGTGTTGGCTAAAGTGGTCGCTACTCACACATGGCTCCTGAGAACTTTCTATAGGGCCAGTGCAACTGAGGGACCAAGTTTTGTGTTTCTCATATAGGACTTCGCAGCTTTAGAAGATAGTTTTCAACCTTTTTAAGGATAAATCCAGTGCGTCTTTATTCTGAGATTTATTTAGCCCCTCACTAAGATGATAACCTTCTGAAGATTCTACCCAGTGCCTGTGTCTTGGTAGGTGTTTCCACTCTGATGAGTGGATCGTGAACTATTTGATCTGTGCGTGAGCTTTGGGGATTGTTCTGCTTATGCATTTCTGGTGGTTCTTTTCCTGGGCACTGGCAGTTTCCCCTCACACATATACACAACTGCTCAGCCGAAGACTTGAGGGGACCCCTTTGCACATTTCCAGAGCTTTCTTTCTGTGAAATTCATTTCTCCCCAATATTTAACCTTGGAAATTCTGGCTTTTTTGGCCTCTCTACAATCTGATCTCTGTGGCCACAAACCCAGATTTACAGGGTCTGTTTGGGTCCCCTTCCCTGCGTGGTAATCTGGAAATTGCCTCCAGACAATAAGCCAGAAAATTCACGGGGCTCACCTGTTTGTTGTTCTTGTCTTTGGGATCTCCAACCACCTGTTGTCCAATGTCTAGAAACTTGTTTCTTGCAGAAATCCTGTAGGTAAGAGGGATGGTAGAGAGGTATGCTTTCTCAATGTGTGATTCACTTGTTTAAATGATTAGTAGATTCAATTAAGAGTTATTCATGGAGTATAATAAAATTATTCCTAAGAAGATTCTTTTTGATACCAAGTTTCCATTGAATGTCCAAAAGGCCCTTGGTTTAAATCAGAATGGAATAGTCAGATGTGCTTACTGCTGTCACTTTGGAGGGCCTTATCTTATGTGGCTTTTTGGAGTCTCAGTGGCCAAAAGAGAGGTATCACACTGAGAGTTTGACTGCACCTGGAAAATCTTTTTGAGGGCCATCAGCATAGGACTTAGGTTTGCTTAGAAAAACTCTTACCCTCAGCATATTCTGCCAACAGCCTAGAGGATTCAGATTAAATTCAAATATAACATGGACATTTTGGAAATTTGTTTCTTCCTCTTGGCTTCTGATGGCCCTTCTCCCACTCCATCCCGTCCCTTTCCCAGGTGTTTTAGTTAGCTATTTCGATGCTGTGACTAATAAACCCAATTAGCACAATTATATGGGGAGGAAAAGTTTATGTGAGGACTCACGGTTTCAGAGGTCTTAGTCCATGCCGATTTCATTTCTTGGGGCTCAAGGTGAGGCAGAACATCATGGCAGAAGAGTGTGGCAGAGGAAAGCAGCTCACATCAGTGATCAGAAATCAGAGAGAGACTCCACTCAACAGATACAGATATATACTCAGAGCCACACCCCAATTCCCACGTTCTCCAGCTACACCCTACCACTTCAGTTACTATTCAGTTAATCCTTATCATGAGATTAAATCACTGATTGAGTTAAAACTCTCACAAACTTCATTTCTCCTCTGAACTTTCTTGCACGGTCTCATACGGGAGCTTTTGGGGGACACCTCACATTATAACATCAGGGCTGTCAGAGAAGATAATAGGGAGACAATATGGTCAGGGTTCCTTTAGCAAAGGAACTTAGCCAGGTCGATTGGCTTCAAGTTTCTGGAGACTCAAAAAAGAAGATGTCAGAACTTTAAAAAAGTTTAAAAGTTCAAAAAGTTTTAAAACAATTCAAAAAGTTTCAAAACAATTCAAAAACAATTAAAAAAAAATTCTTTAGTGGCTGATCTGACTTGCTAGGAAGTCTCAAGAGACACCAGTTTCAAAAACTCACAGAGAAATGGGCTGGATTATGAAGATGTTGAGCCTCCCCTGGGTGCTCTAGGGTTTTCTAAAGCTCCTGTGTGCTTGATAGTGTTCAAACTGTACTACAAATCCAAACCTGGACATATGGGTACTATGTGTCTTTTAAAACCATTCATTTCTGTGATCGTTTTTATTTCTCTATCTATGGAACTAAAATTAGACGGATTCGTTGGATTGATTTGAGGGAAAATGGGAAGAGAGACCAAATAACTAATAAATCTTCCTGATCCTGAAGGATAGCACTCTTGATTTTCCTTAGGTGACTTAAAAGTTAAAACCCATCTGCTTTAAAGTTAAAACCCTGGCCTTCTGACTTGGCAACCAAACATGATGAAATACTTCAGAAGACTGTCGTCTGGTGCCGAGCTCTCCCTTGGTAAAAAACATAGAATTCAGGCACATTCACCCACTTGCATGTAATACAATTTGCCTAATGTCCTCATCATTCCACCATCACAAAGTCAAACAATAATTTGGTTCTAACGTGGGTTTTGGACGTTGTTATGAGGACTGGACCAGCCTTTTGGCTTCCTTTTGTTGGCAGGTGTGGAGTCTCTCATCAAAGAACATTAGTGAAATGTGAGTACTTACTTAGGGGTTACATTGTGGGACATCTGTTCTTGGGCCTTGGGTCCCTGACACTCCATCTGTGGGGTGTGGCCTGCTCAGCTGCCCACTACAGAGGGTTAGGGGAGCAGAGTAGCCACTCTGCTTTGGGGTTGGGATTGGGGCTTATCTACATGGTGTCCCACAACCAGTTGGGAAAATTCAGAAAATAATAAAAATAGCAATGCTTGCTGTATCAAAAAGATTCTTTTTATTGGCTTCAACTTAACAGTTTAAAATAAAAATTCCACTGAATATAATGATATTTACGGATGGCCCAATGCATACCTGGCACTCTTAGCCACTGGGGGATGCAGCAATAATTTGGACCAGCATGATTCCTTTCTTCAAAAGTGACCATTGAGTGGGTAAGAGGAACAAATGGATAATAAGGCAATTAATCACAGTATGTGCAACGATGGTGCTCAGTGCTGGCAGACTCAGTGCGTCAGGTAGGGCCAGGAGATAGGGCATCAGAGGTAGTCTTCTGGAGGACACGGTGTCTAAAATGGGGCACTAATACACAGGAGGTAGTGAGAGGAGATGGTAGGATTGGGACCCATAGGAAATAGGCAGGAGAAGGTTGTAAAGTTAGGACCTATAGGAATCAGACAAGGCTAGGACCAACAGGAAGTAGATGAGAAAAGGGTGTGGTTAGAACCCCTAGGAAGTAGACAGGAAAAGGTTGAACGCTCAGGACCCACAGGAAGTAGACATGAGAAGGCTGGCAAGGAGAGGGTGAGGGTGGAGAGGGAAGGGAGCTTGGGAGAGAGGGTCTGGCTATCTGTGTTGGGTAATGAAACCCTCCAAAACCTAATGGATTAAAACAATGACAATCACTTTATTATCTCTTATAAATTTTATGGGTAAGGAATCTGAGAAGGACTCTGTCAGCCCATGGCTGGGGCTGGATGGGAGGCCGAGCATGTCTCCCTTTCTCCCCACATGGTCTCAGGGCCTCTCCAGGCCTTCTTTCCACTGTGCTGGTGTGAGCTTCTTTGTAGTTGGTGACCTAGGATGGCGGACTGCCAGTATGGTGGCTGGGGACTTCAGGGTTGTGTGTTCCTGGGGACCAGTGGAGTGGCATGGTGTTTTGCCATCTTCAGATGGAGACATTAGAGCAGCGTGGACATAAGAGGAACATGTGCAGAAGGTGTGGTCCACCTAGAGAAGCTTGGGGTCTCAGGGAGCTGCAGAGACAGGCAGGCAATGAGGCCAGAAAGCAGAGATCCAGCACATGACCACCTTGCACTCTGCACTCTGGAGCCCAGCTCTTTTCTGAGGTGATCAGGAACTTTCTGGATGAGGGTGGTGCTTTAGTCAGGACCCTGGGCTACCCTGTGGGGAATGGTTTGTAAGGGAGATTGATTTGGGGGCAAGAGACCGGAGCAGTGGGGAGGCAACTCAGGAGGCAGCTTGGACCACGATGCAGAGTAGTCACTGAACTGGGCATGGGAGGAAGCCCAGGATTCGGGGCAGGCCCTGGAGCTGCTTCTCCCTCCACCACCCTCTGTGCAGTGACCAGGGGAGCACTGAGCAGGCTCTCTTGCTCAGAATCCTGAATCCTGCCCCTCACTCCCCTTGCTCTTTCTTCTGCAGGACAAGGTGGAGCAGAAGTGCCAGGAGTGGGGAGGGCATCTCCTTGAGGCTCCAGCCTGCTCTTGGATATTTCAGTGGGTAAACGGAGTGTATTGTACTGGGTAAAAGGCTTTTTGTTATGTTTTGTTTGCTTAGGATTGTGATAAATATGCATAACCTAAAATTTACTATTTTAACCATATTCAAATGTTCATTAAATGATGTTAAATACATTCGTCACCATCCATCCCCAGGCTTTTAAAATTTTTCTCCAACTTAACTCTGTACATATTAAAAAAGAGCTCCCCATCTCCCCTGGCCCCTCAGCTCCTGGCAACCACTTTCTTTGTCTATGAATATAACTGAGATATTTCTCTTAATAAGTAAAACCATACAGTATATGTTATTTTGCGAGTGGTTTATTTCACTGAACATAATATATTCAAGATTCATCCATATTGTAACATATGTCAGAATTTCCTTTTTTTTTAAGGCTGATTAATATTATGGTGTATGAATGTGCCCTGTTTTGTGTATCTGTTCATCCACTGATGGATGCTTGGGTTGTTTCCACCTTTTGGATACTGTGAATAATGCTATGAACGTGGATGGACAAACATCTAATTGAGTGTCTGCTTTCCCTTTTTTATACATACTCCAGAAATGGAATTGCTGGATCACATGGTAATTCTATGCTTAATTTTGTGAGGAATTAACAAATTTTTTTTTTCCATAGGAGTTGCACCATTTTACATTCCCACCAACAGCACACAAGGATTCCGGTTCCTCTGTACCATCATCAACACTTGTTATTTTCCATCTTTTCCTGTTGTTGTTTTTATAGTAGCCACCCTAGTGGATATGAGGTGGTATCTCTCTGTGGTTTTGGTTTACATTTTCCTAATGACTAGTGATGTTGAACATGGTCAAAAGTTTTCAATTGGAAGGCACTTACCTTGTGGGAAAGTAGCATACTGGACGAACGGTGTAGGTGTGGTTACTGAGGAGGTCAGGATAGATGGGAAGCTCCATACAGTGGCTCACTCCTGACATGGGAGGCACGATAGGCCTTAGTTGCAAGGGAGACAAGCTATGACACCTCTACTATGGCAACATTAGTGGGAATCTGCTAGAAGCCAACCATTGGATTAACCCTTTACTGAACTTTCTGACACTTTCAGTTTTGGTAATCAAAGATGTGGAGATGCTAGTGCCTCTGAGTTCTCCTTGCCCCAGGCAAGCTGGGCAGACCTCTAGATATGGTAGCACCTTGTTTGTATGTTGGGGCCAGGTTTGGGACTGTGTTCTGGAGTGGCATTTATGAATCTGCATGCACTAGAATCTCTGGGAGCTTTTGTATCTACAGTGACCTTTGCCCAACTCCTGGAGAATCTGAGGAGTGAATTGGAAGTGGGGCTTGGAACTGTTTTTCAACAAGTGCCTTGACGATTCTATAGCCCAGATAGGATTGGACATCTTGATTGGGAATGGACAGGTGAGGGAGGACTTGGCCAGACACCAGGTGGAAGGGAGGAGCCTTCTGCTCAGATGGCTCTGTAGAGGTGACATTGAGGAAGCCTAGGCTGAACTTCATGGTGACAAACTCTGGTGATATGGCCCAGAGTTCTCTTTATTCAGCTTTGACTTCATATATGAATGATGCAGAAGACCCACACAAACAAGTATATCCAATTTTATGGTGCCAAGTTGAAATATTTTCTACCTATATAGAATTCAGGTTTTGCCACAGAGGTTCTCTTGTTCTTTTTTTTTTTTTTTTTTTTTTGGTGTACTGGGAATTGAACCCAGGGCCTCACACATGCTAGGCAGGTGCTTAACTACTGAACTATAACCCCAGCCCTTTTAATTTTATTTTGAGATAGGCTCTCACTAAATTGCCCAGGCTGGCTTTGAACTTGTGATCCTCCTGCCTCAGCCTCCTGAGTAGCTGGGAGTACAGGTATGCGCCACCATGATGCCTGTTCTCCCTAGTTAGAGTTCCTCTTCTATGCAAATGATTCTTCAATTATGTGCACATGGTCAGCTCCCACTTAGATTTTTGGATCCTTGCCATTGGCTTACTGGAAACCCAACACATAACCTGGGTCATGACCTGGGTCAAAGCCACGGTTTTGTCACTTATGATATCTATATCTATGTGTGTCTTAGCAAAAGGATCATCAGCTTCCATGGCGCATCTCTAATCATGGGAAGCTCAGCACCCCTAGCTCCTCATGTCAGGTGCTATACTCCTGGTCATTAGCACTGGCTTCCTCATGCATAGTATAAACTGATCTCCCTGCAACTCTTCCACTCAGGGAGGTAAGCCTTCCTTCCCATGTAAGTGACAATACTGTACAGCCATGAAGCCATTCCATGCACCCCCCTGAAGTTTTCTATCCATGCTGAGTGGCCAGAAGCACTTCTCTAAGTTCATTATGTGGATGGAACAATCACCTAGCTGACCTTGGAAGATGCAGATTGAGATTCTGGGGTCTTACCCAGCTTCCCAGTGAGGTACGGGTGACTGATTTAGGGACCATACTTAAAGAAGCACAGGCTAGGGGTTAGGAGCATCTATCTAGAAGTGAAAGAGGCTTGAGCCCCTGGTGTGGCCCCTCTGTTTGTGATTGTATGGGCAGTTACATTCAGTCCCAGTGACTTGGTTTCTGTTACCATAAAATGAGGCCGATGAGGGCACCTCTGGTGGGTTTGTTGTGAGGACTGAAACTAGGCTCAGTGCTCCTGGCTCAGGGCTGACATGTGGCACCCACGCCATAGTGTGAGATCGTTTCTATCTGAACAGTCCGAGTAGGATATTTGATGTTTCCCTTGAGGTACTCCACACTTATGTCTCCTCCTAAGAGACACTTTGAAGGGCCCCTAAGTAATAGAAAGTGTCCAGGGCACTAAACAGAATATTTAGGCAACATCTACAGTTTCCATAAACACGTGTTCCCATTTATCACCACCAACAAGTAGGGGTTTTCCTGGGACACAAAATGAGTGAAACACCATTTCAGAAGCAGAGGTACATATTAATAAACATCTATACTGTGAGTCTACACTGGTTCAGCTCTTGTGCTGATTAGAAATGTTAATGAATAACTAGCCAACTCAATATACTTTGATATGGTAAGATAATCTATTAGTACTTAATTGGTGTCTTCTTTGACAGGCAAATTGAAGCTGGGGAAATTCTGATTTCTTCATGAACAGATGTACCACTTTATGTTTCTTGACTTGATACCACCTTCTAAAGGAGGTCTTCAGAGCAACCTTGTCAATTACTGAACACATGGGATGGTAATGGTCTTTAGCTCCCCAAATGCAGAGATCTCATCTTATTATAGTCTCTTCTATGGAAGTGCCTGGCACAGTGTTGGTTTGTAAAAAGGAGAGAGGGAGGACAAGAGGAAGAGAGGAAGTCTGGCAGGAAGGCAGGATGGCAAGAAGGAGGCGGGGGGAAGGAAAATGGAATAAGGGAGGTAGGTAGGAAGCAGGCATAAATGCCCCCCCCCACACCCTCTGGGACAAACTGAAAGAGGATTTTTTTTTGCCTCTGGGGCATTACCTGGATTTAGGAACATGGATGTTTTGCTGTGAGCAAGTGAGGGCTGACTTGCTGGGATCAGGAGTCCAAAGCATTCCTATTACCTGATGTGAGTGGATGCTGAAATCTGCCAGAGCCCTGCTCCTCTTTTGCATCCACAAGGGCAAAGAAGACTGGAAAGCTGACATTGATCTCCAAACAGCTGTCCTTAAGTGTCTACCTCTATAGATAGCCCTGCCAATATTGCCTTTCAGACTGAAGGTGACTGCCTTCCCCAAAATAAATTCCCAAAGTATTTTTCCTTGTAGGGATGAAGTTCTTATAACTATGGTTCCTATTGAAATGAGAGCCTCTTCTTAGGCTAGGCAATTATTTTCCTGGAGCCTTAGAATTTTTTTTTTTTTTTTTTTAGATTTGAGATCCTAATTTTTAAATTACTTATTAGTTTTCACCTAGTAAGATGAAAACACAGTTGAGAAGACTCTCAAGGTGATTTGCTGGTGGCATCCAAACAACTTCATTCTTGTTGCTTGTATCTCTGTAAATGCCTGATGGGAACCAAATCTATGGGACGGTGACCTGCACTTCAAGCTGGTTGTCTGGATGCCTGACCAGGTGTAGTGAAACTTAAAGGCATCAGGCTGTGGAGGAGCATTTTCATAATGAAATTCAGGCGTGGCCACACTGTCTGGGAAAACAGATATAAAACCCTGAACCCAATTGCAACCCAAAATATTGCTCAAAATCCCTCTGTTTGAGTGATTCTGATCCATGCATCTGATCCTCATCCTCTCAGTGTGGAAATGACACCTCTGTGAATAGAAACAGGATGATGCAGTTTGTATGGTCCCCTAGGACTTATGGAGCACAATCCTGACAGCTGTTGGGGTTTTTAAACAAGGAGGGAGGTGCTTGTAAGCCCTTATCTTTTCCCAGAACAAGAATTAAGAGGCTTTAGCAGAGCTTCCACATGGAAGTCCAGGAAGACATGCCTACTTTGTTCCCCAGCACTACTGCCTACAGAGCTGCGGGGTGCCTGCACTAAGATCCTCAAAACCTCACAAGTGCAGGGTGGTTATCACTCAGCTCCCTCAAGTTGATTCAAATACTTTTCAGATACTTTCTTCCAAATCCCCAAAGACCAGGGACTTAGGAAACATACAGTCTCCTTTGGAATGCAGGGCACAGGGACAGATCACAAAATTAGGGTAGCTGGGACTTGCCTTAGTTTCCTTTGGCCATTCTAGTGTGATGAAATCACCTCCAGATTCAGCAATGGCAAAGGCAGGTCCACAGACTGAAAGAAGTTCCACAGCACATCCCCATGATCCATTTTCTACCTGAGGATGACTTAGAAGACCCCTGTCCCCCACACTCACTAGGTACCTATTGGGAAGTGTAGCAGGCTTGGCCCAAAAATGCATGGACAGATGTTGAAGAAATAAGGTGGCTTCTGGGGCTACAGTAGACACTGGAAGCAGCTCTCTTCAAACATAAGGATCTCATGTGGTCCATGGCTGCCATGGAAGACTCCATGGAAGGCCTGGAGGGTACAGGCTCTTTACTCGTTAGCCCAGACCACCCATCCACAGAAGAAAGACAAGAAGACCAGAGACAGAACCACATTGGCAAACTTATTTCACTTTTTAAATAGTAGCCTTTTCCTTATCAGAAAATAACTTCCAGAGGCAAGTTTCTTTGGATGAAGAAAACCCATTCCATGCCAATAATCATTTCCGCAAGGTTACCTTGGGACAGTCCTCAGCCTGTTCCACCAGGGGTGACCTGGAACCTGGCCATTGTGTGTCATGCCTGACCTTGAGCAGTGGGCGGTGGGCAGTCTGCTGGGGTGCTTCCTGCTCCCAGCAGGGATCAGCATTTTTTCTTTGGGGGGTGGTCACCAAGCAAGCCCACCCTTGAGAAGGAGAGAGTGGTGCAGGAGCCCAGCGGCTGTTAGGGGGACAGCATCCTGTGCCACCCTGATTCAGGGCCACAGAAGGGCAGGGATGACCAGGAAAAGAGGAAAGGAGTGGGAAGATCTGAAAAGGTGTGTGAAGGAGAGGGGACCTGGCCATGCCAGCAGTGACCCTCTCTCAGAGGTACCACAAGAGAGCATTTCTCATGGGGTTCTTGGGATCTCTACTTCCTTTGGGGTTTTTGGGATCTAGAAGGGCTATAAGTGAAAGTGTGTGTGTGTGTGTGTGTGTGTGTGTGTGGGGGGGGGGTGTTTGCCTGCTGGGAGAATGGATGTAAGCTCTTTTGTTTTTTTGGGGGGGAGGAGGGGTGAGAGTGGGATTCCCTCTGATGCAATTCTCAAGAAATGCCTTCAGTGGCAAAGTCTTCCAGGTCGTCAGTGGAGATGATGCCCAGGCCTGGAGCTTCTGCGCCCTCCTCCTCTGGGCTCCGGGGCGGTCCCCGGGGGCGCTGGGCAGCAGCATGCTGAGTGGAGTCGCCCTGAGGCCCAGGGATCTGTTGTAGTCCAGCCTCGTGGGCACTCTGGGGCCTGGCGCGGGGGCCTTGCCTGAGGAAGGTGGGGGCAGACAGCTGGGAGGAGCAGCGTAGAGGCATCAGGGCGGTCACTGGCACGGGCCGGAAGCCAGGGTACAGCAGGTAGGGAGCAGCCAGGGCATCCTGCAGGGGCGGCTCAGGGGAGGTCCCCTCAGAGGATGGGACAGAGACCTTAACGTACTTGCCAGTCTCTGGGTCGTAGAAGGTCTTGATTTTCACCTGGAGTGGCAAGTCGAAGACGAAGTATTCTCCAGACTGGGGATCCTGAAGGACCTTCTGGGTGGCGGGGTAAGCGGGCAGCGGGGTGAGGGGCTGGGGCCCCCAAGGCCGCCTCCCCACAGGCTCAGAGACCCCGGACACTGAGTGGCGATGCACGGGAGGAGGCAAGGAGCGGACCACAGGGAACCTGGCGCGGGACCTCTCTCCAGGTGACAGCGGCCTTCGCTCTGTCCGCTGTGAGTCCTCTGCGCAGGGTTTCCCCTCCCAGAACTCGCCATGCTTCTCCTGCACCAGGTCGGTCTTTCTCCTCTTGCTTGCTAGTTTCTTGGCCCGTCGCAGGGCCTTCTCTGTTTTGGGTGGGACTGCCGGTGGCTTGCCCGCGGCCCTCTCCAGCTGAGCAGGTGGCTCTGGTTTCTCAAGAGGGGCTGCTGAGCTGGTGGCCACGTCCAGCAGTGCACCTCGTGGAGAGATGCTCCGGAGGTCTTCCGCCCCCGGCTCGAGTTGCGGGTCGGAGCTGTCCTCCCACATGAGGCCGTGCGTCAGGTCCTCCCGCCGAGTGAGCCTGGCAGGACCCGGGCTCGCCCAGGGACTGGCCCGGGGAGGCTCCTCCGGAGGACCCAGTTCCTCAGGAGCCTGGGAAACATCATCCCAAACACTGCTGGTGGCCGGGGAGCACGCGCTGCTCTCTCCCAGGGAGCTGGGATTGGGGGAAGTTACCATCTCACCAGGGACCGTTCTTCTCCCAGGGGGCCCTGCTCTGGGGGCAGACAAAAAGTGACTTTGGAAGCCTTGTCTCTGTTCCTGCTCTTCCCAACAAGTGCCAAGTGACTGCAGGGGGCGCTCGTCTTCTAAATCGTCCTCAGGTAGAGCAATCCTGGGGATATCTGGTGGGGCAACCAGCTTCCCTGAGGCTGTGGGCCTGCTCTTGCCATCGCTTGCCATGATTTCATGTGCTGCTTCTGGGGGTGGCCTCATCCTGTCCCCCTCTCCCACCGGTGATGGAGATGGGAAATTCCCCTTCAGGGCTGGTTGGGAGTTATCTATCCTGGCTGCACTGAATACCTGCCCAGGGTCTTCTAGGCCTTCACAGGCCATGTGCTTCAAGTAAGTGCCCTGCATATTAGTGGATGTCAGGGTGCTGGGCATTTCCTGGCTTTCATGGGCACAGAGACCAGCAGCATCTTCACCGCACTCTTGCCTTGGTAATTCTTCTTCTTTGTGGCTACTGCCAAGTGAGTCCTCTGAGGACACAGTCCGCAGAAGAGGCAGAATGATAGGTTTGATCACAGGGGTGGCCCTAAGGGTGTTGTCTTTAATTGTAAACAGTTTGTGCTTGTTTGTAGCAGAAGATGGAGAGGGGGTGGGGTCTTTGGCATGTGAAAGGGCCGTGTCCTTATTTCCCGCAATCCAAGAGCCTCTGAAGTTTCCTTCCTCCATCGATGCCTTCCTGGGTCTCCCTCCACACAGACCTTCCTCTTCTCTCTGCAGTGCTTCCCCCTGACTGTGCTCCTCCATGAACACGTGTCCGTTTCTTAAAGCACAGTGCTGTAGCTCATCTTTCCCCATCACCTTTTCCTTCTCTTCCGTCTCACTGTCACCTGCACTCACATGGTTCTTCCTGTCTTCCCGCTGGCTCTCAGTAAACCACGACTTCTGCTGATCATCAAACGAGGCAAAGGATTGATCTGAAGAGCTGGTGCTAAATTTGGCCTTACTTTGGAGGCTTGGCATAAAATCGGACTGGGTGTCGCTGTAAAACACATCCTCCTCCTCGGGGGAGAGGGGCCCTGGGGAGAATTTCTGGTTCAGGAGTGGGTTCTGAAGTCTTAGGTCTCTCTCTGGCTCTGTCTCTTGGGAGATGGATCTTGAGAGTCTGTTCTCCAGCTGATGGCTCTTGGTTTGCTCTGCAACCTGTCCGGCCTCAAGCTCCCTATTACAAAGTTTCAAGGAGAGGTGCTTCCTGGGGTGGCGTTCCCTGGAGTCTGGACTCCAGCCTGGCCTGGTGGGACACAGCTCTGCCTCTCCGTTGGCATCTTCCTTCCCATCACTGCTCCTTTCTACAGCCTCCCCATTGACACAGAGGGCTTTGGTGACAGTTGGAGGTGAGCTGAGGGTGAGGTGATTGTCTGCAGAGGACTCACTGGGGTCTGTGGTAGGGTCCTTCTGAGTACCGCTATGTGATGCACCAGGGACATTGGCTGGTCTCTCCTTAGAAAGTTCACTAGGAGGGCTTTCTTCAAGCCCATTGGAGAGGATGACCCCATTGCTCACAGGTTCTTGCTTGCCATCAGTCTTAATTCTGGTTTTCTCATCGAAGCCTTTCAAGAGAGGTGAGGGACTGTATGTACTCTTAACACGCTTCCGCACATCCTTGAGGTTGAACAGCAGACTGGGTGCTTTGGATTTGTAGCTGTCTCTTGACTGACATTCACTGGGCTCCTTCTCCTGGTATCCGTTCAGCTGTCCTGTGGGGGATGGGCTTATCTCCCCTGACTGGGTGTCTGATGATTCCAGGACATGCTTGGCGGGTATAATGGGGGTCAGGAGCTTACTGATATTAAAAGGAGGACTGTAATGCTCATTAGGGTCCCCAGGCATGTCCACAACCTCATCTTCTGGAAATTGCCCCTGGAGGTTGTGCTTTGAGTGCAGAGGTGGGCCTCTCCTGCTGGTCTGTTTCTTTTCTTCCAAAGTGTCTTGAAGACTTTCTTTACCTCCTTTGCCAGTTTTTGGTTTCCTCCATGGAGGCTGGGTTGACTTCGGCTGAGGGTCAGGCTGTGAGCTGGAAGCTTTTCCCTCTGCAGGGAATACTGGGGGTCCTGGATCTCTGCAGCCCCAGGGTCCAGATGTGGACAGAGCCCCTGCTGCTAATCTGCTCTCTTCCTGAGTGCAGCTGGCCCGAACAGGGCAGGGAGAGACTTTGTGCTCAGGGGGATAAGGTTCTCTTGACAAGGGCGTTTCCTCATAATGTTTGGGGACTTTGCTTTCTGGGATGGTTTCTGCGATGTCCTTTCTCTCGAGCAGCTTTGGTTGGTGGGCGTTCCATGACTCAAAAGCACTGTTTTCACTGTGCAGAAAAGTCCCTTTGTGAGCCCACTCCTTGCCTCTTATGGGTTCGGCCTTGGCTGGCTTGTGGGATGGAGAGGGGAATCTTGACTCAAATGAGCTGGCTGAGTTGTCAGGTTTGGGGAGGAAGCTGCCGGAGCCATGACAGGTCATTTCAGGATTCTTAGGCGACTCTTGTTCTCCATGGTTCCTTCCAGGCTGGAGGCTGTTCTGATGGGCGTTGGAGACTTCAGCAGGAACCCTCCTGACAGTCAGAAAAGCAGAATCAAAGCAGAAGTTGACACCACTGTCTGGAAGAGGGGCAAACTTGGAAGGATTTTTGAGAGCTGGAGGCTTGCTGGTGGGAGGTCTGCTATCACAGTGTTGGCTCTCAGTCCTATCGAAAGACTTGATTAGCGATGATACTTTGGAAACAGGCTTGTTGCTGCTCCTCAAGCCAGAAACTGGCATCTCCAGTCTCCTCTGGGATGGTGTTGGTGGGGGGCTGCTTTTGGGGTACTTTTCCTCCCCTTGAACATACTTGGGTAGCTGTTGGAAGGTGGCTGCCCAGCCTGCATGCTCTGTACCTTGTGACGGAAGCTGGCTCCAAATGCCACTTTTTCTGTGGGTGTGACTCACTGTTCCCTGGTGGAAAGTCCCAAACACCTGATGGGTGATATCTGGGGACAGATTGGAATCATGGAAGGATGCATCTTCTGAGATGCACAAGCTCCGGAACGCCCGGTCTGTGAGGTTGCTTACCTCCCTGTCTGCATCATCCAACACGCTACCGATACTTGAGGAGTCGCTGAATCCGTCTGTGCACTTCTTGTTCCCCTGCATCGTCTGTTGGCTCTAGGAAGATTGTCTCTGCCAGCTGGTGGGGTGCCTTTGAGTGATGATTCTGGCAAGGAGTAGGTGCAGACCACTTCCCACAAAATTAGAGCTTCTTGTTGACCAGTTACAATTACAAAGTGAGGATAATTTTTCTCTGCAGAAGAAAGAAGTGCATGGTATGAACAGGACATCCAGCTTAATAGCTTTGGACAAGAACTACATTCTGTGATGGTTAATTTTATATGTCAACATGGCTAGTCCATTGAACACAGTTTTTGTTAAAAACCAGTCTAGATGTTGCTAGGACAGTATTTTTTAGATGTGATTAATATTAAAGTTAATAGACTCTGGGTAAAGCAGATTATCCTCCATAATACAGGTGAGCCTCATCTTTGAAAGACTTTTTTTTTAAAAGAGAGAGTGAGAGAGGAGAGAGAGAGAGAGAGAGAGAGAGAGAGAGAGAGAGAGAATTTTTTTTTAATATTTATTTTTTTTTAGTTATCGGCGGACACATCTTTGAAAGACTTAAGAGAGAAAAATGACTGAAAGATCCCAGGGAATCAAAGCAAAAATGGAAAAGTGGGATCAAATAAAACTTTTGTGAAGCAAAGAAAGCAGCAAAATGAAAAGGCAAGCTGTGGAATAGGAGGAAATATTTATGAGCTATACATCTGATAAGGATTAATATCCAAAATACACGAAGAATTCCTTCAACTCAATAGTAAAAATAATATAAAAAAACAAAAGCAAATGATCTGATCAAGAAATTGATAAATGAACTGAATAGATATTTCTCAAAACAAACAACAAGCAAACAAACTATAAGTGGCCAACAGGTATAGGAAAATGTGCTCAAGATCATTAATCATTGGGGATATGCGAAATAAAATCACAATGAGATATAACCTCATGGCACAGACTCCCATGCAGCTGGCATGGCTAGAGTATGTATGTGGTTCTGACCACAGGGATGGAAACAGCCAGATATCTGGGGAATGTCCCTATCTTTCTGATCAAAGGAATAAACCCTGTTGGTTCCCATTCTTCCTTCTTTGAATGAAACTGTGTATTTGCTATGATGCCCTAACAAAGTATCATATTCTGATGCTTAAAAAATAGAAATACAGGGCCTGGGGTTAGGGCTCAGTGGTAGAATGCTGCCTTGCATGTGCAAAGCCCTGAGTTTGATCCTCAGCACCACATATAAATAAATAAATAAATAAATAAATAAAAGTTATTGTGTCCAACTACAACTACAAAAAGTAAATATTTTTTAAAAATAGAAATACATTGTCTCTCAGTTTTGGAAAATGGAGGTCCAAAATTGAGGTATCAGCAGGTTTGGTTCCTTCTGAGGGCTGACCTCCTTTGTTGGTACTTAGATGCTGTCCTCTTCCTGTGTCTGTTAACATTGTTTTCCCTCCATGCTTGTCTCTGTGTCCCAATTTCCCTTTTTATGAGGACATCAGCCAAACTTGATTAGTACCTTAGTACCCTTCCCAATGTCCTCATCCTGTCTAATTATATCAGTAATAGCTCTATTTCCATATGAAGTATTGGAGGTTGGAATTTCAACATATGAATTTTTTGGGGGGGTGCCATTCAACCATAACATGAGGCATCCACTTTGCAACCCTGAAGGACAACTCATGACCACCAAAGTCCAACTTGCTGAGGATGGCAGTTGAGTAGCCCCAGGTCTTTAGTAGTACTGCAGAGTGACAAACACACTCTGAGGTTTGTGTTATCAGGGTTGAGAGGAAACTTAATGGTGGCTACCATAAATCAGGTTTTCTGCTCCTTGAGATCCTGTTAATACAGTCAGGGAGTCTCCTGGTATCCCGAATGCTGGGACTTTGGTAATGATAAATAATGGACTCAGTAATACTGGTGTTCCTACACTTCCACATTAAGATGGAAATAAGATAGTTGCAGATACATCTAGCATCTTAGAGTTAAGTAAATGGTCCCTAGCTAATAAAATGCCCCTTACTATTATATTAACAAGAACTCTTTGTATTTTTTGAACACTCAGCTTGTATCACTCTCTGTGTAACAACACTTGCTATCTTTGGGGGCATTTCTTCTCCTTGCCCCTGTGTTTAGACTTGGGATATGAAAGTCAAGGAGCCGCCAGGGCTCCCCATGTGGATGTGATACTCAGGCCCTGTGTTGTGCCATTTCTTTGGGAGTCATGCAAGGATGGAAATGGGCTTGGGCATTCTTCTCTGCAGTGGAGCTTTCAGTATGCACTCGGGCTGCCTGGTCCCTCACCTTTCCTCCCCTTTGCCTGTGGTCAAAGAACTCTAACTGATCTTGGATTTACATTGTAATTCCAAATAGTGGTGAAGGATGTTCACTGATAGAGCATTCAGAAAATAGCCACCTTACTTCTGCCTCAGCAATAAGAGAGATGTCTTCCCTTCCAGTGTCTTCAGGTAATTTTGCCAGTTCTGATTTGGAGTACCTGGAGTCTCATGAGACTGTCATAATGTTGGCCTCATTCCCTCACTATACATTGGTACCCTTCAGCACAGTGGCCAACTACAGAAAGTGTTTCTGGTGTCACAGAAAGTGGTTTCCTGGCTTTTGGGTTCGTTCCATATTGCTTTGGTTTGGATCTGAAATATTCTCCAAAGGCCCATGTGTTAAAGTCTTAGTCCTTGGCTTGACACTATTGGGAGGTGGAGAAACTTTAAGAGGGGGGTGCTTATGAGAGGTTAGGTCATTGGGGGTGTGCCCTTAAAGAGGATTTTGGGATCCTGGCCCCTCCTCTTCCTTTCTCCTTTCGCATAGGAGGATGAGATGATTATCCTCCTCTGCTATGTGCTCCCACCACAATGTGCTGCTTTGCCATAGAACAAAAGCAATGGGGCCCGACCTACCACAGACTAAAACATCCCAAATGGTGAACCAAGATAAACTTTTCATCTTTTTAAGTTCATTGTCTTAGATATTTCTTACAGTAACAGAACACACATACCTGTTACATTAGTGGGGGCTGTGGGTGCCTGCCTTGCTGTGTTTTAGGATCTGTAGTTTTAAAACTTCTTTTTAAGCTTATATTTGGTGTCATCACTGCCCATCTAGAAAGAGGAGGAAAAATAATTTTAGTGGAACCCAATTGACCAGAGGCCAGTAACATGCTCAGTGGAAAAGCTATCTTTAAATGTCAGTAATATAGCTGGCAGTTGGCCTTCAATCTCTTCTTTGTTTGTTTGTTTCAAATCCATATTTGAACTCAACAAAATTCCAAACATAGGCTTTTTTTTTTTTTTGCAAAAATCGTAACACAAATTTAATTTATTTCTTCTAATATTGATGAACTTGTTGATGGCCCAAGAAATTTTCAAAAACGGTTTTAAACCTCTGGGATTTCTAATGTATTTGACCCAGTTGTGATTTTTTTTTTTTTTTTTTGCTAGTAAAATCTGAGCAAAGGCCCTTTTCCCACTGAATGAATAACTTAGGTTTTACAGGAAATAGAAACTAGAATGGCCAAACTCAAGTCCACTCAGCCAGAAGCAGCACGTTGTTCGATTTATTGTTGGCAAGAGGCTTGAGTATCTATTTTGACAGCTAAAAGAACCAAAAAGCTGCCCAGGAGGATTTTCAGAGTGCTCAGGATGAAGTGTAAACTAATTAAAATAAACTCACTATGCAAATGTTAAATGCAGACCCTTGGGGCTTTCACAAGACCTTCCCCAGACTGTAGCTCCTGGATATTAATCTAGTCTAAGATAGTTTATTAATAATATTAATAATCATAATAACTCAAATTTGGGGAGTATGTTTCTTTAGAGAATTACAGAGGTGCTATGTTTCTGCCACCATACGGTGAGGCCCCATCCTGACTCCCCAGACTGGCTTGGATGGGCTCCTTCCTGTCCCCACATCATACTGGGGCTACCTTTCCCATAGCTCATGCTGTATTGTTGCAGGTCACATATCAGAACCCATATGCTTTAGAAATTGATGATTGCTTCTTTTTCTCCTCAACTAGAAAGTTTCTTGAATCCTGGATGAGGGTCTTACATGTCTTTGTATGCTGAGCATATCAACATAGAAGCTCCATATTTGTGGCAATGCTCTGAATTGGCTATCTTAATTCTGATTAGTGTTTCCTGGATGGAAAATGGAGGCACAGGAAACAAAGGAGCAAGATAATGGAAATTTTAGTGAAAAAGACCATGACCTTGGATCTTAAGGCCATTTGTAAAATTCAGATTGACACGTTTGCACACTGAGATATGACTGAAGAAGAAGGATAATTGGACAATTTGTGTCACATTTGGACACATTTCCACAGGAATGGAATGACGTGATAGTTATATTGTGGACATTCAGCGTACCTATTGCTTTGTGCTTGGGCTCTCCCCTGTCCTGCTCGCTACTTTGAGCTATTTGAAGGAAGCCAACCTGAGTTGGTGAAATGGTGGCTTACAGAGCCCTTTGCAGGTAGGAGGGTGCGAGTACCTTCAGATGACATGAGTGAGGAAAAGCTGTATAGGGCTGAGTCATGTAAGAAACAAGGTCTTGAAATGTGATCCAATGAACACGCAGAAACAAAAGTAAATACTTAAACACAAGCATGATAAATTCCTTACGTGTGTCTGTGGCTTTCAAAAGTAGTTTTCTTCTCAACTCCTATCCCACTCTTACCTTCATTATTTACTTAACCCTCCTTGCTCTGCTTGGTACCACTCATCATCACCCCTCTGCTTGGCCCAGATGAGTCTTCCAATGACTCATGTTTGCTGAATGACTTCTCGATTGCAGTCAAGACTATTGGGCACTGTCCTCTTGTGAGGGACCTTGACTCTTTACTTCTCCCTCCCTGTCCGGCTGGTCAGCCTCTTGTCTTCCTCTCCCTGATGGTTGGGTTTCCTTGGCTCCCCGCACTCAGGCTTCTCTTCCTGCTCTGCAGTGTGGACATGGGTGATCTCACCCACAGCTGGTCTTAGCAGACACATCCACACACTGATTTTGCACCCAGGCCACTTGTCTGGCGCCATCCACATCTCCGACTGCCCAGTGGACAGCTCTCTGCCGGTGTCTTCTAGGCCTTCATACTCCCATCAGCCTGTTCTCTCTCTGGAGATCTCACAAATCTGAGAATCTCCTACAACTTCTCCCTTTCTCTCCTCCCTAAGCCTCTCCCTACCCAAACCATTTCCAAGTTCTGCAAGTTTCATCTTTAAGGGTCTCTTGGCCCCACTATGCTGGTCTCCATCTCCATGGTCACCATGTGGCCCAAGCAGCTGTTGTGTCTTCCTTGAACTCCTGCAGGAGCCCATATTCATCCACCCAGATGTAACTTCTAGAAATCAAATCTGCTCTTGCCAACCTCTTGCTTAGAACTCTCCATGTCTTCCCAGTTTTCAAGAGTGAAAATTAATCTTCCTAAGAAGGAATCTCCCTTTCCTCCCCATCTTGAACTCTTCTCCCCTTATGGTTGGCTTCCAGCTATACAGGCCTTTTTCCAGCTTCTTCTACATGTTATAGGACTTCCTGTCTTAGGACCTTTGCACATGTTGTTCTCTCTGCCTGGTTTACCCCCTTCTTTTCCGTTACCTAGTTAACTCCTACGTATACTTCAAAGCCTAGGCTACCTTCAACTCCTCAGGCTATTTCAAGTGCTCCCATCAGTACTTTTAAAATAGGTTATAGCCATCTCCTTTGCAGCACTTAACAAAATTGCAGCTACTTAACTTATTGATTTGTTATTTGACACTTATCTGTCCTGTTAGCCTGGGTGCTCATCTGTCTAGCTCATATACACAGCATGAGATATCTCTTAAATACATGAGAAAATCTCTCCCCCATGATATTATTCATGCTATTAATTGACTTAGCAGGATTTATTTTATTGAGTCAAATATAATCTAGTAATTGTAGCATGATCACAAATTCCAAATTAGTGAATTTGAATCCAAATGAATTTTAATTACTTTTTGCTTCCAAGTCCTAAAACACATAAAATTTATCTGTGGTCAAAGATGGAAGTGGGTGAACCTGATTATTCTTATAGAGTGTTCACAGGCTGGCTGGGTGGAAGAACTCCATTCACACCACACCACGTACCGCTAAGTTAGGACTGAGTTTCAATATTGATTAACATTCATATCAGGGAGAAGTAGCAATTTCATGACTTTGCCATTTCCCTGTTTCTCTGTTTTCCATGTTCCAATTGGGAAGTGGTTTTGAGATGCTCTGAGGGCCAGTGTCTAATAACTACTATTAAATACACCCTATTTTGTCCCTCATCCCAGATGTAGAACACTATAAAAACTTCAATATTGTATGTTATTCATGATTTGATGTACTAATTTTAATTGTTAATATTATTAGTTAGCATATAAGCTCTAGATTATTACTTGTAACCTATTGCAAAGCAACTGTATCACTTTCATTGAAATCTTTGTAGAATTGGCAACTTGGAGTTTCATGGGTTAATGGGGTTGTTTACAGCGCCATTGCACATGCTCATCAAATGATCCATGATGTGAATGACGGGCATCAACAGATGAGATGTTTGCCCTGTGAAACCCAACCCTGCCGTACTCAACAGCATTCTTTTCTACAGACTTCCAGTCCCCCATGCTGTGACACGGGACACAGAGCAAGCAGCATCAGGACGAGCAGGCTTTAACAAAACCTCAGAGTACACAAGGGGAAACAGGATCCCTGGGAGAAATGGGTGGACTGGTGACACTCGTGGTGAATATGTGCTGGGGGGGGGGACACTGAGGACAGAGTCTTGAGGTGGGAGAGCCACACTTGATGAACACATTTTGTCTTCTCCTTGTGAATCAGAGTATGTCAAAGAAGCCAAATCTGAGCCCACCTCCCCACAAACCAGCCTTTTCTCAAGATGAGCACCCAAATATCCTTTGCATAGTTATCACTTTTCCAAAATGTTTTCTCATGTGATGCTCTTTTGGAATGCCATACTGCACGGTGCTGGTGTACTGTCATGGACCAGTGTGGGTGGTTTTTTTGCAGATATGGTATTTCCCCTCTCTCCCAACCATATGCATGACCTCAAGAGCTTCTTGGAGGGGACCCTGACCTCCCTCCATGCTCTCTACTTCCAGTTGTGACGCACTGGATGTGTCCTGGACTGGCTCCTCTGAGTGGTAGTCCTTCTGCCTGGAATGTGCCTGGCTCTGCTACTGACCACTTCCTCCTGGTAGAGTCTATTTTTTTAAAATTACTTTTTAATTCTACTTTTTTTCTGCTATGACTCCATCACTCCAACTAGATTCTGAGACCTTTGGAGGGGGCCCTGGCCTCGTCCATCTTTGACTGACATGGTGAATGCTGTGTGGTAGTCCTTTGTAAAGGTGTCCAGCTGCTGTTGCTGAGAGTACTTCTCTCGGGCCACAAGGACGTGATGACAGAGGTTTGCTGGAGTGTGTGGCATACAGATGGAGGAAGGGCTGAGAGCTCAGCCACTCCTCATTCTCCACGTCTCCCTTGGGGCTCTCGGCCGCCTGTCATCTCAGGCCAGAGAATGTCACACAGGCCAATTTCTGCTGGTCCGTCCCAGACCCTCATGCATTCCAGGCTGTAAGCGCAGGAAGTGGCCATGGGAGACGACTCCTGCATGCCAACCCCTCTGTGCCAGGCCCCATTCCAGACACATCCCATACAGCCACTGCTTTGAGCCCTCCAACTGAGGAGTGGTGGTCCCATAGACCAAGCCCTGAAGGGTGACCCTGGAGGGTCCAGGTCAGGCACCATCCCCTGATGTGACTGTGCATTATCATTATGAGATGAGACAATGGAGCCCCAGAGAGGTGACAAAAATATTTTCTGTCTTTGGTGAGTGACAGAGCAGGGCTTGGGACCAGGACTTTGTGGTCCTGGGGTCCTCACTAGATTGAGAAAGTTAAAAATACAGGACACTCAGTGAAGTGTGAATTTCAGATAAATGATACATTCTTAAAAAGTATACCAAGTATTCTAAAAACTCTAGGAGACCTCATGCAATGTGTGGGATAAACTTACACTAAAAAATTAGTCATCTGAAATTCAAATTCCACTGGACTTCCTGTTTATTTTTGTTTCAAAACTGATAACCCAAGGGCCTCATCAACTCTTAGCACCCAAAGTGGATCACCCTCAGTAGAAGCCAATAAGATGTGTCAATTCTGAGATGACACAGTGACAGTGATGGCTCATGACCCATGTTGACATTCACTATCCTGTTTGATTCTCACAAGCCCTTTTAGGAGGGTGGAGTGTGCCTTGTCATCGTTTTCTAGTGGAGAAATGAAGCACAGAGAGGTACCAAATATTGCTCTGTGTCACAGAGCATGTAAAGAAAAAGAATTAGGGCTGAAACTCAGCTGGGGTTAGCCGCTTGACTACCCTGCACTTTCTCCAGGAGGAAACCTTGAACTTCTGGCCCCTGGGCTCAGGATTCAGAGGGTGTTTCCTGGGAGACACCCTCCACCAGCTCTCCGCTTCTGGGCTGGAGTGCATGAGGAATTGGAGGGCCTGGTGGACGAAAGGAGGGTGTTAATTTCATTGTCATGTCACCTCCCAAGAGTCTTCTCTGCTCAGCTTTTTGTGGCAACTCCCGGAGTGGAAGTACTGATTTGACAAGTGGTCCTAGGAGGGCTCTGATGCTCTGCGGCCTCAGGGCTGGACCCTGCAGAGCTGGGAGGGCTGTCTCTCTGGCCCAGGCCATGCTTCTGAGCTGCCATTTCATGCTGCTTTTCGTCCCTCTCTGCCTTTCCACAGGAAGCCATTGGGGTTTGCTTGGCTGCTGGGTTTGACCACTTGCCTGTGGTGTGGTTTTGAGCCCAAGATCTCTGGGTAGGTCTAATTACATTAATTGAATGGTGTTTTCACTTCTCAGTAAAGGGGAAGCAGGAAGACAGTGGAGATGACAGAGGTTGGCTTTATCACACCCAGAAGGCCCTAACAAATTGGAATTGATTCCTTTGATTTCTTTTCCTGTTCTTTCTGGGTGGTTTTTGTTTTTTTTTTTTTGTTTTTTTTTTTTTTGAGGCAGGAACTTGGGCATGCCTTAAGAAGGGGTTCAGTGTAGTGAATTGGGGTGGTTCCTCTGTGCAGCCTGAAGCCTCGTTCTAACTGTGAACACACACACAGCCTCCATCACCCCACACCACGCCAGCCCCTTCCTCTGGACTTGGTGGCCAGTCCTGGGCCAAGCTCTTGACCTCTGCGTTCAAGGGCCATCAGCCCTCCTGTTTCAAAGGGAATGTCCTTGTCCTCATTCTGTATTTTAGGAGGCGAGTATCTTAGTTGGCTTGAGCTGAAATACCATAGACGGGTTGGCTTAAACAATGAGCATTTCTTTCTCAAAGTTCTGGAGGCTGCAAAGTTCAAGATGAAGACACTAACAGATCTGCTGTCTGCTGATCTCGCTCTTCCTGCTGTGATGACATCATAAGGACTCACCCTGCTATCCTAATCACCCCCCACAGGGCCTGCCTCCCAATACCATTCTGTTGGAAATTAGAATCTCAGTATATGAATTTGGGGGACACAAAAGGTCCACAGCAATGAGTGACAAAATGGCAAAATTGGCTTCCTTAGTTGGGGGCCTTCAGGAGAAGGGAGCAGACACAGGTAGCTGTCTATGGAGCAGTAGGCTTTGGGTCCACAGGCTCTCATTGGTTCACCAGTAAAACTTGGTAAAATAAGCCTCCTTCCCCATCTTACAGAGAGGGACACTGAGGCCTCCTCATTTAGTTGTTTGTCCTTTCCTTTGCAAGGGATAAGTGAGTGATAGAGGCCTCCAGTGCCCGAGCTGGGTAATGCCTCACCGTGACCTTGGTGTCCTGCTCTCTGGCCCCATGATGATTCTGCTTTGGCTATTCACCTGATATGGTGATTTCACTGTCCTTAAAACCCCTCTTGATTTTGGCAATCAAAAATATCTAGTTTGGGCTGGGGTTGTGGCTCAGTGGTGGAGTGCTCGCCTAGCATGTATGAGGCACTGGATTCAATCCTCAGCACCACATAGATATAAAATAAAGACATTGTGCCAACCTAAAACTAAAAGATAAATTTAAAAAAAAATTCTAGTTCATTAAGACTCTCCTGGAAGAAAATGTGGGCTCTCACAAACTGAACTTGAAGATATTTCATGTATTTATTTATTCAGTAACTACTCACTGAGAACCTACTATGTGCCCCCCACCCACACACACCTTGTTCTGGTGCTGGAGATTAGTCACGTGCAAGATGTGCCCTTTCCTTGTGGGACTGGATGAATCCTGGTATTGATTTGTTAAAGCACATTGGCCTCTGATTGCAAATTGTCTTCTATTGCCACATAAAATGCAGCTTTGGGTTGCACCTGTATCATTTCATATCTGGCTGAGCCATTTTGCTTCACTGATCTGGTATTTGGCACCCAAGGGGAGGTTCATCAGCCTGCAACTTGGCCTGGCTGTCCTGGTTGTCCTGACTTGACTAACCTTTGAGGCAGGAGCTGGAGTGCAAAAGCTAAGGGCTTTCAAACTGACCCTGAGGCTCCTTTGCAAGGCTGGCTTTGTCCAGTCCCAGGAATATAAGGTGGTTGGTCCTGGGGACCCCAATGTTAGCACAGCCTGATAAGAGTCTGAGTCTTCCACAAACAATGTTGCATGTGCAGGGCCCTTTAAACTCTGCAGCTGTTTGGAGTCCAGGTCACTCCAGGGATCTCAGATGAAGAAAGCGGCTCATGGCACTGTGGCTGCCCATCTTCTGCTACCATTGGGAAGAGCTTTCGTGTGGAGCTCAGTCTCACAGGGGGCTGATTCTGCCTGGGTAGTCAGTCTGTATGTCTGGAAGAATCATTTGCCCATTAGTTCCTGAATGTTGCTGAGACCTGGGCAGAATCTGAAGTTAGAGGCCAGGGAGCAGGGCACAGGGAAGGCCAGGCCTGATCTAATGTGGGTGCAAGGATGCCTGGTTCCTAGCATCACAGACCCAGGGAAAGACCTAGTCTCCAGACAAATGAGAAGTCACAGGAGAAAAGAAAAATAGTCTGGCTCAGGTCTTCTAATACCCACCCATTTGTAGCTTCTGTGCCTGGTCCCTGACAATCTCGGCAGGCTGAGCAATGTTTAATCCAGATCTCTGGGGCAAAGGTGTTGGTCTGTAGCCCTGACCAATTTTCTGAAGCCAACCTGACACCCTGAGGTAGAGGTGAAGTGTGGGTGGTGGCTCTTTTGAGGTGCAGTGGGCTCTGGGGCACACCTGAACGGTAGCAGGCTCTGGCTATGCTTGCTTTTAATTGGGGTATCATCTCACCCACAAAGGCTAACCTGTGAGCTATGAGGCCACCCATCTTGTTTCTGCTCACTTCTGGAGGCAAGGTGGTGTTCACCATCACTCCTTGCAGTGCTAATGGCCAGGGGGCTGGTCATGGCCAAGGCAGGGTGTCTGGGTGCTCCCTCCATCGGGAAGGAGACCAGGCCTCCCACTACCAGGGTTACCATGGTGCCTCCTTAGGTATCTCTGCAGTTTCTGTCCATGGTCATTGGCTCCTTGGCTTTAGCCCTGTGGTGAGGCAGAACATCATGGTGGAAGGGCCTGGCAGGAGAAAGCTACTGTGCTCACGGGAGTTGGGAGGAACAGGAAGGAGCCAACGACACACTACATCCTTCCAGGGCAAGACTTCTATGACCCACTTCCTCCAACCAGATCCTGTCTCCTCCTGCATCTCCCAATAATGCTGTCCAATTATGAACCTGTCAATGGGTTAATTCACTGATGTGGCCAGAGCCCTCCAATCACATCCCTAATTCCCACTTCTGAACATGCGTCCACACAGGAACCTTTGGGGACATCTCCCATCCAAACCCAAACATGCCCTGTAGCCCCTGTTCTTACCCTCAGGTCTCCTTGGAGCTTGTTTTAAGATGTCTGACCACAGATATCCTTCTATTCTCTGCATCCCACTCAACACACCTGGGACTCCATAGCACAGGGTGTAAGACCTTGAACCCTTGACTAGGACACAGGAATCTCTGGTTAAAAGCTTCACAATCAGAGAGAATTTGGACAAGCCACTCAATTTAAGCTTCAGCCTTACTTTGGACACCTGGGGCCTAGTGGAGTGGCCAACCAGGCAGCTTGTTCCTCCCTGAAAGCCCTCTGGTAGGCAAGGACAATTGTACCTGATGGACTCCATCTTGAAGAGCCCTGTCTAGGGAGAAGCCCAGTTGGTGGGAGCAGGACTGTCCATCATCAATCATCCTCTCTCTAGCTTCTGGGAAGGGAATCAGTGTGGGGAGGGGACCCTTGGCAGGTAGCCCTGTAGTGTGTCGGGTGTGGCAGAGAGACAAGGTTCTAGGCAGGGTTCCCGGGAACCATGGGAGGTCAGGACTGCTGCAGAGTTCTCTACACTGTCTATGGACTTGATTCCCCCAACTGAGAAACGGCTCCCAGAGCTGGGTGACAGGAGAGAAGCAGAGGTGGAAGATCTGTCATTGAGCATCAGTACCTTAGGGGTGCTCCCAGGTATCCATCCTGCTTATTGACCTCCTGATCCCCATCTCACACTCCGTTATCCATAATCTCACTCAAAGGTATAACAGTGGGAAGTTAGGCGGGGCTGGTGCCAAAGGAATTTTAGGTGGAAAAATCGAGGATCAGAGAGGTTGAAGAACTCTCTCAGGATCACACAGGCAAAGAACAGCAGAGTCAGGATTCAGGTCCAGGTCTCTGGGCTGCATAGCTGTGCCCCTCTGATTGCAGGGAAGGTCGAGAGAGTCGGTGGGTGCTTGCTCTGTTCACACAGGGCAGGGAGTGGGTGGCAGCTTCTCTCCTGGCACCTCCTTTCTTCTATCTCCCACAGTTATTCTTTTCACCAGGAGCCTTGGCTAGAGAAGGTGTCTTTGGACCTGGCTCTCCCATGGATGGGAGAGCTGCTCTGGCCCCTAGAAGCTGTGCATCTCTGGGATGAGGAGAAGGGGACCCTACCCAGAGCACCTCTGGGGATTTCTAACCCTTCCACACAGGGTCAGAGCCTCTCACCTCCCTGCTGGAGGCTGGGAAGGAGATGGCGGAGGACTTGTGGGTAGATGGTGACTGTCTTCTTCAACCTGTGTGATCGTGACGGTAGGGTGGGTTTGGGTGGGGTAAAAGAAGCGGCGGAAGGGGCTCAGAGCTGTAACTGACATGGCCATGAGAGGTGAATGACATCTGTCTTCTTTGTGGATTTTCTCCTAGCAGGTACAAGCTTTCAGACATGGCTACCCAGGCCTGCCTGCCTAAGATTTTAAACTGAAAGACAGGTAAGTAACTTAAAACAGTAGTCCCCCCTGATGTGAACAAGTTCCTTGGAGAGTTTTCTCTTGAACTGGAGAACAACAGAAACTTGTCCCCTTTCCTTTCTTAAGGCAGGGGTCAGGTCAGGCCCTGGGGGCTTGTTAAACTGCTGGGCCTTGCCAGGGCCTCTGGGTGGGGCCAGGGCATTCACATTTCCAGTAAGTCCCAGGGGCCAAGTTGCTGCAAGGCCTGAGGTCACACCTGAAGAAAGCTGCTCTAGCAATGGAACTTGAACTGGTCATAGCTGCTTGGGCCACTTGGTGCAGTGGTTGTTGTCCACTGTGGCTTGTGCCCTGTCTGCTCTTGTCCTGTGCCTGACTCAGGGTAGAGAATGTATACATGAGGTGCAGAGATGAATTAGAAATGCCTCCCTCTCTGAGGGACTGTGCTCTAGAAGGGGTCCACAGGACGGAAGGACAGAGGACTCATGGGACAGCTTGTTCCTATGCAGGTAGGAGCTAGGGGAGAGTGTTAGCTCCCAGTCTGTGCACAAGCACTCAGGGGGGCCCAGCCTGGGCACAGGGCAGAGGGTGGTGGTGGAAAGAGTGTGAAGCTTAGAATCAGAGCAGCTTCCTACCTCTCAGCCCTGGGCAGCCCCTCATATGGCCTCTCCCAGCCTCTGTTCATTCATCTGTGGTAATTGGTACTTACTTCCCTGGGTAGTTGTGAAGGACACAAGTAAAAAGTGACAAGAACCCAGAGAGACTTTCGCAGAGTGAGGACTTGATATATGGAAACTTCCCCGGTTAGAGACTGCTGGGGTCTGACATGGTCCCCTGCCAAATTCATATGTTGAACCCTAATCTCTCCAGCACGAAAGTGTCACGAGATAGAGCCTTTTACAGGGGTGAGTAGGTCATGTGGGTGGAGCCCCCATGATCGGGATTAGTTCCTTTCTCTTGCCTTCTTCCCACCTAGGGAAGACACAGCAAGAAAGCACCATCTATGAGGAACAAGCCCTTATGAGATATTGGGGCTGTTGGCAACTTGATCTTGGATTTCCCAGTCTCTAGAACTGTGAGAAAAAAAGCTGCCAGTTGATGGTATTTTTGTTACTGCAGCCTGAATAGACGAGGGTTTTTGAAGCAGACAGCGCAGGGAAGAATCCCATATCTCCTATGGCAGTAATAACATTTGCCAACAGGATTGTCACATGTGTCAAAGGAGCTCATGTGTATGAAGCACATAGTAACTGCTCACCAAATGTCAGTTCTCATCATTTGTAACCCCAGATGGGGACAATATAACCTAGTGGGAAGGACCTGGATTGAAGCCAGACCCTGTTGGGCTTGGATCTTGGCTAAACTAGCTGTGTACGCCTCAGTTTCCTCATCTGCAAAGTGGGACTAAAAATAGCACCTGCTTCATGGGGTTGTCATGAGGGTGAGGTGTCTGGATCCTTGTGTCTGTGGAGTAGACAAGCTCCTAGCAACTCTTGAATAGACATCATTGTTGTTATCATCATATGACACAGTTAATCCAGGGCCAAGGGGGTCATGAGAGTCGCAGGGATAGCTGTGCCTTTCCCCACATGAAAGGAAGAGAGAAACCAGGAAAAGTCCCTGGACTGGGACTGACTAGAGCCCTAGAGGGCTTCCTGCCTTGGAAGCTCCTCCTGGGTTTGCCCTCTGGGGTCTGGTTCCTCTGTCTTGGTGAACCATTCATCCACCTCACTGCTTAGAACACACTTTTCCTCCTCCATGGCTCAGTGACCCCTATGTGTGCATCTAGAATGATGCTCCCCTTGAAATGCATGTCTGAATTTCCTAGGTGATCACCTAACCAACGTCAGGAAAGCTTGTATGCACAGTTAAAATGCAGACTACTGCACTTACTCTTCAGGTTTAAGATTCAACTTCTGTAAATGTGACCCTGAAGTTTTAACTCTCTTCTTGTCCTTGGGAGTGGATGTTGGGGGCACAGTAGGGTATCCTGGCTGATGGCTGTGTATTCTGAAGCATTGCTACATAGGTGGGAACATCATGATCACTTAGGACTAGGTCATCCATCCCATGTACTGAAGGTACAAAGATCCATGACCTTCTTTAGTACCAGAGGGAAGGAAATTATGGATAGTTGTGTGCAAATGTCCAGTGGTCACCATGGACATATGGGGTCAGTCCTTCCTGGTTCCAGCTGCTCACCAGCTGAGCAATAGCATGAATCAGCTAAATTCTGAAGCATCAGAATTTTTCCTGGGTGACCTCTGGAAGGTGGAGATCCAAGCTGGAGCTTAAGCAGGAGAAAAAAAAAATTACCAAAGGACAATTGGGGGCAGAAAGCAGTTCTTGAACTTCTCTCATGTGGCTGGTGCTTTTCATGCATTTGTTCATTTAATGCTCATAGGTGCCTCTGAGATGGGGGCTGGTATTGTTTGCATTTTGCAGAGGAGAAAGCCGAGGCTCAGGAGTCTTGCTGAGAAGAGGCAGAGCTGGCCTGTGCCTCAGATCTGTTTGTCCTGTGACCCTGTACAGCCAGCACAGGCGTTGGAGACACTGTGTGGAATCTTGCTCTGCCCTGGGCAGCTTCTGAAGTACAGGAGACAGGATGAGGCCTGTGTGTTTTCCTAGGCACACCTGGCTTTTTCTAAGAAGATTCTGACTCTTGGATGAGCGGCATGGCTTCCTCTCTAGCATGCCCGTTGGGTGCTGCTGTGAGCTCTAGTCTAGGAAGGCAGTTGGGAAAGATACAGGCTCTGGACTCACATCTCCAATTCTAATCTCAGCCTCTCTCTAGCTGTGCTTCTTTGAGCAGGTTACTTAATCTCTCTGAGCCAGTGCCCACCCCTGTGAAGAGTATCACAAAGCCTACTATGCTGAATAACCTCAAAAATAAAACTAGACATGCTAAGGCTTTGCCCATAGGAGGAATGTAGTCAGTGACTGCTGTGATGGACATGGTAGGGGCGGGGGATTGAGGGCAAGAAATGGCTCTGATGTGGTGGGTTTAACCCTGTTCTGAACTCTGCTCCCTTGACTTCTGCAGCCTTCAGGCTTGATCTGCCTCTCAGAGGGCCAGACAGGGTCACATAAGGGGATGAACTGGTGGGGCTGCATGTGGCCCAGGGGCCCCAGGACAGAGCCAAGGGGCAGCACCAGTGTGACCAGGTCCTTGCAGAGAGGGCTTAGCAGTAACAGGTCTGAAACCAGCCTCAGACATGGTAAGGAGTGAGAAAGAGTGACATGGGCCTCAGACACCCCTCGAGAGGCGTTTCAAGCAAATCTAAGCATTTCCCTACCCACTGCCTTCCTCCAGCTTCAGGTGAAGACTTGGAGATGGGAGATGGCTGAGACGAAATCCTTTCCTCAGCCTTGCCTTGCTGTCCCCAGCAGCTGAGCCTAATGGAGAAGGGGTGTTGCAGGGAAAGAAGAGAATGAGGCTCAAAGAAGCCCTGGACCCCCATTGAAGAAGTTCCATGGTTTTTGGAGTTGGGAGCCCTACTGGGGCCTGGATGTCTGAGCTGTGCTTGAGTCCTGTCTGGGCTGGACCCTCAAGGGTTGGCCAAGCAGAGAATGGAAAGCTTCTTCCCACTCTCATGAGCCATGTTCCCAGAGAATGTCCCTCTCCCTCCACCAGACTTCAGGAGCTGTGCGTTACTTTGCACCGTTCATACATCCAGCTGTGTTCCACAATAGCATGCCTTACGCTGGGCGGCCACACCTCAGCATCAGCCTATGCTCCGCGTGCTCCACTTTTAGGTCTTGATCTGTGATCCTTGTTTGACCCCTTGGCCTCCTGCCTCTGGCCACTCCCATCAGCTCATGTCACAGAACCCCTGGGAACCAAGCAGAAACTAAGAGGCTTTGGGGGGTTTTCCAACTAACTAAATGAAACTTAAGTTGAGCTATAGGGCTCTGGATTCGTTGGTTTGGTGAAATGGGCTTTAAATCCTCAACTGCAAATCAAAACAAGACCCAGCAGCCTCCATGGACCCTGTTGGTGAATGTGAGCACTGTGTGCCTCTAACCAGGTACCCTCCCTCAGAGCCCTCTGCATCTCTCCATTAACCCTAGACAGAGCAAAACCCCAAGGGCCAACAAGGAAGGCAGCCCAGACTTGGTGCCTTGGGCAGGTCTCGGTTACGGACACTGGCAGACTGGAGGAACAGGCTATTTCAAGACATGGGGCTTCCCCTCTTCAGGAAAGGTCTCCGGGGTCTCTTTAGGGTCAGAAGCAAAGGGACAGGGAACACCAAGACACTGTTTGGAAGAGGCAGGAGAACGGATGCACTCTTCCTCCAAGGATGGAAGGCGAGCTTTCCCTGCCTCCCCTGCATAGCTCTGGCTCCCTGGGTTTCCAGGGGGCGGGAGCCCTTTTGCTTCCAGGAAGCCACAGCGTTCTACTAGCCCCGCTTCTTCCCCAGCATGCTCACTCTCATTCCAACGAGCTTCTGGTTACCAAGAGCAGGCACAATTGTTTCCAACCCAAGGACCCAGGGGCAGACGCTGGTTGGACTTGGGTCACCCGGAGGTGTCTATTTATAAACTACCCGATAAGCACAATCTGCCCTGCTCAGCCTGGGCCACACAGACACGTTGTCCGTCTGGTGACTGCACAGCTTACCCTCCCAGGGCCACTAGAGTAGACTGAATATTTCCTGTAGCCACCACACCTGAAATACAGGCCCCAGGGGTAGGAGGTCTGAGAGCCAGGCAGCCACTGGTCCTGAAGGGTCCTCTTCACAGGCTTTACTGGCTGCAGAAACTTATTGCTTTATTTGGGGGCTGGAGGTGTGAGTGTATAAATTGACTTATCTCAAGAAGTTTTTTTTTTTTTGTATAACAGCATTTTGCAAACTTTGTTTGTAAAAGGCCACATAGAAAATGATATCACTTTTGCAGACCATATGGTCTCTGCAGGTATGGTGTAAAAGCAGCCAGAGACAATATGTAAATGAAGGAGCATGGCTGTGTGCCAATAAAACTTTATTTACAAAACCAGGCACCGAGCCCAGAGGGCATACAGAGTTCACCAACCACTGTTGTAAAAGCATTCTCAAATGCTGGAAATCTGGACTTCATTGTACATGCACATTTGTTTAATCTACTCCCTGGGATTCCAATAATTTTGTATTTTAAAGTCCTAAATAATAATTTTTCTTAAGGCTATCTAGCTTTTCACACATATCCAAAATTGTTCTTTTCACACACCAATTCTCCAACAAAGAAAAAAGAAAATGGGATAATATTACACTGGGCCCCAGTGCGTGAAGACAGGCAATAGGTGGAGGGCTTTGGGTTGGGCATACAAGTGCTTTCAGGGTCCACAGGTCAGAATATTCCAAAAACCACTGTCATTCTTTGTTACAGCAGGTATGATCCTGCCTGGCATAGCACTGGGGGAGACCAGGGAGCCGAGCCACCACCTCCATCTCCAACTGCCATACAATACAAGGACTGGGACCCATCCACAGGCATGTGCTCCCTCAGCCATGAAGGAGCAGAGTGCCCGACAGCCGGCACGGAAGGGCAAAATCATGCATATATATATACCACTTCTTCTGTACGATCTAGCATGCTGGGAACCCCAGCGCTCAGCATGCCCTTGCCTCCCACACTGCCCTGCACATCCAACACACCACCGGCCCTCCCAGAGCAAATGCTCCTCCTGCCACGAGCTGGAGACTCCCTGCCTACGCCATGGAGCCGGGCAAGCGTGGACTGTACCTTCCGTTCTCCGCGTGTCTCAGCTGCTTGCTCTTCAGGCCTCCCTAGGAACGGAGAGGGGTCGGGCTCTGCCCAGCAGCCTGAACTTCTTCTTCTCTCTTTAGCTGGGCTGCCCGGAGATGGGAGGACAGTGGACTGAAGACCCAATCTTCCTATGGCTCACAAACCTGCCCACCTGAGGAAAATCAGTGACCAGAAGTTGGCCAGACACTGGAAGTCTGAGAAGCTTACCTAAATAGAGACCCGGACGGGGGAAACCAAATGGTGTTCTTGGTGGGGAAGAGGCGAACAGTCCACACTGCAACACCCGCGTGGTGTCAAGTAACAGTCAGATTAAACAAACAGCCTCAGCGGCTATTTTTACATCCAGATCAGCCACGGGTAATAGATAACTTGGGGAGTGAGAAATTGCTTGCCGATTAGCTGGACCCTCCCCACGATTCCAACTTCAATCCACAATGTTTTCTAAAGCTATTCCAGCAGCTAGATTCAAATAAAAATGTCTCAAGGTGGGAAAGAAAGCATTTGTCTAGGGAAACAGTAAAAACACGATAGTGTGTGCCTTGGAGCCAGCGCCCGGAGGCCTGCTGATGTCCCAGAGCAGAAATAGCCCGTTTCATCATCGGCTCTGGACGACCACAGCCTGCATTCCTCGAGTAAGGAGCCGTACTCTGCCGTGCTTTTGGAGCAAAATAATCTGCCCAGCTGCAGGCTGGAGGAAGGCCAGGCTGGGTTTCAGGGTGAGGGTTGCAGAAGGATATGAAATAATCGGGGAAGAGGCAAGGTAAGTGTTCGCTTGGGGAGCTTGGCCACCGCAAGCCCATTGGTCTGTAAGGCCTGAGTGTCAGAGGACAAATCCCTTCTGCCAAGCAAGGGCTCCCCTCTCCATCTCTAGGACCATTGGCTCAAGGCTCCATCTAGCTAACCTAAGCCCAGCTAACTCTACAACCCTGAGACAAACTGCTGCCTGCCTTCTCAATGGATGCTTTCTGTCTTGGCCTGGGGCCACTAGTCCCCCAAATTGCCCACAAACCCCAAACTTCTATCTGCCATGCTTTTTGCTTGTGCTGTGCCATCTCCCAGGTTACCCTCCTTCACCTCCCCAAACTGCCCTGTAAG
Organism: Callospermophilus lateralis; assembly: GCF_048772815.1. Classification (NCBI taxonomy): domain Eukaryota; kingdom Metazoa; phylum Chordata; class Mammalia; order Rodentia; family Sciuridae; genus Callospermophilus; species Callospermophilus lateralis. Next base: position 21,818,008 of record NC_135319.1, on the reverse strand, counting down.
GATCCACTCACTGTCAGGATTTAATGCAAGAAGTTCTTCTTCTTCTTCTTCTTTTATTTCTTTTTTCCAAAAATTCTTTTTCATGCTCCCCTTCCCTGTGGCCTGAGAAAGCAGAGGCGACCAGTCCCTACCAGGTGTCCCACTCCATGTGGTGTTCAAAGCCCCTGGAAGTCTGCAGCACACTGTATCTTTGGATCTATTTGTGGACTGCCCCTCCTGCTCCTCTGGCCTCCTCAAGGGCAGCAACCTCTGTCCCAGCCCCAACTGGGACCTGCCACCACCTCCAGTCTTAAACCTGCTGGTGGCCAGGGTCACAGAGACCCTGGTCTATATATTTTTATTTGAATCAAGTCAGAAAGAAGAGCTCCTCATTGTCTTGCAGACTGAGGTGTCAGGCCCCCCCCCACCCCATCTCCCAGGAAGGTACAGACCTTCTCCTCCTGCGAGGCTTGTCTATTGCCTTTCTGCACCTGCTCCCTGCTCAGCACTCAGAGATGACTCAGAGAGGCCCAGAGTGAACCCCTTAATGTTACCCACTGCACCCACCTCCCCTGCTTGTCAAAACAAACATTAGCCAACTTGAGACATGAACCAATATTAAAAAATAGTGCATAGGATTTGGAATCTGGGCTCCGTTATTTCCTAGCATTTTGGCACCAGTCAAATCACTTCAGCTCTTGAGGGTCAGTTTACCCTAGTCGAGGGGGTGCCCAGGCTCTGTGGGATTGAGAGTCACAGTTGCTCATGAACACAAATATGCTCATGTATTACAAAGCTTCCCAAACGTTAGCCACTTATTTATTGTCTTTCACCACTTTTGCTGCAGTCTCAACCACCTGTAAGATCATTTGCTTACTATTGTCCTTTAAAGAACATTTAAGTCAATTTTTCTTTTGAACAGAGCTTTATGGTAAACAATAAAACCTGAAAAACAACAGTGCCTAATTTTTCCCCCCTATTACAACATGGAAACAATTTTATAGCCAGTTCCTATGTCATCTGTGTCTGACTCAAATCATCTTGTCCCAGATGTTAGGAAATCTTGCATTACTGAATTCTACGCAAGAGGTCACACAGGCTGTTAGGGACAGGAGCTGCCACACTCAGGGAGGCCCCTTCTCAACTCGCTTTCCTCCCCGCCTCAGTTTTCCTTCTTCCCCAGCTTACTTTTAATTCCTCACAGGTGGAGAGCATGACCTCATGTCTGGTTTAGGATCCTAGTACCGGTGAGCCGTGCAGCTGGAGCTGGTGGTGTTTGTCTCACGCTGTTGACGGAGAAAAGAAAATCTCGAGGGTGACCAGGGGAAGGAACATTCAGGGGGCTGGGCAGTGGCAGGCAGCTTTGTCAATAACGTCAGCAGGAGGGGTCGGGATGGAACAAGAAAGCACAGTTGTCCCAGCAAGACCCTCAGAGCTTGGCTCAAGGCTCCATCTAGCTAACCTAAGCCCAGCTGACCACTGCAGAATCCAATTTCCCCTGGAAAATGCCTCCGCCTTCCCCAAGTCATGGGTCCCACAGTTACAGTGGGCACATTGGCATGGACCACCCCTAGTGAAGAGTGCAGCTGGGCTCTAGACCAGGGACTCAGGGTCTGCAGAGTGGGGAGCTGGCATCGTTCCTGGGGCCTGGCCCAGGCAAAGTGACCACTCTCTTCCAGTCCAGGAGCCGTGAGCTGCATGGAAAGAATGTGAATGAAGACACAATTCTAAATGTAGAATCATGGACACTGTGTGAGCCAGCATGCTCCCTAATGGCCCAGAAAAACAAGGCCCGCTTGTACATTCGGCAAGAGCATAAATAAAGCTGTCCTCAGGCAGCGTGCTACAGTGTCCCATGCTTGCAGTGACTTCAGTGGCCACAGCTTTCAGCAGGGCCTCTGGAACACTGTGTTAGCACTGTATCTGCCTAACGGTGCTGGTGAAATGGCCTAGTTATCACCTGGATGTGCATAATGATCAATAACTTAATTTTACAGCAAATTTAATCTGCTCTGCATCTGTATTAATTAGATATGTTCAAGTGTTGGTAATGAGGGCAATGCAGAATGGTTTCTGCAGTTAATTTCTGTTTCTGGTTATTGGAAGCTCCCATTCCTCCAAATAACCTGAGATAACTCTCCCGATTCTTCTACCTTTGGGACCTGTTTGTATGTGACTTCTTGTCAGGTGACATGTCATTGATAATGCCCAGATTTCTTTAGGAATCATTTCTGTAAACTTCTTCAGGAACCTGGTGCATTTTCCTGGCTTGATAATAATAAAATAAAAATGGTAGCTAGCACATGCAATGAGTACTCAGTGTTTTACACTGTTGTGAGTCTTTATATACATAAACCTCCATATGATATGCTTTTTTTTTTTTTTTTTTTAAGAACCAGGGATTGAACCCAGGGTGCTTAACCACTGAACCACATCCCAACCTTTTTTGTTTTTTATTTTGAGACAGGGTAGTCACTAAGTTGCTTAGGGCTTCTCTAAGTAGCTGAGGCTGGCCTCAAACTTGTGATCCTTCTGCCTCAGCCTCCTGAGTCACTGGGATTATAGTCATGTGCCACCATGCCCAGCTGTACACTCTTGATCCTAGAACCATTTTCTTCTACCAACATGAATTGCTGCTTATCAGGGAGCTAGGAAAGACAAGGTTAGGGAAACCAATATTTTCATTATGTTGCAGGAAATCACTTTCTGCCCTTTAGTCACTAACTTCTCACTCTATTCCTGTGTTGTGACAGTTGATGATTCTTCTTGTTTATTATTATTTTTTTAATCTCCCATCTTTTTTATAGGTACATGATAACTATACATAATGATGAGATCATTATGTCATATTTGAATACACACATAATGTAATTTTATCAGTCTCCCTGGTACCTTCTTTTTCCCTTCATTCCTTTCCCCACCTGATCCACTTGAGCTACTCTACTGATCTCCCTCTTATCATTTTTATTATTGTTTTAATTAGTGCATTATACTTTAATGTGTGTGTGTGTGTGTGTGTGTGTGTGTGTGTGTAAGTGGGACTCACTGTGGTATTTTTGTACATGGACATAGCATAATTTGCTAGATGTCATTCCCTTGCTCTTCCCCGTGTCCTCCCCTCCTCCCTCTCTTTCAATCCCCTTCCTCTCCTCTAATGCAAACCTCTTTACAGATGAGGAAACTGAGGCTTGCAGAGTCCTGAAATGCCTCACAGCTAACAGAAATAGAAGCGGGTTTGTCCACCTGCCTATCTGGTGGGTATGGCAAGTCTTCATTGCACCCTGCAGCTAACAGCTCCACCAGCTCGAGCCCAGGATGCAGCCTCTTCCACATACCTGTTCACCTTGGTTCTCACCGGATTCTTCTACCCTTGTGACAAACAGTCTAGTGAGAAGCAAAGTTTGGCTCAGGCACCTCCTTAGCCACTGATTTGTTATGGGAACCATGGGGATTCTGGGCCCCAGTGCTGGCACAGTTCAAATGTGTTCCCAGGGCTGATGGCAAGAGGATACTTCCCTGGAGGCAGGCACCTCAGGACTCAGGGCCACTCACCTGCTGAGGGGCTTGAGCAGTGGACCCCTTCTTCAGACACAATGTGGAAGGGCGCTGCCTGCTCACGCCTGTCCAATATCCAGCTCACAAGGCTGGACTTGGGGGGAGCAGGACATAGTTGGGGACTAACTTGAAAGCAGCCCACATGTCCAGGTGTCTGCATAGTCTGGCATTGGGATGGTGATTGTCACAGCCAACCGAGGGCCCGGCCTGACTGAGAGGTTCTCCCCCTCCGTACCCCACTATGAGCCAGTCACCTTATATCAGAGAAAATATTCAGCATTTGTTTTTTTGGGATTGGCTAACTTCACTTAGCATTACCTTCTCTAACTCCATCCATTTACCTGCAAATGCCATGATTTTATTCTCTTTTATAGCTGAGTAAAATTCCATTGTTATATATGCCACATTTTTTTTATCCATTCATCTTCTGAAGGAAATCTAGGTTGGTTCCACAGTTTAGCTATTGTGAATTGTGCTTCTATAAACATTGATGTGGCTGTGTCCCTGTAGTATGCTGTTTTTAAGTCCTTTGGGTATAGACTGAGGAGAGGGATAGCTGGATCAAATGGTGGTTCTGTTCCCAGTTTTCCAAGGAATCTCCATATTGCTTTTCATATTTGCTGCACCAATTTGCAGTCCCACCAGCAATGTATGAGTGTACCTTTTTCCCCACATCCATGCCAACACTTATTGTTGTTTGTCTTCATAATAGCTGACATTCTGACAGGAGTGAGATGAAATTTAGAGTAGTTTTGATTCGCATTTCCTGAACAGACACTTCTCAGAAGAGGATATACAATCAATCAACAAATATATGACGAAATGCTCAACATCTCTTTTTCCTTTTCAGATGGGGCTGCTGGAAGATTTAAAATGACATGAGACTTGCACTCTGTTTCTATTGCACTGTGCTGGGCCAGCTCTTCTCTGGGTAGTGGACCCTCACCCTCATTGCCCACTATTTCCATCAGGCTGGACTTGCCTGGGTACAGGGCTAAGGTGCTTGGAGGAGAGGGTCTCAGTTTCTCTGTGGGTAATTACTCTTGAGTCCAGACATTAAGCAGGAACTTTGGAAACTGTATTATTCCTATTTGTTTTTTCTATTCTCTGTAAAATATTGGGTCTTAAGAAGTTAAACTTTCTTCTAATGAAAAAAAAAAAAAGTGAGAATTGCCATTTTTGAAGCTCCTAAGAGTCACTGGTTGCTGGCATGGCTCTCTTATACAGTGGCTATATTTTGATCCTCCCAACCACTCTGGGAGATATTCTTAGCTCCATTTCCAGATGCAGAACAAGGTCAAAGAGGTGAAATCCCTTTCCCTGAATTATGTAATTGGAAGCAGAGTTGGCCTCAAAGCCTGAGCTCTCTGTCTCCCCAGAATGTGTCTTTCCTCCTGGTTTCATGTCACTATCATGCCAGTGGAACCAGGGCCTTCCTTAAAGAATCCCTTCTCCCTCCAGTACAGACAGGCCTGGGGCGTCACCCAGAGCACCTGGCTGCAGGGGATGAGAGCTGCAGTGAGAAACTCCCTTCTGTACACTGGGCAGTGCCTGCTTTCTTCTGTGCAGTGGAGTGGGGAAAGGAAGGCCACTCATTGTTCCACACCCACTTCTGTGCAGGGGTAGCAGGATTGTTTTAATGCTAGAGATGGCCCAAGGGCCCGCCTCATGTATGCAGCTCCATCCTGTCCCAGGGCCTTTGCACCTGTTGATCTTTACATGACTACTTCCTACTTACCATTAAAACCTCAGATCAAGTGTCATCTCATCAAAAAGAACTTCCTGGACTCTCCCATCTAGAAAACCCCCACCCTTGGTGCCAGCCAATCTCTATCAGGCCACCCTGTTTCCATGCTTTGTGGAACTGATCACTCACCGAAATCATCTTGCTTCTTCAAGCGCAGGTTTATGTTGTGTCGCTGCATGCCCTTTCCCCAAAATGCAATTCCAGAAGGACTTTTTCTTTGCCTGCCTTTCTTCCCTGTACCCAAGGTGCCAGTGAGTGAGTAGGGGGCACTTCCCCAGGCTGAGGACTCCTTACTGCCTTATATTGTTTCCTGACACGTGCTGTCAACTGTTGGGCTTTTCTTAGAGCAGTGGTCCTCAAATCTCCAGGAGTGGAGAACAGTGATTTCTGGGACCCTGCCTGAGTTTCAGCTTTAGTGGATCCTTGGTGGGGCTGGAGCACCAGACTTCTAACAAGTCCTCAGGTGATACTGATGCCACTCTTCTGGGGACCACCCTTGAGAGGAAAGAGCAGGGGCCACCAGATGAGCTGGGCTGAAGTTCCCTTCCACTCTTGCTACATATATTTTACGGGAGTTGCTGCTCAACTTGACTCAACAATTACTCTGCTGTTAATGACAATGAGGTGGTACTCCCAGGGCCTTCTCATCTGTAATTCTTTTTCTACACTACGTCTCTGAGGTGATGGACAGCAAGAGATCTGTCCATCAGAAGACAACAGTATGTACAACTACAAAAAATAGTTCCCTAAGGGAAAGGAAGGGAGATGGAGTGTTGGGGTAGGTACAGGAGTTCGATGTCTCTGATTCTGTTCGTTTTTTTTTTTGGGGGGGGCGGGGGAGGGTAGATTTGTCTTGGACCCAGGCAAATATCTTACAGAATTTTAAATCTCCCTTAAATAATTCTTTTTTTTTTTTTTAAAGAAAAAGGCAGTTCTTAAAAATTGAGGAACATTTTTTTTTTTTTCAACAAAATGAAATGAATGAGCTTAATGGATAGGTGGCACAATTTCAAACAGGGGAATTACATAAATGGCTTTTTAAATACAGCAATTTGATTTAACATCCATAATGGGGATATACCTCAACACAAAATTAAATGTAAAATAAAATGTTAGAGTATTCACAGAAATATAGGGAGGTAGATGGAGATAAAGCAAATTAGTAGGCATGTTAATGTCATTAGAATGAAAGCTCTTTTTTTTTTTTGGTTTTAGAGAAAAAAATGCAAATTATAAAATCAAAATGTTTAAGTAAAGTCTTGTATTCCTTTCCTTGAATCTCAATATCAACTTGCAATTACGATCTGTTAAAAAGAGAAGTACATTCTCTTATAAAAGGAAAATATTTTATATGACAGAATAGCAATCCACATTGCTTGAACCTAGATTTTTTTTTCTTTTTAAAATGTACAGAAAATGAAAAATAAGAGTCTGGAAAACTTTGTTATACCAGAAAGGCAGGCAGCTCTCAAAACTTTCCCAGGACCTTATTAAAAAAGCTGAGGTGCCAACTTGAAGAGTCTTCCACTAGGGAAAAACGTGGATTAGTAAGAATAAAAATGGCAATGAATAAAAATCAAATTAAATAGGTTTCAACCCATGAGTTCATAATGATACCCCCCCAAAAAAACCCCACAAAAATCCAACAACAACAGCAGCAGCAAAACACACTCAAATACAGCTCACAAAGTTCTCTGTGTTCCCTTTGGCAGAGAGAAGGAACAGATTCTTTGTTGATGTTGTTGTTGTTATCAGAGATTGAATCCAATGGTGCTTAACCAGTGAGCCACATCCCCAGCCCTTTTAAATATTTTAGTTAAAGACAGGGTCTTGCTGAGTTGCTTTAGGGCCTTGCTAAATTGCTGAGTCTGGCTTTGAACTTGGGATCCTTCTGCCTCCGCCTACTGAGCCACTGTTACGGGTGTGCGCCACCAAGCCTGGCACAGGTTCATTCTTCTGAGAAGTGGGACAGGGTGGGAGACTTAGGCTGATCCTCCTGTATAAACTGTATTGAATAATCCCAAGCATCAAGTGATCAACAAAAGTTTCCCTAATAAATAAGAAGGAGGGGTAGAACTAGAATATTATAATTTCCACCCCCCCCTTTCATAAAACCATGGCTCAAGATGGTGATGGTCCATGGGCTGTCTGTGAAAATACACAGGACACACTCTTGCCAGAAAATAAACCTCAAGCAGAACAAGCTTCTAAGACTGGATTTAACTACCAGGTTACAAGGACAATGGTATAGAGAAAACTGTTAAATGGTACCACCTGGGAACAATCAGCTAAATTCGGGAAAACTGGAAAAATCAGTGGCAAATTTACAGGACAAGAGGCCAATTTCTCTAACAAAGAAATTATTGAAAACAACGCAGGTGGAACCTATTGATTAAAAGATGCCAGGAGGACACCGACTGTCTGCATCCTGATCCCAGAAAACAGTATAATACCAGTATGGCCACTGCTTGGGGATTTGGTTAAGGAATTTCTGCTACTTTTAGGTGTGATAGTAGCATTAAGTTGAAAAAAGAGGCTTTAGTGCATAGAGAACTAACACTTATAAATGAAATAATATGCAACCGGGGACTTACTTCAAAATGATATGATGTATGAGAAAATGGGCTGAGGCATAGGAGAAGCAAGATGTTTGAAGTTGAACAGTTATTAGACCATCTTATGAACTTCGTATACATTTATTTGAAATGCCCCATAACTTAAAAAAGAATGGAAAATTCCCTGAGTTGGAGACGATGGAAAGAGGATCAGAAGGAGCTAACAGGGAGGTGGGAGCTCCCAGGAAGGACATGCAGCCAGAGTCAGAGAACTCAGGAGGGGCTGAGACGGGGCGAGATCTGGGGCTGTCCCTCTAGCCATGTGGCAGAGGACATGGCACCTGGGCCTTCCTGGCCAGTCCCTCAGACTCCAGTCTGTCTGGTAACCTCACTTAGGGTTATTTGATATAAAGTGGCTTCGGGGAAGCCAACATCTCTACCAGTATTGGCAAGTACATGAAGCAAGAGAGACAATTAAACGTCCAACCTGAGAGTCTGGTTACCTAAGGCGGCCCTTACAAACTGAAATCTTAAAACAGGAGAACACGGTTAGGGTGGATTATTACATAACCAAGTAAAAATGAATTTCATACAGTCGTGTAAACCCATGTACATACATGTAAAGAAAATGTGTAAAATGTATTCATATATAGAAATGTCTCAAATACTTAAATTGCCAAGCATTAGATAAAAAAGTATCTAAAACTAATTGGTACCATTTTGTAAGGTATTTTTCACTGAGGTGACTTGTAGCAGGGTGAAGAGAAGCTGGTCCTACTATTGACAAGACACTTTCCGTTCTCCCACCCCACATCCTGATTCTTCCTGTTGGAGCCACGCAAAGGTGAATGGCTAATCCCTCCGGTGACACGAAGGCCCCCTGGGCTATAAATACCCTAGTGCAGGTGGCCTGTTTCCAGAGAGTCCTGAAGCTGTCTACTTTCTCTGAAGAGCTGGTCAAGGGTCACTCACCAGAAGCCAGTAATGGAGATTGCGCAAGAGCTAAGGAACTGCTTCTTGGAGACTTGCAGGTCCAACGGTTCCTGTTTTGGTCATTGTCTTTGCTTTAGAGGGTATCTCAGCCCTGGGAGGGCGGTAGGACTGATCATGTCCATGGACAGGGGCAGCCTGATGCATTTACCTTTCCTCTGACAGGGTTGCTCAGCTTCCTGTGGTGACAGGGGTGCGAAGTCGGCCCCCACCCCCACATACCTTGGCTCCACCTGGGGAGGCTCCTCCTCTCAGAGCAGAGAGGGAAATGGATACCCACAGTGGGACTCAGCTGGCTCAGGCATGTGTGAGGGCAGGCAGAGGCAGACTGTGAGCCCTCAGGGTAAGTGGCTTTGCAGGTCACCATTTCTCTTCTGGGGTTGATATTTGGCATTCAGGTCCAAACTCCCCAAGACTCTCTTTGCTTCCAGAAGCCTTCCAGAGGCTTCCAGAGGCTTCCAGAGGCTTCCAGAGGTCAGAACTCAGGAAGGTGTGAGACTTTCAAGTCAGGTGCAGAGGGCTTCCTCCCACTCTTTTTCAGGAATGCCCCACAGCCTTGTCACCCTCCACACTCCGGTGAGGGACCAGAAGCTTGGAGTCCCACAGGGAGTCCGGTGGGTAATAGAACTGGTTCCAGACCGTGGGGACCCAACTCCTAGGCGGGGTTCTAGGACTTTGCTCTCTCCTGGCCTTCCTGAAGGGATCAGCACTTGCCTCAGCTCTAGACTCTGATGCGGTCTAGCATGGCCCAGGGTCAGACATGGCAGATGGCTTGGTTTTGAAAAAATTTGGATCGATTAGTAGTATTTAGAAATTAAGAGATTTTTGTGGGGATAGGTGTACACCTGGCACTTTGTAATGGGAGGTTGGGCGCCTCTGGGTGGCATTCCCAGGAAGGGACAGGGCTAGACCTGAGGGGTCTCTGTTGCTGGTTACCTGCTCCTTTCCCTCACATACAACACCCCCCTAGCTAGAAGACTTCTGCTTCTGCAGTTTGGTTCTAAGCAGAGCATGGCTTGGGCTGTGTGGGAGATGGGAGACATCTTGCCCAATCACAATAAAGCCATCTGCCTCACCATGTTACCTTGACTCAGCTGGAGTGTCAGACCCCCAAAACACTGAGCTCCATCACTTTCCTCAGCTCTGCCTACGGACACCCCCCAACCCTCAGAGAGCTGGGTGCCACATTGAGTTGAGTTGAATTAAGCCTCAGGAGAACGGGAAACAGGAAACAAGGAAGTGTACTGTTCACATTAATACTAAATAACTCTTATCTTCAGAAACGTTTACCTGCTGTGAGTAGATAAATCTTCATGAAATATGAAATCCACCCAAATTTATTAAAACCGCCTGCGTAGTAGTGGGAACTCAAACTGAGAGCCCTCTGTGAGAGCCTCATTATTATGATGGCATTATTTATTTATATCCTACCATAAGACAGACATGATGTAATCCAGTAATTAAGATTGTTATGATTGAATATTTATTAAGCACCTACAATAAGCCAGCCACTGATCCACATAAAATGAGTCTATACCCTTAAGAGCTCCCATCTCACTGCCATGGGGAGATCCGTGCCTCTATAGGGGAGAAAGGGGGAGTTTAATGGATTTTTCCCCCCTTCCCTGAGCAAGCTTGAGAAATGAAGCTGATCAGAAATTGGGCCTGGTTTAGTTTCACAGTTCAACTGGAAGGAAATGAAAACTATCCATCGCTGGCTCAGAAGAGACGGAGGCACGTGAAGGGGCGGTCACCAAAAGTGTGGCTTTTCGGAATCCAGAGGTGGATTGGGCAAAGGTCTGTACTTAAAACTCACCCCCCAGGCCAAGATGGAGCTGCTGGTTGGTACTCGTTAAAGTAGCCCACTCTGACATGTTGCAAGGCAGCATTTGCTGGGTCCCTACCAGGGACTAGAGGTACAGAGGGGAGCCCAACACAACCTAGGACTTCCCAAAATCAGCTCCCAGCACCAGGCCCTGAAGGGATCTCTCTCCAGTACTAGTCCTTCTCCAAATTCTTCTGTGAATTCTGTGTGCTCCCTTCTCTCCCTGGCTCTCTCTTCTTATCTTCTTTCTTCATCCCCCTCCCTAGGCCATTTCTCTCAAAAAGGTCCTGGGTGAGCTGCCCCAGGCCTCAGCCTGCACCCTGTTCCCTCTGCCTCTGTGGGGCCCAGTGCCTGGGGAGTGTTTATAGAGTGAAAATGAAATGAATGAATGGTGAAGTCGAGGAAGGGAAGAAGCTGACGAGTGCTGGCATTGACTGACAAGTGCCGTGGCGCCTTTCTTTGCTTACAGTTGTCCTCTTGCCGATGAGTCCTGCATTTGGGGAGAGAGTAGAATGTCCCTTGGGTGCCCCATTGCCTTTGGAAGGAGATGTTTTGAAAACTGGCCCTTGCAGGCCAGGCTTCCCTTGGCTTTAGCCCTGACTCAAACATTTGGTTCAGACACAATCCGCTTAATCAAGCAACGGACCCTAGTCATTTCCATAGATACCAAGGACTTTCTAAATATATTGTGATTTTTTTTTCTTTTTAAGTTGTGGTAAGATATGCACAACATAAAATTTATATCTTAACCCTTTTAGTGCACAATCCGGGTACATCCACATTATTGTGAAACCAATCTCCAGAGCTTCATCGTCTTGCAAAACTGAACTGTGTGCTCATTAAACAATAACCTCCCATTACTCTCCCCCCCCCCCCAACTTCTGACTACAATCATTCTCCCTTCTATCTCTACAAATTTGACTCTTCTAGGCACCTCATATAAGAGGAATAATACAGCATTTGTCTCTTGTAACTGGCTTATTTACTTAATGTAAAGTCTTCAAGGTTCACTCATGTTGTAGCATGTGTCAGAATTTCTTTCCTTTTTAAAGGCAGAGTAATATCCCATTGTATGTATGTGCTACATTTTGTTTATCCATTTATCTATGATGGGTCACCTTTGGTGACTGAGAGTAATATTGCTACAAACATCTGAGAGCCTGTTTTCTTTTCACTTTTTTATTGGTGCATTAGAGTTGTATATATTGATGAGATTTGTTGTTACATATTGTACACTCACACACTATAACAATATAATTTGTGCAATATCACACCCCAGCACTTTCTTTCTTTTTCCCTGCCTCCCACCCCTTGGTTCCTTCCCTCTATTGATCTCCCTTTGACTTCATGAGGTCCACCCTGAGCTTTGTTTTCCTTTTTCCTCTCTACCTTTTGCATAGGAGAGAAAACATATACCCTTGACTTTCAGAGATGGACTTATTTCACTTTACATAATGTCTCTAGTTCTATCCATTCTCCTGCAAATGCCATAATTTCATTTTTCTTTTTGGTTGAACAAACTCCATTGTGTACATATACCATGTTTTCTTTATCCATTCATCTATTGAGGGACACCTTGGCTGGTTCCATAATTTGGTACAATTTGAATTGTGCTGCTATATAAACATGGGTATGCATGTGTCACTGCAGCAAGATGGCTTTAGTTCTTCAGGGTAAATACTGAGAAGTGGTACAGCTGGGTCGAATAGTGGTTCCATGCCTAGTCTTTTAAGAAACCTCTGTACTGACTTCTATAGTGGTTGTACTAATTTACAATCCCACCAACAGTGTAAACGTGTTCCTTTTTCTCCACATTCTCTCCAGCATTTATTATTGTTTGTATTCTTGATGACTGCCATTCTGACTGGTGTAAAATGAAATCTCAGGTAGTTTTGATTTTTGAGTGGCTTTGTGTGTGTGTGTGTGTCTATACCCAGCAGTGCCATTGCTAGATCGTGGCAATTCTGTTCAACTTTTTGAATAACTGCCAAATTGTTTTCCATAGCAGCTGCAACACTTTATTTTATATCCACACCAATAGTTCATGAGAGTTCCAATTTTCCCCATTCTTGCCAGAACTTGTTATTTTCCACCTTCTTTTAGTATTTTTTTTTGAGAATAGCCATCATAATGTGTGAGGTAATACTTCATTGTGGTTTTGATTTGCATTTCCCTAATGATTAGTGATATTGAGCATCTTTTCAAAAATAGTTTCTAAAGAAGCATCCAAACATGACTTAACTTGTTTCCTTTAAGTGAGAGTTCTTCTACAGTTTAGCTATTGTGAATTGAGCTGCTATGAACATTAATGTTGCTGCATTACTATAGTATGCTGATTTTTAAGTCCTTTGGGTATAGACCCAGGAGGGGATAGCTGGGTCAAATGGTGGTTCCTTTCCAAGTTTTCTGACGAATCTCCATACTAATTTCCATATTGGTTGCACCAATTGAGTCCCACCAGCAATGTATAAGTGTGCCTTTTCCCCCACATCCTTGTCAACACTTATCGTTGTTTATCTTCATAATAGTTGCCATTCTGACTAGCGTGAGATGAAATCTTAGAGTAGTTTTGATTTTCATTTCTCTAATTATGTTGAACATTTTTCATATATTTTTTGATCAAGTATATATCTTCTTCTGAGAAGTGTCTGTTCAGCCCTTTATCTCACTTACTAATTGGATTATTTTTTGTGTTAAGTTTTTTGAGTTCTTTATATATTCTGGAGATTAGTACTCTATCTGATGTGCATGTAGCAAAAATTTGCTCCCCAAATACAGGCTCTCTCTTTACCTCATTGATTATTTCTTTTACTCAGAAGAAGCTTTTTAGTTTGAATCCATCCCACTTATTAATTCTTGATTTTATTTCTTGCACTTTAAGAGTCTTGTTAAGGAACTTGTGGCCTAATCCGACATGATTAAGATTAGGGCCTACTTTTTCCTCTACTAGGCCAGGGTCTCTGGACTAATTTCTAGTCTTTGATCCACTTGAGTTGAGTTTTGTGCATGGTGAGAGATAGGGGTTTAGTTTCATTTTGCTGCCTAGATGCCCTTCAATAGATGAATGGATAAAGAAACTGTGGTCTATATATACAATGGAATATTACTCAGCATTAAAAGAGAATAAAATTATGACATTTAAAGGTAAATGGATGGGATTGGAGAATATCATGCTAAGCAAAGTAAGCCAATCCCCAAAAGCCAAAGGCTGAATTTTCTCTCTGATAAGTGGATATATAACGGGGATAGGCATGGGAAAAATGGAAGAACTTTAATTAGGCAAAGGGGAGGGAGGGGTAAGGAGGGTACAAGGGGGCAGGAAAGATGGTGGAATGAGATGGGCATCATTACCCTAGGTACATGTATGACTGCACATATGGTGCAATCCTACATCGTGTACAACCAGAGAAATGAAAAGTTGTGCTGCAGTTGGGTACAATGAATCAAAATGCATTCTGCTGTCATATATACTATTAAAATAAATAAATTAATTAATTAATAAAAAAAGAAAAATAAAGTGAGTGTCCTCATACTCCAGCTTAGAGCTGTTTAGAAATGCAGATTCTTAGACTCTCCAGTATCAGAGATCCTGGAAGTGCATCCAGAAAGTTCTCTTGTGACAAGCCCTGCAGGGGATTCTCCTACAACCACTGTTGCAAAAAAGCATCTTCAGCGCTCACATTGCTCAGTGGGGAAACCAAGACCTAGAAGAAAGGCATAACCTGCCCAGAATCAGACAGTGAGCAAGGATCCAGACTCTGGATCCAGACTCTCCTGAACTTCTTTCCCAGCAGCACAGGGGTAGGTAAAGACAGGGGCCTGGAGCTGAGGGTGTTCATGAGTCTTAGCCCCAATTCCAACTTCTCTGCAAGGGATGCAGAGAGTCAAGAATGGGGGCAATGAACTAGGTGCCAATCAGAAAGGACTTTCACCAGGTTAGAGTAAATGTGGGAGGTAGCCACATAAACAAGGATTACCTCTCACCCCAAACCCAAACCCCACCCTTTGGGTCTGGAGTTCTCCATTAGGTCACAGAGGAAGAACTCTTTAAGAAAAAGGATTGCCTAAGGAGGCGAGTCAGACCCAGATCTGATGGCATCCAGAAGAACAATGTCCATGAGAAAACTGGACCGCCAGGGACCATCGTTTTAATTTGGAGCAAGATAAAAACACGGAACCCAGGCCACACCCTCGGGAACTATTTTAATAGCTATCGCTGTCGAAATGCGGGGTCAGTCCAGAGCGGAAAGGAAACCTCCTGAGCGGCTGGGCTTGAAAGGCAGCGAGGCCTAAAGCAGGGCTGTGACCTCAGGGAATGTGTCCCACCTCCTCTGAGGAATGCTGGCCGCCCCTCCACACCCCGCCAACCCCAGATGACTGCGGACCAGGCAGTCAGAAGACACAAGGCTGTCATCTGGCTTCAAATTTCAGTGTGGCCTTTTACTAGCTGTGTGGGCCTGGGCAAGCTCTTTATGCATGCTCCGCCTCAGTGGTCTCATCTGGAGAGTGGGTGTAAGTCTTTTGACCTGGTATTTAAAAAATTTATTTGTTCTTTTCAGTTATACATGATAGCAGAGCATATTAATATATTCAGACAAACATGGAATACATCTTATTCTAATTAGAATCCCAGTCTGTGGTTGTACTGTGATTCTCTGGGGTGTATTTATATATGCACATAGGAAAGTTACATGAGATTCATCCCACTGTCTTTCCTATTCCTGTCCCCCTTCCTTCCCTCTTTCCCCACTTTTTAAATTTTTTTATTTGTTCTTTTTAGTTATACATGACGGTAGCATGTATTTTGACATATTATACATACATGGAGTCTAACTTCCCATTCTTGTGGTTGTACATATGGGGAGTTACACTAGTCGTGTGTTCATAGATGAACATAGGAAAGTTATACATTCCGCTGTCTTTCCCATTTCCCTTCCCCCCCCTTCCCTCCATTCCCCTTTGTCTAATCCACTGACCCGGCATTTTTGAGTAGATTAAAGACAGTGTATGTTAAATCCTGTTTCCCTACTTAGTAGAAAGCAACTCAGATTAGGAGAGTGACACACTATTTGTGGTCCTTGAAGGAGGCTTCCTTTTGTAGATCCTGCCTTTTGGGATCTAGGTAGATAGTCTCAGCCACAGGAAGTGGTTCCAGGGGGCTGTCATCTTCCAGTAAGTGCCCCGGGCTAAGTCATCACCACCTCTCAAGGCTCACCTCCCCCTAAAGCCCCAGATTGCCCAGTGTTTGATTTAAATCAAAGAGCTTTCTGCCTTCATTTTCCCAGGACCATTTTGTATGAATCCAGACTTAAGCTTCACCTTTCCCTTTTCAAGCTTTGTTGGGCAGCTCCATTCCTAAAAATTGTCCATATGCATTTACCCTTGTGAGGTGGTGGGAATGTGTGTAGGGGTGTGTGTGCACATGTGAATGTGTGTGTGAGACTGTGTATGTGCATGTGTGTCTGAGGGTGTGGGTCTGCATGGCTGAAGGGGTGTGTGTGTGTGTGTGGCTGGGAGTGGGTATATGTGTGTGCATGAGGGTGGCATAGTCAAGTTTGTGGGTCAGATTTTGCATTGTCATCTCAATGAAAAGACAAGAAGTTGATTTATGCTTTTGGCGGAGCTAATTTTCTGAGGCCTTTACCCTGAATTCTTGGTAGGTGTTGTGATAGATGCCATAAAAAAGAAAATGTATCCTCTAAAATGTCTCATGTTTTGAAGTGATTTCATATTGAGTTCCTTATATAGTCAAGGATCATGGAATAGTCAGCTCATAGAACAGCATCATGGTGGGTCTAGCTAGGTCATGCCACTTTGTTAATTCCTGGGAAAGCTGAGAACCCCAGGGGAAGAAGGCAAATCCCAGTCCTCACCTTTCTCTTCAGTTGGTTGGGACTGGCCCTTAGGATGGCCTCTAAAAGACCCAAAGTGGGTGGACACTGACTCTCCTTTGTAGGATGATCTAAGGTATCACTGTCCTGAAAGCCCATTTCTTAATATAAAGCTCCAGAGTGCTGACAACAGGCCTAATGTCACAAAGGCTCACCCAGCCTGTGTTCCTGAGCCTCTCTGGGGCACCAGGGCTCCTCGATGTGGAGGCCTAGGCTGGGGCCCTGTCCAGGCACAGCACTCTGCCCCCTGCTGGTGGGAAGCCAATCTGCAGATCAGATTGTTCCAACGTCCTTGTTCCCATGCCTGGACTCCCAGGACTATCCACGGAGGCAAAGCCAGTCTCTCTGGGGCTTCAGTGGCAGGTGACAGAGCTGGTCCTCATCATATGGAAAACTCACCTAGGATACAGGGGGCAAGAGAGTGAGCTGAGAGGCTTCCTATGGTAGGTGGTTTGCATTGGGGGATTTCAGGAGGATTGGGGTTTTGAGAAAACATTGAAATGGTCTCCCCTCCTTGGGAGAATATGTGTGCACGGGCCAATGAGATTGCAAACTTAAAGTGGTGAGGAATTCCAAAAGCTGGTGAAACAAAAAGATGTAACAAAAAAGAGGGTTGAACCCACCCAGGTTTTGACTCTGGGACAAGCTGTCCCCTGCTGCCTGCCTCCCTCTCTCTCTGTCTCCCACCTCCCCTTTCTTCTTTCATCCCCAATAAAATATATTATTAAATATATTATTTGATATATATTATTTACTATATATATATATAAAAGACAGGTGTGTAGGTGTGTGTGTGCACGTGTGAATGTGTGTGTGTGAGACTGTGAATGTGCATGAAGATGGGGAGAAAGTGGGAGAGAAGCTCACCTTCATGTGTGGGGATGGGGGTACATGAGGAAAGCTCTGCACTTCTGCTCTATTTTCTGTGAATCTGAAACTACTTTAAAAAGTAAGTTCTATGTGCAAAAAATAAATAAAAGCTCTACCCCTAGTCCCATGTGCCATTTGAGTATCAATTCACTCATTCATTTATTTTTTTTAATTCTTATATTTTCTACCCCTCTACATAGTTATGATCGAGCCATCTAGATAATTTAATAACATTCTTTTGTCACTAAGCTTTACAAAAAAGCATTTCTATGTTCTGTGGATTCTTCTTTGAAGCACTATTTTTTTTAAAAAAATTATTTGTTCTAGTTAGTTATATATGACAGTAGATACATTTTGACACATCATACATAAATGGAGTATAAATTTTCATTCTCCTGGCTGTACATGTAATCATGTATGCACATAGGGTAATAATGTCCAGTTCATTCTACTATCATTTCTATCCCCCCCTTCATTACCCTCTGCCTAATGCAAAATATCTCTATTTTTCCCTATCTGACTCCCACTGATTGTGCATTAACATCAGTATATCAGAGAAAACATTGGGCCTTTGGTTTTGGGGGATTGGCTTATTTCGCTTGGCAGGATAATTCTCCAGCTCCATCCATTTACCTGCAAATGCCATAATCTCTTTCTTTAAGGCTGAGTAATATTTCATTGTAT
Organism: Callospermophilus lateralis; assembly: GCF_048772815.1. Classification (NCBI taxonomy): domain Eukaryota; kingdom Metazoa; phylum Chordata; class Mammalia; order Rodentia; family Sciuridae; genus Callospermophilus; species Callospermophilus lateralis. Next base: position 21,799,912 of record NC_135319.1, on the reverse strand, counting down.
ATATAGACCACATTTCTTTATCTATTTGTCTATTGAAGGGCATCTAGGTTGTTCCCATAGTTTGGCTATTGTGAATTGAGCTGCTATAAACATTGATATGACTGTATCACTGATTTTAAGTTGAAGCACTATTTTTAATGGCTTCATATGATGGGATTTGGAGGTTATTTGGATCTTTAGAAAAATGCCATGATGAAGATGTTTATAGGAAGACTTATTTTTAGATAGGCAGACTTACTGCCTTAACATATATTTGCAGATGAGAGATTATTGAGACAGAGCAATACACTTTGTTAAGCTCTCCATGTATACGCACTGCCAAATTGCTTCCCATCACACCATCACTGAGTGCACCTGCTTGTTTCATTGCATCCTTGGCAGCACTGGGTGTTTTAATTTTGTGAGTCCTTGTTAATGTGGGCTGCAGGAAACAGAGCCTCATGTACACAGACACCTCCCTGGTTATGCCAGAGGCTGGGGTGGAGTGCCAAGTAGGGTGTTGTAGCAGGTTCTCAGCAGGGGAGCAGGGGGCTTTTTAGTCACTCTCAGGGCAGAAAACCTTCCTGGGTTCTTAGTTGCTGCTGGTGAAACCAGTGGGATGCAGCCGGTGTGAACACAGGTCCCAAGCTTCTCTTGGAAGGCAGCACCTAGCTCTTAGGGGCACGCGGAGTGAATCAGGGTGCTGGCTAGGGCAGAGCCCCGAGTTTGAGTCTCCTCTCTGCTATGCTCTGGGGCATGATTTGGGGCAAAAGGTCATCTCCTGAGTCTCCATTTTAGTATATTGTGAACCCCAAATGCTCCCAAGCAGAGCTGTTGTGGGGAATGTAAAGATGACACCCCCCTCCCTTCCCCAGGTGGCTGTAGTAGGTTAGTTCCCTTCTTTGCTTTGTTCCCAAAGCCCCCAGCAGCCAGGTCACAGCCTGAGACTCAGCTGATGCAGCCCAGATGGAAGACACTTGTCAGAGCAGGGAAGGCGGACACAACCGACTCCTGAAGGCAGATCCTGCTGCCACTCCGGCTGTCTCCACCCATGCCCAGCCTCTCACCCTGCACACAGGTGAGGCCAGGCCACTCAAGCACTTTCCAGGCTGAGCGTCCCTTGGTGAGCCATCCGTCACTCTTGCTCCTTGTCTTTGGGATGAGATCATGAGATGCAGGCTGATAATTGCTCAGGAAAATAAAGCCTCCTTTTTCATCAGGTGCTAAAAGTGCTTTCAGCAGCCTCCTGCCCGGGGCTGCTGACAGGAGCAGTCTCAGGCCAATTTTGTGACACTTTGAAGAGCAGAGGTAAGATTACTTCTGGGAAGCGAGCTTTCCCGCCCCCCAACCCTGATTTTCTTGGACCATTTGGCACAGGTCAACCCCAGAGGTGGGAAATATTGATGTGTCTGCAAAACACAAATACTGCAAAGACCTCAGGCAAATCCCCGTCTCAGAAAGCTGTTTTCTGTTTCTTTGTCTGTAGAATGGGGATAAATCGAGAAATACCCACCTCAAAAGATTAGGAAAATCAAAGGAAGGGGAGAGAGAGTCATGGCGTTGACTGTGCTGAGTACTTTTACATCTTCTCCTTTATTTGGTCTTTCAAATACTCTAAGTGGTGGGAGCTTGCTTGTCCAGGACTTGAATCCATCCTGTCGACCAGCCCAGATTTCCTTTCCAAAGAAGAACCCTGTCAACCCCAGGGCACCCGGACTCCCTCGTTGCAATCACCCAGGGATGCAGAAGGAGAACCAATTTTGTGACCCACAGCCACCACACTGCCTAACCCCCTTGGGCTGAAATCCCTTCTGTGGCACACAGAGCCAACTGCTTTTAGCTTCCACCTCCTTAACGAGGTTGCTGTGCCGGCTGTTTCTTCCAGGCCAAAAGTACTTGGCAAATCCTAACACCTCCCTAGAACTGGAAACAAAAATGCATTTGGAAAGTGGACGCTTTCCCGGAGCAGCTTCGTGAGGGTGCAGAGCCAGGGTGCAATGGGTGGGGGTCCTCTTTACCACTTCCCTTCTGTCCCCCGATACTGTGTTTCTGCCTGGGTAGATAGCATCTTAGGTCAAGAGTGTGCTAAATATAGCCACCCTCCCAGCTGGGCTGTCATGGGGCTGTCAGCAGCACTGTCCCAGGGTTGCAGACTTAGTGGTAGGCTTTGACTTGACAGCCAAGGTCAGTTATGGGGTGGGGACTTTATTTTCAGGAGGAGTCCCACCTCTTCCCCATTTCAAATTTAGGCTCAGGAAGAGACCCCACGGAGCAGGCTGGAAGGCAGTAGGGAGTAGGGTGGGAAGGAGAGAGAGAGCTGGTCCTGGAACTACACCATGAATGTGGCTGCATCCTGAAGATCAAAGTGTCCATCTCCTATGCCCCGATGACCTCAGGCAACAGCACTGCCCAGTGGGATCTGAAGGGCCCATTGGTAGGACTGGGTTAAGTTAGGGTCTCACCATCTGCAGCTGTGGGACTGTGGGCAGACCCGATTCTCTTTGAACTACCAGAGGCCTTGTGTGCAAAAAGGACTCATGATACCATTCCTGCTTGCCACTCTGGTGAATCGGGTGAGCCGGGAGGTGCCAACTCCTCATGCTGGTGGCATTTGCATGTGTTGAGTCAGCCAAGAGGCATGTGCTTCTTGAACCCTCCATCAGTCCTGCCATGCGGACATCCAGTCCAGTCTGGCCAAAATGTCCTAAGATCCCTATGGTCTGGGAGCTCAAGGCTCAGAAAGACGATGAGCACAGGTGCTCAGCCAGTGCATAACAGAGAAAGGCTTATGGCTGCATTTTATGGAAATCAAGATCTCCCTTCTTCCTACCTGCTCTCTACCACTTCCTGCCTAGGTGACAATCATGTTGAATACTCTGGTTTATTGGTCTGAACATTCTTGGGGAAGAAATTAGTTGAGGCCTGAAATAGCTGGATCCTGAACGGGCCAAGGAAGGGGTCTCAGTGTAAGCTTCGTCTGATGGAGCAGTTTGGGGGGTCCAGGGCTGCTGTACTGCCTGCCCTATCTAAAAACTTCAGGCATGTTCCTCTATGTCAAGGGCACCCTGAGTTTGTGCAGTCCACAACTTGTGTAGCTGAAAGTGGTGACCACCTTGGCTCTCCGAGATGCATCCTGTGTTTGTACAAACTTCTTGACTTCTCTGAGCCCCAGTAGCTCCCAGGTTCCTTTCAGGGACTGAGATGAGTGCCCCAGTCTGGCTGGGCACAAATCACAAGCCACTCAAGAGGAACAAACTTTATTTCTGAACTCTACCAGCACACTTCACACACGCTCCCCGGGAACTCTCCCGAACGCCACGCGGCTCCTCCAGGAACCACCAACCGGAAATCCCTCTTCCGGCACTTCTCCAACCAATACGAACTCTTCAGGAATCCCCTTGAGAGCTCAACCGGAACTCAACGTGAACTCCGCGAGAACTCAAAAGTCATCATCTTAATGGCTCGCTGGCGTCACCTCTCAACCACTACTTCTGGCAAAAATGCCATGCGTCATCCCGACTCGGCTGTGACCCTCAACAGATGAGCTTAGTCAAAGTGATTTATTTTCATAAGCATCTATTCCCTCTGAGCACCAGTACAACGCAGTGTAATTATTTTGCATGGATTTGAATCATTCATTTGTTTTAAAAGCATTTCTTTTGTGACTAAGATGGGCCAAACAATGGGGACACAACAGTGAGTAAGACAGACAGGGTCCTTGATTTTATGGAACTTAAATTTGGGGACTGGGATGAGGATTCACGAGAGAGCAGGGAGCAGATAGGACATTTTATTCAGTGCTACAAAATGTTAATGTGACTTTAATCAAGGGTTGATAGGACGCGCTGCACTTCAAACAACCAATCCCCAACCTCTGTCTGCTCAATGGAAAACAGAATTCAGTAGTATGAGAGTTTCAGGTGGGAGCCACCAGGGCTCCACCCACTGCAGAGGTCTGCTGAGAAAGAAGCAGCCCAGAAGCCTAGGAAGGGGAGGGCAGGGACCACTCAGAATAGAAGCTTTTTTTCTCAGTGAGTATCACCACCTGCTGATGGCCCGCATGTGACGGGTGAGGAAGAGAAGACTCAAATGGGCCTTCGGATGTTGGTCACTTACTGTCTATAGGGATGTCACTCATGGTCTGGTTAAACTCCAGATGTCCGCTGGGCAGTGGGCTGCGTATTCCATAGCTAATATGCAATGTCTTTGTCTCTGCCAGGCATGGCCCCGAGTGTACGTGACCACGAATTGACTCACTGTAATAATCACAGCACTCCTGGGAGGCAGGTGCTATTCTTACCCAAGTAGTTTGCTTAAGGTCACTTGGTTAGTAGTCCAGGCATCCTGGATCCTTCAGAAAATTGGTCTCCGTAGTGGCGATTGTCCTCTCCTCAGGCTATTAGCTCTGGTCATCGGAGGGAACTTAGCTCATGCTTGTTGCTCAGGGATCAAGTTTACATTTAGGACTTTAATGCCTACTTCCCCTCAAACACAGGTTTGCAGTTTCCCTTGTGAGTTTGCTGAAAGCTAAACGAATGGTCCCAATTATCTGCCCCTTAAATCAAGGATCAGCCTCATTGTGGAGAAGGTGTGGGGTGGCAGAGAGGCTTGGCACTGTTGAGGGAGCTAGGCCCCTCTCTTGAGGGGACCCACAGAAAGAGCTGGAGCCCCTGACCCTGGATACCCCAGGGGCTCCTAAGAGTTCTTTAGGAAGTTTTTTCTAGAATGGGAAGGTCGTCACTCAATGTGTCCTCATCCAGATGTACCCGTGCAGTTTGTGTCTCATTTGCTAAGGAGCAGAGAGGGTTTGTGAGGCCAGGTCACATTGGTGATGGCCATCTGGGTCAGTTTTACAAGAGGCCAGGAGAGGAGAGAGGCGTGCAAGGAGACGAACATGAGTCTAGAATAATCTCTGGGCCCCTGCCCTTTGTCTAAGTTTGAAACTTTGCCCTGGTGTTATCTTCTCGTGGACCTTCATGACAGATCTGTGGCCATAAAGGCCAATTCTCCAAAATACAGTGGCCTGTGGCAGCTCAGAACCTGTGATGCTCTGTCCCACACGTGTGTGTTCATGCACATGCGAGCCATCTGCATGTTATTGGGAGGATTTGCAACCTCCTTGTGGACTGCGAGAGTCAGAATAAGGAGAGTGGCGTGTGGGGGACATCCTTGGCAGAGAGAGATGGTGGTGCAGTCAGGGATCCAGGTAAGAGAGGAGGAGGAAATTTCCTCAGGGTCTGCTGAGGCTGGGGTGCTTTGCACCTGTGCGTTAAATGCCATAATCTCGTCTTCCAGAACCTTTAACTGAAACCGAGGTTCTAGCTGACACTGGCGCTCAATGACAGGGCTAGCTGTGCACCCAGCTCCCTGGTGTGCCCCTTGCTCTTACCCCATCTGCTCCCACTTGGCCATCCATTGTGTTAATTAAGTGCTTCAACAGCGTTTGAAGGCTGGGTTTTGTGCATGGATATATTGCCACATTAATAACTTCAGAACATTTCAGGCAGTGTCGAAATAGTAAATTAGGACGCGACGGGCCATATATTCCGTGCAGAGAGCCGAAGTACCATTTTATTACATGTGCCATGGAATTAAAGGCTTAATTTTCTTTTAAAAGATGGCGATGCATCATTTCCTGCAGCCAGGTAAAAACAGTTAGCAGAAATGATTTATCCTTCATTCCATTTAAAAATAGGAATCTGGAATCCCAGGATCTTACTCTCTGTTATTTATTTCTGCCTGGAGGGCACTTGAGACTTTTACTAACCATCTGACTTGAAGGACACAGCCAGGCTCTGGGTGTGGCCAGGGAGGAGGAGGGTGTGGTGGGAGCCACAGGAGCAGCCAGTTTGCAGGTTAGAAGCTGGCTCAGGCTGCCTTTGACTCCCAGGCTTGGGCCCAAGCTGGCTCTGTTGTCAGACAAGTGTGCCCCATGGATCCTCATATTCACCTACAAAATGGAATAATACCAAGACCTTCTTGCAATACCACTTTAAGGATCTCAAGAGATTATAGAAGGAAAGAAAAGTGGGCCTCCAGCCATGCTGGCACAATCATATGACATTTGCAAGAAGACACCATTTTGAGAACTGCTCTCTTATTTCTGATAATAAAAGTAATATGTATTCTTTGAGAGGACTTTGAAAAAAATAGAGAAAATACTAAGAAGATAAAGAACATTGCATCATATTACCCAGATGTACTGTGTTATTTTTTTCTTTCTCTGTATACATTTAAAAAAATTAGGCACATATACATTTATCATATGGTATTCTGGTATCATGTTTTCCTGTTTGATAGTATGTGAACCTTTGTCTGATTATTAGCTATTGTCCACAAACTCTTTAGCATAGCTGCATAGTATTCCTTTGTATAAATGTGCACACATTATATTCTAATTTCCTGGGGTGGTATCTGTTTATTTTTACTTTTATAAAGACTTAAAAACTGATATGAACCCCATTTTTAGGTCACTGTATTAGTGTACTGTGTCTGCTATAACAAATTGCCACAATCTGGGTGGCTTAAAACACCAGGAGTTTACATTTCACCAGAAGTCTGAAATTGAGGTGTCCTCGGGGTCATTCTCCCACTGAAGGCTAGAGCTGAGAGGGAAGAACGTGTTCTTGCCTCTTCCAGCTTCTGGTGGTTTTAAGCATTCTTTGTCTTGTGGCTACTTCACTCTGGACTTCTTGTCTCCGTGTGTCCCTTTCCTTTGTGCTATTGCTGGTTGTAGGACCTCCCTGGACAGTTACGATGTTCTCATTTCCAGATTCTTAACATAATTGTATCTGCAAAGGTCTTTCCTCCAAGTAAGCGCTCACATTCCCAGGTTCCAGGGACCAGGATATTCCTGCATCTTTTGGGAGCCACAATTTGGTCCACTGCTGCCAGGAAAGGGGACACTTGGGTGGACCTCACAAGGATCTTGGTGTGAAGCCTAATGCCAGAGTATCTGTCCGATATCCTTTTACATATCCAAGAGTCCTCTGTGGACATTTTTACTTCAACAGATTCTTTGTTGGAGGGCGCCTGGTCCTCTCCTGCCTGTCCTTTCCAGGTCTCATGGCCCTTGGAGGCTGGCCCCACACACCTCACTCTCAGATCTGACCCTCTCACCAGGGGTGGGCCCCCACCCACCTGGCTGCAGCCCATCTTCCCGGGAGCACCCTGGCTTTGGCCCCAGTTCTGGTGGGACACTGACACTCAGAGCCGGGCAGGACTGCGAACCCCTCTGACCTGCCTGCTGTTCTGACCTAGCCCCACTCGGATCCAGACTGTCACCCCCAGCCTGGCCCCGGGCCGCTTCTGGCTTCTCTCCTGTCCTGAGGAGAACCTGAGTAGGGCTGCCTGGGCTTCTCACTGCGGTCCAGGGGCTAGAACACTCCTCCCTCCCCTCCCTGCCCCAGGCACTTGGCTCAGGGAGGGCCGGAGAGGGCCGGAGAGGACTGGGGAGGCAGCAACTTTGGTGCAGCCTGAGAGCTTCATTTCCCAGAGTGATGCTGCTCTGTCCACTGCACTGCAGATCTGATGGACTCAGGAGAGGAAATCGCCAGATTTCCCAGTGGTGGAAGTGTGAGGTCTGGCTAGCTGACCCATCCCGATTTCCTACGGTGGGGCTGAGGGTTTCTCCTTGCCACCCGCCTGAGTTATTCTCAGCTCACTTGGATTTGTGGCTGCTCTCACCTGGAACCAGGTCTAGGTTCGGTTCCCACCTCTAGCCATTCCTGGTAGGGCCTGGGTAAGTCATGGGGAGACCAGTGGAAGACAGCTGCAGGGTGGGCCCGGTGCTCACACACACACAGAGGGTCAGCTCACTTGTCCTGAGGGCTGGGTATGGTAGTGGCGGATGGACGACGGGCAGGGCCTCTCACCTTGAGTAACAGCCTTGGGGGAAAGGGAGCCTGTCCTAGGAGACTGCTGGCCCCATGCCAGAGGGATCCATTGAGCAGGTCAGAGTGGGACCTGAGCTTTGCCTGTCCATCAAGGCCCTGGGGGATGTGAGTCCACGCTGTGAGAACTGTTAGTTGGTGGGCCTGTCCCTTCCTGTCCAGTCATGCCCATGCACATTCCAAGACCCTACTGGCTGGCAGGAACTGGGAGCCTCCATGGATGGCAGGAATAGCCGGGAGCACGTTCCCAGGACAGGCTGACGAGCTGGGGAGAGCGGCAACATCTCCAGGCACCTGAGCTAAGTGCCATGTCCACATCTTGTCCAGCTTGTCTGAGCTCCACTGCATACTCTGGGGCCCTGGGCGTGGCTGGACAAGAGGGAATCCCACACACCAGCGACCTCACTCTGCCACTTCTGTAGGCTCCTCCTCCACTGCCTCCGCCCTGGCAGCCTGGCAGGACTGTGGGTGCAGAAGGTCTGGGAGCAGCTTTCCTGAGAGCATCCCAAGGAGCACATGAAGACTGAGCTCAAGGTGCAGGCCATCCCACGGGTGCATAGGGAGTTCTGCAGTCAGCCAGCCATGAAGCAGAGGGCCTCTTTCTAGGCCAGAGACCCTGGAGAGCCAGGCTCTCCTTTCTGCCTTCCTCTTAATTGTGGATTTGTGCCTGTGTGTGTTAGAGTGTGCACACATGTGTGAGTTTGTATGTAGGTGCATGTGAGTGAATGCAACCATGTGAGTGTGGCCGAGAGTCCTTTCCTACCTAGGAAGGGTGTCATGTAACTGAGCACCTACTACACAGCAGGCACCAGGCTGGGTGATCAAGGGTCAGTTTACAGTCACTGTGTGACTCAGGGATGAAGATATCGGTTTGAAAGATGAAGAAACTGAGAGGAAGAGTGAACTGTCCAAGACACATGAGAAGCTTGCAGCCACACTCTGGCTCCCTCTGGAGGGGGCGGGTCCTTTTCTGTAGGTGGTCCCTATCGTGTGCACATTTGAACTCAACCCAAAGAGGGTCATAATCTGACTCCTGCAGGAAAGACAAGGCATGAGGGGTGAGTGATAAAGGTGCAGGTTTGGTTTCAGGTTCAGACTTCAGGTCCCTGACTGCCCAGCAGAATCTGAGCCTGGATTCATGAGGGGGAGCTGCAGGAGCCTGGGCCCTGAAGTCTCATGTGAGCTGCCTGAGTGTCCCCATGATCATCCCCAGCATGCAGAGGCCAACCCTGGGGAGCACATGGTGCCGCCTAGCGCTCCCTGTGACCACGCACACAGCTGGAGTAGAGTGTACCCCTGCAGCTCTGGCAGACTTTCTCCAGGAGAAAGATTAAGAAAAAAATAAATGTTCAAAGATGTCCATGAATGAGATTAAAGCTTTGGTCACACTTATTGTTCCATCTAATTTCCCCAGAAGCTTGGAGAAAAGTCCTATTATTTTATAGACAAGGAAACTAGACTCAGAGAGATTGAGTAACTTGCTCAGGCTCACGGAGCCAAGAAACGGATGGAGCTGGGATTTAAGGTTTATTAAAACTCATCGTCTCTTAACCCCATCAGGTACAAAACTGCCACCATTCCTCTTCTTGCCAGAGCAAGAAGTTCTTTTTTTTTTTAAAGGTGGAGAAAACCATTTTATTTTATTTTTTCTAAGAGAAAGAGAGAGGGAGAATTTTTTAAATTTTTAAAAAAGTTTTATTTATTTTTTTAGTCATCTATGACAGTAGAATGCATTTTGAGAGAGAGAATTTTTAATATTTATTTTTTTAGTTTTTGGCGGACACAACATCTTTGTTTGTATGTGGTGCTGAGGATGGAACCCGGGCCGCACGCATGTCAGGCGAGTGCGCTACCACTTGAGCCACATCCCCAGCCCCGCAAAAAGTTCTTAAAGGCATTTAAGGCCGAGAGGCCAGCACCTGATATTGCCATCGGTGAGAAACCGTCCAGGGCTCCTAGCTGGTTCAGAGGTTGCTCCTGCCAAGGAGGACAGCCAGCTGCGGGCTCCCAGGACCCCTGGTGCAGGAGACCGGAGCATCTCCCCCACAGACCTGTGCAAGGGGGTGAGCAGGGTAGCCTGTGTGCTGTGATTTCCTATTGTCTAGCTGTGCCCAGCACCAGATGAACTGAGACTGGACCCTGGTCCAACTCAGTCACTAACACCAGGGTCCTTGTCCACCCACATCCTGGCACTGTGCATAGCTTCCTGCACTTTGCATGTCGGCCAGAGGTAGAGACACCACCCACTAAGGCCTTCTGCCGTGGCCTGGGGAAACAGGAGCACAGAGGCCCCCTGGCCGTGACAGTGCCTCCTCCGCTGGCATGAGTGCAGTGGGCACAACTGGCCGCAGACAGACCGTGGGCTGTGCGCGTGGTGCTCCCTTCTACTTCCTTTCTCAGAGAGGCAATGAGACAGCAGGAAAGAATCTGCTCCCACCCAGCAGGGCCTGCCCTTTGCCCGCCCGGGACACCAGATACGCCTTGGAAGCCAGCTGGACATTCCTGTTCCGAAAAGGACCATGGCCCTGCTGCTTGGAGAGGCCCTGAATGTTCCTGCTCTGCCCCCACCTTCCTCTCCGGGCATTGCTCTTCTCTGCAAGGTCCCCAGCCCCCTCTGGACTGGGCCTCTGACCTTGGTGAAGCCCTCGGCTGACCCTACGTCCGCCCTCTGGCTATGTCCATTTATAAATAGGCCCATTTCTCATCTAGCTACAGCCCAGGGCTCCACACCCCAAGTGGCAGATGCAACCTCGGGATTCCCTTCCCCGGCCAAGGGCACAACAGGAACCGGCTGGCTAGTGTGCCCGAGGGGTGAGATCACAGAGCCTCCTGCGAGTGGTAGCCCGGGCTACTCCCGTGGTAAAAACCCGTCAGCCTGTGTTAGTTACTTGCCTGGGGCTGCTGTGACAGGGTACCATGCACCAGGCAGCTTTAGACAGCAGAACTCGATTCTCTCACAGTTCTGGAGGCTCAAAGTCAGAAATCAAGGTGTGAACAGAGTCCACGGGAGGATCCTTCCTGGCCTCTTCCAGCTTCTGCTGGTCCAGTGTGTTCCTGGGCTTGTGATCGCCTCAATGCCATCTCTGCCTCCGTGGTCACTTTGCTTCCTTCTCTCTCTTAAATATCTCCTAAAAGGACACCTGTCATTGGACCTAGAGCTGTCGGGATCATTGCCTCATCTTAAGATCCGCAAAGACCCTTTTTCCAAATAGGGTAAAAATTCCAGATTCTGGGGATTAGGATGCAAACATCCTAGGGACCACCATTCAGCTCAGTTCAGTTCGCCACAAATGAAATGTACGGAGATGGCCACTGAGATGAGTCAACCAGGACACTTGGGAAGAAGGAGACACAAGCCAAACACACGGGTGGTGCAGTACCTGCTGCCGTACTGTCTGGGGTGCGCCCGGGTAAGCTAAGTGGTGCCCATTCTAAAGGCCGCTCTTTAGTGGTGACTAACACCAACTAATCCAAGGGCTTGGGCGCAGGCTGGGTGTTGCCTTGGACTCGGCAGAGGCCGAGTTTGTGGATCAGCTGCCCAGCTATCGGCTGGATTAGTGAATCGTCAATAGATCCGGTTGAGCTGAGACAGCTGGAGTCAGCAGACCACACATGGACACTCGCTCATTATTCTGGCTTTCGTGGTGATGTGGCATGATTTGTAGCTTGGCGCTCAGCCACCATGACACTCCAAAGCCAGGTCAGCTGTCGCCGCGTCCTGCTCTTTGCTGAGTGCAGATGACCTAGGTGTCCTCTCCTGGTACCTAGGGCTCTGGAGTCCCAGGGACCGCCTTGGTGCATCCCCTCCGTACCTTGCTGCTCCTGGACACTTTGAGAGGCTCAGATGGCTTTATCCCTGCTAGGAGAAAAAACTCACCTCATCCATGTTGTTACAATTACAAAGCCAGATGCTATCTTAAGGGCTGGCACACAGTAGGCCTGGCACACAGTAGGCATTCATGTAATGGTTGTTCTGATTTCATTATGGAGAGCATCATCCTCTCCTCATCCACACAGCCTGGACTGTTCCACTCCCTTTTCCTTCTCGTTCCTCTCTCTCCAAGTCCTGCCTGCGTCTTGACTACTCCCTACCTGAAGCCTCACCCAGGTCCCTATAGCAGCTTCTTGACTACCCTACCTGTCTCAGTCTCCCTTTGGAGGGCCTCCATACAGAAGGACGGGCTTCCCAGCACCACCCTGATGAGCCTCTTGATGGCCTGGGCACTGCCCTCAGTTTTGGGATCTTGCAGTGAACACAGTCCCCCAACCTGCTCTTCTACCAGACATCAAGGGTCATGTGGGAGTCAGAGTATCTGGATTGAACTGTCTGGGGGACCTTGGGCAAATCAACTCACCTCTCTGGGCCTCATTTTTTTCTCAGCTGTAAAGTTCCTGCCTCTTCAGGTCTCTGTGTGTGAGTCCACGCCAAGCACCAAGGGTGGTGCAGTGTGAGTGAGTGTGTTAGAGTGTGTCTTTCCATCATGGCATTTACGGTCTCATCAGAAGTCAGGGAAGACACAACATTGTGATGCTGTTTGATGAGGGAAGTGGGGTGAGAGGACAAGGGTGCCTCCAAAGCCAGGGCACTGTGTATGGAAGCACTCTCCCTGAGGAAGCCACAGCTGCTTACAATCGAGGACATGACATAGTCATGGATATCTTCTCCCAGGGCCTGCCACTGTGTGGTCCCCAGAACTCAGCAAAGACATCCTTAATGAAGGAATGGTTGGATAGATGGATGGACAGAGGCTAGATGGAAGAACTGACGGACAGGTGAATGTATGGATAGATGAATGGACAGATGGGTGAATGAAGGGATGGATGAGGAGATGGATGAATGAAGGGATGGATCTGTCTATCTGTCCATACATCACATACACCCATCTACCCACTCATCCATCTGGATGAGTGGGTAGATGGGTGTATTAGTATGTATGGACAGATAGACAGATGGACAGATGATGGATAGAGAGATGGACCAATGGACAGATGGATAGATGGATGGGGAGATAGATGGGTGGAGAGATGGACAGATGGAGAGATGAGGGGACTGGTGGATGAACAGATGGATGGGTAGATGGATGGATGGATGGTTGGGATAGATAGATGGATGAGTAGAAAGATGAATGTACAGATGGATAGATGGGTAGACAGGTGGGTGAATGGACGGATGCAAAGAGATGACATTGTGATCACTCACACACTTGGACTTTACTCACACTTTCACTGTTTCAAGAAGATGTGCATGGCCACATGTGACGTGGGGTAGTTGCTAGCACCTTCTCAAATCTCTTTCAACACTTGGCTTGACAAGTTGTGCATCAAGATCTCTGGGGTTTCTGGAGAAGTTTCTTCCACATCCAATGTTAATTTTTCCAGAACTTTGGATCAGGAGGGCCATGACTTACTGAAATCCCTTGTCCTTTTGAGGGGCTCCAGTCGTTCTGGAATGACCACCAGTAATTCAGAGCCTCCAGAGCCGTTCACACGCTCATCTACGAGGCCAGCTACTGCCAAGCGGCTTCTGCTCCTTTCAGAGCCGGGTCTTTCCAAAAGACAAAATTGCAGTTCATCTTTGGCTCCCCTCCTCCCACAGGGTGTGAACACCCCTACACTTCGGAACTGCATCTATGTTGTTTGTGTTTGGTGGAGTCCCCCAGGTGCGGCCAGATTCCCTGGCATCAGAGAAGGTCTCAGACAGGAAGTGAGAGGCAGACAGATGGGGCCCAGAAGGGGGAAGTACAGCTCCCAAAGCAGGGGGAAGCCCACTTGTAGGTTACGGAGGAGACAGCAGTGACATGAGCAATAGGAGTGGATAGACAGATTGGCGGAGGTGCGTCAAAGCTGTCTCAGGAAACGCAGGTCGTGGCTGCCAGACACACACATTCCTTCTGAACAGACCTCTCCCCTAGTTTGCCCCTTGGGATTGGTCAAACACTTCCCCAGCTTGGATTGGGTTGTCATGTGTACAGATTTTTTATGAAGATAAATTCCCATTTCTCTGAGATGAATATCCAAATAGAGCAATCATAGGGTCATGTGATAACTGCTTATTTATTTATTTATTTTTTAAAAGAAATTTCCAGACTGTTTTCCAGAGTGGCTACAATATTTTATTTTCGCAGTAGAATGTATAAGTGACCAGTCTTCTGTATCATTTTCTAAAGATTGCTATATTTGGGGACATACTGATTATTTCATATTGGTGTATTAGTGATATTTGTTGTATAATGGTTTTAATTTGATTTTCCCTCATGATTATTGAGATTGAACATGTTTTCGTTTATTTATCTGCAAGCTGTATATTCTTTTTGGTCATGCCTTTTGTCTATTTTCTGATTGGGTATTTGCTTTTTCCCAATGAGTTTTGAAAGCTCTCTATATATTTAGATATGAATCCTTTTTAGATTTTTAGATATTAACTTTTAGATCTATTTTTTAGATATTAACTTGACAAAGCATTTATTTCCTCTAGGTCTTTTCATCCTCTTAGCAGAGGTCTTTTGCAGAGCTCATGATGTGGCTCTCTGTATTTTCCTTGTATGAATGGTTCTTTCAGGATCAAAAAATCTTGGTCTTAGCTCTAGATCTGACTGTTTTACTCATATTGCAAGAGACCTAAGTTTTGGGTTTACCATTTCAGCCTTGATCAATTTTGTGTTAATTTTTCTACATGACACTCAGGTTTGGTTCACTTTGATGTCTGATTGTTCCAACACCATTTTTTCAAGTGTATGTTTCCTCCATTGAATTGATTTTGTACCTTTTTCAAAAGTTACTCAGGCCTTCTTGTAGGCTGTGTCTTGTCCCTCTGAAATTCACATGTTGAAATCCTCAGCACCAGCTTCTCAGAATGTGATCATATTTAGTGAAAGGATCTTTAAAGAGGTTGTTAGGGTAAAATGAATTCTTTGGGGTGGCCCTAGTCCAGTGTGATTGATGTCTGATAAGAAGAGGAAATCTGTACACAGACACATAAAGGAGGTAGACCCTGAGGGGACTCAGGGAAAACCAGCCACCCACAAGTCATGGAGAGGAGAACCAACTCCACTGACACCTTGATCTTGAACTTCTAGCCTTTAGCATTGTGAGAAGATAAATTTCTGTTGTTCAGACAGATGGAAGGAAAGATGGATGGGTGGGCAGACAGAGGGGTGGAAGTATAGATAGGAGGCTGGCTCTAGCCTGTGTGGTCTTATTTTGGCAGCTCTAGCCCACTACTACAAACATACTTGTAGGAGTCAATTTCTGAATCTCTTCTGCTCCACTGTGCTGAGTGTCTACCTCTGCAAATATTACATGGGCTGAATTAAAGTAGTTCTATAGTAAGCCTTAATATTCAGTAGAAGGATTCCTCCCATTTTATTCTTGTTTTCCTTGATCATTTACACTATTCAATTATTTACAAATTTCAATGCAAGTTTTAGAATAATAATTTTGCCCAAATCTTTGCTGGAATTTTAATGGAAATTGCATTAAATTGTGGGTTAATTTTGGGAGAACTGACATCTTCATTATGCTGATTCTCCCAACCCATGAACATGGTATGGCTCCTTTATTTAGGTTTTCTTTGATTTTTTCTTAGCATTTTATAATTTTCAGCACATACAGATCCTGTGAATGCTTTGTCAAGTTAATATCTAAACGTTTCATTTCCTTTAGAGGAAAATTATTGATGGTATTGCTTTTAATGTTAGTTTCAAAATGTCCATTTGTGTCTGTAGAAGTGCGGTTTATTTTTGTGTCTTGGTCTTATATTCTTCAATATTGCTGAATTCACTTTTTAGTTCTAACTTTATATATATATATATATATATATATATATATATATATATATATATATACACATTGGAGACAATCCTACCATTGGCAAATAGGTCAGTTTTATTTCTTTATTTCTAATCTGAATGAATCCAGGTTGGTTCAGAACCCCTGCCAATACATAAATTTGTGGATGCTCAAATTGTTTAAATAAAATAAAATCGTAGCACCTGCATATAATTCATGCATATCCTCTCTGTACTTTAAATAATCTCTAGCTCACTTATAATACCTAAAATAGTGCAAATGCCATAAAAATAGTTATTATGTCATATTGTTTAGGGACTAATGACAAGAAAAATGGCTGTATATGTTCAGTATTATTAAGGTTTGGATCTTAATGTCTCCCCCAAATCTCATGTGTTGAAGGTGTGTTCCCCAGATGGTGGCACTTTTAGGAGGTGGTGGAAACTGTAGAAAGTGGGGCCTTGTGGGAGGATGCAGATCTTTGGTCCCTAGCCCCTTCTGTTCTCTCTCTCTCTCTCTCACTTTTTCTGCTTGCTGGCCACCATGAGGTGAGCAGGTCTGTCCCACTGTACACCCCCCATCATGGCGTTCTGCCTCACCACAAGCCCCTAGTGATGGGGCCAAGTACTAGGGATGGAAGGCTGTGAAACAAAAACAAAAACAAAAAAATGAGCCAAAATAAATCTTTCCTCCTTCACATTGATTTTTTCAGGTCTTTTGCCACAGCAATGGAAAGCTGACTAACAAAACTATAGACACATTTTAAGAAACACATATTCACCTGTAATCCCAGCAACTTGGAAGTCTGAGACAGGAGCATCGCAAGTTTAAGGCCAGCCTGGGTGACTTAGTGAGACCCTGTCTCAAAATAAAAGATAAAAAGGACTAGGGGTGTAGCTCTGTGCAAGAGCTCCCCTGAGGTAAATCCATAGTACCAAAAAATAAATAAGCAAATTAATAAATAATTAAATTAATTAATTAAATTAGTTAAGAAGCATTTTCTATCTGCAGTTGGTTGAACTTAAGGATGTGGAATATGCAGATAAAGAAGGCTCATTGTACTTTCAATTTTATAGCAGGAATTGTTTATGCAGCTTACAGCGTATGGTATTCTTATAAATTAATTTATTTAAAATATAGGCAGACTATGTTTAAGTAATGTTTTATCATTTATGAAATATTCTCATTAAACTTAGGGCTAAAAAGCATTTTGGATTTCATTCAATGCAAATTTATCTATGTTCCCCCAAACAGGAAGATCAACCAAAATCAAGGTTTCCTGCACTCTGTGTAGGCCTTTTTTCCCTCATCTTGTCTCAGTGGCTAGAACTCATGGTACTTTAGTGAATAGGAGCAGGGAGAACAGACACCTCTATTTGTTCCTGAGTGTTCAATTTTCTCACTAAGTATTCTGGTTTCAAGGAGTAAGTTAGTTCTCATGAGAGCAGGTTGCTATAAAGCAAGGCCATTCCATTTTCTTAGCTCTTTCTACACATGGATGTTTCCTTTTCTGCCTTTCCAACAAGTTGTGATGCACCCAATAGGGTCCTCCCTAGAAGCTGAACAGATAGGACCACTTAATTTTGAACCTTCAGCCTCCTGCTAAAGTAAACCTTGTTTCTTTATAAAATACCCAAACTCAAGTATTTTGTTATAGCAACACACAAAGACTAATATAGGAACTTAATTCAGTTCCTTGAAGTCATTATTCAACATCTCCACTCACATTCCAGTTTCTTCTGGGAAGGGCCCTGTATTAAAATTCACTGGATTCTAATATAAATTCTGATCACTTACTGAGGCCAGGCTGGAGAATGTCAGCAGGGGCCAAGTTCCACCACATGACAGTTTGCTTTTGCTTCTCTCTTGGAGAAGCAAAGAAAATAAAGAGCCAATGGAATCCACCCAAATGCCTCACTGCTCTGCCATGCGGTCAGACTGCCCTCAACATAAACTGACCTAAGCTGATAGCAAAGTTTAATCATTTTTCATTGTCACTAATGAAAATAGCACTGCCTTTGGCTGGATAGTTCAAAGTGCCCAACAAATGAATTCTGAGTCCCAGGTGAGAACTCTAGATTTGGAAGGTCTTGGATCAACTAATGACACACCTTGTGCAAATTTTGAACCTTCCAATAATGTCCACTCATGTGGCCTAATGGCCCTACAGAGATTTCAGGATTGGTACATATATTAGTCACTGTAATTAAAATCCTGGAGTTACATTATATGTTATTTGTATGGCAGTTTGTGATGTGTTTAATGTTCCCGGTTTCAAAATTATTAAAGCTACTGTCCCTGGGCTGGCCCAAAGTGATAAGCAAAGTAAGAATGTGATCTTATTCCCTCTCGATGGGGCAAGCGGGGAAGAGGATGCGTGTGGGATTTTCTTATAAAGAGACCAAATGCCAAATAAAAGAATTCCAGCTGTGCCACAGGAAAGTTGAAATGGTTTGTTAGGATCATTAATATTGCAATGAAAACTAATTAAACCTGGAGCTAGAAGGAGTTCATTAGTGGTTTGGAGCCAGGGATTCTGCTTCTGCAGTCAGTTATAGCACATTGGAACTTGGAAAGTTGTCAACTGGGCTTGGGGGTCATGTGGCTCCCCTTTTGTGGCCTCTGGAAGGGGGTTTGCACCATGCATGACAGGTACTGGCAGACATGGCTGAGAGATATCCTTGGCATACTAAAGTCCTTCCAATCTCTTTCCCCATGGGAATGCAGACATTGCCACATCCGTCTGGGCTGGGCACTCTTTGCAGGCTACTAAGAATGCACTTTTGAAGATAAGGAAGGAGTGGGATTAGCAAGGTTCCCCCCCCCAAGCAACTCAGTTCACTCCAAACACTAGAAATAAAAGTAATGCATGGTTTCTATCCTAGGTCTGTGTGATGGAAGCAACGTGCTATCTCAGGTGTTCCTCTTGATGGCTCTCACAAAATTGCTTTGTTGTTTTCCTCCCTGAGTTTATTATTTTTTTTGCAACCTGAATTTCCTGGTGAAGCAGACCCTAAGGTGGGATTTAGTGGGCAAGGTGTGTATTAAAGGGGGCCATTGGGGCCAACCTCTGTGACTGAGATGGCCTAGTGGGCAGAGGGAGAAGTCAAGCTGTGATCTCGCCCAAGGGAGACTTGGCTAACAACACTGGGCAAGGCGGGACATTAGAGATGTCCTGGGCAGGTTTGAGACGGCTGGGTCTTTATCCTTTGGATTTGATCTGTTATTAAATGGGTGCTGCCCTGGGAAAGGTAGGACCTTGGCAGCTACAGGCTCCTTGCTGACAGCATCACCAACAGTTGGACAACAAGGCCTTCCTTGTAGGGTGTCTGGGTGGCCCATCATAAAGTCTTCTGCTGTTTTGTTCTTTATAATTGCTTTTGATCTCCATATCTTTCTTGGCATATAGTAGGATTTTAATAGATATTTTTTATGTTAATAGCATATTTTGATTTCACACAGAGAAAATTAAAGCTTGAGAATGTGAAGTAAACAGTTAACTAGAGTTACAAGGCTCCCTAACTCCAGAATCCCAGCCTTCGCCACTTTCTTGAAGAGGAACATCCAGATGATGGTCATTTGGCTCCTGCTACAAACAGAATCAAGTTAATCTTTCAGTACCCAAAGAAGAGAGGAAAGTGATATACTTAGGATATGAAGCAAAAGGATTAGATTATGAGACTATAACCTAATGGATTCATTAGTGGATTAATCCATTAGTCAGTGGATTAATCCTTTTGATGGATTAATGGGTAGTAACTCTAGGTAAGGTGTGGTTGTACTGGGGGTGGCCTTTGTGGTTTATATTATCTCTGGCTCCTGCTTCCTGCTTCCTAGTTGCCATGTACCAAGAGGCTTTCCTTTTGCCTCACCTTGGGTCCAGAGTGATGGAGTTGGCTACCCATGAGTGCAAACCCTGAAGCTCAAAGTAAACTTCCCCCACCTCTCAGTAGTATTTATTGGGTATATTGGTCACAGCAATGCAAAGCTGACTAGTAGACAAGGCTTTTTCTTTTTTGATTCTTTTCCCTGGATCCTAAACCCAGGTCATTATTTAGTGGAAGATAGCCATTGGTTTTAAGAGGAAGGACTAGGGATTGTCCATCAGGTTTGAACAAACTTGGCCTAGAATGAAAGATGGCTCTTCTGTCCACAAGAGCCTGTGGATTCACATGCTCAGGGGTTCAGGGAAGCTGCCCTGAGATAGTTTGGGACAATTTGCTGTAAGATCTCACCCACGTGATTATATTTTTGGCCAAACAAAAACAAAAAGGTAAATCTTATAACTAAACAAATAAGGCAATTCCTTTTCTTGATTTTCTGGTATTTGAATCTAGCACTTCTCAGTGTTCCAAGAAGGGGTTACGGAAATGCCAATGTATTTTTCTTCTCGATCCTGGCGGCAGTGAGTGGAGTGTAGCTGGTCCCCTCCAACTACAGTCAGTCTTATCTGTTTGGTCCCATGTCATCCGTGTATTATGACCAGGAAGGGTTGGGAATACACTCCTTAATTCCCTTTGCTGCAGTAAGTCCTCTTTGAACAGTGGAGGCTAAAGGATGCTGAGCATCTTCAAAACCACTTCTGCACTGTGGTAAAGATCTCTCTCAGTTTTCCAAATTGAATCCCAAGTCCCAAAGGAGATGACTCCATTTCTCTCAGGGCCCAGAACAGCAACAATTTAAGTGCCAGATCTACATGATCCAAAGATCCCGGAGAGCATCTCGTTCAAGTCCCTTGCTACAGCTTAGATATTGAATGTTCCCCAAAGGCCCATGTGTGAAGGGTTCAGTCCCCTTAATCCCCAGCTTGGTATTATTGGGAGCTGATGGAAACTTTAAGAGGTGGGGCCTCTGGCCAGGCTTCTAGTCACTTTCTGTGCCCTTGAAGAGGCCTGTGTGACCACAGCATCTTTCTCTCTCTCTCTCTCTCTCTCTCTCTCTCTCTCTCTCTCTCTTTTTTTTTTTTTTTTTTTTTTTGCCTCTCAGCCACAGGTGAAGATTTTGGCTCTGCCATGGGCTCCACCATGATGTGCTTCTCTTCACACCCTGTCATCAGAGGCTTAAAAGCAAGGGGTCTGCCTGATCATGGACTGAAAGCTCCCAAAACAAGTCAGAACTAACCTTTCCTCTTGATTTGTCTTAGGTATTTGTCGCAGTAATGGGAATCTGACTAACACATTCCCTGGTTTTATGGATGAGGACACTGAGGCCCAGGGAGGTAAATGCCTGGGCAATGGGCATGAAAACGAGGTGGGTTTAATTGGACAACATTATTAACCCTGCTCATTATCCTGTAAAATAATCCCATAAGAGCTTATAAAAATGGTAATTATTTAATTGCATGCTTGATATACATAGTATATTTTATGTATTGTATAATTATCACCATCATAATTAATGGTGGTTAATTCTTCTGTAGCTGAAGATGGTCTGTGAAAGGGGATATTTAAATATCTTTTCTTTTTTTACTTCAAGATTCAGCCTAGGAACTCTTTTGCCTTTGAGTTCCCCCACAGGCATCAGACAGAGGGTACAGATGACAAGTTTGTGGGACATCACTGACCCCGATTCTTGAGTGGTCAGCTCTTGTTTCCCACTGCTTCGGGGGAGAACACAGCTGCATGTCATTGGGGGGGCTGCTCTGCAATGCCTGAAGATTCTCCCTGATTTTATCCCAAATGCCCTAGTTTCCAGGGAGTAGGAGGTTACACAATCTGCTCTGAACCTTCCTTGATTAACACTCAGGATGATTGAAATAATTCATGAACTGTCTTCGGCTCCACTGTAATACAATAGAGAAATCCCAAATCTCAGAGGTTTAAAAGTCTGGAGTCAGGCTGTCCAGCATGAGGAAGGTGATTCCCGTGGGGTCACCATGGAGACGGTCTCCCTCCTTTTTCTTTGCACCCTGGTGTAGCTTTCATCCTCAAGTTCACCTCATGATCCAAGTTGACTGAGAAAGCTCCAGCCTTAATGCCAGGATTCCAGCTGGAAACAGGAAGGAGGCAGACGTCGGGGACCAAAGACTGCTCTTCCCAGGAGAGCAGCCTTTCCAGCATTCCCAGGGAACAATGCGTTTTCATTCACTGGCCAGGATCCGTCACATGATTACTTTTAACTGCAAGTGAACAAGGTCGATAAAGGTTTTTAGCAGGGGCCTCTTCTCGTAGCTGAAAACACAACAAAACAGGGCTTTCTAACTAAAGAGAAAAGGAGAAAAAACTGTTGGTGTAGACTGCAATTCTGACATGTGATAACCCATGTTGGGCTCTGAGTGGATCTGCTTCTGACCCCAACAGCTTCGTGGTGGTCAAAACATGGAGCTAAGGAACCAACCAGTCAGGGTCCTGGGTGTCCAGGTCTGCCAGTGACCCGTTGTCATGAGAAAGTGTGGGGCTGCCAAAAGGGGCTGTGCACGTTGGGAAGCCTGATGTGCTGTGGGTGGTGCAGGTTGGGAGAGCCGTGGGTTCAAACCTCACAACTACACTGACGTCAGCCCTCCACCTAGGGAGCCTCAGGTCCCTGGTCTTCCAGGTGGTAACAGAATCCCTTACCTTGCAGGACCATCATGAGAATTAGCACCCAGCATGGCTCTTGACAAGATGTTATTGCTGATGTCAGAGTTGTCTGGCAGGGCCAGCAGGGCTGTCCCACTCCAGGGACATGGTAGGCTCCTTAGATCAGTTACTGTAGACAAGGAAAAAGAGAATCAGGATGACCATCTCTACTCTTCCACAGTCATTCAGAAATCCATGTATTCAATGATGTATTAAGAATAGCAAAGTGCATGGTGTGTTCAATGATCAATTCAGTACCACTCAACACTAATGTAGACCAAGTTTATGGGAGCCAAGTGTTTTGGACTGAGTTCCTACACTAGGTCCCAGTGGATAAGACCAAACCAAAATGGAGTCACTCATGCTAAGTGCCACATCAGCAGATCAAAGAAGCAGGTCTCAAAGAAGATCCCAAACAGGCTGTTTTTTTTTTCCTGAAAATGGGAGATTCACAGCAAACAATCAGAAAAATCCTGGTCTATCTGAGTTAGCCTAATAAGGAAGTCCTCTCTGCTTTGAACCTTTCAAGAAAAATGATCTGTTATACCTAATCTTAACCAATCCACCTTTCATATTCTCTGTTTCCTTGTTCCCTCTGACAAAAATCAACTTTCCTGTCACACCTAGCTGAATAGTTATTCTATTCTATTCAAAAATTGCAAATAAAAGATAATTTAATCTTTAGATTATTGTTCTTTTGTCTTTTGACACTGATGCCCAGAGGCCACGGAGCCACATCCCCAGTGATTTTTATTTATTCATTTTTATTTTGAGACAGGGTCTCCCTAAGTTGCTTAGGGCTTCGCTAAATTGCTGAGGCTGACATAGCACTTGAGATCCTCCTGCCTCAACCTTCCAAGTCAATGAGATTACAGGCATGTACCATCATGCCTGGCTTCAGTACTTCAGTTTTGTTGTTTGGCTGCAGCTGGGTGATTTCCAAGGTTGAGAGGTTCTGGGAATGTGGGGTGAACCTCTACCTCAATGAAGTGGGAGGCTGGTAGCCTGCTTCCCCTGTCCAAAGTGAGGGGCAGGTTTGTCTGGGATGACCTTCTGAACAGAAATGCTTGGATCTTATTATATTGTGCCTAAGGAGTATTGAGTTTTCTCATTCAATGTTAAAAACATGAACAAAAATAACTCCCTTCCTCGTTGCCAATTGCATAAGCGCTAGAGAATGTCTCATTGTTTTAATTCCCACCTCATTGATCACTAGTGGGGCTGAGCATTTTTTCATAGATTTATGGTCTACTTGCCATTTGCTTTTTATATTGAGCCCATATTTCTATTGGTGACTTGAGTCATTTAAATGACAAGATTATTAACTCCTGTACCATATTTGTTGAAAATACTCCTTTCTAGTTTGTCTTAGTCTTTTATTATTTTAAATTTGATTTTGTTTTTGGTGCCGGGCATTGGATCCAGTGTATTGTGCATGCTAAGCACATGCTCTATCACTGAGCAACACCCCCCAGTCCCATGTCCTAACCTTTTATTTTCAAATGTGGCGTTTGTATAGAATCTGTATATGATATACATGCATGGATAACAGTTTACTTTACTAATTCCTCTTGTTGATTTTAGAAGTACCTCTACCATTCCAACATCAGCAATTATTGACATACATTTATTTCCTTTTCTAAGGTTTCCCTCATAAATAAAAATGTTATTTGATGACTAATGCATTCCTTTCCCCTTGGGTGTGATGTTCTCCTTATCATCTTCTTAGTTCTTATATATTTTTGTGATTTCTTTCTGTGCCTGTTTAGCCAGTTCCATTGATCTGTTTGCAAATTCTTCTGCCAATAAAACACTTAATTGTTGGAACTTTAGAATATACTTTAAAGTTTGTCAGGTCAACTCTCCCTGCTTTAAGGAAATGCTTCCAACCTTTCTCACTTGCTTGGTTTTTAAAGTTTAGAATTATTTTACAAATATTTGTTTCATGAAAACATCTCACAGGCATTTGATAAGGGTCTCATTAATGATTTAACTGGAGAGCCATGAATCTACAATCATTTATTTGTACCTATTTATGACACCCTATGGCATCTTTGCAATATTTTTCAATATTTTTTCTCCATTTATCAAAGTATTGCTTTATAGATTCCATATCCTTTTGTCAGGTCTCCCTGTCAATTACACACACATATTGGAATAGTTATTCCTGGTTATTTATGCTTTAACAATCTATTATGAAGAAGTCATTTTGTTATTATGCCTTTTAAAAATAATTATTGCAAGAGTTTAGTCATATTCTTGATTTACGTTTATTTCTCTTGCACTCAACAATTTTATTGATTTAAATAGTTTTTTGATTAACCCTCTTGAGTCTTCTTAGCTTATAATTGTATTGTCTGTAAATAACATAATGTTGTATCTCCTTTCCTGGAATCATTCCTGTTCTTGTTCCCCACAACTTATTGTACCAACCTGAACAACCCAATCAGTGTTCACTAACTGTAGTGGCGGTGGGCTTCTTTTTAGTTTCACTTTCATTTTTTTACTTATTGAGGAGCGGTCTCACAATGTTGCCTAGGCTGGTCTTGAACTCATAGACTGAGGGCACCCTCATGTCCCAACCTCCAGAGTGGCTGGGACTATACATATGTGCCCCTGCATCTGGGGTGGGTTTCTTTTTAATATGTTTCATTTCAAAGGTAATGAAGTATAGTGTATTCATGAATTAAGTATTTATTTTGGCTTAAGGTTGTCTTTTACCTTTCCAGAACACCTAAGTGGGTTTTTTAAATTTAAAATAAAGTCAAATTTGTGTTTAGTTTAATTGGATGTCTTTTCAGCATCTGTTCAGATCATTATTTTATAATCCACCTTATAGGTATATTACTAGGTCTAATAATTTAATTTAATCTTCCTTGTCTTTCTTTCTTTCTTTCTTTCTTTCTTTCTTTCTTTCTTTCTTTCTTTCTTTCTTTCTTTCTGCACTGGGATTGAACCCAGGGGCACTTTACCACTGAGCCACATCCCCAGCCCCCTTTATTTTTTTTTATTTTGAGACAGGGTCTTGCTAAGTTGCTTAGGGTTTCCTTGAGTTGCCTGGCCTCAAAATTGCAATCCTCCTGCCTCAACCTACGGGTATCAGGTCACCACACCTGTCTTCTTCCTTGCATTTCTAAAATTAAATCATCTTTATCAAGGCACAGATTATTTTATACTATCTATATTTGATTTGATAGGCTTTTTACCGAAACTAGCTTCATAACTTGTAGGGCCCAGGGCAAAATCAAAGTGTGGGACCCCTTGTTAAAAAATTATTAAGAATTTCAAAGTGATGATAGCAAAGATTAACCAAGCAGAGAAGGCAGGCGTGTGTAATAGCCTTGGTTCTTGCTTTTATATGCATACAAGATGTTGAAATTGGTCCATATTTGCTACTTGGTGCTGTCTTGCTTGTTTTGATATCAGGTTTCTGATCATTTCAGAAAATGAATAGGGTGGATTATTACATTTTTCATCCTGCAGAAAATTTAATTTGACACTGGCATGAATCATTCTTTGCAAATGTGAAAAGGAAGATGTAGGCATGGCTGTTTGGTTATGGTATATCCTTGAAAAATCATTTTAAAAAAATTAAAAAAATAGACATAAATCTTGTTGTTGCCCAGACTTCCTTATTTTTTAAAGTTGATTTTAATCATTTGCTTTTGTCATAGCAAAGTGATCATTATTATCCTCATGTTTTTACTTTTTGGAGAAAATTTCTATGTGAGGTTTAATGTTGATTTGTGTACCAGCCTTAGCTTTGTTATGTCTCATTTCATGTAGCTGATTGTATTTGTTTGCGTACCTCTCACTTTTCTTCATCTGCTTTACCAGCAATTTCCCTATTTTGCTGTGATTTTTTTCCAACCTGATCCTCACATGCAAACAGCCTGGTGGAGGAGAATCTATCAATTCCTTCCACTTTGCATGTGGCCTATTTTGCTTTTCTGTTTTGCTTGTGGTATTAATTTCTGCTTTTATCTGTGTTGGTCCCGCCTATTTGTTCTACTTGGGCATCTGGCTTATTTGTTTTTTTTCCTACTGACTTCTCTTGCTCTTGATTAACTTTCATTTAAAAAATACACAATGAAAGCTTCATATCATAAGCTGGTTTCTGCTTCTGCTTTATGCTGCATTCCATATTCTTTGAAATTCAGTGTTTTGGTTTTCCTTTCTTTCTTTCCCCCCCAAATCTGTAATTACACATCTGACCTCTATGATTTCAGGGTTAAGAATCCACCCCACCAACTTTCTAAAAATTTTCACTTGTTTGTTTAAATTTCATTATCTGCTACTCATACTATACCTTTCTTTACTTTGTTTTAGATGATAGCATGTATAATTTCTTTCTTTTTTGCACTGGATGTTTGATAAATAGTATTATCCATAGGACAGAGCCTAAATTCTACCTATTGATTCAATCTTATTAATTATAATTCTCATAATTTCTAGGTCTCTTAGTTTTTAACCACTTGGGTTTTCAGTAGTTAAAAGATGTATGACAGAACTTAGAGCAATAATGGTTTTCCTTTTTACCCCTTTATTTTCATATTCCTTTCCGGGCTTTATTTCGTCTCATGCTATGTCCTTCTGATCATGAAGTTTTACAAGTATTACATATTTCCTGGGAAAGGTTTCATTTCTTTTGTCAGTTTCAGTGTTATCCTCCAAAATGGCTCACCACCTGTGTTGGCTTTTCATGGCTGTGACCAAAATACCCGACAAGAACCACTTAGAGGAGGAAGTTTATCTTGGCCCATGATTTCAGAGTTCAGCTGGTTCTATCACTCTGGGTCCCAGGTGAGGTGGAGCATCATGGTGGAGGTGTGATTGTGAAGGAGAAAGCCACTCACCTCATGGCTACTGAGAAGCAGGCAGAGATGGGAGAAGGGGCCACGGGAAGATTCACACTCCCAGGGCACATGCCCATTGACCCAGCGCTTCCAGCCACACCCTGCGTGCCTGTACTTACCGCCATCTGCCCATTTAGACTAGGATGGACTGATTAGGTTACAGCTTTCACAGTCCAATCACTTCACCTCTGAATATTCCTGCATTCACACAGGAGTTTTTCAGGATTCCTCATAACTATTTTTTATAATTTCTGTTTTAGTTCCTTATTGTCCTTTCGCCTCTGTTTTTCCTCATGCATCCTGGGAGCAGAGCCAGCCTGAATGTTCCCCATTTCTTCCTTGGCACCCAGGTCTGTCCCTGGCACACACAGAACATTCAATAAACTTGTAGACAATAAAACCACTCACTTGGACAGGTTAAACAGTTGTTTACCTTGAATTTTATTCAGTATATAAGGAATCTGATGACTCTGCTCTTTCTTGTTTCCTCCTTGGTTCCTGGCAGAAGAGGGCCCTGTGTCTTTGTGTTCCAGGTTGGGCAGCTCCACTCTCCCTCTGTCCACACCTCCTGTCTATTTGCTCTGCCACTGCCTCACGGCCTACGCAGGCATCAAGGCAGAGTAGAAGGAGCACCAGATTTGGAACAAGGATCAGGCGACACAACTGGCTTGGTGTGCTGAACAACCCTGGGGATACTTGCTGGATCCTGTGAACTCAGCTTCCTCATGTGCTTAAAATAAGTGAAATAATGTGTGTGAGACTTGAGCTTAAGTGACAGGTCCACTGCCATCCTTCTAGTCCAATACTTTAAAGGAAAACAACAATGAAAATACCACCTTCTAGAAGGTTGATAGCTGCCTGTGGGTGGGCCTGTGGTCTTGGAATTGTTGCTTGTTAGATGTGCCAGATGCTGCTTCTGGGCCTGGATAGAGGGACACAAACACCATCCTGGGACCAGGGACTGACCTGACACCGGGACACCATGACTCATGAGCCCATTAGTATATCAGGGCATCTGCCTTCCATATGGATGGCAAAGTGACAACATGGGCTATCCTCATTTTTATCTTTGGGAATGAGGCTAAGAAGTTCCTTCTGGTCTCGTGTCATGCAGTGAATCAGTAGGGGAATCAGTTATTAATATCTTCAATTAGCTCAGGGCCCTACTTTGGAGACGTTCAATATTCTCCTCTCTCTCCTGAGATTTCTCATTTGCATCAACAGCATCATAAATGGTGAAGATATCTTCAATCAGGTCTGATCCTTACAGCCTGTGGGCATCTTGCTAATTCTTATGAAGTCAGTGGTCAGGACTCTTGGTTCCCTTTCTTAGGAGAAGAAAGCTAGGCAGGGTTTTGAACCCTTCTGGGGTCCTGAGAAGGGCACAGTATTGGAATAGAGATGAAGAGACCTGGGTCCCTCTGTCAAGTCCTCTAAATGGGCAATGTTCTAATCCAGCTTCATCCTGGGCCTCAAGCTCTAGGATCTAACCCCTGTGTAGCAGACTTTCTATATCATGAGTCGGACCTCTTCTGTGTCCCTCAGCTTTGCCTCCCAGGGCTATGAGCCCTGACTGAGGAGCAGCTTCTCTGTAGGCCCGGTACACTCAGGACAGTCCCTTAGAAGGAGGAAATCCCTAGACATTTTTGTAAGCTCACCAAAGCTTTGGTGAGCTTACACAAAGGAGCATCCAGTCTCCTTAAAGTCAGAGTATCTGGCCAGCCAGAAGCCCATGTGCATTTTCCATTTCCAGGTTATATTTATGCTCTTCTCATGCCTCTCACTTTTCCAAGCCACAGCCTTTAGCTCCAGATGCCTATCCAGAGCCCGAGAGAGCACAGATTTGCTCCCAGCCCTGAGCCTGGCTCTTCTAGCTCTAGCAGCTGGGCCCAGCCTGGCCCGACCCAGAGGGCCACGGGGATCCACACTTGGCTTTGCAAGGACTCCTGGCTGAGCAGCCCCAGCAAATATTGGATCTCAACTCCTCTAAAGTAAGAGGAATACTTTCTCGCTTCCCTGGGGTGCCCTGAGAATGAATTATTGACTATTTGTAAAGCACTTTATAGGGTTCAGTATCATTACACAGGGACCACAGAGCTCAAAAGCAGTCCTGGATGCCCGACAGGGTGGTTGTTACTATTAAGCATTTATATAGCACTTTACATTTGCCGAGTGCTTCCCAATCACTTATTAGTTAATTCTCCCCGCACTCTGGAGCTGTCAGTGGACTTCGGTTACCATGCTCTCCCACCTGGAAATGAGGTTGCTAGGGTCAGGAGAGGACAGTGGTCCTGGCCAAGGCTACCCAGCAGGGGTGACTCAGAGCCAGGGTCATACCTTACATAGGTAGGTCATCATCAGTCGTCACTGGCTCTGTCTTTGACCCACGAATTAGCCTCAGAATTCATTCCTTCCAACCTTGTCATCAACCTGTTCAATTTCTCAGTGAGGCACCCCTGCAAGGGATTTCTATCATTGATGGCTCAGCGATACTCCCAGGAACATCCTGAATTGATGACTTACTGGAGCATGGAGGAATGAGCAAGAGTCACAACCCTAGTTGTGCAACCTTAAAGAATTGTGACCCTCAGCGAATTTCTTCATGCTCCTGAAGCTCTGGTTCTCAATGATCAATTAGGGACAGAAAAATCAACAAAGCCCTTGGGAAGAACACAAGTATTAAATGGAGAGAACTCTGCATAAAATAAAGGCTCAATACTGGTAAGCTCCAAGCCTCTGATGACTGTCATGTCATGGATAGATTTTTGCTTCAAAGGTGACATGGACATGACACAAAGAAAAGCTCCGGATCAAAGGAACCCACGGGGACTTGACACATCTCCTGCCTTTACCTTGGGAATCTGGGAGTAGAAAAAGTAAAGACAAGGACAAGGTTAGAACCTCTGCAATTTCCCTTATGTCCGTAAGTCATGCTGGTTAGAATCAACACTGCTTTTTTAGAGTTTTCTTTCTTTGATTAACAAGTGTTGGCTAAGTATATCTACCTAAAGCAAGGTTTTAGTCAGCTTTTTCATCATTGTGACCAAAAGACCTGACAAGAACAATTTTAGAAGAGGAAAAGTTTATTTGGGGCTCATGGTTTCAGAGGTCTCTGAGCCCGAGGTGGGGCCACACACTGTGGTGGAAAGATGTGGCAGAGGAAAGCAGCTCTGGACTTGACACCCGGAAGCAGAGAGAAACTTTTCCTTTTACCAAGGACAAATATATACCCCAAAGGCATACCCTAGTGACCTTCCTCCTCCAGCCACACCCTACCTGTCTACAGTTACCACCCAATTAATTCCTTTCAGAGGATTAATGCACTGATTAGGTCAAGACTCTCATAACCCAATCAGTTCACCTCTGAACTTTCTTGCAATATCTCACATATGAGCTTTTGGGGGACACCTCCTGTTTAAACCATAACAAGCAAGAACAGCTTTAGGAGTGAAGTATTTGGCAGTGAACAAACCAGGTAAAGTCTTTGCTTTCGTGCAGCAGAGACCTAAAGAGTGAAGCAAGACTGATTAGGTAGGCAGTGAGTGAGAGAAGTGTATATTGGTGGAGGAAGAGTATGTGCAAATGGCCAGGGGAAGGGAAGGCTTCAGAATGCCCAAGGAGCTGAGGGAAGACTACTGTGGCTTAAGTAAGGACATGAGTGGCAAGAAGAGCTGCGTAAGGACAATTGGAGCAGCCCACACAGAGGCCCCCAGACCAGAGTGAAAGAAGGGAATTCATTCTCTATGTGACAACACTGAGGGACTGTGAGAAAGGGAGTGAGGTGACCCCTCAGATTGCTGAGTGGGTCATCAAACCCTTGATAGTTGAGATGTAAAGAACTATCTCTGTTGGATTTTTCATGTCTTGGCTACAAGATACCTGAATACCTTTTCTTAGAGTATATCTGAGTGATAGAGTCAGTGAGGGTGCTCAGGAAGACCCTGCAGCTGGGCTGCCTCTGGCCTAAGTTCTGGGCCACCAAGCAAACATCACCACTTCCAGATGCCGAATTCAGAGTCCTCATGTGCACCACCCCCTGTTACTCCAACAGGCTCAGTGAAATGCAGTGACTCAGGTGGGTTCACTTACTAAGCATTGATTTGGGGAGTGGATTCTGGATCCTGTGGTTGTGAGGAGCCAGCAGGGCTATTAGCTCCTCCCACTGCAGTAGCTCATCCTTTTCCACCGCCCTTGTGAGAATTGCCTGCAGACTGGTGGTGGAGAGTGAGCCCCTTTTTCTTCCTGCCGTCTGGGGAATCCATGCTGTGGACCCGAGTAGTCCTTCGTCTCAGAGCTAAGACAGAAAACCCTGGATTCCCAGATCTCTTCCCTGGGGCTCTTGATGGACAATCTGCGTAGGAATCTTGAAGCTATCTAAGAGCGATGTTCTGGCCAGCTCTGAGCTTGCACTCTGATTGGAAAAATAACACTTCAGTGGCTTAGAAATTATATTTATAGAGGTGTGTACAGTGTTCTAACATGCCCTGGCTGAAGAGAACTTCACCATTTTCGGATCCACCTCCCTCATTGCTACTCAAGATAATGACTACAATTACCAGGCTGGCTTAATTAATTGCTGGTTGCATCATTTTGACCGTGTATGACTTGGAATCTGTTCCTAGCCCCAGTGGTGATTTCCTTGAAATCCCGTTGTTGAGAAGCTTTTGAGAAAAATAATGTTGAGGACTGAGGTCATAAATGAACCCACAAAGCACTTATACATATATATATATATATATATATATATATATATATATATATATATATTTTTTTTTTTTTTTAATCTTCAATACAATAAAACAAAAGCAGCATACTAAAATAAAGACAAAAGCATTGGCCTCTTATACATCATAAATTCATAATCGCAGGAAGTTTATAATTAATTTCCATTTACCATCCCTTCCCCTCTAGAAACTTTTGATATCTCTTCCTCACAATTTCAGCAAGATGCTTGTAAATTCACTTGGCTTGTATTCAGAGAACATGTTTAAAGGGGATAATATTTGTGAAGTATTTTCATCTCCAGGAACTCTTCATGCCCTGGGCTCCCCACCTGTGTTGGACAGAATTTTTACTAGCAGACAACAAAACCCATACAAGTTAGTTTAATCAGAAAGGAGATTTTAAAACCATATTAGTTGGCTTACAGGATCTCCAAGGAAACCAGGGAATGAACTTGGCTGCCACACAGCCATGAACATTACCCGAGCATACATAGAAGTTTTGTAGCAAAGTACCACTGTTGCCACCACCTACTGCTTGACACCCGTGGCACTGGGGCACTCAGAATGCATTTCAGCTGCAGAGAGCCTGTTGCTTCTGTCATCAAGCTTTCTGAAAGATATCGGGTCCTGTTGTGTGGCCAGGTCCTCTGTTCCCTTCTTTCCCAAGTCTTGAAGATATTTCCAGCTTGGTGGAACTTAGTCACACTGTGAAATCATGTGCAAAGGAACCTGGGAAATGTAGTTTCTGGCCTCTGTCTTGACAAAACAGGAAGTCCTGTGAGAAGGAAGTTGGCTGAGGGGCCAACATATAGGATTGGCCACAGTGCCCATGGAGGCAACAGGTTTTAGTAGAAGATAGATGTTCAAAAACTATGTAAGGAATTGTCTCAGCTCTGACCTTTCAAGTCAACTGCTTTTTGAGCCCCTAACAGGACAATAATTTTGAGAGCTAGGATTTGTAAGAGAGAGAGCTTCTTTTCTTCTACATTCTTGAAACTCCCATTAATAGGTGATAGCCAGGCCTAGCCCGAAGGAACATCAGGTTTGGGAAAAGTCACAGGGAAAAGAAGCTCACAATATAATATAATCATAGTCCCTGTCACACAGGAAAAGTAAAAAGCCTATCCTTTCCATCCTGGTGGTCTGCAGAAAGAGAAGACAGGAGAGGTGACAGGTTGGTCAAATCAGTCTTCATCTTCCCTCTCTTGGGGGTACAAGTTGGCAGGGTGAGGATGCTTAAAATATTTCTCAACTCCTGAAATATTAGGAATTCCTAGCTCACTTTCTACATTTTGTCTCGGGAGACTATAGACATGGCAGGAGACAGGCTTTAATTCATAACTTTGGTCACCCTGCAGTGGGAGCAATAATGTGGCCCAGGCAGAGGATGCAACTCGAAAGAGGAGCCAGAGGCAGGTTGCAAGGCCAGGGAGTCCCAGAAAGCCATCAGGGACCCACACTCTTCTACCCAGTAGTCCTTGCTTGCCCTTAGTTTTGGGTTCTGTGTTATATTACTTTCCAAAAAATAAGCAAAAAGAGGGCTGGGGATGTGGCTCAAGCGGTAGCGCGCTCGCCTGGCATGCGTGTGGCCCGGGTTCGATCCTCAGCACCACATACAAACAAAGATGTTGGGTCCGCCAATAACTAAAAAGTAAATATTAAAAAAAAAATTCTCTCTCTCTCTTAAAAAAAAAAAAAAACAAAAAACAAAAATAAGCAAAAAGAGGGAGAAAAGCCTGTGGATGATCATACGAGATTTCAGGGTCCTGGCTGACGCACGGACTGCAGCATTTCTCTTTCATGTTTGGTCAGAACTTAACCACATGGTTCCGCCTAACTGCACAGGGTTCTGAAATATTTGTGTGCTCTGGTTAGAGGACACTAGACACTGAGGGGCTGGTGAGAAGCACAGCTTAGGACCGTTTTGAGAGATGTATATTGTAGAAACTTCATGACCAAATAAAATAGTGGATCCAGAGCACAGAGTTGGGTGCCACAGGATGTCCTTAAGGCCAGACTGGATCAACGGCTGCCCCCATCGTCAGCAGCCCCAGCTGCGATCTGACTAGCTGGGCTGTAGTAGCCCGGGTCTGAGGCCCCCTTGCCCAGCTGCCACGAGGCCACATGAGCCCACCACATGGTAAGATTACGTTTGGTATGAAGGCATGTGTGCTCTCTACTACCTTTTCTCTACCCCTTCTTTTGTTTTTACCTCCTTTAGGATTGAGGCAAGGAAGGATGGTTAAGGAAAAAGATCAAGTCTTTCCAGAAGTGACAGGTCCTTGCCGCCATCTACTGAGCATTGCTGCTGTTTCTCTGAGTCACTGTGGTTGCATTGTGACAGGTGTCCCACCTGGGCTCTGCAGGGGCTCCTGTTTTATAGCTCTCTGCGGTAAGGACCCATTCTGGCACAACCCCCCTCGCCTCTCTCCTTCAGCTCCTGATACCACAATTTCTTCCATTGCCCCAACAAATTCTTACTGTGGTACCCCATCTTGTGGTAAGCTGTGTTCTGGGGTGCTGCATGGGTAAGCCAGCTAATCCCAGCCACCTTATGGGGTATTGCTGCTCAGATGACAGGCGTATGGGCTCCTTGGCCACCATCCTCACTCTTGGCCATCACATCTTTCCATTTTATTTTCTCTCCCCAAGCAAGGTGTAGAAGAGGTGAACAAGCCCAGGCAGGTGACCAATCAATCAGGGAATAAGGGACCAGTCTGTTTAGTAAGTACCTAAGTCTCATGGAGTCCCCGTCACTTGGCTTGGAGGATGGAGGAAGGAACTTTTCCCTAGGGAGGGTGAAGATTCCTCCCAAGGACAATGAGTCACATCTTCCTCCTCTCCAATCTGGTTGTCTACTTATATGGACATTCATGAAGCTGAAGGTGGGCTGGCATGAGGGTTAGTGTATTAGTTAGCATGTCTAGAGAAACAGGACCAAAAGGGCATGTGGTGTGTGTGTGTGTGTGTGTGTGTGTGTAGTGTTTTTATACAGTCATGCTTCTTTTAATGATGGGGATACATTCTGAGAAATCATGCAACAATTTCATCATTGTGTGGATATCATAGAGTTACACAAATTAAGATGGCTATGATGTCATTAAGTGATATAGTTTTATGAAATAATCATCATATATGGTCCATCACTGAGTGAAGTGTCCTACACAGCACATGATCAGAGATAGAGATAGAAATAGAAATAGAGAGAGGGGTCGGGGGAGAAAGGGAGGGAGAGGGAGGGAGATAGGGAGGGAGACAGGAGAAACTGAGGTTTTAAGGAATTGTCTCATGCAATTATGAAATCTGACACATCAAAAACCTGCAGGATGGGCCAGCAGGCTAGAGACCCAGAAATAGCCAAAGATGTACTTCAAGTCCAAAGGTCATTTGCTGGCAGAACTCCTTCTTGTTTAGGGTGGTCAATTATTTTGTTGGATGCAGGGCTTCAACTGATTGGATGAGGGCCACCCACAGTATGGAGGGCAATCTGCTTAACCCAAAGTCCACTAACTTAAATGTAATTTCATTTCAAAATAGCCCCCTCCTAGAAGAATGTTTGACCACATACCTGGATCTTCATGGCTCAGCCAAATTGACATATAAAATTGATCATCAGAACTAGTTATTGGATGAGCCTGCAAATTTCACCAGCTCTGAGGAAGGAGTTGCTGACCACTCTTGGCAAGTCTTTGGAATGTGGATGCTTAAGACTTCTCATCCCTAGATTTTGTTCTCGGACACAAACTTGAGGGAAACAAAACCAGTTACAGTCACAGTGAAAAAAAAGTCTTCTGTTTTAGTCAGCATTTTTTTTTTTTTTTTTTTTTTTTTTGCTGCTGTGACTAAAGGACTTGGGCAGAACAACTGTAAGATGATGAAAAGTTTATTGGGGGCTCACAGTTTCAGAGGTCTCAATCCACAGACAGCAGGATCCATGCCTCAGGGCTCAAGGCAGGGCAGGACATCATGGCAGCAGTGTGGAGAAGGGAAGCAGCTCACACGATGATCAGAAAGGAGAGAGAGAGAGAGAGAGAGAGATACTTGTCAGACACAAATACATACTCCAAAGCCACACCCCCAATGCCCCACCTTCTCCAGCCACACCCAACCTACCTTCAGTTAATTGCAATTAATCCCATCAGGTGATTAATTCTCTGATTGTGTTAAGGTTCTTGTAACCCAATCGATTCTCCTCTCAACCTTCTTGCATTGTCTCACGTGTGAGCTTTTGGGAGACACCACATCTAAACCATGACCCCTTCCCTATTTATGTTTCCATTACAGATAATCACTGCAGATGGCTTATTGTCTTTCAACTTTGTCAGTCACATATATCCACCTCTCTCTCCCATCTATATGTGTGCCTGTTTTATCTGCTTGTTTAACTACCTTTATTGAGATAATTCACTATAATACACCCATTTAAGCTGTGCAGTTTAGTAGTTTTTAGCATATACACGTGTAACCATCATCACAATTGTAGATCATTTTCGCCATCCTCAGAATGAAACCTTTATATTTAACTGCTGCCTTCTATCCCTGTCCACGTTCCCTACCCTAAGAAACTACTAACTTACTTTCTATTGCGGTAGCTATACCCGCAGGACTTTGCTCTGAATGGAATCATGTAATGTGTGGTCTTTTGTGACAGGTTTCTTCTACTTAGCATGTCCCCAAGTTTCATTCATATAGTATGGAATACTTCATTGCTTTTCATGGGAAAATAATATTCCACTGTATAGATAGATCAGATTTTATTTCTTCATTCCTCAGTTGATGGTCATTTGGGTTGTTTCCACTTTTGGGCTACTATGAACAATGCTACTCTGAACACCTGTGTACAAGTTTCTTGTGTAACTTATGTTTTTATTTCTGTTGGGTGTAAAACTAGGAGTGGAATTACTGAGTCACATTGTCATTCTAAGTTTCATCATTTGAGGAACTGCCACTCTGTTTTCCAAAGTGACTTCTCCATTTACCTTCCTTCCAGCTGTGTATGGGGATTCCATTTTTTCTGCATCCTTGCCAACACTTGTTATTCTCTGCTGGCTTCTAGCCACCCTCGTGAGTGCCAAGTGCTGCTGCGTTGTGGTTTTGGTCTGCATTTCCATGATGGCCAGTGATGCCAAGCATCTTTTCCTATTTGTTGATAATAAAACCTGGGAGAGAGTATTTGGCTGTGGTCAAATTCTGCTCATTTTGACTAGAAAAGTCAAGATTCCAGGTAGTAATTTCTCCTCTCACCTATTTCCCACAGAGATCATCTCACCTAGAGCCTGCACTCACTTAGCTAGGTAGAGCTAGAATCCCTTGAATTTGCAGAAGTCCCATAGCCAACTCCCTCCTCTATCCTTTCCCCTACTTGCTTTAGGTTTTTGCCTCTCCTGCATCCCAGCCTGGCCTCCCCAGACCTCCTTCCATGCCTCAAGACAGCCACAACCATTCTGCCGATGTTAGAGAGGCTGAGGGGAGTCTGGGTTCAGAGTCTCTTGCATTAGACATCACAAGTTCTCCAGAAGGTCTAAGCCAGTCTTTAAACACATAAGATGCAGTAATGTAGGTGGCATCCGACTCAAGTGTTCTCTTTGGTTTTCCCCTCACCACTGCCTCCTGAAGCCTGGGGATGCTCCCTGGAAAGTCTTGTGTTTGCTGAATGCAATTATCACGCTCTGCATAAGGACTTCCCTAGGCTTGAATGTAGGGTTGATTTGGGTGTGTACGTCTAAAGGGAGAAATTGGAATATGGTAAATCGCTCTCCTTAGTAAGAGAGAGGTGGCAAATTGAGTGGTCCGGAGGAAAATCTAGAAGTGGAGCTAATGCTAAGAGAGATTTAGAGCTGAGGTTGGCAACATTATCTTAAAGGGCCAGATAATAAATATTTTAGGCTTTGTGGGCCATTAAGTTTTCCTCTCATGGCTACTCATCTCTACATTGTAGCTCAACAGCAGCCCCAGACAAGATACAAATGAATGAGCATGCTGAAGCCAGAAAAACAGGTGGCTGCAATTGCTGAACCCTGGGAGGGGCATGGGGTGGGGGAAAAAGGAGATCTGAAGAAGAGACATGACAAATAGAAAGTTGTCACCCGATGTTCTATGTCTTGTATGACATGAACCACTGACTCCATGCATCTCACCAAATGCTTCCAGTGTGAACCAATTCTTTCGGATGTGTGTGAGGAGGTGCTGAGGGGTGAACACAGATACCGTACCTGAGCAAACCAGCATGAGAGTTCCTAGAAAAACATGGTGCTCAGGAAACTCTCAGCACTGTATTTAGCTGACTCTAGCCGGAATCAACCTTGTGATCTAGGTGGCAGAAATTTGCTGCTGTCTCTGGAATGCCCTGTTGCTGGTGGAGAAGCGGGAGAAGGTCAAGGAATTGCTGGTTGTGAGAAGCCTCTCCGTCTGCCCATCAAAACATCCTTAGAAGACAGTGTCAGATGAAAGCTCTGCTCTAACTAATGGCACTAACTTTGTTACATATTAGTGCACAGTGGGTCTGTAATGTCCCCCAAAGATTCATGGGTTGAAGGTTTGGTCACCAGCTGGTGGTGCTAATGGGAGGTGGTGGAAACTTCAGGAGGTGGAAGAGAAAGTAGGTCACTAGGGGTGTGTCTTTGAAAGGTTCATTTTGTCCCCAGTCCCTTCCTCTCTCTCTCAGCTTGCTGGCCACCAAGAAATGAGCAGCCATGCCATGAATTCTGTCTGATGATGGCCCAGAAATGGCAGAGCCATGGACTGAAACCTCTGAATTAGTGAGCAAAAATAAATTGTTCTTCCTTTTAAATTATTTTTCTCAGGTATTTTGTCACAGTAATGAAAAGCTGATTAATACAGTTATCTAATAAGTATTGAAGAGATAAGAAATAAGGAAGAAGAGGCATGGCCTAGTAGGAGACCTAAGTGACAAGCTGGGGAGTGCCATCTACTGGGTGGTGGTCTGTAGTCTGGCCTATCCATCAATTGCCTACTTGACCAACACCAATGCATATTGGGATAATGTGGGTGTCAGTTCCCATCTGGGTGCTCTTTCTGTCAGATCCAGGTTGAGTTATTTGGAAACATACCACCCTGAAGACATACAACTACCCTGAAAATACAATGTAAAAAAAAGCATCATCACTTTTTTCTCCTGTGGATCTGGTTTATTTGGCTACCATAATGGTCTACTGTTACTAATAGATTGAAAAGAAAACAGGATGAAGACCAAATCAGCCATTTTTAAAAGCTAGCTATTTCACATGAAAACATAGCCCAGGCCTTCAGTATTTCTTGTATTTTTTTTTTTTTTTTTTTTAGCAATTATCTCAGGAGAGAGGTCTTTCATAATATTTTATGTTCTAGATCAACACAACTACTTTGTTTTCTGAATAAACAATGGCCTCACCAGGACATGGAGCTCTTCTTAGTATGTGAGCGGTGGCATGCATAACAATCATCTAGTTATTAGAATGCCGCTGTACATTCTCTTTCCATTTAAGTTGTTTTTTTTTTTTTTTCAGGAAAACATTGGAGGCAAACATGACGTGAGATGTAATATCTTTATTGCTCAAAGACCTCATGCAGGTTTTTGAAGAGCATTAACCCCCCAACAGAGGTGTAGAGACAGAATAACTCACAAAAGGAGAATCAGAGAGATGGATGCAATACAACCAGTTAAAAAATTAATGCTAACTCCCAATGGTTAGTCTCAGATGGA
The DNA here is from genome assembly GCF_048772815.1 of Callospermophilus lateralis. NCBI lineage: Eukaryota > Metazoa > Chordata > Mammalia > Rodentia > Sciuridae > Callospermophilus > Callospermophilus lateralis. The sequence goes on along the minus strand of NC_135319.1, from coordinate 21,760,414 downwards.
GTAAATCGTTACTACTTTCTGGAAAGCAATTTGGTAAAATATTTCAAGATTCATGAACAGGATCATGTCTATGATCCAGAAATACCACACCTGGAAATCTTTCCTGACAAAAGATTACAAATGGGGAAAGAGCTATACACTTGAGTGACTAGATAAGCAAGCTATAACTTCAACAATGAGAGGATGCTTTAGCATATTTTATGGCAGATGAACTAATATGCAGCCACTGAAGAGCCAATTTTGAAGACTCTGGCAACATAAAAAGCAAAATGGGCAGGATTTAAATGGTGTGTATAACATAAAATATATGCATCAAGACTTCAAGGGAGTCCACAAAAATGTTGGTGACAGGCAGATGGAATTAACAATGACTTGAAAAAACTTTTTATTCTGAAAAAATTCAAATACACATGAGGCAAACAAGGTAACAAACTTTAATAAACCCACCCTTCAAATTGCATAATTACTTTTTGCAATATCTGCTTCATATATATTTAAAAGCATCTAATAGATTTCTTTCTAAAAAAAGCCTAAACAACATTCAGTAGTCACAAAATAAATAATTTTTCTCATGTGTAATTTTGAAAACTTCTTATATAATTTCAGACTTACAGAAAAGCTAGAGAGTGGCCACACCTGTCATCACAGTGGCTCAGGAGGCTGAGGCAGGAGGACAGTGATTGAGAGTTCAAAGCCAGCCTCAGCAATTTAGCAAGACCCTATCTCAAAATAAAAATAAAAAAAATAAATAAATAAATAAAGGGAAGGGGATGTGGCTCAGTGGTTAAGCACCCTGGGTGTGTTTAATCCCTGGTACCAATTAAAAAAGAAAAAAAAATTAGAATAGTGAAGAGAATTCCTGAATACTCTTTTTCTAGAATCTTCAAATATTAATATGATATCTTATTTGCTGTATTTACTGCCCCTCCATGTGTTATTTTTTTTTCTGAACCATCTATTATGGTTTAGATCTGAAATATCCCCCCAAAAAGCTCATGTATTGAAAGCATGGTCCCCAGGGCAGCAACATTCAGAGGAGGGGCTTGTAGGCAATGATTGGGTCATATGGGCTCTGACCTCATCAGAGATCCATGGATGGATTAATCCATTGATAGCTGAATGGACTGCCATGAGGTGGGTCTCTGGAAGGGCTCATCTTTCTCCTGGTCCCTCTATGTCTTCCAGCTGCCATGAGCTGAGCAGCATTACTCCATCAGGCACTTTTCCCATGATGTTTCTGCCTTGGAGTTTGCTAAGAGCTGAATTCTTTGAAACCATGAGACAAAATACACATTTTCTCTTCTAAGTTGTTCTTGTCAGGTATTTTGATCACAGCAATTAAAATTGATTATTACATCATTTGAAAAATTGTAGACATGCTGTCCCTTTACCCCAAAACATGACAATGTATATAATTCCCAGATATTCTTTTGCATAGCTAGAATCTAATGGTTACAACTAGGATATTAACCTTATATACAATCATAGGCACGTGACCTGCCCAATTGCACATGCCCTCACACTCATAAGCACTCTTTACTTGGCTTAAAACTCTGCAGTTAACATCTTGAAACTCTTAATAATTTTGAACAAGGGGCTGACATTTTCATTTTGCCCTGGGCTCTACAAATTCTGTGACTGGCCTGTATATAATACTATTATTTCATTTACAGACTTACCTGATACTATTTTTATAGTTAAAGATTCTAAATCCTATATTGTGTTCAGTGGCTATGCCTCTTTAACTACTTCTAGTTAGGAATAATGCATTCTCAGTCCTCCTTTGTCTTCCATGACATTGACATTTTTGAATAGCATAGGACAATTACTTCAGAGAATGTTCCTCAGTTTGTGATTTCTGATCACAATTAGCTTTCATCACAATTAGCTTTAGGATGAAGTATTTGCTATGAATATTGCAGAAGTGATAGTGTGTTCTTTTCAGTGCGTTGTATCAGGAGGCACATGTTTGAATTTGTACCATTACCAGTGATGTTAGCCTTACTCAGTTAAGCAACCATAAAGTACTATTTTTTCCTGAGTCTTTAAATATCTTGTTAGTCCTCAAACTTTTCCCCACTTGTTTTAAGCATCAATTGATGATTCCTTTCTGAACAAAGTTGTCATGGTTATTGATAAGTGGTGATTTTTCTGATTTCAAATTTTCTCCTATTTTTGTTAGTTGTCTTTCTATTGTACAGAAGGGGTTTTCCTTTCTTATGAATGATTTATTGACATCAGGATGGATTCAATAGGTTATTATCTATTACTTCAATTATTTATTTTGATGTTTTAATTGTCCCAGATTTGGTCACTGAGAGCCCTTTAGGCTGAATTGACTGTCCTGTAGACATGTCTCCATAGATTTTTGGGCACTTTCTAGCAAAAAATGATCCAGTCTCATCTTGTAAATTCCATACTTCAGCCCTGGAACCAGCTATTTTTACCAAGCATTGATGGCTTCTCTGAGTAGAGAGGGTATTTAGATATTAAATCTGGGTGCTAATTGTGCTTCTTGCTGGTAAGGTATCATTGTTTCATGCTAATATGTCTTTGTACCCATAAATATGTATGTCTATGCATCTACTTAGTTATCATTTATATATAGAAAAATATATCCATAAATTTATACTGGTATCTCTCATTTTTAATCCAACACCATAGGCTCATTTATCCTTCTTACTTTCCCTAATTTTAACTGTTTTTCTGTGATCATAATAAATTTAGCTTCCATTCTCAAATTGTATTCATTTGCTCCACCATATCATTTGAAATTTGGACAGTGTCTGACTTTTAATTGCAGATGGTATGAATTTTTGTTTTTGTGCTCTTTTTTCTTCTTTTGAAAGTAAGTTGGGAAATTTGGATTTAATCACAATCACAATGTTGGCTACTAACTATAATTTCTTAACATGTCAATCCTTTATGTTCAGTTTTCCCTGATTTTACTTACTGTTCATTTGTTCTAATTAGAATCTAAACAATTTTGCACTTTTTTGCTGGGTAATAAGTCTTAAAGCTATTTAAACAGACTATACTAACACCCCCTTTTCAAGCTATTTATGTGTGAAAGAACTAAATTGTTTTGTAGAATTTTCCATATTCTGGAGTTATCTGATTTTATCTAAATGATGTTGCTTAACAAGGTTTAGTAGTCTGCAGATTTTCTTTAATGGGGAATTGGACTTAGCACTTGCTCAAGGTTAGGGTCAACTTTATTTTGTTTCGGAAAAAAACTCTTTCTAGGTAGATGGTGTTTTGTTCTTATTGAATGATATCATAAGAAGCATGGTATCTGCTGGCCCCCACTCTAAGTAATAGCTGATCAGTGGGCTCAGGAGATGTCAGCTCTTGTTAACATGAAAATACCTATCAATTTTTCACCTAACAGATTTGCAGCCATTGATGATTTTTGTCATGACATATTGCCTTAGTAGGAAAACCACGGCCAACAACAATTAGCTAAATATTTCAAAATAGTTGGTAGAGAGGATTTTAAATATCCTAACACAAATAAATGATATATGTCTGAGGTGACATATATGCCAGTTACCTTGATCTGATCATTGCATTGTATATGTGTCTTCAAATGCTAAACTGTACATGAATATGTACAATTTCTGTGTCAATTAAAAATGAATTGATTTTTTCAAAAAGATTAATTGCCTGGACATGATGAAACCATGATTTTCTAAATCCATAGGAATGGCATTTCATCTATTTCCACACTGTGTAAGGTTACAATGTACTTATAATTAAAAATGTAAATACATAGCAGTGAAATTTCATACCAATACCACCAGTAAGTGGGGGCCAGATGACATTATCCACACAAAAGGTTTTTAATCTCTTTTCTCAGATATCTCCTTGACTAATTCCCCCTGAGAGCACAGTGGAAGTTTCCAAACTCTGGGGGTTTATTTTGGGAATGTGTGTGGCCAGTTAAATCCCTTTATAGAAGAGAAGGGATTTAAAAGGCACATATCCCATCACTCAACAATTTCACTTTAGGTATCAGCTCCGGTGGGACAATTACTTTTCTCAGGGTTGTGGCTTTCATGGTCTTAAAGACTAGAAACGATTTGGTGCGTTAGTTTAAGGGTAAAAACCAGGAGAGATGGTCGGGACATTCTTGATAGCAATGTTTGTGATAATGAACAGTAACACCCTGTAGGAAGCATCAGTGTGTGTGCAGGGATAAATCCAATGTACTCATTGGGAACATAGGCAGATCATACAGCAGGCAAGAAGCACAGACTCGAAGCTCATTGGGTCAATGTGTGTAAGTCTCCAAATCCTAATGTTGAGTGAAAAAATCAAGGTACAAAAAACCCGTTTGCATGCCAGTCATGAAAACAGAAAAATTTACTAATGATATTATTTATTTTTTATGAATATATATGTACCTATTATACAGTTTCAGTATCTGCAGGGGATTCAGAACTATGGAATATTCAAGTTCCTTCTATGGTGTAGTGTTTGCATACAGCCTCTGCACACCCTCCTGTGGACTTTATATCATCTCTAGATGATTAATAATATCTAATGCAATGTAGATGCTATATAAATGGTTGTTATGCTGAACTATGTAGGAATAATGACAAGAAAGTCTGTATATGTTTGGTAAGAATAAAAAAAAAATTTTCCAGTATGGTGGATTGAACCCAAGGACACTTTACCACTGAGCTACATCCCTAGCTTTTTTTCCAGATTTTATTTTCATACAGAGTCTCCCTAGGTTACTGAGGCTGCCCTTGTACTTGCAATCCTCCTGCCTCAGTCTCCCTAGTAGCTGGGATTACAGGTGTGTGCCTCTGCACCTAGTTTCAAATGTTTTCAATCCACAGTTGGTTGAATCCATAGGTGGAATGCGTGGATATAGAGAGCTGACTGGTATGTAACTATAAAAATGTGTTGGAGGCAACACAAAAGACATAAGAGAGTAAAAATGGGTAAAGTGAGGATAATTAATTAACATACTACTTGTGCAATTATTTTTAAAAAGTATATGAGCACAAAAACAGATGAAGAAGAAATATGCCAAAAAAGTCACAGATAGTTCTAGGGTCTGAACTATGGGTCAATGAGTTTTTCTTTCCTTTGTATTTTTCTGTGTTAGAAAATTCTAAACATTCTAAAAAAGGGCAAGGCCCTATTTAGCAGCATAAACAGCAAAAAATAAAAACAAACAAACCAAAAAAAAAGGTGTCTAGAAAGACTTGTGCAACAGGTCCTTTGAGAGGAGACTGCTGTTGGAGAAGGCTCATTCTGGGCTGGTAGCTCTCACTGGGGTGGGGCCAGCCCTAGGAAGGTGGCTTCTCTTGAGTTCCTGACAGGCTCCTGCAGTCTAAGGCTCTCTTGACACAAACCTGATATAAATTTACTCCGGATTCAATCCTATCTTTACTTTTCCCACAAGCCAGTGGGTCAAACTCAAAGACCCGAGGCTGCTCCACACGCCTCTGGTAGCAGGGCTACCTAAGACTGGACTTCCGCTTTGGTGGGGGCGTGGCTCCTTCCAGCTGCCCAGCCTCCTGCCTGTGGCCTCAGCCTCTTACCCAGGAGCTTTAGAGAAGGCAGTGCATTTGAGGGAGCGTTCAGAATGCCGTCACCTTCCGGAATGGATGACGGTGGAGCTTGCACATGGATGGTTTTATTTTTACCCCACGTTTCTAGAGAAAGCTTAATGGCTTCGAGTGCTCCTCTCTGTTCATGAAATTTAAAAGGGGGGAAAAGAGCGCACATAATTATAATCCCACAGCAGGGCAATTGGCTTGCCTCTGACTATTAGGTTCCATTAAAGATGTAATATCTGTGGTGTCTCAGGAGAAATTCCTACTTATTTATGCTTAGTATTAGGGCAAATATTAGTTAGCATCAAAACAGGATGCAGTTAAGTCTCATCTGATGTCACTAGTAGAGTTTGCCTTATAAACAAAATAAGTGGCAATTACTTTCAAGCTGAAGTAATAAGTTTTTTCAAGCATTTCCATTTTGTGTTCCTGAGAACCGTCCACAGAAAGGTGAGTGTTTCAGGAAATGTACAGGGTGTGCTTTTTAATCACACTTTATTTAAATGTGCAAACAAAGTCCATGGGCCTGGCTTCTCCCTGGGTTTTCCTATGGGACAGTAATTAGAAAATACAACCCAATATAGGAAATGAGCATTGCTGCTTTTATGAGGATTTTAAACCAAATGACTTTGCTCCTGTAGCGGGAGGAGGAGCTGCTCTCTCAGAAGCTCAGCAGGTCGGTCCATCCATGCTACCTGGTGTTCCATGCATTTTGGAAAATGACTCCTTGGCCATCTGAAAATCTATTTCCTGAGAAAGTTGAGGATGCTGGGTAGAGGACTGAGACTGATCTCTCCAGTGGGAATGGGTCCCAGCACTCAGCCTAGTCACAAATGGCTAGGCTGTCTCTCCCAGCTGCAGTGTTGGGGCAAGTTGTCCTTTCCATATGGCCATCTTCTCTGGCAGCTAATGGTTGCATGCACTGTCTGTTCATCCCAGACTGTAGTTTCTGAGCTTCTAGAACATTCTCCTGAAGCATACAATACGGAGCCCAGGCTTTGTTGGTCTAGAACTTTCTCATACTGAGTATATCTATGCAGTGTCCAGAGACACTGTGTGGTAATGGCTCAGGGAGGACATGAGGTCCCAGCTTGTATCCATTCTGGGTATCCAAAGCTCTAGTCATTCTTGTTGCATGGGGTCATAAATCCCTCCATCCCTCTGAGAGGGGCAGCTGCTCTGTTTTTGTGGTCCAGCCCATGGCTTTTTCTCTGGAGTGGAGAGAACCCCTCTGCTTAGAAGGCACTAGGCAGAGCTGAGCATCTAAGTGTAAGCTAGGCTGCATATATGTCTCTTGTGGGACTCTGGCTCCATGTCCCCGCTTCTGCTCAGCACAGGGCCAGCCCAGGCCATGTGAAAGTCTAGGATAAGTTCAGCTTCATCTCCTCTCTCCATATATGCTCATTTCATGGAACAATCCTCTCTAATAGTCTGATGGCCCTTGAATCTTTGTTGGGGACCTGAAATCTTCTTGTGAGCTCTGCCAAAATGGCTTACAGGTGCAGAGAGCATTGATCCACATTAAACATAAAATTGCCATACTGTTTCTCTTCCTATGTTTCTGTTCAAAATAAATGGCTTCCATCTTCCACTCACTCAGACCAGTGCCTGTTCCCTCTTGACGGCACTCAACCAGCCCTCACCTTTCTTGTTACCACGCTACAGGTCAGCTCTCCCTCTCTCATCTGTACTTGTACCTCATCACCATGTCCACAGTCCTTACTCTCTTCCTCAGGTGCACTCTCTCTGTGTCTCTAACAGTTGTTTCTGGATGGCCTTGTCAGACTGGTTTCAGGACTCCTTGAAGATACTCAAATCCAGAGATGCTCAAGTCTTATATACTGTGGCATTGCATTTTATATAATCTTTGTACATCCTCCAGGATATTTTAAAATATCTCCCCATTAGTTATAATACAATGTAAATGCTATAGAAATTATTGTTATACTGTATTGTTTAGCAAATAATGGCAAGAAAAAGTTTTCACATCAGTACAGACATAATTTTTTAAAAAATATTTTCCATTTGTGGTTGATTATATCCATGGAGATAGCACCCACACATACTGGGGGCCAACAGTGTGTGTGTGTGTGTGTGTGTGTGTGTGTGTGTGTGTGTGTTTCCTGCTATTTTTTTGAAAATGAATATTTCAATACTGAATACTTTATCTTTAATACTCTGCAAAGCATCTTCTAGGAATTAAGCACTCGGGCAATGTCATTTACTCAGCACACATATTAAATTGGGAGGATACAGAGAAGTTATATATGATCCCTGCTCAATCTTATGTAGTGGGAAAGGCTAGAAAGACAAGAACTCAAGAGCACACCCATTGCTGACCTAGTTAGTGGCTGAGTCCTTGCTTACTGACCTTTAAAGAAGAGCTTCATCTGCCTCTCTCATGGAGTGCCACGGGACTTGACTGCTAAGTTTTCTAATGCACTGGAGATGCTGGCTGCCAAGTCTATGCTACACCAGGTTTCCTCTATAGCCGCCAGGTGAGAGGCAGACTATTGCCTAGATAGTGATGTCTAGGACTAAAAAGGGGACACGGGAGGCTTTGGTGGGTTTGGTAATATGTCCAGAAAATGAATCTTGTAAGAAGTTCCTTAGGGGGTTATGCATGTTTGGAAACCTTTTGCATGCCATGTTGCAGTGGTAAAACTAGACTTTAATGAACCAGCAGTAACTGGTGGATTTCCACACTTATATCATACTCAGCAGGAAGAATGTCTTGGTCAGCAAGACAACAGAGATGCCGAGCTGCTAAAAATGGAAGGGATCCCCCAGATGCAATGCTCTCCTAAGTGAAAGTCTAGGATAAGACTGAGCCGAGGAATAGCTGTATGGGAGAGCAAGCTGATCTCAAGGAGAGGGCTTGGGTATGAACTGATGTGACACAGATTTGCTAAATGAAGATGACCCTGAATGAGTACCTAGCTGCACCCTGGCCCCTGTGTGTGCCATTCAATAACTTAAATCAACATGGCCCTGGGTGTTCTGCTCATAGTCTGTGCTGTATGGAGGGAGCTCTGGCTGGGAACTGTCAGAGGCTTATCAAGTATTTTTTTTTTAAGTTAATAGTGTTTTATTGGCAATAAGTTCAGCAATTTTTTTAAAAATTATAATTGCTAGTAGTTATTTAGATAGGAAAATATTCCTTTTCTTTGGCAAAATAAACATAGGTATTCATGTATGAAGAGATGCCAACGATTGGTGGATTTAGATGAAATGTTTACAGATACTCTGTTTGCAATATTCTATTACATATTTTCACATTTTTCAAACAAAAAATAGAAAGTTAATCTTTCCTGACCTAAATTATTCTACTACTTTTTTCTTGATCAGAGGCGAACTAAATAATATTTTTTTTTACATTTGATACATTGCTACTTCTTATATGTTGCGATAATATATGAAATGAATTGTATTCTGCCACCATGTATAACAAATGAGAATAAATAAATAATTTAATGAAAAATATAAGTAGGAATTGAAACAAACTATAACAATAAGTAACTGAATGGTAAGTTTCAGTAGATCCTTGGGGCTGAAGTCTATATTACCATGACATATCAAGTATGTTTTCATGGTACTATTTTATTGGTCACTGCTATGGTTGTGAATATTGTTTGTCCCCCAAAAGTGCGGGTCCCCAGTGTGGTGGTATTAAGAGGTGATAGAACCTTTAAGAGGTGGGGCCTAGTGAAAAGTAGTTAGGTTGTTGGGATGTGCTCCAAGAAGGGAATATGGAGGTTTCTCTGAGTGAGTTAGTTCTCGCGGTGGAATTGTTATAAAACAGTGAACCTGGCCCCAGAATCTCTCCAGTTTCCTGCCTTATCACATGTTCTCTCCCTGATATGTGCACTCCTGCCCTGATGGCCATCTGCTGGCACTAGAACAGATGAGAAACTGATACCCTGCTCTTGTGTCTCAAGAACTGTGCGTTAAGTAATATCTTTTTTATATAGTACTCAGCCTCAGGTATTTTGTTAGAGAGAGAGAGAGAGAGAGAGAGAGAGAGAGAAAGAAAGACTAATACAGCCACTTAATCTTAAGACTAGAAGGTCCTTCCTCTAGATGTCACCTGATTACACTGGAGCTCACAGGACATTGACCTTTCTGGGGTCACTCAGCAAGGTGGCAACCGCACTTCATGGTGCTCACTGTTAGTCCGTGATTCTGTTTGTCTAAGTGGGGGAGGTGACAGGCATTCCAGTGAGCATAATATGTCAGAAGTGGCCAGAAGGTCTGGCTAGGCAGATTCATCACCCATTCCATTGTATAAACAAGGAAGAAGGAAAAGGCAGTGAGTTTCATGGGGGCACACAGCATGTTAGGGAGTCAATGCACGAGTGCTATGAGCAGAGGACACTCTTGACACAACAGATGGGCAGAGTAGTGGGAACCTCAAATTTGCACAGGGTTTCCTGCCCATCTGCTCAGGGTGCTGAGTTGATCTTTTGCACCTCCATGTCCCTAGATCTGTGTTTCTCTGGAGTCCTATCTGAGCCCACCAGCCTGTCTGGCTGACCATCACTATGATAGTTTGGTCATCAAGTTCTTCCCTCACTGGCCACTCTGAAACTTACTCTCAGTCTGTTCATACCTGCAGGAAGGGCACAGAACTGTGGGATCCTGAAGGGACTTTGTATTATGATAGAAGGAAGTCACCTGCATGAGGTGACAGGGAGTCCCACAGCAGCTCCACCAAGGAAGACAGGCAGAGATGAGAACGGACTATTTATTGCAAAGTGGGCTGAGAATTGATGACCCCAGAAATGATGCTTCACTGCAGAGAAGGACTTATAGGAAGATTCTCAGAGCCTCAAAGTTGGGGGTGGACATCAGATATGAAATGCTGAACCCTTGAGGTTCTAGTCCTGGCTCCCCAGTCCTAGCTGGAATCTGTCCCATATACCAGTCCCCTTTCCACTGGACACTGTACTTCTGGGGAATAAATCATGTTGCTCTGGGGTCCTAGATCTGTAGGGATGGCAAGATCGGGGCATGCTTCTGAGTTTGGATCATAGCATCATTGAGACATGGGTTAAAATTCGGATCCTATACTGATTGCTGTTTGATTTGAGCAATCAGTAATAGCCCTGGCTCTTGGCCCCACCGTGTGATAACTAGACTCCATCCCACATGGAACTGTTGTGAGGAGTAGATTGACAATGAATGTGAAGCCCCTGACACTGTGTCTGCTGCAGAGCTCAGTGGTGACAGTCATGATCATGTCTGGTTCAGGAGAGAGCAAAAGAGGCTTGGAATCTGTCATATCTGCCTACACGCGTATTAGCCATGTGTCCTCAGGAAAGACAGCTTTCCTCCCAAACTCAACTTTCCCACATATAATGGCATCTAATAGTTGCCCAATAAATCTCTCCCCTTCCCCAGGCATTATGCTCCTAAGGAAAAAATGTTGAGGATCAAAATGAGTATGTAATTTAAAAATCCCTTTTATCTTTCATCCTGTAAAACTTGATGTTAATGTTAATGTGAGGTGGATGCTCGTTCAAATGCATCATTGACACTTTTTACATGCAGATTCAATATCAGTATGTTCAGATTTATTTATTTATCATTCCTGGGATATACAATAAAACACAAATTTAATTTTACCTGTGTCATCCAAGCCTTCTCTTTTCTTGCTGCTTTATTATTTACTTGTTTTGTCGGTTACTGAGGGAAAGGTCTTAAAATCTCCCACTATGATCATGGATTGGTCTATATCTTTTTCAATTTTTACATTATTCTTATATATATTTTTAAACTATGTTGTTGGATATAAAATTTTAGGACTATTTTATCTGCTTGTTGGCACTATTCTTTTCTTTTCTTTTTTTTTAAATTAATTTTTATTGTTGGTTGTTCAAAACATTACATAGTTCTTGATATATCATATTTCACACTTTGATTCAAGTGGGATATGAACTCCCATTTTTACCCCGTATACAGATTGCAGAATCACATCAGTTGCACATCCATTGATTTACATATTGCCATACTAGTGTCTATTGGCACTATTCTTATTATAAAATGTCCCTCTTTATTTCTAATAACGCTTCTTACCCCAAAGGCTGATCTTAATACAGTCACCTTGACTTTCTTTTGCTTAGTGTTTGCACTACATAGCATATTCTATACTTTTACTTTTTTTCTTAAATTAGGGGTTTTGTGTTTTTTAAGAGAAACTTTGGTTGCACAGTAAAAATGGAGAAGGGACAGTAATTTCCCTCATGACCCCTCTGCCCACACATGCATTATCAACATTCCCCACCAGAGTGGGATGTGTTACAATTATCAAGAACAACCTGGACATTTGTTACAGCCACTGAACTTCAGTGACACATCATTGTCACTCAGAGAGTTAGTTTACATTATTCTCTCTCTCTTCTTTTTTGTTAGTCTGCACTGTTTTTTAAAAATTATATTTAAAATTTTAAAATCTGATCTTATTAGTTACACTTGACAGTAGAAGGCATTTTGACACATCATACATAAATGGAGTATAACTTCTCATTCTTCTGGCTGTACATGGTGTAGATTATACAGGTCATGTCATCATATATGCACATAGGGTAATAATGTCCGATTCATTCTACTATCATTTAGGGGTCACTCTTGGTGTTCATATTCTATGGGTTTTGACAAGTGTCTAATGATACACATCCACCACTAAAGTATCACAGAATAGTTTCATTGTCTTAAAAGTCCCCTTGGCTCTACATATTCATCCCTACTCCCCACTAAATCCTGGCAACCACATTTTCTTTTTCTTTTTTTTTTACTGACTCCATAGTTTTGCCTTTTCCCAGATGTCGCATCATTGGGATTGTACAATATGTAACCTTTTCAGACTGGTTTCTTTAACCAGGTGAGATCTATATCTATAGATAGATAGATAGATAGATAGATAGATAGATAGATATCTCCAGAGATTAAACCCAGGGGCGCTTTATCATTGAGCCACATCCCCAGTCCTTTTTATATTTTATTTAGAGACAGAGTCTTGCTAAGTTGCTAAGGGCCTCGCTAAGTTGCTGAGGCTGGCTTTGAACTCATGATCCTAGAGGCGCGTGCCACCACACCTGGCCCATTCTTTTACTTTCAACTCTTCTGCACCATCCAGCATGTGTGTTTTATAAGCAGTTTTTTCCTCCAGTCCAACGATCTTTATCTTTATGGAGATACTCACTGTGATTATACTTCCATCATTTATAGATCTATTTAGCTTTATAATAGTCCTTTTGCCCCTCCTTTTTTGCCTTCTTTTGGATTAAGTATTTAAAAAATTATTCCATTCTTTTCCCTTTATTAGCAAGTTTCTTACGTATTATTTTACTGCTTTTAATTGTTTCCCTAGAGATTGCAATATGCATCACTGACTTATTAGCATCTAATTTAGATTAATTTCTTTACAACTTCCTGCACCACATAAGGATCTTTTCCTATAGTTGCACCTGCCATCCTGTCTTATGTGTTTCTGTTATCCTGCATTTCAGTTGTACACCCTTGGTAAATCCCACATGGCATTATTATTACTGCTTTTCACAGTCAAGAGCCATTTATATAGAGACACGTATTTTCTCTTTCTGTTGCTCATCATTCTTTTTTGCCTCTCTGCTTCTATCTGGAATCATTTTCCTCTGTTAAAAGAAAACCTCTGACATTCCCTTTAGTCGTCTGTCTACTGGTGGTAAACTATTTTTGTTTACTTGAAAATACCTTCATTTTTCTTTTATCTTCAAAGAATATTTTTGCTAGACATGGAATCCAGGATCTGTGATAGTTTTTTTTCAGAACTTTGAATATATAAATCCCCTGGTTTCCATCTTTTTCTATTGAGAAGAATAAAACCGTTTGGTCTTATCCATGTGCCTTGAAGGTAATGTGTCTTACTCCCTAGCTTCTTTGAGTATTTTCTGTTTATCTTTGATTTACTTAGATGCTGTATCTGTGGTTTTCTTGGTATTTATCCTGCTCAGATGAATCCCCTTTGAATCCACTTTTGTTGTTCTACTCCAGAGACTGGAAAATTGAGCCAGAGCAAGGACAAAGGCCTCTGGACCTTTTGGATCAGAAATTACCTGCTCCTAACTAGGAGCAGCACACTCTCCCCCAGGGCCTCTGATGGGCTTTAGTCTTGTCTACCTCCACTATCTTCTCTCTTATTCCTGGGGTTTTTAGGAGAGAATTTAAACAGATCTGAAATAGTTGGACGCTGTGGTTGAATGTTTGGTTCCCCCAAGTTCATACTTTAAAATGCTGCTCCCTAAGGTGATTGGGAGGCAAGACCTCTGGGAGGTGACTAGGTCATGAGGGTGAGCTCTCATGAGTGAAGGGGCCCTAGTGAGATCCCTTCCCCTGCTCATAGGAGGACACAGCAAGAAGGTGGCACCTATAAATGAGAAAGGAGTCCTCACCAGACACTGAATTTGCTGGGGCCTTGGTCTTGGGCTTCCCAGCCTCCAGAACTGTGAGCAATAGAAGCCTGTTGTTTAGAAGCCACTCGCTCTGTGGTGTCTTATTAGAGCAGCCCAATGCACAGAGACATTTGGGTAGAAAAACGTTCTTCTGGAAATGTTAACCATGCTCAGGATGGTGGGGAGGATATCAGACATGGCACCATCCACCATTTGTTGATGCCTTCTTTGTAGAGATACCTCGGAATAATGGTTAAGATCCAGCATCTAGATCAGTTCACTTGGACTTATATCCTAGTTCTGCCACCCATTTCTCTGCTAGTTGTGCAGTTGAAGGAAGGTGATATGGTTGGGAAAACTGTCTTTCAAAGGTCCATGTGTTAAAGACTTGGTCATCAGAATGGTGCCATTGGGAGGTGCTGTGGACCTTTACACAGTTGGGCCTAGTGGAAGGTCCTTAGGTCACTGGGGATTATGCCTTCAAAACATACTGTGAGACCCTGGAATCTTCTTTCTTTCTTTTGCTTCCTAGCTATGGGTTAAGCACGTATGCTCTACCTGCGTCACTGCCATGATGTGCTGCTTTGCCATAGGACCAGAGAAAATTTTCTCTTTATAAGTTGACTATCTCAGCTATTTTGTTACAGTGTTGGGAAATTAACACAGACAGGGATCCAGCAATCCTTCAGTTTCTCCTCTGTAAAATGGGTGGCACTTATAGTGCTAGCTCATAGTGATACTACTTCGTAGTTAGTTTTTGTTTTTGTTTTTCCCTTTGAATAATCAATTAATTAATACTAAAAAGGCATTAGAAGAGTGTCTGGAACAGTGGCTCTTTATAATTGTTACCTGTGTGTTTACCATGTGCAGGACCTGTTCCTGACCATCTGAGTAAATATGGTGAGTGGGACTGGGGAACATGACTAATGACAGATGACCCAGAGTACAGGAGCCTAACATGGAAAAGATCCAGATTGGATCCACCCAGGATCTCTGTGACCTAATTCCAGCAGGATAGTATATACCCTCTACCATGTGTGTATATCGTGTGTGCAGACAGCCAGACCTCTGAATCTACCTGTCAGGCATGTTGGTGACCCACTTTAAAAAAAGGAGTATTCTGTTTAGTCCAAACAAGATTATGGGACCAGAGGTGCGAGCTCCTCACTGTCTTGCACTAATCGAGTCTCAACAGCCATTTGGCTTCATTTCTGCAGTCACCAGACACTATGACTCTCATTTTCCCCTCTAGCAATTAATAGAGGAGGCATCAAGAGCAATTTCAGGGAACCGGAGGAGCTACTCAAAGTGGCCAAATTGTTAGCAGTCATGCTTGGAAATACTACATGGAAATAATGTTCCATTTCAGGGCAACTGCTTTCCTAAAATACCCAGGACACAGACAACATCCTTAGATGACCTTTACACTGACCTTGCTAATAATGTTTTTGCTCTGGAACGCCAAGGTGTTGTGAAATGCAAAAGTTTTTGGAGACAGACATGCCAGATTTGGATCTTGGTTTCCCTTGTGTTAACCTGGACCAAATCCCCCAACTTCAGCCTGATGTCTTCAGTTGGAGCCTTCTAACTCTATTATAAGGACTTCAGATGAGCCATACAAGGAAGAGGAGCTCATTGCCTCTCCAGCTCTGTAAGGATGGCTAACCCCTAATCCCACCTGCCTTGAAAATCTTACATAGCTCCAGATTCTGATTTTGCAGAAGCTTCATATTCTTGACCACTTCATCCTGGAGATCCTGACTTCATTTAAAGGGGTGAGTTTCTATGCATGACATTGATGCAAGAGCAAAACCTAGTCACTGCTCCAAATGCAACAGGACATGTTGAGACAGGATCAGGGGAAGAGTCACAGAACACCGCAGTGCAAACTACTCAAATAACTTCTTTGACTCCTCTTTTTTCCAAAAGTTCCCTCCAGGTGCCTTTGACTAAGGTCATCCCTTGGCCTGTCTTACTGATTAGCTTCCCACTCCTGTCCTTCTGTACCTCTCTCCTTCCATCTACTTCAGAGGACACAGTAACTCCCAATTTTCCTCCTCAAATGTTGCACCCAAACCATCCGAGGCTTCATCAGACAAAATAGCCTTTTATTAAGTAGCATCTGCCTTTCCAAAAAGGCAGCTAAAAATATAAATGGCAAAGCTCTTCATTCTGTTGCTGAGTATAGTGTGTGTGTGTGTGTGTGTGTGTGTGTGTGTGTGTGAGAGAGAGAGAGAGAGAGAGAGAGAGAGTGAGTATCTGTCCTCAAGCAGAAACTGAGACGAATCCTTGGGTGCAAAGAATCCATTTGAGAATTGATGCCAGGAAGCAAGAGTTAGGAGGGTGAGACAGGACAATGCCTATAAAATGTGTATTAGCGAGATGACTTCTACAGACATCAAAGGATGAATACTGCAGAAACTGCTGAGAAGACTCAGACAAAATTATCTATTTTAAAACTCAGGAGACTGGGTCATATGTCTACTGGGGGCACAGTGACTCCTCCACGTTTCCAGGCTGCATACCAGCTGAGTGGGTTACTATACCTTCAGAGAAAGCTCAGAAGCCAGAAAGCAAAGAGACCCAAGGCTTGGGGTGTGTGCTTATCACTGTCTCCCTCACAGAGTAGAGCACATGAAGTGCCTAGCACAGTGCCCAGCCCTCAGAAGGAGCTCAGCAAACCTTCCTCCCTTTCCTCCATTGTTTCTGTTTGACTCTCCATGGGATGCTGCTGGGGCCAGGATTCCAGCCAGGGCTCTCTGATTGAATTGAAGTGCCCTCTTTCCATGACCTCAGCTTGTTCTTGACCAATTTAAGGGCTGAAGCAAAGCTTGGTTTCAGTTCTTACAGTGCTGGCTTGTGTTTCTGGGAATTACATATTTGCTAACTCTAGTGAAAGGAGACTTAGAGATCAAAGATATGGCAAGCTGGTTTCTGTCTGGAAGAATACATCGAATCAAACTTCTCCCACTTTAAGCTTGGAGTGTTTAGAGAGAGAAAATGAACAGAAGGTGAGGTCAGGACTATGCAGGGAAAGGAGAGAAAACGGGTGCAGCCCCTTGCAACAGGTCAACACTTAGAGGTAGCCCAGGTGGATGAAGGGCAAACCTGAGAGCCATCTTGTGTTGGTTGTTTCAGATACAGTCAAGTGTAGCCTCATTGGAAAGATTATAAAACTTTTTCCATCAAATTCTATCTATACACTCTTGGATTCTGAGCCCAAAGCTTGACTCACTCTTTGTTATAAAGAAAATTATAGAAGTTATAAATTATATAAAAATTATAGAAGAGGTATTAAGACATATTAGCATTAAGGTGAAACTTTCCTCTTGTCACAGTGTTATTAAAAGAGAATTAAAATTAAAAAACACGATTACTTGAACCTTCTTGCCTTTTACCAGTGACTGCTCACCTAGTTTTCTAGATCGAGTCTCAGTGAACTTTTGTTTTTTGCCCCAATGATTCACTTTAAGAGGACTAAACTTTGCCTAATTCAAAGAGAAAGAGAAGAAGCCCTCAGTCATCGTTTTGTTAAGACCAGGGATAATAGGAGACCTGAGTGGAACACCAAGTAGCAATGTGACATGGGTGATCCTTCACATCTCCAGGCATCTCACCTGCTCCAGGTGGGTGAACTGAGGTATTCTCTAAGGTGCTTTCCTGTCTGATTGGTGAGGTGTCCTTTCCTGGGAAGGTTTTCATGAACATCAGTTGCTTGGGGGTTAGTTGAACAGGCCCATCAGCAAAGGAGCACAGAAAAGGCATTGAAGGCAAGCACATAGTCAGAACCAATGGATAAGAGGAAATTCTTTTGAAGTTGAAGGATGGAGCATGATCCAGAGCTTTGAATGATCCAGAGCTTTTCCATACTCAGCTTTGGGAGCCAGAACAGGTGTCACCACCTTTCTTAAAACAGTGGAATTCCCAAGTGGCCCCTTATCCTTGATGTACACCTGGTTCCCTTGATGCTCTGAGCAGCACTCACAGAAATCAATCCCACAGAAGCCTGAATCGTAACTGCTGATACAGACATATGTGCAGTTTCTGGAGCCACTCTTTCTGTGCAGTAACTCTTAAAAAAAAGTCAGCACTAAAGTGATTTTAGATGGCCTAGATAAATCAATATGGCAAATACCATGATTCCTTTTATGAACAGCCTTTGAAATGCTAAATATCTTTCCAGATGGGCTCCAAAAATCATTCAGTCCTTGTAACCCTGAATCACTCAGAAGATCATAGCTTATCTGCTCTTTAGTCTAAATTCTATCATGGGCTTTTGGCCAAAAGCAATAAAATCTGACCCAAGCTGCAAACCCTCTTTATAGAGAAAGATACAGAAAAATTTCTTTTTCTCTTTTATATAATTTTCTATATTCTGAGAAAGAATATGATCAAATAAAATCTTTGTAGGGAGTGGTTTATATTAGGTTCATCCTGGAATTGTTATTAATTTCCTTTCTAATGAAGAAAATTGATTTTCAGGAAGGGTGAGGAGGGCTATTACCAACATCTGCTTTTCGTGCTAAGAACTGAGTTCAAGTCTTTAGTTTTCTTATTCAGCCAACTAACTGACTAGTCTTAGATGACTGATTTCAAATTAACCAAAGACTAGGTTATCTCCTGCCTTTGAAATGGAAAGCAGTTTCTGTAAATCTGACTCAACAGCTACTGGGGAAAATGATAGCTGAGACAATTATGGATTGTAATTAATTGTATCTAAGTTAAGCCAGTGACTACTCCTACCCATTAGCTATCAGATTCACAGCCATTGCTTCTTTACCATTCCATGTCAGGAAGAAAGGCAAGGTGAAGTCCACGTGGAGAACTTCCTACACAAGATCTAGACAGTGGGTGAATGGCTTCAGGCCCTGTGGGGTGCACAGGTGATCTGAGGAATTGCTGTAGGAGTTCTGCCTTTTAGTACTGTCTCTTCCAGGCAGTCCCCATTACTGAGGGCCTGGCTCTTGTGCTCAGATTGAAAAGATTAAAGGAGACTTTTTTCCATGAGAACTATATGGAGGATGTGAATATGTGTCCCAGGATCTTCCCTGGTTGGTGACAATAGACATATAATATCTTCTAGCCTCAATGAATATTTTTAATATATATCATATGTATATAATATTATATATATATATATATATATATATTCATATAATATATATATTTAAGATATATATCATATGTCTGCCTCATCAGGGGGATTTTCTTCAAATCTTCCCAGGAGGAACATCCTCATAAAGGACAAGTGAATAAAGTTTTTGATCCATAATGTCAGAAAACCATTTCTTTCTTAGATTTTCAACAGTGTGGGGAGAGAAGGATACAACACTAGGGAAATCCAGATTTTGTTCTGGGCAGAGGAGAGGCCACTTAGGGTGTGGCTGCAGGCTAGGAAGAAAATCATTTGGCTCTTCAGTTGTTTCAGCTTAGTAATGAGGGAGTTGACAGTGGCCAAGCAAACTCTGAGGACGCTTTTCCTGTCCTCAAAATAGTACCTTGATACCATGCTATAACCAAAGTGACCAAGATGGGCTGAAAGGCTCTTATTATTCCTGAATCCAATTTCATGAATGACCTCCAAGCTCCCCTTGAGCACTGTTTGGGGTTTCTGTAGTGAGAAGACCATGGCCTTGGGAGTCACATAGCACTAGCGATCACGGACAATCTACTCATCCCTTTGAAATTCAGTTTCCTTGTCTGAAGAAGGGGTTGCAGAGCCCAACCCCTCTGTGCTCAACATATTTCTGGTAGCTACAAATATACATGATGTTTTGGGGGGGGTAGCAAAGCCCATGAGAGTGTGGGACACCCAAAAGAAGGCCCCAAGGAATGGAGAGTTATTTGCCTCAGGAAGGAGACAAAGGCTTGAGAGGGAAGTCTTTCTAGAAGGTTTGCTTACCCAGACTTTCTCTGTGGCAGATTCCCACAGGTGGACCGTGGCTTCCTCATAGCTCCTCTTTGTGGGGAGGGTCTGTCTAGGATACTGGGATTATGCACCACACCTGGTTCCATTCCTGCATGGCAGAACATGGTGGACATGATGTGTGCTGGCCCTGATGCGTGCTGGAACCAGTGCTGGCCCTAGAAGCAAGGATGGATGAGATGGAGTCCCTACTTTTCCACTCTCCTGAGGGATCAGGGGAAGGGCCAGGGGGGAACTCTGCTTGTGTAAGAGCTGGGAGTGGAAGTGACTGTGGAAAGCCAGATACAAGCTTCATGTGTGCTCTGACTGTAGGTCCCAGGAGTGGGGGGAGGTGAGAAGTGTGAAGTAGTTGGAACCCATTTCTGGAGAGAAGGTTATGAGGGCTGAGGCTTTAACCAACCTGGTGCAAGGGCCTCCATGTACCCATATTTTTTGCCCAAAGTTGAAGGAGGATAGGAGATGAGAACTAGGCCAGGAAGCTCCTGGTGGGCCATCAAGAGCTAGAGTCCCCTAGCTTGGGAAGCTGGGAGTTTGTGACTAAGTCAAACCAGACAGCTGGATTTGAGCCAGGGAAATCCAGGAGCAGAGATCCACAAATATGCTGTGCTTCACAGATGGCTAGGAAGTCAGGGAGGACCTAGGCCTGGGAGAATCAGTGTCAGGCATCCCTACCATGCATCAGACACTGCACTGAGTCACAGAGTGAAGAGTCTGTTTGTGGCACATAGGGGCCCCTTCACCTTGCAGGTGTCAGCTCAGTCAGTGCCAGGTAGATCTTACTAACATCATACTGATTCTATAGATGAGGAAACTGAGGCCCAGGGAACTAAATGACAGTGTGTTTAAGTGGAAACAGACTGGGACCCAGGCAGCTTGGCTCTCACACACTGCACGCTCCCTCCTTCTCGGGCTGGCACAGCCTCATGACAATGCTGTGAGACAACCACATCTCATCCTGCTTCACAGTGAGCCCTGCTCCTAGACACAGCTGGTAAGGGATGCAGCCAGGACTCAAAGCCAGCTCTTTATGGATCCAAAGCCCAGGACCTCTCTTTAGTCCTTAAGAAATGCTTGGATTCCAAGGGTGTCAGCTTCAGAAACTTAGGACAAAGCTCGGCTTCCACTATTTTTTTTTTTTTTCTTGAGAGCTGCGCTTCCAACCCAATGCTGCTCACTTTCTCTTGCCTGTTTATTTTTGATCCTGAGCTTTGCATTCTCCCTCAGCATCCCCCACCCCCAACTTTAATTAGCACTCATGATCAACTCATGAGCTCATTCTGTGTACCAGCTCCCTTGGCACGGACGGACGGCTCACATCTCTCAGTTCCTCCTAGAGGAGATGACCCAGGAGGGGGCCCATGGTTTAGAGCTCAGGTAATTGGTGAGATGAACCTCTGGGCAGAGAGGAAAGGATAATGCCACACCCAGAACCACAAAGGCCATGCCAGATAGTAATGTTTGACATTAAAGAAAGCTCTTCCCAACTGCTCAGCGCAGGCAAAGCTCAGAGCAGGATATGATGAAAGGACTCAATTCCAGTGGAAACGACAGCAGGATGCAGATCAGCGGAAGATGATTGTCCCAGTGGGGACCTAAGGCAGAAGTTTGATACAAATGGAGCCTCGGCGACTTGCATAAAATAAAATGGGATAAAATCTCAAAAGCAAGGGACGAATACACAAAACTTAGTTTAGTTCTATGACTTAAAGTTGCTATCTGTTTTCAATGAGGTTGGATTTGGGCTCCTGTAGGCAGAAGTCACCAAGGGGCCAAATATTGATATTGTTGTGGAAAAACATCCCCAGGGGCCAGCTGGCTCCTCTGAGTGACAGGACTTGCAGGTGGCAGCACTGGGTGGGGACTGAGATGGATTGGGCTCAGGGCTCTTTTAGCAGTGTAATCACGTCTGTGACATTATTAAAAGCCTGAAGAATACAGAAAAATTGGGAGGAAGAGACTTGGATTCTTCCATAGGTATACAGCCCTGTTGAAACAATTATCATCATTTTATTATATTTCAGAAGTCTTTTTTTCTCCATTTACTTTTGAGATCATGCTCTGTAAGCAAACTTTCTATACTGTTTTCCCACCAAAAGGGCTTCTCCATGTTACTAGTTTGTTAAATTTATTTTATTAGCTGCACTGTGTCCTATTATGTGTGTGTGTGTGTGTGTGTGTGTGTGTGTGTGTGTGTCCCCATCCATCCTGTGTTGGTGTGTTGTTCTTTGAACACTTGGATTATTTCTAATTTTTCACTCTTATGTTTGTACATAGGTTTATTTGCCATAGTTGAGGTTATTTTCTTGGAAAAGACCCCCAGCAGTAAAAAGTGTACCTATTTTGAACACATTTGTTAATAGTGACAAACAAGCCTCCCTGAGAGAGCCCCGGTTCAGTGTCACTGCCATGAGTCAACCTTGCAGCCTAGGCTATGGCTTCTCTTTGTTATTTTCTCAATCATTCATCGATTCATTCAACAGTCATTAAGCTCCTGTTGTATACCAGACACTGCTGTGTGCTCAGTGGGAACAAAAAGGAATCAGACACTTTCCTGCTCTCCAGAGATCTCCCACTCTGGAACAGAAGGCAGATGATAGAACAGTGGGGCTTGTGTGGGGGTGGAGGAGCAGCCAAATGCCATGTTTTTCTGGGCAGCTCTTGTGAACACAGCTGCAGCTCTGCTCTCCCAGGACCAGATTTCCATTCCCTAATCCCTGTGCTTCCAGGAGCATCTCCCACACTTCTTTCTGCAGAAATGCTCTCTTCTAACTTCCTTCTTGTTGTGGATCCTCACGTACACGCCACAGGATTCTCAGCTCTCCTGAGTTCATAACCAAGTCCATAGCTTCCAATCCAAACATCCCAGCTTCTTCAGACTAGCTGTATGGTCAGATTGTCTCACCCATCTTATCTTTTGGAACTTCTTCTTTCTCTGTGGTCCTGTACCATGGCATGGGCTCCCAGAGCCGTGAGGCTCCTATCTCTCTATACATCTCATCCAGTCCTGAATTTCTTAGTTTCCAGGGTGTGATGTACAGTGGATGTCTCAGAAGAGATATTAGCAGTGAGATGGAATCTCTAAGGGGATTCCATACATTTTTGTATTCCATATATCTTTTCTGCAGAAAGAAGTGTGGGAGGTACTCTTGGAAGCACTCTACCACATGGGTAGTCTTTGGGAGAAGACATGGTCATTGGCTTTTCAGAGAATTAAACAAATGTGACTATCTGGGGGTACAGAAGATCATTTCCATACAGCTTCATTAGATGTAAGTTGTTGGCCTGAAGTTTTAATATTTTCAGTTTTTCTGTCATAATCCAGTTTGAGGTAGGGACTGTTCATTCAGTTTGATTCCTTTTTTTTTTTAACTCCAACTCTAGCACAGAGGCAAAGTTGATAAGAAGGAAGTAGCTTCTCCCCAGTCCCAGAGGACCGTAACAGTAACACTTTAGCTTGCCTCTAATTACAGCCACCATGACAGTTCATATGTTGCAGCAATAAAAATAACCATAAACCTTACATAATCATTAAAGTTAAGCAAACAGCCCCACACTGCATCATAACATACAGGTAGTTGCTAATAATCCAGGAACAGCATTGGGGTATTCAAGGAACATCTTTCCTATCTCCACAGTTTCTTAAACAACTTTAGAGACATATTTTTATTAAGTATATGCAAGGCAGATGATCTTAAACCTCAAGAAGAGTGTGCATAATAATTGTGTACTCTTCTAATGCTCTCCAAAGACCTATTCAGAGTCCATTCTGAAAGACAATAATATATCAAGAAGTTCTGCAAACTTCCTCCTAATGAAGACATGCCAATTTGAGACCAAGAATGTGGCCTCCAAGGACAAAATAACCACTGCTCTCTGTCTCTCGGTATTTTGCTACTTTATTTCAGAGTGATTCAAAATCTAATTAAATTTCTAAACTCTAATGAAATTACAGAAGAAAAATCATTTAGGATTATATTATGTACAATTACTCACGGCTGAAAATTACAGTTACCCTCTTTCACCGGGATGGAACCTCCTGGGAAAACTCTTGTTATTTATCCACCATATAAATCTGACAGTTCTCCCACTACTTACAGGTTGGAGGTAAAGCTGAATTAATTAAATGTATATATCCTGAGCTGCAAGAGATAGGTGGGAAGGGAGTTCAAGGGGAAGAAGGAAGTATAAGGGCTGAGGTCTCCTGATACAAGAAAGTCTGGGATGAGTGAATACAAACTAACACTGGATTCCTTCTAACAGGGCAGATGCTCCAAGTGTGGGTCTCTTGGAATCAGAAGCATTGTATATGGGAAGAATAGAAGAAAGATCAGGTATAAATATGCATTTCAAGCTCTTTTGGGCTTTGAGAAGCTTAGTTTATTTTCTATAGCTTTGAGAAAAACATTATCAGATTGCCTAGGGATAGGCAAAGTGTGCAATTTCTTTTTTTAAAAGGGTGCAATGACTGGACATATCCAGACCAATATAAATAATCAGATTTTGGTATTCAGCATCTTAGCAATTTCCTAAAATTCTTCTGCTTACAATCTTCTCTCTCTGTGAATAATTTTGAAGGTACTATCATAATTACAAATGTTGTAATGCACTACAGAGTCTGGTTTTGGGGAACTTCAATTTCCAGGAACATTGACTCACTCATTTGGACCTTTATTCCTATTCATAATGACTAGAGATGATGGCTAAAATATGTATGTATATTTTAAACATCTGTTTGGGGATATCAGAGAGCTGCCAAGGCAGTGAAGAATGATGAGAATAAGATTTGCAAGAGTAAACCCAAAAACGAGCCCTAAATTTAAAAAGTTTTTTTCCCAGAAGATTTTTAAATCCCAGAAGAGATCCTAAGAAGCTGATAAGTGAGAAAAGATGTGAGTAGCTTTGAGGGGCTAGAATTCAGAACTAGCTTGGTAGACTTCACCAAGAGCTAATCTCTAGGAGAAATGAGGAACCACCAGAAGTCCTTCAAAAGGACTAGAATCCAATTTAATTCATTATAATCTCTGAAGTTGCATTTAGATGTTGGGGTTTTGCTAGGAAAAGGTGGAAGACTGTCAAAAGCAACATAAACTCATTTTGGAGAAGATAACATTATCCAAAACTTAAAACTGTTTTACTTCTATAACTTTTTTCCTTTATCATGTCAGGAACTCATTCAAAAATAGTCACTAGGCACATGACAAAACAATGAATTCCACACTCAAAAGGGAAAAATAATAGACAATAGGAAACAGACCCATAGTTAATCCAGGAAATGTAACCAGTATTTCCTGGATATTGATGTAGGAAAAATATGCTTATTCTGATTAAGGAAATAAAAAAGAAGATTGTGAAGTTTGACAGAGAACTGGACAGTATAAAAAAGATTAATTAAATGATTTTTTGAGTCATTCAAATGAAAATTCTAGAACTAGAAATTGCAATAACTGAAATTAATATCACAATGGATGGTTAACCAGAGATTATATACAAGTAAAGAGAGAATTAATGACTGGAAGATTGAGAGAAATCTATAGACTGAAGCATGGCAAGATAAGAAGATGAAAAACACAGAAGATAATGTAAAAGACATAGAAAATACAGAGAGAAATTTGAACATCTGTTCAATTAGGGTCCCGGAGAGAGTGAAACAGAAACAATATTTTAAGAGATAATGGCTGAGAATTTTCTAAGACAAATGAAAAACATCAAGCTACACATTCAAGAAGTCCTAAAATACCTTTCAGAATAAATTTTTTTAAAAAGTCACACTTAGGTTCCTCAGAGGAAAACTGGTAAGAACAAAAGGCAAAGGCAAAGTTTGGTGGCAGCCAGAAAAAGAAAGAAAAAAAAAATCTTTCAAAGAGCAACATATAGACAGTCAGAGGTGATTTTGTAATGTATGAAGCTCAAATTTCAGGATGCCTCACTTAGATATGACCCTTCTGAGGTTTCTGTTTACATTTTACAGGTTTTTACAAAACGTGCAAGTAAGATATTTTGACTATCATTGATTACACTGCTCTTTTCCACTCTAATTTCCCTCCTTTATATTAATTCCTATGATGGGCTTTTAAAAAGTATTTCCAGGGTTTGAAGGTATCAGGTAAAGGTGAGGTTGAACTGGAGATTCCATTCTGTCTTACTGAATAGTAAGCATCATATCCTGGTGAGAATGTCACTCAATTAGTTAGTTCTTTTGGTTTATATAAGTAAGAAGAAGTTTTTTTATAAATGTAAATACATTTTCAGAATCTTTATCTCTATGATGTTTGTAATAAGTGGACCCTCTATGTGAATAGTTTCTCCATCCGTGGATTTGACTAGTTGTGGATCAAAAATATTTGGAAAAATTTTTCATCTCTACTGAAATATGCATACTTTGACCTTATAATTATTCCCTAAGCAATACAGTATAACAACTATTTATATAGAATTTACATTGTATTAGGTATTAAAAGCCATCTAGAAACGATTGAAAGTATATGGGAGGATGTATATAGGTTATATGCAAATATTATGCCATTTTATATAAGGGACTTGAACACCTATGGATTTTAGGAGTTGCAGAGGATCCTTGAGCCGGTCTTTAGGGATAGCTGTACAAAGGAAATTGCTAGTTTTACTTAACTCTTATGATTTCAGGGCAGAAGCCAATATTCTAATTTAGAATTTGTAGATGACTTTCTCACTTCTTGGTCATATAAGTCAGAAAACTGTTAATTGCTCCTGAGAAAACAAGGTAGGAATGTGAGGCCCCCAACATTTGGTTGTGTTAGCTGAGAAGCCTCCTGCATTACCCACTAGGACCAAATAGCAGGCAATCCTTTACTTGAGGTAACTGGATGGTTTCCATTTGCTGGTCTACATATTTGATAAATGCTAATTTTTTTCAAACTTCTTAGAGATGTGAGTTGGGAATCAAGAAAAAGAAAGAGAAAATTCACTCTTTTCAACAGTGAATTCCAGTGTCATAATTCTCACACACTCCTGAGGACCAAGTATGGGTGAAGTTGAGCCTGGGAAAGCTGCTCTGTTTTCTGAAATCCCTCTAAACTGGGAACAAAGCCCTGCCTCTGCTTCTTTGGCCAGTAACCCGAGTCATGTCTCCTAGGATTTGGCCCTTTGTATCCATGAATGTGAGTTTGGTCTATGGTTTCCCCAAAGTCACATAGTGGATGATCAATTCCTTAGTCTCACGGGACACTGGAAAAAAAAAATTGAGGGTGAAAGTTACTTTTGGGTTTTGGTGGTTTCATTATTTCAAGATTGATCACTTTAATAATGAAATTTGCATTAATACCTTAATGGACTTTATACTTTTTATCATGACCTAGCCATATTTGAGAAAATTTAGAATTACAATATTATTCTTAGGCCAGCAACAGAAGTGGGCACAGCCATTCAGAACTAGGGAAATAATTTAAGCCATAAGTGTGTACAGGCATAAATATAATTTTTATAAACAGGAAGTAATATTAAAAAATATATATATGTATTTATGGTAAAATTGGATCATATTTGTGTATACGATTCCCTCTAGACTGCTTCTAAAAGCTTGCATGTCCTTATTTTAACTTATTACTCCTGCTAACCATGCTCCAAGGTCACAATGTTCTTTAATTGTAAAAGGTTTTAGACAAGGGAGCTGCAACCACTGCCAACTTTGTTTTTTCCCCCTGGAAACAGGTACTTCCACCAATTTGCTTACTGAAACTCATGCAAAGTAGTGGAGCAAAAGGTACTGTCATTTCAAGTGTATGCCCTCAGTCTGCCTAATTCTCATTAGATGTGCCCATTGGGTCTTGTCTTTTTCTTGTTTGATTTTTAATTTATAATAATTCCATGATAAGCATCCTTATATCCAGCCATATACATTTTTCAATTACTTACTTAAAATTTGTTTCTTCAAATGCAACTGATGGGCCAAATCAGGTGTAATTTTTTTTTTTTTTTTTTTTGGTGCTGGGAATTGAACCCAGGGTCTCATGAATGCTAAGCTTTTGCTCTACCACTAGGCCACATTGCAAAGCTCCTTGTGGAAACTTTTAAAGCCACTTATGCTTAGGGCTAGAATGAATTAAAAAAATTTAAATTTCTATCAACAAAACCTTTGTGGTATTAATATTTGTTTTAATTTCATGTTTATTGTGTAATCTTTAATAAATGTCAACTTCTTCATGACATATGGGGATTATAAGGATTGTGACTATATAATTTATTACCCAAAGCAGAATCTTCCTCATACCTTTGGGAGTTAAATAAGATGTTATGGTAATTGCACTAAGATTGTGAGCACAAACCAGGAGTTATTTGGGAAACAACATATGATCCTCCTATTAGCCAAGCATAATGATAAAAAATATCCATATACCCACTTCACAGCTGAAGAATTAAAACACTATTTTTTCACTCTCTCTCCCCTATCTGCCTTGCTCTGAGAGATAACCCTTCCCCACATTTGTGTTTATCATTCCCTAGATTTTAAATAAATACTATTTAATAAAAATAAGATGTGTATCACTAGACTCTTAATTGTTTAGCTTTGCTTTTTTCTGTATTTCAGGGAAATGGGATTTTTTCTTTATTTTATTTTATTGATTTTTTAAAAAATAAATGACAGCCAAATGCATTACAATTCTTATTAAACATATACAGCACAATTTTTCATATCTCTGGCTATATATAAAGTATGTTGGCACCAATTCGTGTCTTCATACATGTACTTTGGATAATGATGTCCATCACATTCCACCATCCTTGCTAACCCCCTGCCCCCTCCTTTCCCTTCTACCCCTCTGCCCTATCTAGAGTTCATCTCTTCCTCCCATGCTCCCCCTCCTACCCCACTATGAATCAGCCTCCTTATATCAGAGAAAACATGCGGCATCTGTATTTTGGGGATTGGCCAGCTTCACTTAGCAATATCTTCTCCAACGCCATCTATTTACCTGCAAATGCCATGATTTTATTCTCTTTTATTGCTGAGTAAAAGTCCTTTGTGTATAAAAGTCACATTTTTTTTAATCCATTCATCCACTGAAGGGCATCTAGGTTGGCTTCACAGTTTAGCTATTGTGAATTGTGCTGCTATAAACATTGATGGGGCTGTGAACCTGTAGTATGCTGTTTTTAAGTCCTTTGGGTATAGACCAAGGAGAGAGATAGCTGGGTCAAATGATGGTTCCATTCCAAGATTTCCAAGGAATCTTCATACTGCTTTCCATATTGGCTGCACCAATTTGCAGTCCCACCAGCAATGTATGAGTGTACCTTTTTCCCCACATCCTCGCCAACACTTATTGTTGTTTATCTTCATAATCGCTGCCATTTTGACTGAAGTGAGATAATATGTTAGAGTAGTTTTGATTTGCATTTCTCTAATTGCTAGAGATGAGAAATTTTTATATTTTATTTTGTTGTTGATTTCCAATTTCATTCCATTATGATCTGATAAAATGCATGGTAGTATCTCTACTTTTTTTGTATTTGCTAAGAGTTGCTTTGTGGCATATTATAAGGTCTATTTTAGAAAAGGATCCATGTGCTGCTGAGAAGAAAGTGTATCCGCTTGATGCCAATTGAAATATTCTACATATGTCAGTTAAGTCTAGGTTATTGATTTTATTATTGAGTTCTATAGTTTCTTTATTCAACTTTTGTTTGGAAGATCTATCCAGTGGTGAAAGAGGTGTGTTAAAGTCACCCAAGATTATTGTGTTGTGGTCAGTTTGACTCTTGAACTTGAGAAAGGTTTGTTTGATGAACATAGCTGCACCATTGTTTGGGGCATATATATTTATGATTGTTATGTTTTGTTGGTATATGGTTCCCTTGAGCAGTATGTAGTGTCCATCTTTATCCCTTTTGATTAACTTTGGCTTGAAGTCTATTTGATATGAGGACAGAAACCCCTGCTTGCTTCCGCAGTCCATGTGAGTGGTATGATTTTTCCCAGCCTTTCACCTTCAGTCTATGAATGTCTTTTCTTATCAGATGAGTCTCCTGGAGGCAGCATATTATTGGGTCTTTTTTTTTTAATCCAGTGTGCTAGCCTATGTTTTTTGATTGGTGAGTTTAAGCCATTAACATTCAGGGTTATTATTGAGACATGGCTTGTATTCCCAGCCATATTTATTTATTTTTGTTGTTTAACTTGACTTGATTTTCTTCTTTGATTAGTTTTTCCTTTAGGGTACTACCTCCCTCTGCTGATTTTCATTGTTGTTTACTGTTTCCTCTTCATGGAATATTTTGCCAAGGATGTTTTATAGTACCGGTTTTTCAGCTATAAATTATTTTAACTTTTGTTTATCGTGGAAGGTTTTTATTTCATCTTCAAATCTAAAGCTTAATTTTGCTGGTTACCAGATTCTTGGTTGGCACTTGTTTTCTTTCAGAGCTTGATATATGTTGTTCCAGGATCTTGTAGCTTTCAGGGTGTGTGTTGAAAAATCTGCTGTTATCCTAATTGGTTTTCCCCTATATATAATCTGATTTCTTTCCCTCGTGGCTTTTAAAATTCTTTCCTTATTCTAGATGGTGGGCATTTTTATTATAATATGTGGATCTCTTGTGATTTTGTACATTCGCTGTCCTGTAGGCTTCTTGAATTTGGATTTCCAATTCATTCTTCATGTATGGATATTATTTCATTGAATAGATTGTTCATTCCTTTAGTTTGGACCTCTATGCCTTCCTCTATCCCAGTAACTCTTAAATTTGGTCTTTTTATGCTATCCCATGTTTCTTGAATGTTCTGCTCGTGGTTTCTTACCATTATCACTGTGTGGTCTATGTTCTTTTCAGGATGACATATTTTATCTTAATTGTCTGATATCCTATCTTCCAAGTGGTCTATTCTGTTGGTGATGCTTTCATTTGAGTTTTTAATTTGGTTTATTGTCTATTTCATTTCAAGGATTTCTGTTGGTTTTTTTTTTAGAACCTCTATCTCCCTGTTGAGGTCATCTTTTACTTCCTGTATTTGTTTATGTAGCTCCTTGTGGAAGTGATCTTTCACTGCTTGTATTTGCTCTCTTATATCTTCCTTGAGTTCACAGAACATTTTAACCATGTATTTACTGAACTCTTTCTCTGTCATTTTCTCTGGTATGAAATGGGATTCTTCTGTTTGTCATCTTTCACAGTTTGAATTCTCACACAGTTTATGTAGCTTTGTCTAACTGTTCTTTGTTGTTATTATTTATTCATTTATTATAGGTGTATATTATTCTATGTTAAACATTTATCATAAATGATCTATCCATTTTCCCACTGATGGTTTTCAATCATTCTTTCAAGGCCCTTTGCTATTATATATCATGCTCTATACCTTCCTAAATCTCTGAATGACATGGCTAAGGGAGTCCTTGGGTGTATTTCTAGGAGGAGAGCTGTTGGATCACAGAATATGCTAATCCTCAACATTAATAAAGAATGGTTGTGGAATTGTAGTTTTATAATCTCAATCTTTTAAAAAGCATGTTTTCTATATACCTGTTTGTTACAGGTATATAGCAATTCAACTGATTTCTTTAAAATATAACTGTGAAGACAGTAGGGAAAGGAAAGGGGAAGTACCGGGGAATTAAAATGATAAAATTATGTTATATGCATTTATGAATATGTCACAATGAATCCCATTATTGCATAAAGTATGATGTCACAATAAAAAATTTAAAAAACTATTGACCCTATATTCAGTGATATTATTATTTTTTACAATTAGTCTTTGAGAATTAGAGACTTTCTATATAGACAAACATATCAACTGAGAATCTAGTGTTTCCCCTCTTTTTTCTTCCGTCTTGATTTTTATATATTCCTTGTTAGATTTTTTAATTTGTTCTAATTAGTTATATTAGAACAGTTGAATGCATTTTGATACATTGTACACAAATGGAGCACAACTTCTCATTCCTCTGGTTCTACATAGTGCAGATTATCACCAGTAGTGTAATCATACATGTATATAGGGTAATAATGTCTGTCTTATTCTACCATCCTTTCCATCCCCACAGCCCGTCCTTTTACCTTACTCCCTCTGCACAGTCCAAAGTTCCTTCATTTTTTTTCCTACCCCCACCATCATTATGGATCAGCATCCACTTATCAGAGGAAACATTTGGCCTTTGGTTTGGGGGGATTGGCTTATTTCACTAGGATGATAGCCTTTAGTTCCATCCATTGACCTACAAGTGCCATAATTTCATATTTCTTTGAGGCTGAGTAATATTCCATTGTGTATATGTACCACATTTTCTTTATCCATTCATCTGTTAAAGGGCATCTAGGTTGGTTCCATAGGTTAGCTATTGTGAATTGAGCTGCTGTAAACATTGATGTGACTGTGTTACTGTAGTATACTAATTTTAAGTCCTTTGGATATACACCGAGGAGTGGGATAGCTGGCTCAAATGGTGGTTCCATTCCAAATTTTCTGAGGAATCTCCATACTGCTTTTCAGAGTGGTTGCACCAATTTGCAGTGCCACCAGGGATGTATGAGTGTACCCTTTCCCCCACATCCTTGCCAACAAGGATTATTATTGCTTATATTATTGACAATTGCCATTCTAACTGTAGTGAGATGAAATTTTAGAGTAGTTTTGATTTGCATTTCTCTAATTGTAGAGATGATGAACATTTTTTCATATGTTTGTTGATCAATTATATTTCTTCTTCTGTGAAGTGTATGTTCACTTTCTTAGCTCACTTTTTGATTGGGTTATTTGTTTTTGGTGTTGGGTTTTGAGTTTTTTATACATCCTGGAGATTAGTGCTCTATCTGATGTATGTATGGTAAATATTTTCCTTTTTTAAAAAAAGAAAAAATATACACTAGCTAGGACTCTAGACAATATTGAATAGAAATAGTGAGATAAAACACCTTGCTTTTTTCTTAATTTTAAAGAGATTGTATCTATGTAGTTCACCATAATAATGATCTTTGCTGTCAATATTTTTGATAAAAAGCCTTTATATCAGATTTGAGAAGTTTTGAACCCTTCCTAATTTATTATGAGTTCATGTTCTAAATGGGTGATGAATTTATCAAATACTTTTATTATCTTTTGAGATAATGTTTTCTATTTTAATTAAGGTGGTAACTGATATTATTATGAAAATTTATTCTTTATATATACGTGTAAAGAACATATATAATATATATTCTATATATAGTCTCAAGAATGTAAATATTACAAATATTTTCTAAAGAATATATATGTACACACACACACACACACACATACACACACACATACACACACACACCACATTGAATTTGACTTGCTAAGTTTTTTAGATTTTCTGTCTTCTAGTTCCTAAGTGAGATTGAGCTGTACTTCTCCTTTTTTTTTTTTTTTTGGTCTGATTTTGGTAACAAGTTTAGGCTAGCCTCATAGAATACGTCAGGAAATGTTTATTTTGATTTGGATTTTCCCGTGATGCAAACTAGTTTGTTAATTTTAGAATTTTCTTCTTAAAACTTCTAACATTTTCATAAAATGTTGTAAAGCGGCTTGGTCTGGTGTGTTCTTTGTGACAAGATTTTTAACTATTTGATTCAGATTTCGAAAGGTGTTAGGACTCTTCCAGCTTTCTGTTTTTCTTAAGTCTGTTTCAGGAAGCTCTATTTTCCTGAGATTGTGTGAACTTCCTCAAAGTTTTCTAATTTATTGGCCCAAGTTTTTTTTTTTTATTTGTTCATTTTAGTTATAAATGTTAGTATGGCCCAAGGTTTTTAATGTAGCTGTTATTGCATTATTAACCTTTTTTCTACTCATGTTCCCCTTTTCCTTCCTTCCTTCCTTTCTTCTCTTCTGTTTTTTTTTAAAGTTTTTAATTTTATTTATTCTAATGAGTTCTATATGACAGCAGAATGCAATTCAATTTATAGCACACAAATAGAGCACAATTTTTCAAGTCTCTGGTTGAACACAAAGTAGAGTCACACCATTCGTGTCTTCATATATGCTCTTAGGGTAATGATGTCCATCTCATTCCACCATCTTTCCTATTACCATGCCCCTCCCTTCCCCTTCCACTTCTTTGCCCTGTCTAAAGTTTGTCTATTCCTCCTATGCTTCACCCCCATCCCCATTATGAATCAGCATTCTTAGATCAGAGAAGACATTTGGCATTTGGTTTTGGGGGGGATTGGCTTATTTCACTTAGCATTGTATTCTCTAACTTTATTCATTTACCACAAATGCCATGATTTTATTCTCTTTTACTATTGTGTAATATTTCATTCTGTATATGTACCACATTTTCTTTATCCATTCATCTACTGAAGGGTATTTAGGTTGGATCCACAGTTTAGCTATTGTGAATTGTGCTGCTATAAACATTGATGTGGCTGTGTCCCTGTAGTGTGCTGTTTTTATTTCTTTCTGTTTTTTTGATGCTAGTCATTGAACCCAGATCCTTGCACATACTAGATGAGAGCTCCACTGAGCTATATCCCCAGCCTCACTCTTTATTCTTGATACTACATATTTTTGTCTTCTCTTTTTCTTAACCCATTTTGTAAGAAGTTTGTCATATTATAGGTTGTTTTTAAAGAGAAATTTTGAAGATTCATTGATCCTTCTTATTGTATATTTTTTTCTGTTTCATTCATTTTTGTTCTCATATTTTTATCTACTTTATTTCTCTTTCTTTTTTTCCCTTTTTGTATGTGGGTTTATTCTATTTCAAACTTTTGAAACTGGCTGCTTAGCTTGTTTCCTTTTTAGTCTTTCTTTAGAGTATTTACACCTGCCCATTTCCTTCTAATTATTACTTTTCTGGTATTCTACAAAATATGTAACATTTTCATTATAATTCAATTCTGGTTATTTTTAATTTTCATCATAAGTTTTTCTTTGACCTAGGAATTACTTAGAAATGTTTGTAAATTTCCAAATCTATGGAAATTTAGCCATGCCTTTTTTCACTGTCAACTGATACAGTTGCATTGTGGTAAGAAAATGTGTTCTGTATGGCACACATTTTTTTGAAATTTGGACTTGTATCAAAGCCCAATCTTTGGCATTTTTGTTTTTTGAGATGAGTCGTAAGTGTTGCATGCATGCTTCAGAAGAATGGCTAATTTTTAATTGCTATGTGCAGAGTTTTTTGTAAGTACAATAAATCAATTGTGTGTCAAATCTTCTCTATCTTTAATTTAATCTCCCGTAATGGTTGTGGTTTAATGGCTCCTCTTGCCTTGCACTAATGGCATCTACATGAGGTATCAATCCAGAGGTTCTGTGCTTGGTGCTGAGGGAAGAGAGAGGACTCCCTAAGAGGACAGTGCTAGAGTTGAGCACAGTGTCCTGCTTGCAGAGCAGAGTATCAGAGCTGCAGGGCTCTTTCTCTGCTGATTGGCAGTACAGATGATCTCCTCAGTCACAAGTAAGCCCCATAGCATTCCTGCCTGTGGGTGGAGGCTGGGCTGGCTGGGTGTGGGAATGACCTCAGGAAGTGAATACACTCCTTCATTTAACAAATACTTCTGGGACCTGGATTGAGTCAGGCTCTGGTAAAGGTGCTCTGGCCCAGCCCTCAGGGTCTCTATCCACTGGGAGTCATTTTAATTCCTGAGACAGAAGCATCCTAAAGGTAAGAAGTCAGCATTCCTTACATGAGCATGGGGTAGGGTACCCATTGGTGTAGGGTTATCATGCCACACCATGAAGACAAATCACTCTCAGGTGTGACCGCCAGGTATCAGGTCATCTTGTGAGAGTCT
Organism: Callospermophilus lateralis; assembly: GCF_048772815.1. Classification (NCBI taxonomy): domain Eukaryota; kingdom Metazoa; phylum Chordata; class Mammalia; order Rodentia; family Sciuridae; genus Callospermophilus; species Callospermophilus lateralis. The sequence goes on along the minus strand of NC_135319.1, from coordinate 21,724,748 downwards.
ACCTTAGGGGGTATCTTAAGTCTCTGTATTCCCTCTGCTTCATTTAAGCAGGCAACAAAATGTATTTTCTGGACTTAGAAGGTTGTGGCAGGTTATAAAGCAGAAGTTGCTGCAGGCTCTTCCTTTCCTGGTTATACAGACAACAGGTTGAACCCTTAGAGGAGGAAGTTTTGAGGGGTGTGCAGAAGTTCATGCTGTTTGTGTTCACTCACCCAGGAGAAAACATTTGAAAATTAGTTGTAGACATTGAAAAGTGAGTGGTTTTACAAAAGAATGGAATCACTTGGTGCATTTAGAGGCCCTGGGCCTGGTCTGATTGCAGCTCAATGACATTACCACAAGGGTGTCTTTATTTAGAGTAGGAATCATGGGTATTTTCCTCCACATTCCAGCTTTTACAGCTATCTCTAAATATTCACATGTATCACCATATTGAGGTGGTGGCTGTCATTTCATCTGCCACTAGGTCTTGCTATTTGCTATGTGGATGAAGAAGCATATGTACCTCTACATCACAAGTTTATTTTTTAAGAATATATTCAGCTGGGCATGGTAGCACACACCTGCAATCCAGTGACTCAGGAGGCTGAGGCAAGAGGATCACAAGTTTGAGGCTCACCTTGGCAATTTCGGGAGAACATGTCTCAAAATTTTAAGAAGTTGGGGGCTGAGGATTAGTTCAGTGGAAGCATACCCCTGGATTTTTTTTCATGACTATATTTCAGTGCTTCTGATGTCTTTCAGAATGCCAGTTTACTTTAGTTTGGGCATCTACAAAGTTACTCTGAGAAGAGAGCAGTTGCCCCCTACCCCCCAGATTCAGCACAAAAACAGTGCTCGGCCATCCCAGCATTCAATGGTGGACTAGGCAGGGATTTCTGTCCTTGCCCCAAGGCAGGGGTGGTACCCTCAAGGGCTGGGCTCCAGGGCAGACCAGCTTTGCCTACATTCTCCTGGGAGACTGACTGGCCTGTGTCTCTGGGCAAGAAACTGCACTCAACCATGGTGCAGTTCCCTTGCTCTGTGGGGCAGTGGATCACATAGGCTGCAGGACCCAGCAGACTGTAGAATGCAGTTCTCATCTCATGCCAACTCCCTTCCACTGCTTGGCAGAGGCTGATGATAGGGGCTTCCCTAACCACTGCCCTCAGAGAAGGCTGAGAGGAACTGACCCGCCTCCCGCCTGTGGCTGTGGCTTCCTTCCTTGTCAGTCACGTGGGACGTGGCTCCTGCCCCTGGAGCCTCAGGTCACACAGCTCACTGTGCCTGACCTGCTAGGAGCCGGGAGCAGAGCGCCAGCATGAGTTCGGGGGTCAGCATGCTGACAGCCTTCCTTTTCCTCCTGGGTAAGTGGGGAGCATAAAAGGGAACAGATATTATTCTTCTCTGGCTGGGGGGCAGGTGGTGAGTGAACAGGAAACTGGGACCTTCAGCCCATCAGGACTCCATCCCTATCACAGGGCTGTGTCCCTCTGGACAGAGGGGTTTTCTGACTGACCCGGCAGGGAGCAGTCCCCTGTGTTATTTCATTTCAGTTGTAACTTACAAATGTTCCTGGGATGAGGGAGAAGGAAAGGTCATGTGGCAGAAGGAGCTTCAGACTTGGGATCTAGAAAAATCAGTTTCAACTGTGAGTCCACTGTTGACCAACTAGAAGAGACTTCCGAGACTCTGCTACTATTAGTCTCTGAACTAATGAAATGGGAAATAATAATGTTTACTTTTCAGGATTGTCAGACAATTATGTTAAATTTAAATGAGTCCAGTCAAGATAATTTCATAGAAAGAGAAAACATAAAGAGGGGGGCGCTGCTGTAGGTTGGCGGGGGAATCGTGTTATGGTTGTACGTCTGGGCCTTTTGGAAACTGAGGCAGTACAAAGGCCACCCTTCAAACCCTTATTTTTGAGATTAAGTCAGAAATATTTCAGACATGTAGCTTAGAGTAACAGGCAATGAACTTATTAGAAGAGATGGGAAAGGGGAAAAGGGGATACTCTCAAGGGAGACAGTGAGTGGGACAGTGTGCTCTTCTGCACACCAGTTTCATTGGAAATCCCAGAGAAGTCTCCTGAGAATTCCACTCAGGTTCACCTCTTGGCTTTTGACTGGCAGCAGGATGACATCACACTTTCAAGTCTCCACTGCAGCAACTCTAGGTCACTTTGGCCCAGGTTCTGCTGACCAGTTTTAGCTGGATTCTTAATCCTAAATTCTTACATATTTTATGACTAGGAAGAATTATCTTTATCTCCCTGAATTTTGGGATCTGGTCTGTGAAAAGGGTCACAAAAGTCTCCGCCTATAGGGTAACTTGTGATTTTCTTATCAACATTATTTTGGATCTGCATTTCTTCTGCAGATAATAGGTAGTTTGTTGAGGAATGTGACATATCCTGTCCACTTAAGCTAGGTAGGGCTGCTGTTAAGTTGTTTCTTAGAAAAGAAGGCATGTGGGGTTCAGCACAGCGGGTCCATTTTGTAGAATTATCCCCTTAACCTCATGTTCCCACCACTAGCATCTGTCTATTCCCTATCATTATTAGGCAGTAGAGTGGACCTGTTATTCAGAACTATCTTTGTCTTTAAAAATCACCTGCAATGCAGTGCATTGAAAGAAGGAAGAAGGGGGAGAGGCAGAGGCTAACAGAAAAGTAGGGTGAGATAGAAAGTGAGAGAGATAAAATCAAAGAAGTAGACAGAAAGGAAGAAACACAGAGATGTGGAGACAGAATTTCAGTGAGATGGTTCAAAACATTTATAGATGGAGATAAACAGAGACACAGAGATACACGCTACTTTGCAAAGTCCCCTTTGAGATCAACAATTATTTCTTTAAAAGGCAGCAGACATACACAAAGATCAACTTTCCCAGAACTTGGATTGAACAACATTCAAAGGCAAGCAAGCTGTCTCCAGATATAAACTTCCATCTACTGGCAGTATCATGCCTCCTGGACATGGAAAAAATTATTCCCAGGGCAGGGGACTCCATCTGAAGCCTGCACTAAGCAGGGATAACATAGACATTGGCTTCTGGGAGTCAGAATGTCAGACAGACATCAGGTCCCTGACAGTGGCAATGGCAGGATGACAGGAACCAGAAAGCAGAAATTAAAGGTGTGCAGAGTAGCAAACCCAGAGCATGACCTGCTCCGGTGAAGTGACAGAAGGTACCAGAAGTTTTAAGTGCTCTTTGACTTAGGTAGATACACAAACCAGTCTGTCGTGCGGGGAGAAAGGGAATTTGAATTTAAGAGACTCAAAACTGCAAATTTTATAAACAGGCAATTCCTTGAAGAACTACAGGTAATAAACTTTTACAGTGCTCAAATTAAAAAAAATAATAGCACAACATCTAAGATTTTCTAGTGTTTCTGATGTGCCTAGTACTCTGCTAAATTTACATTTTATCATCTGGTCCCCATGACACCTCTCTGTAAAGGTACCACTGTTACTCGTGTTTCAGGGATGGGGTTTGAATTTCTTGTCCAAGGCATCTCTGCTTGCTGGTCCTTCATAGTAGAGATAGATAGTGGTCAGGAGTACAGGCTTGTTCTGAACTTCCCGAGTCTCAAGACTTGCTCTGCTTGCTATATGACAGGCTTCAGAGAAATCAGACAAGTTTTTCATCCTCTCTCTGCTCAGTTTTCTCATCTGCAAATTGGGCATAATGATCCTACCTATTCTCTTGTACGGCTGTTGAGAGAATTAAATTCGTTACCACATTCAAAGCACTCAGCACAGTGCCTTGCATGTGGTGACACTACTGGATATTAGGGGACTAATTTGAGCTGGTCTTTACGGAAGACATTTTGACCATATGTTTCAAAAAGGAAGCTGATCACAACCTTTTACCTAGGGATTCCATTTGAAGAATTTTTTTTTTGTAATGAAATAGCATAAAAGTTCCCAAAATATTCTATTGGGTGTTATTTAGAACTTGCTGAAGCCATAGTGAAAACCAAAAATGACTAGCTATCGGTAGGAATCTGGCTAAATCAGATCTGGATAATCAGAATCTGGCTAAATGTTGCAGTGTCCAATATGATTAGATGAAAGACATGACTTTCTATAGACATGAACAGTGAAGAGCGACAAAGTGGTAATTACAGAGCTAGAGTTATGAGGGTGTAGTTACGTTTTACAGGTTTGCTTACCTAGAGAAAATACAGCAGTTGGTTTACCAGTAGTCTTTACTCTCTTCAGGAAGTAAGATTAAGGGGCATATTTTAATTTCCCTGTGTTGAAATTTTTCATAATGATCTATGTATTCCAAATTTCCAATAAATAAATTTATATTGACAAAGAGAAAAAAATAAAAGTCTGTTGAAATCAAGTTAAGAAAAATTTGGGTTTTACCTTAATCTTACTAGATACTTAGTGGAGTATCTAGTAAGAACTGCAAAGTCACCCAAGTAGATGTGAACTTACCTGGGAGGCTTGAGGGTACATGGGGGCAATCTCTACCCAGTTACCCTGAGATACCAAGGTTACAGGTGTAAGCTGGACTTGAGGACTCAGGCACACTATTTTTTCCTCACAGGGTAGCTAGAGTTTTTGAAACAATTTTTTAAATATTCCAAAACATTTTTTTAAAAAAATACAGAGCTTAATGTAGCAAACATTTATAGATCCAACACCCTGAATTAATAAATATTAAAATTTTGTGGGTTTTAAAAGACATATATATTTAAAGGTAAGTAGCTAAATCAACCATGGAAGAAACAGAACATTAGAAATGGAATCACGGTCCTCTGATAATGTTCTTTCCTTTTTTGTGTGTTTACCTTTTCTATCTTGTCTAAAAAACATTTTAAAACGTATTTTTTTTACCTTAAAATGATTGCTTTCTTTATGATTAGGTCTTTCATTTATTTGAAATGTATTTTTGTAAATGGCTTAAAGATCTAAGATTGATTTTTGTACATGAAACGAGAATTGTCCTAATATCATTTGTTTAATAATCTGTCCTTTCTCTCCTGCTTTGGGATGTTTCCTCTATTCTATCCAATTAACAGAAGTTTGAACTGTTAGTGGGCTTTGTATTCTGTGACACTTTTTATACCTGTTTAAATTTGAATAAGGTCATGTCATTTTATTTATGATAGTTTATTAATCTTGCTAACTTCTAGGAAAGTTTACCTCCTGTGGGTTTTTTTTAAAAATAGGTTTGGGGATTGAATCCATGGTGCTTTACTACTGAGCAACATCCCAGCCTTTTGTATTTTTTGTTTTGAGATAGGGTCTCGCTAGGTTGACAAGAATGGCCTCCCACTTGCGATGCTCCTGTCTCAGGCTGCTCAGTTGCTGGGATTACAGGTGTGCACCATCATGTGCAGTCAATCTGTCATTGTTAGAATCACCTCTGCTCTGAATTTACCTTACTCTTCATGGTGGAGCTCTTTCCTCTAAAACATGGTAAAATCCTACTTCCTGAGAGATGACCCCAGTTGACCCCAGCTCTGTTTCTCCTCCCAGAACTTCTATGTGGGACTCACTCATTTATCATGAACAAAAAGAGGATGTTCTTATTATAATCATGACCATTTTGACAGATGAGGAAACTGAGGTATGAAGAGCTTGGCTTCAAACGGAGGTATTTTGATGCCCAAAGCTACATTTTTAATTGAAACATCAAACTGCCTCTCTGTTGAGAATGGAAAGAGGTGCCATTATGAAAAACCTACATGACTTTTTAAACTGTTTCTTTTCCCCAAATTTTAATTTCAACCATAAGAAAAGCTGCAAGAATAAGAGATGCACAAAGATACTCGTATGATTTGTCTATTGTAAATAATTTACCTTATTTGCTTTATCCTGTGTTTCTCTTTATCTGTGTGTATTTCTTAAGAGTGTGGCAACCTGGAGGGAACTGGAGGACCTCGTGTTAAGTGAAATAAGCTGGGTGAAAAAAGACAAATACTGCAGGTTTTCACTCATTTTGGGGAGCTAAAAAATAATCAATCTTATAGAAGAAGAGAGTAGAAAAGTGGCCGATGGGAACTGAGAAGAGTGAGGGGGGATGGAGAGGATGGAGAGAAGTTAGACAACAGTTCCTAGAATACATTCGTGAGAGGAATGAATTCTGGTGTTCTATAGCACAGTAGGGTAACTGCAGTCTACAATAATTTATGACCTATTTTATAATTACTAGAAGAGTCCCCAAGTTTCCCAACACATGGAAACAATAAGTGTTTGAGGAGACGGAATTGCTAACTATCCTGATTTGATTATTATACATTTATATATGTATCAAATTATTATACATATGCCATAAAGATGCACAAATATTATGTGCAAATTAGAAAAATATAGAGAAATTCTCTTATATAACCATAGTGCAGCTACCCACTTTAGGAAATTAACATTGACAAGACACTTTTGTACTGATCAAATTTCAATATTTTCAATGGTAGTTTCTATGCCTCCAGGACAGACACAGGGGCTGTGTTACACAGGGGACTGTGTTGCTTTAGCTTTCTGTAGCCTGGAACATCTCTTTAGCCTGTTTGTGTCTTTCATGACAGTGTTCTGAAACACATAGTTTCCTGTCAACCTCTTCTCCTCCAGAGAACTGTCTTCATTGGGGGTTTGCCTGATATTCTCTAATGATTAAATCCAGTTTATACATTCCTACCAGAAGATTTCATAGCTCATGTAGAGGATTCTTTAGCTCATTCTGTCATTCTCAGGGTTCATGTCTGGAGGAAAAGGGTGTGTGACAAAGACTGATGTCCTCTGGACATAATAATATGTTTCAGGTTATGGTTGTTCCCGTTCTAAATAAATGGTTTGTTACCAACCCATTAGTATTTTTCAGTTTTGCCAAAATATGGACCTAAGAATAGATATTGAAAATATCTAGTGAAATTTCTAGGCATTTTATTAGAGGTCTATAGCTCCCTTCTAAAAAAGCTGCCATATAAAATATTCCTTTGGACTCTAATTCCAACCGGAATGTCAGCCATCTGTCTTTGTTTCAATGTTGTTGGAAAGCATCCATTTAAATGTATGTATTATTATAATCATGATAATAAAAGAAGTACAATATCACTTTAATTATGTTCCAGGGCCTAAAACATTCTTCATGGAAGGAGCCAGAGTTATTGAAGTGAGCAGAGGTTTTTTTCTTCTGCCTTAATTTATAATGAAAAGATGGCAGAGGCCGGGGTAAAGAGAATTAAATTCGTTTTTATCTTACAAGTCAAAGTCATCACTTTATTCCTTGGCTCTTAGTCCCTGAGATCTTTGTAAAAATCTTTCCTGACAGCTTTTCCCCTGTTCCAATTTCCTGCCAAGACGATGGTTTAGAATTGTGTGGTGCGAGGATGTTAGTGAAAAAGAATTCTTGGTGCATTCGTTTTCCTTTGCTGCATAATAAATCATCACAAATATAACAAAAGAAAGAGAATACACTGGAGTCTCTTAGCAAGTCAGCAGAAGGTAAGGGAAGAGGCTGGGACCTCAGGTAAGCAGAGGAAATTTCTCAACAGAGCAAGAATTCTCTGACAGCAGATACCCTCACCTTGTTCCTGATCTTAGTGGAAAAGTACTTTCTTTCTCACATTAAATTAGGTGGGGGGGAGGGTAAATGATCTTCATCAATGTGAAGAAGTTTCCCTCTATTTTTTTTGGAGAGTTTTTTTTTTTTTTATCATGAATGTAGAATCTTGTCAAATGTGTTTCCTGTGTTGTCTGATGATGTGACTTTCCTTCTTTCACCTGTCTGTGTGGTAGATGATGGAGATTGATTTTCAAACATCCAACCAGCTTGGTATCCTGGAAAACTCCAGTTAGTCATGATGTTTAATTCTTTCAATATATTGCTGAATTCTCAAACTCCTGGACTCAAGTCATCTTTTCACCTCAGCCTCCCAAGTGCTGGGACTACAGGCACATACCACTGTGTACAGCTTCCTATATTGCTGAATTCTGCTTGCGGATATTTTTGTTTTTGTATCTATCTTCATGAGGTAGACTGTCTAGTGTTTTTCTTTTTTGTATTGTCTTTGTATGGATTGAATAGCAGGGTAATGCTAGTTTCAAAACTGAATTAGGAAGTGTTTCCCTCTGTTCTCCTTTCTGGATAGAATTGTGTAGAATTGTTCATCATTCTTTAAGCTCTCTCTAGAATTCTCCCATGAAATGGTCGGGGCCTACAAACTGGTTTTTGGGGAATTATTAAATTATGAATTCATTTCCTTTATAATTATAGGGCTACCTAAAGTATCTGTTTCATATTGGGTCACTCTTGGTAATTAGTACTTTCTGAAAAATTGGTCCATTTTTCTAAGTTATTGAGGTTTTGTGAATAGAGTTTGTCGACAGCATTCCTCCATGGTTGATGGTCATGGTCATGGTCATCATCGTTGCCATTTTGCTGTCCGCAGGATCTGGAACATCAGTCCCATTTCATTCCTGATATTGATAACTGATATCTTCTTTTTTTTTTTTTTGTCAGTCTTATCAGAAGTTTTTCAATTTGATTATCTTTTTGGACAAACTAATTGTTTCACTGGTTTTCTCTGCTGGATTTTTATTGATTTTGCTCTTTCTTTATTATTTGCTTTCTGCTGCTTGTTCTGGGTTTGTATTGCTCTTCTTTCCTTAATTTCTTAAAGTGGCATCTTAGTTGGGTGATTTAAGTCTTTTCAGATGAGACCATTTAGTGCCATAAATTTCCCTCTCAAGACTGCTTTAGTGATGTTCCACAAAAATTGATGTGATTTATTTTCATTTGCTTAATAAATAAAAGGGTCCTCAGGATTTCCTCAGGACTTCCCCTTTGACCATGGATTATTTAGAGTTATTATTAGCTTTCAAGTTTGCCGTCGTCTTTCTTTCATTGATTTCAAGTTGATTCCATTGTGATCAAAGAATTCAATCTGTATGATTTCAGTTCCTTTAAATTTGTTGAGGCTTGGCCCAGTGCACATGTTTTCTTGATCTTGTGTGTGTGTGTGTGTGTGTGTGTGTGTGTGTGTGTGTGTGTGTGTGGTTAACTGTATATTGCTTTTCTAGTGGTCACTCTAGGTTTTACAGTATGTACACATAACACCACAGTCTACTGCTGTCATTTTGACGGTTCAGTGAAATTTAAAAACTGTGCCACTTTGTTCCTTTGCCTTCTCTCATTTATAGTTGTCTTAAATATTTCCTTTACCTTTGAGAACTGTGTTAGATAGCATTATCATTTTTTAAGCTTCAAGCATGAAGCGTGATTTAACATTAAAAGGAGAATGAAAGTCTATTTTATTTCCTCATATTTTTACTCTTTCCTGTGTTTTTTTCTCACTTCCAGAATTGTATCTTTTCATTTCTGTTTGGAGAACTTCCTTTAGCCATCCTTGCAGGTTGGGTTTGCTGATGCCGACTTTCTGAGTGTTCTTTATCTGAGGAGGTCTTGCTCTCTTCTTCTTTCCTGCAGGACATTTTCACTGGATATGGGATTTGGAAGGTCATCCTTTTTTTCTTTGCTTCCTTTTGGTCTCTGTGTTTTCTAGTGAGAAATTCATTTTTAAACCAAGTTCTCCTTCTATATGTAAGGTAGTTTTTAAAACTGTTTTCAAGAATTTTATTTTGTTTGTCATTTTAATAAGTTTGACTGTGAAATATCTTGGTGTGGTTTTATTTGAGTTTATCCTGTTAGAGTTTGGTCAGCTTCTAAAATTTCTATGTGTCTTTTGCCAAGTTTTCTTCAAATCCTTTCCATTCCACTCTCTTTCTTCTGTCTTAGGATTCTAATGGCAGAATGTTACGTTGTTATAATCCCAAAGTTCTCGAAGCTCTGTGTATTTTAAAATTCTATTTTCTCTTAGTTGCTCCGGTTGGAGATACACATATATAGTCTTCAAGTTCCCAGATTCTTTCTTTTGTCCTCTTTATTCTGCTATAGCATCCGTTGATTGAGTTTTTATTTCAGTTATTATATTTCAGTTCTAAGATTTCATTCAGTTCTCTATATCTTCTAATCTTTTTTTTTTTTTGATTAGGCTTTCTATTTCTTTGCTGAGACTTTCTGTTTTCCTATTTCAAGCATTTTCATAATTGCTCTTGGAAACATTTTTATAATAGCTACTGTACATCTTTGTCAGATAACTTTGATATCTGGGTCACTTTGTCATTGGTATCTTCTGATTATCTTTTTTCTTTCAAATAGATAGTTTCCTTATTCTTTCTTTAACAATTAGTTTTCATTTTGGGTATTATGTTATGAAACTAAATCTTATTTAGATTTTCTGTTGTAACAGCCATCCTCAGACATCATTTTAGTTGAAGAAAAGGAATATTTTCTCATTGCTGTTGGATGGTTAGAAGTATAGACTCCTCTCCGGGCCTTTGTTGGGACCTGATGGCAGTGGGGCTCCTTATTAGTGCTGGGTCAGGTGGGAGTCCAGGCTCCTCCCTAGGCCTTGCTGGGAGGCACAGGGGTGGCCCACTACTCCTTACCATATGTTCTTCACTGACAGAGGGGTGGGGCCACCCCCTGACTGCTGGGAAGTGGTGGGTGTCCTGAGTCTCCACTAGTAGTCTTCTTCTACAAGGAGAGTGAGTCATAGCCAGGTGGGGACAGGAGTCCAGGTTCTCTATGTGGTCTCCACTGACCACACCTGGGGGTAGGAACTTTTTCTGTCTCTTAGGGACAAAAGTCCCTGACTCTATGGGTGCACTCTGTGGGGCAGCTGTGGCTCCTCGTTGCATCTAGTGAGGATGGAAATCTAGGTCACTCCTTGGCTTTATCACTGAAGGTGGAGTTGGGGGTGGGGCTGTGGTGTCTTCTCTGCTGTCTGATCAGAGTGTTTTGGCCTTCTAGGCCAGCCCTCTCCTGGTCCTCTGGTTAGTGAGGACTGGCCTTTTTTTTTTTTTTTTTTTGAGGGGGGTGTGTGTGTCTCTATCTATGACCCTTTGCATATCTGGGTTGGCAGCTTTTTCCTGTACCCCGTCTGGGATATATACAAAAAACAAATTCAAATAAATTCGCGTTCTTGTTATTTCTGGGATCCCAAGGTCCCTAGCCAGTCTGCTTTCTTCTACCTTTTAGGTTCCACTTATATTTGTTTATAAATAGAGTATGGAGGAGTTTTTAGCTATATTTAGTGAGAGGAATAGGGGAGAGTAAGCCTATTTCATCTTCCCAGAAATGGAAGTCTGAAATGAGTTTCTAAGCCCTTGGAGGGTGGATGATTTGGAGTAATGCTCTTTGGGGAGGGGGCCTAAACAATTACACATCCCTTAGATACACATTTCTGATCCTAGAGGCTCCTCAAGGGGAGGAAACATTCCATGAGGTAAGGGAGTGAGGAGCCACACAGGCAGAGTGGCTGCTAGGAAAGCCCCGGGTTCTCAGCCCCCTAAGAGAGTGACACCTGAGCCTAAATGGCTGAGCCCAAAAGGCTGAGCCAGACTGCCTGATACACCATCAACAGATTTTTCCACTAGCTCCCAAATTAAACCATCTGTTTTTTTTTTTTTTCTTTAAAGTCACTGTAAGCATCTGTGTCACACCCAGACCCTCATTTATCCACCAGCACTGCCGGAACCATTCCTTTTATTAAATTTGATTCCATTAAGTAACCGGCTAATGGTTCTCAGTAAGACAAACTGGGCTTGCTCTCTCCTGCTTGTCTGCACAAAACAGATGAGCAGCTAGGGAATTCCTGCCTGGACCCCAGCTGCACCCACCTCACAGACCTGGTCAAACCCTTGTGAACTTCCATACTATCAAGAAGTTGCTGTCCAGGGGAAGAGGTAAAGGGCTTGGAACGGGGCCCACAGGCTATCCCAGAAGACTGGGACACTTACACATCCAGAGCTTTCTCTTTGAGAAAGTAAACACTGGTTTGCACCAGACTTGACTGGGACATAAAAATAGTGAGGAGCTGACAGTTTGTGGGAAGGACAGTAGCAATGCAGTGTGTTAACTGCTGAGATGAGGGAGGCTCACAGGAAATGGAGGAAAAGCAACTGATCCAAACTGATGTGTCCAGGAGGGCTTCCTGGAGGATGAATCCTATTGAGTGTGAACTGTTTACGCTCCTCCTAGCTGAAATCCTCTAGTAGCTTTTCTCTGTTGTTAGCAATAACCAAAGTGTTTGCTGTGTCCACAGGGTTCACAGCCCCAGCCCAGGCTCTGCCACGCAGAACACCCATCCTGCTCCCATTCAACCTCAAGGCCTCCTCACATACCTGCTTCCTCTGTACGGAATCCATGCTGCTCTCTCCAGAGCCATGGAGATGCTTCTGTTTCCTGTTGTACTGTCCCCTGGGTTAGGGCAGGGATCTGGTCTTACTGGGCTGCTGCTCCAGCACCTGTCCAGTAACTGGCACTTGTTTGTGAGCTAATTAGTCCATGAAGTGCGATGTCAGCTTCAGAAAGCTGATCTGTAGGAACTGTGTGCAGGAATGAATCTGATTGGAATTCACTCCTGAGACATAAAGTTGAGAGGACAGCCCCTGCTGAGGCTGGGGACATGTGAGGGATGAGGTTCAGAGGTGAGCAAGGGCCAGTGGAGCAGGAGGCCATGTGTTGGGGCAGGGGAAACCCCAGGCTAGTGGTGGCTCTGGGGACCAGAGAGGGAGAGAGGAAATGCTTTTATTGAAGTCACCAGTAGACCAGACACTCAGGTAGCCGTGCTTCCTTCCTCCCTGCACTTGGAGGTCTTCTGTGGTGGGGCAAACTTGACATGACTCAGAGGTTGGGGGAAATCCAGTGGTTGCATTGAACTCCATAGGGAGTCCAACTGGGGCAGGTCTCATCTCCAGTTCTGGAGGTCACGGGAGTTCCAGGTGACAGGGTCCAAGCCTGGTTTCTTCCTACTCCACCTATAAGACCCTGGCACAAGTTGAAGCATTTGGCCGAGCTGAACCTCCCACTCCGGAAGAAGACCCCCAGGGGAGTAGACAGAAGGGCCCTGAGTAGGGCATTCTGGGCTGGGATGTTTAAGGGACTTGATTTATAGCTTAGATATCTTGTTGTGTGGCATGCCCTGGGCTCTGCAAATGTCAAGAGTGTCCTTTAAAAGGACACTAAAGTGGAGGTGCCCAGTGCATAGCAGGACTTACTGAAGCGGCTCTCCTGGTAAATGGAGGCAGATGTCTCTGCTTGGCCTTCCTGGCTTTGCCAAGGGGTTCCAATATTGCCAAGGAGTTCTGCATGCTGCTGTTCTCTCTGCAGTGTCATGGCTCCTTCCTGTGCACCAGGCCAGCTGTCATCCCACAGCCCCACTCCCTGGGCACACACTCCCCTCAACCAGGTCCCTCAGGACTCAGAGCAAAGCTTCCCAGAGGCTGAAGAGCACGGTATGAATATTGCATGAATAATAATAACCCCACCACTTAGCGGTTATACAACGCTTTCCTCTTCCACAATACTTTACCATCATTAATTAGTTATTCCGCATTGCTTCCAGCCTCCCTTGCTCTCTCTGCAAAGGCAGACCCTGAAATTCACTCTTGAAAATAGGCCTGCGCGGATCTGAAACCCCAGCAACTTGCTAGCATTATGCTGGCTTTAGAAGTGTTCAGCTTAGCCACCTCTCAGAACGGTGGAGACCTGTGCTCTTGTTGGAAGGGCCACTCCTTCCTGATCTGATCACTAACTCCAGAGCCACCTCCTGAAGCACTCTGTTCCCCTCTTCTCCCATGATCCCCAGAAAAGCAGAGGACGCTGTCTCAAGTGACTGGCGAGCTTGCTAATGGAAGGATGGCTAACACCCGTGCCTCACTTTGGACACACACACACACCTCCAGGGAGTCCACCCAGCCACACTCTGTGGGGGTCACTGAGTTTGGATCCATATCATGTCTGGCCCAAGGCCATTGGCTAAGCAATAGCTGGCAGAATGGGGACTCTGGTTTCCAATAGAGTTCCCTGGAATATATCTCATGATTTCAGTGTCCCTCTCTCTCCCCTCCCCTGGCTGTAAGGAGGTTTTCAAGTCCTCATGGAGCAAACCCATTCCACAGTGAGAATGGAAACGGGGAGTGTTCTGGCTGTAGGTCCTCTGCTCTAGCCTTCCCTGAACACCGCTTCCCAGTCCCCTTTCTCCAGAACTTCTTGAGATTTCCGCAGCTCCCTTGCCAAGTGTGGCAAGTGTCCCCATGCTAACTTGTCACCACCTCCTGGTCAGAATGGACCTGGGGGGTTCCTAGGAGACTCCCTTTTGCAAGAGCTCTGGCCCCTGAAGTACCCCTAGTTCTACCTTGGACCCAAGCTGGCTCCGGCCTCCCGCCTCTCCATTAGCCTGAAGAGGTATTGATCAGTTTGGCTTCTGTGAGCTGAGTGTTTTAATCCCAGTGTGTGAATCTTTAAGAATTAATTAGCAAAGATTGCTCAGGAAAAACAAAGTGGGCACAAGTTTTGATACTGTCTGGTCACCCACCATTATTGTTCTCCTCTTAATTACGGTGCTATTTCTGGAAGCCGGCACTCACTCATGCTTCACGGCCCCCGTCGGCCTCTCTATCTTCCCAGTGGCCTTCTGTGGCCTCCTGCTTCCTGTTTCTGCCGAGGGCTGCCATGTCCTGGCTGATTGCACCAGCACTGATGCTGGAAAGCCCCAGCAGCCTCAGCTTACCCATGCCCGGGGCAGTGTGGCTCAAGGGCAAGAACATAGAGGCTTTGAAGTAGGCATAACATGAGGGAGGCCAAATGCTCTAGCCCCATGGTGCGGCCAGCTTGGGTGCGGGCCCTGGAGGCTGGCCATGGGTCTCTCTCCTCTGCTTGTTCAAGGACCCTCATTTGCCCACAAAGCTGGCTGCATCTTGTCAGTATGCTGGCTGCCTCCGCCCTGCTGAGCCCCCTCCTTGAGTTCGCAAGGCCTCGGCACCCTCTCAAGCCTTGTGTTTTTTATTCCGGTCCTCTTCCTTTGCTAGACACCTAACCCTATCCCATCACCCACCCTTTCCACTGCCTTATCTTCATTAGCTCCTACTGGTCCATTTGGCTATAATTTAAACAATAATACTCCTGGGAACTTCTCTGACACCATGGAGTGTCCCCCTTGGCCGTGCTAGCAAGGACACCCTTGGTGTGGTATTAATCACTCACTCCTGTCTTCCCAGGGGTTGCGCGTCTTCAGCTAGGTTTGTGAAGCAGGCGGTTGCTCTGACTGCTTGTGTGTGGAGACCAGGGGTCATTCACAGGCCCCCATGAGACCCTGCAGCCCTCTCTGCGTGGCCCTCTCTCCTGTGTTTTCCTTTGGCTCCAACCCACAGAGCTCTCTGCCTGGCAGGTTTGGTTCCTGCCCCAAGTCTAGGTCCTTTCAGAGAAAGGATGGGGCACCCAGAGCCATGGGGTGGGGGTGGGGGGTGTAAACGTCCTGTTTACTTGAAGTTTGGCTGCTGGAGTCAAGCTCTGATGAGACAGGAAGAAGGTGACCCAGGAGGAGCAAGTTCAGGTTGTTTCTGGGTTTAGGACAGGGCGTCTGAAGTTTCTGCAAGTCATGGTGGTATCAAATAAGGCTCTAGACCCTGGAAGCCACACAGGCGGTGGGAGTGGGAGAGCCACAGAACCAGCCTGCTCACCTGTCCCCTGGCATTTTTCTGGGGAGAGGGCTGAAGTGACACAGAATCCAGTGTAGGTGTGCTTCACTGCCAGACAGACTCATGGAGAGCTGGAAAGACCAGCAGCTGGCCCTATTTTTCTAAGCAGTGCACGTGTTGCTGAGCTCTGAGGGAGGGAAAGGGCTGCCAGAACCACACCACCCAAACCAGCTGTATTAGAAAGTTGTGCTTCGTGTTCTGCTCTGACCTCCAAGGTCAGCTGACCTTGCAGGGAGAGAGACACAGGACAAATGACGGAGAGGAAAGAACTATTCCAGTGGGGCCCTTTTTATACGATAGGGTGTTGAGAGATAAGTGAGGCCCAGTGGCATGAAGCCTAGCTGAACTGTCCCCTTTGACTCTGCAAGTTGAAGTCCCTTTCTGAATCTTTCTCATCTGCTCTGAGTGCCAGCTGTGTGTCACCAGATCCTGGACCCTGCAGACTCATAGCTTGCTGGGGAAGATAGAGGTGTTCACAGGGACTCTTGAGGTCTCAGAGTCACACAGGCATGCTAGGTCTTGATCTGTTTCTCTGTGGTTGAACTTGGCTTGGATCCGGAGGCCCCATATTGCTCAGTGCTAGATACTTGATCTTATCACTTAAAACCACTTCTGGTTTAATGTTCAGTAGCTTTGAGGTAACTGCTCGTCGGTTTAGAATTCTTCCTTTCACCTTTTTCCCATTTACCAAGGAAAAGAATCCGGTTCCAAAGGGTCCCCTGTGACATCCTGATCCTGGGGAGAAACAGTTCACCCTGAGTTGTTGGTGTCCTCCATGCCTCAGAGCAACCTCAGGCCAGCAAACAGTGTAGAGAGGCATGACAAGGTGTCAGGGGTGATCCTGTACTAACAAAGGCCAATGGAGGATTTTTAGAGAAGGTGGCTTTTGTGCAAAATATTGAAGGTTAATGAGAACTTTCCACAGGGACAAGGAGAAGAAGGTATTGCGTTGATGAGGACAGCATGTACAAAGGCCCAGAGGCACATAGGGTTGTGTTGCTTTGTTTATACAAACTCATCACGTATATTTGAGGCTGCCCCCTGTGGCTCCTCGCTTGTGGTCAGCATTCTCCACTCCTTTCCCTGCCCCACCAGCCTGATTTTTAATGATGCTGCATCAGGGCTGTCACTTCATTCATTAGGATTCTTCAGATTGCAGATGACAGCTACTTAGCTCAGATAAAATTAAGAAAAAGAAGGCATTTCCTTACTGAGGCAACTGAAAAGTTCAGAAAGAGGTCGTTCAGGCACAGCTAGATTCAGGAGTTTAAAAATTGTCATTTGGACTTTGTCTCTGCTTTGCCCTCTGCAGCCTCAGGCTTCCTTTAGCCTCATAATAATCGATTCCAGAAAATACTACTGGGTTTCAATATTTTCTCCCTAAATTCCAGAGTTCAATCTTCCTGGCCTGAATTGGGCCACTTGCCCCAGCCCTTGACCAATCCCTGTTGACAGGAGTAAGAAATATGCTAATTGACCATGTGACATGGGTCACATGTCCATCTAGGAGCCTTTCCCATGAGAACCACATGGAGGTCATTCCCTAGAGAAAAACCAAGGTGCCACTAGCAGGTAAAGAATCAGGGGTGGTGGGACCACCCCAAACCCTGTCCAGACTCCCTCCACTGGTGGAGGTCAAGGTTTGCAGGAAGGTGCTGAGCATCGACTGTGACGCACTGGATCTTTCTTGAGTGTGACTCCTGTTTCCTTCACTACACTTGCGCTCCTTCATGGCGGGTGTGGGTCTGTGATTGCTCGTGGGTCTCCCCTCAGCACCCTCTAGCTCCCTTGTTTATTTGTGTAGACTCTGTGAAGAGAGAACGGATGTCTGGTCTAGACATTTGAAACCCCTTCCTCTAGCTGAGAAGGTTGGAATTCATGGGATCTAAAGTTAGGAGCCATTCTGCAACATTGAAGTTCCAAGATGAATACAGGCAGGCAACAATTGACAAACACGCAGGGCGGCCTCTTTCTATTTTTAGTTCAGATACTTATAGAATGACATCTGAGTGCTCAAACGCCCACTGGCCTACAACTGGGAGTCACACAGCCTGATTCTGCCCAAATAAGGGTGGCAAAAACTGTTAGTCCCCCAGTAAGGGTGGACCCAACAGGTGGACAGCACAGAGAGGTCTGGATGCCAGGGATGGGCCCTTAGTGGGTCAGATTCCAACTGAGTTGGGCAAGGCCGCACCATGCCTTCTGCTCCCTCCATAACAGATCGCCTCCACTTCCTTAAAGAGCCCTGCTGTCTTCCTCTGGAGGCAGTAGTGGGTTCCCGGAGGCCAAAAGGCTATGGGATAATTTACTTTTGCAGGAGGCTCCTTGTTCCCTGGAAGCTATTTGCAGAGTAAGCCAGAAGTTGGAGGGGCTGCAGAGAGGGGACTAGAACCTGCCACCTTGGCAGGAAGGGGCAGAGTATCAAGTCCAAATGGGGCATCAGTCCGAAGGCAGAGACTCCAGAATCAAGAGTCCATGGCGTATTTTTATACAAGTGGGAAAAAGAGCACCTGTATTCAGGACCCCAGCTGACCACACATCGAGGTTGTATGGGTGTAGACTAAGGAAGGCTCCTGAAAGTTCCAGAATCTCAACAGGCCCATCTAGAGGCAACTGCAGGGGCCATAATCCAATCCGGCACTTGGTTTCGTATGGACAGTCGAGGAGATGTGTCAGCTAATCTCGTAGGGCTGGTGACAGCAAGGGGATGGGTTCAAGCCAGATGTGGCCAGTAAGTCTACTGGTTAGGAGGTATCACACCCTCTCCCACAGCAGGAACACAGCCTAATGCAACCAGCCCTTCTTAGTCCCCTTAGACTCTCCCCTGGGTCTGAGAGCCCGTCCTCTGGGTGCTCAGCTCCCTCCCTCCTCCTTTTGGTGTGGGAGCCTGTAGAATTCCCTCAGAGAACATGCAATGAGGGTCTTGCTGGTTCTCTACGTGTGGGCTTTTCCTAGAATCTGAACAAGGTGCAGAACATTCTGGAATCCTCTGTGCTGACAAGCCCTGCTAGGATCATCCATGCTCCTTTGTAGAGCCAGGGGACATCAGCTTTGGGGCTTGCGGGGGTGGGCGGTCTGTGGCCCAGGAGGCCCTCCCGCCACTCATGACCCTGGCAGGAAGCAGAGGTTGTCTGGCAAAGCAGGTATCTCAAGTTCCCCACCCAGAGAATCCCTCTAGAATGCAGGTCAGAGCTCCGCGTGCAGACAGAGGGCTGCGTTGAGGGATCTCCCTCCCTGAGGAGGGGAAAGGCTGCCGCCGAGTGGCGAGCGGTGGTTGGGCTGGCTAGGAATTACGGGGATGTTGGAGGGCACCGCTCCCCCATCCAGGTGTCTCCCTGCAATGAACTCCACAGAGGACATTCACTCAGCCCCTAAGGCCCACACGAGAAGGAGGGCCTGAAGTCCAAAGGGCCAAAGGGCCAGGGAGAGGGCAAGCCTCAGGGCTTAGAGGGGACACAGGATGGAGCCTGAGGATGGTGTCAAAGGGACCTGCCCCTGTACGGGGCTGAGCTGATTGCCAGCCATGAACGCTGGGAAGAGCAGTGAGAACCCAGTGTTCAGGACAGTGCATTCTCCTCTCTTCCATCAGCGGTCAGAGCTGCCCAGGCAAAGCCTCTGTGTGGATCCCCTGTGTGTCGACTTGTGTTTCTCTGTGCACACTTCTCTCTGTGGCTCTCACATGCTTTCTCATCTGTGCCCTTAGTTCTTTTTCTGTCAAAATTTCATCTCAGGCTGGAATAAAGTTTTCAGACTGGATGCTCCCTACTGAGAGCCACAGTCACCAAGGGGAAGGTCCTAGAGGAGGGAACCAGGCAAGATGTTGACATGTGAAGGGACAGGGGCGGCTGTCCCATAGGGACCTTCTGCCCTGAAAAGCCAGAGGGAGGCAGAGGCATCAGGCGGTGTCTGGTCCAGGGTAAGGACATAGCCTGCGCAGCTCCTAGTTTAGGGTGTCAGCCCAGAAACCCCACTCCCATCCCAGCCTTTCTGTCCAACACAGGGTTTTGCCCCAGCTCCAGAACAGTTCTCAAGCTGGCTGGAGCCCCAGGGTTAACTTAAAGAAATAAAAAGAGACAGTATAATGAAGCTCATTAGGGGTCTTTAGAGGCCTGACAAAATCAAGGTCATTGCGTGCAGCTGTGTGGGGGTGCGCGTATGCTTGTCTTCTGTTGAAGAGAGAAATTGGTCGATTTCCAGAAGCACCTGTGGTTAGAACAAGGCTGGGAACTTTTCTTTCAGAATTCCCAAGCTTCATTCACTCACCAAGTTGAGCCTACAGAAAATCCTGAAGCCCGTTACTATGACTTCTGTTTTTAGTCAGCTTTTTTTGCTGCAGTGACTAAAGGACCTGACCAGCACATTGTACGGGAGAAAATGTTTATTTGAGGACTCACGTTTTCAGAGTCTTAGTCCATAGAAGGCCAGCTTCTTTTCTCAGGTCTCAGGTGAGGCTGAGCAGGAGAGTGTGGGGGCGAGAAGTGGCTCACATGATGATCACAAAGCAGAGAGAGTCTCCACTTGTCAGCTACAAGTATATACCCAAAGCCACACCCAAATTCTCACCTCCTCCAGCCACACCCTACTAAATCAGTTACCACTCCGTTAATCCCTATTAGGGGATTAAATCACTGATTGGGTTAAGACTCTTACAACCCAATCATTTCTCCTCTGAACCTTCTTGCCTTGTTTCACACGTGAGCTTTGGGGGGACACCTCACATCCAAACCATAACAGTTCCTTTCCCACCAATTACATGCAGAACAAGATTGTGCTCTGTGGAGATCCAACCTTACACATAACGCTGGGCGTCACTGGGGGTGAAGAAGGTCTTTGCCACGTGGGTCATAAGGCGAAATCCTCTTGAAGCAAAGTTGGGAAGAACTGGTCTTTCCCACCCAAGTCACCTCTTTTCCTTTCGTGGGAAATGGCTTGTGGCACTTTCTCCTCTGCCTTTTCCTGGAAACTTGAACATAAGAATGAGGCTGGGACCTAACCATTTGTCCCCAACCCAAGCCCATTTGGCCATGGACTTTTGATGGTTTGGATGCTACCATTCCCCCTTATATATGTTTTTGCTTTCTGAGGTTTTATTTACCTATAGCTAAGAGCTATCTGAAAATATTAATGGAAAAATCCCAGAAATAAGCAATTCTTAAATGTTAAATAACTTTTTATAGTATCCTATTGTAATTATTTTACTTTACTATTAGTTATTATAGCTAATCTCTTACTGTGTGTGATTTGTAAATTTTCTCATAGGTATGTAAGGTTTGGTACTCTGTGGTTTCAGGCATCCACTGGTGGCCTTGGAGGGTATTCCTGTGGATGGGGGGTACTGTATTTTATCATTACTCTCCTCTGATACAATACAGGGCTCTGCCACTTTCTTCTGTTGGCTGTTGGGCACATTAAGTCCTTATGGTCTTTGGCTCCTCATTCATTCAATGGTAATAGTCAGTGTCCATCTCACAGAACCCTTGCTGTATTAAACTTGTGAGTGCCTGTTCTGCCACTCCATATCTGTCTCGAAGTAAGCGGCCAACGAACACAGAACTTCCTCTCCAAGACTCATAGTCTTACTCAGTCTGTCTGTGACACCACCAGACCGGTTTGAGCAGGACTTCCTGTCTTAAGGTTTCAAGTCCTGGCTAGAAGTATGAGACACCCCATAGCATGTTCTATCTCTTTCACTCATTAACTCATTCAGCAGTCATATATTGATACCTCTGATGTGTCAGATGCTGGGTCAAATGCTGGCTATATACTACACAGCCCAAGGGGAAGACCAGAAAAAAGATGCATTCAATGGGTTAATAGCTGAGAAACTCTTAGGATGGTGCCTGGCACAGGGTGCTGCTATGTAAATGTTCCTAAATAAATATCAGCATTGTCAGTGAGGTGGGATGCATGGTGGCTATGGGGCCCCAAAGAAGCATCAGGAAAGTGACATAGAACTAACAGCAGGCAAGGGAGTAGAGGGGAACAGATGGGGCCAAGCAGAAGGAGTGGGCCAGAGGCAGGAGGTGCTCAGTCCATGCACTAGGGAACTGAAAGTTCTACCACTCCCTGAACTGGGGGCCTGTGGAAGTGACCGGGTTTCCTAGCCTTGAGGCAGGCTAAGGTTGGCATGTGGGTCTTATAAACTGTTAAGCTGCTGTTTTGCCTGAGCTCTGCAGAACCTTGTCCCTGGTCTGGGTTTTGAAGAGGGGGTGCTAGCACCCCTACAATATCCCAAGATTCTGTGGCAATCAGAAGTCCACTGAGCTCCCGAGGGTGGTTGGGGACGTGGTTTTGGCCTGTGACCCCGTGGCTGATCTCAGCAGCTCTGTTCCAGTCAACCTCTGGCTTTCTAACCAGGATCTGGGTTTTCTTTCTTTGCAGACGTTGGAGGAGCTCAAGTGCTGGCAACGGACAAGTCTGCTGGGGAAGAAATTGGTAGGTGGTCTCCCAGGTTATGCTAGGTGCAGATGAGAGTCAAGAAACAGACCCTCCAAAAAGCACACGGTGGTGGGTGGCTGCTGGTGTCAGTTTCCTGCTGGTCAGCACATAGGACTGGGCTGTGTTTACCTGCAGGCCAGCCTGAGTGGCCAACAGCTTTATCCTGGGGCAAGGTCCTGCAAGCCTGTCCTCAAAGGAGATATGAGACATCAAGGGCACCTTTGTCTCCTCTCTGTGCCTGATGTTCAGCTCCAGCACCCACAGTGCCCCACGTGGTAGCTGGGATCCCCCAGACAACCACATCTGCCTGACTCCTAGGACTCCCAGGCCAGCCCAGCCTGGGCATTAGGGTGAGCTCCTTGTATGTCTTTCCAGCTGATTCCACGTCCCTCAAAGACAAGACAGGACCTTATTTAATTGCCTTCAGCCTTGTCACATAGCAGCAGACTAGCACACTCAATAAATTAATCAATCAATTAATGAAGGGATAAGTGAGCAAGGGCTACAGGAGACCACAAAAGTTAGCTGCCCACCACCTAGGGCTGGGGTGAACTGGTCACCTCAAGGGCTGACTTTGAATGACCTTAGAAATGTCAGAATTGTTCCCATAGCTGAAGTTTTCCAGGGAGATGGGAAATGAAGAGAATTAATGTGCTCTCAGGAGACGGGGAAAAGAGGCTGCCACAGCAGGTCTGAGTGTGGAATGTGAAGGTCCAGATGCATGACTTTGGACTTCACCAGAGCTGTAGAAGAGCTTTGCAGGGTGATGAGTAATCCTGTGTTCAATTCCTACCTGTGCTGTAGATTTTAAATACGCCATCATTGGGACTGCTCTGGGCTTTGCCATATCCGCCAGCTTCCTGGCTCTGAAGATCTGCCTAATCAGGAAGCACCTGACAGATGATGACTCTTCAGACCTGAAGACTGTACACCTGGCCTGCAATGGTAAGGGGCCTGTGACACTCAGATCCTGCTCTTCCCTGCCTGAGAAGGGACAGTGCATTAGTCAGCTTTTCATTACTGTGACAAAATACTTTAGCACATCAACTTAAAAAGAGGAAAGGTTTATTCTGGCTCACAGTTTTGGAGGTTTCAGTCCATGATTGATGGGCCCGCTTGCTTTGGGGCCTGTGGAGGCACAGTATGTCACAGCAGTAGTGCATGGTGGTAGAAGTGCCTATATCTCAGGGCCAGGATGAGAAAGAGAGAGAAGAGGCCCCCATCTAATGATCTCCTTGGAGAGGGCTCCAAGACCTAAGGCCTCCCATGAAGCCCCAGGTTTTAAAGGTTCACCTTCTCCCAGTAGCACCGTGAACTGGGGATGCCTTTGACACCTGGGCACTGGGGAAACATTCCCGATCCCAAAAGTAGCTGACAGTGTTCTGGGAAGCCACCCACCATGAAGCATGGCTGTGAGGGCAATTCCATAACAACAGCCCCAAGCCCAGAGCCCCATAGGCTTCAGGCAAAAAAAGCGCAATGGCCTCTCTGTTTCTGTCTCTCTTTCTTCTTGTGTCTCAGTCTCTCTGTCTCTTCGGTGTCTCTCTCTGTACTTTTCTTTTTTCAGTGGCTCTTGGTATTCCTGAGAACCAGTTTCCAGGAGAAAGATGGAAAGAAGATGAGCAATTGGCTTCAAACAGAAATTTCTATCCTTTTATGCAAATGATGTGATCAGATAAAATTGATCCCAGGAGATCAGGTGGTCCTAAGCATGAGTGGGTGATAGAAGGTGCTGCGGTCATTGTTGTTAGGTGGACCAAATTGGGCAAGTCCTTCTCAGACTGGTGCCTAGCGGTCCCTCATGGTCCCAACAGAGCTGGGCTCCGGTGAACCACGGTGTTGCTGCCCCTGTCCTGTGGCACCTTCAGAAAAGGGCCTCCTAAGCTGATGCAGAGCAGTCAGCTTCTGACTTTTCGGTGGAGAAATGCAACTTTGATTTACAAGCCCTTTCTCTCAAGGTGTCACCCACAAAATATTGTCTGCCCCAGGGTTAGTCTCTTAACACGATGATGATGCCGTTTTCCATGAGGTATTTCTGAGGATGAGGAGGACGGACCCTCACTGTGTTTCTGGAAACTTCGATTATGATCTATGAAAATATGTGGAAAGAGGTGGTCGGGGCCAGGAGAGGAGGCTGGGCAGTGCCATGGGCTTCCAGGTGCTGGCGTGTCCAGTTGCACGAGGACGCCCTTGGCCATGAGCTTGTCCCTGAGGTTGTATCCCTCGCAGGAAGAGGGCAGGAAACACTCTGTCCCACACCACTTCCCAGCCAGTGACCCCAGCCCAGGAGCCGGCTTCTCAGCACTGCCCAAGTTGTCTGGCTCTGGCCCCTCACATCTGCAGCCGTGGTGCTGAGAGCTGCCCCAGGGGCCACAGGACCTCCTTCCTAATGCCCTGCTTTCTCTGTTTAGACACCATCGTGCGAAAGAAGAGACCCTCAAGGTAAGGTCGATGCTGAGGCGGTCAGTGAGGGGGTCACTTTCCCTTCTGTCTTAGCCACCACCTCTCTGCTATCAACCAGCTTCTCTAGGGGACTAGATGCACCCCACATCCCCCTCCTCCTGCTCTCCGCTTTGGATCAGTGGGCAGTTATCATAAGAAGAGCGGACACAGGATACAGTAGCCCAAAGGAGTTTGAGCTTGTTTTTGTATTCCCTGGATTAGATTCTGCCCCACCCTGTGCTCGGAGCCCTCTAGTGCATCTCCCTTGCTTGGAATGAGGTAGGCAGTCCCTGCCCTGACCTGGTAGGGAGGATGTAGAGTCTGCCCCAAATTTCTTAGCTTATTTGCTGGTATCTGGCCACTCTGCTTTAATCCATGGATAGTCCTACCTCAGGGCCTTTGCACTTGCTATTTTCTAACATGGGAATACTCTTTTTCCCAGATAGCCATATGCCTCATCCCTCATTTCCTTCACATCTATGCTTCAGAGTGTCACCATTTCATTTCAGATGGCCCATTTTAAATAGTAACCTCCCCTCCACAGTTCTACCTGGCTTTATTTTTCTTTATAACTTTTCTATTAATTGGCATTATAGGAATATGAGCTTGTCTCTTTTGGATGCTTGTTGTCCTTAAAATGCAAGCTCCTTGAGGGTGGGGGTCTTCCTTTTCATATCTGTGGCCCTGCCACTCAGGATAGGGGACACTCATGCATGAATTGAACAAATAAATGAATGAGCATGAGAGAAAACAAGCTCCCTCACCCTACAGAGGACACAGGCAGTTAGAGGTGACCTCTGTCTGGTGGAGGGACCATGACAGAGCTACACACATGTGGCATGAGGTGCAGAGGGGTGCACAGCTGGCTGGGAAGCAGTAGGTATGGGGAGTAGGCGAGCCTCAGTCGGCCTGTGGAAGGAGCAGGTCAAACAGGCAGAAGGAACTTTGGCACCTGCAGGCTCCCTTGGGTATCATGGAAAACATTTGGCCAAGAAGCAAACGTTAGGGCAGAAGCAAGTGCTTCATATGGAGGTGCAGAGAGAAGAGGTTGGGGAGAGAATGAATTTCTACTCCTGGAGGATCCGATGGTCTTGTGTTAGGTAAAGGAGTCTGAACCCTGTCCTGAAACTCCGGCCAACCACTGATGAATTCTAAGATGGGGAGAGATGGGATGTTTTCATTATGGGAGGGGGCTCAGGTGGAGATGGGGAGCCATGCTGGAAGTCCCAGGAGAGATCATGACCTGCTGCAAAGCCCTGCTGGAGGAGCACGCTGGCTGGAGGCAACAGAGGAGATGAGGGAGGGGCAAGTTCCGGAGTATTCTGAGGCATTAGCCTGGAGGAGGCCATTCCCGTAATCCAGATGGGAAGATTACAGTCCTTGTTTCAATAATAAACCTTTTGAAACAAAGTTCCATATAAGGAATGTGAATGTGAAGAGGTACTGGAGGAAGATGGGTGGGCAAAGGAAGGGAAGAAATTGAGGGACTTTGGAAGAGAAGGGAAAAAAGAGACAAAATCAAATACAAAGGTTTTTCTTGGATTGGACAATAGAGCAATAAAAGATGACTTTTGAAATAATCAAAGAAGTTTGAATGTGGACTAGATAATACATGATATCATCTTCTTCGGAGTGGTCATTGTATGGGGATTAAGGGGGAGATAAAATGGTGATATATTTAGGGGTGAAGTCCCATGATATCTACACTGATATTCAAGTGGATCAGTTAACAAGGGGAGGTTCTGTATACAGAGATGAAACAAAAGCTGCAAAATGTTAGTGGATCTGGGTGCAAGAGGTATACGTTTTGATGGTACTGTTCTTTCACTCCTTCTGTGTATTTGAAGATTTTTTTTTTAATAGACAAAGGCCAAGAGAGAAGACAGGAAAGCACTCTGGCCTTGGATGACCACCCTGTGCACATCATACAGAGCCTGTCATTTTAGCTACAGCGCACGAGCCATTCCTTACGTGAGGAGAAGTAGGTTGGGGATTGTGGATTGTGAAAGCATCATTCAGATAAGCCAGTGGAAGTGTTCTCTTTCCTAAGAGTAGGGCTTGTTCAAGCAGGAGACCAAGATCCTGTCCTCCTTCCTGCTGCCCCTGTGTGGCACAAGCAGCCTTTGTTCACTCTGAGACCCCAAAGCAGCACTGAGAAGCCCACATTCAGCCAATCAGACAGCTCGATAACAGAGAGAGATGTTTGGAATTGGTTGTTCATCAAATGAACCAAACTGACTCATGATTCGCTTGGCCACTGACAAAGAAAAGGTCTTGATAAGTGGAGGAGGAAAAAAACTGTCCTCCTGTTAAGACCCAGTTTCCTGGGCTCTAGTTGAGCAAACGGCCCATCGCTTCACTTTAAATCTTGCCAAAGTCTTACCCTGTGAGAATGTTCCACAGCATCCAAAAGGATGCTGATTCCTGGTCTCTCAGCTCTCTTGGCATAAGGCTTCTGGCCAGTGGCTAGCAATCGCTGCCTAGGCATGCAGAAGAGCCACCGTCACCATGGGGCAGTGGCCACCTCCTCTCTTTGAGTAAAAATGATCATTCTTAAAACTCACCTCTCGGAGAAATTGAGGTTTAGCCTGTGTGTGTGTGTGTGTGTGTGTGTGTGTGTGTGTGTGAGAGAGAGAGAGAGAGAGAGAGAGAGAGAGAGAGAGAGAGAGAGAGGATGTTCATCTACCAAGTCCTAAAGACAGAGAGCACACGTGAAGCCCTACTGCAGGAGAATGGCTTCCTTGTGCTTAACTGCTTTAACTGCGTCTTTGGGGCCTACCGCCTTCCTGAATTCAGCCTGCCTCCACCTAGTGTTAGTTTTGGAAACTTGAACTGTGCCTTAGTGTCATTCAGGGTTGAAGGATCTCTCTCTCTCTCTCCTTCTCCCCCGGGGGCATCGTACACTGAAATATCTAAGGCAGTCATCTTGTATAATGTCCCGTGTTCTGGATTTGTGTGATTGTTTCCTCCTGAGCAGATTCAAACTGAATTTTTTTGTCAAGAATACTATGGAGGTGACATTGCTTATCTTTTATTGTGTTGTGTCTACAGGCATGGAACGCCAGGCCAGCTCACTGTTGGTGAGGCTGCCTTTGATGGCTTGGCTAAGGAAGCGATGCTGGCTCTCTGCATTACAGAGATTAGAATGTTCCCCTCTGTGATTAGTAAATAATCCGAGGGCTGCTACTTGGAGAGCATGTGAATTCCCTGACCCCCAACATTTCTTTACACTGATTTTACATCTATTCATGATCTATGCCTGAATCAGGTATTGCAGCTTATGGTTACAAAATACTCTTTCCCATTCGAGCATATTCTTTCTAAATTTGGGGACCAAAAGGCTTTTTTCCTGTCTCCTCTTTTCTTCTGTTCCTACTTGCTAAGTAATAAATATCACTGTGGACTTCAGTACAGTACATTTTAATTCATTAGTATCATGAGTCCTTTTGATGCTCAAATTGTCCTGAAATGCCTAGTACAAGCTATTTCTTGGCAACGGTGACCTTGTGACAGGACCCCATTCTACCTGGAGCGTTTCCTAGACTTGTGACACTACAAGTTATTCCAGGCTCACCCTGTACTTCTCCCACCTGGAGTCACCTGTTTCTCTAGGGACTCCTGATTTTTCTTTTTTTTTTTTTCTTTTTTTTTAATTGGAGAGTGATTTTTAGAAACCAAGGTCTGGACACATTGTGTTCTCATGGCCACTAAGGTGTCATTGCTTCTAGGTTCTTTCAATGGACAGTCAAGAAATGTATATTCAAGTCAATAATTCAGTGTCCTAGATTTCATCCGAAGCGTTCCCCAGTCCATATTTCTATTTTCTCTTTTCCAAAGTGAAAACACTGGTTCTCAACCATATAAAAATATGACTTACTTGTTCTATCCCAATAATACACACAAAATACTTCCAGAATTCCAGCATCGTACAGCTACAAACTGCTTCATAAACTTGAAATTTTATTTATGGTACTTTCTGCTTTAGCATTTAGCCCTCTCTGTGTACACAGAGTACTGTGTTCAAATCCAGTTGTTTTCTCAGTGTGGTTAATACTATCGATTTTTGATGTAGCATTAGAAACACTGGTTTGAGACTATATGCTATTTTAATATTTTCATTTTTATTGTTGAACAATTTTATTTTTGAACATGTAAGTTTATTGACTTTTTTATGTAGTCTGCCATGAAAAGATATTTTATTTTACTTTATTTTTGGTTGACACGCATTAATTGTATACACTAATGGGGGGTCAGTGCAATATTTTAATGAATGAATACATTTAATGCATGAATAATCAGTGTTCACTGATTAAACCCAGCCTCTTTATCTGCCATATCCACCTTCCCTATGTCCCAGTCTCTAATTATCACTATTCCACATTAAGGTTGACTTTTTTTTTTTAACATTCACCTATGAGACAGAACATGCAATACATGTCTTTGGGTATCCAGTTTATTTCACTTACATAATGCCTTCCAGCTCCATCCATTTTGCTGCAAATTCCAGGACTTCTTTCTTCTTTGTGGCTGAATAATATTTCACTGTGTATATATGCTACATTTTGTTGTATGCTTCTTGTATAAGACTATTTTCATGTGTTTCAAGGAGCTCTCAGATTTTACTCTGATGAGGTTCTTATGTTTATTGATAAGTTCATTATTTTGTTTTTGTTGTTTTTAAAAGATAATTTCCCATTAAGTCTCCTGCCTGGTTGTTGACTGTATATTGACCCCCTCTTTTGTATGTTAACATCACAGTGGTTTCCTTATTGAATGCTTTTATTGTGTTTGTTTTTCCCTCTATCCCCTTTAGTTTGCATATCTTCCTTCTCAATTCTTATGCCTCTAATGGTTCTCTCCTTTCTGACTGTATTGGGGGAAAACTATCCATGTTAAATAACAGTGGACACAGTGCACAGACTTGCCTTGCATCTGATCTTGGTGAGAAATACAACAGTGGTGTCCATTAAATAAGATGTTGGTTAAAAGTGCATATATTTTCTGTGGCTAAAGTGCATATATTTTATGATGTAAGGGAAGCTTCCATCAGACTCTATGTTATTGAGTTTAAAAAAAAAAATTTATAATTAGTTATATATAACAGTAGAATGCGTTTTGACACATCATACTTAAATGGAATATAACTTCTCCTTCTTCTGGTTGTATAGGATGTGGAATTATACCAGTTATATAGTCATATATGCACATAGGGTAATAATGTCTGATTTATTCTACTATTCTTCCTACCCCGAAATGGCCACTGGATTTTTTTTTTAACAAATCTTTTTAGCATTAGCAATCATTAACTCATCCTCAAATGATATAACCTGATATTCCCATTAGCCAGAACATAGAGGTACATATTAGTTTATTTAGTTTTCCTTCTCTTCCTATTGGCTTCTATGATCTTTGGAGGATGTGGTGAAACATTGGCTTTAATAGCCACTACAACTGCGTAATATCCCCAAACTCCTTCCCTTTCCCTGTACCAGTCCAGGGTACATGTGGCCTAATTCACTTACTCATCCAGCCAGCAGATGCCATCCTAGCTTCTGCTCAGCTTGCCTTTTACTGCAGGTTGTCCCTGGCTCCCTTGTGACTGATGATATACCCATCCAGAATCATCCCTGCCTGTCAGAGGTCAACTTCCTCCATGAAATAGCTCAGCAGGTGCCACTTCCCTCATCTCAGAGCTGCCAGGAACAAGAGTGGCCTGCCCTTCTGTGGTACTCACCCACTCTGGGCATCAGTATTTCAAATGCAAATTCTGGGACATCCAGACACTAAATATCCCCTCCTCAACAACACTTGCAGGGGCCTTTTAACTCAGGGCTTATTAAATCAATAGGAGAAATAAACTCTCTGCTCAGCTGGTGGGTGTCCAGCTCAGCAGATTGGAACTCTCGTGTTCTTCTGGATCAACTGTTCTTTAAGGTAGGTCCTCAAACAGCATTGGATGCCCTCTCTTAGAATACCTTCCTCCATTTCTCTCTCCATTCTCCCTCACCATGACTTGCTTGTTTGCAACTCACTTGTCTTCAGTGTGGCCTCATCTGCCAAAAACTCTGTATCTTTGACCTTGACCTCCTTGGTCCTCAAATGCAGCATAGACAGACATGGGATATTCATTTTGTGGCCCCTGCCTGGCTTGTTCGTCAATGTTTCTCTCTCCTCTGTCTTTCTGCTGTTGCTTTTCCCTCTCCCCTGGGGAGATGTCAAGATGTCAAGAGACTGTGACTGAATCTACATAATGAATACCATATACAATTATGCAGCATTTGAAGTAAACATAAATACATGCTTCCATTATTATATAATTATATAATTTTCATCAGGGTCTGGTTTGGTCTTCTGACCTTTTCTTCTGTCTTCCTCTTTTTTTAAAAACACATCTATGCCTCCCTTCCCTCCTGTCTGGGCTGGTAGACTAAATATAGAAAGTCTCATCCATTTAACAGCTTATGGTTCAGACTTAAAGGCAAAACTTTCTACCTATCTTCACATAGGTCTATCTACTTTGTTCTTCATAGCATCTGCCCAGATCTGTATAAACTCTTCAACTTTAGAAAGTGACACTTGTCCCCAAATATATCGACTGACCTTAGGGATGACTTCTTCCCTTTTCATCAAAGCAGATGAGGCTTTGTGGTCTTCAGCTGGGCAGGCACAAAACAACCTCAAGTTTGAGCTTTATCTGAAAAATTCCCCTTTACCTGGAAGCCACTGGTCTTCAGGCCTCTTTGTAAGCTGCACAAAAAAAAAAAAAAAAAAAAAAAAAAGCCCCAGCTTGCTGCCATTGCTGATGAACTCCTTCACAGCTGCTTAATGTGGTGCACAAGCACACAGTGATTAGTCAAAGCAAAGTCTCTTTGTCTAAATATCTTCCAGATCTTTCTCTTTCTTTCCAGAGATGCTCAGGTGATTGAGTTGTAAACAAGTGGCTACATTGGGAGAGATTCGACTGTCTAGACAACAGAATCTCAAAATGTTTTGAATTTGAGCACTGAAGGCTGGTTATGAAACTTCACATGGACTCAATATACGAGGAAAATAATAGGAGGACTATAATCAAGAGTGTCTCTGCTCTGAGAGAAAGTATTACTCCTTTTCTACCAGAAGTTAACTACTCAGGGTGAGTACGTTATCCAACAGTAAGAAACAGGTAGAAGCCAATGAATGCACATCATCTAGCTTGGTCCACCATGTTGGAGCTGTTAATGCTTCTACAAGGTCATCATGTCCACATCAATGGAACCTACCCACAGCCATGACTCATGGAAATGGGAACCAAACACAAGACGCAGCTTCCTCAGCACTACCGTCTTATCAACAATTAAATAGCACTTGCAGAACCATTGACCTCAACTTCTTAGCTGCCAGGAAACATGGAGACCATGAGCCAGTCTCCAATGCTATCAATGACTGACCTTCTAAGGGAGAAATGGTAGCTTGGCCTGGAGTGAAAGAAAGTGCCCTTGACAGCCATGGGCTGGGCCTGTGGCCGTGCAGATCTCCAAATGAAGGAGCCAACAAAGGATTAAACGAGAAAGCAGATAGTGTGCCTTGTGAAGAACAACACAAACATAAGTTATCATTGTTATCCCTCAGATAATTATTTTGTGGTGAGTTTTATAGTTTGTATGGTGCACACATGGAAGACAAGACTGGCAGAGGCCCAGGAAACCCACGTCATTCTCTTACTGTCATCAGCCTAATATTCTGTGGCACGGGCTCCATGAACATTTCCCTTGCCAGTATTATTAACCCCATATTTCTAGGAATGCCTATGGAAGACTCTTTGCCTTTCCATTCTTCAAAAATCTGGGTGCCTTTGTGGACCGGTTCTCCTTAAATTGGGTTAACTCTCCTTGTGTGTGATGAAAGATGAGCTATATTTAAAAAAAAAAAAAAGTGCTGTGTTATAATAATTTGCCTGGATTCCCAGGGCATCTTTTATCTAACTTGATAACAATGTTGTTCATTAGCAGCCTTTGTTAACTGATAACCTAAAGTGGTAACGTGGTACTCATAAGCAATTTTCTGTGTGTAAGATAGAATAAACCATCTTGTAAGGGATCTGTTAATTGATTTGCTTCTTTTAGCAGCATTTTAATTAAGACAACTGGTTTGTGAATGGCAGATACACTCATGAGCTGAAGACGAAAACCTCCGGTTACTCAGACACCGTTTTATGTTCCATACATACAAAACACCATGGGATTCAATCCACTGCCACAACTTGTGACATAATTTCCTGGAATCATACCTGGAGTCTGATTTTGTTTTAGACCCTCATAAGGGTCCCTGTGTGAAGTCAGGGACAGTCATATATTGCTTAATGATGGGAATGCATTCCAAGGAATGTACCGTTGGTAAATTTCATCATTTTGTAATTGTCATGGAGCATACGTACATGAACTAAGTTGGCTATGACCTCACTAGGTGATACACTATTATAGGACCTTTGTCAGACATGCAGTCCATTGTTGACTGCTATGTCATCATGCTGTACATGACAGGATGTGAAGGCCAGCGTCCTTTCCTTGGGGTGTAAATGCTGTCATCATCTAGGACGCAGAATGGAGTGGGAGTCTTTGACAATGAGGTCTTCCTGGCTTATACCCCAAATCAAGCTCAAGGGCTTCATTGTGGAAGTCCTTCCAGTCCTATTGGAAACTCTCTGAAGCCCCTCTTGGCAGCCCCTCGCCCTGGGAGGAGTTCCTAGAGATGGTGTCCAATGGGTAGTAGCTCTTGGAAGGATTTGGAAGCAACCACAGGAAGTCCCTGTACCTGTGGTGCATGCAATGTCTTCAGTTAGGGACATTGCTTCATCCTGTGATTTGGAGTATATTAGCAGAGTCCTGGGCTGGGATAAGCCTTGCCCTTCTGGCCCTGTATGCCTTGGGGCCCCCAAAGCACATGCAGTCCCCCTGTCAGCTCACCACAGCCTGGAGAACACCATGCTCAAAGGAAAGGACCGATGACTCTGAAACATTAAGAGGAAAGAGACATGGATGAAGCAGGCTGCAGATGGCAGCAGCCAACCAGAGTCTGAGGATGTAACTTTGGCTTAGGGCCTCTTGGCCTCGTACCTAGGGAAAAGGTGAATTGGGGAAAAGGTGAATTGGGAGAGGTTTATCTGACCAAGATCAATAAATTAAAAATCATCTATCGATTTATAGATTTTTATATCTATAAATTAAAAATGTTTATGCTACATCTCTAAATTAAAATTAATTCATAAAAATTAAACATGTCTGTATACGTGTGTCCTCCACCTTGTGTGTTAAAAGTATATGTATCATGATGGGCTGGGGTTGTGGCTCAGAAATTGAGCACGTGCCTAGCATGCTTGAGGTGCTGGGTTTGATCCTTAGCACCACATAAAAATATAATAGAGATACTGTGTCCACCTATAACTAAAAAATACAAATAAAAAAAGTATATGTATCATGAGCTGGGCATGGTGGCACACACTTGTAATCCCAGTGGCTTAGGAGGGTGAGACAGGGGGATCCTGAGTTCAAAGCCAGCCTCAGCAAAAGTGAGGCACTAAGCAACTCAGTGAGACCCTGTCTCTAAATAAAATACAAGATTGGGTTGGTGATGTGGCTCAGTGGTTGAGTGCCCCTGAGTTCAATCCCCAGTACCCTCTTCTTCCCCAAAGTATATGTATCATGAAATTCTAAGAATTATACAGAGTTCAGAGGAGTTAATACAGAGCCTTTTTCATCATCCAAGGTTGGAAACAGCTGAGACACGACAAGTTAGGTAGGTGGAAATGGAAATATCAGGTGATTCTACTTCTCAGATGAGTCATGGCCTGCCAATATCTCTCAGTATCCTTGGCCAGTCCAAGCAAGAGGGGAGTGTGGCTGGGGCTGGAGGGCGTCCGCAAGGACATAAGGACAGACTGCTTTGGACTTTCAGGGAAGAGATACCAGTACTCACTGAGGGTTGGGTCTTGGTAGGAAAGAAAAGAAGAAGGAGGCTCATGAGTCTCACCCCCAAGTTTGGGAGCCACTGGGGAGGACCAGAGGAGCGCTAGCCTGGGGAAAAGTCTGCGGCTGGGTCTTTTGTCTCTAATGTTGATACTTAGGGAACCAAAATGGGCTGCATTTGGAGAGCATGAGCTTCACATTTCTGTAGGTGTTCAAGCCCGAGAATTGGGGTTAAAAACAGTGTTCAAGATTGCTCTAACACATCTTGGAGATCCATGAGCGATCTCTGGGGAGAACCAGCCTGACTCCTTGTCCCTGGGATGGAGTGTGCATACAGGGTTGCTTAGGCAGAGGAAGCAGAGCCCCAAGATGCGCACAGAGAGGGCAGTGGTTGTGACAGGAAGCCTGAGTGGTTCAGGTCTGGGCTGTGTTCAGGGCATAGCCTGCTGACTGGTCCTTTCCCTTCGGGGTCATTTGTCATAATATAGACTTGTCAGATTAATTAATCATCCTTCAAAGAATATGAATTTTCACAAGAATATGTCACCGTTGGATGACAAAAGAATGGCACGTCTCCCAGGCTGCGCGTGCAGAGTGTGGGCTTCTCACTCAAGCCCCATCAGCCCAGCCTCGCTTATCAGCATATTTTAAGTCTGAATATTCACGGTCCTTAATTTCAACTGACTTGTGATGTTTGCATCTGTGGCCGCTCTCTGTGAAGTGCAGAATAGTGTCATCATATGTGGGTTCTGCAACCAAAAGCTGCTTTGTGAACAGGGCTGAAGAACGGAGCAATTCCTCCGTTTTATCACCTGTACAGTGGGCTCATAGTTGTTCCTACCCTGTAGGGTCTTTCTGAGAATTGAATAAGGTAATGCATGTAAAGCTCTTAGCATAATCACTGTCGTCTGCACTCAGTAAACATGAGTGTCGTTAAGTACACTTACCATTGGTTTTGGTCAACTTTTACTCAAGATAATGAGAAAATAAGATTAAGAAAGTTTCTCATAGACACTAACTTATTTATGTTTTTAATAAAGTTTTATTTTAGACGGCTTTACCAAACAGGTGGGAGGATGATTTGAAGTTCCCATATGCCACACCCCAGCCTCCCTATTAGAAACGCTGTGCATTGATACAGTACATTTGTCACAATTAATGAACCAAAATTGATAACATTACTAATCATTGAAATCCATACATTATTTGGCTTTTCTTAGTTTTTTTTTTTTTACCTAATATCTTTTATTCTGGTCCAGGACCCCAACTAGGATTGACATTAAGTCCTCAGGTCTTCTTAGAGATTATGGCTCCTTTTGATTGTGGTGGTTTCACAGACTTTCCTTGTTTTTGATGACCTTGATAATTTCAAGGAGCACTGTTCAGACATTTTGTATACTGTCCCTCAACTGGGATTTGGCTGACATATTTCTTATGAAGATAAATTTCTTTAAAGCTAAGTTGCATGGAAAATTGATTGGAACTGTACAAAAACCAATTTTTCACTAATTTTATTATTACTCATACAAACAAAATTAACCAGATAGCTGACAAATCCCACTTACATTTGAGCTGGGTAGGTTAAGTAAAAAGGAAAACTTTTATTGTTTAAATAAAGCAAAATCGGACTGGGGGTGTAGCTCAGTTCTAAAGTATGGACTTAGAACGCATGAAGTCCTGGTTACAATCCCCAGCATCAAAACCAACAAATACATAAGATAAAGTAAAACAGGTCTTTCTAATGAGGGAGGAGCTGCTCTGCTTAGCATCATACAGCCACCGGGTGCTTTAGGTAGCAGAAGGGACCAAGGTAGCACTACAGTAGATTTGACATTGCTGTCCTCTCTCAGCCAGATGAGATGCTAAGCCACTTTTTTTCATTCTGTGGACAGTAGGGGTGGTCTTGGTGGTGTGGTTGGTTCACCTGGGAAAGGAATCCGAGTTGCCCATTATTTTTCTCAGCAAAAAAAAAAAAAAAAAGACCCCTTGGAATCCTTTACCATGTGATTCTGCTTTTTATTTCCTCCCCTGAGTTTAAAATAGAAGATGATACAATTGCTGACCAATAGAAAAAGAATTGAACCCATGTCCAAGAATCACACCAAACCTGTTCTGAGGGTGTCAGCAGCAGCAGCAGCTGCAAGGTTCTGCTCCTGTCTCTAGTGGGCTCACTCCAAGAGGAGACTCCATGACTCTTGCTCACGCCATTCTGGGGGCTCCACCACTGCCTTTGCAGAAGATGAACTTCCTGCCTTCACCCGCCTTCTGAAGCCAGGCCTGTTGATGGCTCCTGCCTCCCCATCACACCATGACCTGAGTTCATCCAGTCTGGACGTAAGTGGGACTGATGGTGCTCTGGTGTGGATCCAGAAGGACCCCAAATTTCTATGTGTTGAAGGCTTGGTCCCCAGGTTGGTGCTTTTGGGAGGTGATTGAAAACATTTAAGGTAGAGTCTTCTGGTCATTAGGGGCATCCCCTGAAGAGGATATGGGGAACCCCTTTTCTTCCTCTTTTATTTTCCTTCATCCCAGTCATGATGAAAATGATTTTGCTTTACCATATGCTCTTGCTGTGATGTACCACCACAGGCCCCAAACAACCAAGCCAATTGATCAAAAACTACACCTTTCATCTTTATGTTATGAGCCAAAATATTCTTTTCTTTTTATAAATCACTTTATCTCAGGTATTTATTATAGTGACAGAAATATATTCATAAGGAAACAACTGGTTTCAGAAGGAAAATAATACACAACAGAAAAGGAGGAAGATTTCTCAGTTAGAGGGTGGTGGCCGGTACCTGCTACTTTTATTGTGCTCTGCAGATATTTTATTTAATTAAATTACATCTGCTCCTCTAAGCCTAGACTTTTTAAATGTACAATTGGTCATCCCTACTTGTGCATCCATGATTCAACCAATCATAGTTCCAAAATATTCAGAAAAAATTGCATCTGTGTTAAATAGATATGTTCCCTAAACAATCCAGCATAGCAACTATTTACATAGCCTTCACATTACATTTGGTATTGTAAGTAATCTAGAGGTGATTTAAAGTGTATGAGAGGATGAGTATGGTTTATAGGCAAACATCATGTCCTTTGTATGGATTTGAGCATTATTTTATTCATCTTTTTCATCATTATGACCTGTCAT
The DNA here is from genome assembly GCF_048772815.1 of Callospermophilus lateralis. Classification (NCBI taxonomy): domain Eukaryota; kingdom Metazoa; phylum Chordata; class Mammalia; order Rodentia; family Sciuridae; genus Callospermophilus; species Callospermophilus lateralis. Next base: position 21,687,225 of record NC_135319.1, on the reverse strand, counting down.
GAATGACTTCTTGGTTTCAGGGGTCTCAGTCCATAGATGGCTGACTCCATAGTTCTGGGCCCAAGGCGAGGCAGACCATCATGGTAGAGGAAAGCAGCTCAGGACAGGACATCAGGAAGAAGAGAACTCTGCTCACTAGGGACAAAATATATACCCCAAAGGCACATCACCAGTGATCTATCTCTTCTAGCCATACCCTTCTGGCTTACCACCCAGTTAATCCATTCAGATGGATTAATCTACGGATTAGGTCACAAATCTCATAATCTGATCATTTCACCTCTGAAGGTTCTTGCATTGTCTCATACATGAGCTTAGGGGACACCATATATCTAAACCATAATAAGCATATTCTGATTTGGGTAACTATAGGGGGTCCAGAACAGCTCCCTGTGGACACATGGAGATGACTGTAGTTTCACTCATAATACCAGACTATCATAGCTACCAATGTGCTCCTTCAAGAAGGGACCTGTTCATTGGGCATGATCAGGGTCTGAACTCTAACCTAGTTGGCTGAAGTCTACTTCTTCCTGTTCTACCTCTTACTATCTGTGTGTTACCCTCCACAGTGACTCAACTTTATCTTCCATTTCTTAATCTGTAAAATGAGGTTGATGACCACAAGGGTTGCTAGGATCTTCCAATAAATTATGAGTTTGAATAGTGTTCAAACTTGTAAGTACTCTTTAAATGTTTCTTATTGTGATATATAGTACGAGACACTGGAAAAAATAAACACAGAAGACAGAGAAGTAGCCCTGATCAGAGGAAATCTCAGGCAAGCAGGTGAGCAAGCATTGTTTTTGAGATGTGAATTGGGTGCTTTTGCAGCATGGAGGGTGGGGGCGGGAAAGAATCTTGACCACCAGCAGAGTGACCTCAGTCTGGTTTTAAGGAGTTTGCCAGGCAGGGAGGAGGGGCAGAGCATCTGGTACCTGGTGTGCCGAATCAGAAACATAAGAGAGCACAGCAAAGCCCAGGAAGGTCAAGGAATCACTGTGCCCAGTAAGGCTACATGGAAGGAGGGACAGGAAGACTAGGGTCAGACAAGCTCCTGAAGTGTTGGGCCATTTGGCCATTTGTACTTTGTGAAATTGGTTTTATCTTTCACAAAGTCACTGCAGAAAAAAAAAAAACAACAACAGTAAGTGACTATATAAAATGGAAGTTCAGAGATGCAGAGGAAAAATCCAGAAGTTCTAACATTCATTTAATAAATGTTCTAGAAGAAGAGAGCAAATAGAACAAAAAACAAACAAACAAATAGACAAAAAGGATGTATATATAGAGAGACAATAGACCTTAGCAGAAAAGGAAGGATCTAGTGAGATAAGGGCAAAGCTAACTACATCCAGAAAAATCCAAGCAAAATTTGAGAGTACCAAGAGCAAAGAGCATGAAATTACCTGGAAAAATATGAGACTGTTACTGAAATTAGATTTCTTGTTGGCAGAACTGAATGAAAGAAGATAAAAGAGCAACGGTTTCAAAACTTTTCAGGGCAATGATTCCATTCCACAATATCCCATACCCAAACTACCACTCAAATTAGAAGGCAGAAAATGAGAAAACAAACACTAAAATCCTTACGATATGCAAATAATGTCCAGGTAATCCATTCTGACAGAGAGATTATCAGATGAACTTCGGAAAATGAAAAATGGATTTAGAGGATCCTAAATTTAGGATCAAGGAATTGGCAGTAAACAAGGATGCACATAAAATTTATATTCCATGGGGCTGGGATTGTAGCTCAGGGGAAGATCGCTTGCCTAGTATGTATGAGGCCCTGGGTTGGATCCCCAGCATCACACAAAACTAAAATAAACAAAATAAAGACATGAAAAATTTATGTTTCAGAAAGTGATGATTGTTTTTTAAAAAGTGACACTAATATTATACATTAAAATCCCACCTGATCTCAACATGGGCGGTTATATGGAAGAAAAGGAGGAGAAATGAAAGCATTCTGTTGGGGACTTCATGCAGACCTTTTTGTGACAAAATGTGGAGGTATGATTAATTCTACATCTTGGTAGAAAAATATAGTATTTAATTTGCTTAGTGCAAATTCATGAGAGGACTCAGAATTTTTTAAAAAATAGCATGAAAAACTTTTAAATAATTGTAGTCCAAAGAAGGGGAAGGAGGAGGAAATGAAGAAGGAGTAGGAAGAGAGGGAAGAAGAGGAGGAACAAATAAGAGAACATCATAAATAGCAAATCTGAGTAGCAAAAACAAGTGTTAATACAGAACATTAAATGTGAATTGATTAAATAAATGAAATTTACCTTTTAAAAAAACATTTATTTTGATTAAAAAATTCAATCAGGTGCTGTTTATAAAGGACACAACTAAAATAAAAATTGTAGTGTGATTGAAAATGGATTAAAAATTTAAAATCTGACAGAACTTTCCCATGTACATATATGAATATGTACCAATAAAACTTCATATCATGTACAACCACAGGAATGGGAACCTCATTAGAATAAGTTATAGTTCATGTATACATAATATGTCAAAATATACTCTACTGTCATATATATCTAAAAATAATAAATAAAAACATATGCTTGGGCTGGGATTGTGGCTCAGTGGTAGAGCCTAGCACGTGTGAGGCCCTGAGTTTGATCCTCAACATCACATAAAAATAAATAAATAAAATAAAGATATTGGTCCAACTACAACTAAAAATATTGAAAAAAACATATGCTAATGCTTACAGAAAAATAAAACAAATGTAGAAGTTGTAACATCAGAAAAACTGAATTCAAGTGAAAACCTTGGCAAGGTTCAGAGGAAGATATTTGACATTGACTACCCACCAACATAACAGAAGCACCATGAAGCTCTCTGTACCTAAGGGCATAGCTCAGAAATAGAATGAAACGTGACATTCACATGGGGAGAAATTGTCAGAGGTTTGAAACCATTTCTCTCAAAGTATTGACATACTGGGTGTGGAATTTCCTTTAAGTAGGCCAAAAAGAAACAAAAAAAAGTAATCTCAGTGAATGGCAAAGAATTGAAATTATGTACTCTACATTGGCTGACCACAATGAAATAAAACATTTTAAAAAAATTTAAAATGTAACTCATTGGTAGAGCATTGGTGGACCCACAAGACCCAGTTCAATCCCCAGCAACACACACACACATTTAATAAATTGCTAATACAGCTGGTCTCAGTGTGCATGGCTGTAATCCCAGTAGTTTGGGAGGCTCAGACAGGAGGATTGCCAGTTTAAAGCCAGCCTCAGCAACAGCAAGGCTGTTGCAATTTTGTGAGACCCTGTCTCTAAATAAAATACAAAATAGGGCTGGGGTTGTGGCTGAGTTCAAATCCCCCTCCCCCCCAAAATTGCTAATACAAAGGCATTCTTTGTTTGGAAACCTAAAATATTTTTAAAAATAATTTGTGAAATTCTAAATTCTAGAATAATGACAGAGTAGTGTTCTAATTCTAACCTTTCTACCAATAACAACGATAAGCTCAATACAACTGTTTAGAGTCACTAAAGAGTCACAAAAAACTGGCAGAAGCTAGAGGGAAATTGGTCATTGAAAGAGGAGAAGTGGTGAGTTCCATACTGTCCCAGCTTTGTTCCTGAGGGCAAGTGCCAGTTTACACTGGGGGAGAGAGTTTAAGCAGCAAATGGCAATCTTACTGGGCTAGGAAGACACACATTGGGGTTTGAAGCAATCACAGTTTAATAAATTTAATAAAGTTCTAACAATTTAGGGGGACTATCTCAAAAAAGGAAGCATCTTTAGAAACAAAACCAAAATCTGCTTTAAAATCGCCCGACAATCCTTGACTGATTCTCTAATCTGGGCAAGTCTCCCAGAGACTCATTGAGAAGAAACAGCTGGAAGGCTAAAAAAAATGTTGAGCAGCGAATTTAGCAATTGTCCTGAAATTGAGAGACAGCTTGGAGTTCCAATTCTACCAATTTAGGGATTTGGAATGCTAATTTTATTAATTTTATATCACTATGGCTGTTTTACAGTGCCTGGTGTGCATTATTTTGGATGTTTCCATGAGAGTGTTTGTGGATGAGATTTTTATTTAAATTAGTGGACTTTGGGGCTGGGGATGTGGCTCAAGCGGCAGCGCGCTTGCCTGGCATGCGTGCTTGCCTGGCATGCGTGCGGCCCGGGTTCGATCCTCAGCACCACATACAAACAAAGATGTTGTGCCCGCCGAAAACTAAAAAAATAAATACTAAAATTCTCTCTCTTTCTCTCTCTTTAAATAAATAAAATAAATAAATAAATAAATAAATAAATAAATAAATAAATAAATAAATAAATAAATTAGTGGACTTTGAAAGTAAAGCACTTTGCCCTCCATAATGTCACTGGGCTTGGTCTAATCAGTTGAAGATCCAGATAGAACAAGACTGATCTCCCCTGATGAAGGAGAAATCATGCAGTAGATGGCCTTCAGACCTGAACTGCAATATGAGCTCTTTCTGGGTCTTTAGCCTGCCACCCACCATGCAGAGTTAGTACTTCAAGCCTCTGTAATTGTGTAAGCTGATTCCCTAAAATTAATCTTTTTATATAAATAAGTCCTGTTTGTCCTGTTATTTTAAAGAACACAAACACTCTTGGCAAGCATAAGTGTACTTAAATTGAAACTAAGACTAGGGGTTATGCCCTAGGACTAGAGATAAAACTTACATAGATCCACCCAGTCTAAAACCAGGATTCTATAGAATCCAAGTAATTGACAATAATTTAACTTGCCACCGTGCCCAGGTCTTAATTTATAAAGATGTATGAGTGACAACATAGAGAAATTATTACTTACATTTCCCAAGAGAAAGGGACACATCATGTTACCCAGGCCACAGGGTGGAAGTACCGTGTTTAGTCAAGAGGCAGAAGGAATGGGGGTAAAACATGACCCAGAGTCTTAATGTGTCTTCCGTGAAGGGCAGGGCTGGTTTAGAACTTGCTCAAAAGAATAACATTGACTTGGTGTGTAAGTCAGATAAAAGGAGGTGCTTGGGGGCACCTTGCTTAGAAGGCTTGTGATATGATTTTCCTGGCACCTATGACAGCTGGTTGACGGGGAGATATAAACAACTGTAGCTATTAGTTTGGCCCTGTAACTAGTGGATGCAAACATGGACAAATTCTGAATTTATGAAAACACAAAACTAAAAATCAACATTCTTTGAAGGAAGATAACTGAGTCCAGAGTTTCTATAATGTACTATCCACGATGCTCTGTGTTCAATAGAACAATAAAAGACACTCAAAGAAACAGGAAATTGTGACACATAATGAGACCTAATGGATGCTAGAATGGACTTGTGATAATCCATATATTGAAATTAGCAGTCAAGGACTTTGAAACAATTACTATAACAGAAATTATTATCAGAACAATATTAGAATAATTCTGTTATACTTATTATTGGAACAGAAAGGTGAACAGAGAGGAACACTTGGTAGGTGTGTTAGTCAACTCTCAGTTACTGTGACACAATACCCGAGAAAATCAACTTAGAGGGAGGAAGATTTATTTTGGCTCCTGGGTTCAGAGATTTTGGTGCATGGTCAGCTGGTACCACTGTTTCCAGACCTGTGGAGAAGTACTGCATCATGGCAGAAAGGTGGAGTGAAGAAAAGCTGGGAAGCACAGAGATAATGTGAGTAAGGGGTCAGGCACAAGATATCTCTTCCAGACATGCCTCCTGTGACCTATTTCCTCTTACGAGCCCTATCTCCTGTGATTTCCATCCCCTCCCAACAGTCTTCTCAATTATGAACCTATGAATGGATTGATGAAATCAGAGTCCTCATGATCCAATTTCTTCCCCAAAGCCCCACCTCTGAACATAGCTGCATTTGGAGCCCAAGTTTTCCACACATGAGTCTTTGGGGGACACTGCTGATCTACACTAGAACATCTAGAAGTCGCTCCCCAGTCCTCAAAGGGCTGATTGCTCCCTCTCCACAGTGCTCTGCCCCATATCATAGAAAGGCCCCCGCTGCAAGCACTCCCACAGATGTTTATACACTCAGCAGGCTACTATTTTCACCAGAGCATTTATTACCACTGACATTATGTCACACACGTATGTTTTTATCCATCAATTTCTGTCTTTCACAGGAATGGCAACTTCTCCAGGACAAAGATTGTGTGTCTTGTTTTCTTGTATCCCCAGAACCCAGGACAGTGCTGGGCTGAAAGTAGATGCTTAGTAAACATTTGTTACTAGGAACTACGGACTATTTCCAAATAGTACTGGAGAGCATAAGGAATACTTTTAGAGAAACCAATCTGAAAATCTAGATAAAATAAATAATTTTCTCAGAAAATTTAAATGACTACACTTATCTCAAAAAGAAATGGGGAACTAAACAAACTAATTACCATGGGAGAAAATTGAAAATAAAAGCTCTAGTAGTTACTGCTTAAATCTTCATCACTGTGTTTCTACCAATATACAACCAGTACTCTTTCCCACATACTCACAAATGCTTTTTGCCTTTTAAACATTTTGCTACTTTTTTCACTGATTGAAATAATTTCTCATGTTTCACTTGTTTTTTTAAAATATGTACTGTTTCTAATTTTTTGTTAATATAAACCACATGCAATGAAAAATCTTGCATATATTCTTTTGGTGCAGATGTGAAAATTTCTCTGGGGACAGGTAGATTCCCCCCCCCCCAAAACCACAGTTTGCATGGGGCACGGCCAGTGAGGAAGGACCTGGGTAACAGCATTCATGGGGAATCTGGTCTCCAAAGTTTCTGAGTCCCTGACATTGGGACAGAACGTGTGTTCCTCTCTGGCCTCTTTGAGTTTGCAGCCCAGGTTCGGCTCCACATGATGACAAGAGTACATTCATTTGTCTTCTCTTTCTGGGGAGCAGATGTCTTTTATTCCCACTAGTTAGGTGAACAGATAAGGAAATGGCCTCCAATCAGAATGGGAACTTCTAGGCACAATGGAAGCTCTGGGTCTAGAAAGTCTCTGTTCTTCCTGGTGGCTGTGGATCTGTAACAGCTCCACCTTCCAGAATGATCAGAGTTGTAGAGAACCACACAGAGGCTTTTATGCCTGTGAATTGCAGGGGCTCCTCCCCTGACCACACAGCCCAGGCTCACAGGGCAGGCTCTGTCCCCAGAGAAGAGGGTAGGTAGAAGAGCCAGATGGCAGGAAGGGAACCTGCCTTCACAGAAAGAGTCTTTTACAAGTTCCACAGGAGGGACACTTTGTAGAGAGGAAATAATGCCTACGGAGGACTTTTGGAAAGTTTTACCATGTAAATCTTTGAGATCACTTCAAGGAAAGATGGATGCCAGATAAGATATCCAGGATGTGGGGCTGGGGTTGTGGCTCAGCGGTAGAGTGCTTTCCTTGCACCTGTAAGGCACTGGGTTCGATCCTCAGCACATAAAAATAAATAAATAAACAAAATAAAGGTATTGTGTTCATCCACAATTTTAAAAAATTAAGGAAAAAAAAGATATCCATGATGTGACCTCAGGCAGGTGAGAATCACTCCATAACTTCTACGATTTTTCAAGGACTTTAAAAATGGGGGTGGTGGGCTCGCCTCGCACATGTGAGACCTTGGGTTTGATTCTCAGCACCACATAAAAATAAGTAAGTGAAATAAAGGTATTGTGTCCAACTACAACTAAAAAATAATTATTTTAAAAAATGGGGGTGGTGATGACTCACCCAAGATAAGAGACAATCAAAGGGGAAGGATCAAGGGGAACTGCTCAGAGGACAGTGACAAGAGTTGACTCAGATGCTTGGCAACTACAGGCTGATCACATCCTTATACAGTACCTGGGACTGAAGGGAACACCTCCATCACCTCCCCACTCTGAGCAGGGAGCCCATGTCTGTTCTCTAAAAGCAATGAGGAAAAACAGCAAAAAATCCTACTTGGGTCCAACCAGTTGAGAAAATTTTAAAGGTTTTGTGACTTTTAAGCATCAGCTATTGTCCATTGAATCAGTGAACTATCACATGATCATTTGCAATTTGTGCTTTGCTTTTGCCTGGCATGATTTTAAATAAACATTGTAAAATTGCTCTAGTTTTTCCGGGATAGAAAAACAGATTCTTGACTTGCACAGGGTTACATCTCAATAGTCCCATTGTAAATCAAAAATATCGGCAAGTCAAAATTGCATTTACTACACCTGACATACTGAATGTCACAGGTCAGCAACACTGTGGGAGAGTGTCTCACCTTGTCATTGTGTGGCTGACTGGGAGTTGTGGCTTGCTTCTGTTGCTCAGCATTGCAAGAGGACCATAATGCATATCACGAGCCCAGGAAAAGGTAAACATTCCAGGGTTGGGGATATAGCTTGCCTAGGATGCTTGAGGCCCTGAGCTGGATACCCAGCACCATAAGAATTTTTTTTTTTTTTTAAATCAACTTTCAATGGTTTCTACTGAACGACTCTTGCTTTTGTACCAGCATAAAGTCAAAATATTGTGAGTCAAACCATCTTAAGTTGAGATGTTTGTAAGGCCCAAGCCTGGACCTCACATTAGCTCTTTCAGGAGCTCCCATGCTTAGAAAGAGGGATGAATGGAGGCCAGTGGAGATCTGTGGATTGGGGCCCATGTTCAAAGGAGAAAAGGGCACTGGAAGGCACTGAGAAGGCTCTGGTGGGACCCTGGTGACAATCTGGCTTGCTTGGATGGGGAAAACTTGTGCTGTGCAGATGGACATGGGCCCTGAGCTTGACGCCTGCTTCACAACTCAGCAGCTATTTGACCTTGGAAAACTGGTGGGGTGTAGGGGGTCATATTCATGTCCTCCAGGAACACCACAAGGACTCAATGATGTAAGGAAATTCCCAGCTCTGTTTGGCATGTGGTTGGTGGTACATACCAATGCTCTTCTGTTCCATTACTGTGGGGCCGAGAAGATGGAGCTGGGTGGGTCTTCTTCCCAGCAGTGGGAACAACTTACTCAAGTCTTAGGTGTCTGCAGCCCATTGTGCTCAATCTCCAGAAATGATGTTCATGTTCTAGGCCACACTCCCTGGCAGTCCCCAGGGCTAGAGAAGCTGCTCTGACCTCCACAGGCCCGTGCTGCCAAGTCGCTCCTGGGCATCTCTCCCTGCAGCCCAGCTGGCTTTGATCAGGCCCTCCCTGAGCCACATTTCCCTGTCTTCATTTGTCCTTGTTTATGCTTCCTTGCAAACAAATGTCATGTCTTTCCCACGAGCCTCCTTCTCGCCTGTTTGGTTTTAACCCAGTTTCCTCTACGCAGTGAGCCACGTGCTGCTCTCAACCCCAGAGACTGGTGCCCATTGGGGTCTTTGGGCTAAAGGACCTGCCTGAGGGCTGGTGTATTTTCCTGGGGATGAAGTGGCCAGGAAGCATGCGGGTTTGCAGTATCTTGCTTGTGGGACTATATGCCCCCCACCTCAGTTCCATTAGCATTCAAAGACAATTAGAAACAATTCGTTGCTTATTTTCTTACATGTATTAAATAAAAGTTACAGGAATCATTGTTTGAGACTGGGCTCCTGCCCTGGGCCCCAACAGAAAAAGACTGAAAATCAAAATGGAATCATTGATGCTAAAGTTCCATGCCTAGGAAATTAGGAGCAGAGGTAACAATTAAAGTTCTCAAACAGGGTGCTTTCAATTGGCATGATGATGCAGTTTTTTTTGTTGTTGTTGTTGTTGTTTTTTTTTTTTTTCCTGCCTTAATCCTTAAACAAAAATGTAAGCTGAATGTTAACCAATTGGTTATTTCTCTCTTGTTCTGTCTGCCTGACCCTGTTTTACAGGGAAAAATAACTTTGAAAATGTTCTTTAACTTTGAAAATGTATGTTAATGACATATATTTTACTTTTTTTTCCTGCTTTTTCAGCCCTTTTCTGTCCCTAAAACCAAACTCTTCTTCTCAGCCCATTTAAATACTTATTCTATTTTATAGAATGAATTGTTGCTTGATTGTAGAATAAAAAATAAAGCCAATTAAAAATTTAAACTAAACTGAAGCTGGGGATGTGGCTCAAGTGGTAGAGCACTCACCTAGCATGCGTGAGGCACTGGGTTCGATTCTCAGCACCACATAAAAATAAAATAAAGACATTGTGTCCACCTAAAAAAAAAATTAAAAAATTTAAACTAAACTATTGTAATTTTGTCCCTTGACACATGATTATTATAGAAAAATTAGAAAATAAACTAAAGAATGAGGAATCCCCTTTCCATACAGAAATATACACCATTAAGGTTCAGGTATGTCTAATCCCAGACTGTACATGTGTGTCGGTGTGTACCTATGTGCACAGGCACTAGGTTTTACATAACTGGGATCATATAGTACATTTTTTACTCATGACATTGTGAGCATATTTTCCATTTCTTTATTAACTACGTGGAATTCCATTGTTTCAGTTTTTCTTTAACCTATTAAACCCAGGAATTCTCCAACCCTCCCAACCCTAGCAGACACACAAGCCCCAGAACCACTCACCTGGAACAATTTTTTTTTTTTCCTTAACTGGAAATTGAACCCAGGAATGCTTCACCACTGAGCTACGCCTTCAGCCCTTCTTCTTCTTCTTTTATTTTTTATTTTTTATTTTGAGGCAGGTTATTGCTAAGCTGCTAAGGGTTTTGCTAAATTGGTGAAACTGGCCTTGAACTTGTGCTCTTCCTGCCCCCATCTCCTGAGTTGCTCGGATAATAGGCATATGCCACTGCATGTGGCAGAAGTGGATTTTTTTTTAGTATTTTATTAAGTTTGTCTTTAATAACATTTATTTTATGTGACTTATATGATTTTATAGTTTATATGACTTTGATTTTGATAATGGCTATGTTTAACAACTAGCTTGCAAAGTTCTTGTAAGATTTAACCACTGGTTCTCACTAGCTTACGAGCACTAGCTGGTCCCTGCACACCACTAGATGTCCTTTTGGGCTGTGAACACCTTACAAATGCCAAGTACTTTTTCCCCTTCTTATGGAGGAATGGTTTGAGCTGGGACACTGACTTTCATTTTTAACATTTGACCAAGGGCTATACCCTAGCCATCTGAGTTATTTTGGCAGTTGTATTTTAAAGTAGTCCGCATTAGACTTTCAAGGACTGAGCCTGGGGGTCCTGCTACGTCCTCTGATGCTCAGGCCACAGAGCTTCCTGCACACATCTCAGTCTGGACAGAGTGCGATGTGGAGCGAGCAGCTTTGTTTCTGGACTCTCATCCCTGAGGACCTGAGAGATCAGTTTCCAATCGCTGCTATTCTTGTCTCTTCATTATTCTAGTTTGGCTTTTCTGGGATCTCTTTAATTTGTTGTGGGTTAGGTGGTGCAGCCTGCAGCGACTGTTCCTTATCGATTACTGATGTTTGTGTCTCCACTGTGGTTCAAGTATGAGCCATTTACATCTATTGTGCTAAGGCAGGCAGATGGTATAAAAATCATCTTCTAGATGGGTCAGTGATATTTCACTGTAATGTCCCATAATCTGTGAAATTGTGCTACATAGTCAATTAAGTATCATAGCTAATAAAGGAACAATACATTTGCTGAATTATTTTCAGGTTTATTGTAAATAATTTTAAAACTAGAAATTGAACCTTGAGTAATAGGCAGACGCTTACTGTCTTGTCTTGTACATAATAGAAGATTCCTATACGCTGGCCTCCCATCTCTACCATCTTTGTTGAATTTCAGACTGCTGGGGTGAACTGGGATTGACTTCTGAGAAGAGTTCTTGCTATGGGTTGTATATGACCTGAAAGGTCCACATGCCTGAAGTTTGGTGTTTAAAGGTGGTGGCTCTATTCAAGGTGGAGCCTAGTAGAAAGTGATTAGGTCATGGGAACATCACCCGAGGAAATCATTGTAGTTCTCACAGGACTGGTTTTGTACTCTCAAGAGGACTAATTGTTACAAAGTGAGACCACCAGGCTGGGGTTGTGGCTCAGAGGTAGAGAGCTCACCTAGAATGCCAGAGGCTCTGGGTTCGATCCTCAGCACCACATAAGAATAAAATGGGGGTATTGAGTCCATCTACTACTAAAAAAAAAAAAAAAAAAAAAAAAAGTTAAAAAAAAAAAGTGAGGCCACCATTCCCTGTGCTTGAACTCTTCTGCAGGCAGCTGTTTCCCTTCCCACTTCTCCACCATGATGTGATAACAGCCAGCAGGTCCTCACCAGACGGCAGCACCATAATGTTTGGATTTTCCAGTCACCAGAATCACGAGCCAAATAAACCTCTTTTCCTTATAAAATACCTAACCTTGGGTATTTTGTTATAGCAATAAAAACCAGACTGATACAGCTGTCTTTTTCTTATAAAGTGAATCAAGGTTGACTTTCTCCTTCCCACCAACATTGTCAGGGTTCTTCTCTCCTCCCCGTGATGCTGGCTGCTTCAGGTGACATAGGTAGAAGAGGTGGGAGGCATGCTGCTTTGGTCCTTTCTGCTCACTCCCTGTTGGCCCAGTTCTGCCCCCACTGAAACCATTTCTCTTTCCCTTGAGGTTCTCCTGTGAATATGCTGAGTGCCTGGAGCAATGAAGGGACATTAGGACCAGACCTCTCTACTAGAGCAAGGCTCAGGCCTGGGGCCTGTATGTGGTGAAGCTAGGAGCTGGTGTCTCAGTCAATGTCTATGCAATCTCACTGCACTGGAGGGGACACAGCGGGCAGCTGGCAGGTGTGGCTTGAATGGACTGATTCATGTTCTGGTCCCTATGCTTTGGCCTCAGATTCTTTTCTTGGGAATTCTCTTGTGGGAATTTCATGTAGCCTGATCCACCCTTCCCAGAAGTCCCTCACCCCATTCCTATTAATGACTAGAGAGTCTGGGATCCACTCAAGGTTTTGGGTAGTGTGCTGGGGAAGGAACAGAGTTGCTGCCCTCCCTTGGGGACAACTCTTCCATCCGTTAAGCAACCGCATCATCTCTGAAGGATGGCGTGGGAAGAAGCCGATCTTAAGGCAGTTTCTGAAATAACTCTATTCTAATAGTGAGGATAAAAAATATCCAGTCAGGGATAACCTGTGAATGCACATGCTGTTTTATAGCAACTAACACCCCTATGCCTTGTATGTGAGCTGAAGTCTGCACCAGGGTATGCACAGCATACTTAGAAATTGAGGTAACTCACTCTTGTCCTTTGGGGTTCTCTGTTCTCATCCCCCAAGTCAGAGTCCTGGGCCATGCAGCTGGGAGGCTCATGCAGTAAGACTTAGCAACTGCGTCCTGAGAGCTGTTTCCAGGTGGCCCCTGGCCAGCTCACTTTGGACATAGAGAAAGGACAGGCCCAGCCCTTTCCCTGGAGCTTCCTGTGTGGCTCTCTAAGAACATGCGAAGGGTGTGGTTATCTGCTGGGATGCTGGAGCTCTGGTCATGTGTGTGTCCTGTGGGATGTCCTGGCTTGGATCACCCTTACAAGAAAGCATGTGTTAGACGCAGATTCTTCTGCCTTCAGCAACCTCCTTAAATGTTACAGTCCCACTGAGCCAGAGCTGAGCAGGAGAGAGGAGGTCTCTGGACATAGATGTTCCTGAGGGCTCAGATCCAGGGACTTGTTCTTCTCTGATCTCTGATGACTGAGAAATCCTAAGCTATTTGTACGGGTGCCTGGAAATGAAGGTCAAAACCCCAAGACAGTGACAAACAGACCGTGCAAAAGGAATAGCCTGTTATTAAGTTTGAAGGAAAACAAAAGCAGAGCTTCCTTCCCCATTTGCTTGCAGGATCTGAGAAGGAGTTCTTCCCATTCCATTTCTTATGCAGGCTACTGACTCACTTCTTTTAAAAATAGTTACGAGAAACAACAGAAAATGAACTCAAAAGATAATACTTCCCCATTTCAATCCTCAACTTGTCTGACGGCTTCTGGCATTTTCTCTGCAGAATGAACACGAGGATGAGGTCATCCTTAATTCCTCCACTGCCAACGCTCCCCGCCCCCATCTCCTCCTGCCTACACCTGGCCCACAGCATCTGGGGCAGCTGCCCACTTCCCTCCCTCCCCTGGGTACTAAGTCTGATCCCAGCAGTACTTTGGGGAGGGTGGCAGGGTAGTCATCCCCACTCAAGGAGTCCTACTTTTAGTGTGAAGAGAAGAACCTTCACCACTTGAAACAGCCACACAGGGCGCAGCCACAGAAATGCCACCAGCACGATCCATGCGTCCTGCCTGCGATCTCAGTCTGTCTCCCTGGCCAGGACAACAGGCTGCTTCTGGACTCTCCCGGGTGTTGGGATGAATGGTTTGATGCTGCCGGGAGCCTGGGTTATGGCACAAACCCATCTCTCATGTTAGAAGCAAAGGAAAGCGAGTGAGATGCGGAGTCTCTGCTTCCTGAAGTGGCTGTGGCTGGTTTGTTTCCTGTTAGCTGCCTTCCTCTCAGCCGAGAAGAACAGAGGCTGGGAAGAGCAGGATTTGAAAGTAAAGACTGGAAAAGACTCCAGGCCTTCTGGATGAAGTTTAGGGCTCACATGCGATGTGTGCAAGGAGTTGGCCTGGAGTCAGACAGCGCTCCAAGAAAGTGCTGCGTTGGTCCTTTTGGGGTTTTGCACACCACCCCTGTTGGCTACGGCAGTGAAGCAAGGAGATTCCTGGCAAGACCAGAGAACCAGCTGGAAAACTGCAGGCGCTGGGATGGGGGGTAGGGGGTGGGGTGGGCGGGAACCCTAGATGGGTGGTCTCAGCTGAGTAGCCTGGAGCAAGCAGAGGGGCTGGGATAGAGGCCTTTTCCATGAGCAGAGGCAGCCCAGAGGCCACATGAGGGTGAAGGATGACTACATGCCACTAGAGGGGCTTCACTCTCAGCTGTATCCTGAGGAGCTGCCTAGGGGGCAGCTTTGAGAGCAGCTTGGCAAAGCAGCCCCGCCTTCAGGGCTTGAGATGGAAGACCCTCCCACCCCGCCATCCTCAACCACCTACCTGCACCTCACCTAACCCCTCTGGACCACCCAACTTCCTATCTACAAGGAGGATTAACAGTGCCCACCTGGTGGGGGCCATTGACACTGAGAGGATTAGAAAGGTCACATGTAGATTCTAGGTGAATTTTCCCCCTGAACCAAGGGACTTGGGGAAATGGTGCGGAGACCAGAAAATATAAGGCTAAAGACAAAGAGAACCATTTGTAAACCTTGTTGTCTGTTTGATAAAGTAGTTTCACATAGGGTCAGGCTTAGTACTGCTGAAGTAGATGGACATGCACACCAGACTAAACAGAAAGGTACTTGGATGGTGGTGGTGGGAGCCATCGTCCAAGTTGTCCTAGGAAAACCACAGTGCTCACTGGCCGTTAAGTTTCCCTGACCGGTCAAGGGAGGCACACAGAACACAGAGGCTAGTCAATGAGCTGTCCTACTAGGGCATACTTAAGTATTATAGTAACAATCAACAGCCATTCAATTATTTTGGCTGCAAAGCAAATTATCCCAAAATCTAGTGCCTAAAAAACACCTTTTAACTATGCTCAGTTTCTGTGAATGGGGGAATTCAGGCAGGGCACAGAAGTGGTGGCTTGTCTTTACTCTGTGATGTCCAGGGCCCTAGATTAAACTCAAAAGCTTGGAGGCAGAATCATCTGGAGTCACTTTCTGGTGGCTAACCGAGACCTTAGTTGGGTCTGTTGCTTAGAACACCTTCCTGTGGCCTCTTCATGTAATATGAGCTTCCTTACAACATGGTGGATGAGTCCAGAAGAGAATGGAAACCATATCATCTTTTATGAGCTTCCACCGACAGTCACAAAGCATCACTCCTCTGGATTCCATTGGATAAAGCAGTTACAAAATTCCCTCAGGTTCAGAACGAGGGATCCTGTCATGCTGTAAGGAGAGCATGTAGGATAGAATATACATTGGCGTAGCAATCTTTGGGAAATCCAGACTCCCAGAGCTTCATCTTATCTTTCTCCTCTTCTGAGGTCAATACTGTTTCCTCAGGTGTTCCATGTGCCTTTGCATAATGGACATTATAGAATTTAATTTGGAGCTTTTGTGAAGAGGAATGTCATGTTTAATTTTTACATACATAGGACCATCTCTACATTTTACATACATAGGATATATCTCTTGTATCTTGAATTTTCATGTGACAGGAATTTATCAGTACTTCTTTCATTAAATTATAGAGCAGTGTTCCATAATTTGATTATGTTGTAATTTATTTAACCATTTCTCTATTTTGATGAATCTTTGAAATGTTTCCTGTTTTTCTATTATCAAACGGTGCTGCAGTAAATAATTCCCTAGGTGCCATTTTATGTATGTAGTCCAAAAGTGACTGTTTATCGGGAAAAGGGTGACAGTTAAGTGTTTGATGAAAGAATATGCCCACTTGTAATTGTAAAGGGTATCCCCAAATTTCCTCTGAGAAGGAAAATTACATTGTTAACAATACAGTATAAGAAAATTCATTTTCTTGAATCCTCACCAGAACTTGGTGTTGTCAATCATGTTAACTCTTGCCTATGTTATAGGTGGAAACTGATGTACTGTATATCATGGTTTTTAGAGTTGTAGTTCCCTTATTAAAATTGGATTGAACATCTTCTCATACATTCACCAGCCATCTGCATTTCTTCTCATGGGAATTCCCTGTTCATTTCCTTTACTTGTTTTTCTGTTTAGTCTCACTAAAAGAGAGAGAAATGCAAATTGAAACAGGAAGATATTTTTAAAACAATGAAGTTAAGGAAAATGACCATGACCCATAATGCTTGTGAAGATTATCATTATAAGTGGAGAAAATCAACCCTATAATTATAAATATTAATTTGTATTTTCTTTCTACATATTTTTAATTAAAACACAACATCTGAACCATATGAAACAATTCTAGTTGTTTCACACCAAAGTTAATTTTTTATAATAGTAAATACAATCTTGTGCATCATTTAATTGGCTGAGTCTTCTTTTCCTCCATACGTTTGTTATTGACATTACCCCTTAAAAACTTTAACCTCCTCCAGCTAGATGTGATGGCATATGTCTGTAATCCCAATGATTCTGGAGGTTGAGGCAGGAGGATCTCAAGACCAGCCTCAGCAACTTAGTGAGATCTTGTCCCCCGAAATAAAAAAGAATGGGGATGAAGCTCAGTGGTAACATGTCCCTGGTCTCAACCTCCAGTGCATACTCCCCACCAAGAAAGGGATGGGGGATGTTGCTCAGGGGTTCAAACCCAAGT
This sequence comes from Callospermophilus lateralis, assembly GCF_048772815.1. Classification (NCBI taxonomy): domain Eukaryota; kingdom Metazoa; phylum Chordata; class Mammalia; order Rodentia; family Sciuridae; genus Callospermophilus; species Callospermophilus lateralis. The sequence goes on along the minus strand of NC_135319.1, from coordinate 21,670,027 downwards.
ACAAAAAAAAAAAAAAAAAAAAAAAGAAAAAAAAGAAAAAAAAAGAAAAGAAAGAAAGAAAGAATAAACAAAACAAAAAAAATTCTAACTTAAAATATTTATTTCTCAACTAACTGTCATATTGTTGATCTTATTTTTTGGGTGTGCTGTTACACCCTTGTTTTTGTAAGGCACTTCTCTATATTTATTTGGCTAGAAAAAATACTTTTAGAGTGCAGTGGTGCATGCCTGTAATCCCTGCAACTGCTGAGGCAGGAGGATCCCAGGTTCAAAGCCAGCCTCAGCAATTTAGCAGTGCCCTAAGCAACTTAAGGAGACTGTCTCAAAATAAAACACTGAAGAGTACTGAAAATATGGCTCAATGGTTAAGCACCACTGGATACCAGAAAGAAAAAAGAATGTCTCTTTGTTGTTGCAGGTGTGACGTTTCATCATTCGTTGGAGCTCCCTATGTTTTCCTCCATGCAGGGGCTCACCCTCTGGGCAAGAGAAGGAGACAGGAAGATGCTGGCAGTGTGGGTGATGTTGGTATTGCTTCTGGAATATTAGGATTATTTTCAATCCATCACCTTTTAGGAAATTCTAAATAGAATTGATGAGACTGAGCAGGGGTTGGGAAAGAATTAGCTGCAGAGCAAAATGGTGCTGAGTGCACTAGAGGAAGTATGTTCAAATGTGAGGACATCCTGGAGCTAAGAGACAAGGTGGGCTGGATTTGTGCCAGGCTGACTGTGGCCAAAGCATGGTTTGTGCAAGTGGAGGAGAGGCGAGTCTCAGAGTCCTCCTGGGAGAGAACCAGCATGCCCTGGAGCTGCAGAGATCTGAGGTGCAGAGAGAGCAGCCAGCTCCATGAGGCACGGGATGCCCTTGTCAACCTGATGTGTTGGTTGCTTATTCATCCATTAATTTGACAATTATTTCTAGAGTGCTTGGTAATATGTTAAACATTGCTCTAGATACTAGGAATATAATGGGGGAAAGAAAGAACATCTCTACCTTCTTGGAGCTAGCTTTTAAGGAGGAAGAGACAGATACAGGTAAGTGCATGGGACACACACATGAACTTTATGTATTCCTGAGGCTGGTGACACCATAATAAAAAGCCAGTTAGTCTCAGGCAATGAGATGGAGAGTTGAAGAGTATGCTTTCCTTTGTGGTATGAGCAGCCTTCTCTGATGAGGTGACATTTCAGCAGAGATGGGAATGAGAATGAGCCCCACAGGGAGGCAGGGGAGAGAGCCTAGAAAGACAGGAAGAAAAACAAGTACCAGGCCCTGAGCCTGGCAGAGGAGGACCCCTGGTATGTTTGAGCAGCAGAGAGAAGTCTGGAGCTGCAGAAACGGAGCCAGGGTGTGTATGCAGGAGACAGGTGGAGGCTCAGAGGGCCGAGGAACCTAAAGAGACCCAGGTGGGAACTCTGGGCTAGGTAGTTTGGAGGAGGTGAGATTTTTTTTCATCCTGTGTCCATGGTGTGAAGTAAGCCCACTTGGATGTAGGGTGATGATGTAGGTATTTGAGCGTGTGTGTCGGTCAAGTGCATCTGGTGTGAGTTTGTGTGTGTGTATGTTTGTGGGGTTAAGTGAATGTGTGTGTCTTTCATATCCAAGTGTGTATGGATGTGTTGTGTGCGTTCATGCTACTGTATAGAATATTTGTGTGTGTGTTCAAGCATTTTTAACTTATGTGATCATGCACGTGTGTGCACATGTCTGTGTGTATAAGTGTCTGTGTATGTGTTTATATGTTCATGTCTTTATGTGAATACATGTATGCATCTGTGTTTTGTGTTTGTATCCCTGATAACACACCAGACAGAAAAGGTCTCAGGAGGAAATGAGCTCACACTGGGAAACCTCTCCTGTCACCCTGGCTGGGTCTCTGTCCTTGCCATGAGTCATAGAACAGACCCATGTCACTGATGACATCATAGAATACAGTCAGGATCCTAGTGACCGTCAAGAGCCCAGCAGCCACTGGGCTGGGGCCAGCCAGAGGGCTTCAGTACAGCCCAAGCCAACTTTCACCAAACAGCTGGAGCACTGAGACCCTGGGTGCTGATTTCAAATCATGAGACGCTTTTTCATGGACCACAGGGGAGAACAGTCACCCGTTGATGGGACCACCCTCAGCGTGACCAGCCCTGAGTCCACAGAAGAGAATATGGAATTGTGCCATCCAGGTGGGTCCAAAGGAAGGGCTGGGGTTGAGGTAGGTATACTCTCTGGGACGGAGACCCAGGGGAAGGCATCAGGGGTTGATGGGGATGAAGGAGGAGATCAGTCTTTACAGGAGACCTAAGCTGCTATTCAGGTACCCAAGGTGGTTTCAGGAGATATATGTTTGAAAATGTGGAATGTTCACCGTTGGATGTTTATTTTTATGTGTCTTTGAAGAAATAACACGTTAATCCTTTGACTTTAGCAGTGATGTAAAAATTTCTTTATAATAAATTGATTCAAGTTAATCTAGAACATCCACTTGAAAGCTACCAGGATATGTCCTTGGGCAAAGGATGTGTCCTCAGGGTAGCATTTGCTCTGGAGGCCAAGTGGCTCCACGAGTCATTTAAAGTCTCTGTGCCTCAGTTTCCTCATCTGTCAAATGGGAAATTCACAATGATGCAGTTTCTTAGGATTGTTTTGAATATTAAAGGAGTTAAAACATGGCAAGTGCTTATATGGTGATGGATACAGTCAGTGTTCTAGGAGGGATGGGGGAGATGCTCCTCTGGGTAAAACAGAGACATGTCACAAACTGAGAAGGAGAAGGAGTGATTGAATGGCCAAAGCACTTGCCATTCATTGTTTTTGTACATAGGCTTCACCGAGCTGTTATGATGTGCAAAAACTTCACAGATTTTAAATGTACAAATTTTAAGCATTGTTACAAGCGTACATATGTGTAACCACCACCTGGATCAAGATACAGGGCATTATAACTCTCAGCGGTTCCCTCGTGTACCTTTATGGTCAGGGCCTTCCTCCCCACCCCTTAGTCCTTGCTGCCAGCTCTCGGCAGCCTGTTCTGTTCCTATAAATTTGCCTTTTCTAGAATGTCATCTAAATGGAATCGAAAATCGTGCAGCCTTTTAAATCTGGCTTCTTTCATTTAGGGAATGCATTAGAGATTCACCCATATTGTTGTGCATATCCATAGTTTGTTCATTTTTTTTCCTGGATAGAACTGCATCCTGTGGCCACACAATCTGTTTACTCACCAGATGATGGCTTTGGGGGGCTTACTCAAGTCTTTGGTGACAACATTGCATATAATTACTTGATGCTTACCATCACTGCACACGGCAGGCACTATTGTATCTCCGAGTTATGAGGAAACTGGTAAAGGCAGGTTATGGGACCTGCCCCGGGGCCCCCAAAGCCTAGCACCTTCCAGAATCAGTGGCTGCTGAAGCAGGTAATACCCGAATCCCTTGGGAGGGCACTGATGAGAATGTTCTTCTGCTTCTCAGGAAACATAAAGAATGAGGAAACATCTCTAGAGCCAGGACCTGCCCTTCCCCATGAGAAGGACGCCCTCTTCACAGCCCGGGCTCGGGGGATGCTGGGCTGGAGCAGCTCTCCGTCATCCCAGTCCTCAGATTACCAGTCCTACTCCCAATACCGATCTTGCTTCTCCTGTATGTGCAACGACCAGGACGCCACCCCGCAGAGCTTGTGCGCCCTCTACACCCGAGTGCAGACAGTACGTGGAGTGGCCGTGGCCTGGGAGACAGAAACTGGCTTCCAGCCGGTCAGCAGGAAGCCCCGCATCCGTGAAGCCGAGTTCATCAAGAGACAGAGGCGGAAAGGCTCTTCCTTTGAGATGGCTTCCAACACTGACCTGCACTGGGAGTTGGAAGCCAGCAAAAACAACTGCTGTCCAGAGACCGACGACGCAGAGCTGCTGGAGCCACTGGAATGCTGCCTCCAGGACCTGCGGACCCATCCAGACTGGCTGGTCACCACCAACTATGGGCTCCGCTGCTTGGCCTGCTGCCGTGTCTTCCCCTCACTGGAGGCCTTGCTGGAGCATGCCCAACATGGCATCCGAGAAGGCTTCAGCTGCCAGATCTTTTTTGAGGAGATGCTGGAGAGGAGGAAGACCCAGGGCCAAGGGCAGGACCAACAACAGCTGGAGGAAGAGGAACAAAGCCTTTCTAACAGTAGTGAATGTTCCAGGTCCCAGAGCAAGGTGCTTCTTTCACAGCAGGAGGAGGAGGAGAAGCAGCAGCAGCAGCAGCAGCAGCAGCAGCAGCAGCAGCAGCAGCAGTGAGCTGGAGGTGAGGTGCCCATCCCTGCCCTCACCTGCAGCACCTGGGGCTGCTCCTTCCCCAGTCAGCAGGAACAGAGCCACCTGGGCAGGGAGAGAGGACCAGGGTCTTGGAGGAAGAAAGCAATGGAGCTTGGAGCAGCAAGACAGGAGGGGAAGAGGCCCTTCCCCAGGGCACAGCATTTCCACCAACGTCTGTTTCAAACCTGAATCCAAAACAGAAGGCTTTGAGCATTCCTGATGGTGGGCACAAGATCAGAAACACAAGTGTGTGACTACAGGGATTTCTATTTTTGCTGGGCATCAGCAGGCCCATGCTTGCTCTATAAGTAGATGTGACTCACAAGCAAGCCAACTGCAAATGAAGCTTCCGCCCTATTTTTTTTTTCATTGTTAGGAATCTGTCATATGCCCTAGTTCTATGTCTTATGTTATTGGGATTAAACTTGAATAACTCTAAGAAGGCAGTGACTAATTGAGTGGACCATGTTTTCAGGTCGTACCCATAAGAAGTGGCCATTTCTGTAGGTTATGAACTAGCACACACCTGGGGAGACATGTAGCTTTGCAGGTAGACACAAGGCTGGGGAAGTCCTTCTGTGAGTTCATAGGTGTCAACTATATGGGCTTAAATGTTGCCATGAAATTCACTTACACCTTTCCACCCATTGCCCCTGCAGGTAGCGGTGGTGGTGGTGGGGGCTGCACTCATTCAATAAAAGATATCAATTTCCACCCAGTTTGCGTTAGTAATACCAGCTGCTGGTGCACATACAGGCTGAGCATCCCTTATCTGGAGTGCTTGGGACCGGAAGTATTTGGGGTGTGGGGTTTTGGGGGGATGGGAGTAAAGTCTAAACATAAATTTCATTTATGTTTCACATGTCCCTTATACATATATACTGCAGTTAATTTTATATAATACTTTTAGTGTGCCTGTTTATTTTTTGGGGGTGAGTAGGTACCAGGGATTGAATTCAGAGGTACCCAACCACTGAGCCACACCCCCAGCCCTATTTTGTATTTTATTTTAGAGACAGGGTCTCAGTGAGTTGCTTTCCACCTCACTTTTGCTGAGACTGGCTTTGAATTACAATCCTCCTGCCTCAGCCTCCTGAGCCGCTGGGATAGTGTGCCTGTTTTTAACTGTGACCCATCTAGAAAGTCAAGTATAGAATTTTCCACTTGTAATGTTATATCAGAGCTCAAAATTTTCAGATTTTGGAGCATTTCAGAGTTCAGATTTTGGGATAAGGGTGCTCCACTATACACCAAACTCTATCCCTTCCATGACATCAAACAGGCAAAGGGATGGATCACATCGAGGAAGTTGGGGATCCCAGAAGAGGAGCCTCAGATGCAAACCATTTGATCAGGAGGCAAAAACTTTCCAGAAGAGGCACTGCTCACAGGACTTGGAGGACAGGTGGTCTAAACTAGGGTAAGGGTTCTCAATGGCAGCTTTGTTGACACTGTAGGCCAAATGGTTTTTTAGCTGGCCTCTGTCCACTAGCTGTCAGTAGCATTGCCTCCCCTGCAGTTGCAGAAATAAAAAAAATTATCTTCAGATACAGCTATCCCCTGATGAGTTAGACCAAAACAGGGACCTTAGAGGAGAGAAGACACAGTATATTTTGAGAATTGCCAGTGCTTTGACCTGGCTGCATGTGCCAAGCATTGTACTAAGCATGGGGAATAAAAAGTGAACAAAGGGGGAAAACATAAAACAGACATGGATTCTACTATGTGGAGCTTATGGCCAGTGGGTGAGGGGAAATGTATATTTATTAAAGTACTTTTTCATGGGCCCTACATAACTCAGCCTTTGCCACCCTTTCCACCATCTGTTAGCATTCTCTGCCTCACTGTGCTCCAACCACATTGACTGTTTTTCTTTCCCTATCTTATCAAAGCTTTCATACCTCAGGGCCTTTGCGCCTGCATTCTCTCTGAAGTGGAATGCAACCCTTTCCTGTCTTTCCTCAGGCTAACCCTCCGCTTATCCCTTTGCTCACCTCTGAGGTTTCAGCTCTGAGGCTGTCCTCAGTCACGCTGGCTCAGCTTATGCCTCATACTAAGTGCAACTGGTTTTAAGAAAAAGTGACCATTTCATATTTTAAAAAGCTAACTTTGCAGTGTGTGTGTTGGGATGGCAGCTAAAAGGGGAAAATGAGAAGTAGAGAGATCATTTAGGAGCCTATTGCAGAAGTCCAGGCCAGGGAAGGCAATGACTTGGACAAGACTGATCACAAGCCAAGAGGGATAGGAATGGTTATATTCAAGACAGTGGGAAATTAGAGACCAAAAGACTTGGGGATGGGCACAAGTGAAGACGCAGCAGGGGGTTCTCAAGGGGGACTCTCTGGTTCCTAGCAGGAGCAGATGAGGAGTGTGGGCGTTAATTGATAAGGAAGGACTTTGGGAGGAAGATCAGTGTGATTGTGTGTGCAAGTTTGTGTGTGTGTAAGGGTGTACATGTTTTCAATGAGCATGCCTCTGTGTGTGTGTGTGTGTGTGTGTGTGTGTGTGTGTGTGTGACCATGTGTGTGAGCATGGCCTGCATGTAGACATGCAGGAATAAGTGTGGGATAGGGTGACAGGGGTCAGTTAGGACATGGGCTCTTCTAAATGCTAATGGCATATTGAAGTAGAGATGTGGAACAGGAAGAGGTTTCTAATTTAGAACTCCGGCAAGTCTGAATTGGAAACCTAAATAAGGAAGTTAACAGCACAGGAATGGTAACATGTTTGGGCCCCAGTGGGTAGGTAGTGCAGAGTTAGTTTGGGGTTATTTTCAACTCTACAAACTCTACCCCAGTAATAGGATATGGAAAATAAGAAATGGGGTGTAGTGCATCTTCTAAGATTTTTCTTCAAAGTCAACAAAGAAAAGATGATTCTCAGGATGGTGAGAAGTATTAAATGCCAGGGAGAGTTAGAGTGAGGAGAGGATGAAATGTTTCCCACCTCCTTTGATGCCTGGAGGTTGCTCATGGCTCTAATGAAGCAGTCTCAGTGGCCAAGAAGGGGAAAGGTCATGGTCAGTCATGGACACAAGACAAACCTCCAGGGA